>NC_072435.2:133400000-134775000 GCF_028878055.3 Symphalangus syndactylus
TGATTGAGCAGTTTTGAAACACTCTGTCTGTAGAAAATGCAACTGGACATTCGTAGCGCTAAGTGGGTAATAGTGGAAAAAAGACTATGTTCAGATATAAACTACACAGAAGCATTGTATGAAACTTCTTTCTGTTCTGTGCATTCAACTAACAGAGTTGAACCTTACTTTTGATTGAGCCTTTCTGAAACACTCTTTCTGTAGAAACTGCAATTGGACATTCTGAGCGCTAAGAGGCCTCTATTGGGACAAATAATATCTTCAAATAAAAACTACACAGAAGCATTGTGTGAAACTTATTTCTGATATGTTCATTAAGCTAACAGAGTTAAACCATACTTTTGATTGCGCAGTTCTGAACACTCTTTCTGTAGAAAATGCAAGTGGACATTCGGAGCGCTAAGAGGGTAATAGTGGAAAAAGGAATATATTCAAATATAAACTACACAGTAGCATTCTGTGAAAATTCTTTCTGTTCTGTGCATTCAACTAACAGAGTTGAACCTTACTTTTGATTGAGCCGTTCTGAAACACTCTTTCTGTAGAAACTGCAATTGGACATGCTAAGCGCTAAGAAGCCTACATTGGGAAAAAGAATATCTTCAAATAAAAACTACACAGATGCATTATGTGAAACTTATTTCTGATCTGTAAATTCAGTTAACAGAGATAAAACATATTTTTGATTGAGCAGTTATGAAACACTCTTTTTGTAGAAAATGCAAGTGGAGATTCAGAGCGCTAAGAGGGTAATAGTGGAAAAAGGAATGTCTTCAAATATAAACTACACAGAATCATTCGGTGAAACTTCTTTCTGATCTGTGCATTCAGCTAACAGAGTTAAACCATACTTTTGATTGAGCAGATCTGAACACTCTTTCTGTAGAAAATGCAACTGGACATTTGGAGCGCTAAGAGCATAGTAGTGGAAAAAGGAATATATTCAAATATAAACTACACAGAAGCATTCTGTGAAACTTCTTTCTGATCTGAGCATTCAGCTAACAGAGTTAAACCATACTTTTGATTGAGCAGTTTTGAAACACTCTGTCTGTAGAAAATGCAACTGGACATTCGTAGCGCTAAGTGGGTAATAGTGGAAAAGAGAATATGTTCAAATATAAACTACACAGAAGCATTGTATGAAACTTCTTTCTGATCTGTGCGTTCAACTAACAGAGTTGAACCTTACTTTTGATTGAGCCGTTCTGAAACTCTCTTTCTGTAGAAACTGCAATTGGACATTCTGAGCGCTAAGAGGCCTATATTGGGAAAAAGAATGTCTACAAATAAAAACTACACAGAAGAATTCTGTGAAACTACTTTCTGTTCTGTTTGTTCAACTAAAAGATTTGAACCTTAGTTTTGATTGAGCCGTTCTTAAACACACTTTCTGTAGAAAATGCAAGTGGAGATTCGGAGCGCTAGGAGGGTAATAGTGGAAAAAGGAATGTCTCCAAATATAAACTACACAGAATCATTCTGTGAAACTTATTTCTGATCAGTGCATTCAGCTAACAGTGTTAAACCATACTTTTCATTGAGCAGATCAGAACACTCTTTCTGTAGAAAATGCAACTGGACATTTGGAGCGTTAAGAGAGTAGTAGTGGAAAAAGGAATATATTCAAATATAAACTACACAGAAGCATTCTGTGAAACTTCTTTCTGATCTGAGCATTCAGCTAACAGAGTTAAACCATACTTTTGATTGAGCAGTTTTGAAACACTCTGTCTGTAGAAAATGCAACTGGACATTCGTAGCGCTAAGTGGGTAATAGTGGAGAAAAGAATATGTTCAAATATAAACTACACAGAAGCATTGTATGAAACTTCTTTCTGTTCTGTGCATTCAACTAACAGAGTTGAACCTTACTTTTGATTGAGCCTTTCTGAAACACTCTTTCTGTAGAAATTGCAATTGGACATTCTGAGCGCTAAGAGGCCTCTATTGGGAAAAATAATATCTTCAAATAAAAACTACACAGAAGCATTGTGTGAAACTTATTTCTGATATGTTCATTAAGCTAACAGAGTTAAACCATACTTTTGATTGCGCAGTTCTGAACACTCTTTCTGTAGAAAATGCAAGTGGACATTCGGAGCGCTAAGAGGGTAAGAGTGGAAAAAGGAATATATTCAAATATAAACTACACAGTAGCATTCTGTGAAAATTCTTTCTGTTCTGTGCATTCAGCTAACAGAGTTGAACCTTACTTTTGATTGAGCCGTTCTGAAACACTCTTTCTGTAGAAACTGCAATTGGACATGCTAAGCGCTAAGAGGCCTACATTGGGAAAAAGAATATCTTCAAATAAAAACTACACAGATGCATTCTGTGAAACTTATTTCTGATCTGTAAATTCAGTTAACAGGGATAAAACATATTTTTGATTGAGCAGTTATGAAACACTCTTTTTGTAGAAAATGCAAGTGGAGATTCGGAGCGCTAAGAGGGTACTAGTGGAAAAAGGAACGTCTTCAAATATAAACTACACAGAATCATTTGGTGAAACTTCTTTCTGATCTGTGCATTCAGCTAACAGAGTTAAACCATACTTTTGATTGAGCAGATCTGAACACTCTTTCTGTAGAAAATGCAACTGGACATTTGGAGCGCTAGGAGCGTAGTAGTGGAAAAAGGAATATATTCAAATATAAACTACACAGAAGCATTCTGTGAAACTTCTTTCTGATCTGAGCATTCAGCTAACAGAGTTAAACCATACTTTTGATTGAGCAATTTTGAAACACTCTGTCTGTAGAAAATGCAACTGGACATTCGTAGCGCTAAGTGGGTAATAGTGGAAAAAAGAATATGTTCAAATATAAACTACACGGAAGCATTCTGTGAAACTTCTTGCTGTTCTGTGCATTCAACTAACAGAGTTGAACCTTACTTTTGATTGAGCCGTTCTGAAACACTCTTTCTGTAGAAACTGCAATTGGACATTGTGAGCGCTAAGAGGCCTATATTGGGAAAAAGAATGTCTACAAATAAAAACTACACAGAAGAATTCTGTGAAACTTCTTTCTGTTCTGTTTGTTCAACTAAAAGTGTTGAACCTTAGTTTTGATTGAGCCGTTCTGAAACACTCTTTCTGTAGAAAATGCAATGGAGATTCGGAGCGCTAAGAGGGTAATAGTGGAAAAAGGAATATATTCAAATATAAACTACACAGTAGCATTCTGTGAAAATTCTTTCTGTTCTGTGCATTCAACTAACAGAGTTGAACCTTACTTTTGATTGAGCCGTTCTGAAACACTCTTTCTGTAGAAACTGCAATTGGACATGCTAAGCGCTAAGAGGCCTACATTGGGAAAAAGAATATCTTCAAATAAAAACTACACAGATGCATTCTGTGAAACTTATTTCTGATCTGTAAATTCAGTTAACAGAGATAAAACATATTTTTGATTGAGCAGTTATGATACACTCTTTTTGTAGAAAATGCAAGTGGAGATTCGGAGCACTAAGAGGGTAATAGTGGAAAAAGGAATGTCTTCAAATATAAACTACACAGAATCATTCGGTGAAACTTCTTTCTGATCTGTGCATTCAGCTAACAGAGTTAAACCATAATTTTGATTGAGCAGATCTGAACACTCTTTCTATAGAAAATGCAACTGGACATTTGGAGCGCTAAGAGCGTAGTACTGGAAAAAATAATATATTCAAATATAAACTACACAGAAGCATTCTGTGAAACTTCTTTCTGATCTGAGCATTCAGCTAACAGAGTTAAACCATACTTTTGATTGAGCAGTTTTGAAACACTCTGTCTGTAGACAATGCAACTGGACATTCGTAACGCTAAGTGGGTAATAGTGGAAAAAAGAATATGTTCAAATATAAACTACAGAGAATCATTGTATGAAACTTCTTTCTGTTCTGTGCATTCAACTAACAGAGTTGAACCTTACTTTTGATTGAGCCGTTCTGAAACACTCTTTCTGTAGAAACTGCAATTGGACATTCTGAGCGCTAAGAGGCCTATATTGGGAAAAAGAATGTCTACAAATAAAAACTACACAGAAGAATTGTGTGAAACTTCTTTCTGTTCTGTTTGTTCAACTAAAAGAGTTGAACCTTAGTTTTGATTGAGCCGTTCTGAAACACACTTTCTGTAGAAAATGCAAGTGGAGATTCGGAGCACTTAGAGGGTAATAGTGGAAAAAGGAATGTCTCCAAATATAAACTACACAGAATCATTCTGTGAAACTTCTTTCTGATCTGTGCATTCAGCTAACAGAGTTAAACCATACTTTTGATTGAGCAGATCTGAACACTCTTTCTGTAGAAAATGCAACTGGACATTTGGAGCGCTAAGAGAGTAGTAGTGGAAAAAGGAATATATTCAAATATAAACTACACAGAAGCATTCTGTGAAACTTCTTTCTGATCTGAGCATTCAGCTAACAGAGTTAAACCATACTTTTGATTGAGCAGTTTTGAAACACTCTGTCTGTAGAAAATGCAACTGGACATTCGTAGCGCTAAGTGGGTAATAGTGGAAAATAGAATATGTTCAAATATAAACTACACAGAAGCATTGTATGAAACTTCTTTCTGTTCTGTGCATTCAACTAACAGAGTTGAACCTTACTTTTGATTGAGCCTTTCTGAAACACTCTTTCTGTAGAAACTGCAATTGGACATTCTGAGCGCTAAGAGGCCTATATTGGGAAAAATAATATCTTCAAATAAAAACTACACAGAAGCATTGTGTGAAACTTATTTCTGATATGTTCATTAAGCTAACAGAGTTAAACCATACTTTTGATTGCGCAGTTCTGAACACTCTTTCTGTAGAAAATGCAAGTGGACATTCGGAGCGCTAAGAGGGTAATAGTGGAAAAAGGAATATATTCAAATATAAACTACACAGTAGCATTCTGTGAAAATTCTTTCTGTTCTGTGCATTCAACTAACAGAGTTGAACCTTACTTTTGATTGAGCCGTTCTGAAACACTCTTTCTGTAGAAACTGCAATTGGACATGCTAAGCGCTAAGAGGCCTACATTGGGAAAAATAATATCTTCAAATAAAAACTACACAGATGCATTCTGTGAAACTTATTTCTGATCTGTAAATTCAGTTAACAGAGATAAAACATATTTTTGATTGAGCAGTTATGAAACACTCTTTTTGTAGAAAATGCAAGTGGAGATTCGGAGCGCTAAGAGGATAATAGTGGAAAAAGGAATGTCTTCAAATATAAACTACACAGAATCATTCGGTGAAACTTCTGTCTGATCTGTGCATTCAGCTAACAGAGTTAAACCATACTTTTGATTGAGCAGATCTGAACACTATTTCTGTAGAAAATGCAACTGGACATTTGGAGCGCTAAGAGCGTAGTAGTGGAAAAAGTAATATATTCAAATATAAACTACACAGAAGCATTCTGTGAAACTTCTTTCTGATCTGAGCATTCAGCTAACAGAGTTAAACCATACTTTTGATTGAGCAGTTTTGAAACACTCTGTCTGTAGAAAATGCTACTGGACATTCGTAGCGCTAAGTGGGTAATAGTGGAAAAAAGAATATGTTCAAATATAAATTACACAGAAGCATTGTATGAAACTTCTTTCTGTTCTGTGCATTCAACTAACAGAGTTGAACCTTACTTTTGATTGAGCCGTTCTGAAACACTCTTTCTGTAGAAACTGCAATTGGACATTCTGAGCGCTAAGATTCCTATATTGGGAAAAAGAATGTCTACAAATAAAAACTACACAGAAGAATTGTGTGAAACTTCTTTCTGTTCTGTTTGTTCAACTAAAAGAGTTGAACCATAGTTTTGATTGAGCCGTTCTGAAACACTCTTTCTGTAGAAAATGCAAGTGGAGATTCGGAGCGCTAAGAGAGTAATAGTGGAAAAAGGAATGTCTCCAAATATAAACTACACAGAATCATTCGGTGAAACTTCTTTCTGATCTGTGCATTCAGCTAACAGAGTTAAACCATACTTTTGATTGAGCAGATCTGAACTCTCTTTCTGTAGAAAATGCAACTGGACATTTGGAGCGCTAAGAGAGTAGTAGTGGAAAAAGGAATATATTCAAATATAAAATACACAGAAGCATTCTGTGAAACTTCTTTCTGATCTGAGCATTCAGCTAACAGATTTAAACCATACTTTTGATTGAGCAGTTTTGAAACACTCTGTCTGTAGAAAATGCAACTGGACATTCGTAGCGCTAAGTGGGTAATAGTGGAAAAAAGAATATGTTCAAATATAAACTACACAGAAGCATTGTATGAAACTTCTTTCTGTTCTGTGCATTCAACTAACAGAGTTGAACCTTACTTTTGATTGAGCCTTTCTGAAACACTCTTTCTGTAGAAACAGCAATTGGACATTCTGAGCGCTAAGAGGCCTATATTGGGAAAAAAAATATCTTCAAATAAAAACTACACAGAAGCATTGTGTGAAACTTATTTCTGATATGTTCATTAAGCTAACAGAGTTAAACCATACTTTTGATTGCGCAGTTCTGAACACTCTTTCTGTAGAAAATGCAAGTGGACATTCGGAGCGCTAAGAGGGTAATAGTGGAAAAAGGAATATATTCAAATATAAACTACACAGTAGCATTCTGTGAAAATTCTTTCTGTTCTGTGCATTCAACTAACAGAGTTGAACCTTACTTTTGATTGAGCCGTTCTGAAACACTCTTTCTGTAGAAACTGCAATTGGACATGCTAAGCGCTAAGAGGCCTACATTTTGAAAAAGAATATCTTCAAATAAAAACTACACAGATGCATTCTGTGAAACTTATTTCTGATCTGTAAATTCAGTTAACAGAGATAAAACATATTTTTGAGTGAGCATTTACGAAACACTCTTTTTGTAGAAAATGAAAGTGGAGATTCGGAGCGCTAAGAGGGTAATAGTGGAAAAAGGAATGTCTTCAAATATAAACTACACAGAATCATTCGGTGAAACTTCTTTCTGATCTGTGCATTCAGCTAACAGAGTTAAACCATACTTTTGATTGAGCAGATCTGAACACTCTTTCTGTAGAAAATGCAACTGGACATTTGGAGCGCTAAGAGCGTAGTAGTGGAAAAAGGAATATATTCAAATATAAACTACACAGAAGCATTCTGTGAAACTTCTTTCTGATCTGAGCATTCAGCTAACAGAGTTAAACCATACTTTTGATTGAGCAGTTTTGAAACACTCTGTCTGTAGAAAATGCAACTGGATATTCGTAGCGCTAAGTGGGTAATAGTGGAAAAAAGAATATGTTCAAATATAAACTACACAGAAGCATTGTATGAAACTTCTTTCTGTTCTGTGCATTCAACTAACAGAGTTGAACTTTACTTTTGATTGAGCCGTTCTGAAACACTCTTTTGTAGAAACTGCAATTGGACATTCTGAGCGCTAAGAGGCCTATATTGGGAAAAAGAATGTATACAAATAAAACTACACAGAAGAATTGTGTGAAACTTCTTTTTGTTCTGTTTGTTCAACTAAAAGAGTTGAACCTTAGTTTTGATTGAGCCGTTCTGAAACACTCTTTCTGTAGAAAATGCAAGTGGAGATTCGGAGCGCTAAGAGGGTAATAGTGGAAAAAGGAATGTCTCCAAATATAAACTACACAGAATCATTCTGTGAAACTTCTTTCTGATCTGTGCATTCAGCTAACAGAGTTAAACCATACTTTTGATTGAGCAGATCTGAACACTCTTTTTGTAGAAAATGCAACTGGACATTTGGAGCGCTAAGAGAGTAGTAGTGGAAAAAGGAATATATTCAAATATAAACTACACAGAAGCATTCTGTGAAACTTCTTTCTGATCTGAGCATTCAGCTAACAGAGTTAAACCATACTTTTGATTGAGCAGTTTTGAAACACTCTGTCTGTAGAAAATGCAACTGGACATTCGTAGCGCTAAGTGGGTAATAGTGGAAAAAAGAATATGTTCATATATAAACTACACAGAAGCATTGTATGAAACTTCTTTCTGTTCTGTGCATTCAACTAACAGAGTTTAACCTTACTTTTGATTGAGCCTTTCTGAAACACTCTTTCTGTAGAAACTGCAATTGGACATTCTGAGCGCTAAGAGGCCTCTATTGGGAAAAATAATATCTTCAAATAGAAACTACACAGAAGCATTGTGTGAAACTTATTTCTGATATGTTCATTAAGCTAACAGAGTTAAACCATTCTTTTGATTGCGCAGTTCTGAACACTCTTTCTGTAGAAAATGCAAGTGGACATTCGGAGCGCTAAGAGGGTAATAGTGGAAAAAGGAATATATTCAAATATAAACTACACAGTAGCATTCTGTGAAAATTCTTTCTGTTCTGTGCATTCAACTAACAGAGTTGAACCTTACTTTTGATTGAGCCGTTCTGAAACACTCTTTCTGTAGAAACTGCAATTGGACATGCTAAGCGCTAAGAGGCCTACATTGGGAAAAAGAATATCTTCAAATAAAAACTACACAGATGCATTCTGTGAAACTTATTTCTGATCTGTAAATTCAGTTAACAGAGATAAAACATATTTTTGATTGAGCAGTTATGAAACACTCTTTTTGTAGAAAATGCAAGTGGAGATTCGGAGCGCTAAGAGGATAATAGTGGAAAAAGGAATGTCTTCAAATATAAACTACACAGAATCATTCGGTGAAACTTCTGTCTGATCTGTGCATTCAGCTAACAGAGTTAAACCATACTTTTGATTGAGCAGATCTGAACACTATTTCTGTAGAAAATGCAACTGGACATTTGGAGCGCTAAGAGCGTAGTAGTGGAAAAAGTAATATATTCAAATATAAACTACACAGAAGCATTCTGTGAAACTTCTTTCTGATCTGAGCATTCAGCTAACAGAGTTAAACCATACTTTTGATTGAGCAGTTTTGAAACACTCTGTCTGTAGAAAATGCTACTGGACATTCGTAGCGCTAAGTGGGTAATAGTGGAAAAAAGAATATGTTCAAATATAAATTACACAGAAGCATTGTATGAAACTTCTTTCTGTTCTGTGCATTCAACTAACAGAGTTGAACCTTACTTTTGATTGAGCCTTTCTGAAACACTCTTTCTGTAGAAACTGCAATTGGACATTCTGAGCGCTAAGAGGCCTATATTGGGAAAAATAATGTCTACAAATAAAAACTACACAGAAGAATTGTGTGAAACTTCTTTCTGTTCTGTTTGTTCAACTAAAAGAGTTGAACCATAGTTTTGATTGAGCCGTTCTGAAACACTCTTTCTGTAGAAAATGCAAGTGGAGATTCGGAGCGCTAAGAGAGTAATAGTGGAAAAAGGAATGTCTCCAAATATAAACTACACAGAATCATTCGGTGAAACTTCTTTCTGATCTGTGCATTCAGCTAACAGAGTTAAACCATACTTTTGATTGAGCAGATCTGAACTCTCTTTCTGTAGAAAATGCAACTGGACATTTGGAGCGCTAAGAGAGTAGTAGTGGAAAAAGGAATATATTCAAATATAAAATACACAGAAGCATTCTGTGAAACTTCTTTCTGATCTGAGCATTCAGCTAACAGATTTAAACCATACTTTTGATTGAGCAGTTTTGAAACACTCTGTCTGTAGAAAATGCAACTGGACATTCGTAGCGCTAAGTGGGTAATAGTGGAAAAAATAATATGTTCAAATATAAACTACACAGAAGCATTGTATGAAACTTCTTTCTGTTCTGTGCATTCAACTAACAGAGTTGAACCTTACTTTTGATTGAGCCTTTCTGAAACACTCTTTCTGTAGAAACTGCAATTGGACATTCTGAGCGCTAAGAGGCCTATATTGGGAAAAAAAATATCTTCAAATAAAAACTACACAGAAGCATTGTGTGAAACTTATTTCTGATATGTTCATTAAGCTAACAGAGTTAAACCATACTTTTGATTGCGCAGTTCTGAACACTCTTTCTGTAGAAAATGCAAGTGGACATTCGGAGCGCTAAGAGGGTAATAGTGGAAAAAGGAATATATTCAAATATAAACTACACAGTAGCATTCTGTGAAAATTCTTTCTGTTCTGTGCATTCAACTAACAGAGTTGAACCTTACTTTTGATTGAGCCGTTCTGAAACACTCTTTCTGTAGAAACTGCAATTGGACATGCTAAGCGCTAAGAGGCCTACATTTTGAAAAAGAATATCTTCAAATAAAAACTACACAGATGCATTCTGTGAAACTTATTTCTGATCTGTAAATTCAGTTAACAGAGATAAAACATATTTTTGAGTGAGCATTTACGAAACACTCTTTTTGTAGAAAATGAAAGTGGAGATTCGGAGCGCTAAGAGGGTAATAGTGGAAAAAGGAATGTCTTCAAATATAAACTACACAGAATCATTCGGTGAAACTTCTTTCTGATCTGTGCATTCAGCTAACAGAGTTAAACCATACTTTTGATTGAGCAGATCTGAACACTCTTTCTGTAGAAAATGCAACTGGACATTTGGAGCGCTAAGAGCGTGGTAGTGGAAAAAGGAATATATTCAAATATAAACTACACAGAAGCATTCTGTGAAACTTCTTTCTGATCTGAGCATTCAGCTAACAGAGTTAAACCATACTTTTGATTGAGCAGTTTTGAAACACTCTGTCTGTAGAAAATGCAACTGGATATTCGTAGCGCTAAGTGGGTAATAGTGGAAAAAAGAATATGTTCAAATATAAACTACACAGAAGCATTGTATGAAACTTCTTTCTGTTCTGTGCATTCAACTAACAGAGTTGAACTTTACTTTTGATTGAGCCGTTCTGAAACACTCTTTTGTAGAAACTGCAATTGGACATTCTGAGCGCTAAGAGGCCTATATTGGGAAAAAGAATGTATACAAATAAAAACTACACAGAAGAATTGTGTGAAACTTCTTTTTGTTCTGTTTGTTCAACTAAAAGAGTTGAACCTTTGTTTTGATTGAGCCGTTCTGAAACACTCTTTCTGTAGAAAATGCAAGTGGAGATTCGGAGCGCTAAGAGGGTAATAGTGGAAAAAGGAATGTCTCCAAATATAAACTACACAGAATCATTCTGTGAAACTTCTTTCTGATCTGTGCATTCAGCTAACAGGGTTAAACCATACTTTTGATTGAGCAGATCTGAACACACTTTCTGTAGAAAATGCAACTGGACATTTGGAGCGCTAAGAGAGTAGTAGTGGAAAAAGGAATATATTCAAATATAAACTACACAGAAGCATTCTGTGAAACTTCTTTCTGATCTGAGCATTCAGCTAACAGAGTTAAACCATACTTTTGATTGAGCAGTTTTGAAACACTCTGTCTGTAGAAAATGCAACTGGACATTCGTAGCGCTAAGTGGGTAATAGTGGAAAAAAGAATATGTTCATATATAAACTACACAGAAGCATTGTATGAAACTTCTTTCTGTTCTGTGCATTCAACTAACAGAGTTGAACCTTACTTTTGATTGAGCCGTTCTGAAACACTCTTTCTGTAGAAACTGCAATTGGACATGCTAAGCGCTAAGAGGCCTACATTGGGAAAAAGAATATCTTCAAATAAAAACTACACAGATGCATTCTGTGAAACTTATTTCTGTTCTGTAAATTCAGTTAACAGAGATAAAACATATTTTTGATTGAGCAGTTATGAAACACTCTTTTTGTAGAAAATGCAAGTGGAGATTCGGAGCGCTAAGAGGGTAATAGTGGAAAAAGGAATGTCTTCAAATATAAACTACACAGAATCATTCGGTGAAACTTCTTTCTGATCTGTGCATTCAGCTAACAGAGTTAAACCATACTTTTGATTGAGCAGATCTGAACACTCTTTCTGTAGAAAATGCAACTGGACATTTGGAGCGCTAAGAGCGTAGTAGTGGAAAAAGGAATATATTCAAATATAAACTACACAGAAGCATTCTGTGAAACTTCTTTCTGATCTGAGCTTTCAGCTAACAGAGTTAAACCATACTTTTGATTGAGCAGTTTTGAAACACTCTGTCTGTAGAAAATGCAACTGGACATTCATAGCGCTAAGTGGGTAATAGTGGAAAAAAGAATATGTTCAAATATAAACTACACAGAAGCATTCTGTGAAACTTCTTGCTGTTCTGTGCATTCAACTAACAGAGTTGAACCTTACTTTTGATTGAGCCGTTCTGAAACACTCTTTCTGTAGAAACTGCAATTGGACATTCTGAGCGCTAAGAGGCCTATATTGGGAAAAAGAATGTCTACAAATAAAAACTACACAGAAGAATTGTGTGAAACTTCTTTCTGTTCTGTTTGTTCAACTAAAAGAGTTGAAACTTAATTTTGATTGAGCCGTTCTGAAACACACTTTCTGTAGAAAATTCAAGTGGAGATTCGGAGCGCTAAGAGGGTAATAGTGGAAAAAGGAATGTCTCCAAATATAAACTACACAGAATCATTCTGTGAAACTTCTTTCTGATCTGTGCATTCAGCTAACAGAGTTAAACCATACTTTTGATTGAGCAGATCTAAACACTCTTTCTGTAGAAAATGCAACTGGACATTTGGAGCGCTAAGAGAGTAGTAGTGGAAAAAGGAATATATTCAAATATAAACTACACAGAAGCATTCTGTGAAACTTCTTTCTGATCTGAGCATTCAGCTAACAGAGTTAAACCATACTTTTGATTGAGCAATTTTGAAACACTCTGTCTGTAGAAAATGCAACTGGACATTCGTAGCGCTAAGTGGGTAATAGTGGAAAAAAGAATATGTTCAAATATAAACTATACAGAAGCATTGTATGAAACTTCTTTCTGTTCTGTGCATTCAACTAACACAGTTGAACCTTACTTTTGATTGAGCCATTCTGAAACACTCTTTCTGTAGAAACTGCAATTGGACATTCTGAGCGCTAAGAGGCCTATATTGGGAAAAAGAATGTCTACAAATAAAAACTACACAGAAGAATTGTGTGAAACTTCTTTCTGTTCTGTTTGTTCAACTAAAAGAGTTGAACCCTAATTTTGATTGAGCCGTTCTGAAACACACTTTCTGTAGAAAATGCAAGTGGAGATTCGGAGCGCTAAGAGGGTAATAGTGGAAAAAGGAATGTCTCCAAATATAAACTACACAGAATCATTCTGTGAAACTTCTTTCTGATCTGTGCATTCAGCTAACAGAGTTAAACCATACTTTTGATTGAGCAGATCTGAACACTCTTTCTGTAGAAAATGCAACTGGACATTTGGAGCGCTAAGAGCGTAGTAGTGGAAAAAGGAATATATTCAAATATAAACTACACAGAAGCATTGTGTGAAACTTCTTTCTGATCTGAGCATTCAGCTAACAGAGTTAAACCATACTTTTGATTGAGCAGTTTTGAAACACTCTGTCTGTAGAAAATGCAACTGGACATTCGTAGAGCTAAGTGGGTAATAGTGGAAAAAAGAATATGTTCAAATATAAACTACACAGAAGCATTGTATGAAACTTCTTTCTGTTCTGTGCATTCAACTAACACAGTTGAACCTTACTTTTGATTGAGCCGTTCTGAAACACTCTTTCTGTAGAAACTGCAATTGGACATTCTGAGTGCTAAGAGGCCTATATTGGGAAAAAGAATGTCTACAAATAAAAACTACACAGAAGAATTGTGTGAAACTTCTTTCTGTTCTGTTTGTTCAACTAAAAGAGTTGAACCTTTGTTTTGATTGAGCCGTTCTGAAACACTCTTTCTGTAGAAAATGCAAGTGGAGATTCGGAGCGCTAAGAGGGTAATAGTGGAAAAAGGAATGTCTCCAAATATAAACTACACAGAATCATTCTGTGAAACTTCTTTCTGATCTGTGCATTCAGCTAACAGGGTTAAACCATACTTTTGATTGAGCAGATCTGAACACACTTTCTGTAGAAAATGCAACTGGACATTTGGAGCGCTAAGAGAGTAGTAGTGGAAAAAGGAATATATTCAAATATAAACTACACAGAAGCATTCTGTGAAACTTCTTTCTGATCTGAGCATTCAGCTAACAGAGTTAAACCATACTTTTGATTGAGCAGTTTTGAAACACTCTGTCTGTAGAAAATGCAACTGGACATTCGTAGCGCTAAGTGGGTAATAGTGGAAAAAAGAATATGTTCATATATAAACTACACAGAAGCATTGTATGAAACTTCTTTCTGTTCTGTGCATTCAACTAACAGAGTTGAACCTTACTTTTGATTGAGCCGTTCTGAAACACTCTTTCTGTAGAAACTGCAATTGGACATGCTAAGCGCTAAGAGGCCTACATTGGGAAAAAGAATATCTTCAAATAAAAACTACACAGATGCATTCTGTGAAACTTATTTCTGATCTGTAAATTCAGTTAACAGAGATAAAACATATTTTTGATTGAGCAGTTATGAAACACTCTTTTTGTAGAAAATGCAAGTGGAGATTCGGAGCGCTAAGAGGGTAATAGTGGAAAAAGGAATGTCTTCAAATATAAACTACACAGAATCATTCGGTGAAACTTCTTTCTGATCTGTGCATTCAGCTAACAGAGTTAAACCATACTTTTGATTGAGCAGATCTGAACACTCTTTCTGTAGAAAATGCAACTGGACATTTGGAGCGCTAAGAGCGTAGTAGTGGAAAAAGGAATATATTCAAATATAAACTACACAGAAGCATTGTATGAAACTTCCTTTTGTTCTGTGCATTCAACTAACAGAGTTGAACCTTACTTTTGATTGAGCCTTTCTGAAACACTCTTTCTGTAGAAACTGCAATTGGACATTCTGAGCGCTAAGAGGCCTCTATTGGGAAAAATAATATCTTCAAATAAAAACTACACAGAAGCATTGTGTGAAACTTATTTCTGATATGTTCATTAAGCTAACAGAGTTAAACCATACTTTTGATTGCGCAGTTCTGAACACTCTTTCTGTAGAAAATGCAAGTGGACATTCGGAGCGCTAAGAGGGTAATAGTGGAAAAAGGAATATATTCAAATATAAACTACACAGTAGCATTCTGTGAAAATTCTTTCTGTTCTGTGCATTCAACTAACAGAGTTGAACCTTACTTTTGATTGAGCCGTTCTGAAACACTCTTTCTGTAGAAACTGCAATTGGACATGCTAAGCGCTAAGAGGCCTACATTGGGAAAAAGAATATCTTCAAATAAAAACTACACAGATGCATTCTGTGAAACTTATTTCTGATCTGTAAATTCAGTTAACAGAGATAAAACATATTTTTGATTGAGCAGTTATGAAACACTCTTTTTGTAGAAAATGCAAGTGGAGATTCGGAGCGCTAAGAGGGTAATAGTGGAAAAAGGAATGTCTTCAAATATAAACTACACAGAATCATTCGGTGAAACTTCTTTCTGATCTGTGCATTCAGCTAACAGAGTTAAACCATAATTTTGATTGAGCAGATCTGAACACTCTTTCTGTAGAAAATGCAACTGGACATTTGGAGCGCTAAGAGCGTAGTACTGGAAAAAAGAATATATTCAAATATAAACTACACAGAAGCATTCACTGAAACTTCTTTCTGATCTGAGCATTCAGCTAACAGAGTTAAACCATACTTTTGATTGAGCAGTTTTGAAACACTCTGTCTGTAGAAAATGCAACTGGACATTCGTAGCGCTAAGTGGGTAATAGTGGAAAAAAGAATATGTTCAAATATAAACTACACAGAAGCATTGTATGAAACTACTTTCTGTTCTGTGCATTCAACTAACAGAGTTGAACCTTACTTTTGATTGAGCCGTTCTGAAACACTCTTTCTGTAGAAACTGCCATTGGACATTCTGAGCGCTAAGAGGCCTATATTGGGAAAAAGAATGTCTACAAATAAAAACTACACAGAAGAATTGTGTGAAACTTTTTTCTGTTCTGTTTGTTCAACTAAAAGAGTTGAACCTTAGTTTTGATTGAGCCGTTCTGAAACACACTTTCTGTAGAAAATGCAAGTGGAGATTCGGAGCGCTAAGAGGGTAATAGTGGAAAAAGGAATGTCTCCAAATATAAACTACACACAATCATTCTGTGAAACTTCTTTCTGATCTGTGCATTCAGCTAACAGAGTTAAACCATACTTTTGATTGAGCAGATCTGAACACTCTTTCTGTAGAAAATGCAACTGGACATTTGGAGCGCTAAGAGAGTAGTAGTTGAAAAAGGAATATATTCAAATATAAACTACACAGAAGCATTCTGTGAAACTTCTTTCTGATCTGAGCATTCAGCTAACAGAGTTAAACCATACTTTTGATTGAGCAGTTTTGAAACACTCTGTCTGTAGAAAATGCAACTGGACATTCGTAGCGCTAAGTGGGTAATAGTGGAAAATAGAATATGTTCAAATATAAACTACACAGAAGCATTGTATGAAACTTCTTTCTGTTCTGTGCATTCAACTAACAGAGTTGAACCTTACTTTTGATTGAGCCTTTCTGAAACACTCTTTCTGTAGAAACTGCAATTGGACATTCTGAGCGCTAAGAGGCCTATATTGGGAAAAATAATATCTTCAAATAAAAACTACACAGAAGCATTGTGTGAAACTTATTTCTGATATGTTCATTAAGCTAACAGAGTTAAACCATACTTTTGATTGCGCAGTTCTGAACACTCTTTCTGTAGAAAATGCAAGTGGACATTCGGAGGGCTAAGAGGGTAATAGTGGAAAAAGGAATATATTCAAATATAAACTACACAGTAGCATTCTGTGAAAATTCTTTCTGTTCTGTGCATTCAACTAACAGAGTTGAACCTTACTTTTGATTGAGCCGTTCTGAAACACTCTTTCTGTAGAAACTGCAATTGGACATGCTAAGCGCTAAGAGGCCTACATTGGGAAAAAGAATATCTTCAAATAAAAACTACACAGATGCATTCTGTGAAACTTATTTCTGATCTGTAAATTCAGTTAACAGAGATAAAACATATTTTTGATTGAGCAGTTATGAAACACTCTTTTTGTAGAAAATGCAAGTGGAGATTCGGAGCGCTAAGAGGGTAATAGTGGAAAAAGGAATGTCTTCAAATATAAACTACACAGAATCATTCGCTGAAACTTCTTTCTGATCTGTGCATTCAGCTAACAGAGTTAAACCATACTTTTGATTGCGCAGTTCTGAACACTCTTTCTGTAGAAAATGCAACTGGACATTCGGAGCGCTAAGAGGGTAATAGTGGAAAAAGGAATATATTCAAATATAAACTACACAGTAGCATTCTGTGAAAATTCTTTCTGTTCTGTGCATTCAACTAACAGAGTTGAACCTTACTTTTGATTGAGCCGTTCTGAAACACTCTTTCTGTAGAAACTGCAATTGGACATGCTAAGCGATAAGAGGCCTACATTGGGAAAAAGAATATCTTCAAATAAAAACTACACAGATGCATTCTGTGAAACTTATTTCTGATCTGTAAATTCAGTTAACAGAGATAAAACATATTTTTGATTGAGGAGTTATGAAACACTCTTTTTGTAGAAAATGCAAGTGGAGATTCGGAGCGCTAAGTGGGTAATAGTGGAAAAAGGAATGTCTCCAAATATAAACTACACAGAATCATTCGGTGAAACTTCTTTCTGATCTGTGCATTCAGCTAACAGAGTTAAACCATACTTTTGATTGAGCAGATCTGAACACTCTTTCTGTAGAAAATGCAACTGGACATTTGGAGCGCTAAGAGCGTAGTAGTGGAAAAAGGAATATATTCAAATATAAACTACACAGAAGCATTCTGTGAAACTTCTTTCTGATCTGAGCATTCAGCTAACAGAGTTAAACCATACTTTTGATTGAGCAGTTTTGAAACACTCTGTCTGTAGAAAATGCAACTGGACATTCGTAGCGCTAAGTGGGTAATAGTGGAAAAAAGAATATGTTCAAATATAAACTACACAGAAGCATTGTATGAAACTTCTTTCTGTTCTGTGCATTCAACTAACACAGTTGAACCTTACTTTTGATTGAGCCGTTCTGAAACACTCTTTCTGTAGAAACTGCAATTGGACATTCTGAGCGCTAAGAGGCCTATATTGGGAAAAAGAATGTCTACAAATAAAAACTACACAGAAGAATTGTGTGAAACTTCTTTCTGTTCTGTTTGTTCAACTAAAAGAGTTGAACCTTAATTTTGATTGAGCCGTTCTGAAACACACTTTCTGTAGAAAATGCAAGTGGAGATTCGGAGCGCTAAGAGGGTAATAGTGGAAAAAGGAATGTCTCCAAATATAAACTACACAGAATCATTCTGTGAAACTTCTTTCTGATCTGTGCATTCAGCTAACAGAGTTAAACCATACTTTTGATTGAGCAGATCTGAACACTCTTTCTGTAGAAAATGCAACTGGACATTTGGAGCGCTAAGAGAGTAGTAGTGGAAAAAGGAATATATTCAAATATAAACTACACAGAAGCATTCTGTGAAACTTCTTTCTGATCTGAGCATTCAGCTAACAGAGTTAAACCATACTTTTGATTGAGCAATTTTGAAACACTCTGTCTGTAGAAAATGCAACTGGACATTCGTAGCGCTAAGTGGGTAATAGTGGAAAAAAGAATATGTTCAAATATAAACTATACAGAAGCATTGTATGAAACTTCTTTCTGTTCTGTGCATTCAACTAACACAGTTGAACCTTACTTTTGATTGAGCCATTCTGAAACACTCTTTCTGTAGAAACTGCAATTGGACATTCTGAGCGCTAAGAGGCCTATATTGGGAAAAAGAATGTCTACAAATAAAAACTACACAGAAGAATTGTGTGAAACTTCTTTCTGTTCTGTTTGTTCAACTAAAAGAGTTGAACCTTAATTTTGATTGAGCCGTTCTGAAACACACTTTCTGTAGAAAATGCAAGTGGAGATTCGGAGCGCTAAGAGGGTAATAGTGGAAAAAGGAATGTCTCCAAATATAAACTACACAGAATCATTCTGTGAAACTTCTTTCTGATCTGTGCATTCAGCTAACAGAGTTAAACCATACTTTTGATTGAGCAGATCTGAACACTCTTTCTGTAGAAAATGCAACTGGACATTTGGAGCGCTAAGAGAGTAGTAGTGGAAAAAGGAATATATTCAAATATAAACTACACAGAAGCATTCTGTGAAACTTCTTTCTGATCTGAGCATTCAGCTAACAGAGTTAAACCATACTTTTGATTGAGCAGTTTTGAAACACTCTGTCTGTAGAAAATGCAACTGGACATTCGTAGCGCTAAGTGGGTAATAGTGGAAAATAGAATATGTTCAAATATAAACTACACAGAAGCATTGTATGAAACTTCTTTCTGTTCTGTGCATTCAACTAACAGAGTTGAACCTTACTTTTGATTGAGCCTTTCTGAAACACTCTTTCTGTAGAAACTGCAATTGGACATTCTGAGCGCTAAGAGGCCTATATTGGGAAAAATAATATCTTCAAATAAAAACTACACAGAAGCATTGTGTGAAACTTATTTCTGATATGTTCATTAAGCTAACAGAGTTAAACCATACTTTTGATTGCGCAGTTCTGAACACTCTTTCTGTAGAAAATGCAAGTGGACATTCGGAGGGCTAAGAGGGTAATAGTGGAAAAAGTAATATATTCAAATATAAACTACACAGTAGCATTCTGTGAAAATTCTTTCTGTTCTGTGCATTCAACTAACAGAGTTGAACCTTACTTTTGATTGAGCCGTTCTGAAACACTCTTTCTGTAGAAACTGCAATTGGACATGCTAAGCGCTAAGAGGCCTACATTGGGAAAAAGAATATCTTCAAATAAAAACTACACAGATGCATTCTGTGAAACTTATTTCTGATCTGTAAATTCAGTTAACAGAGATAAAACATATTTTTGATTGAGCAGTTATGAAACACTCTTTTTGTAGAAAATGCAAGTGGAGATTCGGAGCGCTAAGAGGGTAATAGTGGAAAAAGGAATTTCTTCAAATATAAACTACACAGAATCATTCGCTGAAACTTCTTTCTGATCTGTGCATTCAGCTAACAGAGTTAAACCATACTTTTGATTGCGCAGTTCTGAACACTCTTTCTGTAGAAAATGCAACTGGACATTCGGAGCGCTAAGAGGGTAATAGTGGAAAAAGGAATATGTTCAAATATAAACTACACAGTAGCATTCTGTGACAATTCTTTCTGTTCTGTGCATTCAACTAACAGAGTTGAACCTTACTTTTGATTGAGCCGTTCTGAAACACTCTTTCTGTAGAAACTGCAATTGGACATGCTAAGCGATAAGAGGCCTACATTGGGAAAAAGAATATCTTCAAATAAAAACTACACAGATGCATTCTGTGAAACTTATTTCTGATCTGTAAATTCAGTTAACAGAGATAAAACATATTTTTGATTGAGGAGTTATGAAACACTCTTTTTGTAGAAAATGCAAGTGGAGATTCGGAGCGCTAAGAGGGTAATAGTGGAAAAAGGAATGTCTCCAAATATAAACTACACAGAATCATTCGGTGAAACTTCTTTCTGATCTGTGCATTCAGCTAACAGAGTTAAACCATACTTTTGATTGAGCAGATCTGAACACTCTTTCTGTAGAAAATGCAACTGGACATTTGGAGCGCTAAGAGCGTAGTAGTGGAAAAAGGAATATATTCAAATATAAACTACACAGAAGCATTCTGTGAAACTTCTTTCTGATCTGAGCATTCAGCTAACAGAGTTAAACCATACTTTTGATTGAGCAGTTTTGAAACACTCTGTCTGTAGAAAATGCAACTGGACATTCGTAGCGCTAAGTGGGTAATAGTGGAAAAAAGAATATGTTCAAATATAAACTACACAGAAGCATTGTATGAAACTTCTTTCTGTTCTGTGCATTCAACTAACAGAGTTGAACCTTACTTTTGATTGAGCCTTTCTGAAACACTCTTTCTGTAGAAACTGCAATTGGACATTCTGAGCGCTAAGAGGCCTCTATTGGGAAAAATAATATCTTGAAATAAAAACTACACAGAAGCATTGTGTGAAACTTATTTCTGATATGTTCATTAAGCTAACAGAGTTAAAACATTCTTTTGATTGCGCAGTTCTGAACACTCTTTCTGTAGAAAATGGAAGTGGACATTCGGAGCGCTAAGAGGGTAATAGTGGAAAAAGGAGTATATTCAAATATAAACTACACAGTAGCATTCTGTGAAAATTCTTTCTGTTCTGTGCATTCAACTAACAGAGTTGAACCTTACTTTTGATTGAGCCATTCTGAAACACTCTTTCTGTAGAAACTGCAATTGGACATGCTAAGCGCTAAGAGGCCTACATTGGGAAAAAGAATATCTTCAAATAAAAACTACACAGATGCATTCTGTGAAACTTATTTCTGATCTGTGAATTCAGTTAACAGAGATAAAACATATTTTTGATTGAGCAGTTATGAAACACTCTTTTTGTAGAAAATGCAAGTGGAGATTCGGAGCGCTAAGAGGGTAATAGTGGAAAAAGAAATGTCTTCAAATATAAACTACACAGAATCATTCGGTGAAACTTCTTTCTGATCTGTGCATTCAGCTAACAGAGTTAAACCAAAATTTTGATTGAGCAGATCTGAACACTCTTTCTGTAGAAAATGCAACTGGACATTTGGAGCGCTAAGAGCGTAGTAGTGGAAAAAGGAATATATTCAAATATAAACTGCACAGAAGCATTCTGTGAAACTTCTTTCTGATCTGAGCATTCAGCTAACAGAGTTAAACCATACTTTTGATTGAGCAGTTTTGAAACACTCTGTCTGTAGAAAATGCAACTGGACATTCGTAGCGCTAAGTGGGTAATAGTGGAAAAAAGAATATGTTCAAATATAAACTACACAGAAGCATTGTATGAAACTTCTTTCTGTTCTGTGCATTCAACTAACAGAGTTTAACCTTACTTTTGATTGAGCCGTTCTGAAACACTCTTTCTGTAGAAACAGCAATTGGACATTCTGAGCGCTAAGAGGCCTATATTGGGAAAAAGAATGTCTACAAATAAAAACTACACAGAAGAATTGTGTGAAACTTCTTTCTGTTCTGTTTGTTCAACTAAAAGAGTTGAACTTTAGTTTTGATTGAGCCGTTCTGAAACACACTTTCTGTAGAAAATGCAAGTGGAGATTCGGAGCGCTAAGAGGGTAATAGTGGAAAAAGGAATGTCTCCAAATATAAACTACACACAATCATTCTGTGAAACTTCTTTCTGATCTGTGCATTCAGCTAACAGAGTTAAACCATACTTTTGATTGAGCAGATCTGAACACTCTTTCTGTAGAAAATGCAACTGGACATTTGGAGCGCTAAGAGAGTAGTAGTGGAAAAAGGAATATATTCAAATATAAACTACACAGAAGCATTCTGTGAAACTTCTTTCTGATCTGAGCATTCAGCTAACAGAGTTAAACCATACTTTTGATTGAGCAGTTTTGAAACACTCTGTCTGTAGAAAATGCAAATGGACATTCGTAGCGCTAAGTGGGTAATAGTGGAAAAAAGAATATGTTCAAATATAAACTACACAGAAGCATTGTATGAAACTTCATTCTGTTCTGTGCATTCAACTAACAGAGTTGAACCTTACTTTTGATTGAGCCTTTCTGAAACACTCTTTCTGTAGAAACTGCAATTGGACATTCTGAGCGCTAAGAGGCCTATATTGGGAAAAATAATATCTTCAAATAAAAACTACACAGAAGCATTGTGTGAAACTTATTTCTGATATGTTCATTAAGCTAACAGAGTTAAACCATACTTTTGATTGTGCAGTTCTGAACACTCTTTCTGTAGAAAATGCAAGTGGACATTCGGAGCGCTAAGAGGGTAATAGTGGAAAAAGGAATATATTCAAATATAAACTGCACAGTAGCATTCTGTGAAAATTCTTTCTGTTCTGTGCATTCAACTAACAGAGTTGAACCTTACTTTTGATTGAGCCGTTCTGAAACACTCTTTCTGTAGAAACTGCAATTGGACATGCTAAGCGCTAAGAGGCCTACATTGGGAAAAAGAATATCTTCAAATAAAAACTACACAGATGCATTCTGTGAAACTTATTTCTGATCTGTAAATTCAGTTAACAGAGATAAAACATATTTTTGATTGAGCAGTTATGAAACACACTTTTTGTAGAAAATGCAAGTGGAGATTCGGAGCGCTAAGAGGGTAATAGTGGAAAAAGGAATGTCTTCAAATATAAACTACCCAGAATCATTCGGTGAAACTTCTTTCTGATCTGTGCATTCAGCTAACAGAGTTAAACCATACTTTTGATTGAGCAGATCTGAACACTCTTTCTGTAGAAAATGCAACTGGACATTTGGAGCGCTAAGAGCGTAGTAGTGGAAAAAGGAATATATTCAAATATAAACTACACAGAAGCATTCTGTGAAACTTCTTTCTGATCTGAGCATTCAGCTAACAGAGTTAAACCATACTTTTGATTGAGCAGTTTTGAAACACTCTGTCTGTAGAAAATGCAACTGGACATTCGTAGCGCTAAGTGGGTAATAGTGGAAAAAAGAATATGTTCAAATATAAACTACACAGAAGCATTGTATGAAACTTCTTTCTGTTCTGTGCATTCAACTAACAGAGTTGAACCTTACTTTTGATTGAGCCGTTCTGAAACTCTCTTTCTGTAGAAACTGCAATTGGACATTCTGAGCGCTAAGAGGCCTATATTGGGAATAAGAATGTCTACAAATAAAAACTACACAGAAGAATTGTGTGAAACTTCTTTCTGTTCTGTTTGTTCAAATAAAAGAGTTGAACCTTAGTTTTGATTGAGCCGTTCTGAAACACTCTTTCTGTAGAAAATGCAAGTGGAGATTCGGAGCGCTAAGAGGGTAATAGTGGAAAAAGGAATGTCTCCAAATATAAACTACACAGAATCATTCTGTGAAACTTCTTTCTGATCTGTGCATTCAGCTAACAGAGTTAAACCATACTTTTGATTGAGCAGATCTGAACACTCTTTCTGTAGAAAATGCAACTGGACATTTGGAGCGCTAAGAGAGTAGTAGTGGAAAAAGGAATATATTCAAATATAAACTACACAGAAGCATTCTGTGAAACTTCTTTCTGATCTGAGCATTCAGCTAACAGAGTTAAACCATACTTTTGATTGAGCAGTTTTGAAACACTCTGTCTGTAGAAAATGCAACTGGACATTCGTAGCGCTAAGTGGGTAATAGTGGAAAAAAGAATATGTTCAAATATAAACTACACAGAAGCATTGTATGAAACATCTTTCTGTTCTGTGCATTCAACTAACAGAGTTGAAACTTACTTTTGATTGAGCCTTTCTGAAACACTCTTTCTGTAGAAACTGCAATTGGACATTCTGAGCGCTAAGAGGCCTATATTGGGAAAAATAATATCTTCAAATAAAAACTACACAGAAGCATTGTGTGAAACTTATTTCTGATATGTTCATTAAGCTAACAGAGTTAAACCATACTTTTTATTGCGCAGTTCTGAACACTCTTTCTGTAGAAAATGCAAGTGGACATTCGGAGCGCTAAGAGGGTAATAGTGGAAAAAGGAATATATTCAAATATAAACTGCACAGTAGCATTCTGTGAAAATACTTTCTGTTCTGTGCATTCAACTAACAGAGTTGAACCTTACTTTTGATTGAGCCGTTCTGAAACACTCTTTCTGTAGAAACTGCAATTGGACATGCTAAGCGCTAAGAGGCCTACATTGGGAAAAAGAATATCTTCAAATAAAAACTACACAGATGCATTCTGTGAAACTTATTTCTGATCTGTAAATTCAGTTAACAGAGATAAAACATATTTTTGATTGAGCAGTTATGAAACACTCTTTTTGTAGAAAATGCAAGTGGAGATTCGGAGCGCTAAGAGGGTAATAGTGGAAAAAGGAATGTCTTCAAATATAAACTACACAGAATCATTCGGTGAAACTTATTTCTGATCTGTGCATTCAGCTAACAGAGTTAAACCATACTTTTGATTGAGCAGATCTGAACACTCTTTCTGTAGAAAATGCAACTGGACATTTGGAGCGCTAAGAGCGTAGTAGTGGAAAAAGGAATATATTCAAATATAAACTACACAGAAGCATTCTGTGAAACTTCTTTCTGATCTGAGCATTCAGCTAACAGAGTTAAACCATACTTTTGATTGAGCAGTTTTGAAACACTCTGTCTGTAGAAAATGCAACTGGACATTCGTAGCGCTAAGTGGGTAATAGTGGAAAAAAGAGAATGTTCAAATATAAACTACACAGAAGCATTGTATGAAACTTCTTTCTGTTCTGTGCATTCAACTAACAGAGTTGAACCTTACTTTTGATTGAGCCGTTCTGAAACACTCTTTCTGTAGAAACTGCAATTTGACATTCTGAGCGCTAAGAGGCCTATATTGGGAAAAAGAATGTCTACAATTAAAAACTACACAGAAGAATTGTGTGAAACTTCTTTCTGTTCTGTTTGTTCAACTAAAAGAGTTGAACCTTAGTTTTGATTGAGCCGTTCTGAAACACTCTTTCTGTAGAAAATGCAAGTGGAGATTCGGAGCGCTAAGAGGGTAATAGTGGAAAAAGGAATGTCTCCAAATATAAACTACACAGAATCATTCTGTGAAACTTCTTTCTGATCTGTGCATTCAGCTAAAAGAGTTAAACCATACTTTTGATTGAGCAGATCTGAACTCTCTTTCTGTAGAAAATGCAACTGGACATTTGGAGCGCTAAGAGAGTAGTAGTGGAAAAAGGAATATATTCAAATATAAACTACACAGAAGCATTCTGTGAAACTTCTTTCTGATCTGAGCATTCAGCTAACAGAGTTAAACCATACTTTTAATTGAGCAGTTTTGAAACACTCTGTCTGTAGAAAATGTAACTGGACATTCGTAGCGCTAAGTGGGTAATAGTGGAAAAAAGAATATGTTCAAATATAAACTACACAGAAGCATTGTATGAAACTTCTTTCTGTTCTGTGCATTCAACTAACAGAGTTGAACCTTACTTTTGATTGAGCCTTTCTGAAACACTCTTTCTGTAGAAACTGCAATTGGACATTCTGAGCGCTAAGAGGCCTATATTGGGAAAAATAATATCTTCAAATAAAAACTACACAGAAGCATTGTGTGAAACTTATTTCTGATATGTTCATTAAGCTAACAGAGTTAAACCATACTTTTGATTGCGCAGTTCTGAACACTCTTTCTGTAGAAAATGCAAGTGGACATTCGGAGCGCTAAGAGGGTAATAGTGGAAAAAGGAATATATTCAAATATAAACTACACAGTAGCATTCTGTGAAAATTCTTTCTGTTCTGTGCATTCAACTAAGAGAGTTGAATCTTACTTTTGATTGAGCCGTTCTGAAACACTCTTTCTGTAGAAACTGCAATTGGACATCCTAAGCGCTAAGAGGCGTACATTGGGAAAAAGAATATCTTCAAATAAAAACTACACAGATGCATTCTGTGAAACTTATTTCTGATCTGTAAATTCAGTTAACAGAGATAAAACATATTTTTGATTGAGCAGTTATGAAACACTCTTTTTGTAGAAAATGCAAGTGGAGATTCGGAGCGCTAAAAGGGTAATAGTGGAAAAAGGAATGTCTTCAAATATAAACTACACAGAATCATTCGGTAAAACTTCTTTCTGATATGTGCATTCAGCTAACAGTGTTAAACCATACTTTTGATTGAGCAGATCTGAACACTCTTTCTGTAGAAAATGCAACTGGACATTTCGAGCGCTAAGAGCGTAGTAGAGGAAAAAGGAATATATTCAAATATAAACTACACAGAAGCATTCTGTGAAACTTCTTTCTGATCTGAGCATTCAGCTAACAGAGTTAAACCATACTTTTGATTGAGCAGTTTTGAAACACTCTGTCTGTAGAAAATGCAACTGGACATTCGTAGCGCTAAGTGGGTAATAGTTGAAAAAGAATATGTTCAAATATGAACTACACAGAAGCATTGTATGAAACTTCTTTGTGTTCTGTGCATTCAACTAACAGAGTTGAACATTACTTTTGATTGAGCCGTTCTGAAACACTCTTTCTGTAGAAACTGCAATTGGACATTCTGAGCGCTAAGAGGCCTATATTGGGAAAAAGAATGTCTACAAATAAAAACTACACAGAAGAATTTTGTGAAACTTCTTTCTGTTCTGTTTGTTCAACTAAAAGAGTTGAACTTTAGTTTTGATTGAGCCGTTCTGAAACACTCTTTCTGTAGAAAATGCAAGTGGAGATTCGGAGCGCTAAGAGGGTAATAGTGGAAAAAGGAATGTCTCCAAATATAAACTACACAGAATCATTCTGTGAAACTACTTTCTGATCTGTGCGTTCAGCTAACAGAGTTAAACCATACTTTTGATTGAGCAGATCTGAACTCTCTTTCTGTAGAAAATGCAACTGGACATTTGGAGCGCTAAGAGAGTAGTAGTGGAAAAAGGAATATATTCAAATATAAACTACACAGAAGCATTCTGTGAAACTTCTTTCTGATCTGAGCATTCAGCTAACAGAGTTAAACCATACTTTTGATTGAGCAGTTTTGAAACACTCTGTCTGTAGAAAATGCAACTGGACATTCGTAGCGCTAAGTGGGTAATAGTGGAAAAAAGAATATGTTCAAATATAAACTACACAGAAGCATTGTATGAAACTTCTTTCTGTTCTGTGCATTCAACTAACAGAGTTGAACCTTACTTTTGATTGAGCCGATCTGAAACACTCTTTCTGTAGAAACTGCAATTGGACATTCTGAGCGCTAAGAGGCCTATATTGGGAAAAAGAATGTCTACAAATAAAAACTACACAGAAGAATTGTGTGAAACTTCTTTCTGTTCTGTTTGTTCAACTAAAAGAGTTGAACCTTAGTTTTGATTGAGCGGTTCTGAAACACTCTTTCTGTAGAAAATGCAAGTGGAGATTCGGAGCGCTAAGAGGGTAATAGTGGAAAAAGGAATGTCTCCAAATATAAACTACACAGAATCATTCTGTGAAACTTCTTTCTGATCTGTGCATTCAGCTAACAGAGTTAAACCATACATTTGATTGAGCAGATCTGAACTCTCTTTCTGTAGAAAATGCAACTGGACATTTGGAGCGCTAAGAGTGAAGTAGTGGAAAAAGGAATATATTCAAATATAAACTACACAGAAGCATTCTGTGAAACTTCTTTCTGATCTGAGCATTCAGCTAACAGAGTTAAACCATACTTTTGATTGAGCAGTTTTGAAACACTCTGTCTGTAGAAAATGCAACTGGACATTCGTAGCGCTAAGTGGGTAATAGTGGAAAAAAGAATATGTTCAAATATAAACTACACAGAAGCATTGTATGAAACTTCTTTCTGTTCTGTGCATTCAACTAACAGAGTTGAACCTTACTTTTGATTGAGCCTTTCTGAAACACTCTTTCTGTAGAAACTGCAATTGGACATTCTGAGCGCTAAGAGGCCTATATTGGGAAAAATAATATCTTCAAATAAAAACTACACAGAAGCATTGTGTGAAACTTATTTCTGATATGTTCATTAAGCTAACAGAGTTAAACCATACTTTTGATTGCGCAGTTCTGAACACTCTTTCTGTAGAAAATGCAAGTGGAGATTCGGAGCGCTAAGAGGGTAATAGTGGAAAAAGGAATATATTCAAATATAAACTACACAGTAGCATTCTGTGAAAATTCTTTCTGTTCTGTGCATTCAACTAACAGAGTTGAACCTTACTTTTGATTGAGCCGTTCTGAAACACTCTTTCTGTAGAAATTGCAATTGGACATGCTAAGCGCTAAGAGGCCTACATTGGGAAAAAGAATATCTTCAAATAAAAACTACACAGATGCATTCTGTGAAACTTATTTCTGATCTGTAAATTCAGTTAACAGAGATAAAACATATTTTTGATTGAGCAGTTATGAAACACTCTTTTTGTAGAAAATGCAAGTGGAGATTCGGAGCGCTAAGAGGGTAATAGTGGAAAAAGGAATGTCTTCAAATATAAACTACACAGAATCATTCGGTGAAACTTATTTCTGATCTGTGCATTCAGCTAACAGAGTTAAACCATACTTTTGATTGAGCAGATCTGAACACTCTTTCTGTAGAAAATGCAACTGGACATTTGGAGCGCTAAGAGCGTAGTAGTGGAAAAAGGAATATATTCAAATATAAACTACACAGAAGCATTCTGTGAAACTTCTTTCTTATCTGAGCATTCAGCTAACAGAGTTAAACCATACTTTTGATTGAGCAGTTTTGAAACACTCTGTCTGTAGAAAATGCAACTGGACATTCGTAGCGCTAAGTGGGTAATAGTGGAAAAAAGAGAATGTTCAAATATAAACTACACAGAAGCATTGTATGAAACTTCTTTCTGTTCTGTGCATTCAACTAACAGAGTTGAACCTTACTTTTGATTGAGCCGTTCTGAAACACTCTTTCTGTAGAAACTGCAATTGGACATTCTGAGCGCTAAGAGGCCTATATTGGGAAAAAGAATGTCTGCAAATAAAAACTACACAGAAGAATTGTGTGAAACTTCTCTCTGTTCTGTTTGTTCAACTAAAAGAGTTGAACCTTAGTTTTGATTGAGCCGTTCTGAAACACTCTTTCTGTAGAAAATGCAAGTGGAGATTCGGAGCGCTAAGAGGGTAATAGTGGAAAAAGGAATGTCTCCAAATATAAACTACACAGAATCATTCTGTGAAACTTCTTTCTGATCTGTGCATTCAGCTAACAGAGTTAAACCATACTTTTGATTGAGCAGATCTGAACACTCTTTCTGTAGAAAATGCAACTGGACATTTGGAGCGCTAAGAGAGTAGTAGTGGAAAAAGGAATATATTCAAATATAAACTACACAGAAGCATTCTGTGAAACTTCTTTCTGATCTGAGCATTCAGCTAACAGAGTTAAACCATACTTTTGATTGAGCAGTTTTGAAACACTCTGTCTGTAGAAAATGCAACTGGACATTCGTAGCGCTAAGTGGGTAATAGTGGAAAAAAGAATATGTTCAAATATAAACTACACAGAAGCATTGTATGAAACATCTTTCTGTTCTGTGCATTCAACTAGCAGAGTTGAAACTTACGTTTGATTGAGCCTTTCTGAAACACTCTTTCTGTAGAAACTGCAATTGGACATTCTGAGCGCTAAGAGGCCTCTATTGGGAAAAATAATATCTTCAAATAAAAACTACACAGAAGCATTGTGTGAAACTTATTTCTGATATGTTCATTAAGCTAACAGAGTTAAACCATACTTTTTATTGCGCAGTTCTGAACACTGTTTCTGTAGAAAATGCAAGTGGACATTCGGAGCGCTAAGAGGGTAATAGTGGAAAAAGGAATATATTCAAATATAAACTGCACAGTAGCATTCTGTGAAAATACTTTCTGTTCTGTGCATTCAACTAACAGAGTTGAACCTTACTTTTGATTGAGCCGTTCTGAAACACTCTTTCTGTAGAAACTGCAATTGGACATGCTAAGCGCTAAGAGGCCTACATTGGGAAAAAGAATATCTTCAAATAAAAACTACACAGATGCATTCTGTGAAACTTATTTCTGATCTGTAAATTCAGTTAACAGAGATAAAACATATTTTTGATTGAGCAGTTATGAAACACTCTTTTTGTAGAAAATGCAAGTGGAGATTCGGAGCGCTAAGAGGGTAATAGTGGAAAAAGGAATGTCTTCAAATATAAACTACACAGAATCATTCGCTGAAACTTCTTTCTGATCTGTGCATTCAGCTAACAGAGTTAAACCATACTTTTGATTGAGCAGATCTGAACACTCTTTCTGTAGAAAATGCAACTGGACATTTGGAGCGCTAAGAGCGTAGTAGTGGAAAAAGTAATATATTCAAATATAAACTACACAGAAGCATTCTGTGAAACTTCTTACTGATCTGAGCATTCAGCTAACAGAGTTAAACCATACTTTTGATTGAGCAGTTTGGAAACACTCTGTCTGTAGAAAATGCAACTGGACATTCGTAGCGCTAAGTGGGTAATAGTGGAAAAAGAATATGTTCAAATATGAACTACACAGAAGCATTGTATGAAACTTCTTTGTGTTCTGTGCATTCAACTAACAGAGTTGAACATTACTTTTGATTGAGCCGTTCTGAAACACTCTTTCTGTAGAAACTGCAATTGGACATTCTGAGCGCTAAGAGGCCTATATTGGGAAAAAGAATGTCTACAAATAAAAACTACACAGAAGAATTGTGTGAAACTTCTTTCTGTTCTGTTTGTTCAACTAAACGAGTTGAACCTTAATTTTGATTGAGCCGTTCTGAAACACTCTTTCTGTAGAAAATGCAAGTGGAGATTCGGAGCGCTAAGAGGGTAATAGTGGAAAAAGGAATGTCTCCAAATATAAACTACACAGAATCATTCTGTGAAACTTCTTTCTGATCTGTGCATTCAGCTAACAGAGTTAAAACATACTTTTGATTGAGCAGATCTGAACTCTCTTTCTGTAGAAAATGCAACTGGACATTTGGAGCGCTAAGAGAGTAGTAGTGGAAAAAGGAATATATTCAAATATAAACTACACAGAAGCATTCTGTGAAACTTCTTTCTGATCTGAGCATTCAGCTAACAGAGTTAAACCATACATTTGATTGAGCAGTTTTGAAACACTCTGTCTGTAGAAAATGCAACTGGACATTCGTAGCGCTAAGTGGGTAATAGTGGAAAAAAGAATATGTTCAAATATAAACTACACAGAAGCATTGTATGAAACTTCTTTCTGTTCTGTGCATTCAACTAACAGAGTTGAACCTTACTTTTGATTGAGCCTCTCTGAAACACTCTTTCTGTAGAAACTGCAATTGGACATTCTGAGCGCTAAGAGGCCTATATTGGGAAAAATAATATCTTCAAATAAAAACTACACAGAAGCATTGTGTGAAACTTATTTCTGATATGTTCATTAAGCTAACAGAGTTAAACCATACTTTTGATTGCGCAGTTCTGAACACTCTTTCTGTAGAAAATGCAAGTGGACATTCGGAGCGCTAAGAGGGTAATAGTGGAAAAAGGAATATATTCAAATATCAACTACACAGTAGCATTCTGTGAAAATTCTTTCTGTTCTGTGCATTCAACTAACAGAGTTGAACCTTACTTTTGATTGAGCCGTTCTGAAACACTCTTTCTGTAGAAACTGCAATTGGACATGCTAAGCGCTAAGAGGCCTATATTGGGAAAAAGAATATCTTCAAATAAAAACTACACAGATGCATTCTGTGAAACTTATTTCTGATCTGTAAATTCAGTTAACAGAGATAAAACATATTTTTGATTGAGCAGTTATGAAACACTCTTTTTGTAGAAAATGCAAGTGGAGATTCGGAGCGCTAAGAGGGTAATAGTGGAAAAAGGAATGTCTTCAAATATAAACTACACAGAATCATTCGGTGAAACTTATTTCTGATCTGTGCATTCAGCTAACAGAGTTAAACCATACTTTTGATTGAGCAGATCTGAACACTCTTTCTGTAGAAAATGCAACTGGACATTTGGAGCGCTAAGAGCGTAGTAGTGGAAAAAGGAATATATTCAAATATAAACTACACAGAATCATTCTGTGAAACTTCTTTCTGATCTGAGCATTCAGCTAACAGAGTTAAACCATACTTTTGAATGAGCAGTTTTGAAACACTCTGTCTGTAGAAAATGCAACTGGACATTCGTAGCGCTAAGTGGGTAATAGTGGAAAAAAGAGAATGTTCAAATATAAACTACACAGAAGCATTGTATGAAATTTCTTTCTGTTCTGTGCATTCAACTAACAGAGTTGAACCTTACTTTTGATTGAGCCGTTCTGAAACACTCTTTCTGTAGAAACTGCAATTGGACATTCTGAGCGCTAAGAGGCCTATATTGGGAAAAAGAATGTCTACAAATAAAAACTACACAGAAGAATTGTGTGAAACTTCTTTCTGTTCTGTTTGTTCAACTAAAAGAGTTGAACCTTAGTTTTGATTGAGCCGTTCTGAAACACTCTTTCTGTAGAAAATGCAAGTGGAGATTCGGAGCGCTAAGAGGGTAATAGTGGAAAAAGGAATGTCTCCAAATATAAACTACACAGAATCATTCTGTGAAACTTCCTTCTGATCTGTGCATTCAGCTAACAGAGTTAAACCATACTTTTGATTGAGCAGATCTGAACTCTCTTTCTGTAGAAAATGCAACTGGACATTTGGAGCGCTAAGAGAGTAGTAGTGGAAAAAGGAATATATTCAAATATAAACTACACAGAAGCATTCTGTGAAACTTCTTTCTGATCTGAGCATTCAGCTAACAGAGTTAAACCATACTTTTAATTGAGCAGTTTTGAAACACTCTGTCTGTAGAAAATGTAACTGGACATTCGTAGCGCTAAGTGGGTAATAGTGGAAAAAAGAATATGTTCAAATATAAACTACACAGAAGCATTGTATGAAACTTCTTTCTGTTCTGTGCATTCAACTAACAGAGTTGAACCTTACTTTTGATTGAGCCTTTCTGAAACACTCTTTCTGTAGAAACTGCAATTGGACATTCTGAGCGCTAAGAGGCCTATATTGGGAAAAATAATATCTTCAAATAAAAACTACACAGAAGCATTGTGTGAAACTTATTTCTGATATGTTCATTAAGCTAACAGAGTTAAACCATACTTTTGATTGCGCAGTTCTGAACACTCTTTCTGTAGAAAATGCAAGTGGACATTCGGAGCGCTAAGAGGGTAATAGTGGGAAAAGGAATATATTCAAATATAAACTACACAGTAGCATTCTGTGAAAATTCTTTCTGTTCTGTGCATTCAACTAAGAGAGTTGAATCTTACTTTTGATTGAGCCGTTCTGAAACACTCTTTCTGTAGAAACTGCAATTGGACATCCTAAGCGCTAAGAGGCGTACATTGGGAAAAAGAATATCTTCAAATAAAAACTACACAGATGCATTCTGTGAAACTTATTTCTGATCTGTAAATTCAGTTAACAGAGATAAAACATATTTTTGATTGAGCAGTTATGAAACACTCTTTTTGTAGAAAATGCAAGTGGAGATTCGGAGCGCTAAAATGGTAATAGTGGAAAAAGGAATGTCTTCAAATATAAACTACACAGAATCATTCGGTAAAACTTCTTTCTGATATGTGCATTCAGCTAAGAGTGTTAAACCATACTTTTGATTGAGCAGATCTGAACACTCTTTCTGTAGAAAATGCAACTGGACATTTCGAGCGCTAAGAGCGTAGTAGAGGAAAAAGGAATATATTCAAATATAAACTACACAGAAGCATTCTGTGAAACTTCTTTCTGATCTGAGCATTCAGCTAACAGAGTTAAACCATACTTTTGATTGAGCAGTTTTGAAACACTCTGTCTGTAGAAAATGCAACTGGACATTCGTAGCGCTAAGTGGGTAATAGTTGAAAAAGAATATGTTCAAATATGAACTACACAGAAGCATTGTATGAAACTTCTTTGTGTTCTGTGCATTCAACTAACAGAGTTGAACATTACTTTTGATTGAGCCGTTCTGAAACACTCTTTCTGTAGAAACTGCAATTGGACATTCTGAGCGCTAAGAGGCCTATATTGGGAAAAAGAATGTCTACAAATAAAAACTACACAGAAGAATTTTGTGAAACTTCTTTCTGTTCTGTTTGTTCAACTAAAAGAGTTGAACCTTAGTTTTGATTGAGCCGTTCTGAAACACTCTTTCTGTAGAAAATGCAAGTGGAGATTCGGAGCGCTAAGAGGGTAATAGTGGAAAAAGGAATGTCTCCAAATATAAACTACACAGAATCATTCTGTGAAACTTCTTTCTGATCTGTGCATTCAGCTAACAGAGTTAAACCATACTTTTGATTGAGCAGATCTGAACTCTCTTTCTGTAGAAAATGCAACTGGACATTTGGAGCGCTAAGAGAGTAGTAGTGGAAAAAGGAATATATTCAAATATAAACTACACAGAAGCATTCTGTGAAACTTCTTTCTGATCTGAGCATTCAGCTAACAGAGTTAAACCATACTTTTGATTGAGCAGTTTTGAAACACTCTGTCTGTAGAAAATGCAACTGGACATTCGTAGCGCTAAGTGGGTAATAGTGGAAAAAAGAATATGTTCAAATATAAACTACACAGAAGCATTGTATGAAACTTCTTTCTGTTCTGTGCATTCAACTAACAGAGTTGAACCTTACTTTTGATTGAGCCGATCTGAAACACTCTTTCTGTAGAAACTGCAATTGGACATTCTGAGCGCTAAGAGGCCTATATTGGGAAAAAGAATGTCTACAAATAAAAACTACACAGAAGAATTGTGTGAAACTTCTTTCTGTTCTGTTTGTTCAACTAAAAGAGTTGAACCTTAGTTTTGATTGAGCGGTTCTGAAACACTCTTTCTGTAGAAAATGCAAGTGGAGATTCGGAGCGCTAAGAGGGTAATAGTGGAAAAAGGAATGTCTCCAAATATAAACTACACAGAATCATTCTGTGAAACTTCTTTCTGATCTGTGCATTCAGCTAACAGAGTTAAACCATACATTTGATTGAGCAGATCTGAACTCTCTTTCTGTAGAAAATGCAACTGGACATTTGGAGCGCTAAGAGTGTAGTAGTGGAAAAAGGAATATATTCAAATATAAACTACACAGAAGCATTCTGTGAAACTTCTTTCTGATCTGAGCATTCAGCTAACAGAGTTAAACCATACTTTTGATTGAGCAGTTTTGAAACACTCTGTCTGTAGAAAATGCAACTGGACATTCGTAGCGCTAAGTGGGTAATAGTGGAAAAAAGAATATGTTCAAATATAAACTACACAGAAGCATTGTATGAAACTTCTTTCTGTTCTGTGCATTCAACTAACAGAGTTGAACCTTACTTTTGATTGAGCCTTTCTGAAACACTCTTTCTGTAGAAACTGCAATTGGACATTCTGAGCGCTAAGAGGCCTATATTGGGAAAAATAATATCTTCAAATAAAAACTACACAGAAGCATTGTGTGAAACTTATTTCTGATATGTTCATTAAGCTAACAGAGTTAAACCATACTTTTGATTGCGCAGTTCTGAACACTCTTTCTGTAGAAAATGCAAGTGGACATTCGGAGCGCTAAGAGGGTAATAGTGGAAAAAGGAATATATTCAAATATAAACTACACAGTAGCATTCTGTGAAAATTCTTTCTGTTCTGTGCATTCAACTAAGAGAGTTGAATCTTACTTTTGATTGAGCCGTTCTGAAACACTCTTTCTGTAGAAACTGCAATTGGACATCCTAAGCGCTAAGAGGCGTACATTGGGAAAAAGAATATCTTCAAATAAAAACTACACAGATGCATTCTGTGAAACTTATTTCTGATCTGTAAATTCAGTTAACAGAGATAAAACATATTTTTGATTGAGCAGTTATGAAACACTCTTTTTGTAGAAAATGCAAGTGGAGATTCGGAGCGCTAAAATGGTAATAGTGGAAAAAGGAATGTCTTCAAATATAAACTACACAGAATCATTCGGTAAAACTTCTTTCTGATATGTGCATTCAGCTAACAGTGTTAAACCATACTTTTGATTGAGCAGATCTGAACACTCTTTCTGTAGAAAATGCAACTGGACATTTCGAGCGCTAAGAGCGTAGTAGAGGAAAAAGGAATATATTCAAATATAATCTACACAGAAGCATTCTGTGAAACTTCTTTCTGATCTGAGCATTCAGCTAACAGAGTTAAACCATACTTTTGATTGAGCAGTTTTGAAACACTCTGTCTGTAGAAAATGCAACTGGACATTCGTAGCGCTAAGTGGGTAATAGTTGAAAAAGAATATGTTCAAATATGAACTACACAGAAGCATTGTATGAAACTTCTTTGTGTTCTGTGCATTCAACTAACAGAGTTGAACATTACTTTTGATTGAGCCGTTCTGAAACACTCTTTCTGTAGAAACTGCAATTGGACATTCTGAGCGCTAAGAGGCCTATATTGGGAAAAAGAATGTCTACAAATAAAAACTACACAGAAGAATTTTGTGAAACTTCTTTCTGTTCTGTTTGTTCAACTAAAAGAGTTGAACCTTAGTTTTGATTGAGCCGTTCTGAAACACTCTTTCTGTAGAAAATGCAAGTGGAGATTCGGAGCGCTAAGAGGGTAATAGTGGAAAAAGGAATGTCTCCAAATATAAACTACACAGAATCATTCTGTGAAACTTCTTTCTGATCTGTGCATTCAGCTAACAGAGTTAAACCATACTTTTGATTGAGCAGATCTGAACTCTCTTTCTGTAGAAAATGCAACTGGACATTTGGAGCGCTAAGAGAGTAGTAGTGGAAAAAGGAATATATTCAAATATAAACTACACAGAAGCATTCTGTGAAACTTCTTTCTGATCTGAGCATTCAGCTAACAGAGTTAAACCATACTTTTGATTGAGCAGTTTTGAAACACTCTGTCTGTAGAAAATGCAACTGGACATTCGTAGCGCTAAGTGGGTAATAGTGGAAAAAAGAATATGTTCAAATATAAACTACACAGAAGCATTGTATGAAACTTCTTTCTGTTCTGTGCATTCAACTAACAGAGTTGAACCTTACTTTTGATTGAGCCGATCTGAAACACTCTTTCTGTAGAAACTGCAATTGGACATTCTGAGCGCTAAGAGGCCTATATTGGGAAAAAGAATGTCTACAAATAAAAACTACACAGAAGAATTGTGTGAAACTTCTTTCTGTTCTGTTTGTTCAACTAAAAGAGTTGAACCTTAGTTTTGATTGAGCGGTTCTGAAACACTCTTTCTGTAGAAAATGCAAGTGGAGATTCGGAGCGCTAAGAGGGTAATAGTGGAAAAAGGAATGTCTCCAAATATAAACTACACAGAATCATTCTGTGAAACTTCTTTCTGATCTGTGCATTCAGCTAACAGAGTTAAACCATACATTTGATTGAGCAGATCTGAACTCTCTTTCTGTAGAAAATGCAACTGGACATTTGGAGCGCTAAGAGTGTAGTAGTGGAAAAAGGAATATATTCAAATATAAACTACACAGAAGCATTCTGTGAAATTTCTTTCTGATCTGAGCATTCAGCTAACAGAGTTAAACCATACTTTTGATTGAGCAGTTTTGAAACACTCTGTCTGTAGAAAATGCAACTGGACATTCGTAGCGCTAAGTGGGTAATAGTGGAAAAAAGAATATGTTCAAATATAAACTACACAGAAGCATTGTATGAAACTTCTTTCTGTTCTGTGCATTCAACTAACAGAGTTGAACCTTACTTTTGATTGAGCCTTTCTGAAACACTCTTTCTGTAGAAACTGCAATTGGACATTCTGAGCGCTAAGAGGCCTATATTGGGAAAAATAATATCTTCAAATAAAAACTACACAGAAGCATTGTGTGAAACTTATTTCTGATATGTTCATTAAGCTAACAGAGTTAAACCATACTTTTGATTGCGCAGTTCTGAACACTCTTTCTGTAGAAAATGCAAGTGGAGATTCGGAGCGCTAAGAGGGTAATAGTGGAAAAAGGAATATATTCAAATATAAACTACACAGTAGCATTCTGTGAAAATTCTTTCTGTTCTGTGCATTCAACTAACAGAGTTGAACCTTACTTTTGATTGAGCCGTTCTGAAACACTCTTTCTGTAGAAATTGCAATTGGACATGCTAAGCGCTAAGAGGCCTACATTGGGAAAAAGAATATCTTCAAATAAAAACTACACAGATGCATTCTGTGAAACTTATTTCTGATCTGTAAATTCAGTTAACAGAGATAAAACATATTTTTGATTGAGCAGTTATGAAACACTCTTTTTGTAGAAAATGCAAGTGGAGATTCGGAGCGCTAAGAGGGTAATAGTGGAAAAAGGAATGTCTTCAAATATAAACTACACAGAATCATTCGGTGAAACTTATTTCTGATCTGTGCATTCAGCTAACAGAGTTAAACCATACTTTTGATTGAGCAGATCTGAACACTCTTTCTGTAGAAAATGCAACTGGACATTTGGAGCGCTAAGAGCGTAGTAGTGGAAAAAGGAATATATTCAAATATAAACTACACAGAAGCATTCTGTGAAACTTCTTTCTGATCTGAGCATTCAGCTAACAGAGTTAAACCATACTTTTGATTGAGCAGTTTTGAAACACTCTGTCTGTAGAAAATGCAACTGGACATTCGTAGCGCTAAGTGGGTAATAGTGGAAAAAAGAGAATGTTCAAATATAAACTACACAGAAGCATTGTATGAAACTTCTTTCTGTTCTGTGCATTCAACTAACAGAGTTGAACCTTACTTTTGATTGAGCCGTTCTGAAACACTCTTTCTGTAGAAACTGCAATTGGACATTCTGAGCGCTAAGAGGCCTATATTGGGAAAAAGAATGTCTGCAAATAAAAACTACACAGAAGAATTGTGTGAAACTTCTTTCTGTTCTGTTTGTTCAACTAAAAGAGTTGAACCTTAGTTTTGATTGAGCCGTTCTGAAACACTCTTTCTGTAGAAAATGCAAGTGGAGATTCGGAGCGCTAAGAGGGTAATAGTGGAAAAAGGAATGTCTCCAAATATAAACTACACAGAATCATTCTGTGAAACTTCTTTCTGATCTGTGCATTCAGCTAACAGAGTTAAACCATACTTTTGATTGAGCAGATATGAACTCTCTTTCTGTAGAAAATGCAACTGGACATTTGGAGCGCTAAGAGAGTAGTAGTGGAAAAAGGAATATATTCAAATATAAACTACACAGAAGCATTCTGTGAAACTTCTTTCTGATCTGAGCATTCAGCTAACAGAGTTAAACCATACTTTTAATTGAGCAGTTTTGAAACACTCTGTCTGTAGAAAATGTAACTGGACATTCGTAGCGCTAAGTGGGTAATAGTGGAAAAAAGAATATATTCAAATATAAACTACACAGAAGCATTGTATGAAACTTCTTTCTGTTCTGTGCATTCAACTAACAGAGTTGAACCTTACTTTTGATTGAGCCTTTCTGAAACACTCTTTCTGTAGAAACTGCAATTGGACATTCTGAGCGCTAAGAGGCCTATATTGGGAAAAATAATATCTTCAAATAAAAACTACACAGAAGCATTGTGTGAAACTTATTTCTGATCTGTAAATTCAGTTAACAGAGATAAAACATATTTTTGATTGAGCAGTTATGAAACACTCTTTTTGTAGAAAATGCAAGTGGAGATTCGGAGCGCTAAGAGGGTAATAGTGGAAAAAGGAATATATTCAAATATAAACTACACAGTAGCATTCTGTGAAAATACTTTCTGCTCTGTGCATTCAACTAACAGAGTTGAACCTTACTTTTGATTGAGCCGTTCTGAAACACTCTTTCTGTAGAAACTGCAATTGGACATGCTAAGCGCTAAGAGGCCTATATTGGGAAAAAGAATATCTTCAAATAAAAACTACGCAGATGCATTCTGTGAAACTTATTTCTGATCTGTAAATTCAGTTAACAGAGATAAAACATATTTTTGATTGAGCAGTTATGAAACACTCTTTTTGTAGAAAATGCAAGTGGAGATTCGGAGCGCTAAGAGGGTAATAGTGGAAAAAGGAATGTCTTCAAATATAAACTACACAGAATCATTCGGTGAAACTTCTTTCTGATCTGTGCATTCAGCTAACAGAGTTAAACCATACTTTTGATTGAGCAGATCTGAACACTCTTTCTGTAGAAAATGCAACTGGACATTTGGAGCGTAAGAGCGTAGTAGTGGAAAAAGGAATATATTCAAATATAAACTACACAGAAGCATTCTGTGAAACTTCTTTCTGATCTGAGGATTCAGCTAACAGAGTTAAACCATACTTTTGATTGAGCAGTTTTGAAACACTCTGTCTGTAGAAAATGCAACTGGACATTCGTAGCGCTAAGTGGGTAATAGTGGAAAAAGAATATGTTCAAATATGAACTACACAGAAGCATTGTATGAAACTTCTTTGTGTTCTGTGCATTCAACTAACAGAGTTGAACATTACTTTTGATTGAGCCGTTCTGAAACTCTCTTTCTGTAGAAACTGCAATTGGACATTCTGAGCGCTAAGAGGCCTATATTGGGAATAAGAATGTCTACAAATAAAAACTACACAGAAGAATTGTGTGAAACTTCTTTCTGTTCTGTTTGTTCAAATAAAAGAGTTGAACCTTAGTTTTGATTGAGCCGTTCTGAAACACTCTTTCTGTAGAAAATGCAAGTGGAGATTCGGGGCGCTAAGAGGGTAATAGTGGAAAAAGGAATGTCTCCAAATATAAACTACACAGAATCATTCTGTGAAACTTCTTTCTGATCTGTGCATTCAGCTAACAGAGTTAAACCATACTTTTGATTGAGCAGATCTGAACACTCTTTCTGTAGAAAATGCAACTGGACATTTGGAGCGCTAAGAGAGTAGTAGTGGAAAAAGGAATATATTCAAATATAAACTACACAGAAGCATTCTGTGAAACTTCTTTCTGATCTGAGCATTCAGCTAACAGAGTTAAACCATACTTTTGATTGAGCACTTTTGAAACACTCTGTCTGTAGAAAATGCAACTGGACATTCGTAGCGCTAAGTGGGTAATAGTGGAAAAAAGTATATGTTCAAATATAAACTACACAGAAGCATTGTATGAAACTTCTTTCTGTTCTGTGCATTCAACTAACAGAGTTGAAACTTACTTTTGATTGAGCCTTTCTGAAACACTCTTTCTGTAGAAACTGCAATTGGACATTCTGAGCGCTAAGAGGCCTATATTGGGAAAAATAATATCTTCAAATAAAAACTACACAGAAGCATTGTGTGAAACTTATTTCTGATATGTTCATTAAGCTAACAGAGTTAAACCATACTTTTTATTGCGCAGTTCTGAACACTCTTTCTGTAGAAAATGCAAGTGGACATTCGGAGCGCTAAGAGGGTAATAGTGGAAAAAGGAATATATTCAAATATAAACTGCACAGTAGCATTCTGTGAAAATACTTTCTGTTCTGTGCATTCAACTAACAGAGTTGAACCTTACTTTTGATTGAGCCGTTCTGAAACACTCTTTCTGTAGAAACTGCAATTGGACATGCTAAGCGCTAAGAGGCCTACATTGGGAAAAAGAATATCTTCAAATAAAAACTACACAGATGCATTCTGTGAAACTTATTTCTGATCTGTAAATTCAGTTAACAGAGATAAAACATATTTTTGATTGAGCAGTTATGAAACACTCTTTTTGTAGAAAATGCAAGTGGAGATTCGGAGCGCTAAGAGGGTAATAGTGGAAAAAGGAATGTCTTCAAATATAAACTACACAGAATCATTCGGTGAAACTTCTTTCTGATCTGTGCATTCAGCTAACAGAGTTAAACCATACTTTTGATTGAGCAGATCTGAACACTCTTTCTGTAGAAAATGCAACTGGACATTTGGAGCGCTAAGAGCGTAGTAGTGGAAAAAGTAATATATTCAAATATAAACTACACAGAAGCATTCTGTGAAACTTCTTACTGATCTGAGCATTCAGCTAACAGAGTTAAACCATACTTTTGATTGAGCAGTTTGGAAACACTCTGTCTGTAGAAAATGCAACTGGACATTCGTAGCGCTAAGTGGGTAATAGTGGAAAAAGAATATGTTCAAATATGAACTACACAGAAGCATTGTATGAAACTTCTTTGTGTTCTGTGCATTCAACTAACAGAGTTGAACATTACTTTTGATTGAGCCGTTCTGAAACACTCTTTCTGTAGAAACTGCAATTGGACATTCTGAGTGCTAAGAGGCCTATATTGGGAAAAAGAATGTCTACAAATAAAAACTACACAGAAGAATTGTGTGAAACTTCTTTCTGTTCTGTTTGTTCAACTAAACGAGTTGAACCTTAATTTTGATTGAGCCGTTCTGAAACACTCTTTCTGTAGAAAATGCAAGTGGAGATTCGGAGCGCTAAGAGGGTAATAGTGGAAAAAGGAATGTCTCCAAATATAAACTACACAGAATCATTCTGTGAAACTTCTTTCTGATCTGTGCATTCAGCTAACAGAGTTAAACCATACTTTTGATTGAGCAGATCTGAACTCTCTTTCTGTAGAAAATGCAACTGGACATTTGGAGCGCTAAGAGAGTAGTAGTGGAAAAAGGAATATATTCAAATATAAACTACACAGAAGCATTCTGTGAAACTTCTTTCTGATCTGAGCATTCAGCTAACAGAGTTAAACCATACATTTGATTGAGCAGTTTTGAAACACTCTGTCTGTAGAAAATGTAACTGGACATTCGTAGCGCTAAGTGGGTAATAGTGGAAAAAAGAATATGTTCAAATATAAACTACACAGAAGCATTGTATGAAACTTCTTTCTGTTCTGTGCATTCAACTAACAGAGTTGAACCTTACTTTTGATTGAGCCTTTCTGAAACACTCTTTCTGTAGAAACTGCAATTGGACATTCTGAGCGCTAAGAGGCCTATATTGGGAAAAATAATATCTTCAAATAAAAACTACACAGAAGCATTGTGTGAAACTTATTTCTGATATGTTCATTAAGCTAACAGAGTTAAACCATACTTTTGATTGCGCAGTTCTGAACACTCTTTCTGTAGAAAATGCAAGTGAACATTCGGAGCGCTAAGAGGGTAATAGTGGAAAAAGGAATATATTCAAATATAAACTACACAGTAGCATTCTGTGAAAATTCTTTCTGTTCTGTGCATTCAACTAAGAGAGTTGAACCTTACTCTTGATTGAGCCGTTCTGAAACACTCTTTCTGTAGAAACTGCAATTGGACATCCTAAGCGCTAAGAGGCGTACATTGGGAAAAAGAATATCTTCAAATAAAAACTACACAGATGCATTCTGTGAAACTTATTTCTGATCTGTAAATTCAGTTAACAGAGATAAAACATATTTTTGATTGAGCAGTTATGAAACACTCTTTTTGTAGAAAATGCAAGTGGAGATTCGGAGCGCTAAAAGGGTAATAGTGGAAAAAGGAATGTCTTCAAATATAAACTACACAGAATCATTCGGTAAAACTTCTTTCTGATATGTGCATTCAGCTAACAGTGTTAAACCATACTTTTGATTGAGCAGATCTGAACACTCTTTCTGTAGAAAATGCAACTGGACATTTCGAGCGCTAAGAGCGTAGTAGAGGAAAAAGGAATATATTCAAATATAAACTACACAGAAGCATTCTGTGAAACTTCTTTCTGATCTGAGCATTCAGCTAACAGAGTTAAACCATACTTTTGATTGAGCAGTTTTGAAACACTCTGTCTGTAGAAAATGCAACTGGACATTCGTAGCGCTAAGTGGGTAATAGTGGAAAAAAGAATATGTTCAAATATAAACTACACAGAAGCATTGTATGAAACTTCTTTCTGTTCTGTGCATTCAACTAACAGAGTTGAAACTTACTTTTGATTGAGCCTTTCTGAAACACTCTTTCTGTAGAAACTGCAATTGGACATTCTGAGCGCTAAGAGGCCCATATTGGGAAAAATAATATCTTCAAATAAAAACTACACAGAAGCATTGTGTGAAACGTATTTCTGATATGTTCATTAAGCTAACAGAGTTAAAACATACTTTTGATTGCGCAGTTCTGAACACTCTTTTTGTAGAAAATGCAAGTGGACATTCGGAGCGCTAAGAGGGTAATAGTGGAAAAAGGAATATATTCAAATATAAACTACACAGTAGCATTCTGTGAAAATTCTTTCTGTTCTGTGCATTCAACTAACAGAATTGAACCTTACTTTTGATTGAGCCGTTCTGAAACACTCTTTCTGTAGAAACTGCAATTGGACATGCTAAGCGCTAAGAGGCGTACATTGGGAAAAAGAATATCTTCAAATAAAAACTACACAGATGCATTCTGTGAAACTTATTTCTGATTTGTAAATTCAGTTAACAGAGATAAAACATATTTTTGATTGAGCAGTTATGAAACACTCTTTTTGTAGAAAATGCAAGTGGAGATTCGGAGCGCTAAGAGGGTAATAGTGGAAAAAGGAATGTCTTCAAATATAAACTACACAGAATCATTCGGTAAAACTTCTTTCTGATCTGTGCATTCAGCTAACAGAGTTAAACCATACTTTTGATTGAGCAGATCTGAACACTCTTTCTGTAGAAAATGCAACTGGACATTTCGAGCGCTAAGAGCGTAGTAGTGGAAAAAGGAATATATTCAAATATAAACTACACAGACGCATTCTGTGAAACTTCTTTCTGATCTGAGCATTCAGCTAACAGAGTTAAACCATACTTTTGATTGAGCAGTTTTGAAACACTCTGTCTGTAGAAAATGCAACTGGACGTTCGTAGCGCTAAGTGGGTAATAGTGGAAAAAGAATATGTTCAAATATGAACTACACAGAAGCATTGTATGAAACTTCTTTGTGTTCTGTGCATTCAACTAACAGAGTTGAACATTACTTTTGATTGAGCCGTTCTGAAACACTCTTTCTGTAGAAACTGCAATTGGACATTCTGAGCGCTAAGAGGCCTATATTGGGAAAAAGAATGTCTACAAATAAAAACTACACAGAAGAATTGTGTGAAACTTCTTTCTGTTCTGTTTGTTCAACTAAAAGAGTTGAACCTTAGTTTTGATTGAGCCGTTCTGAAACACTCTTTCTGTAGAAAATGCAAGTGGAGATTCGGAGCGCTAAGAGGGTAATAGTGGAAAAAGGAATGTCTCCAAATATAAACTACACAGAATCATTCTGTGAAACTTCTTTCTGATCTGTGCATTCAGCTAACAGAGTTAAACCATACTTTTGATTGAGCAGATCTGAACTCTCTTTCTGTAGAAAATGCAACTGGACATTTGGAGCGCTAAGAGAGTAGTAGTGGAAAAAGGAATATATTCAAATATAAACTACACAGAAGCATTCTGTGAAACTTCTTTCTGATCTGAGCATTCAGCTAACAGAGTTAAACCATACTTTTGATTGAGCAGTTTTGAAACACTCTGTCTGTAGAAAATGCAACTGGACATTCGTAGCGCTAAGTGGGTAATAGTGGAAAAAAGAATATGTTCAAATATAAACTACACAGAAGCATTGTATGAAACTCCTTTCTGTTCTGTGCATTCAACTAACAGAGTTGAACCTTACTTTTGATTGAGCCTTTCTGAAACACTCTTTCTGTAGAAACTGCAATTGGACATTCTGAGCGCTAAGAGGCCTATATTGGGAAAAATAATATCTTCAAATAAAAACTACACAGAAGCATTGTGTGAAACATACTTCTGATATGTTCATTAAGCTAACAGAGTTAAACCATACTTTTGATTGCGCAGTTCTGAACACTCTTTCTGTAGAAAATCCAAGTGGACATTCGGAGCGCTAAGAGGGTAATAGTGGAAAAAGGAATATATTCAAATATAAACTACACAGTAGCATTCTGTGAAAATTCTTTCTGTTCTGTGCATTCAACTAACAGTGTTGAACCTTACTTTTGATTGAGCCGTTCTGAAACACTCTTTCTGTAGAAACTGCAATTGGACATGCTAAGCGCTAAGAGGCCTACATTGGGAAAAAGAATATCTTCAAATAAAAACTACACAGATGCATTCTGTGAAACTTATTTCTGATCTGTAAATTCAGTTAACAGAGATAAAACATATTTTTGATTGAGCAGTTATGAAACACTCTTTTTGTAGAAAATGCAAGTGGAGATTCGGAGCGCTAAGAGGGTAATAGTGGAAAAAGGAATGTCTTCAAATATAAACTACACAGAATCATTCGGTAAAACTTCTTTCTGATCTGTGCATTCAGCTAACAGAGTTAAACCATACTTTTGATTGAGCAGATCTGAACACTCTTTCTGTAGAAAATGCAACTGGACATTTGGAGCGCTAAGAGCGTAGTAGTGGAAAAAGGAATATATTCAAATATAAACTACACAGAAGCATTCTGTGAAACTTCTTTCTGATCTGAGCATTCAGCTAACAGATTTAAACCATACTTTTGATTGAGCAGTTTTGAAACACTCTGTCTGTAGAAAATGCAACTGGACATTCGTAGCGCTAAGTGGGTAATAGTGGAAAAAGAATATGTTCAAATATGAACTACACAGAAGCATTGTATGAAACTTCTTTGTGTTCTGTGCATTCAACTAACAGAGTTGAACATTACTTTTGATTGAGCCGTTCTGAAACACTCTTTCTGTAGAAACTGCAATTGGACATTCTGAGCGCTAAGAGGCCTATATTGGGAAAAAGTATGTCTACAAATAAAAACTACACAGAAGAATTGTGTGAAACTTCTTTCTGTTCTGTTTGTTCAACTAAAAGAGTTGAACCTTAGTTTTGATTGAGCGGTTCTGAAACCTTCTTTCTGTAGAAAATGCAAGTGGAGATTCGGAGCGCTAAGAGGGTAATAGTGGAAAAAGGAATGTCTCCAAATATAAACTACACAGAATCATTCTGTGAAACTTCTTTCTGATCTGTGCATTCAGCTAACAGATTTAAACCATACTTTTGATTGAGGAGATCTGAACTCTCTTTCTGTAGAAAATGCAACTGGACATTTGGAGCGCTAAGAGAGTAGTAGTGGAAAAAGGAATATATTCAAATATAAACTACACAGAAGCATTCTGTGAAACTTCTTTCTGATCTGAGCATTCAGCTAACAGAGTTAATCCATACTTTTGATTGAGCAGTTTTGAAACACTCTGTCTGTAGAAAATGCAACTGGACATTCGTAGCGCTAAGTGGGTAATAGTGGAAAAAAGAATATGTTCAAATATAAACTACACAGAAGCATTGTATGAAACTTCTTTCTGTTCTGTGCATTCAACTAACAGAGTTGAACCTTACTTTGATTGAGCCTTTCTGAAACACTCTTTCTGTAGAAACTGCAATTGGACATTCTGAGCGCTAAGAGGCCTATATTGGGAAAAATAATATCTTCAAATAAAAACTACACAGAAGCATTGTGTGAAACTTATTTCTGATATGTTCATTAAGCTAACAGAGTTAAACCATACTTTTGATTGCGCAGTTCTGAACACTCTTTCTGTAGAAAATGCAAGTGGACATTCGGAGCGCTAAGAGGGTAATAGTGGAAAAAGGAATATATTCAAATATAAACTACACAGTAGCATTCTGTGAAAATTCTTTCGGTTCTGTGCATTCAATTAACAGAGTTGAACCTTACTTTTGATTGAGCCGTTCTGAAACACTCTTTCTGTAGAAACTGCAATTGGACATGCTAAGCGCTAAGAGGCGTACATTGGGAAAAAGAATATCTTCAAATAAAAAGTACACAGATGCATTCTGTGAAACTTATTTCTGATCTGTAAATTCAGTTAACAGAGATAAAACATATTTTTGATTGAGCAGTTATGAAACACTCTTTTTGTAGAAAATGCAAGTGGAGATTCGGAGCGCTAAGAGGGTAATAGTGGAAAAAGGAATGTCTTCAAATATAAACTACACAGAATCATTCGGTAAAACTTCTTTCTGATCTGTGCATTCAGCTAACAGAGTTAAACCATACTTTTGATTGAGCAGATCTGAACACTCTTTCTGTAGAAAATGCAACTGGACATTTGGAGCGCTAAGAGCGTAGTAGTGGAAAAAGGAATATATTCAAATATAAACTACACAGAAGCATTCTGTGAAACTTCTTTCTGATCTGAGCATTCAGCTAACAGAGTTAAACCATACTTTTGATTGAGCAGTTTTGAAACACTCTGTCTGTAGAAAATGCAACTGGACATTCGTAGCGCTAAGTGGGTAATAGTGGAAAAAGAATATGTTCAAATATGAACTACACAGAAGCATTGTATGAAACTTCTTTGTGTTCTGTGCATTCAACTAACAGAGTTGAACATTACTTTTGATTGAGCCGTTCTGAAACACTCTTTCTGTAGAAACTGCAATTGGACATTCTGAGCGCTAAGAGGCCTATATTGGGAAAAAGAATGTCTACAAATAAAAACTACACCGAAGAATTGTGTGAAACTTCTTTCTGTTCTGTTTGTTCAACTAAAAGAGTTGAACCTTAGTTTTGATTGAGCGGTTCTGAAACACTCTTTCTGTAGAAAATGCAAGTGGAGATTCGGAGCGCTAAGAGGGTAATAGTGGAAAAAGGAATGTCTCCAAATATAAACTACACAGAATCATTCTGTGAAACTTCTTTCTGATCTGTGCATTCAGCTAACAGAGTTAAACCATACTTTTGATTGAGCAGATCTGAACTCTCTTTCTGTAGAAAATGCAACTGGACATTTGGAGCGCTAAGAGAGTAGTAGTGGAAAAAGGAATATATTCAAATATAAACTACACAGAAGCATTCTGTGAAACTTCTTTCTGATCTGAGCATTCAGCTAACAGAGTTAAACCATACTTTTGATTGAGCAGTTTTGAAACACTCTGTCTGTAGAAAATGCAACTGGACATTCGTAGCGCTAAGTGGGTAATAGTGGAAAAAAGAATATGTTCAAATATAAACTACACAGAAGCATTGTATGAAACTATTTTCTGTTCTGTGCATTCAACTAACAGAGTTGAACCTTACTTTTGATTGAGCCTTTCTGAAACACTCTTTCTGTAGAAACTGCAATTGGACATTCTGAGCGCTAAGAGGCCTATATTGGGAAAAATAATATCTTCAAATAAAAACTACACAGAAGCATTGTGTGAAACTTATTTCTGATATGTTCATTAAGCTAACAGAGTTAAACCATACTTTTGATTGCGCAGTTCTGAACACTCTTTCTGTAGAAAATGCAAGTGGACATTCGGAGCGCTAAGAGGGTAATAGTGGAAAAAGGAATATATTCAAATATAAACTACACAGTAGCATTCTGTGAAAATTCTTTCTGTTCTGTGCATTCAACTAACAGAGTTGAACCTTACTTTTGATTGAGCCGTTCTGAAACACTCTTTCTGTAGAAACTGCAATTGGACATGCTAAGCGCTAAGAGGCGTACATTGGGGAAAAGAATATCTTCAAATAAAAACTACACAGATGCATTCTGTGAAACTTATTTCTGATCTGTAAATTCAGTTAACAGAGATAAAACATATTTTTGATTGAGCAGTTATGAAACACTCTTTTTGTAGAAAATGCAAGTGGAGATTCGGAGCGCTAAGAGGGTAATAGTGGAAAAAGGAATGTCTTCAAATATAAACTACACAGAATCATTCGGTGAAACTTCTTTCTGATCTGTGCATTCAGCTAACAGAGTTAAACCATACTTTTAATTGAGCAGATCTCAACACTCTTTCTGTAGAAAATGCAACTGGACATTTGGAGCGCTAAGAGCGTAGTAGTGGAAAAAGGAATATATTCAAATATAAACTACACAGAAGCATTCTGTGAAACTTCTTTCTGATCTGAGCATTCAGCTAACAGAGTTAAACCATACTTTTGATTGAGCAGTTTTGAAACACCCTGTCTGTAGAAAATGCAACTGGACATTGGTAGCGCTAAGTGGGTAATATTGGAAAAGGATATGTTCAAATATGAACTACACAGAAGCATTGTATGAAACTTCTTTGTGTTCTGTGCATTCAACTAACAGAGTTGAACATTACTTTTGATTGAGCCGTTCTGAAACACTCTTTCTGTAGAAACTGCAATTGGACATTCTGAGCGCTAAGAGGCCTATATTGGGAAAAAGAATGTCTACAAATAAAAACTACACAGAAGAATTGTGTGAAACTTCTTTCTGTTCTGTTTGTTCAACTAAAAGAGTTGAACCTTAGTTTTGATTGAGCCGTTCTGAAACACTCTTTCTGTAGAAAATGCAAGTGGAGATTCGGAGCGCTAAGAGGGTAATAGTGGAAAAAGGAATGTCTCCAAATATAAACTACACAGAATCATTCTGTGAAACTTCTTTCTGATCTGTGCATTCAGCTAACAGAGTTAAACCATACTTTTGATTGAGCAGATCTGAACTCTCTTTCTGTAGAAAATGCAACTGGACATTTGGAGCGCTAAGAGAGTAGTAGTGGAAAAAGGAATATATTCAAATATAAACTACACAGAAGCATTCTGTGAAACTTCTTTCTGATCTGAGCATTCAGCTAACAGAGTTAAACCATACTTTTGATTGAGCAGTTTTGAAACACTCTGTCTGTAGAAAATGCAACTGGACATTCGTAGCGCTAAGTGGGTAATAGTGGAAAAAAGAATATGTTCAAATATAAACTACACAGAAGCATTGTATGAAACTTCTTTCTGTTCTGTGCATTCAACTAACAGAGTTGAACCTTACTTTTGATTGAGCGTTTCTGAAACACTCTTTCTGTAGAAACTGCAATTGGACATTCTGAGCGCTAAGAGACCTATATTGGGAAAAATAATATCTTCAAATAAAAACTACACAGAAGCATTGTGTGAAACTTATTTCTGATATGTTCATTAAGCTAACAGAGTTAAACCATACTTTTGATTGCGCAGTTCTGAACACTCTTTCTGTAGAAAATGCAAGTGGACATTCGGAGCGCTAAGAGGGTAATAGTGGAAAAAGGAATATATTAAAATATAAACTACACAGTAGCATTCTGTGAAAATTCTTTCTGTTCTGTGCATTCAACTAACAGAGTTGAACCTTACTTTTGATTGAGCCGTTCTGAAATACTCTTTCTGTAGAAACTGCAATTGGACATGCTAAGCGCTAAGAGGCGTACAATGGAAAAAGAATATCTTCAAATTAAAACTACACAGATGCATTCTGTGAAACTTATTTCTGATCTGTAAATTCAGTTAACAGAGATAAAACATATTTTTGATTGAGCAGTTATGAAACACTCTTTTTGTAGAAAATGCAAGTGGAGATTCGGAGCGCTAAGAGGGTAATAGTGGAAAAAGGAATGTCTTCAAATATAAACTACACAGAATCATTCGGTAAAACTTCTTTCTGATCTGTGCATTCAGCTAACAGAGTTAAACCATACTTTTGATTGAGCAGATCTGAACACTCTTTCTGTAGAAAATGCAACTGGACATTTGGAGCGCTAAGAGCGTAGTAGTGGAAAAAGGAATATATTCAAATATAAACTACACAGAAGCATTCTGTGAAACTTCTTTCTGATCTGAGCATTCAGCTAACAGAGTTAAACCATACTTTTGATTGAGCAGATCTGAACACTCTTTCTGTAGAAAATGCAACTGGACATTTCGAGCGCTAAGAGCGTAGTAGTGGAAAAAGGAATATATTCAAATATAAACTACACAGAAGCATTCTGTGAAACTTCTTTCTGATCTGAGCATTCAGCTAACAGAGTTAAACCATACTTTTGATTGAGCAGTTTTGAAACACTCTGTCTGTAGAAAATGCAACTGGACATTCGTAGCGCTAAGTGGGTAATAGTGGAAAAAGAATATGTTCAAATATGAACTACACAGAAGCATTGTATGAAACTTCTTTGTGTTCTGTGCATTCAACTAACAGAGTTGAACATTACTTTTGATTGAGCCGTTCTGAAACACTCTTTCTGTAGAAACTGCAATTGGACATTCTGAGCGCTAAGAGGCCTATATTGGGAAAAAGAATGTCTACAAATAAAAACTACACAGAAGAATTGTGTGAAACTTCTTTCTGTTCTGTTTGTTCAACTAAAAGAGTTGAACCTTAGTTTTGATTGAGCGGTTCTGAAACACTCTTTCTGTAGAAAATGCAAGTGGAGATTCGGAGCGCTAAGAGGGTAATAGTGGAAAAAGGAATGTCTCCAAATATAAACTACACAGAATCATTCTGTGAAACTTCTTTCTGATCTGTGCATTCAGCTAACAGAGTTAAACCATACTTTTGATTGAGCAGATCTGAACTCTCTTTCTGTAGAAAATGCAACTGGACATTTGGAGCGCTAAGAGAGTAGTAGTGGAAAAAGGAATATATTCAAATATAAACTACACAGAAGCATTCTGTGAAACTTCTTTCTGATCTGAGCATTCAGCTAACAGAGTTAAACCATACTTTTGATTGAGCAGTTTTGAAACACTCTGTCTGTAGAAAATGCAACTGGACATTCGTAGCGCTAAGTGGGTAATAGTGGAAAAAAGAATATGTTCAAATATAAACTACACAGCAGCATTGTATGAAACTTCTTTCTGTTCTGTGCATTCAACTAACAGAGTTGAACCTTACTTTTGATTGAGCCTTTCTGAAACACTCTTTCTGTAGAAACTGCAATTGGACATTCTGAGCGCTAAGAGGCCTATATTGGGAAAAATAATATCTTCAAATAAAAACTACACAGAAGCATTGTGTGAAACTTATTTCTGATATGTTCATTAAGCTAACAGAGTTAAACCATACTTTTGATTGCGCAGTTCTGAACACTCTTTCTGTAGAAAATGCAAGTGGACATTCGGAGCGCTAAGAGGGTAATAGTGGAAAAAGGAATATATACAAATATAAACTACACAGTAGCATTCTGTGAAAATTCTTTCTGTTCTGTGCATTCAACTAACAGATTTGAACCTTACTTTTGATTGAGCCGTTCTGAAACACTCTTTCTGTAGAAACTGCAATTGGACATGCTAAGCGCTAAGAGGCGTACATTGGGAAAAAGAATATCTTCAAATAAAAACTACACAGATGCATTCTGTGAAACTTATTTCTGATCTGTAAGTTCAGTTAACAGAGATAAAACATATTTTTGATTGAGCAGTTATGAAACACTCTTTTTGTAGAAAATGCAAGTGGAGATTCGGAGCGCTAAGAGGGTAATAGTGGAAAAAGGAATGTCTTCAAATATATACTACACAGAATCATTCGGTGAAACTTCTTTCTGATCTGTGCATTCAGCTAACAGAGTTAAACCATACTTTTGATTGAGCAGTTTTGAAACACTCTGTCTGTAGAAAATGCAACTGGACATTCGTAGCGCTAAGTGGGTAATAGTGGAAAAAAGAATATGTTCAAATATAAACTACACAGAAACATTGTATGAAACTTCTTTCTGTTCTGTGCATTCAACTAACAGAGTTGAACCTTACTTTTGATTGAGCCTTTCTGAAACACTCTTTCTGTAGAAACTGCAATTGGACATTCTGAGCGCTAAGAGGCCTATATTGGGAAAAATAATATCTTCAAATAAAAACTACACAGAAGCATTGTGTGAAACTTATTTCTGATATGTTCATTAAGCTAACAGAGTTAAACCATACTTTTGATTGCGCAGTTCTGAACACTCTTTCTGTAGAAAATGCAAGTGGACATTCGGAGCGCTAAGAGGGTAATAGTGGAAAAAGGAATATATTCAAATATAAACTACACAGTAGCATTCTGTGAAAATTCTTTCTGTTCTGTGCATTCAACTAACAGAGTTGAACCTTACTTTTGATTGAGCCGTTCTGAAACACTCTTTCTGTAGAAACTGCAATTGGACATGCTAAGCGCTAAGAGGCGTACATTGGGAAAAAGAATATCTTCAAATAAAAACTACACAGATGCATTCTGTGAAACTTATTTCTGATCTGTAAATTCAGTTAACAGAGATAAAACATATTTTTGATTGAGCAGTTATGAAACACTCTTTTTGTAGAAAATGCAAGTGGAGATTCGGAGCGCTAAGAGGGTAATAGTGGAAAAAGGAATGTCTTCAAATATAAACTACACAGAATCATTCGGTGAAACTTCTTTCTGATCTGTGCATTCAGCTAACAGAGTTAAACCATACTTTTAATTGAGCAGATCTGAACACTCTTTCTGTAGAAAATGCAACTGGACATTTGGAGCGCTAAGAGCGTAGTAGTGGAAAAAGGAATATATTCAAATATAAACTACACAGAAGCATTCTGTGAAACTTCTTTCTGATCTGAGCATTCAGCTAACAGAGTTAAACCATACTTTTGATTGAGCAGTTTTGAAACACTCTGTCTGTAGAAAATGCAACTGGACATTCGTAGCGCTAAGTGGGTAATATTGGAAAAGGATATGTTCAAATATGAACTACACAGAAGCATTGTATGAAACTTCTTTGTGTTCTGTGCATTCAACTAACAGAGTTGAACATTACTTTTGATTGAGCCGTTCTGAAACACTCTTTCTGTAGAAACTGCAATTGGACATTCTGAGCGCTAAGAGGCCTATATTGGGAAAAAGAATGTCTACAAATAAAAACTACACAGAAGAATTGTGTGAAACTTCTTTCTGTTCTGTTTGTTCAACTAAAAGAGTTGAACCTTAGTTTTGATTGAGCCGTTCTGAAACACTCTTTCTGTAGAAAATGCAAGTGGAGATTCGGAGCGCTAAGAGGGTAATAGTGGAAAAAGGAATGTCTCCAAATATAAACTACACAGAATCATTCTGTGAAACTTCTTTCTGATCTGTGCATTCAGCTAACAGAGTTAAACCATACTTTTGATTGAGCAGATCTGAACTCTCTTTCTGTAGAAAATGCAACTGGACATTTGGAGCGCTAAGAGAGTAGTAGTGGAAAAAGGAATATATTCAAATATAAACTACACAGAAGCATTCTGTGAAACTTCTTTCTGATCTGAGCATTCAGCTAACAGAGTTAAACCATACTTTTGATTGAGCAGTTTTGAAACACTCTGTCTGTAGAAAATGCAACTGGACATTCGTAGCGCTAAGTGGGTAATAGTGGAAAAAAGAATATGTTCAAATATAAACTACACAGAAGCATTGTATGAAACTTCTTTCTGTTCTGTGCATTCAACTAACAGAGTTGAACCTTACTTTTGATTGAGCGTTTCTGAAACACTCTTTCTGTAGAAACTGCAATTGGACATTCTGAGCGCTAAGAGACCTATATTGGGAAAAATAATATCTTCAAATAAAAACTACACAGAAGCATTGTGTGAAACTTATTTCTGATATGTTCATTAAGCTAACAGAGTTAAACCATTCTTTTGATTGCGCAGTTCTGAACACTCTTTCTGTAGAAAATGCAAGTGGACATTCGGAGCGCTAAGAGGGTAATAGTGGAAAAAGGAATATATTAAAATATAAACTACACAGTAGCATTCTGTGAAAATTCTTTCTGTTCTGTGCATTCAACTAACAGAGTTGAACCTTACTTTTGATTGAGCCGTTCTGAAATACTCTTTCTGTAGAAACTGCAATTGGACATGCTAAGCGCTAAGAGGCGTACAATGGAAAAAGAATATCTTCAAATTAAAACTACACAGATGCATTCTGTGAAACTTATTTCTGATCTGTAAATTCAGTTAACAGAGATAAAACATATTTTTGATTGAGCAGTTATGAAACACTCTTTTTGTAGAAAATGCAAGTGGAGATTCGGAGCGCTAAGAGGGTAATAGTGGAAAAAGGAATGTCTTCAAATATAAACTACACAGAATCATTCGGTAAAACTTCTTTCTGATCTGTGCATTCAGCTAACAGAGTTAAACCATACTTTTGATTGAGCAGATCTGAACACTCTTTCTGTAGAAAATGCAACTGGACATTTGGAGCGCTAAGAGCGTAGTAGTGGAAAAAGGAATATATTCAAATATAAACTACACAGAAGCATTCTGTGAAACTTCTTTCTGATCTGAGCATTCAGCTAACAGAGTTAAACCATACTTTTGATTGAGCAGATCTGAACACTCTTTCTGTAGAAAATGCAACTGGACATTTCGAGCGCTAAGAGCGTAGTAGTGGAAAAAGGAATATATTCAAATATAAACTACACAGAAGCATTCTGTGAAACTTCTTTCTGATCTGAGCATTCAGCTAACAGAGTTAAACCATACTTTTGATTGAGCAGTTTTGAAACACTCTGTCTATAGAAAATGCAACTGGACATTCGTAGCGCTAAGTGGGTAATAGTGGAAAAAGAATATGTTCAAATATGAACTACACAGAAGCATTGTATGAAACTTCTTTGTGTTCTGTGCATTCAACTAACAGAGTTGAACATTACTTTTGATTGAGCCGTTCTGAAACACTCTTTCTGTAGAAACTGCAATTGGACATTCTGAGCGCTAAGAGGCCTATATTGGGAAAAAGAATGTCTACAAATAAAAACTACACAGAAGAATTGTGTGAAACTTCTTTCTGTTCTGTTTGTTCAACTAAAAGAGTTGAACCTTAGTTTTGATTGAGCGGTTCTGAAACACTCTTTCTGTAGAAAATGCAAGTGGAGATTCGGAGCGCTAAGAGGGTAATAGTGGAAAAAGGAATGTCTCCAAATATAAACTACACAGAATCATTCTGTGAAACTTCTTTCTGATCTGTGCATTCAGCTAACAGAGTTAAACCATACTTTTGATTGAGCAGATCTGAACTCTCTTTCTGTAGAAAATGCAACTGGACATTTGGAGCGCTAAGAGAGTAGTAGTGGAAAAAGGAATATATTCAAATATAAACTACACAGAAGCATTCTGTGAAACTTCTTTCTGATCTGAGCATTCAGCTAACAGAGTTAAACCATACTTTTGATTGAGCAGTTTTGAAACACTCTGTCTGTAGAAAATGCAACTGGACATTCGTAGCGCTAAGTGGGTAATAGTGGAAAAAAGAATATGTTCAAATATAAACTACACAGCAGCATTGTATGAAACTTCTTTCTGTTCTGTGCATTCAACTAACAGAGTTGAACCTTACTTTTGATTGAGCCTTTCTGAAACACTCTTTCTGTAGAAACTGCAATTGGACATTCTGAGCGCTAAGAGGCCTATATTGGGAAAAATAATATCTTCAAATAAAAACTACACAGAAGCATTGTGTGAAACTTATTTCTGATATGTTCATTAAGCTAACAGAGTTAAACCATACTTTTGATTGCGCAGTTCTGAACACTCTTTCTGTAGAAAATGCAAGTGGACATTCGGAGCGCTAAGAGGGTAATAGTGGAAAAAGGAATATATACAAATATAAACTACACAGTAGCATTCTGTGAAAATTCTTTCTGTTCTGTGCATTCAACTAACAGAGTTGAACCTTACTTTTGATTGAGCCGTTCTGAAACACTCTTTCTGTAGAAACTGCAATTGGACATGCTAAGCGCTAAGAGGCGTACATTGGGAAAAAGAATATCTTCAAATAAAAACTACACAGATGCATTCTGTGAAACTTATTTCTGATCTGTAAATTCAGTTAACAGAGATAAAACATATTTTTGATAGAGCAGTTATGAAACACTCTTTTTGTAGAAAATGCAAGTGGAGATTCGGAGCGCTAAGAGGGTAATAGTGGAAAAAGGAATGTCTTCAAATATATACTACACAGAATCATTCGGTGAAACTTCTTTCTGATCTGTGCATTCAGCTAACAGAGTTAAACCATACTTTTGATTGAGCAGATCTGAACACTCTTTCTGTAGACAATGCAACTGGACATTTCGAGCGCTAAGAGCGTAGTAGTGGAAAAAGGAATATATTCAAATATAAACTACACAGAAGCATTCTGTGAAACTTCTTTCTGATCTGAGCATTCAGCTAACAGAGTTAAACCATACTTTTGATTGAGCAGTTTTGAAACACTCTGTCTGTAGAAAATGCAACTGGACATTCGTAGCGCTAAGTGGGTAATAGTGGAAAAAGAATATGTTCAAATATGAACTACACAGAAGCATTGTATGAAACTTCTTTGTGTTCTGTGCATTCAACTAACAGAGTTGAACATTACTTTTGATTGAGCCGTTCTGAAACACTCTTTCTGTAGAAACTGCAATTGGACATTCTGAGCACTAAGAGGCCTATATTGGGAAAAAGAATGTCTACAAATAAAAACTACACAGAAGAATTGTGTGAAACTTCTTTCTGTTCTGTTTGTTCAACTAAAAGAGATGAACCTTAGTTTTGATTGAGCCGTTCTGAAACACTCTTTCTGTAGAAAATGCAAGTGGAGATTCGGAGCGCTAAGAGGGTAATAGTGGAAAAAGGAATGTCTCCAAATATAAACTACACAGAATCATTCTGTGAAACTTCTTTCTGATCTGTGCCTTCAGCTAACAGAGTTAAACCATACTTTTGATTGAGCAGATCTGAACTCTCTTTCTGTAGAAAATGCAACTGGACATTTGGAGCGCTAAGAGAGTAGTAGTGGAAAAAGGAATATATAAAAATATAAACTACACAGAAGCATTCTGTGAAACTTCTTTCTGATCTGAGCATTCAGCTAACAGAGTTAAACCATACTTTTGATTGAGCAGTTTTGAAACACTCTGTCTGTAGAAAATGCAACTGGACATTCGTAGCGCTAAGTGGGTAATAGTGGAAAAAAGAATATGTTCAAATATAAACTACACAGAAGCATTGTATGAAACTTCTTTCTGTTCTGTGCATTCAACTAACAGAGTTGAACCTTACTTTTGATTGAGCCTTTCTGAAACACTCTTTCTGTAGAAACTGCAATTGGACATTCTGAGCGCTAAGAGGCCTATATTGGGAAAAATAATATCTTCAAATAAAAACTACACAGAAGCATTGTGTGAAACTTATTTCTGATATGTTCGTTAAGCTAACAGAGTTAAACCATACTTTTGATTGCGCAGTTCTGAACACTCTTTCTGTAGAAAATGCAAGTGGACATTCGGAGCGCTAAGAGGGTAATAGTGGAAAAAGGAATATATTCAAATATAAACTACACAGTAGCATTCTGTGAAAATTCTTTCTGTTCTGTGCATTCAACTAACAGAGTTGAACCTTACTTTTGATTGAGCCGTTCTGAAACACTCTTTCTGTAGAAACTGCAATTGGACATGCTAAGCGCTAAGAGGCGTACATTGGGAAAAAGATTATCTTCAAATAAAAACTACACAGATGCATTCTGTGAAACTTATTTCTGATCTGTAAATTCAGTTAACAGAGATAAAACATATTTTTGATTGAGCAGTTATGAAACACTCTTTTTGTAGAAAATGCAAGTGGAGATTCGGAGCGCTAAGAGGGTAATAGTGGAGAAAGGAATGTCTTCAAATATAAACTACACAGAATCATTCGGTAAAACTTCTTTCTGATCTGTGCATTCAGCTAACAGAGTTAAACCATACTTTTGATTGAGCAGATCTGAACACTCTTTCTGTAGAAAATGCAACTGGACATTTCGAGCGATAAGAGCGTAGTAGTGGAAAAAGGAATATATTCAAATATAAACTACACAGAAGCATTCTGTGAAACTTCTTTCAGATCTGAGCATTCAGCTAACAGATTTAAACCATACTTTTGATTGAGCAGTTTTGAAACACTCTGTCTGTAGAAAATGCAACTGGACATTCGTAGCGCTAAGTGGGTAATAGTGGAAAAAGAATATGTTCAAATATGAACTACACAGAAGCATTGTATGAAACTTCTTTGTGTTCTGTGCATTCAACTAACAGAGTTGAACATTACTTTTGATTGAGCCGTTCTGAAACACTCTTTCTGTAGAAACTGCAATTGGACATTCTGAGCGCTAAGAGGCCTATATTGGGAAAAAGAATGTCTACAAATAAAAACTACACAGAAGAATTGTGTGAAACTTCTTTCTGTTCTGTTTGTTCAACTAAAAGTGTTGAACCTTAGTTTTGATTGAGCGGTTCTGAAACACTCTTTCTGTAGAAAATGCAAGTGGAGATTCGGAGCGCTAAGAGGGTAATAGTGGAAAAAGGAATGTCTTCAAATATAAACTACACAGAATCATTCGGTGAAACTTCTTTCTGATCTGTGCATTCAGCTAACAGAGTTAAACCATACTTTTGATTGAGCAGATCTGAACACTCTTTCTGTAGAAAATGCAACTGGACACTTGGAGAGCTAAGAGCGTAGTAGTGGAAAAAGGAATATATTCAAATATAAACTACACAGAAGCATTCTGTGAAACTTCTTTCTGATCTGAGCATTCAGCTAACAGAGTTAAACCATACTTTTGATTGAGCAGTTTTGAAACACTCTGTCTGTAGAAAATGCAACTGGACATTCGTAGCGCTAAGTGGGTAATAGTGGAAAAAGAATATGTTCAAATATGAACTACACAGAAGCATTGTATGAAACTTCTTTGTGTTCTGTGCATTCAACTAACAGAGTTGAACATTACTTTTGATTGAGCCGTTCTGAAACACTCTTTCTGTAGAAACTGCAATTGGACATTCTGAGCGCTAAGAGGCCTATATTGGGAAAAAGAATGTCTACAAATAAAAACTACACAGAAGAATTGTGTGAAACTTCTTTCTGTTCTGTTTGTTCAACTAAAAGAGTTGAACCTTAGTTTTGATTGAGTGGTTCTGAAACACTCTTTCTGTAGAAAATGCAAGTGGACATTCGGAGCGCTAAGAGGGTAATAGTGGAAAAAGGAATGTCTCCAAATATAAACTACACAGAATCATTCTGTGAAACTTCTTTCTGATCTGTGCATTCAGCTAACAGAGTTAAACCATACTTTTGATTGAGCAGATCTGAACTCTCTTTCTGTAGAAAATGCAACTGGACATTTGGAGCGCTAAGAGAGTAGTAGTGGAAAAAGGAATATATTCAAATATAAACTACACAGAAGCATTCTGTGAAACTTCTTTCTGATCTGAGCATTCAGCTAACAGAGTTAAACCATACTTTTGATTGAGCAGTTTTGAAACACTCTGTCTGTAGAAAATGCAACTGGACATTCGTAGCGCTAAGTGGGTAATAGTGGAAAAAAGAATATGTTCAAATATAAACTACACAGAAGCATTGTATGAAACTTCTTTCTGTTCTGTGCATTCAACTAACAGAGTTGAACCTTACATTTGATTGAGCCTTTCTGAAACACTCTTTCTGTAGAAACTGCAATTGGACATTCTGAGCGCTAAGAGGCCTATATTGGGAAAAATAATATCTTCAAATAAAAACTACACAGAAGCATTGTGTGAAACTTATTTCTGATATGTTCATTAAGCTAACAGAGTTAAACCATACTTTTGATTGCGCAGTTCTGGACACTCTTTCTGTAGAAAATTCAAGTGGACATTCGGAGCGCTAAGAGGGTAATAGTGGAAAAAGGAATATATTCAAATATAAACTACACAGTAGCATTCTGTGAAAATTCTTTCTGTTCTGTGCATTCAACTAACAGAGTTGAACCTTACTTTTGATTGAGCCGTTCTGAAACACTCTTTCTGTAGAAACTGCAATTGGACATGCTAAGCGCTAAGAGGCCTACATTGGGAAAAAGAATATCTTCAAATAAAAACTACACAGATGCATTCTGTGAAACTTATTTCTGATCTGTAAATTCAGTTAACAGAGATAAAACATATTTTTGATTGAGCAGTTATGAAACACTCTTTTTGTAGAAAATGCAAGTGGAGATTCGGAGCACTAAGAGGGTAATAGTGGAAAAAGGAATGTCTTCAAATATAAACTACACAGAATCATTCGGTGAAACTTCTTTCTGATCTGTGCATTCAGCTAACAGAGTTAAACCATACTTTTGATTGAGCAGATCTGAACACTCTTTCTGTAGAAAATGCAACTGGACATTTCGAGCGATAAGAGCGTAGTAGTGGAAAAAGGAATATATTCAAATATAAACTACACAGAAGCATTCTGTGAAACTTCTTTCAGATCTGAGCATTCAGCTAACAGATTTAAACCATACTTTTGATTGAGCAGTTTTGAAACACTCTGTCTGTAGAAAATGCAACTGGACATTCGTAGCGCTAAGTGGGTAATAGTGGAAAAAGAATATGTTCAAATATGAACTACACAGAAGCATTGTATGAAACTTCTTTGTGTTCTGTGCATTCAACTAACAGAGTTGAACATTACTTTTGATTGAGCCGTTCTGAAACACTCTTTCTGTAGAAACTGCAATTGGACATTCTGAGCGCTAAGAGGCCTATATTGGGAAAAAGAATGTCTACAAATAAAAACTACACAGAAGAATTGTGTGAAACTTCTTTCTGTTCTGTTTGTTCAACTAAAAGTGTTGAACCTTAGTTTTGATTGAGCGGTTCTGAAACACTCTTTCTGTAGAAAATGCAAGTGGAGATTCGGAGCGCTAAGAGGGTAATAGTGGAAAAAGGAATGTCTTCAAATATAAACTACACAGAATCATTCGGTGAAACTTCTTTCTGATCTGTGCATTCAGCTAACAGAGTTAAACCATACTTTTGATTGAGCAGATCTGAACACTCTTTCTGTAGAAAATGCAACTGGACACTTGGAGAGCTAAGAGCGTAGTAGTGGAAAAAGGAATATATTCAAATATAAACTACACAGAAGCATTCTGTGAAACTTCTTTCTGATCTGAGCATTCAGCTAACAGAGTTAAACCATACATTTGATTGAGCAGTTTTGAAACACTCTGTCTGTAGAAAATGCAACTGGACATTCGTAGCGATAAGTGGGTAATAGTGGAAAAAGAATATGTTCAAATATGAACTACACAGAAGCATTGTATGAAACTTCTTTGTGTTCTGTGCATTCAACTAACAGAGTTGAACATTACTTTTGATTGAGCCGTTCTGAAACACTCTTTCTGTAGAAACTGCAATTGGACATTCTGAGCGCTAAGAGGCCTATATTGGGAAAAAGAATGTCTACAAATAAAAACTACACAGAAGAATTGTGTGAAACTTCTTTCTGTTCTGTTTGTTCAACTAAAAGAGTTGAACCTTAGTTTTGATTGAGTGGTTCTGAAACACTCTTTCTGTAGAAAATGCAAGTGGAGATTCGGAGCGCTAAGAGGGTAATAGTGGAAAAAGGAATGTCTCCAAATATAAACTACACAGAATCATTCTGTGAAACTTCTTTCTGATCTGTGCATTCAGCTAACAGTGTTAAACCATACTTTTGATTGAGCAGATCTGAACTCTCTTTCTGTAGAAAATGCAACTGGACATTTGGAGCGCTAAGAGAGTAGTAGTGGAAAAAGGAATATATTCAAATATAAACTACACAGAAGCATTCTGTGAAACTTCTTTCTGATCTGAGCATTCAGCTAACAGAGTTAAACCATACTTTTGATTGAGCAGTTTTGAAACACTCTGTCTGTAGAAAATGCAACTGGACATTCGTAGCGCTAAGTGGGTAATAGTGGAAAAAAGAATATGTTCAAATATAAACTACACAGAAGCATTGTATGAAACTTCTTTCTGTTCTGTGCATTCAACTAACAGAGTTGAACCTTACATTTGATTGAGCCTTTCTGAAACACTCTTTCTGTAGAAACTGCAATTGGACATTCTGAGCGCTAAGAGGCCTATATTGGGAAAAATAATATCTTCAAATAAAAACTACACAGAAGCATTGTGTGAAACTTATTTCTGATATGTTCATTAAGCTAACAGAGTTAAACCATACTTTTGATTGCGCAGTTCTGAACACTCTTTCTGTAGAAAATGCAAGTGGACATTCGGAGCGCTAAGAGGGTAATAGTGGAAAAAGTAATATATTCAAATATAAACTACACAGTAACATTCTGTGAAAATTCTTTCTGTTCTGTGCATTCAACTAACAGAGTTGAACCTTACTTTTGATTGAGCCGTTCTGAAACACTCTTTCTGTAGAAACTGCAATTGGACATGCTAAGCGCTAAGAGGCGTACATTGGGAAAAAGAATATCTTCAAATAAAAACTACACAGATGCATTCTGTGAAACTTATTTCTGATCTGTAAATTCAGTTAACAGGGATAAAACATATTTTTGATTGAGCAGTTATGAAACACTCTTTTTGTAGAAAATGCAAGTGGAGATTCGGAGCGCTAAGGGGGTAATAGTGGAAAAAGGAGTGTCTTCAAATATAAACTACACAGAATCATTCGGTGAAACTTCTTTCTGATCTGTGCATTCAGCTAACAGAGTTAAACCATACTTTTGATTGAGCAGATCTGAACACTCTTTCTGTAGAAAATGCAACTGGACATTTGGAGCGCTAAGAGCGTAGTAGTGGAAAAAGGAATATATTCAAATATAAACTACACAGAAGCATTCTGTGAAACTTCTTTCTGATCTGAGCATTCAGCTAACAGAGTTAAACCATACTTTTGATTGAGCAGTTTTGAAACACTCTGTCTGTAGAAAATGCAACTGGACATTCGTAGCGCTAAGTGGGTAATAGTGGAAAAAGAATATGTTCAAATATGAACTACACAGAAGCATTGTATGAAACTTCTTTCTGTTCTGCACATTCGACTAACAGAGTTGAACATTACTTTTGATTGAGCCGTTCTGAAACACTCTTTCTGTAGAAACTGCAATTGGACATTCTGAGCGCTAAGAGGCCTATATTGGGAAAAAGAATGTCTACAAATAAAAACTACACAGAAGAATTGTGTGAAACTTCTTTCTGTTCTGTTTGTTCAACTAAAAGAGTTGAACCTTAGTTTTGATTGAGTGGTTCTGAAACACTCTTTCTGTAGAAAATGCAAGTGGAGATTCGGAGCGCTAAGAGGGTAATAGTGGAAAAAGGAATGTCTCCAAATATAAACTACACAGAATCATTCTGTGAAACTTCTTTCTGATCTGTGCATTCAGCTAACAGAGTTAAACCATACTTTTGATTGAGCAGATCTGAACTCTCTTTCTGTAGAAAATGCAACTGGACATTTGGAGCGCTAAGAGAGTAGTAGTGGAAAAAGGAATATATTCAAATATAAACTACACAGAAGCATTCTGTGAAACTTCTTTCTGATCTGAGCATTCAGCTAACAGAGTTAAACCATACTTTTGATTGAGCAGTTTTGAAACACTCTGTCTGTAGAAAATGCAACTGGACATTCGTAGCGCTAAGTGGGTAATAGTGGAAAAAAGAATATGTTCAAATATAAACTACACAGAAGCATTGTATGAAACTTCTTTCTGTTCTGTGCATTCAACTAACAGAGTTGAACCTTACATTTGATTGAGCCTTTCTGAAACACTCTTTCTGTAGAAACTGCAATTGGACATTCTGAGCGCTAAGAGGCCTATATTGGGAAAAATAATATCTTCAAATAAAAACTACACAGAAGCATTGTGTGAAACTTATTTCTGATATGTTCATTAAGCTAACAGAGTTAAACCATACTTTTGATTGCGCAGTTCTGAACACTCTTTCTGTAGAAACTGCAATTGGACATTCTGAGCGCTAAGAGGCCTCTATTGGGAAAAATAATATCTTCAAATAAAAACTACACAGAAGCATTGTGTGAAACTTATTTCTGATATGTTCATTAAGCTAACAGAGTTAAACCATACTTTTGATTGCGCAGTTCTGAACACTCTTTCTGTAGAAAATGCAAGTGGACATTCGGAGCGCTAAGAGGGTAATAGTGGAAAAAGGAATATATTCAAATATAAACTACACAGTAGCATTCTGTGAAAATTCTTTCTGTTCTGTGCATTCAACTAACAGAGTTGAACCTTACTTTTGATTGAGCCGTTCTGAAACACTCTTTCTGTAGAAACTGCAATTGGACATGCTAAGCGCTAAGAGGCGTACATTGGGAAAAAGAATATCTTCAAATAAAAACTACACAGATGCATTCTGTGAAACTTATTTCTGATCTGTAAATTCAGTTAACAGAGATAAAACATATTTTTGATTGAGCAGTTATGAAACACTCTTTTTGTAGAAAATGCAAGTGGAGATTCGGAGCGCTAAGAGGGTAATAGTGGAGAAAGGAATGTCTTCAAATATAAACTACACAGAATCATTCGGTAAAACTTCTTTCTGATCTGTGCATTCAGCTAACAGAGTTAAACCATACTTTTGATTGAGCAGATCTGAACACTCTTTCTGTAGAAAATGCAACTGGACATTTCGAGCGCTAAGAGCGTAGTAGTGGAAAAAGGAATATATTCAAATATAAACTACACAGAAGCATTCTGTGAAACTTCTTTCTGATCTGAGCATTCAGCTAACAGAGTTAAACCATACTTTTGATTGAGCAGTTTTGAAACACTCTGTCTGTAGAAAATGCAACTGGACATTCGTAGCGCTAAGTGGGTAATAGTGGAAAAAGAATATGTTCAAATATGAACTACACAGAAGCATTGTATGAAACTTGTTTGTGTTCTGTGCATTCAACTAACAGAGTTGAACATTACTTTTGATTGAGCCGTTCTGAAACACTCTTTCTGTAGAAACTGCAATTGGACATTCTGAGCGCTAAGAGGCCTATATTGGGAAAAAGAATGTCTACAAATAAAAACTACACAGAAGAATTGTGTGAAACTTCTTTCTGTTCTGTTTGTTCAACTAAAAGAGATGAACCTTAGTTTTGATTGAGCCGTTCTGAAACACTCTTTCTGTAGAAAATGCAAGTGGAGATTCGGAGCGCTAAGAGGCTAATAGTGGAAAAAGGAATGTCTCCAAATATAAACTACACAGAATCATTCTGTGAAACTTCTTTCTGATCTGTGCATTCAGCTAACAGAGTTAAACCATACTTTTGATTGAGCAGATCTGAACACTCTTTCTGTAGAAAATGCAACTGGACATTTGGAGCGCTAAGAGAGTAGTAGTGGAAAAAGGAATATATTCAAATATAAACTACACAGAAGCATTCTGTGAAACTTCTTTCTGATCTGAGCATTCAGCTAACAGAGTTAAACCATACTTTTGATTGAGCAGTTTTGAAACACTCTGTCTGTAGAAAATGCAACTGGACATTCGTAGCGCTAAGTGGGTAATAGTGGAAAAAAGAATATGTTCAAATATAAACTACACAGAAGCATTGTATGAAACTTCTTTCTGTTCTGTGCATTCAACTAACAGAGTTGAACCTTACATTTGATTGAGCCTTTCTGAAACACTCTTTCTGTAGAAACTGCAATTGGACATTCTGAGCGCTAAGAGGCCTATATTGGGAAAAATAATATCTTCAAATAAAAACTACACAGAAGCATTGTGTGAAACTTATTTCTGATATGTTCATTAAGCTAACAGAGTTAAACCATACTTTTGATTGCGCAGTTCTGAACACTCTTTCTGTAGAAACTGCAATTGGACATTCTGAGCGCTAAGAGGCCTCTATTGGGAAAAATAATATCTTCAAATAAAAACTACACAGAAGCATTGTGTGAAACTTATTTCTGATATGTTCATTAAGCTAACAGAGTTAAACCATACTTTTGATTGCGCAGTTCTGAACACTCTTTCTGTAGAAAATGCAAGTGGACATTCGGAGCGCTAAGAGGGTAATAGTGGAAAAAGGAATATATTCAAATATAAACTACACAGTAGCATTCTGTGAAAATTCTTTCTGTTCTGTGCATTCAACTAACAGAGTTGAACCTTACTTTTGATTGAGCCGTTCTGAAACACTCTTTCTGTAGAAACTGCAATTGGACATGCTAAGCGCTAAGAGGCGTACATTGGGAAAAAGAATATCTTCAAATAAAAACTACACAGATGCATTCTGTGAAACTTATTTCTGATCTGTAAATTCAGTTAACAGAGATAAAACATATTTTTGATTGAGCAGTTATGAAACACTCTTTTTGTAGAAAATGCAAGTGGAGATTCGGAGCGCTAAGAGGGTAATAGTGGAGAAAGGAATGTCTTCAAATATAAACTACACAGAATCATTCGGTAAAACTTCTTTCTGATCTGTGCATTCAGCTAACAGAGTTAAACCATACTTTTGATTGAGCAGATCTGAACACTCTTTCTGTAGAAAATGCAACTGGACATTTCGAGCGCTAAGAGCGTAGTAGTGGAAAAAGGAATATATTCAAATATAAACTACACAGAAGCATTCTGTGAAACTTCTTTCTGATCTGAGCATTCAGCTAACAGAGTTAAACCATACTTTTGATTGAGCAGTTTTGAAACACTCTGTCTGTAGAAAATGCAACTGGACATTCGTAGCGCTAAGTGGGTAATAGTGGAAAAAGAATATGTTCAAATATGAACTACACAGAAGCATTGTATGAAACTTGTTTGTGTTCTGTGCATTCAACTAACAGAGTTGAACATTACTTTTGATTGAGCCGTTCTGAAACACTCTTTCTGTAGAAACTGCAATTGGACATTCTGAGCGCTAAGAGGCCTATATTGGGAAAAAGAATGTCTACAAATAAAAACTACACAGAAGAATTGTGTGAAACTTCTTTCTGTTCTGTTTGTTCAACTAAAAGAGATGAACCTTAGTTTTGATTGAGCCGTTCTGAAACACTCTTTCTGTAGAAAATGCAAGTGGAGATTCGGAGCGCTAAGAGGGTAATAGTGGAAAAAGGAATGTCTCCAAATATAAACTACACAGAATCATTCTGTGAAACTTCTTTCTGATCTGTGCATTCAGCTAACAGAGTTAAACCATACTTTTGATTGAGCAGATCTGAACTCTCTTTCTGTAGAAAATGCAACTGGACATTAGGAGCGCTAAGAGAGTAGTAGTGGAAAAAGGAATATATTCAAATATAAACTACACAGAAGCATTCTGTGAAACTTCTTTCTGATCTGAGCATTCAGCTAACAGAGTTAAACCATACTTTTGATTGAGCAGTTTTGAAACACTCTGTCTGTAGAAAATGCAACTGGACATTCGTAGCGCTAAGTGGGTAATAGTGGAAAAAATAATATGTTCAAATATAAACTACACAGAAGCATTGTATGAAACTTCTTTCTGTTCTGTGCATTCAACTAACAGAGTTGAACCTTACTTTTGATTGAGCCTTTCTGAAACACTCTTTCTGTAGAAACTGCAATTGGACATTCTGAGCGCTAAGAGGCCTATATTGGGAAAAATAATATCTTCAAATAAAAACTACACAGAAGCATTGTGTGAAACTTATTTCTGATATGTTCATTAAGCTAACAGAGTTAAACCATACTTTTGATTGCGCAGTTCTGAACACTCTTTCTGTAGAAAATGCAAGTGGACATTCGGAGCGCTAAGAGGGTAATAGTGGAAAAAGGAATATATTCAAATATAAACTACACAGTAGCATTCTGTGAAAATTCTTTCTGTTCTGTGCATTCAACTAACAGAGTTGAACCTTACTTTTGATTGAGCCGTTCTGAAACACTCTTTCTGTAGAAACTGCAATTGGACATGCTAAGCGCTAAGAGGCGTACATTGGGAAAAAGAATATCTTCAAATAAAAACTACACAGATGCATTCTGTGAAACTTATTTCTGATCTGTAAATTCAGTTAACAGAGATAAAACATATTTTTGATTGAGCAGTTATGAAACACTCTTTTTGTAGAAAATGCAAGTGGAGATTCGGAGCGCTAAGAGGGTAATAGTGGAGAAAGGAATGTCTTCAAATATAAACTACACAGAATCATTCGGTAAAACTTCTTTCTGATCTGTGCATTCAGCTAACAGAGTTAAACCATACTTTTGATTGAGCAGATCTGAACACTCTTTCTGTAGAAAATGCAACTGGACATTTCGAGCGATAAGAGCGTAGTAGTGGAAAAAGGAATATATTCAAATATAAACTACACAGAAGCATTCTGTGAAACTTCTTTCTGATCTGAGCCTTCAGCTAACAGAGTTAAACCATACTTTTGATTGAGCAGTTTTGAAACACTCTGTCTGTAGAAAATGCAACTGGACATTCGTAGCGCTAAGTGGGTAATAGTGGAAAAAGAATATGTTCAAATATGAACTACACAGAAGCATTGTATGAAACTTCTTTGTGTTCTGTGCATTCAACTAACAGAGTTGAACATTACTTTTGATTGAGCCGTTCTGAAACACTCTTTCTGTAGAAACTGCAATTGGACATTCTGAGCGCTAAGAGGCCTATATTGGGAAAAAGAATGTCTACAAATAAAAACTACACAGAAGAATTGTGTGAAACTTCTTTCTGTTCTGTTTGTTCAACTAAAAGAGTTGAACCTTAGTTTTGATTGAGCGGTTCTGAAACACTCTTTCTGTAGAAAATGCAAGTGGAGATTCGGAGCGCTAAGAGGGTAATAGTGGAAAAAGGAATGTCTCCAAATATAAACTACACAGAATCATTCTGTGAAACTTCTTTCTGATCTGTGCATTCAGCTAACAGAGTTAAACCATACTTTTGATTGAGCAGATCTGAACTCTCTTTCTGTAGAAAATGCAACTGGACATTTGGAGCGCTAAGAGAGTAGTAGTGGAAAAAGGAATATATTCAAATATAAACTACACAGTAGCATTCTGTGAAACTTCTTTCTGATCTGAGCATTCAGCTAACAGAGTTAAACCATACTTTTGATTGAGCAGTTTTGAAACACTCTGTCTGTAGAAAATGCAACTGGACATTCGTAGCGCTAAGTGGGTAATAGTGGAAAAAAGAATATGTTCAAATATAAACTACACAGAAGCATTGTATGAAACTTCTTTCTGTTCTGTGCATTCAACTAACAGAGTTGAACCTTACTTTTGATTGAGCCTTTCTGAAACACTCTTTCTGTAGAAACTGCAATTGGACATTCTGAGCGCTAAGAGGCCTATATTGGGAAAAATAATATCTTCAAATAAAAACTACACAGAAGCATTGTGTGAAACTTATTTCTGATATGTTCATTAAGCTAACAGAGTTAAACCATACTTTTGATTGCGCAGTTCTGAACACTCTTTCTGTAGAAAATGCAAGTGGACATTCGGAGCGCTAAGAGGGTTATAGTGGAAAAAGGAATATATTCAAATATAAACTACACAGTAGCATTCTGTGAAAATTCTTTCTGTTCTGTGCATTCAACTAACAGAGTTGAACCTTACTTTTGATTGAGCCGTTCTGAAACACTCTTTCTGTAGAAACTGCAATTGGACATGCTAAGCGCTAAGAGGCGTACATTGGGAAAAAGAATATCTTCAAATAAAAACTACACAGATGCATTCTGTGAAACTTATTTCTGATCTGTAAATTCAGTTAACAGAGATAAAACATATTTTTGATTGAGCAGTTATGAAACACTCTTTTTGTAGAAAATGCAAGTGGAGATTCGGAGCGCTAAGAGGGTAATAGTGGAGAAAGGAATGTCTTCAAATATAAACTACACAGAATCATTCGGTAAAACTTCTTTCTGATCTGTGCATTCAGCTAACAGAGTTAAACCATACTTTTGATTGAGCAGATCTGAACTCTCTTTCTGTAGAAAATGCAACTGGACATTTGGAGCGCTAAGAGAGTAGTAGTGGAAAAAGGAATATATTCAAATATAAACTACACAGAAGCATTCTGTGAAACTTCTTTCTGATCTGAGCATTCAGCTAACAGAGTTAAACCATACTTTTGATTGAACAGTTTTGAAACACTCTGTCTGTAGAAAATGCAACTGGACATTCGTAGCGCTAAGTGGGTAATAGTGGAAAAAAGAATATGTTCAAATATAAACTACACAGAAGCATTGTATGAAACTTCTTTCTGTTCTGTGCATTCAACTAACAGAGTTGAACCTTACTTTTGATTGAGCCTTTCTGAAACACTCTTTCTGTAGAAACTGCAATTGGACATTCTGAGCGCTAAGAGGCCTATATTGGGAAAAATAATATCTTCAAATAAAAACTACACAGAAGCATTGTGTGAAACTTATTTCTGATATGTTCATTAAGCTAACAGAGTTAAACCATACTTTTGATTGCGCAGTTCTGAACACTCTTTCTGTAGAAAATGCAAGTGGACATTCGGAGCGCTAAGAGGGTAATAGTGGAAAAAGGAATATATTCAAATATAAACTACACAGTAGCATTCTGTGAAAATTCTTTCTGTTCTGTGCATTCAATTAACAGAGTTGAACCTTACTTTTGATTGAGCCGTTCTGAAACACTCTTTCTGTAGAAACTGCAATTGGACATGCTAAGCGCTAAGAGGCGTACATTGGGAAAAAGAATATCTTCAAATAAAAACTACACAGATGCATTCTGTGAAACTTATTTCTGATCTGTAAATTCAGTTAACAGAGATAAAACATATTTTTGATTGAGCAGTTATGAAACACTCTTTTTGTAGAAAATGCAAGTGGAGATTCGGAGCGCTAAGAGGGTAATAGTGGAGAAAGGAATGTCTTCAAATATAAACTACACAGACTCATTCGGTAAAACTTCTTTCTGATCTGTGCATTCAGCTAACAGAGTTAAACCATACTTTTGATTGAGCAGATCTGAACACTCTTTCTGTAGAAAATGCAACTGGACATTTCGAGCGCTAAGAGCGTAGTAGTGGAAAAAGGAATATATTCAAATATAAACTACACAGAAGCATTCTGTGAAACTTCTTTCTGATCTGAGCATTCAGCTAACAGAGTTAAACCATACTTTTGATTGAGCAGTTTTGAAACACTCTGTCTCTAGAAAATGCAACTGGACATTCGTAGCGCTAAGTGGGTAATAGTGGAAAAAGAATATGTTCAAATATGAACTACACAGAAGCATTGTATGAAACTTCTTTGTGTTCTGTGCATTCAACTAACAGAGTTGAACATTACTTTTGATTGAGCCGTTCTGAAACACTCTTTCTGTAGAAACTGCAATTGGACATTCTGAGCGCTAAGAGGCCTATATTGGGAAAAAGAATGTCTACAAATAAAAACTACACAGAAGAATTGTGTGAAACTTCTTTCTGTTCTGTTAGTTCAACTAAAAGAGTTGAACCTTAGTTTTGATTGAGCCGTTCTGAAACACTCTTTCTGTAGAAACTGCAATTGGACATTCTGAGCGCTAAGAGGCGTATATTGGGAAAAAGAATGTCTACAAATAAAAACTACACAGAAGAATTGTGTGAAAATTCTTTCTGTTCTGTTTGTTCAACTAAGAGAGTTGAACCTTACTTTTGATTGAGCCGTTCTGAAACACTCTTTCTGTAGAAACTGCAATTGGACATGCTAAGCGCTAAGAGGCGTACATTGGGAAAAAGAATATCTTCAAATAAAAACTACACAGATGCATTCTGTGAAACTTATTTCTGATCTGTAAATTCAGTTAACAGAGATAAAACATATTTTTGATTGAGCAGTTATGAAACACTCTTTTTGTAGAAAATGCAAGTGGAGATTCGGAGCGCTAAGAGGGTAATAGTGGAGAAAGGAATGTCTTCAAATATAAACTACACAGACTCATTCGGTAAAACTTCTTTCTGATCTGTGCATTCAGCTAACGGAGTTAAACCATACTTTTGATTGAGCAGATCTGAACACTCTTTCTGTAGAAAATGCAACTGGACATTTCGAGCGCTAAGAGCGTAGTAGTGGAAAAAGGAATATATTCAAATATAAACTACACAGAAGCATTCTGTGAAACTTCTTTCTGATCTGAGCATTCAGCTAACAGAGTTAAACCATACTTTTGATTGAGCAGTTTTGAAACACTCTGTCTCTAGAAAATGCAACTGGACATTCGTAGCGCTAAGTGGGTAATAGTGGAAAAAGAATATGTTCAAATATGAACTACACAGAAGCATTGTATGAAACTTCTTTGTGTTCTGTGCATTCAACTAACAGAGTTGAACATTACTTTTGATTGAGCCGTTCTGAAACACTCTTTCTGTAGAAACTGCAATTGGACATTCTGAGCGCTAAGAGGCCTATATTGGGAAAAAGAATGTCTACAAATAAAAACTACACAGAAGAATTGTGTGAAACTTCTTTCTGTTCTGTTAGTTCAACTAAAAGAGTTGAACCTTAGTTTTGATTGAGCCGTTCTGAAACACTCTTTCTGTAGAAACTGCAATTGGACATTCTGAGCGCTAAGAGGCGTATATTGGGAAAAAGAATGTCTACAAATAAAAACTACACAGAAGAATTGTGTGAAAATTCTTTCTGTTCTGTTTGTTCAACTAAGAGAGTTGAACCTTAGTTTTGATTGAGCCGTTCTGAAACACTCTTTCTGTAGAAACTGCAATTGGACATGCTAAGCGCTAAGAGGCGTACATTGGGAAAAAGAATATCTTCAAATAAAAACTACACAGATGCATTCTGTGAAACTTATTTCTGATCTGTAAATTCAGTTAACAGAGATAAAACATATTTTTGATTGAGCAGTTATGAAACACTCTTTTTGTAGAAAATGCAAGTGGAGATTCGGAGCGCTAAGAGGGTAATAGTGGAGAAAGGAATGTCTTCAAATATAAACTACACAGAATCATTCGGTAAAACTTCTTTCTGATCTGTGCATTCAGCTAACAGAGTTAAACCATACTTTTGATTGAGCAGATCTGAACTCTCTTTCTGTAGAAAATGCAACTGGACATTTGGAGCGCTAAGAGAGTAGTAGTGGAAAAAGGAATATATTCAAATATAAACTACACAGAAGCATTCTGTGAAACTTCTTTCTGATCTGAGCATTCAGCTAACAGAGTTAAACCATACTTTTGATTGAGCAGTTTTGAAACACTCTGTCTGTAGAAAATGCAACTGGACATTCGTAGCGCTAAGTGGGTAATAGTGGAAAAAATAATATGTTCAAATATAAACTACACAGAAGCATTGTATGAAACTTCTTTCTGTTCTGTGCATTCAACTAACAGAGTTGAACCTTACTTTTGATTGAGCCTTTCTGAAACACTCTTTCTGTAGAAACTGCAATTGGACATTCTGAGCGCTAAGAGGCCTATATTGGGAAAAATAATATCTTCAAATAAAAACTACACAGAAGCATTGTGTGAAACTTATTTCTGATATGTTCATTAAGCTAACAGAGTTAAACCATACTTTTGATTGCGCAGTTCTGAACACTCTTTCTGTAGAAAATGCAAGTGGACATTCGGAGCGCTAAGAGGGTAATAGTGGGAAAAGGAATATATTCAAATATAAACTACACAGTAGCATTCTGTGAAAATTCTGTCTGTTCTGTGCATTCAACTAACAGAGTTGAACCTTACTTTTGATTGAGCCGTTCTGAAACACTCTTTCTGTAGAAACTGCAATTGGACATGCTAAGCGCTAAGAGGCGTACATTGGGAAAAAGAATATCTTCAAATAAAAACTACACAGATGCATTCTGTGAAACTTATTTCTGATCTGTAATTTCAGTTAACAGAGATAAAACATATTTTTGATTGAGCAGTTATGAAACACTCTTTTTGTAGAAAATGCAAGTGGAGATTCGGAGCGCTAAGAGGGTAATAGTGGAAAAAGGAATGTCTTCAAATATAAACTACACAGAATCATTCGGTAAAACTTCTTTCTGATCTGTGCATTCAGCTAACAGAGTTAAACCATACTTTTGATTGAGCAGATCTGAACACTCTTTCTGTAGAAAATGCAACTGGACATTTGGAGCGCTAAGAGCGTAGTAGTGGAAAAAGGAATATATTCAAATATAAACTACACAGAAGCATTCTGTGAAACTTCTTTCTGATCTGAGCATTCAGCTAACAGAGTTAAACCATACTTTTGATTGAGCAGTTTTGAAACACTCTGTCTGTAGAAAATCCAACTGGACATTCGTAGCGCTAAGTGGGTAATAGTGGAAATAGTATATGTTCAAATATGAACTACACAGAAGCATTGTATGAAACTTCTTTGTGTTCTGTGCATTCAACTAACAGAGTTGAACATTACTTTTGATTGAGCCGTTCTGAAACACTCTTTCTGTAGAAACTGCAATTGGACATTCTGAGCGCTAAGAGGCCTATATTGGGAAAAAGAATGTCTACAAATAAAAACTACACAGAAGAATTGTGTGAAACTTCTTTCTGTTCTGTTTGTTCAACTAAAAGAGTTGAACCTTAGTTTTGATTGAGCCGTTCTGAAACACTCTTTCTGTAGAAAATGCAAGTGGAGATTCGGAGCGCTAAGAGGGTAATAGTGGAAAAAGGAATGTCTCCAAATATAAACTACACAGAATCATTCTGTGAAACTTCTTTCTGATCTGTGCATTCAGCTAACAGAGTTAAACCATACTTTTGATTGAGCAGATCTGAACTCTCTTTCTGTAGAAAATGCAACTGGACATTTGGAGCGCTAAGAGAGTAGTAGTGGAAAAAGGAATATATTCAAATATAAACTACACAGAAGCATTCTGTGAAACTTCTTTCTGATCTGAGCATTCAGCTAACAGAGTTAAACCATACTTTTGAGTGAGCAGTTTTGAAACACTCTGTCTGTAGAAAATGCAACTGGACATTCGTAGCGCTAAGTGGGTAATAGTGGAAAAAGAATATGTTCAAATATGAACTACACAGAAGCATTGTATGAAACTTCTTTCTGTTCTGCACATTCGACTAACAGAGTTGAACATTACTTTTGATTGAGCCGTTCTGAAACACTCTTTCTGTAGAAACTGCAATTGGACATTCTGAGCGCTAAGAGGCCTATATTGGGAAAAAGAATGTCTACAAATAAAAACTACACAGAAGAATTGTGTGAAACTTCTTTCTGTTCTGTTTGTTCAACTAAAAGAGTTGAACCTTAGTTTTGATTGAGTGGTTCTGAAACACTCTTTCTGTAGAAAATGCAAGTGGAGATTCGGAGCGCTAAGAGGGTAATAGTGGAAAAAGGAATGTCTCCAAATATAAACTACACAGAATCATTCTGTGAAACTTCTTTCTGATCTGTGCATTCAGCTAACAGAGTTAAACCATACTTTTGATTGAGCAGATCTGAACTCTCTTTCTGTAGAAAATGCAACTGGACATTTGGAGCGCTAAGAGAGTAGTAGTGGAAAAAGGAATATATTCAAATATAAACTACACAGAAGCATTCTGTGAAACTTCTTTCTGATCTGAGCATTCAGCTAACAGAGTTAAACCATACTTTTGATTGAGCAGTTTTGAAACACTCTGTCTGTAGAAAATGCAACTGGACATTCGTAGCGCTAAGTGGGTAATAGTGGAAAAAAGAATATGTTCAAATATAAACTACACAGAAGCATTGTATGAAACTTCTTTCTGTTCTGTGCATTCAACTAACAGAGTTGAACCTTACATTTGATTGAGCCTTTCTGAAACACTCTTTCTGTAGAAACTGCAATTGGACATTCTGAGCGCTAAGAGGCCTATATTGGGAAAAATAATATCTTCAAATAAAAACTACACAGAAGCATTGTGTGAAACTTATTTCTGATATGTTCATTAAGCTAACAGAGTTAAACCATACTTTTGATTGCGCAGTTCTGAACACTCTTTCTGTAGAAACTGCAATTGGACATTCTGAGCGCTAAGAGGCCTCTATTGGGAAAAATAATATCTTCAAATAAAAACTACACAGAAGCATTGTGTGAAACTTATTTCTGATATGTTCATTAAGCTAACAGAGTTAAACCATACTTTTGATTGCGCAGTTCTGAACACTCTTTCTGTAGAAAATGCAAGTGGACATTCGGAGCGCTAAGAGGGTAATAGTGGAAAAAGGAATATATTCAAATATAAACTACACAGTAGCATTCTGTGAAAATTCTTTCTGTTCTGTGCATTCAACTAACAGAGTTGAACCTTACTTTTGATTGAGCCGTTCTGAAACACTCTTTCTGTAGAAACTGCAATTGGACATGCTAAGCGCTAAGAGGCGTACATTGGGAAAAAGAATATCTTCAAATAAAAACTACACAGATGCATTCTGTGAAACTTATTTCTGATCTGTAAATTCAGTTAACAGAGATAAAACATATTTTTGATTGAGCAGTTATGAAACACTCTTTTTGTAGAAAATGCAAGTGGAGATTCGGAGCGCTAAGAGGGTAATAGTGGAGAAAGGAATGTCTTCAAATATAAACTACACAGAATCATTCGGTAAAACTTCTTTCTGATCTGTGCATTCAGCTAACAGAGTTAAACCATACTTTTGATTGAGCAGATCTGAACACTCTTTCTGTAGAAAATGCAACTGGACATTTCGAGCGCTAAGAGCGTAGTAGTGGAAAAAGGAATATATTCAAATATAAACTACACAGAAGCATTCTGTGAAACTTCTTTCTGATCTGAGCATTCAGCTAACAGAGTTAAACCATACTTTTGATTGAGCAGTTTTGAAACACTCTGTCTGTAGAAAATGCAACTGGACATTCGTAGCGCTAAGTGGGTAATAGTGGAAAAAGAATATGTTCAAATATGAACTACACAGAAGCATTGTATGAAACTTGTTTGTGTTCTGTGCATTCAACTAACAGAGTTGAACATTACTTTTGATTGAGCCGTTCTGAAACACTCTTTCTGTAGAAACTGCAATTGGACATTCTGAGCGCTAAGAGGCCTATATTGGGAAAAAGAATGTCTACAAATAAAAACTACACAGAAGAATTGTGTGAAACTTCTTTCTGTTCTGTTTGTTCAACTAAAAGAGATGAACCTTAGTTTTGATTGAGCCGTTCTGAAACACTCTTTCTGTAGAAAATGCAAGTGGAGATTCGGAGCGCTAAGAGGCTAATAGTGGAAAAAGGAATGTCTCCAAATATAAACTACACAGAATCATTCTGTGAAACTTCTTTCTGATCTGTGCATTCAGCTAACAGAGTTAAACCATACTTTTGATTGAGCAGATCTGAACACTCTTTCTGTAGAAAATGCAACTGGACATTTGGAGCGCTAAGAGAGTAGTAGTGGAAAAAGGAATATATTCAAATATAAACTACACAGAAGCATTCTGTGAAACTTCTTTCTGATCTGAGCATTCAGCTAACAGAGTTAAACCATACTTTTGATTGAGCAGTTTTGAAACACTCTGTCTGTAGAAAATGCAACTGGACATTCGTAGCGATAAGTGGGTAATAGTGGAAAAAAGAATATGTTCAAATATAAACTACACAGAAGCATTGTATGAAACTTCTTTCTGTTCTGTGCATTCAACTAACAGAGTTGAACCTTACATTTGATTGAGCCTTTCTGAAACACTCTTTCTGTAGAAACTGCAATTGGACATTCTGAGCGCTAAGAGGCCTATATTGGGAAAAATAATATCTTCAAATAAAAACTACACAGAAGCATTGTGTGAAACTTATTTCTGATATGTTCATTAAGCTAACAGAGTTAAACCATACTTTTGATTGCGCAGTTCTGAACACTCTTTCTGTAGAAACTGCAATTGGACATTCTGAGCGCTAAGAGGCCTCTATTGGGAAAAATAATATCTTCAAATAAAAACTACACAGAAGCATTGTGTGAAACTTATTTCTGATATGTTCATTAAGCTAACAGAGTTAAACCATACTTTTGATTGCGCAGTTCTGAACACTCTTTCTGTAGAAAATGCAAGTGGACATTCGGAGCGCTAAGAGGGTAATAGTGGAAAAAGGAATATATTCAAATATAAACTACACAGTAGCATTCTGTGAAAATTCTTTCTGTTCTGTGCATTCAACTAACAGAGTTGAACCTTACTTTTGATTGAGCCGTTCTGAAACACTCTTTCTGTAGAAACTGCAATTGGACATGCTAAGCGCTAAGAGGCGTACATTGGGAAAAAGAATATCTTCAAATAAAAACTACACAGATGCATTCTGTGAAACTTATTTCTGATCTGTAAATTCAGTTAACAGAGATAAAACATATTTTTGATTGAGCAGTTATGAAACACTCTTTTTGTAGAAAATGCAAGTGGAGATTCGGAGCGCTAAGAGGGTAATAGTGGAGAAAGGAATGTCTTCAAATATAAACTACACAGAATCATTCGGTAAAACTTCTTTCTGATCTGTGCATTCAGCTAACAGAGTTAAACCATACTTTTGATTGAGCAGATCTGAACACTCTTTCTGTAGAAAATGCAACTGGACATTTCGAGCGCTAAGAGCGTAGTAGTGGAAAAAGGAATATATTCAAATATAAACTACACAGAAGCATTCTGTGAAACTTCTTTCTGATCTGAGCATTCAGCTAACAGAGTTAAACCATACTTTTGATTGAGCAGTTTTGAAACACTCTGTCTGTAGAAAATGCAACTGGACATTCGTAGCGCTAAGTGGGTAATAGTGGAAAAAGAATATGTTCAAATATGAACTACACAGAAGCATTGTATGAAACTTGTTTGTGTTCTGTGCATTCAACTAACAGAGTTGAACATTACTTTTGATTGAGCCGTTCTGAAACACTCTTTCTGTAGAAACTGCAATTGGACATTCTGAGCGCTAAGAGGCCTATATTGGGAAAAAGAATGTCTACAAATAAAAACTACACAGAAGAATTGTGTGAAACTTCTTTCTGTTCTGTTTGTTCAACTAAAAGAGATGAACCTTAGTTTTGATTGAGCCGTTCTGAAACACTCTTTCTGTAGAAAATGCAAGTGGAGATTCGGAGCGCTAAGAGGGTAATAGTGGAAAAAGGAATGTCTCCAAATATAAACTACACAGAATCATTCTGTGAAACTTCTTTCTGATCTGTGCATTCAGCTAACAGAGTTAAACCATACTTTTGATTGAGCAGATCTGAACTCTCTTTCTGTAGAAAATGCAACTGGACATTAGGAGCGCTAAGAGAGTAGTAGTGGAAAAAGGAATATATTCAAATATAAACTACACAGAAGCATTCTGTGAAACTTCTTTCTGATCTGAGCATTCAGCTAACAGAGTTAAACCATACTTTTGATTGAGCAGTTTTGAAACACTCTGTCTGTAGAAAATGCAACTGGACATTCGTAGCGCTAAGTGGGTAATAGTGGAAAAAATAATATGTTCAAATATAAACTACACAGAAGCATTGTATGAAACTTCTTTCTGTTCTGTGCATTCAACTAACAGAGTTGAACCTTACTTTTGATTGAGCCTTTCTGAAACACTCTTTCTGTAGAAACTGCAATTGGACATTCTGAGCGCTAAGAGGCCTATATTGGGAAAAATAATATCTTCAAATAAAAACTACACAGAAGCATTGTGTGAAACTTATTTCTGATATGTTCATTAAGCTAACAGAGTTAAACCATACTTTTGATTGCGCAGTTCTGAACACTCTTTCTGTAGAAAATGCAAGTGGACATTCGGAGCGCTAAGAGGGTAATAGTGGAAAAAGGAATATATTCAAATATAAACTACACAGTAGCATTCTGTGAAAATTCTTTCTGTTCTGTGCATTCAACTAACAGAGTTGAACCTTACTTTTGATTGAGCCGTTCTGAAACACTCTTTCTGTAGAAACTGCAATTGGACATGCTAAGCGCTAAGAGGCGTACATTGGGAAAAAGAATATCTTCAAATAAAAACTACACAGATGCATTCTGTGAAACTTATTTCTGATCTGTAAATTCAGTTAACAGAGATAAAACATATTTTTGATTGAGCAGTTATGAAACACTCTTTTTGTAGAAAATGCAAGTGGAGATTCGGAGCGCTAAGAGGGTAATAGTGGAGAAAGGAATGTCTTCAAATATAAACTACACAGAATCATTCGGTAAAACTTCTTTCTGATCTGTGCATTCAGCTAACAGAGTTAAACCATACTTTTGATTGAGCAGATCTGAACACTCTTTCTGTAGAAAATGCAACTGGACATTTCGAGCGATAAGAGCGTAGTAGTGGAAAAAGGAATATATTCAAATATAAACTACACAGAAGCATTCTGTGAAACTTCTTTCTGATCTGAGCCTTCAGCTAACAGAGTTAAACCATACTTTTGATTGAGCAGTTTTGAAACACTCTGTCTGTAGAAAATGCAACTGGACATTCGTAGCGCTAAGTGGGTAATAGTGGAAAAAGAATATGTTCAAATATGAACTACACAGAAGCATTGTATGAAACTTCTTTGTGTTCTGTGCATTCAACTAACAGAGTTGAACATTACTTTTGATTGAGCCGTTCTGAAACACTCTTTCTGTAGAAACTGCAATTGGACATTCTGAGCGCTAAGAGGCCTATATTGGGAAAAAGAATGTCTACAAATAAAAACTACACAGAAGAATTGTGTGAAACTTCTTTCTGTTCTGTTTGTTCAACTAAAAGAGTTGAACCTTAGTTTTGATTGAGCGGTTCTGAAACACTCTTTCTGTAGAAAATGCAAGTGGAGATTCGGAGCGCTAAGAGGGTAATAGTGGAAAAAGGAATGTCTCCAAATATAAACTACACAGAATCATTCTGTGAAACTTCTTTCTGATCTGTGCATTCAGCTAACAGAGTTAAACCATACTTTTGATTGAGCAGATCTGAACTCTCTTTCTGTAGAAAATGCAACTGGACATTTGGAGCGCTAAGAGAGTAGTAGTGGAAAAAGGAATATATTCAAATATAAACTACACAGTAGCATTCTGTGAAACTTCTTTCTGATCTGAGCATTCAGCTAACAGAGTTAAACCATACTTTTGATTGAGCAGTTTTGAAACACTCTGTCTGTAGAAAATGCAACTGGACATTCGTAGCGCTAAGTGGGTAATAGTGGAAAAAAGAATATGTTCAAATATAAACTACACAGAAGCATTGTATGAAACTTCTTTCTGTTCTGTGCATTCAACTAACAGAGTTGAACCTTACTTTTGATTGAGCCTTTCTGAAACACTCTTTCTGTAGAAACTGCAATTGGACATTCTGAGCGCTAAGAGGCCTATATTGGGAAAAATAATATCTTCAAATAAAAACTACACAGAAGCATTGTGTGAAACTTATTTCTGATATGTTCATTAAGCTAACAGAGTTAAACCATACTTTTGATTGCGCAGTTCTGAACACTCTTTCTGTAGAAAATGCAAGTGGACATTCGGAGCGCTAAGAGGGTTATAGTGGAAAAAGGAATATATTCAAATATAAACTACACAGTAGCATTCTGTGAAAATTCTTTCTGTTCTGTGCATTCAACTAACAGAGTTGAACCTTACTTTTGATTGAGCCGTTCTGAAACACTCTTTCTGTAGAAACTGCAATTGGACATGCTAAGCGCTAAGAGGCGTACATTGGGAAAAAGAATATCTTCAAATAAAAACTACACAGATGCATTCTGTGAAACTTATTTCTGATCTGTAAATTCAGTTAACAGAGATAAAACATATTTTTGATTGAGCAGTTATGAAACACTCTTTTTGTAGAAAATGCAAGTGGAGATTCGGAGCGCTAAGAGGGTAATAGTGGAGAAAGGAATGTCTTCAAATATAAACTACACAGAATCATTCGGTAAAACTTCTTTCTGATCTGTGCATTCAGCTAACAGAGTTAAACCATACTTTTGATTGAGCAGATCTGAACTCTCTTTCTGTAGAAAATGCAACTGGACATTTGGAGCGCTAAGAGAGTAGTAGTGGAAAAAGGAATATATTCAAATATAAACTACACAGAAGCATTCTGTGAAACTTCTTTCTGATCTGAGCATTCAGCTAACAGAGTTAAACCATACTTTTGATTGAACAGTTTTGAAACACTCTGTCTGTAGAAAATGCAACTGGACATTCGTAGCGCTAAGTGGGTAATAGTGGAAAAAAGAATATGTTCAAATATAAACTACACAGAAGCATTGTATGAAACTTCTTTCTGTTCTGTGCATTCAACTAACAGAGTTGAACCTTACTTTTGATTGAGCCTTTCTGAAACACTCTTTCTGTAGAAACTGCAATTGGACATTCTGAGCGCTAAGAGGCCTATATTGGGAAAAATAATATCTTCAAATAAAAACTACACAGAAGCATTGTGTGAAACTTATTTCTGATATGTTCATTAAGCTAACAGAGTTAAACCATACTTTTGATTGCGCAGTTCTGAACACTCTTTCTGTAGAAAATGCAAGTGGACATTCGGAGCGCTAAGAGGGTAATAGTGGAAAAAGGAATATATTCAAATATAAACTACACAGTAGCATTCTGTGAAAATTCTTTCTGTTCTGTGCATTCAATTAACAGAGTTGAACCTTACTTTTGATTGAGCCGTTCTGAAACACTCTTTCTGTAGAAACTGCAATTGGACATGCTAAGCGCTAAGAGGCGTACATTGGGAAAAAGAATATCTTCAAATAAAAACTACACAGATGCATTCTGTGAAACTTATTTCTGATCTGTAAATTCAGTTAACAGAGATAAAACATATTTTTGATTGAGCAGTTATGAAACACTCTTTTTGTAGAAAATGCAAGTGGAGATTCGGAGCGCTAAGAGGGTAATAGTGGAGAAAGGAATGTCTTCAAATATAAACTACACAGACTCATTCGGTAAAACTTCTTTCTGATCTGTGCATTCAGCTAACAGAGTTAAACCATACTTTTGATTGAGCAGATCTGAACACTCTTTCTGTAGAAAATGCAACTGGACATTTCGAGCGCTAAGAGCGTAGTAGTGGAAAAAGGAATATATTCAAATATAAACTACACAGAAGCATTCTGTGAAACTTCTTTCTGATCTGAGCATTCAGCTAACAGAGTTAAACCATACTTTTGATTGAGCAGTTTTGAAACACTCTGTCTCTAGAAAATGCAACTGGACATTCGTAGCGCTAAGTGGGTAATAGTGGAAAAAGAATATGTTCAAATATGAACTACACAGAAGCATTGTATGAAACTTCTTTGTGTTCTGTGCATTCAACTAACAGAGTTGAACATTACTTTTGATTGAGCCGTTCTGAAACACTCTTTCTGTAGAAACTGCAATTGGACATTCTGAGCGCTAAGAGGCCTATATTGGGAAAAAGAATGTCTACAAATAAAAACTACACAGAAGAATTGTGTGAAACTTCTTTCTGTTCTGTTAGTTCAACTAAAAGAGTTGAACCTTAGTTTTGATTGAGCCGTTCTGAAACACTCTTTCTGTAGAAACTGCAATTGGACATTCTGAGCGCTAAGAGGCGTATATTGGGAAAAAGAATGTCTACAAATAAAAACTACACAGAAGAATTGTGTGAAAATTCTTTCTGTTCTGTTTGTTCAACTAAGAGAGTTGAACCTTACTTTTGATTGAGCCGTTCTGAAACACTCTTTCTGTAGAAACTGCAATTGGACATGCTAAGCGCTAAGAGGCGTACATTGGGAAAAAGAATATCTTCAAATAAAAACTACACAGATGCATTCTGTGAAACTTATTTCTGATCTGTAAATTCAGTTAACAGAGATAAAACATATTTTTGATTGAGCAGTTATGAAACACTCTTTTTGTAGAAAATGCAAGTGGAGATTCGGAGCGCTAAGAGGGTAATAGTGGAGAAAGGAATGTCTTCAAATATAAACTACACAGACTCATTCGGTAAAACTTCTTTCTGATCTGTGCATTCAGCTAACGGAGTTAAACCATACTTTTGATTGAGCAGATCTGAACACTCTTTCTGTAGAAAATGCAACTGGACATTTCGAGCGCTAAGAGCGTAGTAGTGGAAAAAGGAATATATTCAAATATAAACTACACAGAAGCATTCTGTGAAACTTCTTTCTGATCTGAGCATTCAGCTAACAGAGTTAAACCATACTTTTGATTGAGCAGTTTTGAAACACTCTGTCTCTAGAAAATGCAACTGGACATTCGTAGCGCTAAGTGGGTAATAGTGGAAAAAGAATATGTTCAAATATGAACTACACAGAAGCATTGTATGAAACTTCTTTGTGTTCTGTGCATTCAACTAACAGAGTTGAACATTACTTTTGATTGAGCCGTTCTGAAACACTCTTTCTGTAGAAACTGCAATTGGACATTCTGAGCGCTAAGAGGCCTATATTGGGAAAAAGAATGTCTACAAATAAAAACTACACAGAAGAATTGTGTGAAACTTCTTTCTGTTCTGTTAGTTCAACTAAAAGAGTTGAACCTTAGTTTTGATTGAGCCGTTCTGAAACACTCTTTCTGTAGAAACTGCAATTGGACATTCTGAGCGCTAAGAGGCGTATATTGGGAAAAAGAATGTCTACAAATAAAAACTACACAGAAGAATTGTGTGAAAATTCTTTCTGTTCTGTTTGTTCAACTAAGAGAGTTGAACCTTAGTTTTGATTGAGCCGTTCTGAAACACTCTTTCTGTAGAAACTGCAATTGGACATGCTAAGCGCTAAGAGGCGTACATTGGGAAAAAGAATATCTTCAAATAAAAACTACACAGATGCATTCTGTGAAACTTATTTCTGATCTGTAAATTCAGTTAACAGAGATAAAACATATTTTTGATTGAGCAGTTATGAAACACTCTTTTTGTAGAAAATGCAAGTGGAGATTCGGAGCGCTAAGAGGGTAATAGTGGAGAAAGGAATGTCTTCAAATATAAACTACACAGAATCATTCGGTAAAACTTCTTTCTGATCTGTGCATTCAGCTAACAGAGTTAAACCATACTTTTGATTGAGCAGATCTGAACTCTCTTTCTGTAGAAAATGCAACTGGACATTTGGAGCGCTAAGAGAGTAGTAGTGGAAAAAGGAATATATTCAAATATAAACTACACAGAAGCATTCTGTGAAACTTCTTTCTGATCTGAGCATTCAGCTAACAGAGTTAAACCATACTTTTGATTGAGCAGTTTTGAAACACTCTGTCTGTAGAAAATGCAACTGGACATTCGTAGCGCTAAGTGGGTAATAGTGGAAAAAATAATATGTTCAAATATAAACTACACAGAAGCATTGTATGAAACTTCTTTCTGTTCTGTGCATTCAACTAACAGAGTTGAACCTTACTTTTGATTGAGCCTTTCTGAAACACTCTTTCTGTAGAAACTGCAATTGGACATTCTGAGCGCTAAGAGGCCTATATTGGGAAAAATAATATCTTCAAATAAAAACTACACAGAAGCATTGTGTGAAACTTATTTCTGATATGTTCATTAAGCTAACAGAGTTAAACCATACTTTTGATTGCGCAGTTCTGAACACTCTTTCTGTAGAAAATGCAAGTGGACATTCGGAGCGCTAAGAGGGTAATAGTGGGAAAAGGAATATATTCAAATATAAACTACACAGTAGCATTCTGTGAAAATTCTGTCTGTTCTGTGCATTCAACTAACAGAGTTGAACCTTACTTTTGATTGAGCCGTTCTGAAACACTCTTTCTGTAGAAACTGCAATTGGACATGCTAAGCGCTAAGAGGCGTACATTGGGAAAAAGAATATCTTCAAATAAAAACTACACAGATGCATTCTGTGAAACTTATTTCTGATCTGTAATTTCAGTTAACAGAGATAAAACATATTTTTGATTGAGCAGTTATGAAACACTCTTTTTGTAGAAAATGCAAGTGGAGATTCGGAGCGCTAAGAGGGTAATAGTGGAAAAAGGAATGTCTTCAAATATAAACTACACAGAATCATTCGGTAAAACTTCTTTCTGATCTGTGCATTCAGCTAACAGAGTTAAACCATACTTTTGATTGAGCAGATCTGAACACTCTTTCTGTAGAAAATGCAACTGGACATTTGGAGCGCTAAGAGCGTAGTAGTGGAAAAAGGAATATATTCAAATATAAACTACACAGAAGCATTCTGTGAAACTTCTTTCTGATCTGAGCATTCAGCTAACAGAGTTAAACCATACTTTTGATTGAGCAGTTTTGAAACACTCTGTCTGTAGAAAATCCAACTGGACATTCGTAGCGCTAAGTGGGTAATAGTGGAAATAGTATATGTTCAAATATGAACTACACAGAAGCATTGTATGAAACTTCTTTGTGTTCTGTGCATTCAACTAACAGAGTTGAACATTACTTTTGATTGAGCCGTTCTGAAACACTCTTTCTGTAGAAACTGCAATTGGACATTCTGAGCGCTAAGAGGCCTATATTGGGAAAAAGAATGTCTACAAATAAAAACTACACAGAAGAATTGTGTGAAACTTCTTTCTGTTCTGTTTGTTCAACTAAAAGAGTTGAACCTTAGTTTTGATTGAGCCGTTCTGAAACACTCTTTCTGTAGAAAATGCAAGTGGAGATTCGGAGCGCTAAGAGGGTAATAGTGGAAAAAGGAATGTCTCCAAATATAAACTACACAGAATCATTCTGTGAAACTTCTTTCTGATCTGTGCATTCAGCTAACAGAGTTAAACCATACTTTTGATTGAGCAGATCTGAACTCTCTTTCTGTAGAAAATGCAGCTGGACATTTGGAGCGCTAAGAGAATAGTAGTGGAAAAAGGAATATATTCAAATATAAACTACACAGAAGCATTCTGTGAAACTTCTTTCTGATCTGAGCATTCAGCTAACAGAGTTAAACCATACTTTTGATTGAGCAGTTTTGAAACACTCTGTCTGTAGAAAATGCAACTGGACATTCGTAGCGCTAAGTGGGTAATAGTGGAAAAAAGAATATGTTCAAATATAAACTACACAGAAGCATTGTATGAAACTTCTTTCTGTTCTGTGCATTCAACTAACAGAGTTGAACCTTACTTTTGATTGAGCCTTTCTGAAACACTCTTTCTGTAGAAACTGCAATTGGACATTCTGAGCGCTAAGAGGCCTATATTGGGAAAAATAATATCTTCAAATAAAAACTACACAGAAGCATTGTGTGAAACTTATTTCTGATATGTTCATTAAGCTAACAGAGTTAAACCATACTTTTGATTGCGCAGTTCTGAACACTCTTTCTGTAGAAAATGCAAGTGGACATTCGGAGCGCTAAGAGGGTAATAGTGGAAAAAGGAATATATTCAAATATAAACTACACAGTAGCATTCTGTGAAAATTCTTTCTGTTCTGTGCATTCAACTAACAGAGTTGAACCTTACTTTTGATTGAGCCGTTCTGAAACACTCTTTCTGTAGAAACTGCAATTGGACATGCTAAGCGCTAAGAGGCCTACATTGGGAAAAAGAATATCTTCAAATAAAAACTACACAGATGCATTCTGTGAAACTTATTTCTGATCTGTAAATTCAGTTAACAGAGATAAAACTTATTTTTGATTGAGCAGTTATGAAACACTCTTTTTGTAGAAAATGCAAGTGGAGATTCGGAGCGCTAAGAGGGTAATAGTGGAAAAAGGAATGTCTTCAAATATAAACTACACAGAATCATTCGGTGAAACTTCTTTCTGATCTGTGCATTCAGCTAACAGAGTTAAACCATACTTTTGATTGAGCAGATCTGAACACTCTTTCTGTAGAAAATGCAACTGGACATTTGGAGCGCTAAGAGCGTAGTAGTGGAAAAAGGAATATATTCAAATATAAACTACACAGAAGCATTCTGTGAAACTTCTTTCTGATCTGAGCATTCAGCTAACAGAGTTAAACCATACTTTTGATTGAGCAGTTTTGAAACACTCTGTCTGTAGAAAATGCAACTGGACATTCGTAGCGCTAAGTGGGTAATAGTGGAAAAAAGAATATGTTCAAATATAAACTACACAGAAGCATTGTATGAAACTTCTTTCTGTTCTGTGCATTCAACTAACAGAGTTGAACCTTACTTTTGATTGAGCCGTTCTGAAACACTCTTTCTGTAGAAACTGCAATTGGACATTCTGAGCGCTAAGAGGCCTATATTGGGAAAAAGAATGTCTACAAATAAAAACTACACAGAAGAATTGTGTGAAACTTCTTTCTGTTCTGTTTGTTCAACTAAAAGAGTTGAACCTTAGTTTTGATTGAGCCGTTCTGAAACACACTTTCTGTATAAAATGCAAGTGGAGATTCGGAGCGCTAAGAGGGTAATAGTGGAAAAAGGAATGTCTCCAAATATAAACTACACAAAAGTGTCAATCTACTAATTTATCTTCTAATAACTTTCCACCCAGGAGCATTCGTCCCTCTCATTAGACAGTTGTTCTATGCTTCTTTTTTTCACATTCTAATTGCTTCACCTGAACCAAAAAAAGAATGTGGATCTAGGATCAATACCTTTTGAAAAGTCATTTATTTCATTATATTATTTTTTCATATATCTGCATTATTGCATAGAATACCTGATTGGTCTTATGCTAAGTTTTTCATGTAACATTAACTCTGCAAGATGTTAATAATTATCCTTCCAAAAATGTTTGAAAAATCTTGGGTAAAACATATTACGTAAGTTCCTGTTTTATAGTTTTCCAAGAGTTTTGCTATCCTTGGCCAATGACAAAATTCAAAGCAGAGATACAGTACACAACTTTTGTAAAACTTACCTATTTTTCTTATAAGACTGTGGCTTTGTTTTGTTTTGTTTTGAACTTCTTTTCTGTGATGTGACATGAGACTGTGTGTTGAGTTAGGGGTGGGGACATACATTAACAGAGGTTTAGGAACTGCTTTGCTAAAGCAAGTTTGAGGAGCAAATGGGGAGACTAGTACAAGATTTTCCTTTAAGCAGTGGGAGTTGAAGGGGTAGGTGGTTTTTGGAGAAAGAAGAGACCCATTCATGGCACAGGCTTCTTTATGTTTCTGCTCTGTGTGATACTTAATGAGGATACAGACATTCACTTCCTCTATTTCCCACCCCTGGCCGGGGGTAACCCAAAGGTACCTGATAAAGACACAGCCTTATAGCTGTATCAAGTATCCCTGAGTGTGTTAGGACTGGAGAGGCCTAAGGAATAAAAAACATACATGCATTAAATGGAACAAATACAGAGAAGAAGAAAACTCAGACATGGTACATTAATTGTGTACCTTTCCTTACAACCCAGCACATCACAGGGTACATGACCTGCTTCCTTTTGACCTGCTTCCTTTATGTTCACTGCATGAACAGGGAAGGGGGTTGGGGTACACGTGGGAGATAATTGTGTTTACTATGTACCTGGTATTAATACATCTATAGAGACAATTGGAATGACTATACTGGAGAAACAGCAAGAGAAGAACTGAAAAGGCTAAAACAAATACTTGGTTCTCTAAAAAATACTCCAAAGGATTTCTCATGTCTGACAAATTACATTTTAGTCTAATAGTAATAAGTGACCAAAACTAAGGTGATTTGATAAATATCATAAGGTATTTTATTGTGAAATTGATATCTATACGTATTGCTTATAAAGCTCAGTAATCTGTTCTTGAATTGAGAAATTACTGAGACAACATCAAAAGCTGTCATTTTTGTTTCTATGTTGTCGTTGTTATTGTTTGTGAGGTCAGAGCTTCTAAACTTTATGACTGTTTGAAAGGGGCCTATATAGACCTTGCCTGAATATTAAGTCATGTGAAATGATAAAAAGCTTTCTGATTTATTGGGTTAGACAAAGAAAAAATTGAGAAATTGAGCATCATTAAAATTAAAGACTTTTGTTATTAAAACTGTGCTTAGAATGAAAACAAAAGCCACAGGTTGGGAGAAAATTTTTTCAAAACATATTCAAAACATTTTCAAAACATATCAGATAAATTACTGGTATTTAAAGTATACAGAGAACTCGAAAATAAGAAAGAAAACAACTCATTTAAAAAATAGTCCAAAGGTCTAAATACAGCTGTCAAATGGGGATTTTGAAGTTACTAGTCATGTATCATTAGGGAACTGCAAGTCACAGCAACCGTGAGATATTATTACATGACTATTAAAATGACCAATATCCAAAAGTCTGATGATACCAAAAGCTGGCAAATGTGAGGAGAAACAGGAACTTTTATTCATTGCTTGTGAGAATGCAGAATAGTACAGCTACTTTGGCAGTCAGTTTGGCAGTTTCTTATAAAACTAAACATACTCCTACCACACAACCCAGCAATTACATTCCCGGTATTTACTTAAAGGATTTGAAAACTTACATGCACACAAAAGCCTTCTTCCCATGAATGTTACAGGAGCCTTATTCATGATCACTAAAATCGAAATGTCCTTCAGGAAGTGAATGGAAAAATAAACTGTGGTATATCCAGGCAATGGAATAGTATTCTGTCAAGCTACAGAAGACACACAGGAACCTTTAAATGCATATTGCCAAGTGAAAGAAGCCAGTCTGAAAAGTCTACATACCGTATGATTCAACTACATGACCTTCTGGAGAAAGCAAAACTATGGAGACAGTAAAGAGATCAGTGACTATTAGGGATTTGGAGGAGATTTGTGCAGTCTAAACATGTCATGTGCCAACAATGACGTAAAGATATGTGAGATAAAGTATGACGAATTCTATTGACAAACACACGCAATGGCTTCCATTTAACTGAGAAGAAACCATATACCTAGCACAAGTCTTTTTCTGTGCATTAACTTTTTGTAATACAACTATATGAAGTTATAGCCTATTTTATATATGAATAAAAGCATTTCCAAAGGTTAAGAAAGGGCACAGTGAGAGTGAGAAGCACAGTCTGGGTAGGCAGGTCAATCTAGTTTTCTATCTGTGCTTTAAACTGCTATAACCATCAACTCAATCTACTAATTTATCTTCTACATAAATTAGTAGAGGAAACGATGAACGGATGGAGCAAGGAAGAATTTTAGGAGAGTGAATCCATTATTCTGTATGACACTGTAATGAGGATTATTTGTCATTACACATTTGACAAAACCTACAGAATTCATAAGACAAGGAGTAAACTCTAATACAAACTACATACTTTAGTCAATAGTAATGTACCAATATTGACTCATCAACTATAACAAATGTACCACACTATTGCAAGATGTTAAAAATCGGGGAAATTGGGGTAGAGGCTGAGGATGACGTGTGAATGCTTATTCACTTCTTTCTACAAACCTAAAATTGCTTTTAAAGAGTCAATAAAAATTAAAACAAGGCAGGGTTTTCATGCAATGGAAAAAAACACACAACTTTAGTAAGTGACTCATAATTATGCTTATGCCACTTTGCTAGATTACACTTCATTAATAAATATAGTTTCATTCTTTATGTTATAAAGCAGAATAAAGTCAGATATCTAGAGAAATTGATTTTAATGATTAGAGTAAAAGCATTTTCACCTCCAACGTCAGAATGAGTTCTTCAGAATCAGTCCATTTTATAGTTAAATCAATCATTGATTTTAAAAAAATATTGAGAAAAACTTTAACTTCACTTTTTCCATCAAACTCAATGTCATGACAGCATTGTCATTTCAATCTAGGATTAAAACCTATTTCTGGACCCAGTGGACTTACTGTGATAGATTCTGAAAATGTCAGACGTTAAAGTCCAGTCTTTGATCTGCTGTCCTCTGCAGTTATCAAAAGGTCAGTTTATCCTGCTTCTTTTCTCTCTTTTTCATATATCTTGCACTTCAGCTTAATATTAGTATTAAGCTAAATTTCTTATTTTATTTTGATTGATAAAGGAAAACAGATTGTTTCAATACAGTTACTGAGAATAAGCAGCAAAACGTACTTATAAAGTACACAAGAGAGCTATAAGATAAAAAATTTTTTCAAAAAAAGATTTGGAAATTTTTATTGCATGAATGTTCAAATGGAAAGGAAAACTTTCTGGATTCTTTTTCCACCACACAGGAGTAGCAGCACTAAAGTAGTGAATAATGTCCGTTCAATTGGTAGTTTTCATGTATTTCTGATATCAGAAATGGACTGTTAGTAACTAGTTTTAAAAGCAGAGCATTTTTGTGCATGGCATTCCCCTGAATTCCAAAGCCCAAACTTAACTTAGGCTAATTTCTCTCTGCTGGGAGCCCCATTAATTTCTCATAGATAACATTTCATATATATGCGGCATTCTGATGATGTAAAGGAATTCACACCTTATGGGCCTACAAGCCAAATTTAATCAATGGCTTGCTTCATATGGCTGAGAGCTAAAAATTGTTTTGGCATTTTGGAAGTGTTTAAAGAAGGAGAAGGAAGGGGAGAAGAAGAATGAGTAGATGAAGGAGAGACAGAGACTACATATGGCCAGCAAAGCCTATAATATTTACTGTCTAGTTCTTTACACAAAGAACTTTTCCAATCTTGAACAAAACACACACATTTTCGTTATGCCAAAAAAGGACTACAATAAGTCTTCACTTAACATCATTGACAGGTGCTTGAAAACTGGTCATAGGTATATATATTTATGGTCACGTGATGTTTTGATACACGCATACGGAGGGATAAATTGGGGATGGTTAATTGGTACAAAAATACAGTCAGCGAAACCCATTTTACCATAGGTTGACATCAAAAGAGTTCAGCTTCTATGGCTTTTGGTAACTAAAACGTCAACAAACTTGTAAATAAAGATCAAAACACTTCTAATATTAAATGCTGAAATAAACTTCAGCTATTCATACGTTTAAGATTAATAAAAGCTAGTAAAATCATTATTTACCTACTTATTTCAGTTTAGGGTTGCAGTTGACCGCAGCCTATCCTGTCAGCTCAGGACGCAATGTGGGAACCAGCCCTGGACAGGGTGCCGTCGCATTGCAGGTGCACTCACACATACCCACAGTTACTCAGACTGGGACCACATAGACACGTCAATCAACCTCACATGCACAGCCTTGGGAAGTGAGAGGAAACTGGAGCATCCAGAGAATATCAATGCAGACATGGGGAGAATACATAAGCTCTACACAGACAGTGAACCCCAATTGGAATCAATTTGTTTTTTCTCATCAACATCATAATGAAATGACATTGAATGAAACGTCGTTATTCAAAGACCTGTTGTACTCAGTTCTAAACATTTCAGAATTAAGAGATCTACACACATCCTCTTCTATATAATGGAGTGGGTCTCTTAAAATTTCCTGGCAACATACTCTTAGCCTGCCTAGGAAACACTTTAGAATACAACTGCATTATAATAAATTTTCATATTCTATTCATATCTTCATATTTCTCCCTCTACTTATTAAGGTATAGTCTTGTATATGTAATCCTTCAGTTCCTGAACAAGGTGAACATATGATCTCATGATGTGTGTTTTAATTTCTTAACTTTGTTGAGATTTGGGAATGTGAGGATGATGGAAAGGAAAGAAAGGAATTCAGCAGCTATAAAAGAAATCTGACCTTTAATTTTTTTATTGAATTTGTTTCTTGTTTTATTTTTCCTTCCTTTGCACAAATGAGAACTTCTAGTTTTACAAAGGGTACCATCAACTTTAGGACAAAAATTTGTATTTGTGGCATAACACAAGTTGGAGACACAATGATTTAGAGATTGCATATCAATTTTATCAAATAAATGTGATAAAGTAGGTGATATGCACACACACACACATTTGTAGTGACAAAACCATTGACACAGATACCCAGATGGCACTTAATGTACTTTCAGCCTTAAATTCTTTCTCAAGGACAAGCCATTTGTTTGCAAATGATTTAGCATTCAAAAATGATTAAACACGGGAAAAAATGCATTGCACATAAAGTTCAGATTACAAGTGAATTAAAGTCACACTAATATAACTATAATTTATAATGAATTCAAATGGCTTTCAGAAGGGTCATCTGTGGAAGGTGAAGAGCAATCTGAATTTATTTTTCTGGTAACTGGTCACAGCAATGTTTTCTAGACTAGTGAGTGAGTGCTCATACAGCACCATGTGTGTTCAACAACACATAAAGTTGGATGACAAAATCTACTTTAGTGAGAAGGTAGCTATTTCCAGGGGCACCAATAGTAATGTCAGTTTTGAGTCTTGGGTTTGCTTTTGTTTGTTTACAAGGCGATGAAATGTTTAAGGAAAAAATAAATTCTACCAATCCATGTTGAGTGAACATTTCAATCCTTGTAAAGACCAAAGTCAGCTGCCACCATGCCATGCAAACCTTATAGTACATGACATGTTAAATCGGTAACCTCGAAAGGGACTTCTGAGAAGCTATGAGTAAAAGGCACATACAAAATGCCTCTGAGATGAATTCACAAATGAAATGGAAAAGGATAACTGTGTACATCCAAGAAGAATAGTAATTAACAGAAAACAAGAACACTTCTAAATTGAAAGAATCCCTAAAGTAAAAGAAGACCAAAGAAAAAGAAATAAAGATGAGAAGTGAAATGAGGCAGAAATGGTGAGCGACAAGGAGATACACTGAGAAAAAAAGTAGCTAAAGTTAGTGTGTTATTATTTCAGCAAAATTAAGTATATCAATACTGAGAAATATGACTTGAAATAGATTCAGTACCTCAAGCAGAAACATAAACAAATAACATCTGGGTTTTTCTTTTGATAACCAGTATTTTAAATACAAAAATCTAAAAATTTTGTCTTTGTGTAAGAGTTACACATTTATCATACCAATCAATAACAAAAAGGCGCTATAAATACTGTATGGAAATAAATGTCCTAACAGATGTTAACCAGACATCAGTCTTCACCGGTAAGGATTAGATTTGAAGGTGTTTGCAGATAATTAAAACTTGTTTTTATAACATAACTTAGCAGCTAAGTAGTATAATGAAAATGGGATATTCAAATTATAAGATATAAAATATTAAAGATAGAAGAACATGTTTATTTTTTCAATATAAATATTGTTACAGCTCAGAGAAACGGTATGAAATCTCAGGGCTCATGAAAGGCCACATTCTAGAGATAGTGATTGACAGGTATGGTAATTCCCCTACAGCGTGGTGCCTGTTGTCATGGAGTAGCATGTCTCCTACAGGGTACTACCAGCAGGTTCATGTAGGAAGAGCCAATAGTCCATGTGAGAAACCCCGGAAGGCTAAAGATAGAAGGAAATATTTGTGCCACGTTGAAGAGCAAGTTCACCAGGTGAATTGGCATGTGGCTAGGGTACAACTTCCCATACATATATAAATAATGAAACACACAAAAAATTATCAGAAAAGTATTTTATTATTATTAGAGTCACGATTAGCACTCTCCTCATCAGGAGAGTTTTAGGTTTTTTTCTAGCCCTACTCTATACTTTTTAAACACAGTCTCCAAGTTTCAAAATAAAAGTTTCTTATTTTTAATTCAAATCTCAATTAAAATAAAACAAAAACCGAAAATGTAGAAGTTCCTTATTTTGACCATCTATATATCATACACAACAAAAAGACTGATAAAATTCCACTAAACACAACAGCTAGATCCGTATTCCCGTTACTGCTTAAGCCCATTCCAATAAGGATTTTATACCAAATCTGCCCTTGCCAAGGCTACCTGGGGCCTTCATTTTATTATTTGCAATGGACAATTTTAACTTCACATCCATGTTGGCTTCCTTACATCCTAGATGCACATACAGCCAGATTTTTTCCATCAGATGTGATTTGATCCTCCAAATTCGGAATGCCTTGATGACCTCCTCTTTATCTAAAGATCACTTTAAAAAGCCTGAAGTATTTGGCTCTTCCCTAAATCTTTGGCCAGATGTAATGTCATCCTCCCATTGGCTTTCTTTGTCCAAACTACATTAGCCTTATCTCAGATCTTCAAACAAGTTATATTTCCTGCCTAAGATCTTTCTATGAGTGAGTGAAAGGTGTGACGAAGATAGTTCCTCTTTGCCCCCAAAGGTTTCATTGATCACGCTGATAATGAATTTACTGTTATTTTAATCTCTTACTGTTATACTCAGGCTTAAATTCTCTACCCTACACACTTCAGTTGACATAATTTTAATTTCCACTGTGATGCTTCTCTCTCTTCTGTCAACACTCTCTCCTCACAGGGTTTCATCCAGATCAGGAGTCAGTAACATTTTTGACAAAGAGCCAGATAGTAAATATTGCAGGCTTTGTGTTGCCAAGAGGCAAATTTATGGAACTTTCCCTGCTGAAAAATTTCCCTGTATTTTACATTTTAGACTTATAAATGCCACACGTACTTATAACTCATGAGCCATACAAAAATAGGTGGCAGACCAGATCTGGCTCATGGGCTATAATAGTTTTCCAACCCCTCACCTAGATTCATGACTTTAGGCATGCTCTATAGGCTACGATGATCTAACTCACATCTCTAGCCAAGTCAACTTGTCAGTGCCTACTTGATGTCTCCACTTGGATTCTAACTAGCGTCTTAATTTAAGATTAAAAAATGTAAAATCAGTCACACATACGCACCTACCCACACCTCTGTCACTTGCAAACTGCCTCATGTCATCAAGACTTTGCCATATCACTAAAAGTGACCATAATCCCCCATGTCCCTAAATCCAAATACCTTGATATAATTCTTGCTCAGTAAATTCAATCATCTTCAAATCAACTTCCAATCTCAACTGATTTTCTCCAACTTTATTGCTACACTCATAATCCCAACTACCATCATCCTTCAACTGGACAGGTGCAATAGTCAGCTAAATGAACCCCCTTCCTTCACTAGTGTACCCTTCCACAATAGTACACCCTCCTAAGAGCTAACCTCATCGTATCACACATTCATCATACACTTTTCAATGTAGTTAATTTATATTCACATTTTGATATAAGATCTAGATTTGGTCCCTGAGAACACTCATGTAATCTCTCTCCATGCTCTTCCTTCATGGACATTCCAGCCAAACCGGCCTTCTTTTCTTTGTAAGAAACTATCAAGCTCTCTTTTTAAATTACAGAATCTTTATATCTGCCCTTCTTTCTGCTCAGAGCACCCCAGATCTTCAAAGTACCTTCCTCTTTGTCTTCACTCAACTCTCAAATGAAATATTACCTCCTCAGAGAGAAAAATGCTCTGAAATACCTACAGCCAGATCAGTGCCTTCCTCCTTGACAGTTTTACTCAGCCATGTTATCACATGTAATCTTCTTCGTAGTAGTGTACTTTATAGCCCTTCACACCATTGCTTTGTTGAGGTATTTGTATGTCTTCCTCCTCTTTCCCTCCTCACTACAGTATAGCCAATTGTGTCTTTGCCTTCTTCACTGCTATATCCCCTAGTGCCTGGTAGGCTTTCTATAAACAGCCATTTATTGACTTATTGACTACATGTATATGCTAATCCTTTTTACTAATTGTTGTTACACTATAAATTTCTCTTCTCCCTCTCTTCGCTTCCCTCTTCTCATGTCCCTTGATGCTTCCTACTCAATATTAACATGGACATCATTTTGTGTCTTCAGCATTTCTCTTTTCATTATATTATGATAGGTTAATTTTCCTAAGAAAACACTATTTTGACAAAAGCAAAGCATTAAAGTAAAGCAGCATAGGATCAATTTTTTCCTATTGAAAAGGAAACACCATCTTTCCGAGAAGACAATTCCACCAGGAAACAAAAAAAACACACACATTTCCGGTAAGTCCTAGTTCCCAAGACTTGAAGCCAGTATGTTTTTCCACTTTCAAGTATCCTTGACTGTAGAGATAAAAGGTATCCACTTAGAGATATTAACTCATTACCACTGCCTAAATTTGGTTTCCAGAAACACAACTTAATATGACATCAATGGATGTGATAATCATTTGAAAGTAGCTTTATCAAAATCATCCAACAGAACAAGTTACTTTCCTAATTAGCATCCTCGGTTAAATACCTAAATCTGATGAATAATAAGTTATGCATTATGCTAAATTGCATTGGCTCACTATCTTAGAATGCTTTCAAACTAATTAAAAATGAGATATTCAGTGATGAGAAACATAAAAAGATAAAAACCTATTTCAATCAGTTTAAATTAGAATTTAACATTTCTTCAATACGCTCTTTTGTAGTCAATTGCAAGAGTAATAAAGCAAAATTATTGAGTCTATAATAGTGACCGTTCAAAATTCATAGTGAATTATTAAAAAGAAAACTAAGGTCCCTGCCAACTTTCCACCTCACTTCAAAGCATAGCCAAGGTCATTACAACAGCAAGTAAAAGACTCCACACAATTCCCACTTCTTCGCCTCTATACTGTTACTTCTGGAATCTTCTACTGCTCCAAATTGTGTGTTTGCTCCAGACTCAGCAGTTCTCACCACCTTGTTCTTCCAATTGCCATCTTCTCTGTGCGGCCTTTCTTGACTACCCAGTTAAAAATTATCCTATCAAAATTATCTGATCCCCATCCAGGATTACTTTTCACCATCTAACTTACGATACTTTGCATATTTATGTGGCTCATTGTCTGTTATCTGTCTCCCTAAGTTAGAATGCGAGCTTCATGATGGCAGAGTTTTGGTCAATTTCCTTCACTCAATAATTCCTGACCCAAAGTAAACACTTCATAAGTATTTTTTGAATATACTAATATATAGTCCGAATTATCAAGGAACTTATAAATAAATAAAGACACAACCCAGCATATAGTGCAGCTTGAGAAATGTTGATAGTGTGGTACAGGAGGAGGTATGTAAACTATGAGAAGCAACAGTTAAATAAGAAGCAATCCAGAAAGACACACAGTGTGGGTGACATCTGAGTTAAAGGACAGAAGGTAAGAAGATAACCAGATGGAGAAAAGAGAGGAAGATCTTACAAACAAGCATCAGAAGTTACCATAAGAAAAGCAAGTACAAAATCATCAGAAGAAAAACAATTGCATCCCAGTTATTACCACAAACATAATTAACTATGAAAACCCAGAACAGTTCATGCTTTGATAATGCTAAAGTTGATACGTAGATTAAGATGTGATATAACAATCTGCAAATCTTAGTTTTCAGAAAACCTTTTTAGGCAAGATATGATGATTTAAGGAAGAAAAGTTGCTGATGGATGAGGCATGTTGTCCCTTAAAGACAAACACTATGAAGACTGCGTACAGCCTTTATAATGGAAAGGTGCCACGTTTTTTCTTTTTTAAGTCCTTGGAATCTCAGTTGGCAACTTTGAAATTCATGTGTAATTCATGAGTTTTTTAAAAGAAATGTAATAAGTAACACAAGTGATTCTAGAGCTTGTCTTTAGGCTGAGGTAGATATTGGCATTATAAATTGAAGTGCTAGAAAGGAACAATAAGAATTAAGAATAAGCAGTAATTTCTGCCAAGATCTGTGGCACCCAGTCTCACACATAAGGCTTTTTGGAATCTCTTGGTTTCCAAGGTTCAGGCTCTCATACTTTAGTTTGTACATAAAGGACTTAAGTTATTCTTAAAGCACAGTTTTAGCACTTCACACCAGGAGATGGTTATGAGACTGATCACAGGATAAAGTGAAATAGGATGTGTGCCTACTTGTAGAAGGAACCTCGTTCCTTTTGCCATTCTATTCCTACTTTTCTGGCAGGAAAGTCCTAGAAAAAATTTCATATACAGATTAATTTTAAACAATTTACATGATATTTTACTATTAATAGCTTCTAGAATATCTTAGCTTAGGCTGGCCCTGGTGGCTCACACTTGAAATCCCAGAATTTTGGGAGGCTGAAGTGGGCGGATCAACTGAAGTCAGGAGTTTGAGACTAGCCTAGCCAACATGGTCAAACCTAGTCTCTACTAAAAATCCAAAAATTAGCCGGGTGTGGTGATGCGTACCTGTAATCCCAGCTACACAGGAGGCTGAGGCAGGAGAACCATTGAGCCTGGGAGGTGGAGGCCGCAGTGAGCCAAGATTGTGTCACTGCACTCCAGCCTGGGCAACAGAGCAAGACTCTGTCTCACAAAAACAAAAAACAAACAAACAAAAAAAGAGTATCTTAGCTTATATATTTCTCACATCTGATCCTACCACTTTACTTCTTTTTTCCTGTTTATACCAATTATTTCTATTCCTCTTTACATATAGGCAGAAAGATAAGACTAAAATGTGTCATAGACAATGACATCTAGTAAATTGACGTATTCTTCATGTTTAATTCCACAACAGATTTCAAATACAACCAAAATCTCCAAATAAAATCTTAATTCTAAATTGAGTGCTTGTACAGTCTTCAAATATGTTCAAATAGAACATCAAAGCTCAATAAAAATAGTTATATCACTTGGGATGGTGTTTAAAATATTTTTTCCTAAATAAATTCAGCTTCAGAGGATGAGAAAACCTTCGTTAGGAGATGTTTTAAAGAACAAATTAAGTTAAATGTGAAGGAAATCATACTTTATTTTGTTGAATAGTAAGACTTTTTTGTTGCTATTGTGAATTAATGCCATCCAAATATTGAGTGATGTAATTCAATTTAGTAAAAGAAAAAAGTCTAAATTATCAACTTCTTTCCTTATAAAAATGAAATATGCTATAACTTGCATTTTTTCCATGGCAATGACCCTGATGATCAGAGAGGTTAAAACCTAAAAACATTTAAAATCATCTAATCTAAATTATAAAAAAGAAATCCCTTTCTTCAGAAAAAATAATTTTTTAAGGAAGCACTCATAAACAAATCTCTACTAGTAGATATACAGCATACACATCTCTTACTATCTCCCATGCAGACTGCATAAAAAGGCGTGCTGGCTACTTTTAAGAAAACAACATTCAGATGTCTGGAAAGTATCTGAAATGCATGATTAATCTACACAGATAATTTTCTCAAGAAACCAAATTTTGAAGACAAGTAATTCAAAAGTCTATTGTCTATAAAGTAAATCCGCTGGTATACTTAAACTGCTGTAATCCTTTCTCTGTTTACCTTATAGTGTGCACCTCTCAAGCTATGGGAATGCATGTCTTCTCTAAGAAGAGCTGACTTCTTTTGTAGGAAAAAGCTGTTGGAAATGACTGTTAGGATTTCAAATGTTTGGGAGTGTGTATTCATGTGGGTTTTACGTGTTGAATATTTGCATTTGTAATTTTAAGATGCTTAAATCAAAAACTAAAATGACCTATGCAACATAATTCTGCCATAGGATAAATTAAATTCAATTAAATGTTCCCATACAAATTATTATCTACCACAATGTAAAAATATTTATATATCACAAAGATGTAAGAAACACTGACTTCTATTATACAGCAGAGTTCAATTTCACTACTACTTAGCTTGATGATATTTTAAGGTCATGTCTCTTGGAATACACATTCAATATTCATTGCCAAACGTCTGAGCTCACCTCTCTTGAAGCAATATTCAATTATCAAAGGAAAATAATTTACCAAGCAACCTCACAAAACACAAACTCTAGGTAGCATCAAGGTTTTTCAAAGTGATTATTCCTTACTGGTCGAGATCCTAAGATATTAAAACTCATAGATCACATGATCTGAGATTTTCTAATTGAAAAGCTGTAGCTGTAAACCTTTCATTCAAAGTCGGATACTACTTTCAGCTGTCAAAAGAATTATGCAATCACTTAAACTTCTGGAATGAAAGAGAAAATGAAGGGAACAATAAAAGTAACTGAAATGCACTGAGAAATGAACATAAGGAACCAAATGGAGGCAAAGACAGAGAGAGAGAGAGAGAGGGCTGTTTATCTAACCTTCCCTTCTTGAGTGGGTTTTCTCTGATATCTCTAGAGAACAATTGGATGTGTAACAATGAAATACAAAACACAAGATACTGTCTTCGTATAATTACTTGTAATGATTCCAAGATGGCATAATTTGAGAACTTGCTAAATAGGACAACAAAGTGATCTGCTTTTCCAAAATTTTGCCCCTTAGCTTATATATTATTTCATGGTGAAGATCAATAAAACTGAAAATTGGAATTGCCAGATATTATCAGATTTTATTTTTTGAATGCTTAACAGCTGACCCAAAATCTGGTCATAAAAATGGAAGTTAAATTAAATTGTCCTCAAAATTTAAGTTTGCTACATTTGTAAGAACCACTTGCTTCTTCAAAATCTCAAACTTTCTCATATCTAGCAGCAAATTGAAATTAGGAATTTAAGCATGTAAATTCATCATGGAAACCAAATTGATTAAAATTTTCTGTGTATTCATGATAATGTTTAAAATTTTTGCTACATTTAAACCCTAAGTTAGTTACAAAAACCCTAAAATTATGCTTGTTTAAAAACTTGGGCTAACTTGCTTTTGAAAACATACTGACATATTCGTTCCATTCTTCTTATAATTATTTTTTTGTCACTCCCAAGCAGCACACCATTGTATATATCCCCAAAACGGCACTTCTTTGTTAAAGCCATTAGGACAGAAATATTTTTGAGCCAGATGCAATGGCTCATGCCTGTAATGTCAGTACTTTGGGAGGCCTAGGTTAGAGGACTGCTTGAGGATAGGAGTTTGTGACCTGCCTGGGCAACATAGCAAGACCCAGTCTTTACAAATGAAATGAAAATAAAATATAAAATAAACTGGCTGGACAAAGTAGTGCACACCTGTGGTCATAGCTACCAGGAGGCTGAGATGAGAGGACCATATGAACCCAGGAGTTTGGGGCTGAGAATGAGCTATGACTGCACCACTGCACTTCAGCCAGAACTATGGGTTGGTGAGTTAGAAATAAGTTCTCAGTTCTGAATATAATAACTGCTCCTGGCACTCCCCAGAATGAGCTGGGTTTTCTTTTGCCTCTCTATAGTCCCTCTTCCTCAGGAAATACCCCCATGGTTCTGCCCGCTGTGCTATTAATTACACCAATGCTTATTATATGTCAGTTCAGTTTTATCTAGATTCTCCCAAAGTCAGTGCTGAACTTAGTTGTTTGAAAATGTATATATTGTAATAGTTACCAAAAAGACCAAATACAGCTAGATATTTATGCTATTTGTTTTATTTCCATCGTAGGTATATTTCCTTTTAAAATTCATATATATCTTTCTCTAAGGATTGTCTCCGTTTTCAGATGTTAAGCACTTTCTCATGCACACACCACCTAAGCAGCAAAGACAGAGTCCACGTCAGGGAATGTCACATCCAGGATAAGTACCTATTATTCTGTAACTCAGAAGTAGGAAAATGGATGTCCTCAAGCAGATGCTTTTCTTGACAGATACAAAAATTTGACAAGGATCACTGACTGACTTCCAACCCACCATTCATCACTTTTATCTTATTTTGACCCTAAGGGTCCCAGAGGGATAATGGCACTACATTCCTATTTAGAATTCAGATTTCAGATTGCATTTCTTATATCATTGTTTATAAGTAGTGGTTGCACACAGTCGCGATAATACTATGACATTAATCTACATTCCTCGTTAAATCGATTTTTGTCTTCCGTTTTTGAGCTTAGCTACAATTTCTCACACGGTTTCTCTAGGAAGATTCCTCAATGACTGAAACATTTAGAACATGGTCGATTCATAAATACGACACTGGGATTCCCCAATGACTGAAACATTTTGAACATGGTCCATTCATAAATACGACACTGGGATTCCCCAATGACTGAAACATTTAGAACATGGTCCACTCATAAATACGACACTGGGATTCCCCAATGACTGAAACATTTAGAACATGGTCCATTCATAAATACGACACTGGGATTCCCCAATGACTGAAACTTTTAGAACATGGTCCATTCATAAATATGACATTGGGATTCCCCAATGACTGAAACATTTAGAACATGGTCCATTCATAAATATGACATTGGGATTCCCCAATGATTGAAAAATTTAGAACATGGTCTATTCATAAATATGAAGAGCTTGTGTAGAAAGTATAATTTACTTATCCTATTATGCTTAAGAAATTATGTGAAATAATGTGAAAATAATCTTAAAACATTTGCATGCATATTTGCTGCAAGAGTCATCTTTCATTGATACTTAATCATAATCACGGACATGGTGGGTCCCAATAACCAATATTTAATGCAAGACTGTAAATTTAATAGAGAGAAAACCTTATTTATAAATTTTCATGTGTTCTTTTCTTGAAAATAAGGAGCTGTGAGATTTGTATTTTAAAAGATACTTAGTAATAAAAACTTTAATTTTTAAAACTTTTATTTTTAAATTCTGCTTAATTGCATAAAAGTTAAAAGGTAATATTTAATATTTAATGAGGCTTATTGAGCTAAATGATGATATGCAGCTTGGGTTATACTTGCAATTATAAGATTTGCTCATTATACCTAAGCAATCTCCTTCACTCAATCTAGCTACCACTAAGGAAGCAAAATTCCCTGAATCATAGTATCAAAGCATTCTATTATGTTTTCTATTAAGTTGTTTTGTTCTTTGAATCATTGTCTATTTTAATTTATCCTTTTAGAAAGAAAACAAATTACTTAACTTGCATTTCCCACTAGAAGCTTCACTACAGCTAGACTTGGAATTGATTTCAGGCCATTTTTTAATAAATGATGGTCCCTAGTGAAAGATAGAATACTTGAGCCATCAATATTGAGTAAATAAAAGGGTTTGGGTAAATAAGAGAGAAGATACCTATTTTTCTCAAATATTTTAAATATCTAATAACCTATTCCTCATCTAAAACAAGCCACAATTACTGGAAATGATGGTCAGAGGAAGGTATTAGCAACCCTGTGTAATACTACATGTCATGTTGGATCACTATTACAGAGAAACAGATGTCATGCTGCATTTTAGTAATTCTACACATCACCAGAGAAATAGACAACTCTTATAGCCAAAGAAATCCAACGTAGCTACTGTCTACATATTCTTGTTTTAGACCTTTGGTGAAAAAAACTACTATGTGTATTGAATATATTTTACATTAGTTTTATCACAAAAGAAAAATGAGAATTCTATTAGATGCAAATACAAATTCTGAATGACAGGAAAGAAAAATTAAAATCAAAGCTGATCTTAATTAACAAAATGTATTATCTGCTTACATGTATATACAACTGTTCATATACAAAGGCACAGATGCATTTGTGGTTTTGAAAAAATATCTATTTCATTTCAAATCTTCATTGAACAATATTACATATGGCAAGAAAACTGATCTTTTTGAAGGATCTTTTAAAAAGTGTTAAACTTTATTAGATACTCCAAACTAGCAAAGCTCAACTTCATCACAATTATATAATAACACTGCACACTTTCAATTTTATCTGGAGAAATATATCTATCCCTTGAAATAACTCTGTAAACTTCCTGCTCACAGATTTCATTTCAAGCCTTGAAAATGCAGAAAATCAATGCTGAATATACTTGCCCCGAAAGGAAAAGAAAATTTCAGGGGTGTCAGGATGTTTTATCACATAAAGTACAGAATTGCAATTTGTATATGAGCAGGCAACACACCTCCAAAAATAATACAATACTTATCACAAAATACATTCACAGATACTAGATTTGGCACAAACCACTCCATACAGCTATTGATGAAATCAGTATTGAAAGCCTTATTCCAAAATCTATGGCCCTTTTCTACTCTCCAACTGACATTTCAGGATGCCACAACCTTGCAGCTCCACTCTCTCATTAATTTCCCCTAAATACCCTTGGCAGAAGAACGAGAAACGTCACATTTTTCATTTAATTTCTAAAGAACATCACATCCTTTAAGAATAGGTTCTTGAAATTTTAAAATGTTAAACATAAAAACCCTAAAGAGACAAACATCCAAAAACATAAAAACCCTAAACAGACAAACGTCCAAAAACTTTTCTTCAAAATCACAACAACTTTATATGCTACGTGTTCCTGTAAAATACCACATACACAAACTCACAGGCACACCCACCCACCCAAAACCCACACACTCGAATTTATATGGCCTCGTAATACCTCACATATATATACATGTCACCAAATGCAACAGAGACACACGCATATATATGGCCTCATAATACCTCACATATATATACATATCATCAATTACAACAGAGAAAAGCCAATTTCAGAAACATGGCTTCAATTTTGATGCATTTATTCACACTTAATTCTATTTCAATTTAACTGCAGAGATATTACAATACCCTGTAACAAAAACCTGACGGAAGATTGTAACAAATTGCTTAAACATCAAACCAAACACTAAACATAATTTCATCACAAAGTGAAATTCGCATCCAACTCGCAAAGAATTAGAAAATCCTTGCACTTACCTTGGCCTTGTCCATTCCCCAGATGACCCCAAAACACCACCGTCATCATCAACAGCCCCGGAGCCCACGTCCACATCCTTCTAGTGACACGCTCGTGTCTTCTGGCCATTGCATCTTAAACTCTGCATATTCAGTGGGGTGGATGTGAAAGTACAATAAATTACATTCTTAGAGAAATACACTACGACTCAAATCCCATATCTAATATGCACTGTGCATTTCTGAATTATCCTGCCTACAAGGAGGTACATTTGAAAATCATGCTTCCCTTTAGGGTTGTCATATTGATGATTAATACGAAAGCTCATTCATTTTTAATCTTTAAGCATTCATCTGAATTCCATTTTTAATATCATTTTCCAAAACAGGCCACTTAACCTATGAATGTTAAAAAGTACTCCCGATATACATATTGGAGTTCAGTCAAGCAAAAGCATGGTGTATGGACACTACTTAAGTATAACTTGATATTTAGGCAAATTGATGAATTTAACATACCATGTAATCTCTACATATATACAAAAGGACTTTTCAACACATTTATGTAAGTTTTGCATAAATACCCTTGAAAATATTCTCAAGTTTTAAGTGGTATTCTAATTATGTCAGTAATTTTAACTGAATAAAGAGATGCATCATGTGCAAAAACTAATCTTGTTTACTTAAAATTGAGAGTAAAATTAATTATAGAAGGTACAAAACACTTGTAATTTTGATTTCAGATATATGACCCACAGGAACCTTCATATATACAAATATTATACACATATATGACAATGTATATTTGAATGTTCATTTTGAAACTGCTTTTCATACTGATACATGAAAATACTTAAATGTCCACCAAAGCAAGGTTATTTATTCATACATTTGAATGATATACAGTAGCTCAAAAGAATAAACTTGAGTTGCATGTACTAATATGGATAAGTGTCCAAAATGAATAGTGAAGCAAAACTAGCAAATTTAATAATGATAAGTTCAAAATTACACCTTTCATATGTAAACATGTGCAATAGTTAAAACTATAAATTTTATGTTGCATAAATATATAATACAGTATAATAACGCATAAGAATGAGAAACACCTTCAAGACTAAAGTTAGGAAATTACAAGACTACAATTTAAATGGTTAGTAGGTGGAATTTTAAATCAGAGGTTACTCCTAAATCCCAATTTTTCCACAGTTGACAAAATAACGGAGTTAAGAAAAATAAACTTAATGATTTCCAGAATGAATGCTTTATTCAAAATGCTACGTAATTACAATTCTAATAAACTTGCAAGGGAATCCAGTCACCCAGAAATTTTTTATGCCTTTCTCCTACATCACGAAAGGGGAAGATTTAATTACCAACTTTGCATTACTTAACGTCAGACTCATAGTATCAGAGCTAAAGAGAAATTTAAGAAACACCTAACTCAACCTCTCCATTTTAAATGACCAAATGAGTTGAGAAGGTTACAATGACATTTCTAAGTTCATATGTAAAAACAGAATTTTGATGACAATGACAGTTTAAGTACTAATAAACACTCCTGGAAAAGTTACTGTAATCCAGGTTATTTTACTGTGCTAAATGCCTTACATTCTTTACCCAATTCAGTTTTCACAGAAATCCTATGAACAAAGCACTTCCAAAATTTACCACTTCACAGCTAAGAAAACAAGGCTTAGAGAAATGCTACACGATCCCCTAGTCATGAGGTTAGTAGGTACCACTGTGGAGACTGAGGCAAAACAGGACGATTTCAAAGCCTATGCTCTGAACAAGTAAACACTAAGCAGGAATTTAGTTCTAGATCTCCCAGTTGTAGTCCAATAATCAGCCAAAAAATGGTGCTGAGAAGAGGGGAAAGAAAGATGTCTTGTATGTGGAGCCTCATGTATTTGATCCCAAATACATCTTCATATTGAAAATCATTAGAGCACAAGGCAAAAGAATTATTAGTTTGTTTCTAAAATCATCAACCTTTCCCAAGTTGAACATACAAATATATTTTATCATATATATACTATATGTGTGTATAGCGTGTGTTTATCTAAGTATTCCTGTGGTTTATATATCTGGATGTGGAATTACAAGTGTTTTGTGGTTTATTATTTATTTATTATTATACTTTGAGTTTTGGGGTACATGTGCACAATGTGCAGGTTTGTTACATATGTATCCATGTGCCATGTTGATGTGCTGCACCCATTAACTCGTCATATAGCATTAGGTGTATCTCCTAATGCTGTCCCTGCCCCCTCCCCCCACCCCACCACAGTCCCCAGAGTGTGATGTTCCCCTTCCTGTGTCCACGTGTTCTCATTGTCTCCCTCTGTTGCTCTGGCTGGAGTCAGTGGTGTGATCATAGCTCACTTCAGACTCCAAGTCCTAGGCTCAAGCGATACTTTTGCCTCGGCCTCTCAAGTAGCTCGGACTACAGGCATGCACCACCATCCCCGGCTAATTTTTTTACAGAGATGGGTCCCACCGTGTTGCTTGACTGGTCTCAGCCTCCTTAAGTCAAGGGATCCTCCCACCTGGACTTCCGAAAGCACTGAGATTACAGGTGTCAGCCACCGTGCGTTTTTTGATTTCTTCAATTAATTTTACTTATACACTTGATTACACAAGATTAATTTTGTGTACATAATGAATCTCTTTTGAGGTTTAAGTTACTGATTAATTAGAGTACCACTTAACAAGGGTGTCATCCCAGCACTTTGGGAGGCTGAAGTGGGCGGCTCACCTGAGGTCAGGCATGAGCCACCGTGCCCGGCTTACACACATTCTTTTCACTCCTGCTTGCAGATCTCTGTTCCCTTCTAATTCCAGTGGAACCACTTTCACTTAGTATCAAAATATCCAGATCCACTCATCAAAGTGTAAATAATCCTCCAGCAAATTACCTTTGCAAATCTATTTTTATGTAATATTTCCTTAACTTCTTCTTACCTACATCCAGTAGTCATTTTACAAGGCAGAATTTTTTCTATTTTATATAGAACTGAGGCAGTATTTGAAAAAAATCTCAAAACACTCTTCAGGAAGGACTGGCATCTAAAACACCAGTTCCAATATATATTTCAGTAACATTTTAAAGGACAGATGCTTTTCAAAATGTTATTATAATTTAAAAAAATGTAACCTTCCTCTCTGAGTTCATGTTTATGGAAAACTAATATTTCATAAATGCCAAGTTACTATGATGTATTATCTAAATGCTGCCCCTGCCATTCTATAAATACAAAAATCATAACCTTCTAACTAACTTTGGTATTAGTCAACAACTGTGCTGATGAAAAGTAAAATCAATTCATTTAAAATAATTTTCCATGAACAAAATCAAGTAACTTGTAAGTAGTATGGTAGATGAACCAAAAAATAAAGTAACATTAACCAGAAAGACATGCCATGGACTTCTCTAATCTTTTTTTGGAACACCCTTTTCATGCATATGAAAATAAAAATTAAATATAAAATACCTACTTTATGTATGTACTTTTACTTGTGTCTATTGTTCTTTAAAGATTAAAATAACTCCTAAAGCCTGGATAGCTGAGCCCATTGTGCTCTTCTGCCCATAAAATAGATCGGATGTGCAGTGAAAGAGGTAAAACTTAGGCTTTCAGGTTAGTTATGACGATGGAAACACAATTCTATTCAATAGTGTTCATCTTGGTCTTTCAAATGTTTAAGGTCACAAGGCAAAAGAGAACAGACTTTAAGAATGTTCGTGTATTACTTCTCGTCTTACCCAATAGCTACATTAGTTCAATTAGGCCAGTGTTTTGGAGTAAACAGCACTGTGAAATGTGTCGTGGAGTCCGGAGGCTCCACCACCTACCTCCATGTAGTTGTTCTGTCCGATGGAGCCTAGAGTAATACCTTAGGAGATGCATTACATCTACAGGTACCAACCAGGAAGGGTAGTCTTGAATTAAATGGCTTTAGAACACGTTATAAGAGCAAATCGAAGCTTCTAGGTATTAGAACCACTTCAATCACAGAGCGTCTCTGGGTTCTATCTGTGGCCAGCATCAAGTATCTGTCTGCCCTCCCCGAATGCTTTCTCTCATCATGTGGATCTTCTAGATGGTCTTATTCTTCCCCAGCCAGCCAACTTGATCAACAAGCCTAGGTATATTAGATATGTATAAAGTTGGTTCTTAAATAAAGTCCATTTCTGTATCTAGGTAAGTAATGTCTTCAGACTTACAATTTCATTGATATCTAGAAAGAGTGACTCTAGTTAGCTTCTAGTGTCAGTTTTTCTAGCAGCTTCTTTAAAAACAAAAATCCTCTCTGGAACAAAGCTTCCTTGCAAGTATTGCTGTTGGCAATAGTCCTCTTTACTGAAATGCTTATCCGGTGAAACTTGCGCTGTGCCAGTGAGCCTGCAGGTTGATGGTCCTTTTGTTCAACTTCTCCATTATAAAGCAACCTCTCTGATCACCCTTTTAAAACTAAAGACCAAAGAATCAAATGAGATCAGGAAGTGACCAGAGCTCACAGGTCATCAACTCCTCTTCTTAGCATATTATAGCACACAGTCTAAGCCCGAAAAACACAGCAGAACCCATTACAGCTCTCGAGTTCCAGTTATTAACATTGATTTTTTCCAATGGGAAATTTTCATTAGAAGCTATCACAGGACTCACATTCAGTAATAACTTAGATTAGGATACATACTGGAGCCTTTGTCCTTAGAGTAGGTGCCACTGAGTCACTATTAAAAGGAGTCTTTTTGATCTTAGTAAATTCTCACAGGGCTTATCTCAGTCTAAACTGTAACTGGCCTTTACTAGTGATGTCATGTGTAGTTCAAATTAATATTGTAATGTATATAAATTGTATATATAGGTATAATACATGCATGTATTTACAATTATTTATTTTATTTTATTTTTTAATAAGATAAAAGTTAGAGGTTAAAATATGACTCTAGGCCATTGTGCTTTAGAATGAAGAGCACAGACATGGGTTGGAAATGTAAATTTTGGCCCAATTTAATTTCTGTGACAAATTCATTAATGTCTTCAAGGTTCAGGCTCTATGTATGAGACAAATGAAAACAGCTCTAAGATTCCTGAAAACCCTAAAATATTAAAATTCCACTCTGCCATTAGTTCAGATAAATCATTTGCCAATTTGCCCCACAAGAACCAGGCATCTTTAAATGGTAACATAACATGCACTTCTCTCTCCCAAAGTGTGGTGCATAAACGTTCTGCTTCTCAATAACACAGGATGCCTGCTAAAATGTGCTGTCAGGGGGATTAGTAAGGAAATGTTGTATCAAAACTTCTGCAGATGTGGCCCTGAAATACACATTGTAATAAATCCTCCAGGCCTCTCAAGTTAGGAATAACTGGTTTATAAAATTGTACTTACTTAAAAATTATAGATAAACAGATTTCACCGTAACCCATTCTTTCTGTTCTGAATGAAATAAGGCTCTATATTCAGACTGAATTTTCAGTGAAAAACAACTTAAAATAGTGACAAATCATCTATAAGTTTAAATGAATATAACTAGGAGACCTGAAAACTCAGGTTTAGCAGTCATCTTCCAACAGTTTGAGAGCCCACAGGAGCCACAGAGCCCTCATGTCTCTCCAGAGAAGCAGGGTGATTCTTCCCCCTAAACACCATGCAATTCTTGAAGTGAGTGAAAGCATCCCTGCTCACACTGATACCCTCTCAAGTGAACTCAAAGTTAAGCCATCTCCAGCCAGACCAGATATCCTGGCCCATATCTCATTCATTAATATATGTTGAGAAGCCTTTGTTTCTTGGAAACTACATGAAGTGAATAGGCTGTGGACTCCACTGGACCTAGTGGTCTATATTTAACCAATTCCCTTCACACATATGTATCAGATGCTCTCTTAGTTACGGAGCTGCAGTGGTGAATAAGAAAGCCACAGTCCTGTACTCCCAGGGTTTCAATTCTGAAGACGAAGACAGGCACAGAAACCCAACTGAGCAAAGAGAAGAGATTATTACAAAATGTGTTCACATGCAAAGTGAAGCAAGGGACTGAATATACAACAAGGGTTTTGGGGCGAACATTAGATACAATCTTAATTCAGATTATATAAGATTCATACATATAATTTTTATATATAGATATATTAATTTGGGCCGGGCGTGGTGGCTTATGCCTGTAATCCCAGCATTTTGGGAGGCCAAGGCGGATGGATCACTTCAGTCCAGGAGTTTCAGACCAGTCTGATCAACATGGCAAAACCCCATCTCTACTAAAAATAAAAAAGTTAGCCGGGTGTAGTGGTGTGCGCTTGTAGTCCCAGCTACTCAGGAGGCTGAGAAAGGAAAACTGCTTGAACCCAGGAGGCAGAGGTTTCAGTGAGCCAAGATTGTGCCACTGCACTCCAGCCTGGGTGACACAGCAAGACCCTGTCTCAAAAGAAAAAGAAAAAAAGAAATATTAATTTGGATTATACAGATTCTAACCACTTCTTTCAAGTGAGAATATTTAAGGTAAGACCTGAGAATAAAAAGAGTTAGCTTTTCATACACTACAGAAAGATTCGTCTTTTAGGAAAAACCCCCAGTGTTCATGGACCCTAATATATGAGCAAGATCTTGGCATGTAGAAGAAACCTGTGAATTGGATGAAATGAAAAACTGAAAAGTAGGAATCTGGATGAAGTACAGAAGGGAGAAAGACTAATGTGAGACGTGGCTGAAAGAGAAGGATATGTGAAACAGTACAGGTCTTCATTAGTAATGATGAGGAACATAAATGTTAGTCCAAGTACACCAGAAAAGTGGGAGAGTTGGAAACTGAAAGACATGTTAAGAGATCACTTTGGTTTCTCTGTAGCTAACAGGGTGTAGGAGATTAAGAATTAAAGTAGGTTGACTAAGGATGACCTAAGAAAATAAGCGTAGGTAAGAAAATATGTGGCTCTGGCTAGGCTGGGGACATTGGAAATCAAAAGAGGTGGAGGAAATTACAGATGTATTTGGAACCAAAATATTTTTTAAATGAATGTTGAATTGGATATTGTCAGAATATTGAGGAAGGGCCAAAAATGACTTATAAGCGTCTAGCATGGCTGGCAGTGCCACTTACTGACATGTGGGAAACCAGGACATGTTACCTCTGAATTATTCGAGTGCTATTGTCATGTAAATCATCAACTCCCAGAATAAAGGTCTGGGCCAAACTCTAAGACTGGAAATTATGAGCTGTTTAGTAGTGTTTAGAGCTTAGAGAGAGTATGTGTGTGGAGAGAAAAGAAGAGCAATTAGGACAGAACCCTTAGAAACATCAATATTTAAAATTTGGGAAGAGAAACAGAAACAAATAAATTGTGGGAAAATGAAGCTCAGGGTAGTTGCAAGGGAATGCTAAAAATGAACTATGGCATTTGAGGAGGAAAACGTGGAAACTGAAAGCAAGAGAGTACGGATGGATCGTGAGGGAGCAGCAGCAGCTGTGTCCTAAGAAGAGTCTCAGTGAAAATGAAGGGTTGTAGGAATGAGGACATCTGGGCCAACGAGCTGGCAAGGAGTGATGTCCAGGAGGCAGAATATTTGCATCTAGATCCTGGTGGTATATACCCTTATAGAAAATGTTTCAGATTTGATGACAATAAAGTGGAGGAAAGAAAAAAAGTAATGGAAATAAAGATGTCAAAAAACGGGGAACCGAGGTTTGTACTGGTCCTTTCACGTGAAAGCTGAGCCACTAAAATGATGGCTGAACTTGCCTGAAGATGATATTGAGCAAAAGATCTACAGCCTTAAATAAATGGCAAGAGGCCAGGTGCAGTGGATCATGCCTGTAATCCCAGAACTTTGGGGGGCTGAGGCAGGCATATCACCTGAGGTCAGGAGTTCGAGACCAGCCTGGCCAACATGGCGAAACCCCGTCTCTACCAAAAATACAAAAATTAGCTGGGTGTGGTGGTATGCACCTGTAATCCCAGTTACTCAGGAACCTGAGGCAGGAGAATCACTTGAAACCGGGAGGAGGAGGTTGCAGTGAGCCGAGATCACACCATTACACTCCAGCATGGGTGACAGAGCAAGACTCCATCTCAAAAAAAAAAAAAAATAAGACCAGAGTGCCCAGGAGGGAGGTCTGTTGATGATGGTAATACCAAAGGGGCATGGCCGATATTTCCAAGGGGTTTGAGTTTCAAAGGAACAGTCTAATTTGCAAGGAGCGGAGAAATTAACAGTCTAGAAGTTGTAACGGGAACCAAGAACAACCACCTCGGCTTCCAGCCATAGGTATGTGGAGGGTGAGAAAAAGACCTGTCTCAATTTATGAAAGCTAGAGGAAAAACTGCACTTTAGTATCAACCAACTTTTGTTTTAAGATAATTACAAACCAATATGGAACTTAGCAAGAGTCAATTTTGACAGTTTCCTGCAGCTTAGTAAATTCTGCACAAAATTAAGATTTAACACAAAAGTAGAGAAAAATTTTAATGGCATAGCACATTTCTTCACAATTCCTTAAACCAAATAATTCCCTGTTCTTCTAACTCTCACCTTACACTATCAACTAGGCTTCTTATTCAATGAACGGTTTAAGTCTACTAAGACACACACACACACACACACACACGTCTTATCCAGCTGCAGATCTCATTTTTGAAGGTACACTGAAAGTACATAGATCATTCTATAATCATCAACTATGAAGATTGTGAGCAACTGGAACAAGTATTCTTGGAAAAGAAGTTTCCTGTGTATAAGAAAAAAAAGAGTCCAACTCTGGGAACTGACTTGGCTGAGTCATCATTATATGCCACTGGCAAGAAATCAAGAAGTAACTCAGGACTGATAAACTTTGTTAAAGGAAATGGAAACAGCCTATCTGTGAGGCTTAATTCTTGATAATCTGGCCAAGATATAGCATCTGGATAAGAGTTCACTGACTCAACTAAATTTTGTGAAGGTGAAGTACTTGTTAAAATGAAAGATCTATTTAGAGAGAAATAAGTAGACATAATGTCTGCACTATGGATAGGTGTATACCTGTTTTTTGCAAAAACAGTTTGTATCTTTGAAATGCTGGTTTGCCCTGGACAGAGCTAACTTAAATAGAGACCTGGCGCGGTGGTTCATGCCTGTAATCCCAGCACTTTGGGAGGCCGAGGAGGGTGGATCATGAGGTCAGGAGATCGAGACCATCCTGGCTAACACGGTGAAACCCCGTCTGTACTAAAAATGCAAAAAATTAGCCGGGCATGGTGGCGGGCACCTGTAGTCCCAGCTACTCTGGAGGCTGAGGCAGGAGAATGGTGTGAACCCGGGAGGCGGAGCTTGCAGTGAGCCGAGATCGCGCCACTGCACTCCAGCTGGGTGACAGAGAGAAACTCCGTCCCCAAAATATATATATATAGTTTTTTTATATATATATGTATATATACCCAAAGGATTATAAGTCATGCTGCTATAAAGACACATGCACACGTATGTTTATTGTGGCACTATTCACAATAGCAAAGACTTGGAACCAACCCAAACGTCCAACGATGATAGACTGGATTAAGAAAATGTGGCTGGATACATATGTAACAAACCTGCACATTGTGCATATGTACCCTAAAACCTAAAGTATAATAAAAAAAAAGAAAATGTGGCACATATACACCATGGAATACTATGCAGCCATAAAAAAGGATGAGTTCATGTCCTTTGTAGACACATGGATGAAGCTGGAAACCATAATTCTCAGCAAACTATCACAAGGACAAAAAAAACCAAACGCTGCATGTTCTCACTCATAGGTGTGAATTGAACAATGAGAACACATGGACCCAGGAAGGGGAACATCACACTCCGGGGCCTGTCATGGGGTGGGGTGAGGGGGAGGGACAGCATTTGGAGATATACCTAATGTAAATGATGAGTTACTGGGTGCAGCACACCAACATGGCACATGTATACATATGTAACAAACCTGCACGTTGTGCACATGTGTCCTAGAACTTAAAGTATATATATATATATATATATATATATATATATAAATATAAAGAGAAAACCATTAAAGAAAGGCTATAATACACAGGAACACACAGACATACATACACCTGTGTGTCTATATCTTCAGTTATCACACTTTTTCTATACAGACTCCACACGAGACAAACATGTTACATTTTATGAGAAACTATAAGTGGAAAGAGGAGAATTTGTGAAATCAATATAGAATGTTCCTTGTTTAGCATAATTCTAACTGTTTCTCATTAGAGGTCTGAGTATCAATCTGTATTATATGTGGCCATGCTGGCATTTGGGAAATTCCACAAGAAACTTTTTAAATATGAATTTGGAAAAGGGAAAAGGATTTTTAAAGTGTCTTTTTTTGTTCTGCATTCTATGTGGAACATCTATTTTGTGCTAACTGCTCGTGTTAGCTTGTGATTGCCTGTGACTATGTGGAAGATATACTTTACGTGACTATGTGAGCAATAGTCTTAAAGTTAAGAAATCTAAAATTTGGTTGGTTTAGTTGCTAATTAGGTAAATTACCTTGTAATGGTTACTTAACCTCTCAAAGATTAATTATCTTCAGTGGTACATTGAAGGTTCCATTCATATTGATTTTAGTAGACTTATCCTACTAAAAAGTAAATTTAACAGAAATTATTCTAGACCTCATTATTTCAGGAGACCCCACCCCAGCTTTTATTCCTAACTTCAAGAAATGCAGAGAAATTTAAAAATTCGATGTTCTCCCAATTCAACAGAATATAACTGAACTAAATCGATTTATGTATAATTCATTATTTCAACCTTTAACGCTATATCCGAGCGGTTTGTTTTCACCATAAAGTTATAGCTGTTTAGGCCAATAATTAAAGAGGACCTTGATAGAGAATGACAAGAGAGGATGATCACCCTATTGTCTATCTTCCAGCTGTTTTCAATGCCCTGAAGTTTTATTCACACCCAAATATTAGAATCTTATCTGAGAGAGCGTACTCAAATGATGAATCATGCTAATTTCTCAAGAAAAATGTTACAGAATAATAAATGCCTTTCTGGTCAAAGCACTGATGCTCTGGAAATAATCTTTATCCAAATGAGGTACAGGAATTGTTAGGACTATTAAAAGTTTGTATATGATATCTGCCAGGTTCGACTGAGCTTCACTTAAAATCTACCATATTAGGGCCAAGTGTAATGACTCAAATTAGTGAACTTAAAAATTGTTTTAAAATGTTTCCTGGAGACATTTCAAATATTGCTCTCTGATTTATCACTGTTACTTTTGCTGAATTCAATTTGATGCCAAGATTTATTCAGATTAATCAAATGCCATAAACTCTGATACCTAATGTTCCTTAACACCTTAAGAACTTTTAAACAGATCAAATGTTGAAGATACGCTTTTAGTGAAACTGTACCTAAGCACATGAATTCTATTGAATATAGCTTTTTAGAAGACTAACAAAGAAAGAAGACTTAGGAAATTCGGAAACATTTTTTAAACCTTCTAGAGGGAATTAAACTACTGAAAAATAATTTCAATTGGTGAATCTAATGGCATTAATAAGAAGATAAGAAAAAAGTAACCATAAAACTTTATGGGGGTAATATTTGCTATGAGGATCAGGAAAAACAACTAATGGATATTAGGCTTAATATCTGGGTGATGAAATAAACTGTACAACCAATCCCATGGCATAAGCTTACCTCTGTAACAAACCTACACTTGTACCCCTGAACTTAAAAGTTAAAATTTAAATAAATAACGTTGTGCTATTAATTTCAACCACAGCCTTTCCAAGGTGCAGGGAACTTTTGAGAATTTTATTTCTTGCAAAAGGAAACTTGATTCCTTGCTTAGGGCCTTCCTAGGAAAAACTCTATTCTTTGGAGAAGCATCATACTCCTACAATATTTAAGGACCATCATATTTGTCAGACTTTTTTTCTGTTTTACTGTGAGCAGTTTACAGAACATAAAGAAAAATCAAATCCGAAGGTGCACTACACGTGTTTTATCAAAAGGAACATTTTTGTGTACTTTTAAGAAAATACGACAAATTGAGTTTTCTGACCTATTACCAAGTTAGACATCTTGAGTGAATTGAATCTGTTGTAATCCTGTTTGGTTTTCATCCCATGGCTCTGGAAAACTGACATTTATCTCCAATTTTTCAACTCTGCTTCTTTCCAGTACCTCATCTATACGACTATTATAGTACTTTTCATCTGCTTCTACCACTACACTATGGCTGCATTACTTTTAACACAGTGTCCCACATGTTACCCATTTCTACCTTATATAAAGAGTAGAAATTGAATTGTAATTGAGTATCCAGTTGCCTCATATTCAGGTCTTCAACTGAAATAACTCCAGCTATCTCAAAACTTCAACCCTCTCTGGAAGTATTGGACCAAATTATCCCAGATTATAGCACTCTCAGGCTAAAATTACTAATGCTTCTATAGTTTCAGAGACTGTATCAGGTTATTCAACACAACATTCCATGCACCATTCCAGCCTCATATAATCAGAGGACACTTAGACGACTTTAATAGCCTTCAAAAGACACCCTCCTCTTTTACTTATATATATATTTATTTATCTATTTATTTAATGGAGACAAGGTCTCACTCTGTCACCCAGACTGGAGCGCAGTGGCATAATCACGGTCCACCGCAGCCTGCACCTGCCGGGCTCCGATCCTTCCACCGCAGCCTCCTGAGTGGCTGGGACCACAGGCGCCGCCACCACGTCTGCCTGGTTTTTGTATTTTTGTGGAGATGGGGTTTCACATGTTGCCCAGGCTGATCTGAGACTCCTGGGCTCAAGAGATCCACCTGCCCCGGCCTCCCAAAGTGCTGGGATTACATGAACGAGCCATTGTGCCCAGCCGGTCCCGCCCGGTTTTTAACCTTCGTACTGTTTATATAATCATCCTTCACAAAATAGAACACTTCATTACTCGATGGTTCTCATTATTCTAATATGAAGAACTATATTAAGAAAATAAATTCCTGGCCGGGCGCGGTGGCTCACACTTGTAATCCCAGCACTTTGGGAGGCCGAGGCGGGCGGATCACGAGGTCAGGAGATCGAGACCATGGTGAAACCCCGTCTCTACTAAAAATACAGAAAATTAGCCGGCGTGGTGGCGGCGCCTGTAGTCCCAGCTACTCGGGAGGCTGAGGCAGGAGAATGGCGGGAACCCGGGAGGCAGAGCATGCAGTGAGCCGAGATCGCGCCACTGCACTCCAGCCTGGGCGACAGAGCCAGACTCCAGCTCAGACAAAAAAATAAATCAATAAATTTCCAATATTTCCTAGCATATCCAATTTAATTCTATACATCACATAAAAATAAAAGCCGTCTTACTGTGTTAGTTTCTTACTGCTGTTACAGTAAATTAACATAAACTCAGAGGCTTAAAACAACACATTTTTTTTCTTTATACTTCTGGGGGTCAGAAGTCCAAAATGGGTCTTAGTGTGCTAAAATCAAGGTATCATCAAGTGTATATTTTGTCTAGAGATTCCAGGAGAGAATTCACCAGGTTTGAGGGGTCACATGTATCCCTGAGCTCTTGGCCTCTGCACATCTTGGACACAGCACATCACTTCAGCCTCGGCTCCAGTTTACCCAAGCTCTTCTGCTCACTCTGGTCTCTCCGCCTTCCTGTCTGAAGGTTCTTTGTGACTACAGTGGGCCCACCTAGATAATTCAGGATAATCGCTCCAGTTTAAGGTGAGGTGATTAGCAATCTTAATTCCACCTCTAACCATAATGCTTCCATGCTGCCTAACAACACATTCAAAAGGTCATCCTGCTAAGGGTCATTATTCTACCTACACACTAAGTGACTGAGAAAAAGTAAAGTTATCTATCATGCCTTACCTATGGCGAGGAAATAATAACTTATAATGATTTATCTACGAAAACTTGTTTTTAAAAGCTTTGGTCCTAGTCTATTGATTAAAGTTTTGGTATATTCCAGATAAATTTCATGTCCTTGATGCTAACACATTGTGCACAGTAGATGGCCTTTTTAAAATAGTACTGCATAAAGGAATATTTAAGGTTGTCTGGACAATAGAAAAGGAACTTTAGTTGCTATGCCACAAAAGGCCGGATTTCTGCACATTACACCTCCTACCAGTGCACACATGTGCCAAACTCCTTCCTGAAAGCCTGGTTTATGTTTCCTATGTGCTTAGCAATAGTTTTACTCTCACGACTGTTTATATTAAGTCCTATTTTTTAAAGCATATCCTCATTTGTTTGTTTTCCTGAGCCTCTGAACTGGATTTCATCTGGTATGTATTGCACAGGTTTGCACACTTGATTGTACGCTACCTAAAAGCATCCTCTTGTGTTCTGGACACGGTTATTTTTCTCCATGGTAAGGTGATAAGTGACTTCTCTGAGGACTTGCCACCTTAGAATGCAGTGGTGACATCACCTGCTCAGGCTCTGTCTGCAATGTGGAATTTAGTATTTTCCAACTTCTGGTCTAACTTGAACTTCATAATTAAGCAGAGCCGCCTTTTGAGGGAACAGTAGGGTGTCTGCCCCTAAACGTCTGTGTAAATGCAGAGACACATTTGGGAACATAACTGACTTTTACGTACAGAAGCCAGATGCATTTCATGACCATGCATGCTTAGGGAAGCAAGTTCATCTCATCTATCACAATAAGCATCTGTGCCACTAAATTCCACTGCAGGATACTTTTCACACTTAGACAACAAAACATTTAAGGAAATAAAAGCTCTTTCCAATAAAAATGTGCATCAAATACTGTGTGTATGTTTAAAAAAAAACCTTCCTCTATAAGATAAGGCCACAGGAACTACTAAAAAAGCATTCTTGAAATACATTTTCTGATAGGAATCTAGGCCCTTGCCTTATATAAGATTTAAGGAAAGTGATGTGTGTGTCTTTATACTTGAAAGGCTGTTTTCAACAGCAAACGGTATGCTTTGAGGTATCAATATAGTTTTGAGAATGCAAAAGTTTAAAAGAAATGGAATGCATATTCTCCAGGTATGAATATGCAATTGTCATTATTTTCCTACCATCTACTAGATTAGAAACAGAAGAAAAATTATGGAAATGTCTGTTTTCCCTCAATAGGAGTACCTATTTATTAAAGTTAATTAATTACTATTCTTTAAACATTTTCAAAATAGACTCATAAGTGACAACTTTCAGAGAAAACAAGGGTTTTTGGATGTAAATATTTACTTATAACATGGATAAAATAATTTTGTTAAATATTAACTCCATATTCATAATGTTCTCTATTGTTTTTGCATTTTGTTTAACAATAGAGAATCTAAGACATTTAGTGTTCATGAGTTTCATACAGTTTCCTGTCAATGTACTTTGTCTTTTTTTTATTGGACTACTAATCATTTATTTATGATTTGTTGGAACTACTCATATTTTAAATATGTCAAGTGAACTGCAAGCACTTGTTGCTGATTTGATATTTGCTTTTTACACATATTCATTGTATCCTCTGAAAAAGAAAAGTTTTATATTTTAACAAATTCCAATCCATAAATTTTTTTTTAAATTTTCTGTTATTGGTTAGGGCTATGTTTGGATATTTAATTTTAACCGTAATGTTGCAAGTGATATTTGTCTATGGTATTTTTTCTTTATATTTTGGAAAAGTGTATTTGACATCCACTATGGAATTAATATTTATTAATGACATATTATACCTTTGTGCAACTATAAAATACATATAGCCAATTATCTGAACACCATTTTATGAACTGTTTATCACTTATCCACTGATTTGAAACACTATCTTTATCATATATTGGATTTTAGGTTTATCGAGATTATGTAACATGAAATTATTTAATTATGAAATTATGTGAATTCAAGCATGACAGTCAGCTCTTCTTCCCCACCACTACCCTGTAAAAGGATGGATGGAATAATTGCTTCCCTATGGCTTAAGTGTATGAGAGGTATACAACATGGTCTTGATGAAGTGGGAACTACACAGAAACTGTTTTTGGTCCTGAAATGTACTCCAGCTTTACCAATTTGTTCTACACATATACCATTGAGGGTAGAAGCTGAATTTTGCTAATGATTATATTTACACTACTTAACATTGTGCCAGATACTGAGTAGATGCTTAGAAACATGTTTAATGACTTGTTTTATTGATAGAGACCTGATTATCTGCTGTAGTGGTGCTATCTCATTCAGAATCATTTTGACCAGCCTTTCTCCATCATGAATAAAACACTTATTTACACACTTGTGTACATGCACATGTGCATAGAAACACACACACCCTTTGCAGAGACAAACTGCATCGAAAGCATGTACAAACATTATAGTATTTTTGTTGATTCTGACCTGATTCTGATTCTATTGTATACATTTTCATTCTGATCACAATAACAATAAAAATAGAAAACTATAAGTTGTGAAGCTGGAAGATGCAGAACATGAAAGATCGAATTACCAATTTTTTTTTCTATTTTCTTTAGTTGGCTGCTGATAAAATCAGAAAAGAAATGGACACAAAAATGAAAGTATGCAATGTGTGTGCGTGTGTGTGTGTGTGTATCACATGCACTCGTTTCCATGATGTACATATGGAATTTCATAACCAGCCAAACTAAGCTTCATAAGTGAATGAGAAATAAAATCCTTTACAGACAAGCAGATGCTGACAGATTTAGTCACCATCAGACCTGCCTTCCAAGAGCTCCTAAAGGAAGCACTAAACGTGGAAAGGAAAAACCAGTACCAGCCTCTGCAAAAACACACCAAAATATATAAACCAATGAAACTAGGAAGAAACTGCTTCAACTAATGTGCAGAATAACCAGCTAACATCATGATGACAGGACCAAATTCACACATAACAATATTAACGGTAAATATAAATGAGCTAAATGCCCCAATTAAAAGACATACACTGGCAAATTGGATAAAGAGTCAATACCCACAGGTGTGCTGTATTCAGGAGACACATCTCACTTGCAAGGTCACACATAGGCTCAAAATAAAGGGATGGAGGAATATTTACCAAGCAAATGGAAAGAAAGAAAAAAAAAGCAGGAGTTGCAATCCTAGTCTCTAATAAAACAGACTTTAAACCAACAAGGATAAAAAAGGACAAAGAAGGGCATTACATAGTAGTAAAGGGATCAATGCAACAAGAAGAGCTAAGTATCCTAAATATATATATATGCCAAATACAGGAGCACCAGGATTCATAAAACGAGTTCCTAGAGACCTACAAGGAGACTTAGACTCCCACACAATAATAGTGGGAAACTTTAACAACCCACTATCAATATTAGACAGATCAACAAGAAAGGAAATTAACAAGGATATTCAGACTTGAACTCAGCTCTGGTCCAAGTGGACCTAATAGATACCTACAGAACTCTCCACCCCAAATCAACAGAATATACATTCTTCTCAGCACCACATAGCACTTATTCTAAAATCAACCACATAATTGGAAGTAAAACACTCCTCAGCAAATGCAAAAGAATGAAAATCATAACAAACAATCTCTCACACCACAGTGTAATCAAATTAGAACTCAGAATTAAGAAGCTCACTCAAAACTGCACAACTACATGGAAACTGAACAACCTGCTTATGAATGACTACTGGGTAAATAGCAAAATTAAGGCAGAAATAAATAAGTTCTTTGAAACCAATGAGAACAAAGACACAACATATCAGAATTTCTGGGATACAGTTAAAACAGTGTTTAGAGGGAAATTTACAGCATTAAATGTCCACATTAGAAAGTGGGAAAGATCTAAAATAGACACCCTAACATCACAATCAAAAGAAGCAATGGAAAACACATTAAAAACCTAGTATAAAACAAGAAATAACTAAGATCACAGCAGAACCGAATGGGAGAGAAACACAAAAAAACCTTCAAAAAAAAATCAATGAATCTAGGAGTGGGTTTTTTGAAAAGATTAACAAAATAGATAGACCGGTAGCCAGACTAACAAGGAAGAAAAGAGAGAAAGATCAAATAGACACATTAAAAAACGATAAAGGGGATATCACCACTGATCCCACAGAAATACAAACTATTATTAGAGAATACTGTAAACACCTCTACACAAATAAACTAGAAAATCTAGAAGAAATGGATAAAGTCCTGGACACATACACCCTCCCAAGACTAAAGCAGGAAGAAGTCAAATCCCTGAATAGACCAATAACAAGTTCTGAAATTGACTCAGTAATTACTAGCCTACCAACCAAAAAAAGCCCAGGACCAGATGTCTTCACAGCCGAGTTCTACCAGAGGTACAAAGAGGAGCTGGTACCATTCCTTCTGAAACTATTCTGAACAATAGAAAAAGAAAGACTCCTCCCTAAATCATTTTATGAGGCCAGCATCACTCTGATTCCAAAACCTGGCGGAGACCCAATAGAAAAAGAAAATTTCAGGCCAATATCACTGATGAACATCGATGCGAAAATCCTGAATAAAATACTGGCAAGAGAATCCAGCAGCACATCAAAAACTTATCCACCACGATCAAGTTGGCTTCATGCCTGGCATGAAAGGCTGGTTCAACATATGCAAATCAATAAACATAATCCATCACATAAACAGAACCAATGACAAAAACCACATGATTATCTCAATAGATGCAGAAAAGGCCTTCAATAAAATTCAACACCCCTCATACTAAAAACTCTCAATAAACTAGGTATTGATGGAACATATCTCACAAAAATAAGAGCTATTTATGACAAATGCATAGCTAATATCATGCTAAATGGCCGAAAGCTGGAAGCATTACCTTTGAAAACTGGCCCAAGAGTAGGATGCCCTCTCTCCCCACTCTTATCAACATAGTATTGGAAGTTCTGGCCAGGGCAATCGAGTAAGAGAAAGAAATAAAAGCATGCAAATAGGAAGAGAGGAAATCAAATTGTCTCTGTCTGCAGATGACATGATTGTATATTTACAAAACGCCACCACCTCAGCCCAAAAATTCCTTAACCTGATAAGCAACTTTGGCAAAGTCTCAGGATATAAAATTAATGTGCAAAAATCACAATCATTCTTATATACCAATAACAGACAAGCAGAGAGCCAAATCATTAGTAAACTCCCATTCACAATTGCTATAAAGAAAACAAAATACCTAGGAATACAACCTACAAGGGATGTGAAGGACCTCTTCAAAGAAAACTACAAACCAGAGCTCAAGGAAATGACAGGACACAAACATATAGAGAAACACTCCATCCTCATGGATAGGAAGACTCAATATCTTGAAAATGGCCATATTGCCCAAAGTAATTTATAGATTCAATGCTATTCCCATCAAGCTACCATTGACTTTCTTCACAGAACTAGAAAAAAACTATGTTAAATTTCATATGGAAGCAAAAAAGAGCCTGTGGAGCCAAGGCTAACCTAAGCAAAAAGAACAAAGCTGGAGGCATGACGCTGCCTGACTTCAAACTATATTACAAAGCTAAAGTAACCAAAACAGCATGGTGCTAATACCAAAACAGATATATAGACCAATGAAACAGAATAGAGGCCTCAGAAATAACACCACACATCTACAACAATCTGATCTTCAACAAACCTGACAAAAGCAAGCAATGGGGAAAGGATTCCCTATGTAATTAATGGCGCTGGGAAAACTGGGTAGCCATATGCAGAAAAGAGAAACTAGACCCCTTCATTATACCTTATAAAAGAATTAACTCAAGGTGGATTAAAAACATAAATGTAAAACCTAAAACTATAAAAACCCTAGAAGAAAACCTAGGCAATATGATTCAGGACATAGGTGTGGGCAAAGACTTCATGACTAAATCACCAACAGCACTTGAAACAACAGCCAAAATTGACAGATGGAATCTAATCAAACTAAAGAGCTTCTGCTCAGTAAAATAAACTATCACAAGAGTGAACAGGCAACCTACAAAATATGAGAAAATTTTTGCAATCTATCCATCTGACAAAGGTCTAATATCCAGAATCTAGAAGGAACTTAAACAAATTTACAAGAAAAAAAAAACAAACGACCCCATCAAAAAGTGGGCAAAGGATATGAACAGACACTCCTCAAAAGAAGATATGTATATGGCCAATAAACATATGAAAAAAGCTCATTATCACTGTTCATTAGAGAAATGCAAATCAAAACCACAATGACATACCATCTCACACCAGTTAGAATGGTGATCATTAAAAATTCTGGAAACAGCAGATGCTGGAGAAGATGCAGAGAAATAGGAACACTTTTACACTGTTGGTGGGCTTGTAAAATAGTTCAACCATTGTGGAATACAATGTGGTGATTCCTCAAGGATATAAAACCAGAAATACCATTTGACCCAGCAATCCCATTACTGGGTATATACCAAAGGATTATACATCATTCTACTCTAAAGACACATGTACATATATGTTTATCATGGGACTATTTACAATAGCAAAGACTTGGAACCAACATAATGCCCATCAATGATAGACTGGATGAAGAAAATGTGGCACATATTCACCATGGAATACTACACAGCCATAAAAAAGGATGAGTTCACGTCCTTTGCGGGGATATGGATGAAGCTGGAAACCATCATCCTCAGCAAACTAACACAGGAACAGAAAACCAAACACTGCATGTTCTCACTCATAAGTGGGTGCTGAACAATGAGAACATGTTGACACAGGGAGAGGAACATCACACACTGGGGTCTGTAGGTGGGTGTGGGGAAAGGGGAGGGAGAGCATTAGGACAAATAGCTAATGCATGTGGAGCTTAAAACCTAGATGACGGGTTGATGGGTGCAGCAAATTACCATGGCACAAGTATACCTATGTAACAAACCTGCATGTTCAGCACATGTATCCCAGAACTTAAAGTAAAATTTTAAAAAATGAAAGTATGCAATATGTGTATGTGTGTGTATACATACATATAAAACAAGCACTCATTTTCATTTTGTACATATATGCACATTATGAGTGTGAATATATGTTAAATAATATCCTATCAGTTTTGTATTTGTAACACATATATGTACATGCATATACAACAAATAGAGGTGTTTTGCATAATAATTTCATTTATATTCATTTCATCAGCTAAGAACTAAAAAGAATTTAAATCAAAATCAATTATTCATTTACAGGTGTTTTTAACCATCATCTCCCCCTTTATCTTCAGTTTTATGCCTCCTTGTATTGCCATTTTGTGACTTTTTTGCCATAAATTATACATATTTGGAACAGTCACTTTAAGAAATTCAATCTTTGGATAAGATCTCTAAGATTGATTTAGTATGAATACGTGTGTGGGCACACACTTGACAAAGAAAGGTCAGTTATAAATATATGTGTACACTTATCAAAATAATTCACATAAAATCTCTGAATAAAATTATCTGTATGCTTTTTCTGTCAATAAAAGCAATATAGTATAATTCTTGGTAGTAAACCTGTTTGTTTTCATTCTGTTGCCTACCATGTGAGCTGCCATGTTGGTATAAAACATCGATCATTTGATATTTTACTACAGCAAATAATAGTGATCCCCACGAAATAATAAATAAATCAGTGAGTTTCACGGAAATAAGTTTTTGGATGGATCAGATAATTTGAAGTTGTTAGTTTATTCTCCAGCAAGGTGAAAGAAAAAAGCTGTTAGTTTGTTCTCTATCAGGTGATCGAAGATGAAAACTAAAGTTCTCAAGGCCAGTGCATAATAATGGTGCCGTATTCTGTGCATCAATCACCATTACCAAATACCTATATTGCCAAATATTTCATGTACCGCTTTAGTGGTGATTAATCAATGTGCCACGGCACTGAAACTGAAACGAGACTTTGTAGTACAAGTGATATTCAAAGGGTTTTGAAAATTTATCAGCTCTATAGATATAGATGAAAATTTATCATCATCTATCTAGAAATCCTGTTTTTATAAATGTTACCTAGCCAAATATTGGTTTTATTTACTTAATATTTAGAAAACATGAGTTTAGTAAAAATTGTTCAGATTTTCTTAATGTAGTGTGTGAAATTACTATGTAATTATACAAGAAATATGCTACACAGCTGAATACACAAAGAGGTCAGCAGAGGGAGCAAAAGGTGCCTTTCCCCTATAATCCACAGCAACATCACCCGCTCTTCTCTCTACATCATCGATGTATGTTATCTAAAGTCCTGTGCAAATGCCACCTCAACACAAGTCCTCTAGCCTTGCCTTCTTATCAGAAGCAGCTCGAAAGCCCCGATAATTCTAGAACCACTGAAAAATACACACTTGTTGCAAGGATTGAAAAGCCTCATATTGCAAATTCAGAATTCACAGTACTGAAAAAATTCATAATTTTTTAAAGTTACAATACTGTGAACTATACAAAATGAATTACGCTGGGATCCGATGACTCTCTTCATTCCAGCCTATCTTATATTTTCTCATTCATTTCTCCACATAGTCACAACAACAGACTCACTATTACATTTCATTAATGGCTATTTTATAATAAATGATCTCAATAGCATTTCTGAAACCTCTGCTGTTCTGGTTTTACAGAACTCTTGAATTTTTGAATGAGTTAGTTTTTGATTGAAAAAGACCTGACTCTTATGCTTAGAAAAGCCATCATTTCTTTCTGTAAGCTTTCCGTCTTCTATAAGCTTTACATGTTCCATAAGCAAACATTCGCTGGTTTTGTGATCAAACTAGAGAGGCAAATTCAGTTAATAATAACAACGTCATTTATCATCCTCAAATCTAGTGTTATGGATAATACGATCTCCACAAGGAGACGGTTGCACGAGCGACAAGAGAAAGACAATCAACAGTCTTTTACTCATACCAAGATATGTCCACACACACTTGTTTCAACAGTCAAAGTAACGCCATATGTCCCCAGTGATGTGGGTGGGCAAAAGGAACAGTTGGCCTGCTAATGAGGGCCATATGTACACGCAGCCTATCGTACCATCCTTCTTACTTATGGTTGCTGAAAACTCAGTGGAAGAGCTTGCTCTGAGGAATGGCATGGCTGGAGGAGGAGAGGCTTCCTTAAGAGCAGGAAAGGACCATTTGTTGTACAACTACTGTATCTCTGAAACTGGGAGCTAAAGATATGCATGTACGTTACTCATTCTTATTAAGAGTTACTTACGCATCCGTAGAGTTCTTTACTCCAGTTTCACCTTCTTTCACTAAATCCTTTTGCATTTATGTGCAAAGGGATTTTGGGCCCTTTTCAAAAATTACTTTTCCTAATCAATCTTGTTAATTTGATGTTCATTTACATCGGCTTCTCTTTATTTTTAGCTTGATTTCCAGAAAAATTATACTTTCTTTGACATTGTTAAATGTTACAATATTAAAAGAAATGAAAAAGACTTAAAAACTTAGAATATTTGAATGAGGGTTTCTGGAAGGCAGAGAGAACAATAAGGCAAAAGTACTTACTGCACTACTGTTCCAAAGTAAAAGAAAAACAAAGATTTTAAAAGTGATTATAGCAGCTTTGTATCTCAACCAGGGTTTCCTTTGAAATTTCTACAACTGCAAACACTATTCAGCAATTTGCACTGATTATAAAATTTATTGTTTTAAGGTCAATTGTGATACTATGATCAGATAATATAATTTACTTTACTCTTAATGGCTTCATTTTGACAACTGAGGGAGCTTTCAGGAAGGACAACGCTTCCTGCACAACAACCAGTAAAGCAGGTCACATCCATTTTCAATCTAATTTTAAGAAAAATGAAGGACAAACTACTTGTGAGGCAGCAAGAATTCATTTGCATTAAATTAATTTGAACAGGGCATTTCAAGTTCTCTCTGGCAACAATGGAATAAAGGGGAAAATGAATCTATCTTATGCAATGATCCTCTTCTAGGTTACAGAAAGATTTGAAAGGCTGACATGACCATTGCTAAATTTCTTCTAGAAGTCTATGATTAGTGTCATAGATATAACTCATGAGATAAAATATTCACAAAGAATGTCTGTGAACTGCATCAATTGTGATGGAACTACTGTCTAACATCCCTTTGAAAAGTTATATTCTGCAAAGGTTAAAAAACACCAACCTTTCGATGCTTTCTTATATGGATGAGCTTTTGTCAACAAGAACTAAGCTTCACAATTAAGCACTATGGAAGATAATGTTCTAGGTTAATTTAAACCTAACTAATCCAGGACTTGGCCTTGATAAATAATGGGTTTAATTAATATTTTTGACCCTAGCAGTGCAAATACTTTTACTTATATTTTACTAAAGCTAGTTTTGACAAATCTAAGGGTATTTAATTTATCAGTATCTGTTGTCAGATGAAAACTTCCCCATCAATACCTTCTAATGGTTCAAAAATAAACTGTTACCCCCACAGATACATTGTTTTTCCATGCGTAAGCAAGTACATTAATTTCAGGGTCTCAAGGCATAAAAGTGATATTACCACTTGTGATAGGCTGCATAATAGTCCCAAAAGATGTTCTTCACCTAATCTCCCGGCCCTGGGAATGTGCTGCCTTACACAGCCAAAGGACTTGTAGATACGATTCATTTAAGGATCTGGAGACAAGGTGATTATCCCAGATCATCCACGTGAGTCCAAAGTAATCACAGGAGTCCTTAGATGAAGTGGAGAGAAGGACTCAAAGTTAAAGGAGGAGACAGCGCGGAGACAGAAACAGAAATAAAAGCAACGCACCTTGAAAATGGAGGAATGGGGAAAAGACAATGAAGACAGGTGCCACCAGAAGCAGAAAATGCAAGAGAATGGATTCTCCCCTCAGCACCTCCAGAAGGAACCCACACTGCAGACACATTGACTTAGCCATATTAAAGTGATTTTGGACTTCTGACCTTTGAAACTGCAAGACAATAAATATGTGTTAAGTTATGTAAATGTGTCGTAATTTGTTATAGCAGCAGTAATACAACTAATACACCACTACAATAAGCAAAGGAAATAAAGTGCAATAGTGACAAACTTAAGGGTTTCCAGGAAAGAGAAACGAAGTGGTAAACTCAATCACAGGATTATATTAGTAACTGTAGTATATGTTACTTGCTTACCCTTTCAATCACATTATTGCTGTAATTATCATTATCATCCAATCAATATGATTACACCAGTATGTATAACTTAGACATGAAAATTTTTTTCTATTTCACTCTTCCCATAATTCCATGCAGCTACCCCTAAGCAACTATGTATCTGATGAAGCTAATATTTTCAGGGAAAATCTTCCATGTTAAGCAGAAAATTTACATCTAAAATTAAATTCTTTTAAGCCAGTCTGGGGACAATACCTAGAAAATTCAAACATTACTTCTCAAGAATACCACTAGCAGTGAATTTGTGACGCTATCTTCCACCAACTGAATCAAAATTAATTTTAAATATTTTCAAAGCAATATTTTAAAAAATCGTGTACACATTTTTTCCTCTTGGTAAAAATAAACCACTTCTCAACCATCCATTATATTTATGTTAGTTACATGAAGTCCATACATGAATTATCATACCACAAATAGAAAACTATTTAAATAGAAAAATCTCACTTGGTGCTGACAGAATGACAGCATAAAACTGTTAAGCATGAGGAGAAAGTTGTTTGCAGTGTAAATATTTCCCTTTTCCTATCAAAGTGTGTCCTGTGATCTAGCGCTCTTCTCTCCACATGCTTAAGTACAGCAAAAGTTATAAAAACACTCATTCTAGTTTTCTATACTTTAATGGTTGTAGAACATCAGAAGAGAATTGGGAGATGGGAATGTTTTGTGCTTGACATTGCATTTGAGCGGAAAATAAAAACTTGGACATAATATGTGGGATGTCTCCACAGTAATACATGGGAGGGCAAGAAAAAAATGCTATCAAATTTCTATCATGCGCTGAGCCCCTTATATCAACAAATATCCAGCCTTTCTAATGTACTAACAACCACTCTTCATAGCAAGTATTCTATTCCCAGCTTGTAGGTAAGAAACAAAGCTTCAGAAAGGGATCTTCACCAATTTCACACAGTCAATAAAAGGCAGAACTAGGGCAAATATCAATAATAAAAATAGCAATCTAATCCTAATTGGACCTGGCACTGTTCTAAGAAGAAAATCATTAACAAAGGATTTTGAGTTACCACACTCTTAGTCTCCCCGTTTTACAAAAGAAGCAACTGGGGTAAAGTGAAGCTATGCCGTTTCTTTTCAAGCTCATATACCTAACAAGATACCACTTTAATCATGGGTCTCTGATAGATCGTGTACCTCATTTCTAGCGTTTGCTGAGATTTTTCTTATTAACCCTAAGAAAGTATTTGATCCCTGGTAAGTATGCTGTAATTTTTTCACCGCTCATTCTTATCACGGTTCTTCAAGAAAAGTACAGTTCAACACATTTGTCCTATTTGGTTACAAATTTTGAAATTCAAAATATGTATCACACTAAGCTGTTAGCTCCATTTGGAATTTTAAAAAACTAAATTTTTCACTCAGTTAAAAAAAATTGCATTGTTTACTCCCATATCTACAATATAGCTTATAAGTGTATATTTGTATTGAAAACATAATTTTCTACAACTTTTATAATATTTAAATATTATTTAAGGTTTTAATAATATTTAAATATTTAAATAATACATTTAAAAACATAGTTCAACAAGTCCGAATAATCCATCACTTACTTATGACAGAATATTTGTTCAGTATCTTCTGTTTGTTCACTCTTGTGTAATATATCCTATTTTAAGAATCAAAAACTTCTCTTAATGTCAACACTACAGCCTCTTCACAATTCCTACTTATTCCTAATTACCCTTCAGGAGCAAATAAAATGAATTTATCCCAAATTTCTTTGCTTTGAAACAACTTCAGTGAAAATGGTGGTTGTCAACCATATCTACCATTCATATATCCCATTGTTTTCTGCATTAAATTTCATCTAATACTCCTTATGCCATCAGTGTCACTACAAAGGGGGACAGGGGATGAATCTCATCATGAACAAAGGTATATACACTAGATCTTAGGATGTTCAATCATTTCCTTACTCTATTATGTCCCATCTGAACTACTCATATTAAAATGAGCAACTATATGAACATGGTACTTTTAAGAAAGGATGTTCAAAAATTAATTCATATCTTGTACAAATTGGTATCCAAGAAATCATGACCTAATAGGCATCACATATGTGAATGAAAAAATTCACTTTCAGCAATGAATGTTGATGACACTCCTTTAGCAAGAGTTGTACCGAGCTACCCACAACTCCTCAGCACTCACTATTCTCATACATGCGGTCGGACAATGTCCAAGGGTGCAGTGATTCTGTCCAGAGGCTTTTCTGGGCCGTTAGAGCTGTCTCAGCCTGTGTACAGGGTTATACAGACACTCTAGGGCATTCATGACTCTGATCACTGGAGCAGCCCTGTACTAACTGCAAATTTATGGAGGAAACTTTCAAGTCCTCTTGCCCCCCAGTTGGGGTAACTCTGTTACCTATTTCATGTGGTCTCAGTTCTCCAACAAAAATGATCTCGGCCTGCTCATCTTACTTCCATTTCACTACATGGCATAACTAGAAGTTGACTAGGTATTCTGCTTTAATGTATATGCAAAGCCCTCTTGTTCAGGAATGTTTGTAGAATAATATTTCTAAATTAGGAATACAATTGGTCTTGTTCTTTCCTGAGGGATAAAATGTCATCTCTCTTCTTCTCTCCCTCTCTCCTTTCTTCCTAACTCAGCTAACCCTCTATCTGAAAGAATTACAAAGGAAGAAATCTAGGGCATTGTTTAGCATTCTCAGGAGGATTGGAAATGTTGGAATGACAGCGAGTATCACACATACACTGCTTGAAGTATTTTGTAGGATCCAAGGGAAGAGAAAATTTTGACATTCCAGAAAATTTAAGTCATCCTTTTAATATCAGGACCAGAAAGAAACAGGTCACACGGGCAAGAGCCATAAAACTAATTATCTTGACTCTTTCCAGAATACCTGAGCTATAAATGTACAGGGAATCCTGTAATCAGATGCAAAGTTGTGTATAATATACTTAGTTCCCAAATGTAACTAGGAATTTTATGTATATAATGTGAAAAATCGTTCCAAAGTATTTGAGACTCCAAAAACTTTCCTAGCTAGCATTCAATATTCTTGCTTAACTTCTCCTTATACCCCTAACTGTATTGAGCATGCATAGACACACAAAAGCTAGGATCAACTATTACCGCTTAAGAAAGAAAAGGAGGAAAAAGGCTGTATTATAGGGATTTAGTTTTCTTCCTCAACTCTTGAAGAAGCCTATTTGTATCAGCCCGTGTCAGACAACAAAGTACTTATCAATGAAGTTTTATGAATGTGGTCACATATGAAATATAAGAGCATTCAGTTTCTACCTCTCCTTTTCTCATAAATCCTACATCAGATAGACATTAGCTATATCTGCCAATGTTTCCACGGAATCTTAAAGACTATTCACTGCAAAGCTGGCAGTGTAGCCTGAAAGCAAGTTATGTCTGCGTTGCAACTTCACACTAAGTGGTTTAAAAATACAACTAAATGTGGCCTGTCTTTATCTTGATTATAAGACATAAATTATCCCAAGAATATTCTTAGTAAAAATTGGGTCTCCCGGTCAAGCCACTTCTATTAAGAAGGACACAGGTCAGTTTTTAGGAGTTTAGGTGTTATTTGGAAGTTAGGAGCATCTAAATATGGAATATAACTCCATTAAATTATAGTATATTTTATATCAAAGAGAAACGACAAAAATAAGAAATGTTTTAAGTATTTTTTCGTATAGCGTGTTCATATATAATTACTTCAGTAGTCTCAATGTAGTCATGCAATTGTTTGGGTAAAGAACTAAACTTGAAGTTAAATAGCATAGGTCTGAATTCTTATGGTTTATAACATTCATATATTTTATATGTTCCAGAATAATATGTAATTTCTAAGTTTATAACATAATAATTACAGAAATCTAGGTAAAGTAATACTTCTGTGACACAGTCTCTTCATCTACAAAATGGAATATTGCTTTTCTCCTTAAATTTATATTAAAAATTGGAGAAGTAATATATGTGAAAGAACCTTACATTAAATATGCAAGTTTTATTTGTTGAATTCAAACAGTCATTAAAGAACAAAATAAAACATTACATTTGGATTAACAAAGTAGATACATATATCTCAATCTGAGAAACCTTTAAGCTCTCTTGACCATAAAATGACATTGGATCCTATAAGAGAGTTTGGTAAATATTTGAAAGATATTTCAATTTCACACCTAAATGTTGATTCTGACATTTATTTCCTAAACTTATCATTTGTATACTTACCTGCTATTAAATCCACAGGGGTCATGTCACTAACTGTATGCCCACCGATTTTATTGAGAGGTATTCAGCAAGGCCCACAAAGTAAGTATTGAATTTTTTTAAAAAACAGACCCAAAACACCTAAAAGCAAAACACTTAGTAAATTCTTATAATCATGAAGATCACAAATTAGTGCTATTAGTAAGAAAGAAACTTCTAAACCAAATAAAGTCCTAATACCTCCAACGAATTTTGTCTCTCTGATACACACACACACGATTAAAAAAAAAATGAAGGAAATGTAAAAAAATAAATAAATGAAGGAAGTTCTGTGGGAAATGTCCATAATTTCATGCCCAGAATTTCCCTATCAATCTCTTTCCCCAAAGTTCTTCCGAGAAAATAAAGTTGCCTTTCTCTCAACGTTAACTCATCACTTTTCTCATAGCATTTTCAAAAGAAATATTTCCTGTCAGCCGGCCACTTAAACTTTGTGCTGTTAAAGAAATCCAAAAAGGTATCAATTTTGCAACAAAGGATAAAGAGGAGACGAAGTGAACCAACATGGCTTTTAAGCTAAATTGCCGTCACCTGTCACAGGTTGTCTAGCGAGCCTCAAGTTCCCTCTAATAAGCTTATGGAGGGTGCGGAGCAAAGGCACCTCAAGGTGCTCTGCGGGTTTTCCCCTGGTAAATTAGGCTGAAAGGAAAAGAGTCCCACCCCCCACCCCCAAACTTGGAGACCAGGGCTGCCCTGCCGAATGCTGTGCCCAGACCTCCTACTTCCACGCCCTTCCAGTCCTTTCCTCGGCTTGGAAAATTGGGCATGAGGCAAGCAAAAGGAAGGACAGAAGGCCAAAACGGGCATCCGGGAAGCCAAATTTCTGTCTCAAAAGCTCGTCTAGAAACGCGTACATAGCGCGTGCCTTGCGGACATCTCCTAAAACCCCGTTCACTGAAGCGAATTCCTCCCGAACGCCCCCACGCCGGCTGAGGATCGCAACCGCCCATCCGCCCCTCCAGCCTGTGCAGCCGCCCCAAAAACCTCCCGTGAATCGGGAAATGTCAAGGCAGCAGCGCTTGGGGAGCCGAGCAGCCTCGCCAGTTCCAAGTCTCTGGTTCGAGACCCCTCGCTTCGCCTCTTTGGGGAACTCACCTGGAGTCAGGTTTAGATGGCAGCCTCCACCCAGGGGACCGGGAAGCGGCCCCGGGAAGCGCCGCCGCGTCCTGTGAATAACGAGCGCAGCGCAGCGGAGCAGCTCCCCCTGGACTGGCCGCTCCCCGATTCCTCCCGCTCTGTCCGGGAACCGTCCCTCCGTTCTTTCCTCTCCCTCCCCTGCCTGCAGCCGCCGCGCTCCCTCCTCCTGCTGGCGGCTCAGGGCTGTGCTTCCGCCTCCCTCCTGCGGGCGCACGAGCTGCCCGCGCTGCTAATGAGCAGGCTCCAGGCTCCGCCCGGCCAGGGGTGCGCACACACCCCACGCCGGAGACGAGCTCCCGGGAGCGGAGCTATGGATACGCCTGGTGCGGCCGCTGGAGAAATGAACTGGAGGAGGCATCCAGCATCTCACACTTTCTGGCCACTCAGCTTAACTAAGCCATAACCCCAGACTTCTTCCTAAATCTCCAGTAATTTACAGGTGCTGAAAAGTCAATGAGGGGTTTGAGCACAATCTGTGTTAACAGTATTGCCAGTATAGAGATGCTAATCTGGCTAGATTCTAGGGATGAAATGTTCAAGGGACGGTATATGATTCTTTCTGGTGGTTATTTTGACATATTTTGGCTATACTTACAGATCTGTAAAATAAACCAGCAATCTTCTAATCATGACAACACAGATTCCTAATTGAAGGCAGCTGATACTTATTAAATACCAGGCTCTGTTTAATAGGCTCTTCTTTCCCAGCTGATCTTTACTACAATTCTGTGAGCACTACTAGCACCCCTATTCTATATTTTAAGAATTTGGGTTTAACTTTTAAAACAAGACGGTCTTAAAACAAGACTAAGGATCATGTCCAACCTTGCAGAGATTCTAAGTTTCTGAGCCTAAATAATAACTGAAATCTGTAGCTCCCACAACCCATAGCCTGTGTATAATGTGTTGCAGCATCTTGGATGGTACTGTGTAACTGAACCAACAAAGATAATAGGACCATCAGCAAATACACACCACGAGACTAATGAATACCTAGAATCCTAGTGAGACTTGTAAATAGTCAAGCACCCTAAGTAACAATAGTTCAAGTGCATGCTAAACATGGTGATTACTTATAAAAGAACAGCAACCAGTATGAGTGAAGACAGGCAAATAATGTTCAAAATGTTCAGAATCAATGTCCAGCCACTTATGAGTTGAATTCCCCACTCTAAAAAGGAGGCCAGATGTGATGTATTCTAAGAAGTCTACAATGGGCGTGGTCTTTTCGCAACCAAAAAGGGCTTTTTAAACACTTATTTCCCATTAAGAATATGCAATAGCTAATTAATATTAAATCTGAAAATCAGTGATAATTTATTTCAACTAACCTTACATGAAAAAATCATTACTCATTCAAGCTTTTAGAATTAGATTAAATAGCATTGAGTATCAAATTTACTTCAACCCATAGAAATAATAGACAGTTAATTAATAAAGTAAGTAATTTAATTAACTTTACTTTTGTGTCATGATGTATTTTTCCTTAGGAAAAGGATAAGACATTTTTTCCATGGTATAAAATACTAGAATATGACTTTTATATTTTTCTTCATGAAGATTAAAGAATTAATAAAATAAGTACAGACATATTGTCAACAAATCTATCCAGATCATTCATTCTCCACTCAAGAAATTATGCTAGGCAAGCTTTATTTCTCCATATGTACAAGGCAATTCAGAGGTCAAAAATTTGAAAACACTTCAATGAACATCAACCATTAATTAACTAAGAGTAGATTTTATTTATAAACAACTTTAAAAGACCATAAAAAAGGTATAACAAACTTCTACTTTATCAGTACTGCTACTCCTGTTGAACACAAAGATATATAATTATAGTTTTCTCCCTATTTAAAATATTTATTGATTCTGGAATAATAATGTCATACTCATCCCTCAATAATCAGTGTACATGGAACCAGAAATCTTTTCTTTCACCTAGTCAATTGAAGTATTTCTGTGTTTTGCATGTTAACACTCTATTTATTCTGTGTTTCTAGTGCTTATCCTCAAAATTTTTATAGTTCCGTTCACATATGAATTCTACCAATCAGCACTATATATAAATAATGCAACGTATAAAATGTGTTAAATAAATGGATGTAAGATTTATGCTAAATTTTTCACATAGTAAGTACTTCAAAACCCTTATTATTTTTCCTTAAGCTTTTATGTGCATATATTTTATCTCTCCAACTAAAGAATAAACTTCTAAATAAGAAGAGTTTTGTCTATAAATTTTACGCATTTTAATACATTATTAATCTAAAACCTTGGACTAGAGTTTGGAATTCTTTTATGTATTCATTTATTGATTCAAAAAATAGGTGTCCATGCCATTTTTTCTAAACCTTGTGCAAGATGTAGGGTATACAATGATGTCCAGACTTTAGAGTCCTTGACCTCATGGCGTTTAAAGTGCAGTAATGTACAGTAATTTTAAAATCTATTTATTATTATTTAAAACAATCAATGAATACATTCTTGTCGAAAATAACTGAAAAGTCTGTCTGAATTCCCTGGCCAAGGCCAAAACATGAAAGCAAAAGAGCTGCCTGAAAACAGTGCAAGCCACTCTCCAGAGGGTTTCTCTGTTGAAACAGCACATCGCATTATGGAAATAATGAGAAAAATTAGTAACTGTGCAAACGACAACACATATGCATCTTTGTGGTTTCTGACCTTTTAGCATCGTCGAAGCAAGACCACAAACCTTTCAACACCAGGCGTGGTATTAATCTTGCACAGAATATAATGTTTTCACATATTTTATTCTGATTTCCTACAAAGTAATTTCAATTTCTAGCTAAAGCTAATGGATTTTTCTAGTGAAAACATTGTGTACCGAATGACTTTCCAGTGAGATCCGCGTACCATGCGCCATTTTCATGTTCGTGCTCATTTCTCTGAAGTCTGTTTGCCTTTAATTCACCATAATGAAATTCCTTGTGTACTTTTATTGGCAACCATTGCATAGTGACACTTGCATCCAAATGTAATTCCATTTGAGCTTGGCAGTGTTTGCTTTTTTATCAGAAGAGGAAAGTTAGAGGGAACAAGGGGCAAAGATGTGTGTAAGAATATCTGAGGGACCATCACAGCATCATCACAAATTCAAGATTTTTTTGAAACATTAGACAAGGGACTCACAGCCATGCCCTGGGATGGCTGAAACACTTCACAACCTGCTCATGTTTATGACCAAAATCATCACCTAAAATGAATTCAATGTGTCAATATCATAATATTGTTTGTGTATAAGTAATCATGAAGCAGTTAGGGAAGGGAGTATAATCTAGTAAGAAATTGGAACAAAAAGTGTTAGACAAAATTCAAGAAGATTTAAAAGAAGAAAATTAACCTGTCTGATCTGAACAGAATTGGAAAAGCACATCAATCATAGCTCTATACATTGACCATAGACTTAAAGCATAACATAAAAATAAAGAAGGCAGATAACTCAGGAAAACATTTCTATTAAATCTACTCCGTAAAGTTTTCCCATACTTTTATTTTACTAACAGGAGCATACATTTAAATCTGACAAAATCATATATATTTTGTTGATTCAATTTGTAGCAGATAGAGGAGCATGTCCCAGTGCTATGACAGTGAGTTGTCACTATAACATACCACTGCTTTACATCTTACCCACAGGCTAAAATGTTTACCCCTAGAGTCGTGACTTTGTATATGACAGGAGATTGCTACTAAAAGTAAATATATTTGGCTGAAGGGTAGATACAACTTTAGGCCATTATATCATTCACTAAAATTTAGCTGGCATTTACATATTTACCTGCTTAGTTCATATGACAAATATGTTTGAGAGACTGCCATATACAAAAAAAAAAGATGGAACCATCTTACAAATTTAGAGATTACTTAAAGAAATGGAACTGAAGGGTTAACTGTGATGGCAAGAATGAAGAGAGCAAAACCAGAGGGTACTTCAAGGAGAACAGGCATGAGAGAGGCATTATAATTTGGAGGGTGCTATGATTTGAACCTATGTGCCCATCCAAAGTTTGTATGTTGAAACTAAAATCCCAGGACAATGACATCAAGAGATGGGGCTTTTGGTTAAGTGATTAAATGAAGAAGGATCCACCCTCATGAATGAGATAAACGTCCTCGTAAAAGATGCTTTAGAGGAATGCCGGGCTCCTCAGTCTCTTCTGCCATGTCGTTACATTGTCCGTTTTTGCCCACTTTTGTCACGTGAAGACGAAGCAAGAAGGTGCCACCTCGGGACCAACTGCCAAATCTCCACTGCCTTGATTTCGGACTTCTCAGCCCCAGAACTGTGAGAAATACATTTCTGTTATTTATGAATTACTCAATCTGTGGCATTTTGTTATAGCAGCATACAGACAAAAACAGGGTAAACAGCCTGGTGAGAGTGGATATTTTAGAAACTTGAGATGATTCAATGTCGCTGATTCTCCATTTTCTCATATGTAAAATGAAGGAAATAATGCTGATTACTTCATAGTTCATTGTACAAATTAAATTAACTATGTAAATAAAGCAATATAGTTCCTTTTATCTAGTATACATTGTTTAAGTGTTGTTGTCATTACATGAGGAAAACAAGAACTTCCCCAAACAGAAGGATGTGGGAACCAAAACTAAGATATAAGAAAGGACCAAAGTTCACTGTGACAATCTGGTCAAGCGCTGGTTAGGGAAGATAGCATAATGTTACGCATAGATATTATTATAGGATAATTTTCCTCCACCCCGAACTCCTCTAGCACTTTCCCTACGTCTTTCATTGCACTTCTTCATTTGTCTCTTTAATTACGGTTATTTATATAAATCTTTTAGCTTCCTACAAAAATAAGCTTGTAGTGGGACAGATTCTTGAGGATCTATGTCAAAGCAATTTTTCTATTTCCTACAGCAAGTAACCCAGTAGTAATCACACAGAATTTGTTAAAAGAATAAACATAGGAAGATTAATTTCCATTTTTTTCTTTGCTAATTTTTAATCAGAATTATACCATTGTTAGGGAGGGAGAAATTATAAATTGAGGACATGAGTATTAACATTTAAATCTGTTATTCTGCTTTATTTTAGAGCTTGCCATGTTTTGTGATTAAAAAAAGAAACAGGACATTCTATATAGCTGTTGCAAAACGTGTGGTCTGTTGGTGAACTAGCAGCACCAGCATTATCAAGATTTCCTTAGTTTGCAGGGCTACTGAGTCAGAATTCGCATTTTGACAAAACTCCAGGTGATTCATGCTCTGCATTTAAGTTGGAGAAGCACTGTTCTATAGTTCTCCTTATGTCCTAAATGCATTGTCAGTGAAAGAAAATACTATACGTATGATAATAATAACGGTAATATTAACAAAAATGTAACTATTAGTAATTTTCTATGCTCTCCCAGATACTAAGTCCTTTATTTAATACTTGTGATATTTCTGCGAAGTTGCAATTGATATCACCTACTAAACTGATACTCAGAAATCTGAAGTAATTCTCCAAGGTCACAAAGCTAGTGAATCACAAACCAGATTTTTAAACTCTTGCTGCTTCATTCCAAAGACTAAACCGTTTCTAACTCACGGTTAATACATTTGCTTCTGCCTTCCATTTCCTAAATATGGTTTCCTTTCTATTTCATTAGCTTTACTTATACATGACTGATTTTTAACCCTCTCTAACATTTGCAGAATATGGTGTACTATGGTTAATAAGGACAATACCAAGTAATATCATGTTGAGAAAGCGTGCAGAAGTAGCATCAAAAAACAGACTTTTTCCAAAATGTTTACTAAAAACTTTCAATAAAAACAAGATTTTCTACTTAGAATTTCTACCTTGCATAACTCAAATGGAGCATGATTATTAAAATGACAAAAAGATTCCGTAATTGCCTAAGAGCTAAGAATAAGAATTGCTATATAAAAAAGCATAAATATGCCATATGAATGACATGTATAAGAATCATGGGAGTGCTATTTGGTATTTAGTATTTAGTTCCATTCTGCAGCATGATCAAAAAGAAGCATCTGTATAGTTCACTGTGCATTATAGCACAATAAATCACCTCATTAGGCTCAGATATATGTAAAGATTTACAGTCTGGGAAAGTCCACTAGATATTCTTAATCACTTCTTAGACTGTACTCTCCCCCATATTTCTCTTTTTCTATAGAAAGGTTGCACATGGAAAGGCTTTATTTGAAATCCAGCAATGAATGGAATGTCTGTGAAGCAAGAAATAGATGGAAATTGACATTTTAAAAGAAAGTTTGGCTTCTGAAGAGATACAGCTGTGACCTTGGTCTTTTTGTTGGAGAGAAGTATTCCCTAGCCTTACTGTACTATTTTTCCCAAAGCACCCTCTCTATTGTTCTCCCTTCATCTCTGGCTCGTATCATATGGCCCCTCCCTCATTCTATCTGGTGAGTTCTGAGAAAAATGCTTAAATTCTGCAGAGAAGATTGAGAACAATGCTAAATATTCCTCAGAGAAGCAAAATATTATGTTAACAGTTTATATTTTCACATGAAATTATCTATCTCTTCTCTCTGTCTCATGTGTGTATGTGTGTATGTGTGTATGTGTATATATATATATACATATAATATACAGTAGATATGTATATATAGAGTATAATATTCAGTATATATGTATATATAGTATAATATACCGTATATATGTATATATATACAGTGTGTGTGTGTATATATATATACATATATATATATATATACTACCATTTACCTCCCAGGCTATACGTCCTGACATCTTAAAAGTAGAAAGCCCTCACAGGCCGCGGTTGCTCATGCCTGTAATCCCAGCACTTTGAGAGGCCGAGGCGTGCAGATCACCTGAGGTCGGGAGTTCAAGACCAGCCTGACCAACATGGTGAAACCCCATCTCTACTAAAAATACAAAAAATTAGCTGGGCGTTGTGTTGCGCACCTGTAATCCCAGCTACTCAGGAGGTGGAGGCAGGAGAATCACATGAACCCGGGAGTCGGAGGTTGTGTGAGCCGAGACCATGACATTGCACTGCAGCCTGGGCAATGAGAGCAAAACTCCATCTGAAAAATAAAGGTGGATAGGCCTTAAAAGACTTTTGAAAATGAGATTTGTCAAATATTTATTAGAGATGAAGAAAATAAGTGCGGACCCACACGTAACTTGTCTGAGGTCACAGAAGTAGGGACCCACACGTAACTTGTATGAGGTCACAGAGGTAGTCATGCTGCAGCAGCCTTATTGGTTTTCCTCTATGACATGCATTATTATTGTTTTTGATCATTTCAAGAGGTTTCTAGTCGATAGTGGGACAAAATTTCTAATTTGGGAACCTAATTTTCTCTGCAAATCTTCTTTACATCTCTAGCTTATTAATACACCTCAGAAGTGTTACAGGAATTAATTCGCAGGATTTTGAAGAATATTTTGAGGTATGCTGGGAAAAATCATGTCAAGTATCAATGATTAGAAACTAAACAATCAATATTAGATATTGTAAAATTATATTTAATCTTCCATATGGCATAAATAAGTTATTTTAATGTACAGTCGTTGTACTTTGTAAATTTGCATATAAAATATTTGAAAAAATAACTTTCAATATGTAAAATGTAAATATACAAAGGAAAGGATCGGAAAAAATAGATAAAAATAATCAGGCTAAGAAAACACTACAGTGTCACCCTCAGAAGACTATAGAAGGATTCTCACCCTCGAGAAACAGAGGAACTTGAACATGGAAATGACCCTCTGCTGGCCATACTGATTATGGTACATAATTTTAAAAGGCTTTTAGAGAGAAGGGAAATGTTTTATTATGCATTCAGCACAGTGTTATGGTGATGTTTCTTAACTATCAGCTATTTTTAAAATTCTTATAATCTTTCTATAGATGACAAAGTTACATAAATATGAAGGATAAGAAGGGCCCCTGCAAACCTGATAATACAATTCTCTTTTCAATGATAACGTATTTCTAAGCGCGCATCTCCTAATCATATTGATGTGCATTAAGTGTTCTTTTACCTACACCTGTCAAAGTGGCTAAAGTAATATTTCATGAGGAGATAATTTTTTCCTTTAGGTGATTTTTTCCGCATAATACTCTAACATTTCCAATTCCATCTTTCTCGAAAAAGTTTACATGATATACATATACAATTACTAAAATTTTGGCGGCATAAATAATTTAAATGGACTTTACTTCAAAGATAATATTTACTTTTAAAGTTGTAAACCTTTGAATCATCAATTAATTAGAATTATCTTTTTCTTTATAAATAAAGTTTTTTGTCCCTACATATTTATGATTTGGAAATTTTCACCTGGAAAATTTCATTTTCAGTTGTATGCCTTGTCTTTAGTATAAAATTCAGTATTTCAATTTCAATATAATTTTTTGATTGATTTTAATGCAGAGAAGAGAAAGGAATATCTTCAAATATAAACTACACAGAATCATTCTGTGAAACATCTTTCTGATCTGTGCATTCAGCTAACAGAGATAAACCGTACTTTTGATTGAGCAGTTCTGAACAATCTTTCTGTAGAAAATGCAACTGGACATTTGCAGCGCTAAGAGGGTAGTAGTGGAAAAAGGAATATATTCAAATATAAAGTAAACAAAAGCATTCTGTGAAATTTCTTTCTGTTCTCTGCAACTTCTTTCTGTTCTCTGCATTCAACTAACAGAGTTGAGCCTTACTTTTGAAGGAGCAGTTCCGAAACACTCTTTGTGTAGAAACTGAAATTGGACATTCGGAGAGCTAAGAGGATAAAAGTCGAAAAAGGAATATCTTCAGCTAAATACTACACAGAAGCATTCTCTGAAACTTATTTCTGATATGTGCATTCAACTAACAGAGTAAAACCATACTTTTGATTGAGCCATTATGAACACTCTTTCTGAAGAAAATGCAAGTGGACATTCGGAGCACTAAGAAGGTAATACAGGAAAAAGGAATATATTCAAATATAAACTACACAGAAGAATTCTGTGAAACTTCTTTCTGTTCTGTGCATTCAACTAACAGAGTTGAACCTTACTTTTGATTGAGCCGTTCTGAAACACTCATTCTGTAGAAACTGCAATTGGACATTCTGAGCGCTAAGTGGCCTATATTGGGAAAAAGAATATCTCCAAATAAAAACTACTCTGAAGAATTCTGTGAAACTTATTTCTGATCTGTGCATTCAGCTAACAGAGTTAAACCATACTTTTGATTGAGCAGTTATTAAACACTGTTTCTGTAGGAAATGCAAGTGGACATTAGGAGCGCTAAGATTGTAATAGTGGAAAAAGGAATATCCCCAAATAAAAACTACACAGAAGCATTCTCTGAAACTCCTTTCTGTTCTCTGCATTAAACTAACAGAGTTGAGCCTTACTTTTGAAGGAGCTGTTCTGAAACACTCTTTGTGTAGAAACTGACAGTGGACATTCGGAACGCTAAGAGGGTAATAGTCGAAAAAGGAATATCTTCAACTAAATACTAAACAGAAGCATTCTGTGAAACTTCTTTCTTTTCTGTGCATTCAACTAAAAGAGTTGAACCTTACTTTTGACTGAGCCGTTCTGAAACACTCTTTCTGTAGAAAATGCAAGTGGTGATTCGGAGCGCTAAGAGGGTAATAGAGGAAAAAGGAATATCTTCAAATATAAACTACACAGAAGCATTCTGTAGAACTTCTTTCTGTTCCTTGCATTCAACTAACAATATTGAACCTTACTTTTGATTGACCAGTTCTGAAACTCTCTTTCTGTAGATACTGCAATTGGAAATTCTGAACGCTAAGAGTCCTATATTGGAAAAAGGAATATCTTCAAATAAAAACTACACAAAAGAATTCTGTGAAACTTCTTTCTGATCTGTGCATTCAACTAACAGAGATAAACCATACTTTTGATTGAGCAGTTCTGAAACACTCTTTCTGTAGAAAATGCAACTGGACATTCAGAGCGCTAAGTGGGTAATAGTGGAAAATGGAATATATTCAAATATAAACTACACAGAAGCATTCTGTGAAACTACATTCTGTTCTGTGCATTCAACTAACAGAGTTGAACCTTAATTTTGATTGAGCAGTTCTGAAACACTCTTTCTGTAGAAAGTGTAATTGGATTTCTGAACGCTAAGAGTCCTATATTGAGAAAAATAATATCTTCAAATAAAAACTACAGAGATGCATTCTCTGAAACTACTTTCTGATCTGTGCATTCAGCTAACAGAATTAAATGATACATTTGATTAGGAGTTCTGAAACACTCTTTCTGTAGAAAATGCAAGTGGACATTCGGTGCGCTAAGTTGGTAATTGTGGAAAAAGTAATATCTTCAAATAAAAACTACACAGAGGCATTCTCTGAAACTTCTTTCTGTTCTCTGCATTCAACTCACAGAGTTGAGCCTTATTTTTGAAGGAGCAGCCTGGAAACACACTTTCTGTAGAAACTGCAAGTGGACATTCCGAGCGCTACTAGGGTAATAGTGGAAAAAGGAATACCTTCAAATAAATACTACACAGAAGCAATCTGTGAAACTACTTTCTGTTCTGTGAATTCAACTAAAAGTGTTGAACCCTACTTTTCATTTTGCCGTTCTGAAACACTCTTTCTGTAGAAACTGCAATTGGATATTCGGAGCGCTAAGAGGCCTATATTTGAAAAAGGACTATCTTCAAATAAAAACTACACAGAAGCATTCTGTGAAACTTCGTACTGATATGTGCATTCAGCTAACAGAGATAAACCATACTTTTGATTGAGCAGTTCTGAACACTCTTTTTGTAGAAAATGCAGGTGGACATTCGGAGCGCTAAGAGGGTAATACTGAAAAAAGGAATATATTCAAATATAAACTACACAGAAGCATTCTGTGAAACTCCTTTCTGTTCTCTGCATTCAACTTACAGTGTTGAGCATTACTTTTGAAGGAGCAGTTCTGAAAAACTCTTTGTGTAGAAACTGCCAGTGGGCATTCGGAGCGCTAAGAGGTTAATATTCAAAAAAGGAATATCTTCAACTAAATACTACACAGAAGCCTTCTCTGAAACTTATTTCTGATATGTGCATTTAACTAACAGAGTAAAACCATATTTTTGATTGAGCCGTTCTGAACACTCTTTATGTAGAAAATGCAAGTGGACATTCGGAGCGCTAAGAGGGTAATAGTGGAAAAAGGAATATATTCAAATATAAACTACTGAGAAGCATTCTGTGAAACTTCTTTCTGTTCTGTGCATTCAACTAACAGAGTTGAACCTTACTTTTGATTGAGCCGTTCTGAAACACTCTTTCTGTAGAAACTGCAATTTAACATACTGAGCGCTATGATGCCTATATTGGGATAAAGAATATCTTAAAATAAAAACTAAACAGATGCATTCTGTGAAACTTCTTTCTTATCTGTGCATTCAGCTAACAGAGTTAAACGATACTTTTGATTTAGCAGTTCTGAAACACTCTTTCGGTAGAAAATGCAAGTGGTCATTCGGTGCGCTAAGATGGTATTTGTGGAAAAAGGAATATCTTCAAATAAAAACTACACAGAGGTATTCTCTGAAACTTGTTTCTGTTCTCTGCTTTCAACTAACAGGGTTGAGCCTCATTTTTGAAGGAGCAGTCCTGAAACACTCTTTCTGTAGAAACTGCAAGTGGACATTCGGAGCGCTAAGAGGGTAATAGTGGAAAAAGGAATATATTCATTTAAATACTACACAGAAGCATTCTGTGAAACTACTTTCTGTTCTGTGCATTCAACTAAAAGAGTTGAACCCTACTTTTGATTGAGCCATTCTGAAACACTCTTTCTGTAGAAACTGCAATTGGATATTCGGAGCGCTAAGAGGCCTATATTGGAAAAAGGACTATCTTCAAATAAAAACTACACAGAAGCATTCCGTGAAACTTCGTACTGATCTGTGCATTCAGCTAACAGAATTAAACCATACTTTTGATTGAGCAGTTCGGAAACACTCTTTCTGTAGAAAATGCAAGTGGACATTCGGAGCGCTTAGAAGGTAATAGTGGAAAAAGGAACATCTTCAAATATAAACTACACAGAAGCATTCTATGAAACTTCTTTCTGTTCCGTTCATTCAACTAACAGAGTTGAACCTTACATTTGATTGAGCAGTTCAGAAACACTCTTTCTGTAGATACTGCAATTGGACATACTGAGCGCTAAGACTCCTATATTGGAGAAAGGAATATCTTCAAATAAAAAGTACACAGAAGCATTCTGTGAAAATTCTTTCTGATCTGTGCATTCAGCTAACAGAGTTAAACCATACTTTTGATTGAGCAGTTCTGAACACTCTTTCTGTAGAAAATGCAAGTGGACATTCGGAGCGCTAAGAGGGTAATACTGAAAAAGGGAATATATTCAAATATAAACTACACAGAGGCATTCTGTGTAACTCCTTTCTGTTCTCTGCATTCAACTAACAGAGTTGAGCCCTACTTTTGAAGGAACAGTTCTGAAACACTCTTTGTGTAGAAACTGAAATTGGACATTCGGAGAGCTAAGAGGATAATAGTCGAAAAAGGAATATCTTCAACAAAATACTACACGGAAGGATTCTGTGAAACTTATTTCTGATATGTGCATTCAAATAACAGAGTAAAACCATACTTTTGATTGAGCCGTTCTGAACACTCTTTCTGTAGAAAATGCAAGTGGACATTCGGAGCACTAAGAGGGTAATACTGGAAAAAGGAATATATTCAAATATAAACTACACAGAAGCATTCTGTGAAACTTCTTGCTGTTCTGTGCATTCAAGTAACAGAGTTGAACCTTACTTTTGATGGAACCGTTCTGAAACCCTCTTTCTGTAGAAAATGCAAGTGGACATTCGGAGCGCTAAGATGGTAATAGTGGAAAAAGGAATACATTCAAATATAAACTACACAGAAGCATTCTGTGAAACTGCTTTCTGTTCTGTGCATTCAACTAACAGAGTTGAACCTTACTTTTGATTGAGCCTTCTGAAACACTCATTCTGTAGAAACTGCAATTGGACATTCTGAGCGCTAAGTGGCCTATATTGGGAAAAAGAACATCTCCAAATAAAAACTACTCAGAAGCATTCTGTGAAACTTATTTCTGATCTGTGCATTCAGCTAACAGAGTTAAACGATACTTTTGATTGAGTATTTATGAGACACACTTTCTGTAGAAAATGCAAGTGGACATTCGGAGCGCTAAGATTGTATTAGTGGAAAAAGGAATATCCCCAAATTAAAACTACACAGAAGCATTCTCTGAAACTCTTTTCTGTTCTCTGCATTCAACTAACAGATTTGAGCCTTACTTTGAAGGAGCTGTTCTGAAACACTCATTGTGTAGAAACTGCCAGTGGACATTCGGAACGCTAAGAGGGTAATAGTTGAAAAAGGAATATCTATAACTAAATACTACACAGAAGCATTCTGTGAAACTTCTTTCTGTTCTGTTCATTCAACTAAAAGAGTTGAACCTTACTTTTGATTGAGCCGTTCTGAAACACTCTTTCTGTAGAAAATGCAAGTGGTGATTCGGAGCGCTAAGAGGGTAATAGTGAAAAAAGGAATATCTTCAAATATAAACTACACAGAAGCATTCTCTGAAACTTCTTTCTGTTCCGTGCATTCAACTAACAGTATTGAACCTTACTTTTGATTGAGCAGTTCTGAAACTCTCTTTCTGCAGATACTGCAATTGGACATTCTGAGCGCTAAGAGACCTATATTGGAAAAAGGAATATCTTCAAATAAAAACTACACAGAAGAATTCTGTGAAACTTCTTTCTGATCTGTGCATTCAACTAACAGAGTTAAACCATACTTTTGATTGAGCAGTTCTGAACACTCTTTCTGTAGAAAATGCAAGTGGACAGTCGGAGCTCTAAGTGGGTAATAGTGGAAAAAGTAATATCGTCAAATATGAATTACAGAGAAGCATTCTGTGAAACTACTTTCTGTTCTGTGCATTCAAATAACAGAGTTGAGCCCTACTTTTGAAGGAGCAGTTCTGAAACACTCTTTGTGTAGAAACTGCAATTGGACAATCTGAGCACTAGAGGCCTATATTGGGAAAAAGAATATCTTCAAATAAAAACTACACAGAAGCATTCTGTGCAACTTCTTTCTAATCTGTGCATTCAGCTAAGAGAGTTAAATCATACATTTGATTGAGCAGTTCTGAACACTCTTTCTGTAGAAAATGCAACTGGACATTTGGAGCGCTAAGAGGGTAGTATTGGAAAAAGCAATATATTCAAATATAAACTACACAGAAGCATTCTGTGAAACTTCTTTTTGTTCTGTGCATTCAACTAACATAGTTGAACCTTACTTTTGATTGAGCTTTTCTGAAACACCCTTTCTGTAGAAACTGCAATTGGACATTCTGAGCGCTAAGAGGCCTATATTGGTAAAAAGAATATCTTCATATAAACATTACACCGCAGCATTCTGTGAAACTTCTTTCTGTTCTGTGCATTCAACTAACAGAGTTGAACCTTACATTTGATTGAGCCGTTCTGAAACACTCTTTCCGTAGAAACTGCAATTGGACATTCTGAGCGCAAAGAGGCCTATATTGGGAAAAAGAATGTCTACAAATAAAAACTACACAGAAGAATTGTGTGAAACTTCTTTCTGTTCTGTTTGTTCAACTAAAAGAGTTGAACCTTAGTTTTGATTGAGCCGTTCTGAAACACTCTTTCTGTAGAAAATGCAAGTGGAGATTCAGAGCCCTAAGAGGGTAATAGTGGAAAAAGGAATGTCTCCAAATATAAACTACACAGAATCATTCTGTGAAACTTTTTTCTGATCTGTGCATTCAGCTAACAGAGTTAAACCATACTTTTGATTGAGCAGATCTGAACACTCTTTCTGTAGAAAATGCAACTGGACATTTGGAGCGCTAAGAGAGTAATAGTGGAAAAAGGAATATCTTCAAATATAAACTACACAGAAGAATTCTGTGAAACTTCTTTCTGATCTGTGCATTCACCTAACAGGGTTAAACAACACTTATGTTTGAGCAGTTCTGAACACTCCTTCTGTAGAAAATGCAACTGGACATTTGGAGCGCTAAGAGGTTAATAGTGGAAAAAGGAATACCTTCAAATAAATACTACACAGAAGCATTCTGTGAAACTACTTTCTGTTCTGTGAATTCAACTAAAAGAGTTGAACCCTACTTTTCATTGAGCCGTTCTGAAACACTCTTTCTGTAGAAACTGCAATTGGATATTCGGAGCGCTAAGAGGCCTATATATGAGAAAGGACTATCTTCAAATGAAAACTACACAGAAACATTCTGTGGAACTTCGTACTGATCTGTGCATTCAGCTAACAGAGTTAAACCATACTTTTGGTTGAGCAGTTCGGAAACACTCTTTCTGTAGAAAATGCAAGTGGACATTCGGAGCGCTTAGAAGGTAATAGTGGAAAAAGGAATATCTTCAAATATAAACTACACAGAATCATTCTCTGAAACTTCTTTCTGTTCTGTTCATTCAACTAACAGAGTTGAACCTTACTTTTGATTGAGCCTTTCTGAAACACTCTTTCTGTAGAAACTGCAATTGGACATTCTGTGCGCTAAGAGGCCTATATTGGTAAAAAGAATATCTCCATATAAACACTACACAGCAGCATTCTGTGAAACATATTTCTGATCTGTGCATTCAGCTAACAGAGCTAAACCATACTTTTGATTGAGCAGTTCTGAAACACTCTTTCTGTAGAAAATGCAACTGGACATTCAGAGAGCTAAGTGGGTAATAGTGGAAAATGGAATATCTTCATATATAAACTACACAGAAGAATTCTGTGAAACTTATTTCTGATCTGTGCATTCACCTAACAGAGTTAAATCATACTTTTGATAGAGCAGTTCTGAACACACTTTCTGTAGAAAATGCAAGTGGACATTCTGAGCTCTAAGAGGGTAACAGTGGAAAAAGGAATATCTTCAACTACAAACTACACAGAAGCAATCTGTGAAACTACATTCTGTTCTGTGCATTCAACTAACAGATTTGAACCTGAGATTTGATTGAGCCGTTCTGAAACACTCTTTCTGTAGAAAATGCAAGTGGAGATTCGGAGCGCTAAGAGGGTAATAGTGGAAAATGGAATGTCTTCAAATATAAACTGCACAGAATGATTCTGTGAAACTTCTTTCTGATCTGTGCATTAAGCTAACAGAGTTAAACCATACTTTTGATTCAGCAGATCTGAACACTCTTTCTGTAGAAAATGCAACTGGACATTTGGAGCGCTAAGAGGGTAGTAGTGGAAAAAGGAATATATTCAAATATAAACTACACAGAAGCATTCTGTGAAACTTCTTTCTGATCTGAGAATTCAGCTAACAGAGTTAAACCATACTTTTGATTGAGCAGTTTTGAAACACTCTGTCTGTAGAAAATGCAACTGGTCATTCGTAGCGCTAAGTAGGTAATATTGGAAAAAAGAATATGTTCAAATATAAACTACACAGAAGCATTGTATGAAACTACTTTCTGTTCTGTGCATTCAAATAAAAGAGTTGAACCTTACTTTTGATTGAGCCGTTCTGAAACACTCTTTCTGTAGAAACTGCAATTGGACAATCTGAGCACTAGAGGCCTATATTGGGAAAAAGAATATCTTCAAATAAAAACTACACAGAAGCATTCTGTGCAACTTCTTTCTAATCTGTGCATTCAGCTAAGAGAGTTAAATCATACATTTGATTGAGCAGTTCTGAACACTCTTTCTGTAGAAAATGCAACTGGACATTTGGAGCGCTAAGAGGGTAGTATTGGAAAAAGCAATATATTCAAATATAAACTACACAGAAGCATTCTGTGAAACTTCTTTTTGTTCTGTGCATTCAACTAACATAGTTGAACCTTACTTTTGATTGAGCTTTTCTGAAACACCCTTTCTGTAGAAACTGCAATTGGACATTCTGAGCGCTAAGAGGCCTATATTGGTAAAAAGAATATCTTCATATAAACATTACACCGCAGCATTCTGTGAAACTTCTTTCTGTTCTGTGCATTCAACTAACAGAGTTGAACCTTACATTTGATTGAGCCGTTCTGAAACACTCTTTCTGTAGAAACTGCAATTGGACATTCTGAGCGCAAAGAGGCCTATATTGGGAAAAAGAATGTCTACAAATAAAAACTACACAGAAGAATTGTGTGAAACTTCTTTCTGTTCTGTTTGTTCAACTAAAAGAGTTGAACCTTAGTTTTGATTGAGCCGTTCTGAAACACTCTTTCTGTAGAAAATGCAAGTGGAGATTCAGAGCCCTAAGAGGGTAATAGTGGAAAAAGGAATGTCTCCAAATATAAACTACACAGAATCATTCTGTGAAACTTTTTTCTGATCTGTGCATTCAGCTAACAGAGTTAAACCATACTTTTGATTGAGCAGATCTGAACACTCTTTCTGTAGAAAATGCAACTGGACATTTGGAGCGCTAAGAGAGTAGTAGTGGAAAAAGGAATATCTTCAAATATAAACTACACAGAAGAATTCTGTGAAACTTCTTTCTGATCTGTGCATTCACCTAACAGGGTTAAACAACACTTATGTTTGAGCAGTTCTGAACACTCCTTCTGTAGAAAATGCAACTGGACATTTGGAGCGCTAAGAGGTTAATAGTGGAAAAAGGAATACCTTCAAATAAATACTACACAGAAGCATTCTGTGAAACTACTTTCTGTTCTGTGAATTCAACTAAAAGAGTTGAACCCTACTTTTCATTGAGCCATTCTGAAACACTCTTTCTGTAGAAACTGCAATTGGATATTTGGAGCGCTAAGAGGCCTATATATGAGAAAGGACTATCTTCAAATGAAAACTACACAGAAACATTCTGTGGAACTTCGTACTGATCTGTGCATTCAGCTAACAGAGTTAAACCATACTTTTGATTGAGCAGTTCGGAAACACTCTTTCTGTAGAAAATGCAAGTGGACATTCGGAGCGCTTAGAAGGTAATAGTGGAAAAAGGAATATCTTCGAATATAAACTACACAGAATCATTCTCTGAAACTTCTTTCTGTTCTGTTCATTCAACTAACAGAGTTGAACCTTACTTTTGATTGAGCCTTTCTGAAACACTCTTTCTGTAGAAACTGCAATTGGACATTCTGTGCGCTAAGAGGCCTATATTGGTAAAAAGAATATCTCCATATAAACACTACACAGCAGCATTCTGTGAAACATATTTCTGATCTGTGCATTCAGCTAACAGAGCTAAACCATACTTTTGATTGAGCAGTTCTGAAACACTCTTTCTGTAGAAAATGCAACTGGACATTCAGAGAGCTAAGTGGGTAATAGTGGAAAATGGAATATCTTCATATATAAACTACACAGAAGAATTCTGTGAAACTTATTTCTGATCTGTGCATTCACCTAACAGAGTTAAATCATACTTTTGATAGAGCAGTTCTGAACACACTTTCTGTAGAAAATGCAAGTGGACATTCTGAGCTCTAAGAGGGTAACAGTGGAAAAAGGTATATCTTCAACTACAAACTACACAGAAGCAATCTGTGAAACTACATTCTGTTCTGTGCATTCAACTAACAGATTTGAACCTGAGATTTGATTGAGCCGTTCTGAAACCCTCTTTCTGTAGAAAATGCAAGTGGAGATTCGGAGCGCTAAGAGGGTAATAGTGGAAAATGGAATGTCTTCAAATATAAACTGCACAGAATGATTCTGTGAAACTTCTTTCTGATCTGTGCATTAAGCTAACAGAGTTAAACCATACTTTTGATTCAGCAGATCTGAACACTCTTTCTGTAGAAAATGCAACTGGACATTTGGAGCGCTAAGAGGGTAATAGTGGAAAAAGGAATATATTCAAATATAAACTACACAGTAGCATTCTGTGAAACTTCTTTCTGTTCTGTGCATTCAACTAACAGAGTTGAACCTTACTTTTGATTGAGCCGTTCTGAAACACTCTTTCTGTAGAAACTGCAATTTTACATTCTAAGGGCTAAGAGGCCTACATTGGGAAAAAGAATATCTTCAAATAAAAACTACACAGATGCATTCTGTGAAACTTATTTCTGATCTGTAAATTCAGTTAAAAGAGCTAAACCATATTTTTGATTGAGCAGTTATGAAGCACTCTTTTTGTAGAAAATGCAAGTGGACATTCGGAGCGCTAAGATTGTAATAGAGGAAAAAGGAATATCTCCAATTAAAAACTACACAGAAGCATTCTCTGAAACCCCTTTCTGTTCTCCGCATTCAACTAACAGAGTTGAGCCTTACTTTTGAAGGAGCAGTTCTGAAACACTCTTTGTGTAGAAACTGCCAGTGGATATTCGGAACGCTAAGTGGGTAATAGTCCAAAAAGGAGTATTTTCAACTAAATACTACAGAGAAGCATTCTGTGAAACTTCTTTCTGTTCTGTGCATTCAACTAAGAGAGTTGAACCTTACATTTGATTGAGCCGTTCTGAAACACTGTTTCTGTAGAAACTGCAATTGGACATTCTGAGCGCTAAGAGGCCTATATTGGGAAAAATAATATCTTCAAATAAAAACTACACAGAAGCATTGTTTGAAACTTATTTCTGATATGTGTATTCAGCTAACAGAGTTAAACCATACTTTTGATTGCGCAGTTCAGAACACTCTTTCTGTAGAAAATGCAAGTGGACATTCGGAGCGCTAAGAGGGTAATAGTGGAAAAAGGAATATATTCAAATATAAACTACACAGAAGCATTCTGTGAAACTTCTTTCTGTTCTATGCATTCAATTTCCAGGGTTGAACCTTACTTATGATTGAGCCGTTCTGAAACACTCTTTCTGTAGAAACTGCAATTGGACATTCTGAGCGCTAAGAGGCCTATATTGGGAAAATGAATATCTACAAATAAAAAGTACACAGAAGCATTCTGTGAAACTTCTTTCTGTTCTGTTCATTCAACTAAAAGATTGTACCTTAGTTTGATTGAGCCGTTCTGAAACACTCTTTCTGTAGAAACTGCAATTGGACATTCTGAGCGCTAAGAGGCCTATATTGGGAAAAAAATATCTACAAATAAAAACTACACAGAAGCATTCTGTGATACTTATTTCTGATCTGTGCATTCAGCTAACAGAGTTAAACCATACTTTTGATTGAGCAGGTCTGAACACTCTTTCTATAGAAAATGCAACTGGACATTTGGAGAGCTAAGAGGGTAGTAGTGGAAAAAGTAATATATTCAAATATAAACTACACAGAAGCATTCTGTGAAAATTCTTTCTGATCTGAGCATTAAGCTAACAGAGTTAAACCATACTTTTGATTGAGCAGTTTTGAAACACTCTGTCTGTAGAAAATGCAACTGGACATTCGTAGCGCTAAGTGGGTAATAGTGGAAAAAAGAATATGTTCAAATATAAACTACACAGAAGCATTGTATGAAACTCCTTTCTGTTCTGTGCATTCAACTAACAGAGTTGAACCTTACTTTTGATTGAGCCGTTCTGAAACACTCTTTCTGTAGAAACTGCAATTGGACATTCTGAGCGCTAAGAGGCCTATATTGGGAAAAAGAATATCTACAAATAAAAACTACACAGAAGCATTCTGTGAAACTTCATTCTGTTCTGTTCATTCAAATAAAAGAGTTGAACCTTACTTTTGTTTGAGCCGTTCTGAAACACTCTTTCTGTAGAAACTGCAATTGGACATTCTGAGCGCTAAGAGGCCTATATTGGGTAAAATAATATCTTCAAATAAAAACTACACAGAAGCATTGTGTGAAACTTATTTCTGATATGTGCATTCAGCTAACAGAGTTAAACCATACTTTTGATTGCGCAGTTCCGAACACTATTTCTGTAGAAAATGCAAGTGGACATTCGGAGCGCTAAGAGGGTAATAGCGGAAAAAGGAATATATTCAAATATAAACTACACAGTAGCATTCTGTGAAACTTCTTTCTGTTCTGTGCATTTAACTAACAGGGTTGAACCTTACTTTTGATTGAGCCGTTCTGAAACACTCTTTTTGTAGAAACTGCAATTGGACATTCTAATCGCTAAGAGGCCTACATTGGGAAAAAGAATATCTTCAAATAAATACTACACAGATGCATTCTGTGAAACTAATTTATGATCTGTAAATTCAGTTAACAGAGCTTAACCATATTTTTGATTGGGCAGTTATGAAATACACTTTTTGTTGAAAATGCAAGTGGACATTCGGAGCGCTAAGATTGTAATAGAGGAAAAAGGAATGTCTTCAAATATAAACTACACAGAATCATTCTGTGAAACTACTTTCTGATCTGTGCATTCAGCTAACAGAGTTAAACCATACTTTTGATTGAGCAGGTCTGAACACTCTTTCTATAGAAAATGCAACTGGACATTTGGAGAGCTAAGAGGGTAGTAGTGGAAAAAGTAATATATTCAAATATAAACTACACAGAAGCATTCTGTGAAAATTCTTTCTGATCTGAGCATTAAGCTAACAGAGTTAAACCATACTTTTGATTGAGCAGTTTTGAAACACTCTGTCTGTAGAAAATGCAACTGGACATTCGTAGCGCTAAGTGGGTAATAGTGGAAAAAAGAATATGTTCAAATATAAACTACACAGAAGCATTGTATGAAACTCCTTTCTGTTCTGTGCATTCAACTAACAGAGTTGAACCTTACTTTTGATTGAGCCGTTCTGAAACACTCTTTCTGTAGAAACTGCAATTGGACATTCTGAGCGCTAAGAGGCCTATATTGGGAAAAAGAATATCTACAAATAAAAACTACACAGAAGCATTCTGTGAAACTTCATTCTGTTCTGTTCATTCAAATAATAGAGTTGAACCTTACTTTTGTTTGAGCCGTTCTGAAACACTCTTTCTGTAGAAACTGCAATTGGACATTCTGAGCGCTAAGAGGCCTATATTGGGTAAAATAATATCTTCAAATAAAAACTACACAGAAGCATTGTGTGAAACTTATTTCTGATATGTGCATTCAGCTAACAGAGTTAAACCATACTTTTGATTGCGCAGTTCCGAACACTATTTCTGTAGAAAATGCAAGTGGACATTCGGAGCGCTAAGAGGGTAATAGCGGAAAAAGGAATATATTCAAATATAAACTACACAGTAGCATTCTGTGAAACTTCTTTCTGTTCTGTGCATTTAACTAACAGGGTTGAACCTTACTTTTGATTGAGCCGTTCTGAAACACTCTTTTTGTAGAAACTGCAATTGGACATTCTAATCGCTAAGAGGCCTACATTGGGAAAAAGAATATCTTCAAATAAATACTACACAGATGCATTCTGTGAAACTAATTTATGATCTGTAAATTCAGTTAACAGAGCTTAACCATATTTTTGATTGGGCAGTTATGAAATACACTTTTTGTTGAAAATGCAAGTGGACATTCGGAGCGCTAAGATTGTAATAGAGGAAAAAGGAATGTCTTCAAATATAAACTACACAGAATCATTCTGTGAAACTACTTTCTGATCTGTGCATTCAGCTAACAGAGTTAAACCATACTTTTGATTGAGCAGATCTGAACACTCTTTCTGTAGAAAATGCAACTGGACATTTGGAGCGTTAAGAGGGTAGTAGTGGAAAAAGGAATATATTCAAATATAAACTACACAGAAGCATTCTGTGAAACTTCTTTCTGATCTGAGCATTCAGCTAACAGAATTAAACCATACTTTTGATTGCGCAGTTCAGAACACTCTTTCTGTAGAAAATGCAAGTGGACATTCGGAGCGCTAAGAGGGTAATTGTGGAAAAAGGGATATATTCAAATATAAACTACACAGTAGCATTCTGTGAAACTTCTTTCTGTTCTGTGCATTCAACTAACAGAGTTGAACCTTACTTTTGATTGAGCCGTTCTGAAACACTCTTTCTGTAGAAACTGCAATTGGACATTCTAAGCGCTAAGAGGCCTACATTGGGAAAAAGTATATCTTCAAATAAAAACTACACAGATGCATTCTGTGAAACTTATTTCTGATCTGTAAATTCAGTAAACAGAGCTAAACCATATTTTTGATTGAGCAGTTATGAAACAATCTTTTTGCAGAAAATGCAAGTGGACATTCGGAGCACTAAGATTGTAATAGAGGAAAAAGGGATATCTCCAATTAAAAACTACACAGAAGCATTCTCTGAAACCCCTTTCTGTTCTCCGCATTCAACTAACAGAGTTGAGCCTTACTTTTGAAGGAGCAGTTCTGAAACACTCTTTGTGTAGAAACTGCCAGTGGATATTCGGAGCGCTAAGTGTGTAATAGTCCAAAAAGGAGTATCTTCAACTAAATACTACACAGAAGCATTCAGTGAAACTTCTTTCTGTTCTGTGCATTCAACTAAGAACGTTGAACCTTACATTTGATTCAGCCGTTCTGAAACACTCTTTCTGTAGAAACTGCAATTGGACATTCTGAGCGCTAAGAGGCATATATTGGGAAAAATAATATCTTCAAATAAAAATTACACAGAAGCATTGTTTGAAACTTATTTCTGATATGTGCATTCAGCTAACAGAGTTAAACCATACTTTTGATTGCGCAGTTCAGAACACTCTTTCTGTAGAAAATGCAAGTGGACATTCGGAGCGCTAAGAGGGTAATAGTGGAAAAAGGGATATATCCAAATATAAACTACACAGTAGCATTCTGTGAAAATTCTTTCTGTTCTGTGCATTCAACTAACAGAGTTGAACCTTACTTTTGATTGAGCCGTTCTGAAACACTCTTTCTGTAGAAACTGCAATTGGACATTCTAAGCGCTAAGAGGCCTACATGGGGAAAAAGAATATCTTCAAATGAAAACTACACAGATGCATTCTGTGAAACTTATTTCTGATCTGTAAATTCAGTTAACAGAGCTAAACCATATTTTTAATTGAGCAGTTATGAAATACTCTTTTTGTTGAAAATGCAAGTGGACATTCGGAGCGCTAAGATTGTAATAGAGGAAAAAGGAATATCTCCAATTAAAAACTACACAGAAGCATTCTCTGAAACCACGTTCTGTTCTCCGCATTCAACTAACAGGGTTGAGCCTTACTTTTGAAGGAGCAGTTATGAAATACTCTTTGTGTAGAAACTGCCAGTGGATATTCGGAGCGCTAAGTGGGTAATAGTCCAAAAAGGAGTATCTTCAACTAAATACTACACAGAAGCATTCTGTGAAACTTCTTTCTGTTCTGTGCATTCAACTAAGAGATTTGAACCTTACATTTGATTGAGCCGTTCTGAAACACTCTTTCTGTAGAAACTGCAATTGGACATTCTGAGTGCTAAGAGGCCTATATTGGGAAAAATAATATCTTCAAATAAAAACTACACAGAAGCATTGTTTGAAACTTATTTCTGATATGTGCATTCAGCTAACAGAGTTAAACCATACTTTTGATTGCGCAGTTCAGAACACTCTTTCTGTAGAAAATGCAAGTGGACATTCGGAGCGCTAAGAGGGTAATAGTGGAAAAAGGAATATATTCAAATATAAACTACACAGAAGCATTCTGTGAAACTTCCTTCTGTTCTGTGCATTTAACTACCAGGGTTGAACCTTACTTTTGATTGAGCCGTTCTGAAACACTCTTTCTGTAGAAACTGCAATTGGACATTCAGAGCGCTAAGAGGCCTATATTGGGAAAAAGAATATCTACAAATAAAAACTACACAAAAGCATTCTGTGAAACTTCTTTCTGTTCTGTTCATTCATCTAAAAGATTTGAACCTTAGTTTTGCTTGAGCCGTTCTGAAACACTCTTTCTGTAGAAAATGCAAGTGGAGATTCGGAGCGCTAAGAGGGTAATAGTGGAAAAAGGAATGTCTTCAAATATAAACTACACAGAATCATTCTGTGAAACTTCTTTCTGATCTGTGCATTCAGCTAACAGAGTTAAACCATACTTTTGATAGAGCAGATCTGAACACTCTTTCTGTAGAAAATGCAACTGGACATTTGGAGCGCTAAGAGGGTAGTAGTGGAAAAAGGAATATATTCAAATATAAACTACACAGAAGCATTCTGTGAAACTTCTTTCTGATCTGAGCATTCAGCTAACAGAGTTAAACCATACTTTTGATTGAGCTGTTTTGAAACACTCTGTCTGTAGAAAATGCAACTGGACATTCGTAGCACTAAGTGGGTAATAGTGGAAAAAAGAATATCTTCAAATATAAACTACACAGAAGCATTGTATGAAACAACTTTCTGTTCTGTGCATTCAGCTAACACAGTTGAACCTTACTTTTGATTGAGCCGTTCGGGAACACTCTTTCTGTAGAAACTGCAATTGGACATTCTGAGCGCTAAGAGGCCTATATTGGAAAAAAAAATATCTTCAAATAAAAACTACACAGAAGCATTGTGTGAAACTTATTTCTGATGTGTGCATTCAGCTAACAGAGTTAAACCATACTTTTGATTGCGCAGTTCCGAACATTCTTTCTGTAGAAAATGCAAGTGGACATTCGGAGCGCTAAGAGGGTAATAGTGGAAAAAGGAATATATTCAAATATAAAGTACACAGTAGCATTCTGTGAAACTTCTTTCTGTTCTGTGCATTCAACTAACATAGTTGAACCTTACTTTTGATTGAGCCGTTCTGAAACACTCTTTCTGTAGAAACTGCAATTGGACATTCTAAGCGCTAAGAGGCCTACATTGGGAAAAAGTATATCTTCAAATAAAAACTACACAGATGCATTCTGTGAAACTTATTTCTGATCTGTAAATTCAGTAAACAGAGCTAAACCATATTTTTGATTGAGCAGTTATGAAACAATCTTTTTGCAGAAAATGCAAGTGGACATTCGGAGCACTAAGATTGTAATAGAGGAAAAAGGGATATCTCCAATTAAAAACTACACAGAAGCATTCTCTGAAACCCCTTTCTGTTCTCCGCATTCAACTAACAGAGTTGAGCCTTACTTTTGAAGGAGCAGTTCTGAAACACTCTTTGTGTAGAAACTGCCAGTGGATATTCGGAGCGCTAAGTGTGTAATAGTCCAAAAAGGAGTATCTTCAACTAAATACTACACAGAAGCATTCAGTGAAACTTCTTTCTGTTCTGTGCATTCAACTAAGAACGTTGAACCTTACATTTGATTCAGCCGTTCTGAAACACTCTTTCTGTAGAAACTGCAATTGGACATTCTGAGCGCTAAGAGGCATATATTGGGAAAAATAATATCTTCAAATAAAAATTACACAGAAGCATTGTTTGAAACTTATTTCTGATATGTGCATTCAGCTAACAGAGTTAAACCATACTTTTGATTGCGCAGTTCAGAACACTCTTTCTGTAGAAAATGCAAGTGGACATTCGGAGCGCTAAGAGGGTAATAGTGGAAAAAGGGATATATCCAAATATAAACTACACAGTAGCATTCTGTGAAAATTCTTTCTGCTCTGTGCATTCAACTAACAGAGTTGAACCTTACTTTTGATTGAGCCGTTCTGAAACACTCTTTCTGTAGAAACTGCAATTGGACATTCTAAGCGCTAAGAGGCCTACATTGGGAAAAAGAATATCTTCAAATAAATACTACACAGATGCATTCTGTGAAAATTATTTCTGATCTGTAAATTCAGTTAACAGAGCTAAACCATATTTTTGATTGAGCAGTTGTGAAACACTCTTTTTGTAGAAAATGCAAGTGGACATTCGGAGCGCTAAGATTGTAATAGAGGAAAAAGTAATATCTCCAATTAAAAACTACACAGAAGCATTCTCTGAAACCCCTTTCTGTTCTCCGCATTCAACTAACAGAGTTGAGCCTTACTTTTGAAGGAGCAGTTCTGAAACACTCTTTGTGTAGAAACTGCCAGTGGATATTCGGAGCACTAAGTGGGTAATAGTCCAAAAAGTAGTATCTTCAACTAAATACTACACAGAAGCATTCTGTGAAACTTCTTTCTGTTCTGTGCATTCAACTAAGAAAGTTGAACCTTACATTTGATTGAGCCGTTCTGAAACATTCTTTCTGTAGAAACTGCAATTGGACATTCTGAGCGCTAAGAGGCCTATATTGGGAAAAATAATATCTTCAAATAAAAACTACACAGAAGCATTGTTTGAAACTTATTTCTGATATGTGCATTCAGCTAACAGAGTTAAACCATACTTTTGATTGCGCAGTTCAGAACAATCTTTCTGTAGAAAATGCAAGTGGACATTCGGAGCGCTAAGAGGGTAATAGTGGAAAAAGGAATATATTCAAATATAAACTACACAGAAGCATTCTGTGAAACTTCCTTCTGTTCTGTGCATTCAACTACCAGGGTTGAACCTTACTTTTGATTGAGCCATTCTGAAACACTCTTTCGGTAGAAACTGTAATTGGACATTCTGAGCGCTAAGAGGCCTATATTGGGAAAAAGAATAACTACAAATAAAAACTACACAGAAGCATTCTGTGAAACTTCTTTCTCTTCTGTTCATTCATCTAAAAGATTTGAAACTTAGTTTTGATTGAGCCGTTCTGAAACACTCTTTCTGTAGAAAATGCAAGTGGAGATTCGGAGCGCTAAGAGGGTAATAGTGGAAAAAGGAATATATTCAAATATAAACTACACAGAAGCATTGTATGAAACATCTTTCTGTTCTGTGCATTCAGCTAACAGAGTTGAACCTTACTTTTGATTGAGCCGTTCGGGAACACTCTTTCTGTATAAACTGCAATTGGACATTCTGAGCGCTAAGAGGCCTATATTGGGAAAAATAATATCTTCAAATAAAAACTACACAGAAGCATTGTGTGAAACTTATTTCTGATGTGTGCATTCAGCTAACAGAGTTAAACCATACTTTTGATTGCGCAGTTCCGAACATTCTTTCTGTAGAAAATGCAAGTGGACATTCGGAGCGCTAAGAGGGTAATAGTGGAAAAAGGAATATATTCAAATATAAACTACACAGTAGCATTCTGTGAAAATTCTTTTTGTTCTGTGCATTCAACTAACAGAGTTGAACCTTACATTTGATTGAGCCATTCTGAAACACTCTTTTTGTAGAAATTGCAAATGGACATTCTAAGCGCTAAGAGGCCTACACTGGGAAAAAGAATATCTTCAAATAAAAACTACACAGATGCATTCTGTGAAACTTATTTCTGATCTGTAAATTCAGTTAACAGAGCTAAACCATATTTTTAATTGAGCCGTTATGATATACTCTTTTTGTTGAAAATGCAAGTGGACATTCGGAGCGCTAAGATTGTAATAGAGGAAAAAGGAATATCTCCAATTAAAAACTACACAGAAGCATTCTCTGAAACCCCCTCTGTTCTCCGCATTCAAATAACAGAGTTGAGCCTTACTTTTGAAGGAGCAGTTCTGAAACACTCTTTGTGTAGAAACTGCCAGTGGATATACGGAGCGCTAAGTGTATAATAGTCCAAAAAGCAGTATCCTCAACTAAATACTACACAGAAGCATTCAGTGAAACTTCTTTCTGTTCTGTGCATTCAACTAAGATAGTTGAACCTTACATTTGATTGAGCCGCTCTGAAACACTCTTTCTGTAGAAACTGCAATTGGACATTCTGAGCGCTAAGAGGCCTATATTGGGAAAAATAATATCTTCAAATAAAAATTACACAGAAGCATTGTTTGAAACTTATTTCTGATATGTGCATTCAGCTAACAGAGTTAAATCATACTTTTGATTGCGCAGTTCAGAACACTCTTTCTGTAGAAAATGCAAGTGGACATTCGAAGCGCTAAGAGGGTAATAGTGGAAAAAGGGATATATTCAAATATAAACTACACAGTAGCATTCTGTGAAACTTCTTTCTCTTCTGTGCATTCAACTAACAGTGTTGAACCTTACTTTTGATTGAGCCGTTCTGAAACACTCTTTCTGTAGAAACTGCAATTGGACATTCTAAGCGCTAAGAGGCCTACATGGGGAAAAAGAATATCTTCAAATGAAAACTACACAGATGCATTCTGTGAAACTTATTTCTGATCTGTAAATTCAGTTAACAGAGCTAAACCATATTTTTAATTGAGCAGTTATGAAATACTCTTTTTGTTGAAAATGCAAGTGGACATTCGGAGCGCTAAGATTGTAATAGAGGAAAAAGGAATATCTCCAATTAAAAACTACACAGAAGCATTCTCTGAAACCACGTTCTGTTCTCCGCATTCAACTAACAGGGTTGAGCCTTACTTTTGAAGGAGCAGTTATGAAACACTCTTTGTGTAGAAACTGCCAGTGGATATTCGGAGCGCTAAGTGGGTAATAGTCCAAAAAGGAGTATCTTCAACTAAATACTACACAGAAGCATTCTGTGAAACTTCTTTCTGTTCTGTGCATTCAACTAAGAGATTTGAACCTTACATTTGATTGAGCCGTTCTGAAACACTCTTTCTGTAGAAACTGCAATTGGACATTCTGAGTGCTAAGAGGCCTATATTGGGAAAAATAATATCTTCAAATAAAAACTACACAGAAGCATTGTTTGAAACTTATTTCTGATATGTGCATTCAGCTAACAGAGTTAAACCATACTTTTGATTGCGCAGTTCAGAACACTCTTTCTGTAGAAAATGCAAGTGGACATTCGGAGCGCTAAGAGGGTAATAGTGGAAAAAGGAATATATTCAAATATAAACTACACAGAAGCATTCTGTGAAACTTCCTTCTGTTCTGTGCATTTAACTACCAGGGTTGAACCTTACTTTTGATTGAGCCGTTCTGAAACACTCTTTCTGTAGAAACTGCAATTGGACATTCAGAGCGCTAAGAGGCCTATATTGGGAAAAAGAATATCTACAAATAAAAACTACACAAAAGCATTCTGTGAAACTTCTTTCTGTTCTGTTCATTCATCTAAAAGATTTGAACCTTAGTTTTGCTTGAGCCGTTCTGAAACACTCTTTCTGTAGAAAATGCAAGTGGAGATTCGGAGCGCTATGAGGGTAATAGTGGAAAAAGGAATGTCTTCAAATATAAACTACACAGAATCATTCTGTGAAACTTCTTTCTGATCTGTGCATTCAGCTAACAGAGTTAAACCATACTTTTGATAGAGCAGATCTGAACACTCTTTCTGTAGAAAATGCAACTGGACATTTGGAGCGCTAAGAGGGTAGTAGTGGAAAAAGGAATATATTCAAATATAAACTACACAGAAGCATTCTGTGAAACTTCTTTCTGATCTGAGCATTCAGCTAACAGAGTTAAACCATACTTTTGATTGAGCTGTTTTGAAACACTCTGTCTGTAGAAAATGCAACTGGACATTCGTAGCACTAAGTGGGTAATAGTGGAAAAAAGAATATCTTCAAATATAAACTACACAGAAGCATTGTATGAAACAACTTTCTGTTCTGTGCATTCAGCTAACACAGTTGAACCTTACTTTTGATTGAGCCGTTCGGGAACACTCTTTCTGTAGAAACTGCAATTGGACATTCTGAGCGCTAAGAGGCCTATATTGGAAAAAAAAATATCTTCAAATAAAAACTACACAGAAGCATTGTGTGAAACTTATTTCTGATGTGTGCATTCAGCTAACAGAGTTAAACCATACTTTTGATTGCGCAGTTCCGAACATTCTTTCTGTAGAAAATGCAAGTGGACATTCGGAGCGCTAAGAGGGTAATAGTGGAAAAAGGAATATATTCAAATATAAAGTACACAGTAGCATTCTGTGAAACTTCTTTCTGTTCTGTGCATTCAACTAACATAGTTGAACCTTACTTTTGATTGAGCCGTTCTGAAACACTCTTTTTGTAGAAACTGCAATTGGACATTCTAAGCGCTAAGAGGCCTACACTGGGAAAAAGAATATCTTCAAATAAAAACTACACAGATGCATTCTGTGAAACTTATTTCTGATCTGTAAATTCAGTTAACAGAGCTAAACCATATTTTTAATTGAGCCGTTATGAAATACTCTTTTTGTTGAAAATGCAAGTGGACATTCGGAGCGCTAAGATTGTAATAGAGGAAAAAGGAATATCTCCAATTAAAAACTACACAGAAGCATTCTCTGAAACCCCCTCTGTTCTCCGCATTCAAATAACAGAGTTGAGCCTTACTTTTGAAGGAGCAGTTCTGAAACACTCTTTGTGTAGAAACTGCCAGTGGATATTCGGAGCGCTAAGTGTGTAATAGTCCAAAGAGGAGTATCTTCAACTAAATACTAAACAGAAGCATTCAGTGAAACTTCTTTCTGTTCTGTGCATTCAACTAAGATAGTTGAACCTTACATTTGATTGAGCCGTTCTGAAACACTCTTTCTGTAGAAACTGCTATTGGACATTCTGAGCGCTAAGAGGCCTATATTGGGAAAAATAATATCTTCAAATAAAAATTACACAGAAGCATTGTTTGAAACTTATTTCTGATATGTGCATTCAGCTAACAGAGTTAAATCATACTTTTGATTGCGCAGTTCAGAACACTCTTTCTGTATAAAATGCAAGTGGACATTCGGAGCGCTAAGAGGGTAATAGTGGAAAAAGGGATATATTCAAATATAAACTACACAGTAGCATTCTGTGAAACTTCTTTCTCTTCTGTGCATTCAACTAACAGTGTTGAACCTTACTTTTGATTGAGCCGTTCTGAAACACTCTTTCTGTAGAAACTGCAATTGGACATTCTAAGCGCTAAGAGGCCTACATGGGGAAAAAGAATATCTTCAAATGAAAACTACACAGATGCATTCTGTGAAACTTATTTCTGATCTGTAAATTCAGTTAACAGAGCTAAACCATATTTTTAATTGAGCAGTTATGAAATACTCTTTTTGTTGAAAATGCAAGTGGACATTCGGAGCGCTAAGATTGTAATAGAGGAAAAAGGAATATCTCCAATTAAAAACTACACAGAAGCATTCTCTGAAACCACGTTCTGTTCTCCGCATTCAACTAACAGTGTTGAGCCTTACTTTTGAAGGAGCAGTTATGAAACACTCTTTGTGTAGAAACTGCCAGTGGATATTCGGAGCGCTAAGTGGGTAATAGTCCAAAAAGGAGTATCTTCAACTAAATACTACACAGAAGCATTCTGTGAAACTTCTTTCTGTTCTGTGCATTCAACTAAGTGATTTGAACCTTACATTTGATTGAGCCGTTCTGAAACACTCTTTCTGTAGAAACTGCAATTGGACATTCTGAGTGCTAAGGGGCCTATATTGGGAAAAATAATATCTTCAAATAAAAACTACACAGAAGCATTGTTTGAAACTTATTTCTGATATGTGCATTCAGCTAACAGAGTTAAACCATACTTTTGATTGCGCAGTTCAGAACACTCTTTCTGTAGAAAATGCAAGTGGACATTCGGAGCGCTAAGAGGGCAATAGTGGAAAAAGGAATATATCCAAATACAAACTACACAGAAGCATTCTGTGAAACTTCCTTCTGTTCTGTGCATTTAACTACCAGGGTTGAACCTTACTTTTGATTGAGCCGTTCTGAAACACTCTTTCTGTAGAAACTGCAATTGGACATTCTGAGCGCTAGGAGGCCTATATTGGGAAAAAGAATATCTACAAATAAAAACTACACAGAAGCATTCTGTGAAACTTCTTTCTGTTCTGTTCATTCATCTAAAAGATTTGAACCTTAGTTTTGCTTGAGCCGTTCTGAAACACTCTTTCTGTAGAAAATGCAAGTGGAGATTCGGAGCGCTAAGAGGGTAATAGTGGAAAAAGGAATGTCTTCAAATATAAACTACACAGAATCATTCTGTGAAACTTCTTTCTGATCTGTGCATTCAGCTAACAGAGTTAAACCATACTTTTGATAGAGCAGATCTGAACACTCTTTCTGTAGAAAATGCAACTGGACATTGGGAGCGCTAAGAGGGTAGTAGTGGAAAAAGGAATATATTCAAATATAAACTACACAGAAGCATTCTGTGAAACTTCTTTCTGATCTGAGCATTCAGCTAACAGAGTTAAACCATACTTTTGATTGAGCTGTTTTGAAACACTCTGTCTGTAGGAAATGCAACTGGACATTCGTAGCACTAAGTGGGTAATAGTGGAAAAAAGAATATCTTCAAATATAAACTACACAGAAGCATTGTATGAAACAACTTTCTGTTCTGTGCATTCAGCTAACAGAGTTGAACCTTACTTTTGATTGAGCCGTTCGGGAACACTCTTTCTGTAGAAACTGCAATTGGACATTCTGAGCGCTAAGAGGCCTATATTGGGAAAAAAAATATCTTCAAATAAAAACTACACAGAAGCATTGTGTGAAACTTATTTCTGATGTGTGCATTCAGCTAACAGAGTTAAACCATACTTTTGATTGCGCAGTTCCGAACATTCTTTCTGTAGAAAATGCAAGTGGACATTCGGAGCGCTAAGAGGGTAATAGTGGAAAAAGGAATATATTCAAATATAAACTACACAGTAGCATTCTGTGAAACTTCTTTCTGTTCTGTGCATTCAACTAACAGAGTTGAACCTTACTTTTGATTGAGCCGTTCTGAAACACTCTTTTTGTAGAAACTGCAATTGGACATTCTAAGCGCTAAGAGGCCTACACTGGGAAAAAGAATATCTTCAAATAAAAACTACACAGATGCATTCTGTGAAACTTATTTCTGATCTGTAAATTCAGTTAACAGAGCTAAACCATATTTTTAATTGAGCAGTTATGAAATACTCTTTTTGTTGAAAATGCAAGTGGACATTCGGAGCGCTAAGATTGTAATAGAGGAAAAAGGAATATCTCCAATTAAAAACTACACAGAAGCATTCTCTGAAACCCCCTCTGTTCTCTGCATTCAAATAACAGAGTTGAGCCTTACTTTTGAAGGAGCAGTTCTGAAAGACGCTTTGTGTAGAAACTGCCAGTGGATATTCGGAGCGCTAAGTGTGTAATAGTCCAAAAAGGAGTATCTTCAACTAAATACTACACAGAAGCATTCAGTGAAACTTCTTTCTGTTCTGTGCATTCAACTAAGAGAGTTGAACCTTACATTTGATTCAGCCGTTCTGAAACACTCTTTCTGTAGAAACTGCAATTGGACATTCTGAGCGCTAAGAGGCCTATATTGGGAAAAATAATAACTTCAAATAAAAATTACACAGAAGCATTGTTTGAAACTTATTTCTGATATGTGCATTCAGCTAACAGAGTTAAAATATACTTTTGATTGCGCAGTTCAGAACACTCTTTCTGTAGAAACTGCAATTGGACATTCTGAGCGCTAAGAGGTCTATATTGGGAAAAATAATATCTTCAAATGCAAACTACACAGAAGCATTGTGTGAAACTTATTTCTGATATGTTCATTAAGCTAACAGAGTTAAACCATACTTTTGATTGCGCAGTTCTGAACACTCTTTCTGTAGAAAATGCAAGTGGACATTCGGAGCGCTAAGAGGGTAATAGTGGAAAAAGGAATATATTCAAATATAAACTACACAGTAGCATTCTGTGAAAATTCTTTCTGTTCTGTGCATTCAACTAACAGAGTTGAACCTTACTTTTGATTGAGCCGTTCTGAAACACTCTTTCTGTAGAAACTGCAATTGGACATGCTAAGCGCTAAGAGGCCTACATTGGGAAAAAGAATATCTTCAAATAAAAACTACACAGATGCATTCTGTGAAACTTATTTCTGATCTGTAAATTCAGTTAACAGAGATAAAACATATTTTTGATTGAGCAGTTATGAAACACTCTTTTTGTAGAAAATGCAAGTGGAGATTCGGAGCGCTGAGAGGGTAATAGTGGAAAAAGGAATGTCTTCAAATATAAACTACACAGAATCATTCGGTGAAACTTCTTTCTGATCTGTGCATTCAGCTAACAGAGTTAAACCATACTTTTGATTGAGCAGATCTGAACACTCTTTCTGTAGAAAATGCAACTGGACATTTGGAGCGCTAAGAGCGTAGTAGTGGAAAAAGGAATATATTCAAATATAAACTACACAGAAGCATTCTGTGAAACTTCTTTCTGATCTGAGCATTCAGCTAACAGAGTTAAACCATACTTTTGATTGAGCAGTTTTGAAACACTCTGTCTGTAGAAAATGCAACTGGACATTCGTAGCGCTAAGTGGGTAATAGTGGAAAAAAGAATATGTTCAAATATAAACTACACAGAAGCATTGTATGAAACTTCTTTCTGTTCTGTGCATTCAACTAACAGAGTTGAACCTTACTTTTGATTGAGCCGTTCTGAAACACTCTTTCTGTAGAAACTGCAATTGGACATTCTGAGCGCTAAGAGGCGTATATTGGGAAAAAGAATGTCTACAAATGAAAACTACACAGAAGAATTGTGTGAAAATTCTTTCTGTTCTGTTTGTTCAACTAAGAGAGTTGAACCTTAGTTTTGATTGAGCCGTTCTGAAACACTCTTTCTGTAGAAAATGCAAGTGGAGATTCGGAGCGCTAAGAGGGTAATAGTGGAAAAAGGAATGTCTCCAAATATAAACTACACAGAATCTTTCTGTGAAACTTCTTTCTGATCTGTGCATTCAGCTAACAGAGTTAAACCATACTTTTGATTGAGCAGATCTGAACACTCTTTCTGTAGAAAATGCAACTGGACATTTGGAGCTCTAAGAGCGTAGTAGTGGAAAAAGGAATATATTCAAATATAAACTACACAGAAGCATTCTGTGAAACTTCTTTCTGATCTGTGCATTCAGCTAACAGAGTTAAACCATACCTTTGATTGAGCAGATCTGAACACTCTTTCTGTAGAAAATGCAACTGGACATTTGGAGCGCTAAGAGAGTAGTAGTGGAAAAAGGAATATATTCAAATATAAACTACACAGAAGCATTCTGTGAAACTTCTTTCTGATCTGAGCATTCAGCTAACATAGTTAAACCATACTTTTGATTGAGCAGTTTTGAAACACTCTGTCTGTAGAAAATGCAACTGGACATTCGTAGCGCTAAGTGGGTAATAGTGGAAAAAAGAATATGTTCAAATATAAACTACACATAAGCATTGTATGAAACTTCTTTCTGTTCTGTGCATTCAACTAACAGAGTTGAACCTTACTTTTGATTGAGCCTTTCGGAAACACTCTTTCTGTAGAAACTGCAATTGGACATTCTGAGCGCTAAGAGGCCTCTATTGGGAAAAATAATATCTTCAAATAAAAACTACACAGAAGCATTGTGTGAAACTTATTTCTGATATGTTCTTTAAGCTAACAGAGTTAAACCATACTTTTGATTGCGCAGTTCTGAACACTATTTCTGTAGAAAATGCAAGTGGACATTCGGAGCGCTAAGAGGGTAATAGTGGAAAAAGGAATATATTTAAATATAAACTACACAGTAGCATTCTGTAAAAATTCTTTCTGTTCTGTGCATTCAACTAACAGATTTGAACCTTACTTTTGATTGAGCCGTTCTGAAACACTCTTTCTGTAGAAACTGCAATTGGACATGCTAAGCGCTAAGAGGCCTACATTGGGAAAAAGAATATCTTCAAATGAAAACTACACAGATGCATTCTGTGAAACATATTTCTGATCTGTAAATTCAGTTAACAGAGATAAAACATATTTTTGATTGAGCAGTTATGAAACACTCTTTTTGTAGAAAATGCAAGTGGAGATTCGGAGCGCTAAGAGGGTAATAGTGGAAAAAGGAATATATTTAAATATAAACTACACAGTAGCATTCTGTGAAAATTCTTTCTGTTCTGTGCATTCAACTAACAGAGTTGAACCTTACTTTTGATTGAGCCGTTCTGAAACACTCTTTCTGTACAAACTGCAATTGGACATGCTAAGCGCTAAGAGGCCTACATTGGGAAAAACAATATCTTCAAATGAAAACTACACAGATGCATTCTGTGAAACTTATTTCTGATCTGTAAATTCAGTTAACAGAGATAAAACATATTTTTGATTGAGCAGTTATGAAACACTCTTTTTGTAGAAAATGCAAGTGGAGATTCGGAGCGCTAAGAGGGTAATAGTGGAAAAAGGAATGTCTTCAAATATAAACTACACAGAATCATTCGGTGAAACTTCCTTCTGATCTGTGCATTCAGCTAACAGAGTTAAACCATACTTTTGATTGAGCAGATCTGAACACTCTTTCTGTAGAAAATGCAACTGGACATTTGGAGCGCTAAGAGCGTAGTCGTGGAAAAAGGAATATATTCAAATATAAACTACACAGAAGCATTCTGTGAAACTTCTTTCTGATCTGAGCATTCAGCTAACAGAGTTAAACCATACTTTTGATTGAGCAGTTGTGAAACACTCTGTCTGTAGAAAATGCAACTGGACATTCGTAGCGCTAAGTGGGTAATAGTGGAAAAAAGAATATGTTCAAATATAAACTACACAGAAGCATTGTATGAAACTTCTTTCTGTTCTGTGCATTCAACTAACAGAGTTGAACCTTACTTTTGATTGAGCCGTTCTGAAACACTCTTTCTGTAGAAACTGCAATTGGACATTCTGAGCGCAAGGAGGCCTCTATTGGGAAAAAGAATGTCTACAAATAAAAACTACACAGAAGAATTGTGTGAAACTTCTTTCTGTTCTGTTTCTTCAACTAAAAGAGTTGAACCTTAGTTTTGATTGAGCCCTTCTGAAACACTCTTTCTGTAGAAAATGCAAGTGGAGATTCGGAGCGCTAAGAGGGTAATAGTGGAAAAAGGAATGTCTCCAAATATAAACTACACAGAATCATTCGGTGAAACTTCTTTCTGATCTGTGCATTCAGCTAACAGAGTTAAACCATACTTTTGATTGAGCAGATCTGAACACTCTTTCTGTAGAAAATGCAACTGGACATTTGGATCGCTAAGAGATTAGTAGTGGAAAAAGGAATATATTCAAATATAAACTACACAGAAGCATTCTGTGAAACTTCTTTCTGATCTGAGCATTCAGCTAACAGAGTTAAACCATACTTTTGATTGAGCAGTTTTGAAACACTCTGTCTGTAGAAAATGCAACTTCACATTCGTAGCGCTAAGTCGGTAATACTGGAAAAAAGAATATGTTCAAATATAAACTACACAGAAGCATTGTATGAAACTTCTTTCTGTTCTGTGCATTCAACTAACAGAGTTGAACCTTACTTTTGATTGAGCCTTTCTGAAACACTCTTTCTGTAGAAACTGCAATTGGACATTCTGAGCGCTAAGAGGCCTCTATTGGGAAAAATAATATCTTCAAATAAAAACTACACAGAAGCATTGTGTGAAACTTATTTCTGATATGTTCATTAAGCTAACAGAGTTAAACCATACTTTTGATTGCGCAGTTCTGAACACTCTTTCTGTAGAAAATGCAAGTGGACATTCGGAGCGCTAAGAGGGTAACAGTGGAAAAAGGAATATATTTAAATATAAACTACACAGTAGCATTCTGTGAAAATCCTTTCTGTTCTGTGCATTCAACTAACAGAGTTGAACCTTACTTTTGATTGAGCCGTTCTGAAACACTCTTTCTGTAGAAACTGCAATGGGACATGCTAAGCGCTAAGAGGCCTACATTGGGAAAAAGTATATCTTCAAATAAAAACTACACAGAAGCATTCTGTGAAACATATTTCTGATCTGTAAATTCAGTTAAGAGATAAAACATATTTTTGATTGAGCAGTTATGAAACACTCTTTTTGTAGAAAATGCAAGTGGAGATTCGGAGCACTAAGAGGGTAATAGTGGAAAAAGGAATATATTTAAATATAAACTACACAGTAGCATTCTGTGAAAATTCTTTCTGTTCTGTGCATTCAACTAACAGAGTTGAACCTTACTTTTGATTGAGCCGTTCTGAAACACTCTTTCTGTAGAAACTGCAATTGGACATGCTAAGCGCTAAGAGGCCTACATTGGGAAAAAGAATATCTTCAAATAAAAACTACACAGATGCATTCTGTGAAACTTATTTCTGATCTGTAAATTCAGTTAACAGAGATAAAACATATTTTTGATTGAGCAGTTATGAAACACTCTTTTTGTAGAAAATGCAAGTGGAGATTCGGAGCGCTAAGAGGGTAATAGTGGAAAAAGGAATGTCTTCAAATATAAACTACACAGAATCATTCGGTGAAACTTCTTTCTGATCTGTGCATTCAGCTAACAGAGTTAAACCATACTTTTGATTGAGCAGATCTGAACACTCTTTCAGTAGAAAATGCAACTGGACATTTGGAGCGCTAAGAGCGTAGTAGTGGAAAAAGGAATATATTCAAATATAAACTACACAGAAGCATTCTGTGAAACTTCTTTCTGATCTGAGCATTCAGCTAACAGAGTTAAACCATACTTTTGATTGAGCAGTTTTGAAACACTCTGTCTGTAGAAAATGCAACTGGACATTCGTAGCGCTAAGTGGGTAATAGTGGAAAAAAGAATATGTTCAAATATAAACTACACAGAAGCATTGTATGAAACTTCTTTCTGTTCTGTGCATTCAACTAACAGAGTTGAACCTTACTTTTGATTGAGCCGTTCTGAAACACTCTTTCTGTAGAAACTGCAATTGGACATTCTGAGCGCTAAGAGGCCTATATTGGGAAAAAGAATGTCTACAAATAAAAACTACACAGAAGAATTGTGTGAAATTTCTTTCTGTTCTGTTTGTTCAACTAAAAGAGTTGAACCTTAGTTTTGATTGAGCCGTTCTGAAACACTCTTTCTGTAGAAAATGCAAGTGGAGATTCGGAGCGCTAAGAGGGTAATAGTGGAAAAAGGAATGTCTCCAAATATAAACTACACAGAATAATTCGGTGAAACTTCTTTCTGATCTGTGCATTCAGCTAACAGAGTTAAACCATACTTTTGATTGAGCAGATCTGAACACTCTTTCTGTAGAAAATGCAACTGGACATTTGGATCGCTAAGAGATTAGTAGTGGAAAAAGGAATATATTCAAATATAAACTACACAGAAGCATTCTGTGAAACTTCTTTCTGATCTGAGCATTCAGCTAACAGAGTTAAAGCATACTTTTGATTCAGCAGTTTTGAAACACTCTGTCTGTAGAAAATGCAACTGGACATTCGTAGCGCTAAGTGGGTAATAGTGGAAAAAAGTATATGTTCAAATATAAACTACACAGAAGCGTTGTATGAAACTTCTTTCTGTTCTGTGCATTCAACTAACGGAGTTGAACCTTACTTTTGATTGAGCCGTTCTGAAACACTCTTTCTGTAGAAACTGCAATTGGACATTCTGAGCGCTAAGAGGCCCCTATTGGGAAAAATAATATCTTCAAATAAAAATTAGACAGAAGCATTGTGTGAAACTTATTTCTGATATGTTCATTAAGCTAACAGAGTTAAACCATACTTTTGATTGCGCAGTTCTGAACACTCTTTCTGTAGAAAATGCAAGTGGACATTCGGAGCGCTAAGAGGGTAATAGTGGAAAGAGGAATATATTCAAATATAAACTACACAGTAGCATTCTGTGAAAATTCTTTCTGTTCTGTGCATTCAACTAACAGAGTTGAACCTTACTTTTGATTGAGCCGTTCTGAAACACTCTTTCTGTAGAATCTGCAATTGGACATGCTAAGCGCTAAGAGGCCTACATTGGGAAAAAGAATATCTTCAAATAAAAACTACACAGATGCATTCTGTGAAACTTATTTCTGATCTGTAAATTCAGTTAACAGAGATAAAACATATTTTTGATTGAGCAGTTATGAAAGACTCTTTTTGTAGAAAATGCAAGTGGAGATTCGGAGCGCTAAGAGGGTAATAGTGGAAAAAGGAATGTCTTCAAATATAAACTACACAGAATCATTCGGTGAAACTTCTTTCTGATCTGTGCATTCAGCTAACAGAGTTAAACCATACTTTTGATTGAGCAGATCTGAACACTCTTTCTGTAGAAAATGCAACTGGACATTTGGAGCGCTAAGAGCATAGTAGTGGAAAAAGGAATATATTCAAATATAAACTACACAGAAGCATTCTGTGAAACTTCTTTCTGATCTGAGCATTCAGCTAACAGAGTTAAACCATACTTTTGATTGAGCAGTTTTGAAACACTCTGTCTGTAGAAAATGCAACTGGACATTCGTAGCGCTAAGTGGGTAATAGTGGAAAAAAGTATATGTTCAAATATAAACTACACAGAAGCATTGTATGAAACTTCTTTCTGTTCTGTGCATTCAACTAACAGAGTTGAACCTTACTTTTGATTGAGCCGTTCTGAAACACTCTTTCTGTAGAAACTGCAATTGGACATTCTGAGCGCTAAGAGGCCTCTATTGGGAAAAATAATATCTTCAAATAAAAACTACACAGAAGCACTGTGTGAAACTTATTTCTGATATGTTCATTAAGCTAAAAGAGTTAAACCATACTTTTGAATGCGCAGTTCTGAAAACTCTTTCCGTAGAAAATGCAAGTGGACATTCGGAGCGCTAAGAGGGTAATAGTGGAAAAAGGAACATATTCACATATAAACTACACAGTAGCATTCTGTGAAAATTCTTTCTGTTCTGTGCATTCAACTAACAGAGTTGAACCTTACTTTTGATTGAGCCGTTCTGAAACACTCTTTCTGTAGAAACTGCAATTGGACATGCTAAGCGCTAAGAGGCCTACATTGGGAAAAAGAATATCTTCAAATAAAAACTACACAGATGCATTCTGTGAAACTTATTTCTGATCTGTAAATTCAGTTAACAGAGATAAAACATATTTTTGATTGAGCAGTTATGAAACACTCTTTTTGTAGAAAATGCAAGTGGAGATTCGGAGCGCTAAGAGGGTAATAGTGGAAAAAGGAATGTCTTCAAATATAAACTACACAGAATCATTCGGTAAAACTTCTTTCTGATCTGTGCATTCAGCTAACAGAGTTAAACCATACTTTTGATTGAGCAGATCTGAACACTCTTTCTGTAGAAAATGCAACTGGACATTTGGAGCGCTAAGAGCGTAGTAGTGGAAAAAGGAATATATTCAAATATAAACTACACACAAGCATTCTGTGAAAGTTCTTTCTGATCTGAGCATTCAGCTAACAGAGTTAAACCATACTTTTGATTGAGCAGTTTTGAAACACTCTGTCTGTAGAAAATGCAACTGCACATTCGTAGCGCTAAGTGGGTAATAGTGGAAAAAAGAATATGTTCAAATATAAACTACACAGAAGCATTGTATGAAACTTCTTTCTGTTCTGTGCATTCAACTAAAAGATTTGAACCTTACTTTTGATTGAGCCGTTCTGAAACACTCTTTCTGTAGAAACTGCAATTGGACATTCTGAGCGCTAGGAGGCCTATATTGGGAAAAAGAATGTCTACAAATAAAAACTACACAGAAGAATAGTTTGAAACTCCTTTCTGTTCTGTTTGTTCAACTAAAAGACTTGAACCTTCGTTTTGATTTAGCCGTTCTGAAACACTCTTTCTGTAGAAAATGCAAGTGGAGATTCGGAGCGCTAAGAGGGTAATAGTGGAAAAAGGAATGTCTCCAAATATAAACTACACAGAATCATTCTGTGAAACTTCTTTCTGATCTGTGCATTCAGCTAACAGAGTTAAACCATACTTTTGATTGAGCAGATCTGAACACTCTTTCTGTAGAAAATGCAACTGGACATTTGGAGCGCTAAGAGAGTACTAGTGGAAAAAGGAATATATACAAATATAAACTACACAGAAGCATTCTGTGAAACTTCATTCTGATCTGAGCATTCAGCTAACAGAGTTAAACCATACTTTTGATTGAGCAGTTTTGAAACACTCTGTCTGTAGAAAATGCAACTGGACATTCCTAGCGCTAAGTGGGTAATAGTGGAAAAAAGAATATGTTCAAATATAAACTACACAGAAGCATTGTATGAAACTTCTTTCTGTTCTGTGCATTCAACTAACAGAGTTGAACCTTAATTTTGATTGAGCCATTCTGAAACTCTCTTTCTGTAGAATCTGCAATTGGACATTCTGAGCGCTAAGAGGCCTCTATTGGGAAAAATAATATCTTCAAATAAAAACTACACAGAAGCATTGTGTGAAACTTATTTCTGATATGTTCATTAAGCTAACAGAGTTAAACCATACTTTTGATTGCGCAGTTCTGAACACTCTTTCTGTAGAAAATGCAAGTGGACATTCGGAGCGCTAAGAGGGTAATAGTGGAAAAAGGAATATATTCAAATATAAACTACACAGTAGCATTCTGTGAAAATTCTTTCTGTTCTGTGCATTCAACTAACAGAGTTGAACCTTACTTTTGATTGAGCCGTTCTGAAACACTCTTTCTGTAGAAACTGCAATTGTACATGCTAAGCGCCAAGAGGCCTACATTGGGAAAAAGAATATCTTCAAATAAAAACTACACAGATGCATTCTGTGAAACTTATTTCTGATCTGTAAATTCAGTTAACAGAGATAAAACATATTTTTGATTGAGCAGTTATGAAACACTCTTTTTGTAGAAAATGCAAGTGGAGATTCGGAGCGCTAAGAGGGTAATAGTGGAAAAAGGAATATCTTCAAATATAAACTACACAGAATCATTCGGTGAAACTTCTTTCTGATCTGTGCATTCAGCTAACAGAGTTAAACCATACTTTTGATTGCGCAGTTCTGAACACTCTTTCTGTAGAAAATGCAAGTGGACATTCGGAGCGCTAAGAGGGTAATAGTGGAAAAAGGAATATATTCAAATATAAACTACACAGTAGCATTCTGTGAAAATTCTTTCTGTTCTGTGCATTCAACTAACAGAGTTGAACCTTACTTTTGATTGAGCCGTTCTGAAACACTCTTTCTGTAGAAAATGCAAGTGGAGATTCGGAGCGCTAAGAGGGTAATAGTGGAAAAAGGAATGTCTTCAAATATAAACTACACAGAATCATTCGGTGAAACTTCTTTCTGATCTGTGCATTCAGCTAACAGAGTTAAACCATACTTTTGATTGAGCAGATCTGAACACTCTTTCTGTAGAAAATGCAACTGGACATTTGGAGCGCTAAGAGCATAGTAGTGGAAAAAGGAATATATTCAAATATAAACTACACAGAAGTATTCTGTGAAACTTCTTTCTGATCTGAGCATTCAGCTAACAGAGTTAAACCATACTTTTGATTGAGCAGTTTTGAAACACTCTGTCTGTAGAAAATGCAACTGGGCATTCGTAGCGCTAAGTGGGTAATAGTGGAAAAAAGAATATGTTCAAATATAAACTACACAGAAGCATTGTATGAAACTTCTTTCTGTTCTGTGCATTCAACTAAAAGATTTGAACCTTACTTTTGATTGAGCCGTTCTGAAACACTCTTTCTGTAGAAACTGCAATTGGACATTCTGAGCGCTAGGAGGCCTATATTGGGAAAAAGAATGTCTACAAATAAAAACCACACAGAAGAATTGTTTGAAACTTCTTTCTGTTCTGTTTGTTCAACTAAAAGAGTTGAACCTTCGTTTTGATTGAGCCGTTCTGAAACACTCTTTCTGTAGAAAATGCAAGTGGAGATTCGGAGCGCTAAGAGGGTAATAGTGGAAAAAGGAATGTCTCCAAATATAAACTACACAGAATCATTCTGTGAAACTTCTTTCTGATCTGTGCATTCAGCTAACAGAGTTAAACCATACTTTTGATTGAGCAGATCTGAACACTCTTTCTGTAGAAAATGCAACTGGACATTTGGAGCGCTAAGTGGGTAATAGTGGAAAAAAGAATATGTTCAAATATAAACTACACAGAAGCATTGTATGAAACTTTTTCTGTTCTGTGCATTCAACTAACAGAGTTGAACCTTACTTTTGATTGAGCCGTTCTGAAACACTCTTTCTGTAGAAACTGCAATTGGACATTCTGAGCGCTAAGAGGCCTCTATTGGGAAAAATAATATCTTCAAATAAAAACTACACAGAAGCATTGTGTGAAACTTATTTCTGATATGTTCATTAAGCTAACAGAGTTAAACCATACTTTTGATTGCGCAGTTCTGAACACTCTTCCTGTAGAAAATGCAAGTGGACATTCGGAGCGCTAAGAGGGTAATAGTGGAAAAAGTAATATATTCAAATATAAACTACACAGTAGCATTCTGTGAAAATTCTTTCTGTTCTGTGCATTCAACTAACAGAGTTGAACCTTACTTTTGATTGAGCCGTTCTGAAACACTCTTTCTGTAGAAACTGCAATTGGACATGCTAAGCGCTAAGAGGCCTACATTGGGAAAAAGAATATCTTCAAATAAAAACTACACAGATGCATTCTGTGAAACTTATTTCTGATCTGTAAATTCAGTTAACAGAGATAAAATATATTTTTGATTGAGCAGTTATGAAACACTCTTTTTGTAGAAAATGCAAGTGGAGATTCGGAGCGCTAAGAGGGTACTAGTGGAAAAAGGAATGTCTTCAAATATAAACTACACAGAATCATTCGGTGAAACTTCTTTCTGATCTGTGCATTCAGCTAACACAGTTAAACCATACTTTTGATTGAGAAGATCTGAACACTCTTTCTGTAGAAAATGCAACTGGACATTTGGAGCGCTAAGAGAGTACTAGTGGAAAAAGGAATATATACAAATATAAACTACACAGAAGCATTCTGTGAAACTTCTTTCTGATCTGAGCATTCAGCTAACAGAGTTAAACCATACTTTTGATTGAGCAGTTTTGAAACACTCTGTCTGTAGAAAATGCAACTGGACATTCGTAGCGCTAAGTGGGTAATAGTGGAAAAAAGAATATGTTCAAATATAAACTACACAGAAGCATTGTATGAAACTTCTTTCTGTTCTGTGCATTCAACTAACAGAGTTGAACCTTACTTTTGATTGAGCCTTTCTGAAACACTCTTTCTGTAGAAACTGCAATTGGACATTCTGAGCGCTAAGAGGCCTCTATTGGGAAAAATAATATCTTCAAATAAAAACTACACAGAAGCATTATGTGAAACTTATTTCTGATATGTTCATTAAGCTAACAGAGTTAAACCATACTTTTGATTGCGCAGTTCTGAACACTCTTTCTGTAGAAAATGCAAGTGGACATTCGGAGCGCTAAGAGGGTAATAGTGGAAAAAGGAATATATTCAAATATAAACTACACAGTAGCATTCTGTGAAAATTCTTTCTTTTCTGTGCATTCAACTAACAGAGTTGAACCTTACTTTTGATTGAGCCGTTCTGAAACACTCTTTCTGTAGAATCTGCAATTGGACATGCTAAGCGCTAAGAGGCCTACATTGGGAAAAAGAATATCTTCAAATAAAAACTACACAGATGCATTCTGTGAAACTTATTTGTGATCTGTAAATTCAGTTAACAGAGATAAAACAAATTTTTGATTGAGCAGTTATGAAACACTCTTTTTGTAGAAAATGCAAGTGGAGATTCGGAGCGCTAAGAGGGTACTAGTGGAAAAAGGAATGTCTTCAAATATAAACTACACAGAATCATTCGGTGAAAATTCTTTCTGATCTGTGCATTCAGCTAACAGAGTTAAACCATACTTTTGATTGAGCAGATCTGAACACTCTTTCTGTAGAAAATGCAACTGGACATTTGGAGCGCTAAGAGCGTAGTAGTGGAAAAAGGAATATATTCAAATATAAACTACACAGAAGCATTCTGTGAAACTTCTTTCTGATCTGAGCATTCAGCTAACAGAGTTAAACCATACTTTTGATTGAGCAGTTTTGAAACACTCTGTCTGTGGAAAATGCAACTGGACATTCGTAGCGCTAAGTGGGTAATAGTGGAAAAAAGAATATGTTCAAATATAAACTACACAGAAGCATTGTATGAAACTTCTTTCTGTTCTGTGCATTCAACTAACAGAGTTGAACATTACTTTTGATTGAGCCGTTCTGAAACACTCTTTCTGTAGAAACTGCAATTGGACATTCTGAGCGCTAGGAGGCCTATATTGGGAAAAAGAATGTCTACAAATAAAAACTACACGGAAGAATTGTGTGAAACTTCTTTCTGTTCTGTTTGTTCAACTAAAAGATTTGAACCTTAGTTTTGATTGAGCCGTTCTGAAACACTCTTTCTGTAGAAAATGCAAGTGGAGATTCGGAGCGCTAAGAGGGTAATAGTGGAAAAAGGAATGTCTCCAAATATAAACTACACAGAATCATTCTGTGAAACTTCTTTATGATCTGTGCATTGAGCTAACAGAGTTAAACCATACTTTTGATAGAGCAGATCTGAACACTCTTTCTGTAGAAAATGCAACTGGACATTTGGAGCGCTAAGAGAGTAGTAGTGGAAAAAGGAATATATTCAAATATAAACTACACAGAAGCATTCTGTGAAACTTCTTTCTGATCTGAGCATTCAGCTAACAGATTTAAACCATACTTTTGATTGAGCAGTTTTGAAACACTCTGTCTGTAGAAAATGCAACGGGACATTCGTAGCGCTAAGTGGGTAATAGTGGAAAAAAGAATATGTTCAAATATAAACTACACAGAAGCATTGTATGAAACTTCTTTCTGTTCTGTGCATTCAACTAACAGAGTTGAACCTTACTTTTGATTGAGCCTTTCTGAAACACTCTTTCTGTAGAAACTGCAATTGGACATTCTGAGCGCTAAGAGGCCTCTATTGGGAAAAATAATATCTTCAAATAAAAACTACACAGAAGCATTGTGTGAAACTTATTTCTGATATGTTCATTAAGCTAACAGAGTTAAACCATACTTTTGATTGCGCAGTTCTGAACACTCTTTCTGTAGAAAATGCAAGTGGACATTCGGAGCGCTAAGAGGGTAATAGTGGAAAAAGGAATATATTCAAATATAAACTACACAGTAGCATTCTGTGAAAATTCTTTCTGTTCTGTGCATTCAACTAGCAGAGTTGAACCTTACTTTTGATTGAGCCGTTCTGAAACACTCTTTCTGTAGAAACTGCAATTGGACATGCTAAGCGCTAAGAGTCCTACATTGGGAAAAAGAATATCTTCAAATAAAAACTACACAGATGCATTCTGTGAAACTTATTTCTGATCTGTAAATTCAGTTAACAGAGATAAAACATATTTTTGATTGAGCAGTTATGAAACACTCTTTTTGTAGAAAATGCAAGTGGAGATTCGGAGCGCTAAGAGGGTACTAGTGGAAAAAGGAATGTCTTCAAATATAAACTACACAGAAGCATTCTGTGAAACTTCTTTCTGATCTGAGCATTCAGCTAACAGAGTTAAACCATACTTTTGATTGAGCAGTTTTGAAACACTCTGTCTGTAGAAAATGCAACTGGACATTCGTAGCGCTAAGTGGGTAATAGTGGAAAAAAGAATATGTTCAAATATAAACTACACAGAAGCATTGTATGAAACTTCTTTCTGTTCTGTGCATTCAACTAACAGAGTTGAACCTTACTTTTGATTGAGCCTTTCTGAAACACTCTTTCTGTAGAAACTGCAATTGGACATTCTGAGCGCTAAGAGGCCTCTATTGGGAAAAATAATATCTTCAAATAAAAACTACACAGAAGCATTGTGTGAAACTTATTTCTGATATGTTCATTAAGCTAACAGAGTTAAACCATACTTTTGATTGCGCAGTTCTGAACACTCTTTCTGTAGAAAATGCAAGTGGACATTCGGAGCGCTAAGAGGGTAATAGTGGAAAAAGGAATATATTCAAATATAAACTACACAGTAGCATTCTGTGAAAATCCTTTCTGTTCTGTGCATTCAACTAACAGAGTTGAACCTTACTTTTGATTGAGCCGTTCTGAAACACTCTTTCTGTAGAAACTGCAATTGGACATGCTAAGCGCTAAGAGACCTACATTGGGAAAAAGAATATCTTCAAATAAAAACTACACAGATGCATTCTGTGAAACTTATTTTTGATCTGTAAATTCAGTTAACAGAGATAAAACATATTTTTGATTGAGCAGTTATGAAACACTCTTTTTGTAGAAAATGCAAGTGGAGATTCGGAGCGCTAAGAGGGTACTAGTGGAAAAAGGAATGTCTTCAAATATAAACTACACAGAATCATTCGGTGAAACTTCTTTCTGATCTGTGCATTCAGCTAACAGAGTTAAACCATACTTTTGATTGAGCAGATCTGAACACTCTTTCTGTAGAAAATGCAACTGGACATTTGGAGCGCTAAGAGCGTAGTAGTGGAAAAAGGAATATATTCAAATATAAACTACACAGAAGCATTCTGTGAAACTTCTTTCTGATCTGAGCATTCAGCTAACAGAGTTAAACCATACTTTTGATTGAGCAGTTTTGAAACTCTCTGTCTGTAGAAAATGCAACTGGACATTCGTAGCGCTAAGTGGGTAATAGTGGAAAAAAGAATATGTTCAAATATAAACTACACAGAAGCATTGTATGAAACTTCTTTCTGTTCTGTGCATTCAACTAACAGAGTTGAACCTTACTTTTGATTGAGCCGTTCTGAAACACTCTTTCTGTAGAAACTGCAATAGGACATTCTGAGCGCTAAGAGGCCTATATTGGGAAAAAGAATGTCTACAAATAAAAACTACACAGAAGAATTGTGTGAAACTTCTTTCTGTTCTGTTTGTTCAACTAAAAGAGTTGAACCTTAGTTTTGATTGAGCCGTTCTGAAACACTCTTTCTGTAGAAAATGCAAGTGGAGTATCGGAGCGCTAAGTGGGTAATAGTGGAAAAAGGAATGTCTCCAAATATAAACTACACAGAATCATTCTGTGAAACTTCTTTCTGATCTGTGCATTCAGCTAACAGAGTTAAACCATACTTTTGATTGAGCAGATCTGAACACTCTTTCTGTAGAAAATGCAACTGGACATTTGGAGCGCTAAGTGGGTAATAGTGGAAAAAAGAATATGTTCAAATATAAACTACACAGAAGCATTGTATGAAACTTTTTCTGTTCTGTGCATTCAACTAACAGAGTTGAACCTTACTTTTGATTGAGCCGTTCTGAAACACTCTTTCTGTAGAAACTGCAATTGGACATTCTGAGCGCTAAGAGGCCTCTATTGGGAAAAATAATATCTTCAAATAAAAACTACACAGAAGCATTGTGTGAAACTTATTTCTGATATGTTCATTAAGCTAACAGAGTTAAACCATACTTTTGATTGCGCAGTTCTGAACACTCTTTCTGTAGAAAATGCAAGTGGACATTCGGAGCGCTAAGAGGGTAATAGTGGAAAAAGAAATATATTCAAATATAAACTACACAGTAGCATTCTGTGAAAATTCTTTCTGTTCTGTGCATTCAACTAACAGAGTTGAACCTTACTTTTGATTGAGCCGTTCTGAAACACTCTTTCTGTAGAAACTGCAATTGGACATTCTGAGCGCTAGGAGGCCTATATTGGGAAAAAGAATGTCTACAAATAAAAACTACACGGAAGAATTGTGTGAAACTTCTTTCTGTTCTGTTTGTTCAACTAAAAGATTTGAACCTTAGTTTTGATTGAGCCGTTCTGAAACACTCTTTCTGTAGAAAATGCAAGTGGAGATTCGGAGCGCTAAGAGGGTACTAGTGGAAAAAGGAATGTCTCCAAATATAAACTACACAGAATCATTCTGTGAAACTTCTTTATGATCTGTGCATTGAGCTAACAGAGTTAAACCATACTTTTGATAGAGCAGATCTGAACACTCTTTCTGTAGAAAATGCAACTGGACATTTGGAGCGCTAAGAGAGTAGTAGTGGAAAAAGGAATATATTCAAATATAAACTACACAGAAGCATTCTGTGAAACTTCTTTCTGATCTGAGCATTCAGCTAACAGATTTAAACCATACTTTTGATTGAGCAGTTTTGAAACACTCTGTCTGTAGAAAATGCAACGGGACATTCGTAGCGCTAAGTGGGTAATAGTGGAAAAAAGAATATGTTCAAATATAAACTACACAGAAGCATTGTATGAAACTTCTTTCTGTTCTGTGCATTCAACTAACAGAGTTGAACCTTACATTTGATTGAGCCTTTCTGAAACACTCTTTCTGTAGAAACTGCAATTGGACATTCTGAGCGCTAAGAGGCCTCTATTGGGAAAAATAATATCTTCAAATAAAAACTACACAGAAGCATTGTGTGAAACTTATTTCTGATATGTTCATTAAGCTAACAGAGTTAAACCATACTTTTGCTTGCGCAGTTCTGAACACTCTTTCTGTAGAAAATGCAAGTGGACATTCGGAGCGCTAAGAGGGTAATAGTGGAAAAAGGAATATATTCAAATATAAACTACACAGTAGCATTCTGTGAAAATTCTTTCTGTTCTGTGCATTCAACTAACAGAGTTGAATCTTACTTTTGATTGAGCCGTTCTGAAACACTCTTTCTGTAGAAACTGCAATTGGACATGCTAAGCGCTAAGAGTCCTACATTGGGAAAAAGAATATCTTCAAATAAAAACTACACAGATGCATTCTGTGAAACTTATTTCTGATCTGTAAATTCAGTTAACAGAGATAAAACATATTTTTGATTGAGCAGTTATGAAACACTCTTTTTGTAGAAAATGCAAGTGGAGATTCGGAGCGCTAAGAGGGTACTAGTGGAAAAAGGAATGTCTTCAAATATAAACTACACAGAAGCATTCTGTGAAACTTCTTTCTGATCTGAGCATTCAGCTAACAGAGTTAAACCATACTTTTGATTGAGCAGTTTTGAAACACTCTGTCTGTAGAAAATGCAACTGGACATTCGTAGCGCTAAGTGGGTAATAGTGGAAAAAAGAATATGTTCAAATATAAACTACACAGAAGCATTGTATGAAACTTCTTTCTGTTCTGTGCATTCAACTAACAGAGTTGAACCTTACTTTTGATTGAGCCTTTCTGAAACACTCTTTCTGTAGAAACTGCAATTGGACATTCTGAGCGCTAAGAGGCCTCTATTGGGAAAAATAATATCTTCAAATAAAAACTACACAGAAGCATTGTGTGAAACTTATTTCTGATATGTTCATTAAGCTAACAGAGTTAAACCATACTTTTGATTGCGCAGTTCTGAACACTCTTTCTGTAGAAAATTCAAGTGGACATTCGGAGCGCTAAGAGGGTAATAGTGGAAAAAGGAATATATTCAAATATAAACTACACAGTAGCATTCTGTGAAAATCCTTTCTGTTCTGTGCATTCAACTAACAGAGTTGAACCTTACTTTTGATTGAGCCGTTCTGAAACACTCTTTCTGTAGAAACTGCAATTGGACATGCTAAGCGCTAAGAGACCTACATTGGGAAAAAGAATATCTTCAAATAAAAACTACACAGATGCATTCTGTGAAACTTATTTTTGATCTGTAAATTCAGTTAACAGAGATAAAACATATTTTTGATTGAGCAGTTATGAAACACTCTTTTTGTAGAAAATGCAAGTGGAGATTCGGAGCGCTAAGAGGGTACTAGTGGAAAAAGGAATGTCTTCAAATATAAACTACACAGAATCATTCGGTGAAATTTCTTTCTGATCTGTGCATTCAGCTAACAGAGTTAAACCATACTTTTGATTGAGCAGATCTGAACACTCTTTCTGTAGAAAATGCAACTGGACATTTGGAGCGCTAAGAGCGTAGTAGTGGAAAAAGGAATATATTCAAATATAAACTACACAGAAGCATTCTGTGAAACTTCTTTCTTATCTGAGCATTCAGCTAACAGAGTTAAACCATACTTTTGATTGAGCAGTTTTGAAACTCTCTGTCTGTAGAAAATGCAACTGGACATTCGTAGCGCTAAGTGGGTAATAGTGGAAAAAAGAATATGTTCAAATATAAACTACACAGAAGCATTGTATGAAACTTCTTTCTGTTCTGTGCATTCAACTAACAGAGTTGAACCTTACTTTTGATTGAGCCGTTCTGAAACACTCTTTCTGTAGAAACTGCAATAGGACATTCTGAGCGCTAAGAGGCCTATATTGGGAAAAAGAATGTCTACAAATAAAAACTACACAGAAGAATTGTGTGAAACTTCTTTCTGTTCTGTTTGTTCAACTAAAAGAGTTGAACCTTAGTTTTGATTGAGCCGTTCTGAAACACTCTTTCTGTAGAAAATGCAAGTGGAGTATCGGAGCGCTAAGTGGGTAATAGTGGAAAAAGGAATGTCTCCAAATATAAACTACACAGAATCATTCTGTGAAACTTCTTTCTGATCTGTGCATTCAGCTAACAGAGTTAAACCATACTTTTGATTGAGCAGATCTGAACACTCTTTCTGTAGAAAATGCAACTGGACATTTGGAGCGCTAAGTGGGTAATAGTGGAAAAAAGAATATGTTCAAATATAAACTACACAGAAGCATTGTATGAAACTTTTTCTGTTCTGTGCATTCAACTAACAGAGTTGAACCTTACTTTTGATTGAGCCGTTCTGAAACACTCTTTCTGTAGAAACTGCAATTGGACATTCTGAGCGCTAAGAGGCCTCTATTGGGAAAAATAATATCTTCAAATAAAAACTACACAGAAGCATTGTGTGAAACTTATTTCTGATATGTTCATTAAGCTAACAGAGTTAAACCATACTTTTGATTGCGCAGTTCTGAACACTCTTTCTGTAGAAAATGCAAGTGGACATTCGGAGCGCTAAGAGGGTAATAGTGGAAAAAGTAATATATTCAAATATAATCTACACAGTAGCATTCTGTGAAAATTCTTTCTGTTCTGTGCATTCAACTAACAGAGTTGAACCTTACTTTTGATTGAGCCGTTCTGAAACACTCTTTCTGTAGAAACTGCAATTGGACATTCTGAGCGCTAGGAGGCCTATATTGGGAAAAAGAATGTCTACAAATAAAAACTACACGGAAGAATTGTGTGAAACTTCTTTCTGTTCTGTTTGTTCAACTAAAAGATTTGAACCTTAGTTTTGATTGAGCCGTTCTGAAACACTCTTTCTGTAGAAAATGCAAGTGGAGATTCGGAGCGCTAAGAGGGTAATAGTGGAAAAAGGAATGTCTCCAAATATAAACTACACAGAATCATTCTGTGAAACTTCTTTATGATCTGTGCATTGAGCTAACAGAGTTAAACCATACTTTTGATAGAGCAGATCTGAACACTCTTTCTGTAGAAAATGCAACTGGACATTTGGAGCGCTAAGAGAGTAGTAGTGGAAAAAGGAATATATTCAAATATAAACTACACAGAAGCATTCTGTGAAACTTCTTTCTGATCTGAGCATTCAGCTAACAGATTTAAACCATACTTTTGATTGAGCAGTTTTGAAACACTCTGTCTGTAGAAAATGCAACGGGACATTCGTAGCGCTAAGTGGGTAATAGTGGAAAAAAGAATATGTTCAAATATAAACTACACAGAAGCATTGTATGAAACTTCTTTCTGTTCTGTGCATTCAACTAACAGAGTTGAACCTTACATTTGATTGAGCCTTTCTGAAACACTCTTTCTGTAGAAACTGCAATTGGACATTCTGAGCGCTAAGAGGCCTCTATTGGGAAAAATAATATCTTCAAATAAAAACTACACAGAAGCATTGTGTGAAACTTATTTCTGATATGTTCATTAAGCTAACAGAGTTAAACCATACTTTTGATTGCGCAGTTCTGAACACTCTTTCTGTAGAAAATGCAAGTGGACATTCGGAGCGCTAAGAGGGTAATAGTGGAAAAAGGAATATATTCAAATATAATCTACACAGTAGCATTCTGTGAAAATTCTTTCTGTTCTGTGCATTCAACTAACAGAGTTGAACCTTACTTTTGATTGAGCCGTTCTGAAACACTCTTTCTGTAGAAACTGCAATTGGACATGCTAAGCGCTAAGAGTCCTACATTGGGAAAAAGAATATCTTCAAATAAAAACTACACAGATGCATTCTGTGAAACTTATTTCTGATCTGTAAATTCAGTTAACAGAGATAAAACATATTTTTGATTGAGCAGTTATGAAACACTCTTTTTGTAGAAAATGCAAGTGGAGATTCGGAGCGCTAAGAGGGTACTAGTGGAAAAAGGAATGTCTTCAAATATAAACTACACAGAAGCATTCTGTGAAACTTCTTTCTGATCTGAGCATTCAGCTAACAGAGTTAAACCATACTTTTGATTGAGCAGTTTTGAAACACTCTGTCTGTAGAAAATGCAACTGGACATTCGTAGCGCTAAGTGGGTAATAGTGGAAAAAAGAATATGTTCAAATATAAACTACACAGAAGCATTGTATGAAACTTCTTTCTGTTCTGTGCATTCAACTAACAGAGTTGAACCTTACTTTTGATTGAGCCTTTCTGAAACACTCTTTCTGTAGAAACTGCAATTGGACATTCTGAGCGCTAAGAGGCCTCTATTGGGAAAAATAATATCTTCAAATAAAAACTACACAGAAGCATTGTGTGAAACTTATTTCTGATATGTTCATTAAGCTAACAGAGTTAAACCATACTTTTGATTGCGCAGTTCTGAACACTCTTTCTGTAGAAAATGCAAGTGGACATTCGGAGCGCTAAGAGGGTAATAGTGGAAAAAGGAATATATTCAAATATAAACTACACAGTAGCATTCTGTGAAAATCCTTTCTGTTCTGTGCATTCAACTAACAGAGTTGAACCTTACTTTTGATTGAGCCGTTCTGAAACACTCTTTCTGTAGAAACTGCAATTGGACATGCTAAGCGCTAAGAGACCTACATTGGGAAAAAGAATATCTTCAAATAAAAACTACACAGATGCATTCTGTGAAACTTATTTTTGATCTGTAAATTCAGTTAACAGAGATAAAACATATTTTTGATTGAGCAGTTATGAAACACTCTTTTTGTAGAAAATGCAAGTGGAGATTCGGAGCGCTAAGAGGGTACTAGTGGAAAAAGGAATGTCTTCAAATATAAACTACACAGAATCATTCGGTGAAACTTCTTTCTGATCTGTGCATTCAGCTAACAGAGTTAAACCATACTTTTGATTGAGCAGATCTGAACACTCTTTCTGTAGAAAATGCAACTGGACATTTGGAGCGCTAAGAGCGTAGTAGTGGAAAAAGGAATATATTCAAATATAAACTACACAGAAGCATTCTGTGAAACTTCTTTCTGATCTGAGCATTCAGCTAACAGAGTTAAACCATACTTTTGATTGAGCAGTTTTGAAACTCTCTGTCTGTAGAAAATGCAACTGGACATTCGTAGCGCTAAGTGGGTAATAGTGGAAAAAAGAATATGTTCAAATATAAACTACACAGAAGCATTGTATGAAACTTCTTTCTGTTCTGTGCATTCAACTAACAGAGTTGAACCTTACTTTTGATTGAGCCGTTCTGAAACACTCTTTCTGTAGAAACTGCAATAGGACATTCTGAGCGCTAAGAGGCCTATATTGGGAAAAAGAATGTCTACAAATAAAAACTACACAGAAGAATTGTGTGAAACTTCTTTCTGTTCTGTTTGTTCAACTAAAAGAGTTGAACCTTAGTTTTGATTGAGCCGTTTTGAAACACTCTTTCTGTAGAAAATGCAAGTGGAGTATCGGAGCGCTAAGTGGGTAATAGTGGAAAAAGGAATGTCTCCAAATATAAACTACACAGAATCATTCTGTGAAACTTCTTTCTGATCTGTGCATTCAGCTAACAGAGTTAAACCATACTTTTGATTGAGCAGATCTGAACACTCTTTCTGTAGAAAATGCAACTGGACATTTGGAGCGCTAAGTGGGTAATAGTGGAAAAAAGAATATGTTCAAATATAAACTACACAGAAGCATTGTATGAAACTTTTTCTGTTCTGTGCATTCAACTAACAGAGTTGAACCTTACTTTTGATTGAGCCGTTCTGAAACACTCTTTCTGTAGAAACTGCAATTGGACATTCTGAGCGCTAAGAGGCCTCTATTGGGAAAAATAATATCTTCAAATAAAAACTACACAGAAGCATTGTGTGAAACTTATTTCTGATATGTTCATTAAGCTAACAGAGTTAAACCATACTTTTGATTGCGCAGTTCTGAACACTCTTTCTGTAGAAAATGCAAGTGGACATTCGGAGCGCTAAGAGGGTAATAGTGGAAAAAGTAATATATTCAAATATAAACTACACAGTAGCATTCTGTGAAAATTCTTTCTGTTCTGTGCATTCAACTAACAGAGTTGAACCTTACTTTTGATTGAGCCGTTCTGAAACACTCTTTCTGTAGAAACTGCAATTGGACATTCTAAGCGCTAAGAGGCCTACATTGGGAAAAAGAATATCTTCAAATAAAAACTACACAGATGCATTCTGTGAAACTTATTTCTGATCTGTAAATTCAGTTAACAGAGATAAAACATATTTTTGATTGAGCAGTTATGAAACACTCTTTTTGTAGAAAATGCAAGTGGAGATTCGGAGCACTAAGAGGGTACTAGTGGAAAAAGGAATGTCTTCAAATATAAACTACACAGAATCATTCGGTGAAACTTCTTTCTGATCTGTGCATTCAGCTAACAGAGTTAAACCATACTTTTGATTGAGAAGATCTGAACACTCTTTCTGTAGAAAATGCAACTGGACATTTGGAGCGCTAAGAGCGTAGTAGTGGAAAAAGGAATATATTCAAATATAAACTACACAGAAGCATTCTGTGAAACTTCTTTCTGATCTGAGCATTCAGCTAACAGAGTTAAACCATACTTTTGATTGAGCAGTTTTGAAACACTCTGTCTGTAGAAAATGCAACTGGACATTCGTAGCGCTAAGTGGGTAATAGTGGAAAAAAGAATATGTTCAAATATAAACTACACAGAAGCATTGTATGAAACTTCTTTCTGTTCTGTGCATTCAACTAACAGAGTTGAACCTTACTTTTGATTGAGCCGTTCTGAAACACTCTTTCTGTAGAAACTGCAATTGGACATTCTGAGCGCTAAGAGGCCTATATTGGGAAAAAGAATGTCTACAAATAAAAACTACACAGAAGAATTGTGTGAAACTTCTTTCTGTTCTGTTTGTTCAACTAAAAGAGTTGAACCTTAGTTTTGATTGAGCGGTTCTGAAACACTCTTTCTGTAGAAAATGCAAGTGGAGTATCGGAGCGCTAAGAGGGTAATAGTGGAAAAAGGAATGTCTCCAAATATAAACTACACAGAATCATTCTGTGAAACTTCTTTCTGATCTGTGCATTCAGCTAACAGAGTTAAACCATACTTTTGATTGAGCAGATCTGAACACTCTTTCTGTAGAAAATGCAACTGGACATTTGGAGCGCTAAGTGGGTAATAGTGGAAAAAAGAATATGTTCAAATATAAACTACACAGAAGCATTGTATGAAACTTCTTTCTGTTCTGTGCATTCAACTAACAGAGTTGAACCTTACTTTTGATTGAGCCGTTCTGAAACACTCTTTCTGTAGAAACTGCAATTGGACATTCTGAGCGCTAAGAGGCCTCTATTGGGAAAAATAATATCTTCAAATGAAAACTACACAGAAGCATTGTGTGAAACTTATTTCTGATATGTTCATTAAGCTAACAGAGTTAAACCATACTTTTGATTGCGCAGTTCTGAACACTCTTTCTGTAGAAAATGCAAGTGGACATTCGGAGCGCTAAGAGGGTAATAGTGGAAAAAGGAATATATTCAAATATAAACTACACAGTAGCATTCTGTGAAAATTCTTTCTGTTCTGTGCATTCAACTAACAGAGTTGAACCTTACTTTTGATTGAGCCGTTCTGAAACACTCTTTCTGTAGAAACTGCAATTGGACATGCTAAGCGCTAAGAGGCCTATATTGGGAAAAAGAATATCTTCAAATAAAAACTACACAGATGCATTCTGTGAAACTTATTTCTGATCTGTAAATTCAGTTAACAGAGATAAAACATATTTTTGATTGAGCAGTTATGAAACACTCTTTTTGTAGAAAATGCAAGTGGAGATTCGGAGCGCTAAGAGGGTACTAGTGGAAAAAGGAATGTCTTCAAATATAAACTACACAGATTCATTCGGTGAAACTTCTTTCTGATCTGTGCATTCAGCTATCAGAGTTAAACCATACTTTTGATTGAGCAGATCTGAACACTCTTTCTGTAGAAAATGCAACTGGACATTTGGAGCGCTAAGAGCGTAGTAGTGGAAAAAGGAATATATTCAAATATAAACTACACAGAAGCATTCTGTGAAACTTCTTTCTGATCTGAGCATTCAGCTAACAGAGTTAAACCACACTTTTGATTGAGCAGTTTTGAAACACTCTGTCTGTAGAAAATGCAACTGGACATTCGTAGCGCTAAGTGGGTAATAGTGGAAAAAAGAATATGATCAAATATAAACTACACAGAAGCATGGTATGAAACTTCTTTCTGTTCTGTGCATTCAACTAACAGAGTTGAACATTACTTTTGATTGAGCCGTTCTGAAACACTCTTTCTGTAGAAACTGCAATTGGACATTCTGAGCGCTAGGAGGCCTATATTGGGAAAAAGAATGTCTACAAATAAAAACTACACAGAAGAATTGTGTGAAACTTCTTTCTGTTCTGTTTGTTCAACTAAAAGAGTTGAACCTTAGTTTTGATTGAGCCGTTCTGAAACACTCTTTCTGTAGAAAATGCAAGTGGAGATTCGGAGCGCTAAGAGGGTAATAGTGGAAAAAGGAATGTCTCCAAATATAAACTACACAGAATCATTCTGTGAAAATTCTTTCTGATCTGTGCATTCAGCTAACAGAGTTAAACCATCCTTTTGATTGAGCAGATCTGAACACTCTTTCTGTAGAAAATGCAACTGGACATTTGGAGCGCTAAGAGAGTAGTAGTGGAAAAAGGAATATATTCAAATATAAACTACACAGAAGCATTCTGTGAAACTTCTTTCTGACCTGAGCATTCAGCTAACAGAGTTAAACCATACTTTTGATTGAGCAGTTTTGAAACACTCTGTCTGTAGAAAATGCAACGGGACATTCGTAGCGCTAAGTGGGTAATAGTGGAAAAAAGAATATGTTCAAATATAAACTACACAGAAGCATTGTATGAAACTTCTTTCTGTTCTGTGCATTCAACTAACAGAGTTGAACCTTACTTTTGATTGAGCCGTTCTGAAACACTCTTTCTGTAGAAACTGCAATTGGACACTCTGAGCGCTAAGAGGCCTCTACTGGGAAAAATAATATCTTCAAATAAAAACTACACAGAAGCATTGTGTGAAACTTATTTGTGATATGTTCATTAAACTAACAGAGTTAAACCATACTTTTGATTGCGCAGTTCTGAACACTCTTTCTGTAGAAAATGCAAGTGGACATTCGGAGCGCTAAGAGGGTAATAGTGGAAAAAGGAATATATTCAAATATAAACTACACAGTAGCATTCTGTGAAAATTCTTTCTGTTCTGTGCATTCAACTAACAGAGTTGAACCTTACTTTTGATTGAGCCGTTCTGAAACACTCTTTCTGTAGAAACTGCAATTGGACATGCTAAGCGCTAAGAGGCCTACATTGGGAAAAAGAATATCTTCAAATAAAAACTACACAGATGCATTCTGTGAAACTTATTTCTGATCTGTAAATTCAGTTAACAGAGATAAAACATATTTTTGATTGAGCAGTTATGAAACACTCTTTTTGTAGAAAATGCAAGTGGAGATTCGGAGCGCTAAGAGGGTACTAGTGGAAAAAGGAATGTCTTCAAACATAAACTACACAGAATCATTCGGTGAAACTTCTTTCTGATCTGTGCATTCAGCTAACAGAGTTAAACCATACTTTTGATTGAGCAGAACTGAACACTCTTTCTGTAGAAAATGCAACTGGACATTTGGAGCGCTAAGAGCGTAGTAGTGGAAAAAGGAATATATTCAAATATAAACTACACAGAAGCATTCTGTGAAACTTCTTTCTGATCTGAGCATTCAGCTAACAGAGTTAAACCATACTTTTGATTGAGCAGTTTTGAAACACTCTGTCTGTAGAAAATGCAACTGGACATTCGTAGCGCTAAGTGGGTAATAGTGGAAAAAAGAATATGTTCAAATATAAACTACACAGAAGCATTGCATGAAACTTCTTTCTGTTCTGTGCATTCAACTAACAGAGTTGAACCTTACTTTTGATTGAGCCGTTCTGAAACACTCTTTCTGTAGAAACTGCAATTGGACATTCTGAGCGCTAAGAGGCCTCTATTGGGAAAAAGAATGTCTACAAATAAAAACTACACAGAAGAATAGTGTGAAACTTCTTTTTGTTCTGTTTGTTCAACTAAAAGAGTTGAACCTTAGTTTTGATTGAGCCGTTCTGAAATACTCTTTCTGTAGAAAATGCAAGTGGACATTCGGAGCGCTAAGAGGGTAATAGTGGAAAAAGGAATGTCTCCAAATACAAACTACACAGAATCATTCTGTGAAACTTCTTTCTGATCTGTGCATTCAGCTAACAGAGTTAAACCATACATTTGATTGAGCAGATCTGAACAATCTTGCTGTAGAAAATGCAACTGGACATTTGGAGCGCTAAGTGGGTAATAGTGGAAAAAAGAATATGTTCAAATATAAACTACACAGAAGCATTGTATGAAACTTCTTTCTGTTCTGTGCATTCAACTAACAGAGTTGAACCTTACTTTTGATTGAGCCGTTCTGAAACACTCTTTCTGTAGAAACTGCAATTGGACATTCTGAGCGCTAAGAGGCCTCTATTGGGAAAAATAATATCTTCAAATAAAAACTACACAGAAGCATTGTGTGAAACTTATTTCTGATATGTTCATTAAGCTAACAGAGTTAAACCATACTTTTGATTGCGCAGTTCTGAACACTCTTTCTGTAGAAAATGCAAGTGGACATTCGGAGCGCTAAGAGGGTAATAGTGGAAAAAGGAATATATTCAAATATAAACTACACAGTAGCATTCTGTGAAAATTCTTTCTGTTCTGTGCATTCAACTAACAGAGTTGAACCTTACTTTTGATTGAGCCGTTCTGAAACACTCTTTCTGTAGAAACTGCAATTGGACATGCTAAGCGCTAAGAGGCCTACATTGGGAAAAAGAATATCTTCAAATAAAAACTACACAGATGCATTCTGTGAAACTTATTTCTGATCTGTAAATTCAGTTAACAGAGATAAAACATATTTTTGATTGAGCAGTTATGAAACACTCTTTTTGTAGAAAATGCAAGTGGAGATTCGGAGCGCTAAGGGGGTACTAGTGGAAAAAGGAATGTCTTCAAATATAAACTACACAGAATTATTCGGTGAAACTTTTTTCTGATCTGTGCATTCAGCTATCAGAGTTAAACCATACTTTTGATTGAGCAGATCTGAACACTCTTTCTGTAGAAAATGCAACTGGACATTTGGAGCGCTAAGAGCGTAGTAGTGGAAAAAGGAATATATTCAAATATAAACTACACAGAAGCATTCTGTGAAACTTCTTTCTGATCTGAGCATTCAGCTAACAGAGTTCAACCATACTTTTGATTGAGCAGTTTTGAAACACTCTGTCTGTAGAAAATGCAACTGGACATTCGTAGCACTAAGTGGGTAATAGTGGAAAAAAGAATATGTTCAGATATAAACTACACAGAAGCATTGTATGAAACTTCTTTCTGTTCTGTGCATTCAACTAACAGAGTTGAACCTTACTTTTGATTGAGCCGTTCTGAAACACTCTTTCTGTAGAAACTGCAATTGGACATTCTGAGCGCTAAGAGGCCTATATTGGGAAAAAGAATGTCTACAAATAAAAACTACACAGAAGAATTGTGTGAAACTTCTTTCTGTTCTGTTTGTTCAACTAAAAGTGTTGAACCTTAGTTTTGATTGAGCCGTTCTGAAACACTCTTTCTGTAGAAAATGCAAGTGGAGATTCGGAGCGCTAAGAGGGTAATAGTGGAAAAAGGAATGTCTCCAAATATAAACTACACAGAATCATTCTGTGAAATTTCTTTCTGATCTGTGCATTCAGCTAACAGAGTTAAACCATACTTTTGATTGAGCAGATCTGAACACTCTTTCTGTAGAAAATGCAACTGGACATTTGGAGCGCTAAGTGGGGAATAGTGGAAAAAAGTATATGTTCAAATATAAACTACACAGAAGCATTGTATGAAACTTCTTTCTGTTCTGTGCATTCAACTAACAGAGTTGAACCTTACTTTTGATTGAGCCGTTCTGAAACACTCTTTCTGTAGAAACTGCAATTGGACATTCTGAGCGCTAAGAGGCCTCTATTGGGAAAAATAATATCTTCAAATAAAAACTACACAGAAGCATTGTGTGAAACTTATTTCTGATATGTTCATTAAGCTAACAGAGTTAAACCATACTTTTGATTGCACAGTTCTGAACACTCTTTCTGTAGAAAATGCAAGTGGACATTCGGAGCGCTAAGAGGGTAATAGTGGAAAAAGAAATATATTCAAATATAAACTACACAGTAGCATTCTGTGAAAATTCTTTCTGTTCTGTGCGTTCAACTAACAGAGTTGAACCTTACTTTTGATTGAGCCGTTCTGAAACACTCTTTCTGTAGAAACTGCAATTGGACATGCTAAGCGCTAAGAGGCCTACATTGGGAAAAAGAATATCTTCAAATAAAAACTACACAGATGCATTCTGTGAAACTTATTTCTGATCTGTAAATTCAGTTAACAGAGATAAAACATATTTTTGATTGAGCAGTTATGAAACACTCTTTTTGTAGAAAATGCAAGTGGAGATTCGGAGCGCTAAGAGGGTTCTAGTGGAAAAAGGAATGTCTTCAAATATAAACTACACAGAATCATTCGGTGAAACTTCTTTCTGATCTGTGCATTCAGCTAACAGAGTTAAACCATACTTTTGATTGAGCAGATCTGAACACTCTTTCTGTAGAAAATGCAACTGGACATTTGGAGCGCTAAGAGCGTAGTAGTGGAAAAAGGAATATATTCAAATATAAACTACACAGAAGCATTCTGTGAAACTTCTTTCTGATCTGAGCATTCAGCTAACAGATTTAAACCATACTTTTGATTGAGCAGTTTTGAAACACTCTGTCTGTAGAAAATGCAACTGGACATTCGTAGCGCTAAGTGGGTAATAGTGGAAAAAAGAATATGTTCAAATATAAACTACACAGAAGTATTGTATGAAACTTCTTTCTGTTCTGTGCATTCAACTAACAGGGTTGAACCTTACTTTTGATTGAGCAGTTCTGAAACTCTCTTTCTGTAGAAACTGCAATTGGACATTCTGAGCGCTAGGAGGCCTATATTGGGAAAAAGAATGTCTACAAATAAAAACTACACAGAAGAATTGTGTGAAACTTCTTTCTGTTCTGTTTGTTCAACTAAAAGAGTTGAACCTTAGTTTTGATTGAGCCGTTCTGAAACACTCTTTCTGTAGAAAATGCAAGTAGAGATTCGGAGCGCTAAGAGGGTAATAGTGGAAAAAGGAATGTCTCCAAATATAAACTACACAGAATCATTCTGTGAAACTTCTTTCTGATCTGTGCATTCAGCTAACAGTGTTAAACCATACTTTTGATTGAGCAGATCTGAACACTCTTTCTGTAGAAAATGCAACTGGACATTTGGAGCGCTAAGAGAGTACTAGTGGAAAAAGGAATATATTCAAATATAAACTACACAGAAGCATTCTGTGAAACTTCTTTCTCATCTGAGCATTCAGCTAACAGAGTTAAACCATACTTTTGATTGAGCAGTTTTGAAACACTCTGTCTGTAGGAAATGCAACTGGACATTCGTAGCGCTAAGTGGGTAATAGTGGAAAAAAGAATATGTTCAAATATAAACTACACAGAAGCATTGTATGAAACTTCTTTCTGTTCTGTGCATTCAACTAACGGAGTTGAACCTTACTTTTGATTGAGCCTTTCTGAAACACTCTTTCTGTAGAAACTGCAATTGGACATTCTGAGCGCTAAGAGGCCTCTATTGGGAAAAATAATATCTTCAAATAAAAACTACACAGAAGCATTGTGTGAAACTTATTTCTGATATGTTCATTAAGCTAACAGAGTTAAACCATACTTTTGATTGCGCAGTTCTGAACACTCTTTCTGTAGAAAATGCAAGTGGACATTCGGAGCGCTAAGAGGGTAATAGTGGAAAATGGAATATATTGAAATATAAACTACACAGTAGCATTCTGTGAAAATTCTTTCTGTTCTGTGCATTCAACTAACAGAGTTGAACCTTACTTTTGATTGAGCCGTTCTGAAACACTCTTTCTGTAGAAACTGCAATTGGACATGCTAAGCGCTAAGAGGCCTACATTGGGAAAAAGAATATCTTCAAATAAAAACTACACAGATGCATTCTGTGAAACTTATTTCTGATCTGTAAATTCAGTTAACAGAGATAAAACATATTTTTGATTGAGCAGTTATGAAACACTCTTTTTGTAGAAAATGCAAGTGGAGATTCGGAGCGCTAAGAGGGTTCTAGTGGAAAAAGGAATGTCTTCAAATATAAACTACACAGAATCATTCGGTGAAATTTCTTTCTGATCTGTGCATTCAGCTAACAGAGTTAAACCAGACTTTTGATTGAGCAGATCTGAACACTCTTTCTGTAGAAAATGCAACTGGACATTTGGAGCGCTAAGAGCGTAGTAGTGGAAAAAGGAATATATTCAAATATAAACTACACAGAAGCATTCTGTGAAACTTCTTTCTGATCTGAGCATTCAGCTAACAGATTTAAACCATACTTTTGATTGAGCAGTTTTGAAACACTCTGTCTGTGGAAAATGCAACTGGACATTCGTAGCGCTAAGTGGGTAATAGTGGAAAAAAGAATATGTTCAAATATAAACTACACAGAAGCATTGTATGAAACTTCTTTCTGTTCTGTGCATTCAACTAACAGAGTTGAACATTACTTTTGATTGAGCCGTTCTGAAACACTCTTTCTGTAGAAACTGCAATTGGACATTCTGAGCGCTAGGAGGCCTATATTGGGAAAAAGAATGTCTACAAATAAAAACTACACGGAAGAATTGTGTGAAACTTCTTTCTGTTCTGTTTGTTCAACTAAAAGATTTGAACCTTAGTTTTGATTGAGCTGTTCTGAAACACTCTTTCTGTAGAAAATGCAAGTGGAGATTCGGAGCGCTAAGAGGGTAATAGTGGAAAAAGGAATGTCTCCAAATATAAACTACACAGAATCATTCTGTGAAACTTCTTTATGATCTGTGCATTGACCTAACAGAGTTAAACCATACTTTTGATAGAGCAGATCTGAACACTCTTTCTGTAGAAAATGCAACTGGACATTTGGAGCGCTAAGAGAGTAGTAGTGGAAAAAGGAATATATTCAAATATAAACTACACAGAAGCATTCTGTGAAACTTTTTTCTGATCTGAGCATTCAGCTAACAGATTTAAACCATACTTTTGATTGAGCAGTTTTGAAACACTCTGTCTGTAGAAAATGCAACGGGACATTCGTAGCGCTAAGTGGGTAATAGTGGAAAAAAGAATATGTTCAAATATAAACTACACAGAAGCATTGTATGAAACTTCTTTCTGTTCTGTGCATTCAACTAACAGAGTTGAACCTTACTTTTGATTGAGCCGTTCTGAAACACTCTTTCTGTAGAAACTGCAATTGGACATTCTGAGCGCTAAGAGGACTCTATTGGGAAAAATAATATCTTCAAATAAAAACTACACAGAAGCATTGTGTGAAACTTATTTCTGATATGTTCATTAAGCTAACAGAGTTAAACCATACTTTTGATTGCGCAGTTCTGAACACTCTTTCTGTAGAAAATGCAAGTGGACATTCGGAGCGCTAAGAGGGTAATAGTGGAAAAAGGAATATATTCAAATATAAACTACACAGTAGCATTCTGTGAAAATTCTTTCTGTTCTGTGCATTCAACTAACAGAGTTGAACCTTACTTTTGATTGAGCCGTTCTGAAACACTCTTTCTGTAGAAACTGCAATTGGACATGCTAAGCGCTAAGAGGCCTACATTGGGAAAAAGAATATCTTCAAATAAAAACTACACAGATGCATTCTGTGAAACTTATTTCTGATCTGTAAATTCAGTTAACAGAGATAAAACATATTTTTGATTGAGCAGTTATGAAACACTCTTTTTGTAGAAAATGCAAGTGGAGATTCGGAGCGCTAAGGGGGTACTAGTGGAAAACGGAATGTCTTCAAATATAAACTACACAGAATCATTCGGTGAAACTTCTTTCTGATCTGTGCATTCAGCTATCAGAGTTAAACCATACTTTTGATTGAGCAGATCTGAACACTCTTTCTGTAGAAAATGCAACTGGACATTTGGAGCGCTAAGAGCGTAGTAGTGGAAAAAGGAATATATTCAAATATAAACTACACAGAAGCATTCTGTGAAACTTCTTTCTGATCTGAGCATTCAGCTAACAGAGTTAAACCATACTTTTGATTGAGCAGTTTTGAAACACTCTGTCTGTAGAAAATGCAACTGGACATTCGTAGCGCTAAGTGGGTTATAGTGGAAAAAAGAATATGATCAAATATAAACTACACAGAAGCATTGTATGAAACTTCTTTCTGTTCTGTGCATTCAACTAACAGAGTTGAACATTACTTTTGATTGAGCCGTTCTGAAACACTCTTTCTGTAGAAACTGCAATTGGACATACTGAGCGCTAGGAGGCCTATATTGGGAAAAAGAATGTCTACAAATAAAAACTACACAGAAGAATTGTGTGAAACTTCTTTCTGTTCTGTTTGTTCAACTAAAAGAGTTGAACCTTAGTTTTGATTGAGCCATTCTGAAACACTCTTTCTGTAGAAAATGCAAGTGGAGATTCGGAGCGCTAAGAGGGTAATAGTGGAAAAAGGAATGTCTCCAAATATAAACTACACAGAATCATTCTGTGAAACTTCTTTCTGATCTGTGCATTCAGCTAACAGAGTTAAACCATACTTTTGATTGAGCAGATCTGAACACTCTTTCTGTAGAAAATGCAACTGGACATTTGTAGTGCTAAGAGAGTAGTAGTGGAAAAAGTAATATATTCAAATATAAACTACACAGAAGCATTCTGTGAAACTTCTTTCTGACCTGAGCATTCAGCTAACAGAGTTAAACCATACTTTTGATTGAGCAGTTTTGAAACACTCTGTCTGTAGAAAATGCAACGGGACATTCGTAGCGCTAAGTGGGTAATAGTGGAAAAAAGAATATATTCAAATATAAACTACACAGAAGCATTGTATGAAACTTCTTTCTGTTCTGTGCATTCAACTAACAGAGTTGAACCTTACTTTTGATTGAGCCGTTCTGAAACACTCTTTCTGTAGAAACTGCAATTGGACATGCTAAGCGCTAAGAGGCCTACATTGGGAAAAAGAATATCTTCAAATAAAAACTACACAGATGCATTCTGTGAAACTTATTTCTGATCTGTAAATTCAGTTAACAGAGATAAAACATATTTTTGATTGAGCAGTTATGAAACACTCTTTTTGTAGAAAATGCAAGTGGAGATTCGGAGCGCTAAGAGGGTTCTAGTGGAAAAAGGAATGTCTTCAAATATAAACTACACAGAATCATTCGGTGAAACTTCTTTCTGATCTGTGCATTCAGCTAACAGAGTTAAACCATACTTTTGATTGAGCAGATCTGAACACTCTTTCTGTAGAAAATGCAACTGGACATTTGGAGCGCTAAGAGAGTAGTAGTGGAAAAAGGAATATATTCAAATATAAACTACACAGAAGCATTCTGTGAAACTTCTTTCTGATCTGAGCATTCAGCTAACAGATTTAAACCATACTTTTGATTGAGCAGTTTTGAAACACTCTGTCTGTAGAAAATGCAACTGGACATTCGTAGCGCTAAGTGGGTAATAGTGGAAAAAAGAATATGTTCAAATATAAACTACACAGAAGCATTGTATGAAACTTCTTTCTGTTCTGTGCATTCAACTAACAGGGTTGAACCTTACTTTTGATTGAGCAGTTCTGAAACTCTCTTTCTGTAGAAACTGCAATTGGACATTCTGAGCGCTAGGAGGCCTATATTGGGAAAAAGAATGTCTACAAATAAAAACTACACAGAAGAATTGTGTGAAACTTCTTTCTGTTCTGTTTGTTCAACTAAAAGAGTTGAACCTTAGTTTTGATTGAGCCGTTCTGAAACACTCTTTCTGTAGAAAATGCAAATGGAGATTCGGAGCGCCAAGAGGGTAATAGTGGAAAAAGGAATGTCTCCAAATATAAACTACACAGAATCATTCTGTGAAACTTCTTTCTGATCTGTGCATTCAGCTAACAGTGTTAAACCATACTTTTGATTGAGCAGATCTGAACACTCTTTCTGTAGAAAATGCAACTGGACATTTGGAGCGCTAAGAGAGTACTAGTGGAAAAAGGAATATATTCAAATATAAACTACACAGAAGCATTCTGTGAAACTTCTTTCTCATCTGAGCATTCAGCTAACAGAGTTAAACCATACTTTTGATTGAGCAGTTTTGAAACACTCTGTCTGTAGGAAATGCAACTGGACATTCGTAGCGCTAAGTGGGTAATAGTGGAAAAAAGAATATGTTCAAATATAAACTACACAGAAGCATTGTATGAAACTTCTTTCTGTTCTGTGCATTCAACTAACGGAGTTGAACCTTACTTTTGATTGAGCCTTTCTGAAACACTCTTTCTGTAGAAACTGCAATTGGACATTCTGAGCGCTAAGAGGCCTCTATTGGGAAAAATAATATCTTCAAATAAAAACTACACAGAAGCATTGTGTGAAACTTATTTCTGATATGTTCATTAAGCTAACAGAGTTAAACCATACTTTTGATTGCGCAGTTCTGAACACTCTTTCTGTAGAAAATGCAAGTGGACATTCGGAGCGCTAAGAGGGTAATAGTGGAAAATGGAATATATTGAAATATAAACTACACAGTAGCATTCTGTGAAAATTCTTTCTGTTCTGTGCATTCAACTAACAGAGTTGAACCTTACTTTTGATTGAGCCGTTCTGAAACACTCTTTCTGTAGAAACTGCAATTGGACATGCTAAGCGCTAAGAGGCCTACATTGGGAAAAAGAATATCTTCAAATAAAAACTACACAGATGCATTCTGTGAAACTTATTTCTGATCTGTAAATTCAGTTAACAGAGATAAAACATATTTTTGATTGAGCAGTTATGAAACACTCTTTTTGTAGAAAATGCAAGTGGAGATTCGGAGCGCTAAGAGGGTTCTAGTGGAAAAAGGAATGTCTTCAAATATAAACTACACAGAATCATTCGGTGAAACTTCTTTCTGATCTGTGCATTCAGCTAACAGAGTTAAACCATACTTTTGATTGAGCAGATCTGAACACTCTTTATGTAGAAAATGCAACTGGACATTTGGAGCGCTAAGAGCGTAGTAGTGGAAAAAGGAATATATTCAAATATAAACTACACAGAAGCATTCTGTGAAACTTCTTTCTGATCTGAGCATTCAGCTAACAGATTTAAACCATACTTTTGATTGAGCAGTTTTGAAACACTCTGTCTGTAGAAAATGCAACTGGACATTCGTAGCGCTAAGTGGGTAATAGTGGAAAAAAGAATATGTTCAAATATAAACTACACAGAAGCATTGTATGAAACTTCTTTCTGTTCTGTGCATTCAACTAACAGAGTTGAACCTTACTTTTGATTGAGCCGTTCTGAAACTCTCTTTCTGTAGAAACTGCAATTGGACATTCTGAGCGCTAGGAGGCCTATATTGGGAAAAAGAATGTCTACAAATAAAAACTACACAGAAGAATTGTGTGAAACTTCTTTTTGTTCTGTTTGTTCAACTAAAAGAGTTGAACCTTAGTTTTGATTGAGCCGTTCTGAAACACTCTTTCTGTAGAAAATGCAAGTGGAGATTCGGAGCGCTAAGAGGGTAATAGTGGAGAAAGGAATGTCTCCAAATATAAACTACACAGAATCATTCTGTGAAACTTCTTTCTGATCTGTGCATTCAGCTAACAGTGTTAAACCATACTTTTGATTGAGCAGATCTGAACACTCTTTCTGTAGAAAATGCAACTGGACATTTGGAGCGCTAAGAGAGTACTAGTGGAAAATGGAATATATTCAAATATAAACTACACAGAAGCATTCTGTGAAACTTCTTTCTCATCTGAGCATTCAGCTAACAGAGTTAAACCATACTTTTGATTGAGCAGTTTTGAAACACTCTGTCTGTAGGAAATGCAACTGGACATTCGTAGCGCTAAGTGGGTAATAGTGGAAAAAGAATATGTTCAAATATAAACTACACAGAAGCATTGTATGAAACTTCTTTCTGTTCTGTGCATTCAACTAACGGAGTTGAACCTTACTTTTGATTGAGCCTTTCTGAAACACTCTTTCTGTAGAAACTGCAATTGGACATTCTGAGCGCTAAGAGGCCTCTATTGGGAAAAATAATATCTTCAAATAAAAACTACACAGAAGCATTGTGTGAAACTTATTTCTGATATATTCATTAAGCTAACAGAGTTAAACCATACTTTTGATTGCGCAGTTCTGAACACTCTTTCTGTAGAAAATGCAAGTGGACATTCGGAGCGCTAAGAGGGTAATAGTGGAAAATGGAATATATTCAAATATAAACTACACAGTAGCATTCTGTGAAAATTCTTTCTGTTCTGTGCATTCAACTAACAGAGTTGAACCTTACTTTTGATTGAGCCGTTCTGAAACACTCTTTCTGTAGAAACTGCAATTGGACATGCTAAGCGCTAAGAGGCCTACATTGGGAAAAAGAATATCTTCAAATAAAAACTACACAGATGCATTCTGTGAAACTTATTTCTGATCTGTAAATTCAGTTAACAGAGATAAAACATATTTTTGATTGAGCAGTTATGAAACACTCTTTTTGTAGAAAATGCAAGTGGAGATTCGGAGCGCTAAGAGGGTACTAGTGGAAAAAGGAATGTCTTCAAATATAAACTACACAGAATCATTCGGTGAAACTTCTTTCTGATCTGTGCATTCAGCTAACAGAGTTAAACCATACTTTTGATTGAGCAGATCTGAACACTCTTTCTGTAGAAAATGCAACTGGACATTTGGAGCGCTAAGAGCGTAGTAGTGGAAAAAGGAATATATTCAAATATAAACTACACAGAAGCATTCTGTGAAACTTCTTTCTGATCTGAGCATTCAGCTAACAGAGTTAAACCATACTTTTGATTGAGCAGTTTTGAAACACTCTGTCTGTAGAAAATGCAACTGGACATTCGTAGCGCTAAGTGGGTAATAGTGGAAAAAAGAATATGTTCAAATATAAACTACACAGAAGCATTGTATGAAACTTCTTTCTGTTCTGTGCATTCAACTAACAGAGTTGAACATTACTTTTGATTGAGCCGTTCTGAAACACTCTTTCTGTAGAAAATGCAATTGGACCTTCTGAGCGCTAGGAGGCCTATATTGGGAAAAAGAATGTCTACAAATAAAAACTACACAGAAGAATTGTGTGAAACTTCTTTCTGTTCTGTTTGTTCAACTAAAAGAGTTGAACCTTAGTTTTGATTGAGCCGTTCTGAAACACTCTTTCTGTAGAAAATGCAAGTGGAGATTCGGAGCGCTAAGAGGGTAATAGTGGAAAAAGGAATGTCTCCAAATATAAACTACACAGAATCATTCTGTGAAACTTCTTTCTGATCTGTGCATTCAGCTAACAGAGTTAAGCCATACTTTTGATTGAGCAGATCTGAACACTCTTTCTGTAGAAAATGCAACTGGACATTTGGAGCGCTAAGAGAGTAGTAGTGGAAAAAGGAATATATTCAAATATAAACTACACAGAAACATTCTGTGAAACTTCTTTCTGATCTGAGCATTCAGCTAACAGAGTTAAACCATACTTTTGATTGAGCAGTTTTGAAACACTCTGTCTGTAGAAAATGCAACGGGACATTCGTAGCGCTAAGTGGGTAATAGTGGAAAAAAGAATATATTCAAATATAAACTACACAGAAGCATTGTATGAAACTTCCTTTTGTTCTGTGCATTCAACTAACAGAGTTGAACCTTACTTTTGATTGAGCCTTTCTGAAACACTCTTTCTGTAGAAACTGCAATTGGACATTCTGAGCGCTAAGAGGCCTCTATTGGGAAAAATAATATCTTCAAATAAAAACTACACAGAAGCATTGTGTGAAACTTATTTCTGATATGTTCATTAAGCTAACAGAGTTAAACCATACTTTTGATTGCGCAGTTCTGAACACTCTTTCTGTAGAAAATGCAAGTGGACATTCGGAGCGCTAAGAGGGTAATAGTGGAAAAAGGAATATATTCAAATATAAACTACACAGTAGCATTCTGTGAAAATTCTTTCTGTTCTGTGCATTCAACTAACAGAGTTGAACCTTACTTTTGATTGAGCCGTTCTGAAACACTCTTTCTGTAGAAACTGCAATTGGACATGCTAAGCGCTAAGAGGCCTACATTGGGAAAAAGAATATCTTCAAATAAAAACTACACAGATGCATTCTGTGAAACTTATTTCTGATCTGTAAATTCAGTTAACAGAGATAAAACATATTTTTGATTGAGCAGTTATGAAACACTCTTTTTGTAGAAAATGCAAGTGGAGATTCGGAGCGCTAAGAAGGTAATAGTGGAAAAAGGAATGTCTTCAAATATAAACTACACAGAATCATTCGGTGAAACTTCTTTCTGATCTGTGCATTCAGCTATCAGAGTTAAACCATACTTTTGATTGAGCAGATCTGAACACTCTTTCTGTAGAAATTGCAACTGGACATTTGGAGCGCTAAGAGCGTAGTAGTGGAAAAAGGAATATATTCAAATATAAACTACACAGAAGCATTCTGTGAAACTTCTTTCTGATCTGAGCATTCAGCTAACAGAGTTAAACCATACTTTTGATTGAGCAGTTTTGAAACACTCTGTCTGTAGAAAATGCAACTGGACATTCGTAGCGCTAAGTGGGTAATAGTGGAAAAAAGAATATGTTCAAATATAAACTACACAGAAGCATTGTATGAAACTTCTTTCTGTTCTGTGCATTCAACTAACAGAGTTGAACCTTACTTTTGATTGAGCCGTTCTGAAACACTCTTTCTGTAGAAACTGCAATTGGACATTCTGAGCGCTAAGAGGCCTATATTGGGAAAAAGAATGTCTACAAATAAAAACTACACAGAAGAATTGTGTGAAACTTCTTTCTGTTCTGTTTGTTCAACTAAAAGTGTTGAACCTTGGTTTTGATTGAGCCGTTCTGAAACACTCTTTCTGTAGAAAATGCAAGTGGAGATTCGGAGCGCTAAGAGGGTAATAGTGGAAAAAGGAATGTCTCCAAATATAAACTACACAGAATCATTCTGTGAAACTTCTTTCTGATCTGTGCATTCAGCTAACAGAGTTAAACCATACTTTTGATTGAGCAGATCTGAACACTCTTTCTGTAGAAAATGCAACTGGACATTTGGAGCGCTAAGTGGGTAATAGTGGAAAAAAGAATATGTTCAAATATAAACTACACAGAAGCATTGTATGAAACTTCTTTCTGTTCTGTGCATTCAACTAACAGAGTTGAACCTTACTTTTGATTGAGCCGTTCTGAAACACTCTTTCTGTAGAAACTGCAATTGGACATTCTGAGCGCTAAGAGGCCTCTATTGGGAAAAATAATATCTTCAAATAAAAACTACACAGAAGCATTGTGTGAAACTTATTTCTGATATGTTCATTAAGCTAACAGAGTTAAACCATACTTTTGATTGCACAGTTCTGAACACTCTTTCTGTAGAAAATGCAAGTGGACATTCGGAGCGCTAAGAGGGTAATAGTGGAAAAAGAAATGTATTCAAATATAAACTACACAGTAGCATTCTGTGAAAATTCTTTCTGTTCTGTGCATTCAACTAACAGAGTTGAACCTTACTTTTGATTGAGCCGTTCTGAAACACTCTTTCTGTAGAAACTGCAATTGGACATGCTAAGCGTTAAGAGGCCTACATTGGGAAAAAGAATATCTTCAAATAAAAACTACACAGATGCATTCTGTGAAACTTATTTCTGATCTGTAAATTCAGTTAACAGAGATAAAACATATTTTTGATTGAGCAGTTATGAAACACTCTTTTTGTAGAAAATGCAAGTGGAGATTCGGAGCGCTAAGAGGGTTCTAGTGGAAAAAGGAATGTCTTCAAATATAAACTACACAGAATCATTCGGTGAAACTTCTTTCTGATCTGTGCATTCAGCTAACAGAGTTAAACCATACTTTTGATTGAGCAGATCTGAACACTCTTTCTGTAGAAAATGCAACTGGACATTTGGAGCGCTAAGAGCGTAGTAGTGGAAAAAGGAATATATTCAAATATAAACTACACAGAAGCATTCTGTGAAACTTCTTTCTGATCTGAGCATTCAGCTAACAGATTTAAACCATACTTTTGATTGAGCAGTTTTGAAACACTCTGTCTGTAGAAAATGCAACTGGACATTCGTAGCGCTAAGTGGGTAATAGTGGAAAAAAGAATATGTTCAAATATAAACTACACAGAAGCATTGTATGAAACTTCTTTCTGTTCTGTGCATTCAACTAACAGAGTTGAACATTACTTTTGATTGAGCCGTTCTGAAACACTCTTTCTGTAGAAACTGCAATTGGACATTCTGAGTGCTAGGAGGCCTATATTGGGAAAAAGAATGTCTACAAATAAAAACTACACAGAAGAATTGTGTGAAACTACTTTCTGTTCTGTTTGTTCAACTAAAAGAGTTGAACCTTAGTTTTGATTGAGCCGTTCTGAAACACTCTTTCTGTAGAAAATGCAAGTGGAGATTCGGAGCGCTAAGAGGGTAATAGTGGAAAAAGGAATGTCTCCAAATATAAACTACACAGAATCATTCTGTGAAACTTCTTTCTGATCTGTGCATTCAGCTAACAGAGTTAAGCCATACTTTTGATTGAGCAGATCTGAACACTCTTTCTGTAGAAAATGCAACTGGACATTTGGAGCGCTAAGAGAGTAGTAGTGGAAAAAGGAATATATTCAAATATAAACTACACAGAAGCATTCTGTGAAACTTCTTTCTCATCTGAGCATTCAGCTAACAGAGTTAAACCATACTTTTGATTGAGCAGTTTTGAAACACTCTGTCTGTAGAAAATGCAACGGGACATTCGTAGCGCTAAGTGGGTAATAGTGGAAAAAAGAATATATTCAAATATAAACTACACAGAAGCATTGTATGAAACTTCCTTTTGTTCTGTGCATTCAACTAACAGAGTTGAACCTTACTTTTGATTGAGCCGTTCTGAAACACTCTTTCTGTAGAAACTGCAATTGGACATTCTGAGCGCTAAGAGGCCTCTATTGGGAAAAATAATATCTTCAAATAAAAACTACACAGAAGCATTGTGTGAAACTTATTTCTGATATGTTCATTAAGCTAACAGAGTTAAACCATACTTTTGATTGCGCAGTTCTGAACACTCTTTCTGTAGAAAATGCAAGTGTACATTCGGAGCGCTAAGAGGGTAATAGTGGAAAAAGGAATATATTCAAATATAAACTACACAGTAGCATTCTGTGAAAATTCTTTCTGTTCTGTGCATTCAACTAACAGAGTTGAACCTTACTTTTGATTGAGCCGTTCTGAAACACTCTTTCTGTAGACACTGCAATTGGACATGCTAAGCGCTAAGAGGCCTACATTGGGAAAAAGAATATCTTCAAATAAAAACTACACAGATGCATTCTGTGAAACTTATTTCTGATCTGTAAATTCAGTTAACAGAGATAAAACATATTTTTGATTGAGCAGTTATGAAACACTCTTTTTGTAGAAAATGCAAGTGGAGATTCGGAGCGCTAAGAAGGTAATAGTGGAAAAAGGAATGTCTTCAAATATAAACTACACAGAATCATTCGGTGAAACTTCTTTCTGATCTGTGCATTCAGCTAACAGAGTTAAACCATACTTTTGATTGAGCAGATCTGAACACTCTTTCTGTAGAAAATGCAACTGGACATTTGGAGCGCTAAGAGCGTAGTAGTGGAAAAAGGAATATATTCAAATATAAACTACACAGAAGCATTCTGTGAAACTTCTTTCTGATCTGAGCATTCAGCTAACAGAGTTAAACCATACTTTTGATTGAGCAGTTTTGAAACACTCTGTCTGTAGAAAATGCAACTGGACATTCGTAGCGCTAAGTGGGTAATAGTGGAAAAAAGAATATGTTCAAATATAAACTACACAGAAGCATTGTATGAAACTTCTTTCTGTTCTGTGCATTCAACTAACAGAGTTGAACCTTACTTTTGATTGAGCCGTTCTGAAACACTCTTTCTGTAGAAACTGCAATTGGACATTCTGAGCGCTAAGAGGGCTATATTGGGAAAAAGAATGTCTACAAATAAAAACTACACAGAAGAATTTTGTGAAACTTCTTTCTGTTCTGTTTGTTCAACTAAAAGAATTGAACCTTAGTTTTGATTGAGCCGTTCTGAAACACTCTTTCTGTAGAAAATGCAAGTGGAGATTCGGAGCGCTAAGAGGGTAATAGTGGAAAAAGGAATGTCTCCAAATATAAACTACACAGAATCATTCTGTGAAACTTCTTTCTGATCTGTGCATTCAGCTAACAGAGTTAAACCATACTTTTGATTGAGCAGATCTGAACACTCTTTCTGTAGAAAATGCAACTGGACATTTGGAGCGCTAAGTGGGTAATAGTGGAAAAAAGAATATGTTCAAATATAAACTACACAGAAACATTGTATGAAACTACTTTCTGTTCTGTGCATTCAACTAACAGAGTTGAACCTTACTTTTGATTGAGCCGTTCTGAAACACTCTTTCTGTAGAAACTGCAATTGGACATTCTGAGCGCTAAAAGGCCTCTATTGGGAAAAATAATATCTTCAAATAAAAACTACACAGAAGCATTGTGTGAAACTTATTTCTGATATGTTCATTAAGCTAACAGAGTTAAACCATACTTTTGATTGCGCAGTTCTGAACACTCTTTCTGTAGAAAATGCAAGTGGACATTCGGAGCGCTAAGAGGGTAATAGTGGAAAATGGAATATATTCAAATATAAACTACACAGTAGCATTCTGTGAAAATTCTTTCTGTTCTGTGCATTCAACTAACAGAGTTGAACCTTACTTTTGATTGAGCCGTTCTGAAACACTCTTTCTGTAGAAACTGCAATTGGACATGCTATTCGCTAAGAGGTCTACATTGGGAAAAAGAATATCTTCAAATAAAAACTACACAGATGCATTCTGTGAAACTTATTTCTGATCTGTAAATTCAGTTAACAGAGATAAAACATATTTTTGATTGAGCAGTTATGAAACACTCTTTTTGTAGAAAATGCATGTGGAGATTCGGAGCGCTAAGGGGGTACTAGTGGAAAAAGGAATGTCTTCAAATATAAACTACACAGAATCATTCGGTGAAACTTCTTTCTGATCTGTGCATTCAGCTAACAGAGTTAAACCATACTTTTGATTGAGCAGATCTGAACACTCTTTCTGTAGAAAATGCAACTGGACATTTGGAGCGCTAAGAGCGTAGTAGTGGAAAAAGGAATATATTCAAATATAAACTATACAGAAGCATTCTGTGAAACTTCTTTCTGATCTGAGCATTCAGCTAACAGAGTTCAACCATACTTTTGATTGAGCAGTTTTGAAACACTCTGTCTGTAGAAAATGCAACTGGACATTCGTAGCACTAAGTGGGTAATAGTGGAAAAAAGAATATGTTCAAATATAAACTACACAGAAACATTGTATGAAACTACTTTCTGTTCTGTGCATTCAACTAACAGAGTTGAACCTTACTTTTGATTGAGCCGTTCTGAAACACTCTTTCTGTAGAAACTGCAATTGGACATTCTGAGCGCTAAGAGGCCTCTATTGGGAAAAATAATATCTTCAAATAAAAACTACACAGAAGCATTGTGTGAAACTTATTTCTGATATGTTCATTAAGCTAACAGAGTTAAACCATACTTTTGATTGCGCAGTTCTGAACACTCTTTCTGTAGAAAATGCAAGTGGACATTCGGAGCGCTAAGAGGGTAATAGTGGAAAATGGAATATATTCAAATATAAACTACACAGTAGCATTCTGTGAAAATTCTTTCTGTTCTGTGCATTCAACTAACAGAGTTGAACCTTACTTTTGATTGAGCCGTTCTGAAACACTCTTTCTGTAGAAACTGCAATTGGACATGCTATTCGCTAAGAGGCCTACATTGGGAAAAAGAATATCTTCAAATAAAAACTACACAGATGCATTCTGTGAAACTTATTTCTGATCTGTAAATTCAGTTAACAGAGATAAAACATATTTTTGATTGAGCAGTTATGAAACACTCTTTTTGTAGAAAATGCATGTGGAGATTCGGAGCGCTAAGGGGGTACTAGTGGAAAAAGGAATGTCTTCAAATATAAACTACACAGAATCATTCGGTGAAACTTCTTTCTGATCTGTGCATTCAGCTAACAGAGTTAAACCAGACTTTTGATTGAGCAGATCTGAGCACTCTTTCTGTAGAAAATGCAACTGGACATTTGGAGCGCTAAGAGCGTAGTAGTGGAAAAAGGAATATATTCAAATATAAACTACACAGAAGCATTCTGTGAAACTTCTTTCTGATCTGAGCATTCAGCTAACAGAGTTAAACCATACTTTTGATTGAGCAGTTTTGAAACACTCTGTCTGTAGAAAATGCAACTGGACATTCGTAGCGCTAAGTGGGTAACAGTGGAAAAAAGAATATGCTCAAATATAAACTACACAGAAGCATTGTATGAAACTTCTTTCTGTTCTGTGCATTCAACTAACAGAGTTGAACCTTACTTTTGATTGAGCCGTTCTGAAACACTCTTTCTGTAGAAACTGCAATTGGACATTCTGAGCGCTAAGAGGCCTATATTGGGAAAAATAATGTCTACAAATAAAAACTACACAGAAGAATTGTGTGAAACTTCTTTCTGTTCTGTTTGTTCAACTAAAAGAGTTGAACCTTAGTTTTGATTGAGCCGTTCTGAAACACTCTTTCTGTAGAAAATGCAAGTGGAGATTCGGAGCGCTAAGAGGGTAATAGTGGAAAAAGGAATGTCTCCAAATACAAACTACACAGAATCATTCTGTGAAACTTCTTTCTGATCTGTGCATTCAGCTAACAGAGTTAAACCATACATTTGATTGAGCAGATCTGAACACTCTTGCTGTAGAAAATGCAACTGGACATTTGGAGCGCTAAGTGGGTAATAGTGGAAAAAAGAATATGTTCAAATATAAACTACACAGAAGCATTGTATGAAACTTCTTTCTGTTCTGTGCATTCAACTAACAGAGTTGAACCTTAATTTTGATTGAGCCGTTCTGAAACACTCTTTCTGTAGAAACTGCAATTGGACATTCTGAGCGCTAAGAGGCCTCTATTGGGAAAAATAATATCTTCAAATAAAAACTACACAGAAGCATTGTGTGAAACTTATTTCTGATATGTTCATTAAGCTAACAGAGTTAAACCATACTTTTGATTGCACAGTTCTGAACACTCTTTCTGTAGAAAATGCAAGTGGACATTCGGAGCGCTAAGAGGGTAATAGTGGAAAAAGAAATGTATTCAAATATAAACTACACAGTAGCATTCTGTGAAAATTCTTTCTGTTCTGTGCATTCAACTAACAGAGTTGAACCTTACTTTTGATTGAGCCGTTCTGAAACACTCTTTCTGTAGAAACTGCAATTGGACATGCTAAGCGCTAAGAGGCATACATTGGGAAAAAGAATATCTTCAAATAAAAACTACACAGATGCATTCTGTGAAACTTATTTCTGATCTGTAAATTCAGTTAACAGAGATAAAACATATTTTTGATTGAGCAGTTATGAAACACTCTTTTTGTAGAAAATGCAAGTGGAGATTCGGAGCGCTAAGAGGGTACTAGTGGAAAAAGGAATGTCTTCAAATATAAACTACACAGAATCATTCGGTGAAACTTCTTTCTGATCTGTGCATTCAGCTAACAGAGTTAAACCATACTTTTGATTGAGCAGATCTGAACACTCTTTCTGTAGAAAATGCAACTGGACATTTGGAGCGCTAAGAGCGTAGTAGTGGAAAAAGGAATATATTCAAATATAAACTACACAGAAGCATTCTGTGAAACTTCTTTCTGATCTGAGCATTCAGCTAACAGAGTTAAACCATACTTTTGATTGAGCAGTTTTGAAACACTCTGTCTGTAGAAAATGCAACTGGACATTCGTAGCGCTAAGTGGGTAACAGTGGAAAAAAGAATATGCTCAAATATAAACTACACAGAAGCATTGTATGAAACTTCTTTCTGTTCTGTGCATTCAACTAACAGAGTTGAACCTTACTTTTGATTGAGCCGTTCTGAAACACTCTTTCTGTAGAAACTGCAATTGGACATTCTGAGCGCTAAGAGGCCTATATTGGGAAAAAGAATGTCTACAAATAAAAACTACACAGAAGAATTGTGTGAAACTTCTTTCTGTTCTGTTTGTTCAACTAAAAGAGTTGAACCTTAGTTTTGATTGAGCCGTTCTGAAACACTCTTTCTGTAGAAAATGCAAGTGGAGATTCGGAGCGCTAAGAGGGTAATAGTGGAAAAAGGAATGTCTCCAAATATAAACTACACAGAATCATTCTGTGAAACTTCTTTCTGATCTGTGCATTCAGCTAACAGAGTTAAACCATACTTTTGATTGAGCAGATCTGAACACTCTTTCTGTAGAAAATGCAATTGGACATTTGTAGTGCTAAGAGAGTAGTAGTGGAAAAAGGAATATATTCAAATATGAACTACACAGAAGCATTCTGTGAAACTTCTTTCTGACCTGAGCATTCAGCTAACAGAGTTAAACCATACCTTTGATTGAGCAGTTTTGAAACACTCTGTCTGTAGAAAATGCAACGGGACATTCGTAGCGCTAAGTGGGTAATAGTGGAAAAAAGAATATATTCAAATATAAACTACACAGAAGCATTGTATGAAACTTCTTTCTGTTCTGTGCATTCAACTAACAGAGTTGAACCTTACTTTTGATTGAGCCGTTCTGAAACACTCTTTCTGTTAAAACTGCAATTGGACATGCTAAGCGCTAAGAGGCCTACATTGGGAAAAAGAATATCTTCAAATAAAAACTACACAGATGAATTCTGTGAAACTTATTTCTGATCTGTAAATTCAGTTAACAGAGATAAAACATATTTTTGATTGAGCAGTTATGAAACACTCTTTTTGTAGAAAATGCAAGTGGAGATTCGGAGCGCTAAGAGGGTTCTAGTGGAAAAAGGAATGTCTTCAAATATAAACTACACAGAATCATTCGGTGAAACTTCTTTCTGATCTGTGCATTCAGCTAACAGAGTTAAACCATACTTTTGATTGAGCAGATCTGAACACTCTTTCTGTAGAAAATGCAACTGGACATTTGGAGCGCTAAGAGCGTAGTAGTGGAAAAAGGAATATATTCAAATATAAACTACACAGAAGCATTCTGTGAAACTTCTTTCTGATCTGAGCATTCAGCTAACAGATTTAAACCATACTTTTGATTGAGCAGTTTTGAAACACTCTGTCTGTAGAAAATGCAACTGGACATTCGTAGCGCTAAGTGGGTAATAGTGGAAAAAAGAATATGTTCAAATATAAACTACACAGAAGCATTGTATGAAACTTCTTTCTGTTCTGTGCATTCAACTAACAGGGTTGAACCTTACTTTTGATTGAGCAGTTCTGAAACTCTCTTTCTGTAGAAACTGCAATTGGACATTCTGAGCGCCAGGAGGCCTATATTGGGAAAAAGAATGTCTACAAATAAAAACTACACAGAAGAATTGTGTGAAACTTCTTTCTGTTCTGTTTGTTCAACTAAAAGAGTTGAACCTTAGTTTTGATTGAGCCGTTCTGAAACACTCTTTCTGTAGAAAATGCAAATGGAGATTCGGAGCGCCAAGAGGGTAATAGTGGAAAAAGGAATGTCTCCAAATATAAACTACACAGAATCATTCTGTGAAACTTCTTTCTGATCTGTGCATTCAGCTAACAGTGTTAAACCATACTTTTGATTGAGCAGATCTGAACACTCTTTCTGTAGAAAATGCAACTGGACATTTGGAGCGCTAAGAGAGTACTAGTGGAAAAAGGAATATATTCAAATATAAACTACACAGAAGCATTCTGTGAAACTTCTTTCTCATCTGAGCATTCAGCTAACAGAGTTAAACCATACTTTTGATTGAGCAGTTTTGAAACACTCTGTCTGTAGGAAATGCAACTGGACATTCGTAGCGCTAAGTGGGTAATAGTGGAAAAAATAATATGTTCAAATATAAACTACACAGAAGCATTGTATGAAACTTCTTTCTGTTCTGTGCATTCAACTAACGGAGTTGAACCTTACATTTGATTGAGCCTTTCTGAAACACTCTTTCTGTAGAAACTGCAATTGGACATTCTGAGCGCTAAGAGGCCTCTATTGGGAAAAATAATATCTTCAAATAAAAACTACACAGAAGCATTGTGTGAAACTTATTTCTGATATGTTCATTAAGCTAACAGAGTTAAACCATACTTTTGATTGCGCAGTTCTGAACACTCTTTCTGTAGAACATGCAAGTGGACATTCGGAGCGCTAAGAGGGTAATAGTGGAAAATGGAATATATTGAAATATAAACTACACAGTAGCATTCTGTGAAAATTCTTTCTGTTCTGTGCATTCAACTAACAGAGTTGAACCTTACTTTTGATTGAGCCGTTCTGAAACACTCTTTCTGTAGAAACTGCAATTGGACATGCTAAGCGCTAAGAGGCCTACATTGGGAAAAAGAATATCTTCAAATAAAAACTACACAGATGCATTCTGTGAAACTTATTTCTGATCTGTAAATTCAGTTAACAGAGATAAAACATATTTTTGATTGAGCAGTTATGAAACACTCTTTTTGTAGAAAATGCAAGTGGAGATTCGGAGCGCTAAGAGGGTTCTAGTGGAAAAAGGAATGTCTTCAAATATAAACTACACAGAATCATTCGGTGAAACTTCTTTCTGATCTGTGCATTCAGCTAACAGAGTTAAACCAGACTTTTGATTGAGCAGATCTGAACACTCTTTCTGTAGAAAATGCAACTGGACATTTGGAGCGCTAAGAGCGTAGTAGTGGAAAAAGGAATATATTCAAATATAAACTACACAGAAGCATTCTGTGAAACTTCTTTCTGATCTGAGCATTCAGCTAACAGATTTAAACCATACTTTTGATTGAGCAGTTTTGAAACACTCTGTCTGTAGAAAATGCAACTGGACATTCGTAGCGCTAAGTGGGTAATAGTGGAAAAAAGAATATGTTCAAATATAAACTACACAGAAGCATTGTATGAAACTTCTTTCTGTTCTGTGCATTCAACTAACAGAGTTGAACCTTACTTTTGATTGAGCCGTTCTGAAACTCTCTTTCTGTAGAAACTGCAATTGGACATTCTGAGCGCTAGGAGGCCTATATTGGGAAAAAGAATGTCTACAAATAAAAACTACACAGAAGAATTGTGTGAAACTTCTTTTTGTTCTGTTTGTTCAACTAAAAGAGTTGAACCTTAGTTTTGATTGAGCCGTTCTGAAACACTCTTTCTGTAGAAAATGCAAGTGGAGATTCGGAGCGCTAAGAGGGTAATAGTGGAAAAAGGAATGTCTCCAAATATAAACTACACAGAATCATTCTGTGAAACTTCTTTCTGATCTGTGCATTCAGCTAACAGTGTTAAACCATACTTTTGATTGAGCAGATCTGAACACTCTTTCTGTAGAAAATGCAACTGGACATTTGGAGCGCTAAGAGAGTACTAGTGGAAAAAGGAATATATTCAAATATAAACTACACAGAAGCATTCTGTGAAACTTCTTTCTCATCTGAGCATTCAGCTAACAGAGTTAAACCATACTTTTGATTGAGCAGTTTTGAAACACTCTGTCTGTAGGAAATGCAACTGGACATTCGTAGCGCTAAGTGGGTAATAGTGGAAAAAAGAATATGTTCAAATATAAACTACACAGAAGCATTGTATGAAACTTCTTTCTGTTCTGTGCATTCAACTAACGGAGTTGAACCTTACTTTTGATTGAGCCTTTCTGAAACACTCTTTCTGTAGAAACTGCAATTGGACATTCTGAGCGCTAAGAGGCCTCTATTGGGAAAAATAATATCTTCAAATAAAAACTACACAGAAGCATTGTGTGAAACTTATTTCTGATATATTCATTAAGCTAACAGAGTTAAACCATACTTTTGATTGCGCAGTTCTGAACACTCTTTCTGTAGAAAATGCAAGTGGACATTCGGAGCGCTAAGAGGGTAATAGTGGAAAATGGAATATATTCAAATATAAACTACACAGTAGCATTCTGTGAAAATTCTTTCTGTTCTGTGCATTCAACTAACAGAGTTGAACCTTACTTTTGATTGAGCCGTTCTGAAACACTCTTTCTGTAGAAACTGCAATTGGACATGCTAAGCGCTAAGAGGCCTACATTGGGAAAAAGAATATCTTCAAATAAAAACTACACAGATGCATTCTGTGAAACTTATTTCTGATCTGTAAATTCAGTTAACAGAGATAAAACATATTTTTGATTGAGCAGTTATGAAACACTCTTTTTGTAGAAAATGCAAGTGGAGATTCGGAGCGCTAAGAGGGTACTAGTGGAAAAAGGAATGTCTTCAAATATAAACTACACAGAATCATTCGGTGAAACTTCTTTCTGATCTGTGCATTCAGCTAACAGAGTTAAACCATACTTTTGATTGAGCAGATCTGAACACTCTTTCTGTAGAAAATGCAACTGGACATTTGGAGCGCTAAGAGCGTAGTAGTGGAAAAAGGAATATATTCAAATATAAACTACACAGAAGCATTCTGTGAAACTTCTTTCTGATCTGAGCATTCAGCTAACAGAGTTAAACCATACTTTTGATTGAGCAGTTTTGAAACACTCTGTCTGTAGAAAATGCAACTGGACATTCGTAGCGCTAAGTGGGTAATAGTGGAAAAAAGAATATGTTCAAATATAAACTACACAGAAGCATTGTATGAAACTTCTTTCTGTTCTGTGCATTCAACTAACAGAGTTGAACATTACTTTTGATTGAGCCGTTCTGAAACACTCTTTCTGTAGAAACTGCAATTGGACATTCTGAGCGCTAGGAGGCCTATATTGGGAAAAAGAATGTCTACAAATAAAAACTACACAGAAGAATTGTGTGAAACTTCTTTCTGTTCTGTTTGTTCAACTAAAAGAGTTGAACCTTAGTTTTGATTGAGCCGTTCTGAAACACTCTTTCTGTAGAAAATGCAAGTGGAGATTCGGAGCGCTAAGAGGGTAATAGTGGAAAAAGGAATGTCTCCAAATATAAACTACACAGAATCATTCTGTGAAACTTCTTTCTGATCTGTGCATTCAGCTAACAGAGTTAAGCCATACTTTTGATTGAGCAGATCTGAACACTCTTTCTGTAGAAAATGCAACTGGACATTTGGAGCGCTAAGAGAGTAGTAGTGGAAAAAGGAATATATTCAAATATAAACTACACAGAAGCATTCTGTGAAACTTCTTTCTGATCTGAGCATTCAGCTAACAGAGTTAAACCATACTTTTGATTGAGCAGTTTTGAAACACTCTGTCTGTAGAAAATGCAACGGGACATTCGTAGCGCTAAGTGGGTAATAGTGGAAAAAAGAATATATTCAAATATAAACTACACAGAAGCATTGTATGAAACTTCCTTTTGTTCTGTGCATTCAACTAACAGAGTTGAACCTTACTTTTGATTGAGCCTTTCTGAAACACTCTTTCTGTAGAAACTGCAATTGGACATTCTGAGCGCTAAGAGGCCTCTATTGGGAAAAATAATATCTTCAAATAAAAACTACACAGAAGCATTGTGTGAAACTTATTTCTGATATGTTCATTAAGCTAACAGAGTTAAACCATACTTTTGATTGCGCAGTTCTGAACACTCTTTCTGTAGAAAATGCAAGTGGACATTCGGAGCGCTAAGAGGGTAATAGTGGAAAAAGGAATATATTCAAATATAAACTACACAGTAGCATTCTGTGAAAATTCTTTCTGTTCTGTGCATTCAACTAACAGAGTTGAACCTTACTTTTGATTGAGCCGTTCTGAAACACTCTTTCTGTAGAAACTGCAATTGGACATGCTAAGCGCTAAGAGGCCTACATTGGGAAAAAGAATATCTTCAAATAAAAACTACACAGATGCATTCTGTGAAACTTATTTCTGATCTGTAAATTCAGTTAACAGAGATAAAACATATTTTTGATTGAGCAGTTATGAAACACTCTTTTTGTAGAAAATGCAAGTGGAGATTCGGAGCGCTAAGAAGGTAATAGTGGAAAAAGTAATGTCTTCAAATATAAACTACACAGAATCATTCGGTGAAACTTCTTTCTGATCTGTGCATTCAGCTAACAGAGTTAAACCATACTTTTGATTGAGCAGATCTGAACACTCTTTCTGTAGAAAATGCAACTGGACATTTGGAGCGCTAAGAGCGTAGTAGTGGAAAAAGGAATATATTCAAATATAAACTACACAGAAGCATTCTGTGAAACTTCTTTCTGATCTGAGCATTCAGCTAACAGAGTTAAACCATACTTTTGATTGAGCAGTTTTGAAACACTCTGTCTGTAGAAAATGCAACTGGACATTCGTAGCGCTAAGTGGGTAATAGTGGAAAAAAGAATATGTTCAAATATAAACTACACAGAAGCATTGTATGAAACTTCTTTCTGTTCTGTGCATTCAACTAACAGAGTTGAACCTTACTTTTGATTGAGCCGTTCTGAAACACTCTTTCTGTAGAAACTGCAATTGGACATTCTGAGCGCTAAGAGGGCTATATTGGGAAAAAGAATGTCTACAAATAAAAACTACACAGAAGAATTTTGTGAAACTTCTTTCTGTTCTGTTTGTTCAACTAAAAGAATTGAACCTTAGTTTTGATTGAGCCGTTCTGAAACACTCTTTCTGTAGAAAATGCAAGTGGAGATTCGGAGCGCTAAGAGGGTAATAGTGGAAAAAGGAATGTCTCCAAATATAAACTACACAGAATCATTCTGTGAAACTTCTTTCTGATCTGTGCATTCAGCTAACAGAGTTAAACCATACTTTTGATTGAGCAGATCTGAACACTCTTTCTGTAGAAAATGCAACTGGACATTTGGAGCGCTAAGTGGGTAATAGTGGAAAAAAGAATATGTTCAAATATAAACTACACAGAAACATTGTATGAAACTACTTTCTGTTCTGTGCATTCAACTAACAGAGTTGAACCTTACTTTTGATTGAGCCGTTCTGAAACACTCTTTCTGTAGAAACTGCAATTGGACATTCTGAGCGCTAAGAGGCCTCTATTGGGAAAAATAATATCTTCTAATAAAAACTACACAGAAGCATTGTGTGAAACTTATTTCTGATATGTTCATTAAGCTAACAGAGTTAAACCATACTTTTGATTGCGCAGTTCTGAACACTCTTTCTGTAGAAAATGCAAGTGGACATTCGGAGCGCTAAGAGGGTAATAGTGGAAAATGGAATATATTCAAATATAAACTACACAGTAGCATTCTGTGAAAATTCTTTCTGTTCTGTGCATTCAACTAACAGAGTTGAACCTTACTTTTGATTGAGCCATTCTGAAACACTCTTTCTGTAGAAACTGCAATTGGACATGCTATTCGCTAAGAGGCCTACATTGGGAAAAAGAATATCTTCAAATAAAAACTACACAGATGCATTCTGTGAAACTTATTTCTGATCTGTAAATTCAGTTAACAGAGATAAAACATATTTTTGATTGAGCAGTTATGAAACACTCTTTTTGTAGAAAATGCATGTGGAGATTCGGAGCGCTAAGGGGGTACTAGTGGAAAAAGGAATGTCTTCAAATATAAACTACACAGAATCATTCGGTGAAACTTCTTTCTGATCTGTGCATTCAGCTAACAGAGTTAAACCATACTTTTGATTGAGCAGATCTGAACACTCTTTCTGTAGAAAATGCAACTGGACATTTGGAGCGCTAAGAGCGTAGTAGTGGAAAAAGGAATATATTCAAATATAAACTACACAGAAGCATTCTGTGAAACTTCTTTCTGATCTGAGCATTCAGCTAACAGAGTTCAACCATACTTTTGATTGAGCAGTTTTGAAACACTCTGTCTGTAGAAAATGCAACTGGACATTCGTAGCACTAAGTGGGTAATAGTGGAAAAAAGAATATGTTCAGATATAAACTACACAGAAGCATTGTATGAAACTTCTTTCTGTTCTGTGCATTCAACTAACAGAGTTGAACCTTACTTTTGATTGAGCCGTTCTGAAACACTCTTTCTGTAGAAACTGCAATTGGACATTCTGAGCGCTAAGAGGCCTATATTGGGAAAAAGAATGTCTACAAATAAAAACTACACAGAAGAATTGTGTGAAACTTCTTTCTGTTCTGTTTGTTCAACTAAAAGTGTTGAACCTTAGTTTTGATTGAGCCGTTCTGAAACACTCTTTCTGTAGAAAATGCAAGTGGAGATTCGGAGCGCTAAGAGGGTAATAGTGGAAAAAGGAATGTCTCCAAATATAAACTACACAGAATCATTCTGTGAAACTTCTTTCTGATCTGTGCATTCAGCTAACAGAGTTAAACCATACTTTTGATTGAGCAGATCTGAACACTCTTTCTGTAGAAAATGCAACTGGACATTTGGAGCGCTAAGTGGGTAATAGTGGAAAAAAGAATATGTTCAAATATAAACTACACAGAAGCATTGTATGAAACTTCTTTCTGTTCTGTGCATTCAACTAACCGAGTTGAACCTTACTTTTGATTGAGCCGTTCTGAAACACTCTTTCTGTAGAAACTGCAATTGGACATTCTGAGCGCTAAGAGGCCTCTATTGGGAAAAATAATATCTTCAAATAAAAACTACACAGAAGCATTGTGTGAAACTTATTTCTGATATGTTCATTAAGCTAACAGAGTTAAACCATACTTTTGATTGCACAGTTCTGAACACTCTTTCTGTAGAAAATGCAAGTGGACATTCGGAGCGCTAAGAGGGTAATAGTGGAAAAAGAAATGTATTCAAATATAAACTACACAGTAGCATTCTGTGAAAATTCTTTCTGTTCTGTGCATTCAACTAACAGAGTTGAACCTTACTTTTGATTGAGCCGTTCTGAAACACTCTTTCTGTAGAAACTGCAATTGGACATGCTAAGCGCTAAGAGGCCTACATTGGGAAAAAGAATATCTTCAAATAAAAACTACACAGATGCATTCTGTGAAACTTATTTCTGATCTGTAAATTCAGTTAACAGAGATAAAACATATTTTTGATTGAGCAGTTATGAAACACTCTTTTTGTAGAAAATGCAAGTGGAGATTCGGAGCGCTAAGAGGGTTCTAGTGGAAAAAGGAATGTCTTCAAATATAAACTACACAGAATCATTCGGTGAAACTTCTTTCTGATCTGTGCATTCAGCTAACAGAGTTAAACCATACTTTTGATTGAGCAGATCTGAACACTCTTTCTGTAGAAAATGCAACTGGACATTTGGAGCGCTAAGAGCGTAGTAGTGGAAAAAGGAATATATTCAAATATAAACTACACAGAAGCATTCTGTGAAACTTCTTTCTGATCTGAGCATTCAGCTAACAGATTTAAACCATACTTTTGATTGAGCAGTTTTGAAACACTCTGTCTGTAGAAAATGCAACTGGACATTCGTAGCGCTAAGTGGGTAATAGTGGAAAAAAGAATATGTTCAAATATAAACTACACAGAAGCATTGTATGAAACTTCTTTCTGTTCTGTGCATTCAACTAACAGGGTTGAACCTTACTTTTGATTGAGCAGTTCTGAAACTCTCTTTCTGTAGAAACTGCAATTGGACATTCTGAGCGCTAGGAGGCCTATATTGGGAAAAAGAATGTCTACAAATAAAAACTACACAGAAGAATTGTGTGAAACTTCTTTCTGTTCTGTTTGTTCAACTAAAAGAGTTGAACCTTAGTTTTGATTGAGCCGTTCTGAAACACTCTTTCTGTAGAAAATGCAAGTGGAGATTCGGAGCGCTAAGAGGGTAATAGTGGAAAAAGGAATGTCTCCAAATATAAACTACACAGAATCATTCTGTGAAACTTCTTTCTGATCTGTGCATTCAGCTAACAGAGTTAAGCCATACTTTTGATTGAGCAGATCTGAACACTCTTTCTGTAGAAAATGCAACTGGACATTTGGAGCGCTAAGAGAGTAGTAGTGGAAAAAGGAATATATTCAAATATAAACTACACAGAAGCATTCTGTGAAACTTCTTTCTGATCTGAGCATTCAGCTAACAGAGTTAAACCATACTTTTGATTGAGCAGTTTTGAAACACTCTGTCTGTAGAAAATGCAACGGGACATTCGTAGCGCTAAGTGGGTAATAGTGGAAAAAAGAATATATTCAAATATAAACTACACAGAAGCATTGTATGAAACTTCCTTTTGTTCTGTGCATTCAACTAACAGAGTTGAACCTTACTTTTGATTGAGCCTTTCTGAAACACTCTTTCTGTAGAAACTGCAATTGGACATTCTGAGCGCTAAGAGGCCTCTATTGGGAAAAATAATATCTTCAAATAAAAACTACACAGAAGCATTGTGTGAAACTTATTTCTGATATGTTCATTAAGCTAACAGAGTTAAACCATACTTTTGATTGCGCAGTTCTGAACACTCTTTCTGTAGAAAATGCAAGTGGACATTCGGAGCGCTAAGAAGGTAATAGTGGAAAAAGGAATATATTCAAATATAAACTACACAGTAGCATTCTGTGAAAATTCTTTCTGTTCTGTGCATTCAACTAACAGAGTTGAACCTTACTTTTGATTGAGCCGTTCTGAAACACTCTTTCTGCAGAAACTGCAATTGGACATGCTAAGCGCTAAGAGGCCTACATTGGGAAAAAGAATATCTTCAAATAAAAACTACACAGATGCATTCTGTGAAACTTATTTCTGATCTGTAAATTCAGTTAACAGAGATAAAACATATTTTTGATTGAGCAGTTATGAAACACTCTTTTTGTAGAAAATGCAAGTGGAGATTCGGAGCGCTAAGAAGGTAATAGTGGAAAAAGGAATGTCTTCAAATATAAACTACACAGAATCATTCGGTGAAACTTCTTTCTGATCTGTGCATTCAGCTAACAGAGTTAAACCATACTTTTGATTGAGCAGATCTGAACACTCTTTCTGTAGAAAATGCAACTGGACATTTGGAGCGCTAAGAGCGTAGTAGTGGAAAAAGGAATATATTCAAATATAAACTACACAGAAGCATTCTGTGAAACTTCTTTCTGATCTGAGCATTCAGCTAACAGAGTTAAACCATACTTTTGATTGAGCAGTTTTGAAACACTCTGTCTGTAGAAAATGCAACTGGACATTCGTAGCGCTAAGTGGGTAATAGTGGAAAAAAGAATATGTTCAAATATAAACTACACAGAAGCATTGTATGAAACTTCTTTCTGTTCTGTGCATTCAACTAACAGAGTTGAACCTTACTTTTGATTGAGCCGTTCTGAAACACTCTTTCTGTAGAAACTGCAATTGGACATTCTGAGCGCTAAGAGGGCTATATTGGGAAAAAGAATGTCTACAAATAAAAACTACACAGAAGAATTTTGTGAAACTTCTTTCTGTTCTGTTTGTTCAACTAAAAGAATTGAAACTTAGTTTTGATTGAGCCGTTCTGAAACACTCTTTCTGTAGAAAATGCAAGTGGAGATTCGGAGCGCTAAGAGGGTAATAGTGGAAAAAGGAATGTCTCCAAATATAAACTACACAGAATCATTCTGTGAAACTTCTTTCTGATCTGTGCATTCAGCTAACAGAGTTAAACCATACTTTTGATTGAGTAGATCTGAACACTCTTTCTGTAGAAAATGCAACTGGACATTTGGAGCGCTAAGTGGGTAATAGTGGAAAAAAGAATATGTTCAAATATAAACTACACAGAAACATTGTATGAAACTACTTTCTGTTCTGTGCATTCAACTAACAGAGTTGAACCTTACTTTTGATTGAGCCGTTCTGAAACACTCTTTCTGTAGAAACTGCAATTGGACATTCTGAGCGCTAAGAGGCCTCTATTGGGAAAAATAATATCTTCAAATAAAAACTACACAGAAGCATTGTGTGAAACTTATTTCTGATATGTTCATTAAGCTAACAGAGTTAAACCATACTTTTGATTGCGCAGTTCTGAACACTCTTTCTGTAGAAAATGCAAGTGGACATTCGGAGCGCTAAGAGGGTAATAGTGGAAAATGGAATATATTCAAATATAAACTACACAGTAGCATTCTGTGAAAATTCTTTCTGTTCTGTGCATTCAACTAACAGAGTTGAACCTTACTTTTGATTGAGCCGTTCTGAAACACTCTTTCTGTAGAAACTGCAATTGGACATGCTATTCGCTAAGAGGCCTACATTGGGAAAAAGAATATCTTCAAATAAAAACTACACAGATGCATTCTGTGAAACTTATTTCTGATCTGTAAATTCAGTTAACAGAGATAAAACATATTTTTGATTGAGCAGTTATGAAACACTCTTTTTGTAGAAAATGCATGTGGAGATTCGGAGCGCTAAGGGGGTACTAGTGGAAAAAGAAATGTCTTCAAATATAAACTACACAGAATCATTCGGTGAAACATCTTTCTGATCTGTGCATTCAGCTAACAGAGTTAAACCATACTTTTGATTGAGCAGATCTGAACACTCTTTCTGTAGAAAATGCAACTGGACATTTGGAGCGCTAAGAGCGTAGTAGTGGAAAAAGGAATATATTCAAATATAAACTACACAGAAGCATTCTGTGAAACTTCTTTCTGATCTGAGCATTCAGCTAACAGAGTTCAACCATACTTTTGATTGAGCAGTTTTGAAACACTCTGTCTGTAGAAAATGCAACTGGACATTCGTAGCACTAAGTGGGTAATAGTGGAAAAAAGAATATGTTCAAATATAAACTACACAGAAACATTGTATGAAACTACTTTCTGTTCTGTGCATTCAACTAACAGAGTTGAACCTTACTTTTGATTGAGCCGTTCTGAAACACTCTTTCTGTAGAAACTGCAATTGGACATTCTGAGCGCTAAGAGGCCTCTATTGGGAAAAATAATATCTTCAAATAAAAACTACACAGAAGCATTGTGTGAAACTTATTTCTGATATGTTCATTAAGCTAACAGAGTTAAACCATACTTTTGATTGCGCAGTTCTGAACACTCTTTCTGTAGAAAATGCAAGTGGACATTCGGAGCGCTAAGAGGGTAATAGTGGAAAATGGAATATATTCAAATATAAACTACACAGTAGCATTCTGTGAAAATTCTTTCTGTTCTGTGCATTCAACTAACAGAGTTGAACCTTACTTTTGATTGAGCCGTTCTGAAACACTCTTTCTGTAGAAACTGCAATTGGACATGCTATTCGCTAAGAGGCCTACATTGGGAAAAAGAATATCTTCAAATAAAAACTACACAGATGCATTTTGTGAAACTTATTTCTGATCTGTAAATTCAGTTAACAGAGATAAAACATATTTTTGATTGAGCCGTTATGAAACACTCTTTTTGTAGAAAATGCATGTGGAGATTCGGAGCGCTAAGTGGGTACTAGTGGAAAAAGGAATGTCTTCAAATATAAACTACACAGAATCATTCGGTGAAACTTCTTTCTGATCTGTGCATTCAGCTAACAGAGTTAAACCATACTTTTGATTGAGCAGATCTGAACACTCTTTCTGTAGAAAATGCAACTGGACATTTGGAGCGCTAAGAGCGTAGTAGTGGAAAAAGGAATATATTCAAATATAAACTACACAGAAGCATTCTGTGAAACTTCTTTCTGATCTGAGCATTCAGCTAACAGAGTTCAACCATACTTTTGATTGAGCAGTTTTGAAACACTCTGTCTGTAGAAAATGCAACTGGACATTCGTAGCACTAAGTGGGTAATAGTGGAAAAAAGAATATGTTCAGATATAAACTACACAGAAGCATTGTATGAAACTTCTTTCTGTTCTGTGCATTCAACTAACAGAGTTGAACCTTACTTTTGATTGAGCCGTTCTGAAACACTCTTTCTGTAGAAACTGCAATTGGACATTCTGAGCGCTAAGAGGCCTATATTGGGAAAAAGAATGTCTACAAATAAAAACTACACAGAAGAATTGTGTGAAACTTCTTTCTGTTCTGTTTGTTCAACTAAAAGTGTTGAACCTTAGTTTTGATTGAGCCGTTCTGAAACACTCTTTCTGTAGAAAATGCAAGTGGAGATTCGGAGCGCTAAGAGGGTAATAGTGGAAAAAGGAATGTCTCCAAATATAAACTACACAGAATCATTCTGTGAAACTTCTTTCTGATCTGTGCATTCAGCTAACAGAGTTAAACCATACTTTTGATTGAGCAGATCTGAACACTCTTTCTGTAGAAAATGCAACTGGACATTTGGAGCGCTAAGTGGGTAATAGTGGAAAAAAGAATATGTTCAAATATAAACTACACAGAAGCATTGTATGAAACTTCTTTCTGTTCTGTGCATTCAACTAACCGAGTTGAACCTTACTTTTGATTGAGCCGTTCTGAAACACTCTTTCTGTAGAAACTGCAATTGGACATTCTGAGCGCTAAGAGGCCTCTATTGGGAAAAATAATATCTTCAAATAAAAACTACACAGAAGCATTGTGTGAAACTTATTTCTGATATGTTCATTAAGCTAACAGAGTTAAACCATACTTTTGATTGCACAGTTCTGAACACTCTTTCTGTAGAAAATGCAAGTGGACATTCGGAGCGCTAAGAGGGTAATAGTGGAAAAAGAAATGTATTCAAATATAAACTACACAGTAGCATTCTGTGAAAATTCTTTCTGTTCTGTGCATTCAACTAACAGAGTTGAACCTTACTTTTGATTGAGCCGTTCTGAAACACTCTTTCTGTAGAAACTGCAATTGGACATGCTAAGCGCTAAGAGGCCTATATTGGGAAAAAGAATATCTTCAAATAAAAACTACACAGATGCATTCTGTGAAACTTATTTCTGATCTGTAAATTCAGTTAACAGAGATAAAACATATTTTTGATTGAGCAGTTATGAAACACTCTTTTTGTAGAAAATGCAAGTGGAGATTCGGAGCGCTAAGAGGGTTCTAGTGGAAAAAGGAATGTCTTCAAATATAAACTACACAGAATCATTCGGTGAAACTTCTTTCTGATCTGTGCATTCAGCTAACAGAGTTAAACCATACTTTTGATTGAGCAGATCTGAACACTCTTTCTGTAGAAAATGCAACTGGACATTTGGAGCGCTAAGAGCGTAGTAGTGGAAAAAGGAATATATTCAAATATAAACTACACAGAAGCATTCTGTGAAACTTCTTTCTGATCTGAGCATTCAGCTAACAGATTTAAACCATACTTTTGATTGAGCAGTTTTGAAACACTCTGTCTGTAGAAAATGCAACTGGACATTCGTAGCGCTAAGTGGGTAATAGTGGAAAAAAGAATATGTTCAAATATAAACTACACAGAATCATTGTATGAAACTTCTTTCTGTTCTGTGCATTCAACTAACAGGGTTGAACCTTACTTTTGATTGAGCAGTTCTGAAACTCTCTTTCTGTAGAAACTGCAATTGGACATTCTGAGCGCTAGGAGGCCTATATTGGGAAAAAGAATGTCTACAAATAAAAACTACACAGAAGAATTGTGTGAAACTTCTTTCTGTTCTGTTTGTTCAACTAAAAGAGTTGAACCTTAGTTTTGATTGAGCCGTTCTGAAACACTCTTTCTGTAGAAAATGCAAGTGGAGATTCGGAGCGCTAAGAGGGTAATAGTGGAAAAAGGAATGTCTCCAAATATAAACTACACAGAATCATTCTGTGAAACTTCTTTCTGATCTGTGCATTCAGCTAACAGAGTTAAGCCATACTTTTGATTGAGCAGATCTGAACACTCTTTCTGTAGAAAATGCAACTGGACATTTGGAGCGCTAAGAGAGTAGTAGTGGAAAAAGGAATATATTCAAATATAAACTACACAGAAGCATTCTGTGAAACTTCTTTCTGATCTGAGCATTCAGCTAACAGAGTTAAACCATACTTTTGATTGAGCAGTTTTGAAACACTCTGTCTGTAGAAAATGCAACGGGACATTCGTAGCGCTAAGTGGGTAATAGTGGAAAAAAGAATATATTCAAATATAAACTACACAGAAGCATTGTATGAAACTTCCTTTTGTTCTGTGCATTCAACTAACAGAGTTGAACCTTACTTTTGATTGAGCCTTTCTGAAACACTCTTTCTGTAGAAACTGCAATTGGACATTCTGAGCGCTAAGAGGCCTCTATTGGGAAAAATAATATCTTCAAATAAAAACTACACAGAAACATTGTGTGAAACTTATTTCTGATATGTTCATTAAGCTAACAGAGTTAAACCATACTTTTGATTGCGCAGTTCTGAACACTCTTTCTGTAGAAAATGCAAGTGGACATTCGGAGCGCTAAGAGGGTAATAGTGGAAAAAGGAATATATTCAAATATAAACTACACAGTAGCATTCTGTGAAAATTCTTTCTGTTCTGTGCATTCAACTAACAGAGTTGAACCTTACTTTTGATTGAGCCGTTCTGAAACACTCTTTCTGTAGAAACTGCAATTGGACATGCTAAGCGCTAAGAGGCCTACATTGGGAAAAAGAATATCTTCAAATAAAAACTACACAGATGCATTCTGTGAAACTTATTTCTGATCTGTAAATTCAGTTAACAGAGATAAAACATATTTTTGATTGAGCAGTTATGAAACACTCTTTTTGTAGAAAATGCAAGTGGAGATTCGGAGCGCTAAGAAGGTAATAGTGGAAAAAGGAATGTCTTCAAATATAAACTACACAGAATCATTCGGTGAAACTTCTTTCTGATCTGTGCATTCAGCTAACAGAGTTAAACCATACTTTTGATTGAGCAGATCTGAACACTCTTTCTGTAGAAAATGCAACTGGACATTTGGAGCGCTAAGAGCGTAGTAGTGGAAAAAGGAATATATTCAAATATAAACTACACAGAAGCATTCTGTGAAACTTCTTTCTGATCTGAGCATTCAGCTAACAGAGTTCAACCATACTTTTGATTGAGCAGTTTTGAAACACTCTGTCTGTAGAAAATGCAACTGGACATTCGTAGCGCTAAGTGGGTAATAGTGGAAAAAAGAATATGTTCAAATATAAACTACACAGAAGCATTGTATGAAACTTCTTTCTGTTCTGTGCATTCAACTAACAGAGTTGAACCTTACTTTTGATTGAGCCGTTCTGAAACACTCTTTCTGTAGAAACTGCAATTGGACATTCTGAGCGCTAAGAGGGCTATATTGGGAAAAAGAATGTCTACAAATAAAAACTACACAGAAGAATTTTGTGAAACTTCTTTCTGTTCTGTTTGTTCAACTAAAAGAATTGAACCTTAGTTTTGATTGAGCCGTTCTGAAACACTCTTTCTGTAGAAAATGCAAGTGGAGATTCGGAGCGCTAAGAGGGTAATAGCGGAAAAAGGAATGTCTCCAAATATAAACTACACAGAATCATTCTGTGAAACTTCTTTCTGATCTGTGCATTCAGCTAAGAGAGTTAAACCATACTTTTGATTGAGCAGATCTGAACACTCTTTCTGTAGAAAATGCAACTGGACATTTGGAGCGCTAAGTGGGTAATAGTGGAAAAAAGAATATGTTCAAATATAAACTACACAGAAACATTGTATGAAACTACTTTCTGTTCTGTGCATTCAACTAACAGAGTTGAACCTTGCTTTTGATTGAGCCGTTCTGAAACACTCTTTCTGTAGAAACTGCAATTAGACATTCTGAGCGCTAAGAGGCCTCTATTGGGAAAAATAATATCTTCAAATAAAAACTACACAGAAGCATTGTGTGAAACTTATTTCTGATATGTTCATTAAGCTAACAGAGTTAAACCATACTTTTGATTGCGCAGTTCTGAACACTCTTTCTGTAGAAAATGCAAGTGGACATTCGGAGCGCTAAGAGGGTAATAGTGGAAAATGGAATATATTCAAATATAAACTACACAGTAGCATTCTGTGAAAATTCTTTCTGTTCTGTGCATTCAACTAACAGAGTTGAACCTTACTTTTGATTGAGCCGTTCTGAAACACTCTTTCTGTAGAAACTGCAATTGGACATGCTATTCGCTAAGAGGCCTACATTGGGAAAAAGAATATCTTCAAATAAAAACTACACAGATGCATTCTGTGAAACTTATTTCTGATCTGTAAATTCAGTTAACAGAGATAAAACATATTTTTGATTGAGCAGTTATGAAACACTCTTTTTGTAGAAAATGCATGTGGAGATTCGGAGCGCTAAGGGGGTACTAGTGGAAAAAGGAATGTCTTCAAATATAAACTACACAGAATCATTCGGTGAAACTTCTTTCTGATCTGTGCATTCAGCTAACAGAGTTAAACCATACTTTTGATTGAGCAGATCTGAACACTCTTTCTGTAGAAAATGCAACTGGACATTTGGAGCGCTAAGAGCGTAGTAGTGGAAAAAGGAATATATTCAAATATAAACTACACAGAAGCATTCTGTGAAACTTCTTTCTGATCTGAGCATTCAGCTAACAGAGTTCAACCATACTTTTGATTGAGCAGTTTTGAAACACTCTGTCTGTAGAAAATGCAACTGGACATTCGTAGCACTAAGTGGGTAATAGTGGAAAAAAGAATATGTTCATATATAAACTACACAGAAACATTGTATGAAACTACTTTCTGTTCTGTGCATTCAACTAACAGAGTTGAACCTTACTTTTGATTGAGCCGTTCTGAAACACTCTTTCTGTAGAAACTGCAATTGGACATTCTGAGCGCTAAGAGGCCTCTATTGGGAAAAATAATATCTTCAAATAAAAACTACACAGAAGCATTGTGTGAAACTTATTTCTGATATGTTCATTAAGCTAACAGAGTTAAACCATACTTTTGATTGCGCAGTTCTGAACACTCTTTCTGTAGAAAATGCAAGTGGACATTCGGAGCGCTAAGAGGGTAATAGTGGAAAATGGAATATATTCAAATATAAACTACACAGTAGCATTCTGTGAAAATTCTTTCTGTTCTGTGCATTCAACTAACAGAGTTGAACCTTACTTTTGATTGAGCCGTTCTGAAACACTCTTTCTGTAGAAACTGCAATTGGACATGCTATTCGCTAAGAGGCCTACATTGGGAAAAAGAATATCTTCAAATAAAAACTACACAGATGCATTCTGTGAAACTTATTTCTGATCTGTAAATTCAGTTAACAGAGATAAAACATATTTTTGATTGAGCAGTTATGAAACACTCTTTTTGTAGAAAATGCATGTGGAGATTCGGAGCGCTAAGGGGGTACTAGTGGAAAAAGGAATGTCTTCAAATATAAACTACACAGAATCATTCGGTGAAACGTCTTTCTGATCTGTGCATTCAGCTAACAGAGTTAAACCATACTTTTGATTGAGCAGATCTGAACACTCTTTCTGTAGAAAATGCAACTGGACATTTGGAGCGCTAAGAGCGTAGTAGTGGAAAAAGGAATATATTCAAATATAAACTACACAGAAGCATTCTGTGAAACTTCTTTCTGATCTGAGCATTCAGCTAACAGAGTTCAACCATACTTTTGATTGAGCAGTTTTGAAACACTCTGTCTGTAGAAAATGCAACTGGACATTCGTAGCGCTAAGTGGGTAATAGTGGAAAAAAGAATATGTTCAAATATAAACTACACAGAAACATTGTATGAAACTTCTTTCTGTTCTGTGCATTCAACTAACAGAGTTGAACCTTACTTTTGATTGAGCCGTTCTGAAACACACTTTCTGTAGAAACTGCAATTGGGCATTCTGAGCGCTAAGAGGCCTATATTGGGAAAAAGAATGTCTACAAATAAAAACTACACAGAAGAATTGTGTGAAACTTCTTTCTGTTCTGTTTGTTCAACTAAAAGATTTGAACCTTAGTTTTGATTGAGCCGTTCTGAAACACACTTTCTGTAGCAAATGCAAGTGGAGATTCGGAGCGCTAAGAGGGTAATAGTGGAAAAAAGGAATGTCTCCAAATATAAACTACACAGAATCATTCTGTGAAACTTCTTTCTGATCTGAGCATTCAGCTAACAGAGTTAAACCATACTTTTGATTGAGCAGTTTTGAAACACTCTGTAGAAAATGCAACTGGACATTCGTAGCACTAAGTGGGTTATAGTGGAAAAAAGAATATGTTCAGATATAAACTACACAGAAGCATTGTATGAAACTTCTTTCTGTTCTGTGCATTCAACTAACAGAGTTGAACCTTACTTTTGATTGAGCCGTTCTGAAACACTCTTTCTGTAGAAACTGCAATTGGACATTCTGAGCGCTAAGAGGCCTATATTGGGAAAAAGAATGTCTACAAATAAAAACTACACAGAAGAATTGTGTGAAACTTCTTTCTGTTCTGTTTGTTCAACTAAAAGTGTTGAACCTTAGTTTTGATTGAGCCGTTCTGAAACACTCTTTCTGTAGAAAATGCAAGTGGACATTCGGAGCGCTAAGAGGGTAATAGTGGAAAATGGAATATATTGAAATATAAACTACACAGTAGCATTCTGTGAAAATTCTTTCTGTTCTGTGCATTCAACTAACAGAGTTGAACCTTACTTTTGATTGAGCCGTTCTGAAACACTCTTTCTGTAGAAACTGCAATTGGACATGCTAAGCGCTAAGAGGCCTACATTGGGAAAAAGAATATCTTCAAATAAAAACTACACAGATGCATTCTGTGAAACATATTTCTGATCTGTAAATTCAGTTAACAGAGATAAAACATATTTTTGATTGAGCAGTTATGAAACACTCTTTTTGTAGAAAATGCAAGTGGAGATTCGGAGCGCTAAGAGGGTTCTAGTGGAAAAAGGAATGTCTTCAAATATAAACTACACAGAATCATTCGGTGAAACTTCTTTCTGATCTGTGCATTCAGCTAACAGAGTTAAACCATACTTTTGATTGAGCAGATCTGAACACTCTTTCTGTAGAAAATGCAACTGGACATTTGGAGCGCTAAGAGCGTAGTAGTGGAAAAAGGAATATATTCAAATATAAACTACACAGAAGCATTCTGTGAATCTTCTTTCTGATCTGAGCATTCAGCTAACAGATTTAAACCATACTTTTGATTGAGCAGTTTTGAAACACTCTGTCTGTAGAAAATGCAACTGGACATTCGTAGCGCTAAGTGGGTAATAGTGGAAAAAAGAATATGTTCAAATATAAACTACACAGAAGCATTGTATGAAACTTCTTTCTGTTCTGTGCATTCAACTAACAGAGTTGAACCTTACTTTTGATTGAGCCGTTCTGAAACTCTCTTTCTGTAGAAACTGCAATTGGACATTCTGAGCGCTAGGAGGCCTATACTGGGAAAAAGAATGTCTACAAATAAAAACTACACAGAAGAATTGTGTGAAACTTCTTTCTGTTCTGTTTGTTCAACTAAAAGAGTTGAACCTTAGTTTTGATTGAGCCGTTCTGAAACACTCTTTCTGTAGAAAATGCAAGTGGAGATTCGGAGCGCTAAGAGGGTAATAGTGGAAAAAGGAATGTCTCCAAATATAAACTACACAGAATCATTCTGTGAAACTTCTTTCTGATCTGTGCATTCAGCTAACAGTGTTAAACCATACTTTTGATAGAGCAGATCTGAACACTCTTTCTGTAGAAAATGCAACTGGACATTTGGAGCGCTAAGAGAGTACTAGTGGAAAAAGGAATATATTCAAATATAAACTACACAGAAGCATTCTGTGAAACTTCTTTCTCATCTGAGCATTCAGCTAACAGAGTTAAACCATACTTTTGATTGAGCAGTTTTGAAACACTCTGTCTGTAGGAAATGCAACTGGACATTCGTTGCGCTAAGTGGGTAATAGTGGAAAAAAGAATATGTTCAAATATAAACTACACAGAAGCATTGTATGAAACTTCTTTCTGTTCTGTGCATTCAACTAACGGAGTTGAACCTTACTTTTGATTGAGCCGTTCTGAAACACTCTTTCTGTAGAAACTGCAATTGGACATTCTGAGCGCTAAGAGGCCTCTATTGGGAAAAATAATATCTTCAAATAAAAACTACACAGAAGCATTGTGTGAAACTTATTTCTGATATGTTCATTAAGCTAACAGAGTTAAACCATACTTTTGATTGCGCAGTTCTGAACACTCTTTCTGTAGAAAATGCAAGTGGACATTCGGAGCGCTAAGAGGGTAATAGTGGAAAATGGAATATATTCAAATATAAACTACACAGTAGCATTCTGTGAAAATTCTTTCTGTTCTGTGCATTCAACTAACAGAGTTGAACCTTACTTTTGATTGAGCCGTTCTGAAACACTCTTTCTGTAGAAACTGCAATTGGACATGCTAAGCGCTAAGAGGCCTACATTGGGAAAAAGAATATCTTCAAATAAAAACTACACAGATGCATTCTGTGAAACTTATTTCTGATCTGTAAATTCAGTTAACAGAGATAAAACATATTTTTGATTGAGCAGTTATGAAACACTCTTTTTGTAGAAAATGCGAGTGGAGATTCGGAGCGCTAAGAGGGTACTAGTGGAAAAAGGAATGTCTTCAAATATAAACTACACAGAATCATTCGGTGAAACTTCTTTCTGATCTGTGCATTCAGCTAACAGAGTTAAACCATACTTTTGATTGAGCAGATCTGAACACTCTTTCTGTAGAAAATGCAACTGGACATTTGGAGCGCTAAGAGCGTAGTAGTGGAAAAAGGAATATATTCAAATATAAACTACACAGAAGCATTCTGTGAAACTTCTTTCTGATCTGAGCATTCAGCTAACAGAGTTAAACCATACTTTTGATTGAGCAGTTTTGAAACACTCTGTCTGTAGGAAATGCAACTGGACATTCGTAGCGCTAAGTGGGTAATAGTGGAAAAAAGAATATGTTCAAATATAAACTACACAGAAGCATTGTATGAAACTTCTTTCTGTTCTGTGCATTCAACTAACAGAGTTGAACATTACTTTTGATTGAGCCGTTCTGAAACACTCTTTCTGTAGAAACTGCAATTGGACATTCTGAGCGCTAGGAGGCCTATATTGGGAAAAAGAATGTCTACAAATAAAAACTACACAGAAGTATTGTGTGAAACTTCTTTCTGTTCTGTTTGTTCAACTAAAAGAGTTGAACCTTAGTTTTGATTGAGCCGTTCTGAAACACTCTTTCTGTAGAAAATGCAAGTGGAGATTCGGAGCGCTAAGAGGGTAATAGTGGAAAAAGGAATGTCTCCAAATATAAACTACACAGAATCATTCTGTGAAACTTCTTTCTGATCTGTGCATTCAGCTAACAGAGTTAAACCATACTTTTGATTGAGCAGATCTGAACACTCTTTCTGTAGAAAATGCAACTGGACATTTGGAGCGCTAAGAGAGTAGTAGTGGAAAAAGGAATATATTGAAATATAAACTACACAGAAGCATTCTGTGAAACTTCTTTCTGATCTGAGCATTCAGCTAACAGAGTTAAACCATACTTTTGATTGAGCAGTTTTGAAACACTCTGTCTGTAGTAAATGCAACGGGACATTCGTAGCGCTAAGTGGGTAATAGTGGAAAAAAGAATATGTTCAAATATAAACTACACAGAAGCATTGTATGAAACTCCCTTCTGTTCTGTGCATTCAACTAACAGAGTTGAACCTTACTTTTGATTGAGCCTTTCTGAAACACTCTTTCTGTAGAAACTGCAATTGGACATTCTGAGCGCTAAGAGGCCTCTATTGGGAAAAATAATATCTTCAAATAAAAACTACACAGAAGCATTGTGTGAAACTTATTTCTGATATGTTCATTAAGCTAACAGAGTTAAACCATACTTTTAATTGCGCAGTTCTGAACACTCTTTCTGTAGAAAATGCAAGTGGACATTCGGAGCGCTAAGAGGGTAATAGTGGAAAAAGGAATATATTCAAATATAAACTACACAGTAGCATTCTGTGAAAATTCTTTCTGTTCTGTGCATTCAACTAACAGAGTTGAACCTTACTTTTGATTGAGCCGTTCTGAAACACTCTTTCTGTAGAAACTGCAATTGGACATGCTAAGCGCTAAGAGGCCTACATTGGGAAAAAGAATATCTTCAAATAAAAACTACACAGATGCATTCTGTGAAACTTATTTCTGATCTGTAAATTCAGTTAACAGAGATAAAACATATTTTTGATTGAGCAGTTATGAAACACTCTTTTTGTAGAAAATGCATGTGGAGATTCGGAGCGCTAAGGGGGTACTAGTGGAAAAAGGAATGTCTTCAAATAAAAACTACACAGAATCATTCGGTGAAACTTCTTTCTGATCTGTGCATTCAGCTAACAGAGTTAAACCATACTTTTGATTGAGCAGATTGGAACACTCTTTCTGTAGAAAATGCAACTGGACATTTGGAGCGCTAAGAGCGTAGTAGTGGAAAAAGGAATATATTCAAATATAAACTACACAGAAGCATTCTGTGAAACTTCTTTCTGATCTGAGCATTCAGCTAACAGAGTTAAACCATACTTTTGATTGAGCAGTTTTGAAACACTCTGTCTGTAGATAATGCAACTGGACATTCGTAGCGCTAAGTGGGTAATAGTGGAAAAAAGAATATGTTCAAATATAAACTACACAGAAGCATTGTATGAAACTTCTTTCTGTTCTGTGCATTCAACTAACAGAGTTGAACATTACTTTTGATTGAGCCGTTCTGAAACACTCTTTCTGTAGAAACTGCAATTGGGCATTCTGAGCGCTAGGAGGCCTATATTGGGAAAAAGAATGTCTAAAAATAAAAACTACACAGAAGAATTGTGTGAAATTTCTTTCTGTTCTGTTTGTTCAACTAAAAGAGTTGAACCTTAGTTTTGATTGAGCCGTTCTGAAACACTCTTTCTGTAGAAAATGCAAGTGGAGTTTCGGAGCGCTAAGAGGGTAATAGTGGAAAAAGGAATGTCTCCAAATATAAACTACACAGAATGATTCTGTGAAACTTCTTTCTGATCTGTGCATTCAGCTAACAGAGTTAAACCATACTTTTGATTGAGAAGATCTGAACACTCTTTCTTTGGAAAATGCAACTGGACATTTGGCGCGCTAAGAGAGTAGTAGTGGAAAAAGGAATATATTCAAATATAAACTACACAGAAGCATTCTGTGAAACTTCTTTCTGATCTGAGCATTCAGCTAACAGAGTTAAACCATACTTTTGATTGAGCAGTTTTGAAACACTCTGTCTGTAGAAAATGCAACGGGACATTCGTTGCGCTAAGTGGGTAATAGTGGAAAAAAGAATATGTTCAAATATAAACTACACAGAAGCATTGTATGAAACTTCCTTCTGTTCTGTGCATTCAACTAACAGAGTTGAACCTTACTTTTGATTGAGCCTTTCTGAAACACTCTTTCTGTAGAAACTGCAATTGGACATTCTGAGCGCTAAGAGGCCTCTATTGGGAAAAATAATATCTTCAAATAAAAACTACACAGAAGCATTGTGTGAAACTTATTTCTGATATGTTCATTAAGCTAAGAGAGTTAAACCATACTTTTGATTGCGCAGTTCTGAACACTCTTTCTGTAGAAAATGCAAGTGGACACTCGGAGCGCTAAGAGGGTAATAGTGGAAAAAGGAATATATTCAAATATAAACTACACAGTAGCATTCTGTGAAAATTCTTTCTGTTCTGTGCATTCAACTAACAGAGTTGAACCTTACTTTTGATTGAGCCGTTCTGAAACACTCTTTCTGTAGAAACTACAAGTGGACATTCTGAGCGCTAAGAGGGCTATATTGGGAAAAAGAATGTCTACAAATAAAAACTACACAGAAGAATTGTGTGAAACTTCTTTCTGTTCTGTTTGTTCAACTAAAAGAGTTGAACCTTAGTTTTGATTGAGCCGTTCTGAAACACTCTTTCTGTAGAAAATGCAAGTGGAGATTCGGAGCGCTAAGAGGGTAATAGTGGAAAAAGGAATGTCTCCAAATATAAACTACACAGAATCATTCTGTGAAACTTTTTGCTGATCTGTGCATTCAGCTAACAGAGTTAAACCATACTTTTGATTGAGCAGATCTGAACACTCTTTCTGTAGAAAATGCAACTGGACATTTGGAGCGCTTAGTGGGTAATAGTGGAAAAAAGAATATGTTCAAATATAAACCACACAGAAGCATTGTATGAAACTTCTTTCTGTTCTGTGCATTCAACTAGCAGAGTTGAACCTTACTTTTGATTGAGCCGTTCTGAAACACTCTGTCTGTAGAAAATGCAACTGGACATTCTGAGCGCTAAGAGGCCTATATTGGGAAAAAGAATGTCTACAAATAAAAACTACACAGAAGAATTGTGTGAAACTTCTTTCTGTTCTGTTTGTTCAACTAAAAGAGTTGAACCTTAGTTTTGATTGAGCCGTTCTGAAACACTCTTTCTGTAGAAAATGCAAGTGGAGATTCGGAGCGCTAAGAGGGTAATAGTGGAAAAAGGAATGTCTCCAAATATAAACTACACAGAATCATTCTGTGAAACTTCTTTCTGATCTGTGCATTCAGCTAACAGAGTTAAACCATACTTTTGATTGAGCAGATCTGAACACTCTTTCTGTAGAAAATGCAACTGGACATTTGGAGCGCTAAGAGAGTAGTAGTGGAAAAAGGAATATATTCAAATATAAACTACACAGTAGCATTCTGTGAAAATTCTTTCTGTTCTGTGCATTCAACTAACAGAGTTGAACCTTACTTTTGATTGAGCCGTTCTGAAACACTCTTTCTGTAGAAACTGCAATTGGACATTCTGAGCGCTAAGAGGCCTCTATTGGGAAAAATAATATCTTCAAATAAAAACTACACAGAAGCATTGTGTGAAACTTATTTCTGATATGTTCATTATGCTAACAGAGTTAAACCATACTTTTGATTGCGCAGTTCTGAACACTCTTTCTGTAGAAAATGCAAGTGGACATTCGGAGCGCTAAGAGGGTAATAGTGGAAAAAGGAATATATACAAATATAAACTACACAGTAGCATTCTGTGAAAATTCTTTCTGTTCTGTGCATTCAACTAACAGAGTTGAACCTTACTTTTGATTGAGCCGTTCTGAAACACTCTTTCTGTAGAAACTGCAATTGGACATTCTGAGCGCTAGGAGGCCTATATTGGGAAAAAGAATGTCTACAAATAAAAACTACACAGAAGAATTGTGTGAAACTTCTTTCTGTTCTGTTTGTTCAACTAAAAGAGTTGAACCTTAGTTTTGATTGAGCCGTTCTGAAACACTCTTTCTGTAGAAAATGCAAGGGGAGATTCGGAGCGCTAAGAGGGTAATAGTGGAAAAAGGAATGTCTCCAAATATAAACTACACAGAATTATTCTGTGAAACTTCTTTCTGATCTGTGCATTCAGCTAACAGAGTTAAACCATACCTTTGATTGAGCAGATCTGAACATTCTTTCTGTAGAAAATGCAACTGGACATTTGGAGCGCTAAGAGAGTAGTAGTGGAAAAAGGAATATATTCAAATATAAACTACACAGAAGCATTCTGTGAAACTTCTTTCTGATCTGAGCAATCAGCTAACAGAGTTAATCCTTACTTTTGATTGAGCAGTTTTGAAACACTCTGTCTGTAGAAAATGCAACTGGACATTCGTAGCGCTAAGTGGGTAATAGTGGAAAAAAGAATATGTTCAAATATCAACTACACAGAAGCATTGTATGAAACTTCTTTCTGTTCTGTGCATTCAACTAACAGAGTTGAACCTTACTTTTGATTGAGCCTTTCTGAAACACTCTTTCTGTAGAAACTGCAATTGGACATTCTGAGCGCTAAGAGGCCTCTATTGGGAAAAATAATATCTTCAAATTAAAACTACACAGAAGCATTGTGTGAAACTTATTTCTGATATGTTCATTAAGCTAACAGAGTTAAACCATACTTTTGATTGCGCAGTTCTGAACACTCTTTCTGTAGAAAACGCAAGTGGACATTCGGAGCGCTAAGAGGGTAATAGTGGAAAAAGGAATATATTCAAATATAAACTACACAGTAGCATTCTGTGAAAATTCTTTCTGTTCTGTGCATTCAACTAACAGAGTTGAACCTTACTTTTGATTGAGCCGTTCTGAAACACTCTTTCTGTAGAAACTGCAAGTGGACATGCTAAGCGCTAAGAGGCCTACATTGGGAAAAAGAATATCTTCAAATAAAAACTACACAGATGCATTCTGTGAAACTTATTTCTGATCTGTAAATTCAGTTAACAGAGATAAAACATATTTTTGATTGAGCAGTTATGAAACACTCTTTTTGTAGAAAATGCAAGTGGAGATTCGGAGCGCTAAGAGGGTATTAGTGGAAAAAGGAATGTCTTCAAATATAAACTACACAGAATCATTCGGTGAAACTTCTTTCTGATCTGTGCATTCAGCTAACAGAGTTAAACCACACTTTTGATTGAGCAGATCTGAACAATCTTTCTGTAGAAAATGCAACTGGACATTTGGAGCGCTAAGAGCGTAGTAGTGGAAAAATTAATATATTCAAATATAAACTACACAGAAGCATTCTGTGAAACTTCTTTCTGATCTGAGCATTCAGCTAACAGAGTTAAACCATACTTTTGATTGAGCAGTTTTGAAACACTCTGTCTGTAGAAAATGCAACTGGACATTCGTAGCACTAAGTGGGTTATAGTGGAAAGAAGAATATGTTCAAATATAAACTACACAGAAGCATTGTATGAAGCTTCTTTCTGTTCTGTGCATTCAACTAACAGAGTTGAACCTTACTTTTAATTGAGCCGTTCTGAAACACTCTTTCTGTAGAAACTGCAATTGGACATTCTGAGCGCTAAGAGGCCTATATTGGGAAAAAGAATGTCTACAAATAAAAACTACACGGAAGAATTGTGTGAAACATCTTTCTGTTCTGTTTGTTCAACTAAAAGAGTTGAACCTTAGTTTTGATTGAGCTGTTCGGAAACACTCTTTCTGTAGAAAATGCAAGTGGAGATTCGGAGCGCTAAGAGGGTAATAGTGGAAAAAGGAATGTCTCCAAATATAAACTACACAGAATCATTCTGTGAAACTTCTTTCTGATCTGTGCATTCAGCTAACAGAGTTAAACCATACTTTTGATTGAGCAGATCTGAACACTCTTTCTGTAGAAAATGCAACTGGACATTTGGAGTGCTAAGAGAGTAGTAGTGGAAAAAGGAATATATTCAAATATAAACTACACAGAAGCATTCTGTGAAACTTCTTTCTGACCTGAGCATTCAGCTAACAGAGTTAAACCATACTTTTGATTGAGCAGTTTTGAAACACTCTGTCTGTAGAAAATGCAACTGGACATTCGTAGCGCTAAGTGGGTAATAGTGGAAAAAAGAATATGTTCAAATATAAACTACACAGAAGCATTGTATGAAACTACTTTCTGTTCTGTGCATTCAACTAACAGAGTTGAACCTTACTTTTGATTGAGCCGTTCTGAAACACTCTTTCTGTAGAAACTGCAATTGGACATTCTGAGCGCTAAGAGGCCTCTATTGGGAAAAATAATATCTTCAAATAAAAACTACACAGAAGCATTGTGTGAAACTTATTTCTGATATGTTCATTAAGCTAACAGAGTTAAACCATACTTTTGATTGCGCAGTTCTGAACACTCTTTCTGTAGAAAATGCAACTGGACATTTGGAGCGCTAAGAGAGTAGTAGTGGAAAAAGGAATATATTCAAATATAAACTACACAGAAGCATTCTGTGAAACTTCTTTCTGATCTGAGCATTCAGCTAACAGAGTTAAACCATACTTTTGATTGAGCAGTTTTGAAACACTCTGTCTGTAGAAAATGCAACTGGACATTCGTAGCGCTAAGTGGGTAATAGTGGAACAAAGAATATGTTCAAATATAAACTACACAGTAGCATTCTGTGAAAATTCTTTCTGTTCTGTGCATTCAACTAACAGAGTTGAACCTTACTTTTGATTGAGCCGTTCTGAAACACTCTTTCTGTAGAAACTGCAATTGGACAGGCTAAGCGCTAAGAGGCCTACATTGGGAAAAAGAATATCTTCAAATAAAAACTACACAGATGCATTCTGTGAAACTTATTTCTGATCTGTAAATTCAGTTAACAGAGATAAAACATATTTTTGATTGAGCAGTTATGAAACACTCTTTTTGTAGAAAATGCAAGTGGAGATTCGGAGCGCTAAGATGGTACTAGTGGAAAAAGGAATGTCTTCAAATATAAACTACACAGAATCATTCGGTGAAACTTCTTTCTGATCTGTGCATTCAGCTAACAGAGTTAAACCATACTTTTGATTGAGCAGATCTGAACACTCTTTCTGTAGAAAATGCAACTGGACATTAGGAGCGCTAAGAGCGTAGTAGTGGAAAAAGGAATATATTCAAATATAAACTAGACAGAAGCATTCTGTGAAACTTCTTTCTGATCTGAGCTTTCAGCTAACAGAGTTAAACCATACTTTTGATTGAGCAGTTTTGAAACACTCTGTCTGTAGAAAATGCAACTGGACATTCGTAGCGCTAAGTGGGTAATAGTGGAAAAAAGAATATGTTCAAATATAAACTACACAGAAGCATTGTATGAAACTCCTTTCTGTTCTGTGCATTCAACTAACAGAGTTGAACCTTACCTTTGATTGAGCCGTTCTGAAACACTCTTTCTGTAGAAACTGCAATTGGACATTCTGAGCGCTAGGAGGCCTATATTGGGAATAAGAATGTCTACAAATAAAAACTACACAGAAGAATTGTGTGAAACTTCTTTCTGTTCTGTTTGTTCAACTAAAAGAGTTGAACCTTAGTTTTGATTGAGCCGTTCTGAAACACTCTTTCTGTAGAAAATGCAAGTGGAGATTCGGAGCGCTAAGAGGGTAATAGTGGAAAAAGGAATGTCTCCAAATATAAACTACACAGAATCATTCTGTGAAACTTCTTTCTGATCTGTGCATTCAGCTAACAGAATTAAACCATACTTTTGATTGAGCAGATCTGAACACTCTTTCTGTAGAAAATGCAACTGGACATTTGGAGCGCTAAGAGAGTAGTAGTAAAAAAAGGAATATATTGAAATATAAACTACACAGAAGCATTCTGTGAAACTTTTTTCTGACATGAGCATTCAGCTAAGAGAGTTATACAATACTTTTGATTGAGCAGTTTTGAAACACTCTGTCTGTAGAAAATGCAACTGGACATTCGTAGCGCTAAGTGGGTAATAGTGGAAAAAAGAATATGTTCAAATATAAACTACACAGAAGCATTGTATGAAACTTCTTTCTGTTCTGTGCATTCAACTAACAGAGTTGAACCTTACTTTTGATTGAGCCTTTCTGAAACACTCTTTGTGTAGAAACTGCAATTGGACATTGTGAGCGCTAAGAGGCCTCTATTGGGAAAAATAATATCTTCAAATAAAAACTACACAGAAGCATTCTGTGAAACTCATTTCTGATATGTTCATTAAGCTAACAGAGTTAAACCATACTGTTGATTGCACAGTTCTGAACACTCTTTCTGTAGAAAATGCAAGTGGACATTCGGAGAGCTAAGAGGGTAATAGTGGAAAAAGGAATATATTCTAATATAAACTACACAGCAGCATTCTGTGAAAATTCTTTCTGTTCTGTGCATTCAACTAACAGAGTTGAACCTTACTTTTGATTGAGCCGTTCTGAAACACTCTTTCTGTAGAAACTGCAATTGGACATGCTAAGCGCTAAGAGGCCTACATTGGGAAAAAGAATATCTTCAAATAAAAACTACACAGATGCATTCTGTGAAACTTATTTCTGATCTGTAAATTGAGTTAACAGAGATAAAACATATTTTTGATTGAGCAGTTATGAAACACTCTTTTTGTAGAAAATGCAAGTGGAGATTCGGAGCGCTAAGAGGGTACTAGTGGAAAAAGGAATGTCTTCAAATATAAACTACACAGAATCATTCTGTGAAACTTCTTTCTGATCTGTGCATTCAGCTAACAGAGTTAAACCATACTTTTGATTGAGCAGATCTGAACACTCTTTCTGTAGAAAATGCAACTGGACATTTGGAGCGCTAAGAGAGTAGTAGTAAAAAAAGGAATATATTCAAATATAAACTACACAGAAGCATTCTGTGAAACGTCTTTCTGACCTGAGCATTCAGCTAAGAGAGTTAAACCATACTTTTGATTGAGCAGTTTTGAAACACTCTGTCTGTAGAAAATGCAACTGGACATTCGTAGCGCTAAGTGGGTAATAGTGGAAAAAAGAATATGTTCAAATATAAACTACACAGAAGCATTGTATGAAACTTCTTTCTGTTCTGTGCATTCAACTAACAGAGTTGAACCTTACTTTTGATTGAGCCTTTCTGAAACACTCTTTCTGTAGAAACTGCAATTGGACATTCTGAGCGCTAAGAGGCCTCTATTGGGAAAAATAATATCTTCAAATAAAAACTACACAGAAGCATTGTGTGAAACTTATTTCTGATATGTTCATTAAGCTAACAGAGTTAAACCATACTTTTGATTGCGCAGTTCTGAACACTCTTTCTGTAGAAAATGCAAGTGGACATTCGGAGCGCTAAGAGGGTAATAGTGGAAAAAGGAATATATTCAAATATAAACTACACAGTAGCATTCTGTGAAAATTCTTTCTGTTCTGTGCATTCAACTAACAGAGTTGAACCTTACTTTTGATTGAGCCGTTCTGAAACACTCTTTCTGTAGAAACTGCAATTGAACATGATAAGCGCTAAGAGGCCTACATTGGGAAAAAGAATATCTTCAAATAAAAACAACACAGATGCATTCTGTGAAACTTATTTCTGATCTGTAAATTCAGTTAACAGAGATAAAACATATTTTTGATTGAGCAGTTATGAAACACTCTTTTTGTAGAAAATGCAAGTGGAGATTCGGAGCGCTAAGAGGGTACTAGTGGAAAAAGGAATGTCTTCAAATATAAACTACACAGAATCATTCGGTGAAACTTCTTTCTGATCTGTGCATTCAGCTAACAGAGTTAAACCATACTTTTGATTGAGCAGATCTGAACACTCTTTCTGTAGAAAATGCAACTGGACATTTGGAGCGCTAAGAGCGTAGTAGTGGAAAAAGGAATATATTCAAATATAAACTACACAGAAGCATTCTGTGAAACTTCTTTCTGATCTGAGCATTCAGCTAACAGAGTTAAACCATACTTTTGATTGAGCAGTTTTGAAACACTCTGTCTGTAGAAAATGCAACTGGACATTCGTAGTGCTAAGTGGGTAATAGTGGAAAAAAATATGTTCAAATATAAACTACACAGAAGCATTGTATGAAACTTCTTTCTGTTCTGTGCATTCAACTAACAGAGTTGAACCTTACTTTTGATTGAGCCGTTCTGAAACACTCTTTCTGTAGAAACTGCAATTGGACATTCTGAGCGCTAAGAGGCCTATATTGGGAAAAAGAATGTCTACAAATAAAAACTACACAGAAGAATTGTGTGAAACTTCTTTCTGTTCTGTTTGTTCAACTAAAAGAGTTGAACCTTAGTTTTGATTGAGCCGTTCTGAAACACTCTTTCTGTAGAAAATGCAAGTGGAGATTCGGAGCGCTAAGAGGGTAATAGTGGAAAAAGGAATGTCTCCAAATATAAACTCCACAGAATCATTCTGTGAAACTTCTTTCTGATCTGTGCATTCAGCTAACAGGGTTAAACCATACTTTTGATTGAGCAGATCTGAACACTCTTTCTGTAGAAAATGCAACTGGACATTTGGAGCGCTAAGAGAGTAGTAGTGGAAAAAGGAATATATTGAAATATAAACTACACAGAAGCATTCTGTGAAACTTCTTTCTGACATGAGCATTCAGCTAAGAGAGTTAAACAATACTTTTGATTGAGCAGTTTTGAAACACTCTGTCTGTAGAAAATGCAACTGGACATTCGTAGCGCTAAGTAGGTAATAGTGGATAAAAGAATATGTTCAAATATAAACTACACAGAAGCATTGTATGAAACTACTTTCTGTTCTGTGCATTCAACTAACAGAGTAGAACCTTACTTTTGATTGAGCCGTTCTGAAACACTCTTTCTGTAGAAACTGCAATTGGACATTCTGAGCGCTAAGAGGCCTCTATTGGGAAAAAAAATATCTTCAAATAAAAACTACACAGAAGCATTGTGTGAAACTTATTTCTGATATGTTCATTAAGCTAACAGAGTTAAAACATACTTTTGATTGCGCAGTTCTGAACACTCTTTCTGTAGAAAATGCAAGTGGACATTCGGAGCGCTAAGAGGGTAATAGTGGAAAAAGGAATATATTCAAATATAAACTACACAGTAGCATTCTGTGAAAATTCTTTCTGTTCTGTGCATTCAACTAACAGAGTTGAACCTTACTTTTGATTGAGCCGTTCTGAAACACTCTTTCTGTAGAAACTGCAATTGGACATGCTAAGCGCTAAGAGGCCTACATTGGGAAAAAGAATATCTTCAAATAAAAACTACACAGATGCATTCTGTGAAACTTATTTCTGATCTGTAAATTGAGTTAACAGAGATAAAACATATTTTTGATTGAGGAGTTATGAAACACTCTTTTTGTAGAAAATGCAAGTGGAGATTCGGAGCGCTAAGATGGTACTAGTGGAAAAAGGAATGTCTTCAAATATAAACTACACGGAATCATTCGGTGAAACTTCTTTCTGATCTGTGCATTCAGCTAACAGAGTTAAACCATACTTTTGATTGAGCAGATCTGAACACTCTTTCTGTAGAAAATGCAACTGGACATTTGGAGCGCTAAGAGCGTAGTAGTGGAAAAAGGAATATATTCAAATACAAACTACACAGAAGCATTCTGTGAAACTTCTTTCTGATCTGAGCATTCAGCTAACAGAGTTAAACCATACTTTTGATTGAGCAGTTTTGAAACACTCTGTCTGTAGAAAATGCAACTGGACATTCGTAGCGCTAAGTGGGTAATAGTGGAAAAAAGAATATGTTCAAATATAAACTACACAGAAGCATTGTATGAAACTTCTTTCTGTTCTGTGCATTCAACTAACAGAGTTGAACCTTTCTTTTGATTGAGCCGTTCTGAAACACTCTTTCTGTAGAAACTGCAATTGGACATTCTGAGCTCTAAGAGGCCTGTTTTGGGAAAAAGAATGTCTACAAATAAAAACTACACAGAAGAATTGTGTGAAACTTCTTTCTGTTCTGTTTGTTCAACTAAAAGAGTTGAACCTTAGTTTTGATTGAGCCGTTCTGAAACACTCTTTCTGTAGAAAATGCAAGTGGAGATTCGGAGCGCTAAGAGGGTAATAGTGGAAAAAGGAATGTCTCCAAATATAAACTACACAGAATCATTCTGTGAAACTTCTTTCTGATCTGTGCATTCAGCTAACAGAGTTAAACCATACTTTTGATTGAGCAGATCTGAACACTCTTTCTGTAGAAAATGCAACTGGACATTTGGAGCGCTAAGAGAGTAGTAGTGGAAAAAGGAATATATTCAAATATAAACTACACAGAAGCATTCTGTGAAACTTCTTTCTGATCTGAGCATTCAGCTAACAGAGTTAAACCATACTTTTGATTGAGCAGTTTTGAAACACTCTGTCTGTAGAAAATGCAACTGGACATTCGTAGTGCTAAGTGGGTAATAGTGGAAAAAAGAATATGTTCAAATATAAACTACACAGAAGCATTGTATGAAACTTCTTTCTGTTCTGTGCATTCAACTAACAGAGTTGAACCTTACTTTTGATTGAGCCGTTCTGAAACACTCTTTCTGTAGAAACTGCAATTGGACATTCTGAGCGCTAAGAGGCCTCTATTGGGAAAAATAATATCTTCAAATAAAAACTACACAGAAGCATTGTGTGAAACTTATTTCTGATATGTTCATTAAGCTAACAGAGTTAAACCCTACTTTTGATTGCGCAGTTCTGAACACTCTTTCTGTAGAAAATGCAAGTGGACATTCGGAGCGCTAAGAGGGTAATAGTGGAAAAAGGAATATATTCAAATATAAACTACACAGTAGCATTCTGTGAAAATTCTTTCTGTTCTGTGCATTCAACTAACAGAGTTGAACCTTACTTTTGATTGAGCCGTTCTGAAACACTCTTTCTGTAGAAACTGCAAGTGGACATGCTAAGCGCTAAGAGGCCTACATTGGGAAAAAGAATATCTTCAAATAAAAACTACACAGATGCATTCTGTGAAACTTATTTCTGATCTGTAAATTCAGTTAACAGAGATAAAACATATTTTTGATTGAGCAGTTATGAAACACTCTTTTTGTAGAAAATGCAAGTGGAGATTCGGAGCGCTAAGAGGGTACTAGTGGAAAAAGGAATGTCTTCAAATATAAACTACACAGAATCATTCGGTGAAACTTCTTTCTGATCTGTGCATTCAGCTAACAGAGTTAAACCATACTTTTGATTGAGCAGATCTGAACACTCATTCTGTAGAAAATGCAACTGGACATTTGGAGCGCTAAGAGCGTAGTAGTGGAAAAAGGAATATATTCAAATATAAACTACACAGAAGCATTCTGTGAAACTTCTTTCTGATCTGAGCATTCAGCTAACAGAGTTAAACCATACTTTTGATTGAGCAGTTTTGAAACACTCTGTCTGTAGAAAATGCAACTGGGCATTCGTAGCGCTAAGTGGGTAATAGTGGAAAAAAGAATATGTTCAAATATAAACTACACAGAAGCATTGTATGAAACTTCTTTCTGTTCTGTGCATTCAACTAACAGATTTGAACCTTAATTTTGATTGAGCCGTTCTGAAACACTCTTTCTGTAGAAAATGCAAGTGGAGATTCGGAGCGCTAAGAGGGTAATAGTGGAAAAAGGAATGTCTCCAAATATAAACTACACAGAATCATTCTGTGAAACTTCTTTCTGATCTGTGCATTCAGCTAACAGAGTTAAACCATACTTTTGATTGAGCAGATCTGAACACTCTTTCTGTAGAAAATGCAACTGGACATTTGGAGCGCTAAGAGAGTAGTAGTGGAAAAAGGAATATATTCAAATATAAACTACACAGAAGCATTCTGTGAAACTTCTTTCTGACCTGAGCATTCAGCTAACAGAGTTAAACCATACTTTTGATTGAGCAGTTTTGAAACACTCTGTCTGTAGAAAATGCAACTGGACATTCGTAGCGCTAAGTGGGTAATAGTGGAAAAAAGAATATGTTCAAATATAAACTACACAGAAGCATTGTATGAAACTTCTTTCTGTTCTGTGCATTCAACTAACAGAGTTGAACCTTACTTTTGATTGAGCCGTTCTGAAACACTCTTTCTGTAGAAACTGTAATTGGACATTCTGAGCGCTAAGAGGCCTCTATTGGGAAAAATAATATCTTCAAATAAAAACTACACAGAAGCATTGTGTGAAACTTATTTCTGATATGTTCATTAAGCTAACAGAGTTAAACCATACTTTTGATTGCGCAGTTCTGAACACTCTTTCTGTAGAAAATGCAAGTGGACAATCGGAGCGCTAAGAGGGTAATAGTGGAAAAAGGAATATATTCAAATATAAACTACACAGTAGCATTCTGTGAAAATTCTTTCTGTTCTGTGCATTCAACTAACAGAGTTGAACCTTACTTTTGATTGAGCCGTTCTGAAACACTCTTTCTGTAGAAACTGCAAGAGGACATGCTAAGCGCTAAGAGGCCTACATTGGGAAAAAGAATATCTTCAAATAAAAACTACACAGATGCATTCTGTGAAACTTATTTCTGATCTGTAAATTCAGTTAACAGAGATAAAACATATTTTTGATTGAGCAGTTATGAAACACTCTTTTTGTAGAAAATGCAAGTGGAGATTCGGAGCGCTAAGTGGGTACTAGTGGAAAAAGGAATGTCTTCAAATATAAACTACACAGAATCATTCGGTGAAAGTTCTTTCTGATCTGTGCATTCAGCTAACAGAGTTAAACCATACTTTTGATTGAGCAGATCTGAACACTCATTCTGTAGAAAATGCAACTGGACATTTGGAGCGCTAAGAGCGTATTAGTGGAAAAAGGAACATATTCAAATATAAACTACACAGAAGCATTCTGTGAAACTTCTTTCTGATCTGAGCATTCAGCTAACAGAGTTAAACCATACTTTTGATTGAGCAGTTTTGAAACACTCTGTCTGTAGAAAATGCAACTGGGCATTCGTAGCGCTAAGTGGGTAATAGTGGAAAAAAGAATATGTTCAAATATAAACTACACAGAAGCATTGTATGAAACTTCTTTCTGTTCTGTGCATTCAACTAACAGAGTTGAACCTTACTTTTGATTGAGCCGTTCTGAAACACTCTTTCTGTAGAAACTGCAATTGGACATTCTGAGCGCTAAGAGGCCTATATTGGGAAAAAGAATGTCTACAAATAAAAACTACACAGAAGAATTGTGTGAAACTTCTTTCTGTTCTGTTTGTTCAACTAAAAGAGTTGAACCTTAGTTTTGATTGAGCCGTTCTGAAACACTCTTTCTGTAGAAAATGCAAGTGGAGATTCGGAGCGCTAAGAGGGTAATAGTGGAAAAAGGAATGTCTCCAAATATAAACTACACAGAATCATTCTGTGAAACTTCTTTCTGATCTGTGCATTGAGCTAACAGAGTTAAACCATACTTTTGATTGAGCAGATCTGAACACTCTTTCTGTAGAAAATGCAACTGGACATTTGGAGCGCTAAGAGAGTAGTAGTGGAAAAAGGAATATATTCAAATATAAACTACACAGAAGCATTCTGTGAAACTTCTTTCTGACCTGAGCATTCAGCTAACAGAGTTAAACCATACTTTTGATTGAGCTGTTGTGAAAAACTCTCTCTGTAGAAAATGCAACTGGACATTCGTAGCGCTAAGTGGGTAATAGTGGAAAAAAGAATATGTTCAAATATAAACTACACAGAAGCATTGTATGAAACTTCTTTCTGTTCTGTGCATTCAACTAACAGAGTTGAACCTTACTTTTGATTAAGCCGTTCTGAAACACTCTTTCTGTAGAAACTGCAATTGGACATTCTGAGCGCTAGGAGGCCTATATTGGGAAAAAGAATGTCTACAAATAAAAACTACACAGAAGAATTGTGTGAAACTTCTTTCTGTTCTGTTTGTTCAACTAAAAGAGTTGAACCTTAGTTTTGATTGAGCCGTTCTGAAACACTCTTTCTGTAGAAAATGCAAGTGGAGATTCGGAGCGCTAAGAGGGTAATAGTGGAAAAAGGAATGTCTCCAAATATAAACTACACAGAATCATTCTGTGAAACTTCTTTCTGATCTGTGCATTCAGCTAACAGAGTTAAACCATACTTTTGATTGAGCAGATCTGAACACTCTTTCTGTAGAAAATGCAACTGGACATTTGGAGCGCTAAGAGAGTAGTAGTGGAAAAAGGAATATATTCAAATATAAACTACACAGAAGCATTCTGTGAAACTTCTTTCTGATCTGAGCATTCAGCTAACAGAGTTAAACCATACTTTTGATTGAGCAATTTTGAAACACTCTGTCTGTAGAAAATGCAACTGGACATTCGTAGTGCTAAGTGGGTAATAGTGGAAAAAAGAATATGTTCAAATATAAACTACAGAGAAGCATTGTATGAAACTTCTTTCTGTTCTGTGCATTCAACTAACAGAGTTGAACCTTACTTTTGATTGAGCCGTTCTGAAACACTCTTTCTGTAGAAACTGCAATTGGACATTCTGAGCGCTAAGAGGCCTCTATTGGGAAAAATAATATCTTCAAATAAAAACTACACAGAAGCATTGTGTGAAACTTATTTCTGATATGTTCATTAAGCTAACAGAGTTAAACCCTACTTTTGATTGCGCAGTTCTGAACACTCTTTCTGTAGAAAATGCAAGTGGACATTCGGAGCGCTAAGAGGGTAATAGTGGAAAAAGGAATATATTCAAATATAAACTACACAGTAGCATTCTGTGAAAATTCTTTCTGTTCTGTGCATTCAACTAACAGAGTTGAACCTTACTTTTGATTGAGCCGTTCTGAAACACTCTTTCTGTAGAAACTGCAAGTGGACATGCTAAGCGCTAAGAGGCCTACATTGGGAAAAAGAATATCTTCAAATAAAAACTACACAGATGCATTCTGTGAAACTTATTTCTGATCTGTAAATTCAGTTAACAGAGATAAAACATATTTTTGATTGAGCAGTTATGAAACACTCTTTTTGTAGAAAATGCAAGTGGAGATTCGGAGCGCTAAGAGGGTACTAGTGGAAAAAGGAATGTCTTCAAATATAAACTACACAGAATCATTCGGTGAAACTTCTTTCTGATCTGTGCATTCAGCAAACAGAGTTAAACCATACTTTTGATTGAGCAGATCTGAACCCTCATTCTGTAGAAAATGCAACTGGACATTTGGAGCGCTAAGAGCGTAGTAGTGGAAAAAGGAATATATTCAAATATAAACTACACAGAAGCATTCTGTGAAACTTCTTTCTGATCTGAGCATTCAGCTAACAGAGTTAAACCATACTTTTGATTGAGCAGTTTTGAAACACTCTGTCTGTAGAAAATGCAACTGGGCATTCGTAGCGCTAAGTGGGTAATAGTGGAAAAAAGAATATGTTCAAATATAAACTACACAGAAGCATTGTATGAAACTTCTTTCTGTTCTGTGCATTCAACTAACAGATTTGAACCTTACTTTTGATTGAGCCGTTCTGAAACACTCTTTCTGTAGAAACTGCAATTGGACATTCTGAGCGCTAAGAGGCCTATATTGGGAAAAAGAATGTCTACAAATAAAAACTACACAGAAGAATTGTGTGAAACTTCTTTCTGTTCTGTTTGTTCAACTAAAAGAGTTGAACCTTAGTTTTGATTGAGCCGTTCTGAAACACTCTTTCTGTAGAAAATGCAAGTGGAGATTCGGAGCGCTAAGAGGGTAATAGTGGAAAAAGGAATGTCTCCAAATATAAACTACACAGAATCATTCTGTGAAACTTCTTTCTGATCTGTGCATTCAGCTAACAGAGTTAAACCATACTTTTGATTGAGCAGATCTGAACACTCTTTCTGTAGAAAATGCAACTGGACATTTGGAGCGCTAAGAGAGTAGTAGTGGAAAAAGGAATATATTCAAATATAAACTACACAGAAGCATTCTGTGAAACTTCTTTCTGACCTGAGCATTCAGCTAACAGAGTTAAACCATACTTTTGATTGAGCAGTTTTGAAACACTCTGTCTGTAGAAAATGCAACTGGACATTCGTAGCGCTAAGTGGGTAATAGTGGAAAAAAGAATATGTTCAAATATAAACTACACAGAAGCATTGTATGAAACTTCTTTCTGTTCTGTGCATTCAACTAACAGAGTTGAACCTTACTTTTGATTGAGCCGTTCTGAAACACTCTTTCTGTAGAAACTGTAATTGGACACTCTGAGCGCTAAGAGGCCTCTATTGGGAAAAATAATATCTTCAAATAAAAACTACACAGAAGCATTGTGTGAAACTTATTTCTGATATGTTCATTAAGCTAACAGAGTTAAACCATACTTTTGATTGCGCAGTTCTGAACACTCTTTCTGTAGAAAATGCAAGTGGACATTCGGAGCGCTAAGAGGGTAATAGTGGAAAAAGGAATATATTCAAATATAAACTACACAGTAGCATTCTGTGAAAATTCTTTCTGTTCTGTGCATTCAACTAACAGAGTTGAACCTTACTTTTGATTGAGCCGTTCTGAAACACTCTTTCTGTAGAAACTGCAAGTGGACATGCTAAGCGCTAAGAGGCCTACATTGGGAAAAAGAATATCTTCAAATAAAAACTACACAGATGCATTCTGTGAAACTTATTTCTGATCTGTAAATTCAGTTAACAGAGATAAAACATATTTTTGATTGAGCAGTTATGAAACACTCTTTTTGTAGAAAATGCAAGTGGAGATTCGGAGCGCTAAGTGGGTACTAGTGGAAAAAGGAATGTCTTCAAATATAAACTACACAGAATCATTCGGTGAAACTTCTTTCTGATCTGTGCATTCAGCTAACAGAGTTAAACCATACTTTTGATTGAGCAGATCTGAACACTCATTCTGTAGAAAATGCAACTGGACATTTGGAGCGCTAAGAGCGTAGTAGTGGAAAAAGGAACATATTCAAATATAAACTACACAGAAGCATTCTGTGAAACTTCTTTCTGATCTGAGCATTCAGCTAACAGAGTTAAACCATACTTTTGATTGAGCAGTTTTGAAACACTCTGTCTGTAGAAAATGCAACTGGGCATTCGTAGCGCTAAGTGGGTAATAGTGGAAAAAAGAATATGTTCAAATATAAACTACACAGAAGCATTGTATGAAACTTCTTTCTGTTCTGTGCATTCAACTAACAGAGTTGAACCTTACTTTTGATTGAGCCGTTCTGAAACACTCTTTCTGTAGAAACTGCAATTGGACATTCTGAGCGCTAAGAGGCCTATATTGGGAAAAAGAATGTCTACAAATAAAAACTACACAGAAGAATTGTGTGAAACTTCTTTCTGTTCTGTTTGTTCAACTAAAAGAGTTGAACCTTAGTTTTGATTGAGCCGTTCTGAAACACTCTTTCTGTAGAAAATGCAAGTGGAGATTCGGAGCGCTAAGAGGGTAATAGTGGAAAAAGGAATGTCTCCAAATATAAACTACACAGAATCATTCTGTGAAACTTCTTTCTGATCTGTGCATTGAGCTAACAGAGTTAAACCATACTTTTGATTGAGCAGATCTGAACACTCTTTCTGTAGAAAATGCAACTGGACATTTGGAGCGCTAAGAGAGTAGTAGTGGAAAAAGGAATATATTCAAATATAAACTACACAGAAGCATTCTGTGAAACTTCTTTCTGACCTGAGCATTCAGCTAACAGAGTTAAACCATACTTTTGATTGAGCAGTTGTGAAACACTCTGTCTGTAGAAAATGCAACTGGACATTCGTAGCGCTAAGTGGGTAATAGTGGAAAAAAGAATATGTTCAAATATAAACTACACAGAAGCATTGTATGAAACTTCTTTCTGTTCTGTGCATTCAACTAACAGAGTTGAACCTTACTTTTGATTAAGCCGTTCTGAAACACTCTTTCTGTAGAAACTGCAATTGGACATTCTGAGCGCTAGGAGGCCTATATTGGGAAAAAGAATGTCTACAAATAAAAACTACACAGAAGAATTGTGTGAAACTTCTTTCTGTTCTGTTTGTTCAACTAAAAGAGTTGAACCTTACTTTTGATTGAGCCGTTCTGAAACACTCTTTCTGTAGAAAATGCAAGTGGAGATTCGGAGCGCTAAGAGGGTAATAGTGGAAAAAGGAATGTCTCCAAATATAAACTACACAGAATCATTCTGTGAAACTTCTTTCTGATCTGTGCATTCAGCTAACAGAGTTAAACCATACTTTTGATTGAGCAGATCTGAACACTCTTTCTGTAGAAAATGCAACTGGACATTTGGAGCGCTAAGAGAGTAGTAGTGGAAAAAGGAATATATTCAAATATAAACTACACAGAAGCATTCTGTGAAACTTCTTTCTGACCTGAGCATTCAGCTAACAGAGTTAAACCATACTTTTGATTGAGCAGTTTTGAAACACTCTGTCTGTAGAAAATGCAACTGGGCATTCGTAGCGCTAAGTGGGTAATAGTGGAAAAAAGAATATGTTCAAATATAAACTACACAGAAGCATTGTATGAAACTTCTTTCTGTTCTGTGCATTCAACTAACAGAGTTGAACCTTACTTTTGATTGAGCCGTTCTGAAACACTCTTTCTGTAGAAACTGTAATTGGACATTCTGAGCGCTAAGAGGCCTCTATTGGGAAAAATAATATCTTCAAATAAAAACTACACAGAAGCATTGTGTGAAACTTATTTCTGATATGTTCATTAAGCTAACAGAGTTAAACCATACTTTTGATTGCGCAGTTCTGAACACTCTTTCTGTAGAAAATGCAAGTGGACATTCGGAGCGCTAAGAGGGTAATAGTGGAAAAAGGAATATATTCAAATATAAACTACACAGTAGCATTCTGTGAAAATTCTTTCTGTTCTGTGCATTCAACTAACATAGTTGAACCTTACTTTTGATTGAGCCGTTCTGAAACACTCTTTCTGTAGAAACTGCAAGAGGACATGCTAAGCGCTAAGAGGCCTACATTGGGAAAAAGAATATCTTCAAATAAAAACTACACAGATGCATTCTGTGAAACTTATTTCTGATCTGTAAATTCAGTTAACAGAGATAAAACATATTTTTGATTGAGCAGTTATGAAACACTCTTTTTGTAGAAAATGCAAGTGGAGATTCGGAGCGCTAAGTGGGTACTAGTGGAAAAAGGAATATATTCAAATATAAACTACACAGTAGCATTCTGTGAAAATTCTTTCTGTTCTGTGCATTCAACTAACAGAGTTGAACCTTACTTTTGATTGAGCCGTTCTGAAACACTCTTTCTGTAGAAACTGCAAGTGGACATGCTAAGCGCTAAGAGGCCTACATTGGGAAAAAGAATATCTTCAAATAAAAACTACACAGATGCATTCTGTGAAACTTATTTCTGATCTGTAAATTCAGTTAACAGAGATAAAACATATTTTTGATTGAGCAGTTATGAAACACTCTTTTTGTAGAAAATGCAAGTGGAGATTCGGAGCGCTAAGAGGGTACTAGTGGAAAAAGGAATGTCTTCAAATATAAACTACACAGAATCATTCGGTGAAACTTCTTTCTGATCTGTGCATTCAGCTAACAGAGTTAAACCATACTTTTGATTGAGCAGATCTGAACACTCATTCTGTAGAAAATGCAACTGGACATTTGGAGCGCTAAGAGCGTAGTAGTGGAAAAAGGAATATATTCAAATATAAACTACACAGAAGCATTCTGTGAAACTTCTTTCTGATCTGAGCATTCAGCTAACAGAGTTAAACCATACTTTTGATTGAGCAGTTTTGAAACACTCTGTCTGTAGAAAATGCAACTGGGCATTCGTAGCGCTAAGTGGGTAATAGTGGAAAAAAGAATATGTTCAAATATAAACTACACAGAAGCATTGTATGAAACTTCTTTCTGTTCTGTGCATTCAACTAACAGATTTGAACCTTACTTTTGATTGAGCCGTTCTGAAACACTCTTTCTGTAGAAAATGCAAGTGGAGATTCGGAGCGCTAAGAGGGTAATAGTGGAAAAAGGAATGTCTCCAAATATAAACTACACAGAATCATTCTGTGAAACTTCTTTCTGATCTGTGCATTCAGCTAACAGAGTTAAACCATACTTTTGATTGAGCAGATCTGAACACTCTTTCTGTAGAAAATGCAACTGGACATTTGGAGCGCTAAGAGAGTAGTAGTGGAAAAAGGAATATATTCAAATATAAACTACACAGAAGCATTCTGTGAAACTTCTTTCTGACCTGAGCATTCAGCTAACAGAGTTAAACCATACTTTTGATTGAGCAGTTTTGAAACACTCTGTCTGTAGAAAATGCAACTGGACATTCGTAGCGCTAAGTGGGTAATAGTGGAAAAAAGAATATGTTCAAATATAAACTACACAGAAGCATTGTATGAAACTTCTTTCTGTTCTGTGCATTCAACTAACAGAGTTGAACCTTACTTTTGATTGAGCCGTTCTGAAACACTCTTTCTGTAGAAACTGTAATTGGACATTCTGAGCGCTAAGAGGCCTCTATTGGGAAAAATAATATCTTCAAATAAAAACTACACAGAAGCATTGTGTGAAACTTATTTCTGATATGTTCATTAAGCTAACAGAGTTAAACCATACTTTTGATTGCGCAGTTCTGAACACTCTTTCTGTAGAAAATGCAAGTGGACATTCGGAGCGCTAAGAGGGTAATAGTGGAAAAAGGAATATATTCAAATATAAACTACACAGTAGCATTCTGTGAAAATTCTTTCTGTTCTGTGCATTCAACTAACAGAGTTGAACCTTACTTTTGATTGAGCCGTTCTGAAACACTCTTTCTGTAGAAACTGCAAGAGGACATGCTAAGCGCTAAGAGGCCTACATTGGGAAAAAGAATATCTTCAAATAAAAACTACACAGATGCATTCTGTGAAACTTATTTCTGATCTGTAAATTCAGTTAACAGAGATAAAACATATTTTTGATTGAGCAGTTATGAAACACTCTTTTTGTAGAAAATGCAAGTGGAGATTCGGAGCGCTAAGTGGGTACTAGTGGAAAAAGGAATGTCTTCAAATATAAACTACACAGAATCATTCGGTGAAACTTCTTTCTGATCTGTGCATTCAGCTAACAGAGTTAAACCATACTTTTGATTGAGCAGATCTGAACACTCATTCTGTAGAAAATGCAACTGGACATTTGGAGCGCTAAGAGCGTAGTAGTGGAAAAAGGAACATATTCAAATATAAACTACACAGAAGCATTCTGTGAAACTTCTTTCTGATCTGAGCATTCAGCTAACAGAGTTAAACCATACTTTTGATTGAGCAGTTTTGAAACACTCTGTCTGTAGAAAATGCAACTGGGCATTCGTAGCGCTAAGTGGGTAATAGTGGAAAAAAGAATATGTTCAAATATAAACTACACAGAAGCATTGTATGAAACTTCTTTCTGTTCTGTGCATTCAACTAACAGAGTTGAACCTTACTTTTGATTGAGCCGTTCTGAAACACTCTTTCTGTAGAAACTGCAATTGGACATTCTGAGCGCTAAGAGGCCTATATTGGGAAAAAGAATGTCTACAAATAAAAACTACACAGAAGAATTGTGTGAAACTTCTTTCTGTTCTGTTTGTTCAACTAAAAGAGTTGAACCTTAGTTTTGATTGAGCCGTTCTGAAACACTCTTTCTGTAGAAAATGCAAGTGGAGATTCGGAGCGCTAAGAGGGTAATAGTGGAAAAAGGAATGTCTCCAAATATAAACTACACAGAATCATTCTGTGAAACTTCTTTCTGATCTGTGCATTGAGCTAACAGAGTTAAACCATACTTTTGATTGAGCAGATCTGAACACTCTTTCTGTAGAAAATGCAACTGGACATTTGGAGCGCTAAGAGAGTAGTAGTGGAAAAAGGAATATATTCAAATATAAACTACACAGAAGCATTCTGTGAAACTTCTTTCTGACCTGAGCATTCAGCTAACAGAGTTAAACCATACTTTTGATTGAGCTGTTGTGAAAAACTCTGTCTGTAGAAAATGCAACTGGACATTCGTAGCGCTAAGTGGGTAATAGTGGAAAAAAGAATATGTTCAAATATAAACTACACAGAAGCATTGTATGAAACTTCTTTCTGTTCTGTGCATTCAACTAACAGAGTTGAACCTTACTTTTGATTAAGCCGTTCTGAAACACTCTTTCTGTAGAAACTGCAATTGGACATTCTGAGCGCTAGGAGGCCTATATTGGGAAAAAGAATGTCTACAAATAAAAACTACACAGAAGAATTGTGTGAAACTTCTTTCTGTTCTGTTTGTTCAACTAAAAGAGTTGAACCTTAGTTTTGATTGAGCCGTTCTGAAACACTCTTTCTGTAGAAAATGCAAGTGGAGATTCGGAGCGCTAAGAGGGTAATAGTGGAAAAAGGAATGTCTCCAAATATAAACTACACAGAATCATTCTGTGAAACTTCTTTCTGATCTGTGCATTCAGCTAACAGAGTTAAACCATACTTTTGATTGAGCAGATCTGAACACTCTTTCTGTAGAAAATGCAACTGGACATTTGGAGCGCTAAGAGAGTAGTAGTGGAAAAAGGAATATATTCAAATATAAACTACACAGAAGCATTCTGTGAAAATTCTTTCTGATCTGAGCATTCAGCTAACAGAGTTAAACCATACTTTTGATTGAGCAATTTTGAAACACTCTGTCTGTAGAAAATGCAACTGGACATTCGTAGTGCTAAGTGGGTAATAGTGGAAAAAAGAATATGTTCAAATATAAACTACAGAGAAGCATTGTATGAAACTTCTTTCTGTTCTGTGCATTCAACTAACAGAGTTGAACCTTACTTTTGATTGAGCCGTTCTGAAACACTCTTTCTGTAGAAACTGCAATTGGACATTCTGAGCGCTAAGAGGACTCTATTGGGAAAAATAATATCTTCAAATAAAAACTACACAGAAGCATTGTGTGAAACTTATTTCTGATATGTTCATGAAGCTAACAGAGTTAAACCCTACTTTTGATTGCGCAGTTCTGAACACTCTTTCTGTAGAAAATGCAAGTGGACATTCGGAGCGCTAAGAGGGTAATAGTGGAAAAAGGAATATATTCAAATATAAACTACACAGTAGCATTCTGTGAAAATTCTTTCTGTTCTGTGCATTCAACTAACAGAGTTGAACCTTACTTTTGATTGAGCCGTTCTGAAACACTCTTTCTGTAGAAACTGCAAGTGGACATGCTAAGCGCTAAGAGGCCTACATTGGGAAAAAGAATATCTTCAAATAAAAACTACACAGATGCATTCTGTGAAACTTATTTCTGATCTGTAAATTCAGTTAACAGAGATAAAACATATTTTTGATTGAGCAGTTATGAAACACTCTTTTTGTAGAAAATGCAAGTGGAGATTCGGAGCGCTAAGAGGGTACTAGTGGAAAAAGGAATGTCTTCAAATATAAACTACACAGAATCATTCGGTGAAACTTCTTTCTGATCTGTGCATTCAGCTAACAGAGTTAAACCATACTTTTGATTGAGCAGATCTGAACACTCATTCTGTAGAAAATGCAACTGGACATTTGGAGCGCTAAGAGCGTAGTAGTGGAAAAAGGAACATATTCAAATATAAACTACACAGAAGCATTCTGTGAAACTTCTTTCTGATCTGAGCATTCAGCTAACAGAGTTAAACCATACTTTTGATTGAGCAGTTTTGAAACACTCTGTCTGTAGAAAATGCAACTGGGCATTCGTAGCGCTAAGTGGGTAATAGTGGAAAAAAGAATATGTTCAAATATAAACTACACAGAAGCATTGTATGAAACTTCTTTCTGTTCTGTGCATTCAACTAACAGAGTTGAACCTTACTTTTGATTGAGCCGTTCTGAAACACTCTTTCTGTAGAAACTGCAATTGGACATTCTGAGCGCTAAGAGGCCTATATTGGGAAAAAGAATGTCTACAAATAAAAACTACACAGAAGAATTGTGTGAAACTTCTTTCTGTTCTGTTTGTTCAACTAAAAGAGTTGAACCTTAGTTTTGATTGAGCCGTTCTGAAACACTCTTTCTGTAGAAAATGCAAGTGGAGATTCGGAGCGCTAAGAGGGTAATAGTGGAAAAAGGAATGTCTCCAAATATAAACTACACAGAATCATTCTGTGAAACTTCTTTCTGATCTGTGCATTGAGCTAACAGAGTTAAACCATACTTTTGATTGAGCAGATCTGAACACTCTTTCTGTAGAAAATGCAACTGGACATTTGGAGCGCTAAGAGAGTAGTAGTGGAAAAAGGAATATATTCAAATATAAACTACACAGAAGCATTCTGTGAAACTTCTTTCTGACCTGAGCATTCAGCTAACAGAGTTAAACCATACTTTTGATTGAGCAGTTGTGAAACACTCTGTCTGTAGAAAATGCAACTGGACATTCGTAGCGCTAAGTGGGTAATAGTGGAAAAAAGAATATGTTCAAATATAAACTACACAGAAGCATTGTATGAAACTTCTTTCTGTTCTGTGCATTCAACTAACAGAGTTGAACCTTACTTTTGATTAAGCCGTTCTGAAACACTCTTTCTGTAGAAACTGCAATTGGACATTCTGAGCGCTAGGAGGCCTATATTGGGAAAAAGAATGTCTACAAATAAAAACTACACAGAAGAATTGTGTGAAACTTCTTTCTGTTCTGTTTGTTCAACTAAAAGAGTTGAACCTTAGTTTTGATTGAGCCGTTCTGAAACACTCTTTCTGTAGAAAATGCAAGTGGAGATTCGGAGCGCTAAGAGGGTAATAGTGGAAAAAGGAATGTCTCCAAATATAAACTACACAGAATCATTCTGTGAAACTTCTTTCTGATCTGTGCATTCAGCTAACAGAGTTAAACCATACTTTTGATTGAGCAGATCTGAACACTCTTTCTGTAGAAAATGCAACTGGACATTTGGAGCGCTAAGAGAGTAGTAGTGGAAAAAGGAATATATTCAAATATAAACTACACAGAAGCATTCTGTGAAAATTCTTTCTGATCTGAGCATTCAGCTAACAGAGTTAAACCATACTTTTGATTGAGCAATTTTGAAACACTCTGTCTGTAGAAAATGCAACTGGACATTCGTAGTGCTAAGTGGGTAATAGTGGAAAAAAGAATATGTTCAAATATAAACTACAGAGAAGCATTGTATGAAACTTCTTTCTGTTCTGTGCATTCAACTAACAGAGTTGAACCTTACTTTTGATTGAGCCGTTCTGAAACACTCTTTCTGTAGAAACTGCAATTGGACATTCTGAGCGCTAAGAGGACTCTATTGGGAAAAATAATATCTTCAAATAAAAACTACACAGAAGCATTGTGTGAAACTTATTTCTGATATGTTCATGAAGCTAACAGAGTTAAACCCTACTTTTGATTGCGCAGTTCTGAACACTCTTTCTGTAGAAAATGCAAGTGGACATTCGGAGCGCTAAGAGGGTAATAGTGGAAAAAGGAATATATTCAAATATAAACTACACAGTAGCATTCTGTGAAAATTCTTTCTGTTCTGTGCATTCAACTAACAGAGTTGAACCTTACTTTTGATTGAGCCGTTCTGAAACACTCTTTCTGTAGAAACTGCAAGTGGACATGCTAAGCGCTAAGAGGCCTACATTGGGAAAAAGAATATCTTCAAATAAAAACTACACAGATGCATTCTGTGAAACTTATTTCTGATCTGTAAATTCAGTTAACAGAGATAAAACATATTTTTGATTGAGCAGTTATGAAACACTCTTTTTGTAGAAAATGCAAGTGGAGATTCGGAGCGCTAAGAGGGTACTAGTGGAAAAAGGAATGTCTTCAAATATAAACTACACAGAATCATTCGGTGAAACTTTTTTCTGATCTGTGCATTCAGCTAACAGAGTTAAACCATACTTTTGATTGAGCAGATCTGAACACTCTTTCTGTAGAAAATGCAACTGGACATTTGGAGCGCTAAGAGAGTAGTAGTGGAAAAAGGAATATATTCAAATATAAACTACACAGAAGCATTCTGTGAAACTTCTTTCTGACCTGAGCATTCAGCTAACAGAGTTAAACCATACTTTTGATTGAGCAGTTTTGAAACACTCTGTCTGTAGAAAATGCAACTGGACATTCGTAGCGCTAAGTGGGTAATAGTGGAAAAAAGAATATGTTCAAATATAAACTACACAGAAGCATTGTATGAAACTTCTTTCTGTTCTGTGCATTCAACTAACAGAGTTGAACCTTACTTTTGATTGAGCCGTTCTGAAACACTCTTTCTGTAGAAACTGCAATTGGACATTCTGAGCGCTAAGAGGCCTCTATTGGGAAAAATAATATCTTCAAATAAAAACTACACAGAAGCATTGTGTGAAACTTATTTCTGATATGTTCATTAAGCTAACAGAGTTAAACCATACTTTTGATTGCGCAGTTCTGAACACTCTTTCTGTAGAAAATGCAAGTGGACATTCGGAGCGCTAAGAGGGTAATAGTGGAAAAAGGAATATATTCAAATATAAACTACACAGTAGCATTCTGTGAAAATTCTTTCTGTTCTGTGCATTCAACTAACAGAGTTGAACCTTACTTTTGATTGAGCCGTTCTGAAACACTCTTTCTGTAGAAACTGCAAGTGGACATGCTAAGCGCTAAGAGGCCTACATTGGGAAAAAGAATATCTTCAAATAAAAACTACACAGATGCATTCTGTGAAACTTATTTCTGATCTGTAAATTCAGTTAACAGAGATAAAACATATTTTTGATTGAGCAGTTATGAAACACTCTTTTTGTAGAAAATGCAAGTGGAGATTCGGAGCGCTAAGTGGGTACTAGTGGAAAAAGGAATGTCTTCAAATATAAACTACACAGAATCATTCGGTGAAACTTCTTTCTGATCTGTGCATTCAGCTAACAGAGTTAAACCATACTTTTGATTGAGCAGATCTGAACACTCATTCTGTAGAAAATGCAACTGGACATTTGGAGCGCTAAGAGCGTAGTAGTGGAAAAAGGAACATATTCAAATATAAACTACACAGAAGCATTCTGTGAAACTTCTTTCTGATCTGAGCATTCAGCTAACAGAGTTAAACCATACTTTTGATTGAGCAGTTTTGAAACACTCTGTCTGTAGAAAATGCAACTGGGCATTCGTAGCGCTAAGTGGGTAATAGTGGAAAAAAGAATATGTTCAAATATAAACTACACAGAAGCATTGTATGAAACTTCTTTCTGTTCTGTGCATTCAACTAACAGAGTTGAACCTTACTTTTGATTGAGCCGTTCTGAAACACTCTTTCTGTAGAAACTGCAATTGGACATTCTGAGCGCTAAGAGGCCTATATTGGGAAAAAGAATGTCTACAAATAAAAACTACACAGAAGAATTGTGTGAAACTTCTTTCTGTTCTGTTTGTTCAACTAAAAGAGTTGAACCTTAGTTTTGATTGAGCCGTTCTGAAACACTCTTTCTGTAGAAAATGCAAGTGGAGATTCGGAGCGCTAAGAGGGTAATAGTGGAAAAAGGAATGTCTCCAAATATAAACTACACAGAATCATTCTGTGAAACTTCTTTCTGATCTGTGCATTGAGCTAACAGAGTTAAACCATACTTTTGATTGAGCAGATCTGAACACTCTTTCTGTAGAAAATGCAACTGGACATTTGGAGCGCTAAGAGAGTAGTAGTGGAAAAAGGAATATATTCAAATATAAACTACACAGAAGCATTCTGTGAAACTTCTTTCTGACCTGAGCATTCAGCTAACAGAGTTAAACCATACTTTTGATTGAGCAGTTGTGAAACACTCTGTCTGTAGAAAATGCAACTGGACATTCGTAGCGCTAAGTGGGTAATAGTGGAAAAAAGAATATGTTCAAATATAAACTACACAGAAGCATTGTATGAAACTTCTTTCTGTTCTGTGCATTCAACTAACAGAGTTGAACCTTACTTTTGATTAAGCCGTTCTGAAACACTCTTTCTGTAGAAACTGCAATTGGACATTCTGAGCGCTAGGAGGCCTATATTGGGAAAAAGAATGTCTACAAATAAAAACTACACAGAAGAATTGTGTGAAACTTCTTTCTGTTCTGTTTGTTCAACTAAAAGAGTTGAACCTTAGTTTTGATTGAGCCGTTCTGAAACACTCTTTCTGTAGAAAATGCAAGTGGAGATTCGGAGCGCTAAGAGGGTAATAGTGGAAAAAGGAATGTCTCCAAATATAAACTACACAGAATCATTCTGTGAAACTTCTTTCTGATCTGTGCATTCAGCTAACAGAGTTAAACCATACTTTTGATTGAGCAGATCTGAACACTCTTTCTGTAGAAAATGCAACTGGACATTTGGAGCGCTAAGAGAGTAGTAGTGGAAAAAGGAATATATTCAAATATAAACTACACAGAAGCATTCTGTGAAACTTCTTTCTGATCTGAGCATTCAGCTAACAGAGTTAAACCATACTTTTGATTGAGCAGTTTTGAAACACTCTGTCTGTAGGAAATGCAACTGGACATTCGTAGTGCTAAGTGGGTAATAGTGGAAAAAAGAATATGTTCAAATATAAACTACAGAGAAGCATTGTATGAAACTACTTTCTGTTCTGTGCATTCAACTAACAGAGTTGAACCTTACTTTTGATTGAGCCGTTCTTAAACACTCTTTCTGTAGAAACTTCAATTGGACATTCTGAGCGCTAAGAGGCCTCTATTGGGAAAAATAATATCTTGAAATAAAAACTACACAGAAGCATTGTGTGAAACTTATTTCTGATATGTTCATTAAGCTAACAGAGTTAAACCCTACTTTTGATTGCGCAGTTCTGAACACTCTTTCTGTAGAAAATGCAAGTGGACATTCGGAGCGCTAAGAGGGTAATAGTGTAAAAAGGTATATATTCAAATATAAACTACACAGTAGCATTCTGTGAAAATTCTTTCTGTTCTGTGCATTCAACTAACAGAGTTGAACCTTACTTTTGATTGAGCCGTTCTGAAACACTCTTTCTGTAGAAACTGCAAGTGGACATGCTAAGCGATAAGAGGCCTACATTGGGAAAAAGAATATCTTCAAATAAAAACTACACAGATGCATTCTGTGAAACTTATTTCTGATCTGTAAATTCAGTTAACAGAGATAAAACATATTTTTGATTGAGCAGTTATGAAACACTCTTTTTGTAGAAAATGCAAGTGGAGATTCGGAGCGCTAAGAGGGTACTAGTGGAAAAAGGAATGTCTTCAAATATAAACTACACAGAATCATTCGGTGAAACTTTTTTCTGATCTGTGCATTCAGCTAACAGAGTTAAACCATACTTTTGATTGAGCAGATCTGAACACTCTTTCTGTAGAAAATGCAACTGGACATTTGGAGCGCTAAGAGAGTAGTAGTGGAAAAAGGAATATATTCAAATATAAACTACACAGAAGCATTCTGTGAAACTTCTTTCTGACCTGAGCATTCAGCTAACAGAGTTAAACCATACTTTTGATTGAGCAGTTTTGAAACACTCTGTCTGTAGAAAATGCAACTGGACATTCGTAGCGCTAAGTGGGTAATAGTGGAAAAAAGAATATGTTCAAATATAAACTACACAGAAGCATTGTATGAAACTTCTTTCTGTTCTGTGCATTCAACTAACAGAGTTGAACCTTACTTTTGATTGAGCCGTTCTGAAACACTCTTTCTGTAGAAACTGCAATTGGACATTCTGAGCGCTAAGAGGCCTCTATTGGGAAAAATAATATCTTCAAATAAAAACTACACAGAAGCATTGTGTGAAACTTATTTCTGATATGTTCATTAAGCTAACAGAGTTAAACCATACTTTTGATTGCGCAGTTCTGAACACTCTTTCTGTAGAAAATGCAAGTGGACATTCGGAGCGCTAAGAGGGTAATAGTGGAAAAAGGAATATATTCAAATATAAACTACACAGTAGCATTCTGTGAAAATTCTTTCTGTTCTGTGCATTCAACTAACAGAGTTGAACCTTACTTTTGATTGAGCCGTTCTGAAACACTCTTTCTGTAGAAACTGCAATTGGACATGCTAAGCGCTAAGAGGCCTACTTTGGGAAAAAGAATATCTTCAAATAAAAACTACACAGATGCATTCTGTGAAACTTATTTCTGATCTGTAAATTCAGTTAACAGAGATAAAACATATTTTTGATTGAGCAGTTATGAAACACTCTTTTTGTAGAAAATGCAAGTGGAGATTCGGAGCGCTAAGAGGGTAATAGTGGAAAAAGGAATGTCTTCAAATATAAACTACACAGAATCATTCGGTGAAACTTCTTTCTGATCTGTGCATTCAGCTAACAGAGTTAAACCATACTTTTGATTGAGCAGATCTGAACACTCTTTCTGTAGAAAATGCAACTGGACATTTGGAGCGCTAAGAGCGTAGTAGTGGAAAAAGGAATATATTCAAATATAAACTACACAGAAGCATTCTGTGAAACTTCTTTCCGCTCTGAGTTTTCAGCTAACAGAGTTAAAACATACTTTTGATTGAGCAGTTTTGAAACACTCTGTCTGTAGAAAATGCAACTGGACATTCGTAGCGCTAAGTGGGTAATAGTGGAAAAAAGAATATGTTCAAATATAAACTACACAGAAGCATTGTATGAAACTTCTTTCTGTTCTGTGCATTCAACTAACAGAGTTGAACCTTACTTTTGATTAAGCCGTTCTGAAACACTCTTTCTGTAGAAACTGCAATTGGACATTCTGAGCGCTAGGAGGCCTATATTGGGAAAAAGAATGTCTACAAATAAAAACTACACAGAAGAATTGTGTGAAACTTCTTTCTGTTCTGTTTGTTCAACTAAAAGTGTTGAACCTTAGTTTTGATTGAGCCGTTCTGAAACACACTTTCTGTAGAAAATCCAAGTGGAGATTCGGAGCGCTAAGAGGGTAATAGTGGAAAAAGGAATGTCTCCAAATATAAACTACACAGAATCATTCTGTGAAACTTCTTTCTGATCTGTGCATTCAGCTAACAGAGTTAAACCATACTTTTGATTGAGCAGATCTGAACACTCTTTCTGTAGAAAATGCAACTGGACATTTGGAGCGCTAAGCGAGTAGTAGTGGAAAAAGGAATATATTCAAATATAAACTACACAGAAGCATTCTGTGAAACTTCTTTCTGATCTGAGCATTCAGCTAACAGAGTTAAACCATACTTTTGATTGAGCAGTTTTGAAACACTCTGTCTGTAGAAAATGCAACTGGACATTCGTAGTGCTAAGTGGGTAATAGTGGAAAAAAGAATATGTTCAAATATAAACTACAGAGAAGCATTGTATGAAACTTCTTTCTGTTCTGTGCATTCAACTAACAGAGTTGAACCTTACTTTTGATTGAGCCGTTCTGAAACACTCTTTCTGTAGAAACTGCAATTGGACATTCTGAGCGCTAAGATGCCTCTATTGGGAAAAATAATATCTTCAAATAAAAACTACACAGAAGCATTGTGTGAAACTTATTTCTGATATGTTCATTAAGCTAACAGAGTTAAACCCTACTTTTGATTGCGCAGTTCTGAACACTCTTTCTGTAGAAAATGCAAGTGGACATTCGGAGCGCTAAGAGGGTAATAGTGGAAAAAGGAATATATTCAAATATAAACTACACAGTAGCATTCTGTGAAAATTCTTTCTGTTCTGTGCATTCAACTAACAGAGTTGAACCTTACTTTTGATTGAGCCGTTCTGAAACACTCTTTCTGTAGAAACTGCAAGTGGACATGCTAAGCGCTAAGAGGCCTACATTGGGAAAAAGAATATCTTCAAATAAAAACTACACAGATGCATTCTGTGAAACTTATTTCTGATCTGTAAATTCAGTTAACAGAGATAAAACATATTTTTGATTGAGCAGTTATGAAACACTCTTTTTGTAGAAAATGCAAGTGGAGATTCGGAGCGCTAAGAGGGTACTAGTGGAAAAAGGAATGTCTTCAAATATAAACTACACAGAATCATTCGGTGAAACTTCTTTCTTATCTGTGCATTCAGCTAACAGAGTTAAACCATACTTTTGATTGAGCAGATCTGAACACTCATTCTGTAGAAAATGCAACTGGACATTTGGAGCGCTAAGAGCGTAGTAGTGGAAAAAGGAATATATTCAAATATAAACTACACAGAAGCATTCTGTGAAACTTCTTTCTGATCTGAGCATTCAGCTAACAGAGTTAAACCATACTTTTGATTGAGCAGTTTTGAAACACTCTGTCTGTAGAAAATGCAACTGGGCATTCGTAGCGCTAAGTGGGTAATAGTGGAAAAAAGAATATGTTCAAATATAAACTACACAGAAGCATTGTATGAAACTTCTTTCTGTTCTGTGCATTCAACTAACAGATTTGAACCTTACTTTTGATTGAGCCGTTCTGAAACACTCTTTCTGTAGAAACTGCAATTGGACATTCTGAGCGCTAAGAGGCCTATATTGGGAAAAAGAATGTCTACAAATAAAAACTACACAGAAGAATTGTGTGAAACTTCTTTCTGTTCTGTTTGTTCAACTAAATGTGTTGAACCTTAGTTTTGATTGAGCCGTTCTGAAACACTCTTTCTGTAGAAAATGCAAGTGGAGATTCGGAGCGCTAAGAGGGTAATAGTGGAAAAAGGAATGTCTCCAAATATAAACTACACAGAATCATTCTGTGAAACTACTTTCTGATCTGTGCATTCAGCTAACAGAGTTAAACCATACTTTTGATTGAGCAGATCTGAACACTCTTTCTGTAGAAAATGCAACTGGACATTTGGAGCGCTAAGAGAGTAGTAGTGGAAAAAGGAATATATTCAAATATAAACTACACAGAAGCATTCTGTGAAACTTCTTTCTGATCTGAGCATTCAGCTAACAGAGTTAAACCATACTTTTGATTGAGCAGTTTTGAAACACTCTGTCTGTAGAAAATGCAACTGGACATTCGTAGTGCTAAGTGGGTAATAGTGGAAAAAAGAATATGTTCAAATATAAACTACAGAGAAGCATTGTATGAAACTTCTTTCTGTTCTGTGCATTCAACTAACAGAGTTGAACCTTACTTTTGATTGAGCCGTTCTGAAACACTCTTTCTGTAGAAACTGCAATTGGACATTCTGAGCGCTAAGAGGCCTCTATTGGGAAAAATAATATCTTCAAATAAAAACTACACAGAAGCATTGTGTGAAACTTATTTCTGATATGTTCATTAAGCTAACAGAGTTAAACCCTACTTTTGATTGCGCAGTTCTGAACACTCTTTCTGTAGAAAATGCAAGTAGACATTCGGAGCGCTAAGAGGGTAATAGTGGAAAAAGGAATATATTCAAATATAAACTACACAGTAGCATTCTGTGAAAATTCTTTCTGTTCTGTGCATTCAACTAACAGAGTTGAACCTTACTTTTGATTGAGCCGTTCTGAAACACTCTTTCTGTAGAAACTGCAAGTGGACATGCTAAGCGCTAAGAGGCCTACATTGGGAAAAAGAATATCTTCAAATAAAAACTACACAGATGCATTCTGTGAAACTTATTTCTGATCTGTAAATTCAGTTAACAGAGATAAAACATATTTTTGATTGAGCAGTTATGAAACACTCTTTTTGTAGAAAATGCAAGTGGAGATTCGGAGCGCTAAGAGGGTACTAGTGGAAAAAGGAATGTCTTCAAATATAAACTACACAGAATCATTCGGTGAAACTTCTTTCTTATCTGTGCATTCAGCTAACAGAATTAAACCATACTTTTGATTGAGCAGATCTGAACACTCATTCTGTAGAAAATGCAACTGGACATTTGGAGCGCTAAGAGCGTAGTAGTGGAAAAAGGAATATATTCAAATATAAACTACACAGAAGCATTCTGTGAAACTTCTTTCTGATCTGAGCATTCAGCTAACAGAGTTAAACCATACTTTTGATTGAGCAGTTTTGAAACACTCTGTCTGTAGAAAATGCAACTGGGCATTCGTAGCGCTAAGTGGGTAATAGTGGAAAAAAGAATATGTTCAAATATAAACTACACAGAAGCATTGTATGAAACTTCTTTCTGTTCTGTGCATTCAACTAACAGATTTGAACCTTACTTTTGATTGAGCCGTTCTGAAACACTCTTTCTGTAGAAACTGCAATTGGACATTCTGAGCGCTAAGAGGCCTATATTGGGAAAAAGAATGTCTACAAATAAAAACTACACAGAAGAATTGTGTGAAACTTCTTTCTGTTCTGTTTGTTCAACTAAAAGAGTTGAACCTTAGTTTTGATTGAGCCGTTCTGAAACACTCTTTCTGTAGAAAATGCAAGTGGAGATTCGGAGCGCTAAGAGGGTAATAGTGGAAAAAGGAATGTCTCCAAATATAAACTACACAGAATCATTCTGTGAAACTTCTTTCTGATCTGTGCATTCAGCTAACAGAGTTAAACCATACTTTTGATTGAGCAGATCTGAACACTCTTTCTGTAGAAAATGCAACTGGACATTTGGAGCGCTAAGAGAGTAGTAGTGGAAAAAGGAATATATTCAAATATAAACTACACAGAAGCATTCTGTGAAACTTCTTTCTGACCTGAGCATTCAGCTAACAGAGTTAAACCATACTTTTGATTGAGCAGTTTTGAAACACTCTGTCTGTAGAAAATGCAACTGGACATTCGTAGCGCTAAGTGGGTAATAGTGGAAAAAAGAATATGTTCAAATATAAACTACACAGAAGCATTGTATGAAACTTCTTTCTGTTCTGTGCATTCAACTAACAGAGTTGAAACTTACTTTTGATTGAGCCGTTCTGAAACACTCTTTCTGTAGAAACTGTAATTGGACATTCTGAGCGCTAAGAGGCCTCTATTGGGAAAAATAATATCTTCAAATAAAAACTACACAGAAGCATTGTGTGAAACTTATTTCTGATATGTTCATTAAGCTAACAGAGTTAAACCATACTTTTGATTGCGCAGTTCTGAACACTCTTTCTGTAGAAAATGCAAGTGGACATTCCGAGCGCTAAGAGGGTAATAGTGGAAAAAGGAATATATTCAAATATAAACTACACAGTAGCATTCTGTGAAAATTCTTTCTGTTCTGTGCATTCAACTAACAGAGTTGAACCTTACTTTTGATTGAGCCGTTCTGAAACACTCTTTCTGTAGAAACTGCAAGTGGACATGCTAAGCGCTAAGAGGCCTACATTGGGAAAAAGAATATCTTCAAATAAAAACTACACAGATGCATTCTGTGAAACTTATTTCTGATCTGTAAATTCAGTTAACAGAGATAAAACATATTTTTGATTGAGCAGTTATGAAACACTCTTTTTGTAGAAAATGCAAGTGGAGATTCGGAGCGCTAAGTGGGTACTAGTGGAAAAAGGAATGTCTTCAAATATAAACTACACAGAATCATTCGGTGAAACTTCTTTCTGATCTGTGCATTCAGCTAACAGAGTTAAACCATACTTTTGATTGAGCAGATCTGAACACTCATTCTGTAGAAAATGCAACTGGACATTTGGAGCGCTAAGAGCGTAGTAGTGGAAAAAGGAATATATTCAAATATAAACTACACAGAAGCATTCTGTGAAACTTCTTTCTGACCTGAGCATTCAGCTAACAGAGTTAAACCATACTTTTGATTGAGCAGTTGTGAAACACTCTGTCTGTAGAAAATGCAACTGGACATTCGTAGCGCTAAGTGGGTAATAGTGGAAAAAAGAATATGTTCAAATATAAACTACACAGAAGCATTGTATGAAACTTCTTTCTGTTCTGTGCATTCAACTAACAGAGTTGAACCTTACTTTTGATTAAGCCGTTCTGAAACACTCTTTCTGTAGAAACTGCAATTGGACATTCTGAGCGCTAGGAGGCCTATATTGGGAAAAAGAATGTCTACAAATAAAAACTACACAGAAGAATTGTGTGAAACTTCTTTCTGTTCTGTTTGTTCAACTAAATGTGTTGAACCTTAGTTTTGATTGAGCCGTTCTGAAACACTCTTTCTGTAGAAAATGCAAGTGGAGATTCGGAGCGCTAAGAGGGTAATAGTGGAAAAAGGAATGTCTCCAAATATAAACTACACAGAATCATTCTGTGAAACTTCTTTCTGATCTGTGCATTCAGCTAACAGAGTTAAACCATACTTTTGATTGAGCAGATCTGAACACTCTTTCTGTAGAAAATGCAACTGGACATTTGGAGCGCTAAGAGAGTAGTAGTGGAAAAAGGAATATATTCAAATATAAACTACACAGAAGCATTCTGTGAAACTTCTTTCTGATCTGAGCATTCAGCTAACAGAGTTAAACCATACTTTTGATTGAGCAGTTTTGAAACACTCTGTCTGTAGAAAATGCAACTGGACATTCGTAGTGCTAAGTGGGTAATAGTGGAAAAAAGAATATGTTCAAATATAAACTACAGAGAAGCATTGTATGAAACTTCTTTCTGTTCTGTGCATTCAACTAACAGAGTTGAACCTTACTTTTGATTGAGCCGTTCTGAAACACTCTTTCTGTAGAAACTGCAATTGGACATTCTGAGCGCTAAGAGGCCTCTATTGGGAAAAATAATATCTTCAAATAAAAACTACACAGAAGCATTGTGTGAAACTTATTTCTGATATGTTCATTAAGCTAACAGAGTTAAACCATACTTTTGATTGCGCAGTTCTGAACACTCTTTCTGTAGAAAATGCAAGTGGACATTCGGAGCGCTAAGAGGGTAATAGTGGAAAAAGGAATATATTCAAATATAAACTACACAGTAGCATTCTGTGAAAATTCTTTCTGTTCTGTGCATTCAACTAACAGATTTGAACCTTACTTTTGATTGAGCCGTTCTGAAACACTCTTTCTGTAGAAACTGCAAGTGGACATGCTAAGCGCTAAGAGGCCTACATTGGGAAAAAGAATATCTTCAAATAAAAACTACACAGATGCATTCTGTGAAACTTATTTCTGATCTGTAAATTCAGTTAACAGAGATAAAACATATTTTTGATTGAGCAGTTATGAAACACTCTTTTTGTAGAAAATGCAAGTGGAGATTCGGAGCGCTAAGAGGGTACTAGTGGAAAAAGGAATGTCTTCAAATATAAACTACACAGAATCATTCGGTGCAACTTCTTTCTGATCTGTGCATTCAGCTAACAGAGTTAAACCATACTTTTGATTGAGCAGATCTGAACACTCATTCTGTAGAAAATGCAACTGGACATTTTGAGCGCTAAGAGCGTAGTAGTGGAAAAAGGAATATATTCAAATATAAACTACACAGAAGCATTCTGTGAAACTCCTTTCTGATCTGAGCATTCAGCTAACAGAGTTAAACCATACTTTTGATTGAGCAGTTTTGAAACACTCTGTCTGTAGAAAATGCAACTGGGCATTCGTAGCGCTAAGTGGGTAATAGTGGAAAAAAGAATATGTTCAAATATAAACTACACAGAAGCATTGTATGAAACTTCTTTCTGTTCTGTGCATTCAACTAACCGAGTTGAACCTTACTTTTGATTGAGCCGTTCTGAAACACTCTTTCTGTAGAAACTGCAATTGGACATTCTGAGCGCTAAGAGGCCTATATTGGGAAAAAGAATGTCTACAAATAAAAACTACACAGAAGAATTGTGTGAAACTTCTTTCTGTTCTGTTTGTTCAACTAAAAGAGTTGAACCTTAGTTTTGATTGAGCCGTTCTGAAACACTCTTTCTGTAGAAAATGCAAGTGGAGATTCGGAGCGCTAAGAGGGTAATAGTGGAAAAAGGAATGTCTCCAAATATAAACTACACAGAATCATTCTGTGAAACTTCTTTCTGATCTGTGCATTCAGCTAACAGAGTTAAACCATACTTTTGATTGAGCAGATCTGAACACTCTTTCTGTAGAAAATGCAACTGGACATTTGGAGCGCTAAGAGAGTAGTAGTGGAAAAAGGAATATATTCAAATATAAACTACACAGAAGCATTCTGTGAAACTTCTTTCTGACCTGAGCATTCAGCTAACAGAGTTAAACCATACTTTTGATTGAGCAGTTTTGAAACACTCTGTCTGTAGAAAATGCAACTGGACATTCGTAGCGCTAAGTGGGTAATAGTGGAAAAAAGAATATGTTCAAATATAAACTACACAGAAGCATTGTCTGAAACTTCTTTCTGTTCTGTGCATTCAACTAAAAGAGTTGAACCTTACTTTTGATTGAGCCGTTCTGAAACACTCTTTCTGTAGAAACTGTAATTGGACATTCTGAGCGCTAAGAGGCCTCTATTGGGAAAAATAATATCTTCAAATAAAAACTACACAGAAGCATTGTGTGAAACTTATTTCTGATATGTTCATTAAGCTAACAGAGTTAAACCATACTTTTGATTGCACAGTTCTGAACACTCTTTCTGTAGAAAATGCAAGTGGACATTCGGAGCGCTAAGAGGGTAATAGTGGAAAAAGGAATATATTCAAATATAAACTACACAGTAGCATTCTGTGAAAATTCTTTCTGTTCTGTGCATTCAACTAACAGAGTTGAACCTTACTTTTGATTGAGCCGTTCTGAAACACTCTTTCTGTAGAAACTGCAAGTGGACATGCTAAGCGCTAAGAGGCCTACATTGGGAAAAAGAATATCTTCAAATAAAAACTACACAGAAGCATTCTGTGAAACTTATTTCTCATCTGTAAATTCAGTTAACAGAGATAAAACATATTTTTGATTGAGCAGTTATGAAACACTCTTTTTGTAGAAAATGCAAGTGGAGATTCGGAGCGCTAAGTGGGTACTAGTGGAAAAAGGAATGTCTTCAAATATAAACTACACAGAATCATTCGGTGAAACTTCTTTCTGATCTGTGCATTCAGCTAACAGAGTTAAACCATACTTTTGATTGAGCAGATCTGAACACTCATTCTGTAGAAAATGCAACTGGACATTTGGAGCGCTAAGAGCGTAGTAGTGGAAAAAGGAATATATTCAAATATAAACTACACAGAAGCATTCTGTGAAACTTCTTTCTGACCTGAGCATTCAGCTAACAGAGTTAAACCATACTTTTGATTGAGCAGTTGTGAAACACTCTGTCTGTAGAAAATGCAACTGGACATTCGTAGCGCTAAGTGGGTAATAGTGGAAAAAAGAATATGTTCAAATATAAACTACACAGAAGCATTGTATGAAACTTCTTTCTGTTCTGTGCATTCAACTAACAGAGTTGAACCTTACTTTTGATTAAGCCGTTCTGAAACACTCTTTCTGTAGAAACTGCAATTGGACATTCTGAGCGCTAGGAGGCCTATATTGGGAAAAAGAATGTCTACAAATAAAAACTACACAGAAGAATTGTGTGAAACTTCTTTCTGTTCTGTTTGTTCAACTAAAAGAGTTGAACCTTAGTTTTGATTGAGCCGTTCTGAAACACTCTTTCTGTAGAAAATGCAAGTGGAGATTCGGAGCGCTAAGAGGGTAATAGTGGAAAAAGGAATGTCTCCAAATATAAACTACACAGAATCATTCTGTGAAACTTCTTTCTGATCTGTGCATTCAGCTAACAGAGTTAAACCATACTTTTGATTGAGCAGATCTGAACACTCTTTCTGTAGAAAATGCAACTGGACATTTGGAGCGCTAAGAGAGTAGTAGTGGAAAAAGGAATATATTCAAATATAAACTACACAGAAGCATTCTGTGAAACTTCTTTCTGATCTGAGCATTCAGCTAACAGAGTTAAACCATACTTTTGATTGAGCAGTTTTGAAACACTCTGTCTGTAGAAAATGCAACTGGACATTCGTAGTGCTAAGTGGGTAATAGTGGAAAAAAGAATATGTTCAAATATAAACTACAGAGAAGCATTGTATGAAACTTCTTTCTGTTCTGTGCATTCAACTAACAGAGTTGAACCTTACTTTTGATTGAGCCGTTCTGAAACACTCTTTCTGTAGAAACTGCAATTGGACATTCTGAGCGCTAAGAGGCCTCTATTGGGAAAAATAATATCTTCAAATAAAAACTACACAGAAGCATTGTGTGAAACTTATTTCTGATATGTTCATTAAGCTAACAGAGTTAAACCCTACTTTTGATTGCGCAGTTCTGAACACTCTTTCTGTAGAAAATGCAAGTGGACATTCGGAGCGCTAAGAGGGTAATAGTGGAAAAAGGAATATATTCAAATATAAACTACACAGTAGCATTCTGTGAAAATTCTTTCTGTTCTGTGCATTCAACTAACAGAGTTGAACCTTACTTTTGATTGAGCCGTTCTGAAACACTCTTTCTGTAGAAACTGCAAGTGGACATGCTAAGCGCTAAGAGGCCTACATTGGGAAAAAGAATATCTTCAAATAAAAACTACACAGATGCATTCTGTGAAACTTATTTCTGATCTGTAAATTCAGTTAACAGACATAAAACATATTTTTGATTGAGCAGTTATGAAACACTCTTTTTGTAGAAAATGCAATTGGAGATTCGGAGCGCTAAGAGGGTACTAGTGGAAAAAGGAATGTCTTCAAATATAAACTACACAGAATCATTCGGTGAAACTTCTTTCTGATCTGTGCATTCAGCTAACAGAGTTAAACCATACTTTTGATTGAGCAGATCTGAACACTCATTCTGTAGAAAATGCAACTGGACATTTGGAGCGCTAAGAGCGTAGTAGTGGAAAAAGGAATATATTCAAATATAAACTACACAGAAGCATTCTGTGAAACTTCTTTCTGATCTGAGCATTCAGCTAACAGAGTTAAACCATACTTCTGATTGAGCAGTTTTGAAACACTCTGTCTGTAGAAAATGCAACTGGGCATTCGTAGCGCTAAGTGGGTAATAGTGGAAAAAAGAATATGTTCAAATATAAACTACACAGAAGCATTGTATGAAACTTCTTTCTGTTCTGTGCATTCAACTAACAGATTTGAACCTTACTTTTGATTGAGCCGTTCTGAAACACTCTTTCTGTAGAAACTGCAATTGGACATTCTGAGCGCTAAGAGGCCTATATTGGGAAAAAGAATGTCTACAAATAAAAACTACACAGAAGAATTGTGTGAAACTTCTTTCTGTTCTGTTTGTTCAACTAAAAGAGTTGAACCTTAGTTTTGATTGAGCCGTTCTGAAACACTCTTTCTGTAGAAAATGCAAGTGGAGATTCGGAGCGCTAAGAGGGTAATAGTGGAAAAAGGAATGTCTCCAAATATAAACTACACAGAATCATTCTGTGAAACTTCTTTCTGATCTGTGCATTCAGCTAACAGAGTTAAACCATACTTTTGATTGAGCAGATCTGAACACTCTTTCTGTAGAAAATGCAACTGGACATTTGGAGCGCTAAGAGCGTAGTAGTGGAAAAAGGAATATATTCAAATATAAACTACACAGAAGCATTCTGTGAAACTTCTTTCTGACCTGAGCATTCAGCTAACAGAGTTAAACCATACTTTTGATTGAGCAGTTGTGAAACACTCTGTCTGTAGAAAATGCAACTGGACATTCGTAGCGCTAAGTGGGTAATAGTGGAAAAAAGAATATGTTCAAATATAAACTACACAGAAGCATTGTATGAAACTTCTTTCTGTTCTGTGCATTCAACTAACAGAGTTGAACCTTACTTTTGATTAAGCCGTTCTGAAACACTCTTTCTGTAGAAACTGCAATTGGACATTCTGAGCGCTAGGAGGCCTATATTGGGAAAAAGAATGTCTACAAATAAAAACTACACAGAAGAATTGTGTGAAACTTCTTTCTGTTCTGTTTGTTCAACTAAAAGAGTTGAACCTTAGTTTTGATTGAGCCGTTCTGAAACACTCTTTCTGTAGAAAATGCAAGTGGAGATTCGGAGCGCTAAGAGGGTAATAGTGGAAAAAGGAATGTCTCCAAATATAAACTACACAGAATCATTCTGTGAAACTTCTTTCTGATCTGTGCATTCAGCTAACAGAGTTAAACCATACTTTTGATTGAGCAGATCTGAACACTCTTTCTGTAGAAAATGCAACTGGACATTTGGAGCGCTAAGAGAGTAGTAGTGGAAAAAGGAATATATTCAAATATAAACTACACAGAAGCATTCTGTGAAACTTCTTTCTGATCTGAGCATTCAGCTAACAGAGTTAAACCATACTTTTGATTGAGCAGTTTTGAAACACTCTGTCTGTAGAAAATGAAACTGGACATTCGTAGTGCTAAGTGGGTAATAGTGGAAAAAAGAATATGTTCAAATATAAACTACAGAGAAGCATTGTATGAAACTTCTTTCTGTTCTGTGCATTCAACTAACAGAGTTGAACCTTACTTTTGATTGAGCCGTTCTGAAACACTCTTTCTGTAGAAACTGCAATTGGACATTCTGAGCGCTAAGAGGCCTCTATTGGGAAAAATAATATCTTCAAATAAAAACTACACAGAAGCATTGTGTGAAATTTATTTCTGATATGTTCATTAAGCTAACAGAGTTAAACCCTACTTTTGATTGCGCAGTTCTGAACACTCTTTCTGTAGAAAATGCAAGTGGACATTCGGAGCGCTAAGAGGGTAATAGTGGAAAAAGGAATATATTCAAATATAAACTACACAGTAGCATTCTGTGAAAATTCTTTCTGTTCTGTGCATTCAACTAACAGAGTTGAACCTTACTTTTGATTGAGCCGTTCTGAAACACTCTTTCTGTAGAAACTGCAAGTGGACATGCTAAGCGCTAAGAGGCCTACATTGGGAAAAAGAATATCTTCAAATAAAAACTACACAGATGCATTCTGTGAAACTTATTTCTGATCTGTAAATTCAGTTAACAGACATAAAACATATTTTTGATTGAGCAGTTATGAAACACTCTTTTTGTAGAAAATGCAAGTGGAGATTCGGAGCGCTAAGAGGGTACTAGTGGAAAAAGGAATGTCTTCAAATATAAACTACACAGAATCATTCGGTGAAACTTCTTTCTGATCTGTGCATTCAGCTAACAGAGTTAAACCATACTTTTGATTGAGCAGATCTGAACACTCATTCTGTAGAAAATGCAACTGGACATTTGGAGCGCTAAGAGCGTAGTAGTGGAAAAAGGAATATATTCAAATATAAACTACACAGAAGCATTCTGTGAAACTTCTTTCTGATCTGAGCATTCAGCTAACAGAGTTAAACCATACTTCTGATTGAGCAGTTTTGAAACACTCTGTCTGTAGAAAATGCAACTGGGCATTCATAGCGCTAAGTGGGTAATAGTGGAAAAAAGAATATGTTCAAATATAAACTACACAGAAGCATTGTATGAAACTTCTTTCTGTTCTGTGCATTCAACTAACAGATTTGAACCTTACTTTTGATTGAGCCGTTCTGAAACACTCTTTCTGTAGAAACTGCAATTGGACATTCTGAGCGCTAAGAGGCCTATATTGGGAAAAAGAATGTCTACAAATAAAAACTACACAGAAGAATTGTGTGAAACTTCTTTCTGTTCTGTTTGTTCAACTAAAAGAGTTGAACCTTAGTTTTGATTGAGCCGTTCTGAAACACTCTTTCTGTAGAAAATGCAAGTGGAGATTCGGAGCGCTAAGAGGGTAATAGTGGAAAAAGGAATGTCTCCAAATATAAACTACACAGAATCATTCTGTGAAACTTCTTTCTGATCTGTGCATTCAGCTAACAGAGTTAAACCATACTTTTGATTGAGCAGATCTGAACACTCTTTCTGTAGAAAATGCAACTGGACATTTGGAGCGCTAAGAGCGTAGTAGTGGAAAAAGGAATATATTCAAATATAAACTACACAGAAGCATTCTGTGAAACTTCTTTCTGACCTGAGCATTCAGCTAACAGAGTTAAACCATACTTTTGATTGAGCAGTTTTGAAACACTCTGTCTGTAGAAAATGCAACTGGACATTCGTAGCGCTAAGTGGGTAATAGTGGAAAAAAGAATATGTTCAAATATAAACTACAGAGAAGCATTGTATGAAACTTCTTTCTGTTCTGTGCATTCAACTAACAGAGTTGAACCTTACTTTTGATTGAGCCGTTCTGAAACACTCTTTCTGTAGAAACTGCAATTGGACATTCTGAGCGCTAAGAGGCCTCTATTGGGAAAAATAATATCTTCAAATAAAAACTACACAGAAGCATTGTGTGAAACTTATTTCTGATATGTTCATTAAGCTAACAGAGTTAAACCCTACTTTTGATTGCGCAGTTCTGAACACTCTTTCTGTAGAAAATGCAAGTGGACATTCGGAGCGCTAAGAGGGTAATAGTGGAAAAAGGAATATATTCAAATATAAACTACACAGTAGCATTCTGTGAAAATTCTTTCTGTTCTGTGCATTCAACTAACAGAGTTGAACCTTACTTTTGATTGAGCCGTTCTGAAACACTCTTTCTGTAGAAACTGCAAGTGGACATGCTAAGCGCTAAGAGGCCTACTTTGGGAAAAAGAATATCTTCAAATAAAAACTACACAGATGCATTCTGTGAAACTTATTTCTGATCTGTAAATTCAGTTAACAGACATAAAACATATTTTTGATTGAGCAGTTATGAAACACTCTTTTTGTAGAAAATGCAAGTGGAGATTCGGAGCGCTAAGAGGGTACTAGTGGAAAAAGGAATGTCTTCAAATATAAACTACACAGAATCATTCGGTGAAACTTCTTTCTGATCTGTGCATTCAGCTAACAGAGTTAAACCATACTTTTGATTGAGCAGATCTGAACACTCATTCTGTAGAAAATGCAACTGGACATTTGGAGCGCTAAGAGCGTAGTAGTGGAAAAAGGAATATATTCAAATATAAACTACACAGAAGCATTCTGTGAAACTTCTTTCTGATCTGAGCATTCAGCTAACAGAGTTAAACCATACTTCTGATTGAGCAGTTTTGAAACACTCTGTCTGTAGAAAATGCAACTGGGCATTCGTAGCGCTAAGTGGGTAATAGTGGAAAAAAGAATATGTTCAAATATAAACTACACAGAAGCATTGTATGAAACTTCTTTCTGTTCTGTGCATTCAACTAACCGAGTTGAACCTTACTTTTGATTGAGCCGTTCTGAAACACTCTTTCTGTAGAAACTGCAATTGGACATTCTGAGCGCTAAGAGGCCTATATTGGGAAAAAGAATGTCTACAAATAAAAACTACACAGAAGAATTGTGTGAAACTTCTTTCTGTTCTGTTTGTTCAACTAAAAGAGTTGAACCTTAGTTTTGATTGAGCCGTTCTGAAACACTCTTTCTGTAGAAAATGCAAGTGGAGATTCGGAGCGCTAAGAGGGTAATAGTGGAAAAAGGAATGTCTCCAAATATAAACTACACAGAATCATTCTGTGAAACTTCTTTCTGATCTGTGCATTCAGCTAACAGAGTTAAACCATACTTTTGATTGAGCAGATCTGAACACTCTTTCTGTAGAAAATGCAACTGGACATTTGGAGCGCTAAGAGAGTAGTAGTGGAAAAAGGAATATATTCAAATATAAACTACACAGAAGCATTCTGTGAAACTTCTTTCTGACCTGAGCATTCAGCTAACAGAGTTAAACCATACTTTTGATTGAGCAGTTTTGAAACACTCTGTCTGTAGAAAATGCAACTGGACATTCGTAGCGCTAAGTGGGTAATAGTGGAAAAAAGAATATGTTCAAATATAAACTACACAGAAGCATTGTCTGAAACTTCTTTCTGTTCTGTGCATTCAACTAAAAGAGTTGAACCTTACTTTTGATTGAGCCGTTCTGAAACACTCTTTCTGTAGAAACTGTAATTGGACATTCTGAGCGCTAAGAGGCCTCTATTGGGAAAAATAATATCTTCAAATAAAAACTACACAGAAGCATTGTGTGAAACTTATTTCTGATATGTTCATTAAGCTAACAGAGTTAAACCATACTTTTGATTGCACAGTTCTGAACACTCTTTCTGTAGAAAATGCAAGTGGACATTCGGAGCGCTAAGAGGGTAATAGTGGAAAAAGGAATATATTCAAATATAAACTACACAGTAGCATTCTGTGAAAATTCTTTCTGTTCTGTGCATTCAACTAACAGAGTTGAACCTTACTTTTGATTGAGCCGTTCTGAAACACTCTTTCTGTAGAAACTGCAAGTGGACATGCTAAGCGCTAAGAGGCCTACATTGGGAAAAAGAATATCTTCAAATAAAAACTACACAGAAGCATTCTGTGAAACTTATTTCTCATCTGTAAATTCAGTTAACAGAGATAAAACATATTTTTGATTGAGCAGTTATGAAACACTCTTTTTGTAGAAAATGCAAGTGGAGATTCGGAGCGCTAAGTGGGTACTAGTGGAAAAAGGAATGTCTTCAAATATAAACTACACAGAATCATTCGGTGAAACTTCTTTCTGATCTGTGCATTCAGCTAACAGAGTTAAACCATACTTTTGATTGAGCAGATCTGAACACTCATTCTGTAGAAAATGCAACTGGACATTTGGAGCGCTAAGAGCGTAGTAGTGGAAAAAGGAATATATTCAAATATAAACTACACAGAAGCATTCTGTGAAACTTCTTTCTGACCTGAGCATTCAGCTAACAGAGTTAAACCATACTTTTGATTGAGCAGTTGTGAAACACTCTGTCTGTAGAAAATGCAACTGGACATTCGTAGCGCTAAGTGGGTAATAGTGGAAAAAAGAATATGTTCAAATATAAACTACACAGAAGCATTGTATGAAACTTCTTTCTGTTCTGTGCATTCAACTAACAGAGTTGAACCTTACTTTTGATTAAGCCGTTCTGAAACACTCTTTCTGTAGAAACTGCAATTGGACATTCTGAGCGCTAGGAGGCCTATATTGGGAAAAAGAATGTCTACAAATAAAAACTACACAGAAGAATTGTGTGAAACTTCTTTCTGTTCTGTTTGTTCAACTAAAAGAGTTGAACCTTAGTTTTGATTGAGCCGTTCTGAAACACTCTTTCTGTAGAAAATGCAAGTGGAGATTCGGAGCGCTAAGAGGGTAATAGTGGAAAAAGGAATGTCTCCAAATATAAACTACACAGAATCATTCTGTGAAACTTCTTTCTGATCTGTGCATTCAGCTAACAGAGTTAAACCATACTTTTGATTGAGCAGATCTGAACACTCTTTCTGTAGAAAATGCAACTGGACATTTGGAGCGCTAAGAGAGTAGTAGTGGAAAAAGGAATATATTCAAATATAAACTACACAGAAGCATTCTGTGAAACTTCTTTCTGATCTGAGCATTCAGCTAACAGAGTTAAACCATACTTTTGATTGAGCAGTTTTGAAACACTCTGTCTGTAGAAAATGCAACTGGACATTCGTAGTGCTAAGTGGGTAATAGTGGAAAAAAGAATATGTTCAAATATAAACTACAGAGAAGCATTGTATGAAACTTCTTTCTGTTCTGTGCATTCAACTAACAGAGTTGAACCTTACTTTTGATTGAGCCGTTCTGAAACACTCTTTCTGTAGAAACTGCAATTGGACATTCTGAGCGCTAAGAGGCCTCTATTGGGAAAAATAATATCTTCAAATAAAAACTACACAGAAGCATTGTGTGAAACTTATTTCTGATATGTTCATTAAGCTAACAGAGTTAAACCCTACTTTTGATTGCGCAGTTCTGAACACTCTTTCTGTAGAAAATGCAAGTGGACATTCGGAGCGCTAAGAGGGTAATAGTGGAAAAAGGAATATATTCAAATATAAACTACACAGTAGCATTCTGTGAAAATTCTTTCTGTTCTGTGCATTCAACTAACAGAGTTGAACCTTACTTTTGATTGAGCCGTTCTGAAACACTCTTTCTGTAGAAACTGCAAGTGGACATGCTAAGCGCTAAGAGGCCTACATTGGGAAAAAGAATATCTTCAAATAAAAACTACACAGATGCATTCTGTGAAACTTATTTCTGATCTGTAAATTCAGTTAACAGACATAAAACATATTTTTGATTGAGCAGTTATGAAACACTCTTTTTGTAGAAAATGCAATTGGAGATTCGGAGCGCTAAGAGGGTACTAGTGGAAAAAGGAATGTCTTCAAATATAAACTACACAGAATCATTCGGTGAAACTTCTTTCTGATCTGTGCATTCAGCTAACAGAGTTAAACCATACTTTTGATTGAGCAGATCTGAACACTCATTCTGTAGAAAATGCAACTGGACATTTGGAGCGCTAAGAGCGTAGTAGTGGAAAAAGGAATATATTCAAATATAAACTACACAGAAGCATTCTGTGAAACTTCTTTCTGATCTGAGCATTCAGCTAACAGAGTTAAACCATACTTCTGATTGAGCAGTTTTGAAACACTCTGTCTGTAGAAAATGCAACTGGGCATTCGTAGCGCTAAGTGGGTAATAGTGGAAAAAAGAATATGTTCAAATATAAACTACACAGAAGCATTGTATGAAACTTCTTTCTGTTCTGTGCATTCAACTAACAGATTTGAACCTTACTTTTGATTGAGCCGTTCTGAAACACTCTTTCTGTAGAAACTGCAATTGGACATTCTGAGCGCTAAGAGGCCTATATTGGGAAAAAGAATGTCTACAAATAAAAACTACACAGAAGAATTGTGTGAAACTTCTTTCTGTTCTGTTTGTTCAACTAAAAGAGTTGAACCTTAGTTTTGATTGAGCCGTTCTGAAACACTCTTTCTGTAGAAAATGCAAGTGGAGATTCGGAGCGCTAAGAGGGTAATAGTGGAAAAAGGAATGTCTCCAAATATAAACTACACAGAATCATTCTGTGAAACTTCTTTCTGATCTGTGCATTCAGCTAACAGAGTTAAACCATACTTTTGATTGAGCAGATCTGAACACTCTTTCTGTAGAAAATGCAACTGGACATTTGGAGCGCTAAGAGCGTAGTAGTGGAAAAAGGAATATATTCAAATATAAACTACACAGAAGCATTCTGTGAAACTTCTTTCTGACCTGAGCATTCAGCTAACAGAGTTAAACCATACTTTTGATTGAGCAGTTGTGAAACACTCTGTCTGTAGAAAATGCAACTGGACATTCGTAGCGCTAAGTGGGTAATAGTGGAAAAAAGAATATGTTCAAATATAAACTACACAGAAGCATTGTATGAAACTTCTTTCTGTTCTGTGCATTCAACTAACAGAGTTGAACCTTACTTTTGATTAAGCCGTTCTGAAACACTCTTTCTGTAGAAACTGCAATTGGACATTCTGAGCGCTAGGAGGCCTATATTGGGAAAAAGAATGTCTACAAATAAAAACTACACAGAAGAATTGTGTGAAACTTCTTTCTGTTCTGTTTGTTCAACTAAAAGAGTTGAACCTTAGTTTTGATTGAGCCGTTCTGAAACACTCTTTCTGTAGAAAATGCAAGTGGAGATTCGGAGCGCTAAGAGGGTAATAGTGGAAAAAGGAATGTCTCCAAATATAAACTACACAGAATCATTCTGTGAAACTTCTTTCTGATCTGTGCATTCAGCTAACAGAGTTAAACCATACTTTTGATTGAGCAGATCTGAACACTCTTTCTGTAGAAAATGCAACTGGACATTTGGAGCGCTAAGAGAGTAGTAGTGGAAAAAGGAATATATTCAAATATAAACTACACAGAAGCATTCTGTGAAACTTCTTTCTGATCTGAGCATTCAGCTAACAGAGTTAAACCATACTTTTGATTGAGCAGTTTTGAAACACTCTGTCTGTAGAAAATGAAACTGGACATTCGTAGTGCTAAGTGGGTAATAGTGGAAAAAAGAATATGTTCAAATATAAACTACAGAGAAGCATTGTATGAAACTTCTTTCTGTTCTGTGCATTCAACTAACAGAGTTGAACCTTACTTTTGATTGAGCCGTTCTGAAACACTCTTTCTGTAGAAACTGCAATTGGACATTCTGAGCGCTAAGAGGCCTCTATTGGGAAAAATAATATCTTCAAATAAAAACTACACAGAAGCATTGTGTGAAATTTATTTCTGATATGTTCATTAAGCTAACAGAGTTAAACCCTACTTTTGATTGCGCAGTTCTGAACACTCTTTCTGTAGAAAATGCAAGTGGACATTCGGAGCGCTAAGAGGGTAATAGTGGAAAAAGGAATATATTCAAATATAAACTACACAGTAGCATTCTGTGAAAATTCTTTCTGTTCTGTGCATTCAACTAACAGAGTTGAACCTTACTTTTGATTGAGCCGTTCTGAAACACTCTTTCTGTAGAAACTGCAAGTGGACATGCTAAGCGCTAAGAGGCCTACATTGGGAAAAAGAATATCTTCAAATAAAAACTACACAGATGCATTCTGTGAAACTTATTTCTGATCTGTAAATTCAGTTAACAGACATAAAACATATTTTTGATTGAGCAGTTATGAAACACTCTTTTTGTAGAAAATGCAAGTGGAGATTCGGAGCGCTAAGAGGGTACTAGTGGAAAAAGGAATGTCTTCAAATATAAACTACACAGAATCATTCGGTGAAACTTCTTTCTGATCTGTGCATTCAGCTAACAGAGTTAAACCATACTTTTGATTGAGCAGATCTGAACACTCATTCTGTAGAAAATGCAACTGGACATTTGGAGCGCTAAGAGCGTAGTAGTGGAAAAAGGAATATATTCAAATATAAACTACACAGAAGCATTCTGTGAAACTTCTTTCTGATCTGAGCATTCAGCTAACAGAGTTAAACCATACTTCTGATTGAGCAGTTTTGAAACACTCTGTCTGTAGAAAATGCAACTGGGCATTCATAGCGCTAAGTGGGTAATAGTGGAAAAAAGAATATGTTCAAATATAAACTACACAGAAGCATTGTATGAAACTTCTTTCTGTTCTGTGCATTCAACTAACAGATTTGAACCTTACTTTTGATTGAGCCGTTCTGAAACACTCTTTCTGTAGAAACTGCAATTGGACATTCTGAGCGCTAAGAGGCCTATATTGGGAAAAAGAATGTCTACAAATAAAAACTACACAGAAGAATTGTGTGAAACTTCTTTCTGTTCTGTTTGTTCAACTAAAAGAGTTGAACCTTAGTTTTGATTGAGCCGTTCTGAAACACTCTTTCTGTAGAAAATGCAAGTGGAGATTCGGAGCGCTAAGAGGGTAATAGTGGAAAAAGGAATGTCTCCAAATATAAACTACACAGAATCATTCTGTGAAACTTCTTTCTGATCTGTGCATTCAGCTAACAGAGTTAAACCATACTTTTGATTGAGCAGATCTGAACACTCTTTCTGTAGAAAATGCAACTGGACATTTGGAGCGCTAAGAGCGTAGTAGTGGAAAAAGGAATATATTCAAATATAAACTACACAGAAGCATTCTGTGAAACTTCTTTCTGACCTGAGCATTCAGCTAACAGAGTTAAACCATACTTTTGATTGAGCAGTTTTGAAACACTCTGTCTGTAGAAAATGCAACTGGACATTCGTAGCGCTAAGTGGGTAATAGTGGAAAAAAGAATATGTTCAAATATAAACTACAGAGAAGCATTGTATGAAACTTCTTTCTGTTCTGTGCATTCAACTAACAGAGTTGAACCTTACTTTTGATTGAGCCGTTCTGAAACACTCTTTCTGTAGAAACTGCAATTGGACATTCTGAGCGCTAAGAGGCCTCTATTGGGAAAAATAATATCTTCAAATAAAAACTACACAGAAGCATTGTGTGAAACTTATTTCTGATATGTTCATTAAGCTAACAGAGTTAAACCCTACTTTTGATTGCGCAGTTCTGAACACTCTTTCTGTAGAAAATGCAAGTGGACATTCGGAGCGCTAAGAGGGTAATAGTGGAAAAAGGAATATATTCAAATATAAACTACACAGTAGCATTCTGTGAAAATTCTTTCTGTTCTGTGCATTCAACTAACAGAGTTGAACCTTACTTTTGATTGAGCCGTTCTGAAACACTCTTTCTGTAGAAACTGCAAGTGGACATGCTAAGCGCTAAGAGGCCTACTTTGGGAAAAAGAATATCTTCAAATAAAAACTACACAGATGCATTCTGTGAAACTTATTTCTGATCTGTAAATTCAGTTAACAGACATAAAACATATTTTTGATTGAGCAGTTATGAAACACTCTTTTTGTAGAAAATGCAAGTGGAGATTCGGAGCGCTAAGAGGGTACTAGTGGAAAAAGGAATGTCTTCAAATATAAACTACACAGAATCATTCGGTGAAACTTCTTTCTGATCTGTGCATTCAGCTAACAGAGTTAAACCATACTTTTGATTGAGCAGATCTGAACACTCATTCTGTAGAAAATGCAACTGGACATTTGGAGCGCTAAGAGCGTAGTAGTGGAAAAAGGAATATATTCAAATATAAACTACACAGAAGCATTCTGTGAAACTTCTTTCTGATCTGAGCATTCAGCTAACAGAGTTAAACCATACTTCTGATTGAGCAGTTTTGAAACACTCTGTCTGTAGAAAATGCAACTGGGCATTCGTAGCGCTAAGTGGGTAATAGTGGAAAAAAGAATATGTTCAAATATAAACTACACAGAAGCATTGTATGAAACTTCTTTCTCTTCTGTGCATTCAACTAACAGATTTGAACCTTACTTTTGATTGAGCCGTTCTGAAACACTCTTTCTGTAGAAACTGCAATTGGACATTCTGAGCGCTAAGAGGCCTATATTGGGAAAAAGAATGTCTACAAATAAAAACTACACAGAAGAATTGTGTGAAACTTCTTTCTGTTCTGTTTGTTCAACTAAAAGAGTTGAACCTTAGTTTTGATTGAGCCGTTCTGAAACACTCTTTCTGTAGAAAATGCAAGTGGAGATTCGGAGCGCTAAGAGGGTAATAGTGGAAAAAGGAATGTCTCCAAATATAAACTACACAGAATCATTCTGTGAAACTTCTTTCTGATCTGTGCATTCAGCTAACAGAGTTAAACCATACTTTTGATTGAGCAGATCTGAACACTCTTTCTGTAGAAAATGCAACTGGACATTTGGAGCGCTAAGAGAGTAGTAGTGGAAAAAGGAATATATTCAAATATAAACTACACAGAAGCATTCTGTGAAACTTCTTTCTGACCTGAGCATTCAGCTAACAGAGTTAAACCATACTTTTGATTGAGCAGTTTTGAAACACTCTGTCTGTAGAAAATGCAACTGGACATTCGTAGCGCTAAGTGGGTAATAGTGGAAAAAAGAATATGTTCAAATATAAACTACACAGAAACATTGTATGAAACTTCTTTCTGTTCTGTGCATTCAACTAACAGAGTTGAACCTTACTTTTGATTGAGCCGTTCTGAAACACTCTTTCTGTAGAAACAGTAATTGGACATTCTGAGCGCTAAGAGGCCTCTATTGGGAAAAATAATATCTTCAAATAAAAACTACACAGAAGCATTGTGTGAAACTTATTTCTGATATGTTCATTAAGCTAACAGAGTTAAACCATACTTTTGATTGCGCAGTTCTGAACACTCTTTCTGTAGAAAATGCAAGTGGACATTCGGAGCGCTAAGAGGGTAATAGTGGAAAAAGGAATATATTCAAATATAAACTACACAGTAGCATTCTGTGAAAATTCTTTCTGTTCTGTGCATTCAACTAACAGAGTTGAACCTTACTTTTGATTGAGCCGTTCTGAAACACTCTTTCTGTAGAAACTGCAATTGGACATGCTAAGCGCTAAGAGGCCTACTTTGGGAAAAAGAATATCTTCAAATAAAAACTACACAGATGCATTCTGTGAAACTTATTTCTGATCTGTAAATTCAGTTAACAGAGATAAAACATATTTTTGATTGAGCAGTTATGAAACACTCTTTTTGTAGAAAATGCAAGTGGAGATTAGGAGCGCTAAGAGGGTACTAGTGGAAAAAGGAATGTCTTCAAATATAAACTACACAGAATCATTCGGTGAAACTTCTTTCTGATCTGTGCATTCAGCTAACAGAGTTAAACCATACTTTTGATTGAGCAGATCTGAACACTCATTCTGTAGAAAATGCAACTGGACATTTGGAGCGCTAAGAGCGTAGTAGTGGAAAAAGGAATATATTCAAATATAAACTACACAGAAGCATTCTGTGAAACTTCTTTCTGATCTGAGCATTCAGCTAACAGAGTTAAACCATACTTTTGATTGAGCAGTTTTGAAACACTCTGTCTGTAGAAAATGCAACTGGGCATTCGTAGCGCTAAGTGGGTAATAGTGGAAAAAAGAATATGTTCAAATATAAACTACACAGAAGCATTGTATGAAACTTCTTTCTCTTCTGTGCATTCAACTAACAGATTTGAACCTTACTTTTGATTGAGCCGTTCTGAAACACTCTTTCTGTAGAGACTGCAATTGGACATTCTGAGCGCTAAGAGGCCTATATTGGGAAAAAGAATGTCTACAAATAAAAACTACACAGAAGAATTGTGTGAAACTTCTTTCTGTTCTGTTTGTTCAACTAAAAGAGTTGAACCTTAGTTTTGATTGAGCCGTTCTGAAACACTCTTTTTGTAGAAAATGCAAGTGGAGATTCGGAGCGCTAAGAGGGTAATAGTGGAAAAAGGAATGTCTCCAAATATAAACTACACAGAATCATTCTGTGAAACTTCTTTCTGATCTGTGCATTCAGCTAACAGAGTTAAACCATACTTTTGATTGAGCAGATCTGAACACTCTTTCTGTAGAAAATGCAACTGGACATTTGGAGCGCTAAGAGAGTAGTAGTGGAAAAAGGAATATATTCAAATATAAACTACACAGAAGCATTCTGTGAAACTTCTTTCTGACCTGAGCATTCAGCTAACAGAGTTAAACCATACTTTTGATTGAGCAGTTTTGAAACACTCTGTCTGTAGAAAATGCAACTGGACATTCGTAGCGCTAAGTGGGTAATAGTGGAAAAAAGAATATGTTCAAATATAAACTACACAGAAGCATTGTATGAAACTTCTTTCTGTTCTGTGCATTCAACTAACAGAGTTGAACCTTACTTTTGATTGAGCCGTTCTGAAACACTCTTTCTGTAGAAACTGTAATTGGACATTCTGAGCGCTAAGAGGCCTCTATTGGGAAAAATAATATCTTCAAATAAAAACTACACAGAAGCATTGTGTGAAACTTATTTCTGATATGTTCATTAAGCTAACAGAGTTAAACCATACTTTTGATTGCGCAGTTCTGAACACTCTTTCTGTAGAAAATGCAAGTGGACATTCGGAGCGCTAAGAGGGTAATAGTGGAAAAAGGAATATATTCAAATATAAACTACACAGTAGCATTCTGTGAAAATTCTTTCTGTTCTGTGCATTCAACTAACAGAGTTGAACCTTACTTTTGATTGAGCCGTTCTGAAACACTCTTTCTGTAGAAACTGCAAGTGGACATGCTAAGCGCTAAGAGGCCTACATTGGGAAAAAGAATATCTTCAAATAAAAACTACACAGATGCATTCTGTGAAACTTATTTCTGATCTGTAAATTCAGTTAACAGAGATAAAACATATTTTTGATTGAGCAGTTATGAAACACTCTTTTTGTAGAAAATGCAAGTGGAGATTCGGAGCGCTAAGTGGGTACTAGTGGAAAAAGGAATGTCTTCAAATATAAACTACACAGAATCATTCGGTGAAACTTCTTTCTGATCTGTGCATTCAGCTAACAGAGTTAAACCATACTTTTGATTGAGCAGATCTGAACACTCATTCTGTAGAAAATGCAACTGGACATTTGGAGCGCTAAGAGCGTAGTAGTGGAAAAAGGAATATATTCAAATATAAACTACACAGAAGCATTCTGTGAAACTTCTTTCTGATCTGAGCATTCAGCTAACAGAGTTAAACCATACTTTTGATTGAGCAGTTTTGAAACACTCTGTCTGTAGAAAATGCAACTGGGCATTCGTAGCGCTAAGTGGGTAATAGTGGAAAAAAGAATATGTTCAAATATAAACTACACAGAAGCATTGTATGAAACTTCTTTCTGTTCTGTGCATTGAACTAACAGAGTTGAACCTTACTTTTGATTGAGCCGTTCTGAAACACTCTTTCTGTAGTAACTGCAATTGGACATTCTGAGCGCTAAGAGGCCTATATTGGGAAAAAGAATGTCTACAAATAAAAACTACACAGAAGAATTGTGTGAAACTTCTTTCTGTTCTGTTTGTTCAACTAAAAGAGTTGAACCTTAGTTTTGATTGAGCCGTTCTGAAACACACTTTCTGTAGAAAATGCAAGTGGAGATTCGGAGCGCTAAGAGGGTAATAGTGGAAAAAGGAATGTCTCCAAATATAAACTACACAGAATCATTCTGTGAAACTTCTTTCTGATCTGTGCATTGAGCTAACAGAGTTAAACCATACTTTTGATTGAGCAGATCTGAACACTCTTTCTGTAGAAAATGCAACTGGACATTTGGAGCGCTAAGAGAGAAGTAGTGGATAAAGGAATATATTCAAATATAAACTACACAGAAGCATTCTGTGAAATTCTTTCTGACCTGAGCATTCAGCTAACAGAGTTAAGCCATACTTTTGATTGAGCAGTTGTGAAACACTCTGTCTGTAGAAAATGCAACTGGACATTCATAGCGCTAAGTGGGTAATAGTGGAAAAAAGAATATGTTCAAATATAAACTACACAGAAGCATTGTATGAAACTTCTTTCTGTTCTGTGCATTCAACTAACAGAGTTGAACCTTACTTTTGATTGAGCCGTTCTGAAACACTCTTTCTGTAGAAACTGCAATTGGACATTCTGAGCGCTAAGAGGCCTCTATTGGGAAAAATAATATCTTCAAATAAAAACTACACAGAAGCATTGTGTGAAACTTATTTCTGAAATGTTCATTAAGCTAACAGAGTTAAACCATACTTTTGATTGCGCAGTTCTGAACACTCTTTCTGTAGAAAATGCAAGTGGACATTCGGAGCGCTAAGAGGGTAATAGTGGAAAAAGGAATATATTCAAATATAAACTACACAGTAGCATTCTGTGAAAATTCTTTCTGTTCTGTGCATTCAACTAACAGAGTTGAACCTTACTTTTGATTGAGCCGTTCTGAAACACTCTTTCTGTAGAAACTGCAATTGGACATGCTAAGCGCTAAGAGGCCTACTTTGGGAAAAAGAATATCTTCAAATAAAAACTGCACAGATGCATTCTGTGAAACTTATTTCTGATCTGTAAATTCAGTTAACAGAGATAAAACATATTTTTGATTGAGCAGTTATGAAACACTCTTTTTGTAGAAAATGCAAGTGGAGATTCGGAGCGCTAAGAGGGTAATAGTGGAAAAAGGAATGTCTCCAAATATAAACTACACAGAATCATTCTGTGAAACTTCTTTCTGATCTGTGCATTCAGCTAACAGAGTTAAACCATACTTTTGATTGAGCAGATCTGAACACTCTTTCTGTAGAAAATGCAACTGGACATTTGGAGCGCTAAGAGCGTAGTAGTGGAAAAAGGAATATATTCAAATATAAACTACACAGAAGCATTCTGTGAAACTTCTTTCTGACCTGAGCATTCAGCTAACAGAGTTAAACCATAATTTTGATTGAGCAGTTTTGAAACACTCTGTCTGTAGAAAATGCAACTGGACATTCGTAGCGCTAAGTGGGTAATAGTGGAAAAAAGAATATGTTCAAATATAAACTACACAGAAGCATTGTATGAAACTTCTTTCTGTTCTGTGCATTCAACTAACAGAGTTGAACCTTACTTTTGATTGAGCCGTTCTGAAACACTCTTTCTGTAGAAACTGTAATTGGACATTCTGAGCGCTAAGAGGCCTCTATTGGGAAAAATAATATCTTCAAATAAAAACTACACAGAAGCATTGTGTGAAACTTATTTCTGATATGTTCATTAAGCTAACAGAGTTAAACCATACTTTTGATTGCGCAGTTCTGAACACTCTTTCTGTAGAAAATGCAAGTGGACATTCGGAGCGCTAAGAGGGTAATAGTGGAAAAAGGAATATATTCAAATATAAACTACACAGTAGCATTCTGTGAAAATTCTTTCTGTTCTGTGCATTCAACTAACAGAGTTGAACCTTACTTTTGATTGAGCCGTTCTGAAACACTCTTTCTGTAGAAACTGCAAGTGGACATGCTAAGCGCTAAGAGGCCTACATTGGGAAAAAGAATATCTTCAAATAAAAACTACACAGATGCATTCTGTGAAACTTATTTCTGATCTGTAAATTCAGTTAACAGAGATAAAACATATTTTTGATTCAGCAGTTATGAAACACTCTTTTTGTAGAAAATGCAAGTGGAGATTCGGAGCGCTAAGTGGGTACTAGTGGAAAAAGGAATGTCTTCAAATATAAACTACACAGAATCATTCGGTGAAACTTCTTTCTGATCTGTGCATTCAGCTAACAGAGTTAAACCATACTTTTGATTGAGCAGATCTGAACACTCATTCTGTAGAAAATGCAACTGGACATTTGTAGCGCTAAGAGCGTAGTAGTGGAAAAAGGAATATATTCAAATATAAACTACACAGAAGCATTCTGTGAAACTTCTTTCTGATCTGAGCATTCAGCTAACAGAGTTAAACCATACTTTTGATTGAGCAGTTTTGAAACACTCTGTCTGTAGAAAATGCAACTCGACATTCATAGCGCTGAGTGGGTAATAGTGGAAAAAAGAATATGTTCAAATATAAACTACACAGAAGCATTGTATGAAACTTCTTTCTGTTCTGTGCATTCAACTAACCGAGTTGAACCTTACTTTTGATTGAGCCGTTCTGAAACACTCTTTCTGTAGAAACTGCAATTGGACATTCTGAGCGCTAAGAGGCCTATATTGGGAAAAAGAATGTCTACAAATAAAAACTACACAGAAGAATTGTGTGAAACTTCTTTCTGTTCTGTTTGTTCAACTAAAAGAGTTGAACCTTAGTTTTGATTGAGCCGTTCTGAAACACTCTTTCTGTAGAAAATGCAAGTGGAGATTCGGAGCGCTAAGAGGGTAATAGTGGAAAAAGGAATGTCTCCAAATATAAACTACACAGAATCATTCTGTGAAACTTCTTTCTGATCTGTGCATTGAGCTAACAGAGTTAAACCATACTTTTGATTGAGCAGATCTGAACACTCTTTCTGTAGAAAATGCAACTGGACATTTGGAGCGCTAAGAGAGAAGTAGTGGAAAAAGGAATATATTCAAATATAAACTACACAGAAGCATTCTGTGAAACTTCTTTCTGACCTGAGCATTCAGCTAACAGAGTTAAACCATACTTTTGATTGAGCAGTTGTGAAACACTCTGTCTGTAGAAAATGCAACTGGACATTCGTAGCGCTAAGTGGGTAATAGTGGAAAAAAGAATATATTCAAATATAAACTACACAGAAGCATTGTATGAAACTTCTTTCTGTTCTGTGCATTCAACTAACAGAGTTGAACCTTACTTTTGATTGAGCCGTTCTGAAACACTCTTTCTGTAGAAACTGCAATTGGACATTCTGAGCGCTAAGAGGCCTCTATTGGGAAAAATAATATCTTCAAATAAAAACTACACAGAAGCATTGTGTGAAACTTATTTCTGATATGTTCATTAAGCTAACAGAGTTAAACCATACTTTTGATTGCGCAGTTCTGAACACTCTTTCTGTAGAAAATGCAAGTGGACATTCGGAGCGCTAAGAGGGTAATAGTGGAAAAAGGAATATATTCAAATATAAACTACACAGTAGCATTCTGTGAAAATTCTTTCTGTTCTGTGCATTCAACTAACAGAGTTGAACCTTACTTTTGATTGAGCCGTTCTGAAACACTCTTTCTGTAGAAACTGCAATTGGACATGCTAAGCGCTATGAGGCCTACTTTGGGAAAAAGAATATCTTCAAATAAAAACTACACAGATGCATTCTGTGAAACTTATTTCTGATCTGTAAATTCAGTTAACAGAGATAAAACATATTTTTGACTGAGCAGTTATGAAACACTCTTTTTGTAGAAAATGCAAGTGGAGATTCGGAGCGCTAAGAGGGTAATAGTGGAAAAAGGAATGTCTTCAAATATAAACTACACAGAATCATTCGGTGAAACTTCTTTCTGATCTGTGCATTCAGCTAACCGACTTAAACCATACTTTTGATTGAGCAGATCTGAACACTCTTTCTGTAGAAAATGCAACTGGACATTTGGAGCGCTAAGAGCGTAGTAGTGGAAAAAGGAATATATTCAAATATAAACTACACAGAAGCATTCTGTGAAACTTCTTTCTGATCTCAGCTTTCAGCTAACAGAGTTAAACCATACTTTTGATTGAGCAGTTTTGAAACACTCTGTCTGTAGAAAATGCAACTGGACATTCGTAGCGCTAAGTGGGTAATAGTGGAAAAAAGAATATGTTCAAATATAAACTACACAGAAGCATTGTATGAAACTTCTTTCTGTTCTGTGCATTCAACTAACAGAGTTGAACCTTACTTTTGATTAAGCCGTTCTGAAACACTCTTTCTGTAGAAACTGCAATTGGACATTCTGAGCGCTAGGAGGCCTATATTGGGAAAAAGAATGTCTACAAATAAAAACTACACAGAAGAATTGTGTGAAACTTCTTTCTGTTCTGTTTGTTCAACTAAAAGAGTTGAACCTTAGTTTTGATTGAGCCGTTCTGAAACACTCTTTCTGTAGAAAATGCAAGTGGAGATTCGGAGCGCTAAGAGGGTAATAGTGGAAAAAGGAATGTCTCCAAATATAAACTACACAGAATCATTCTGTGAAACTTCTTTCTGATCTGTGCATTCAGCTAACAGAGTTAAACCATACTTTTGATTGAGCAGATCTTAACACTCTTTCTGTAGAAAATGCAACTGGACCTTTGGAGCGCTAAGAGAGTAGTAGTGGAAAAAGGAATATATTCAAATATAAACTACACAGAAGCATTCTGTGAAACTTCTTTCTGATCTGAGCATTTAGCTAACAGAGTTAAACCATACTTTTGATTGAGCAGTTTTGAAACACTCTGTCTGTAGAAAATGCAACTGGACATTCGTAGCGCTAAGTGGGTAATAGTGGAAAAAAGAATATGTTCAAATATAAACTACACAGAAGCATTGTATGAAACTTCTTTCTGTTCTGTGCATTCAACTAACAGAGTTGAACCTTACTTTTGATTGAGCCTTTCTGAAACACTCTTTCTGTAGAAACTGCAATTGGACATTCTGAGCGCTAAGAGGCCTCTATTGGGAAAAATAATATCTTCAAATAAAAACTACACAGAAGCATTGTGTGAAACTTATTTCTGATATGTTCATTAAGCTAACAGAGTTAAACCATACTTTTGATTGCGCAGTTCTGAACACTCTTTCTGTAGAAAATGCAAGTGGACATTCGGAGCGCTAAGAGGTTAATAGTGGAAAAAGGAATATATTCAAATATAAACTACACAGTAGCATTCTGTGAAAATTCTTTCTGTTCTGTGCATTCAACTAACAGAGTTGAACCTTACTTTTGATTGAGCCGTTATGAAACACTCTTTCTGTAGAAACTGCAAGTGGACATGCTAAGTGCTAAGAGGCCTACATTGGGAAAAAGAATATCTTCAAATAAAAACTACACAGATGCATTCTGTGAAACTTTTTTCTGATCTGTAAATTCAGTTAACAGAGATAAAACATATTTTTGATTGAGCAGTTATGAAACACTCTTTTTGTAGAAAATGCAAGTGGAGATTCGGACCGCTAAGAGGGTACTAGTGGAAAAAGGAATGTCTTCAAATATAAACTACACAGAATCATTCGGTGAAACTTCTTTCTGATCTGTGCATTCAGCTAACAGAGTTAAACCAGACTTTTGATTGAGCAGATCTGAACACTCATTCTGTAGAAAATGCAACTGGACTTTTGGAGCGCTAAGAGCGTAGTAGTGGAAAAAGGAATATATTCAAATATAAACTACACAGAAGCATTCTGTGAAACCTCTTTCTGATCTGAGCATTCAGCTAACAGAATTAAACCATACTTTTGATTGAGCAGTTTTGAAACACTCTGTCTGTAGAAAATGCAACTGGGCATTCGTAGCGCTAAGTGGGTAATAGTGGAAAAAAGAATATATTCAAATATAAACTACACAGAAGCATTGTATGGAACTTCTTTCTGTTCTGTGCATTCAACTAACAGAGTTGAACCTTACTTTTGATTGAGCCATTCTGAAACACTCTTTCTGTAGAAACTGAAATTGGACATTCTGAGCGCTAAGAGGCCTATATTGGGAAAAAGAATGTCTACAAATAAAAACTACACAGAAGAATTGTGTGAAACTTCTTTCTGTTCTGTTTGTTCAACTAAAAGAATTGAACCTTAGTTTTGATTGAGCCGTTCTGAAACACTCTTTCTGTAGATAATGCAAGTGGAGATTCGGAGCGCTAAGAGGGTAATAGTGGAAAAAGGAATGTCTCCAAATATAAACTACACAGAATCATTCTGTGAAACTTCTTTCTGATCTGTGCATTCAGCTAACAGAGTTAAACCATACTTTTGATTGAGCAGATCTGAACACTCTTTCTGTAGAAAATGCAACTGGACATTTGGAGCGCTAAGAGAGTAGTAGTGGAAAAAGGAATATATTCAAATATAAACTACACAGAAGCATTCTGTGAAACTTCTTTCTGACCTGAGCATTCAGCTAACAGAGTTAAACCATACTTTTGATTGAGCAGTTTTGAAACACTCTGTCTGTAGAAAATGCAACTGGACATTCGTAGCGCTAAGTGGGTAATAGTGGAAAAAAGAATATGTTCAAATATAAACTACACAGAAGCATTGTATGAAACTTCTTTCTGTTCTGTGCATTCAACTAACAGAGTTGAACCTTACTTTGATTGAGCCGTTCTGAAACACTCTTTCTGTAGAAACTGCAATTGGACATTCTGAGCGCTAAGAGGCCTCTATTGGGAAAAATAATATCTTCAAATAAAAACTACACAGAAGCATTGTGTGAAACTTATTTCTGATATGTTCATTAAGCTAACAGAGTTAAACCATACTTTTGATTGTGCAGTTCTGAACACTCTTTCTGTAGAAAATGCAAGTGGACATTCGGAGCGCTAAGAGGGTAATAGTGGAAAAAGGAATATATTCAAATATAAACTACACAGTAGCATTCTGTGAAAATTCTTTCTGTTCTGTGCATTCAACTAACAGTGTTGAACCGTACTTTTGATTGAGCCGTTCTGAAACACTCTTTCTGTAGAAACTGCAAGTGGACATGCTAAGCGCTAAGAGGCCTACATTGGGAAAAAGAATATCTTCAAATAAAAACTACACAGATGCATTCTGTGAAACTTATTTCTGATCTGTAAATTCAGTTAACAGAGATAAAACATATTTTTGATTGAGCAGTTATGAAACACTCTTTTTGTAGAAAATGCAAGTGGAGATTCGGAGCGCTAAGAGGGTACTAGTGGATAAAGGAATGTCTTCTAATATAAACTACAGAGAATCATTCGGTGAAACTTCTTTCTGATCTGTGCATTCAGCTAACAGAGTTAAACCATACTTTTGATTGAGCAGATCTGAACAATCTTTCTGTAGAAAATGCAACTGGACATTTGGAGCGCTAAGAGCGTAGTAGTGGAAAAAGGAATATATTCAAATATAAACTACACAGAAGCATTCTGTGAAACTTCTTTCTGATCTGAGCTTTCAGCTAACAGAGTTAAACCATACTTTTGATTGAGCAGTTTTGAAACACTCTGTCTGTATAAAATGCAACTGGACATTCGTAGCGCTAAGTGGGTAATAGTGGAAAAAAGAATATGTTCAAATATAAACTACACAGAAGCATTGTATGAAACTTCTTTCTGTTCTGTACATTCAACTAACAGAGTTGAACCTTACTTTTGATTGAGCCGTTCTGAAACACTCTTTCTGTAGAAACTGCAATTGGACATTCTGAGCGCTAGGAGGCCTATATTGGGAAAAAGAATGTCTACAAATAAAAACTACACAGAAGAATTGTGTGAAACTTCTTTCTGTTCTGTTTGTTCAACTAAAAGAGTTGAACCTTAGTTTTGATTGAGCCGTTCTGAAACACTCTTTCTGTAGAAAATGCAAGTGGAGATTCGGAGCGCTAAGAGGGTAATAGTGGAAAAAGGAATGTCTCCAAATATAAACTACACAGAATCATTCTGTGAAACTTCTTTCTGATCTGTGCATTCAGCTAACAGAGTTAAACCATACTTTTGATTGAGCAGATCTGAACACTCTTTCTGTAGAAAATGCAACTGGACATTTGGAGCGCTAAGAGAGTAGTAGTGGAAAAAGGAATATATTCAAATATAAACTACACAGAAGCATTCTGTGAAACTTCTTTCTGATCTGAGCATTCAGCTAACAGATTTAAACCATACTTTTGATTGCGCAGTTCTGAACACTCTTTCTGTAGAAAATGCAAGCGGACATTCGGAGCGCTAAGAGGGTAATAGTGGAAAAAGGAATATATTCAAATATAAACTACACAGTAGCATTCTGTGAAAATTCTTTCTGTTCTGTGCATTCAACTAACAGAGTTGAACCTTACTTTTGATTGAGCCGTTCTGAAACACTCTTTCTGTAGAAACTGCAAGTGGACATGCTAAGCGCTAAGAGGCCTACATTGGGAAAAAGAATATCTTCAAATAAAAACTACACAGATGCATTCTGTGAAACTTATTTCTGATCTGTAAATTCAGTTAACAGAGATAAAACATATTTTTGATTGAGCAGTTATGAAACACTCTTTTTGTAGAAAATGCAAGTGGAGATTCGGAGCGCTAAGTGGGTACTAGTGGAAAAAGGAATGTCTTCAAATATAAACTACACAGAATCATTCGGTGAAACTTCTTTCTGATCTGTGCATTCAGCTAACAGAGTTAAACCATACTTTTGATTGAGCAGATCTGAACACTCATTCTGTAGAAAATGCAACTGGACATTTGGAGCGCTAAGAACGTAGTAGTGGAAAAAGGAATATATTCAAATATAAACTACACAGAAGCATTCTGTGAAACTTCTTTCTGATCTGAGCATTCAGCTAACAGAGTTAAACCATAGTTTTTATTGAGCAGTTTTGAAACACTCTGTCTGTAGAAAATGCAACTGGGCATTCGTAGCGCTAAGTGGGTAATAGTGGAAAAAAGAATATGTTCAAATATAAACTACACAGAAGCATTGTATGAAACTTCTTTCTGTTCTGTGCATTCAACTAACAGAGTTGAACCCTACTTTTGATTGAGCCGTTCTGAACACTCTTTCTGTAGAAACTGCAATTGGACATTCTGAGCGCTAAGAGGCCTATATTGGGAAAAAGAATGTCTACAAATAAAAACTACACAGAAGAATTGTGTGAAACTTCTTTCTGTTCTGTTTGTTCAACTAAAAGTGTTGAACCTTAGTTTTGATTGAGCCGTTCTGAAACACTCTTTCTGTAGAAAATGCAAGTGGAGATTCGGAGCGCTAAGAGGGTAATAGTGGAAAAAGGAATGTCTCCAAATATAAACTACACAGAATCATTCTGTGAAACTTCTTTCTGATCTGTGCATTGAGCTAACAGAGTTAAACCATACTTTTGATTGAGCAGATCTGAACACTCTTTCTGTAGAAAATGCAACTGGACATTTGGAGCGCTAAGAGAGTAGTAGTGGAAAAAGGAATATATTCAAATATAAACTACACAGAAACATTCTGTGAAACTTCTTTCTGACCTGAGCACTCAGCTAACAGAGTTAAACCATACTTTTGATTGAGCAGTTGTGAAACACTCTGTCTGTAGAAAATGCAACTGGACATTCGTAGCGCTAAGTGGGTAATAGTGGAAAAAAGAATATGTTCAAATATAAACTACACAGAAGCATTGTATGAAACTTCTTTCTGTTCTGTGCATTCAACTAACAGAGTTGAACCTTACTTTTGATTGAGCCGTTCTGAAACACTCTTTCTGTAGAAACTGCAATTGGACATTCTGAGCGCTAAGAGGCCTCTATTGGGAAAAAGAATATCTTCAAATAAAAACTACACAGATGCATTCTGTGAAACTTATTTCTGATCTGTAAATTCAGTTAACAGAGATAAAACATATTTTTGATTGAGCAGTTATGAAACACTCTTTTTGTAGAAAATGCAAGTGGAGATTCGGAGCGCTAAGAGGGTACTAGTGGAAAAAGGAATGTCTTCAAATATAAACTACACAGAATCATTCGTTGAAACTTCTTTCTGATCTGTGCATTCAGCTAACAGAGTTAAACCATAATTTTGATTGAGCAGATCTGAACACTCTTTCTGTAGAAAATGCAACTGGACATTTGGAGCGCTAAGAGCGTAAGAGTGGAAAAAGGAATATATTCAAATATAAACTACACAGAAGCATTCCGTGAAACTTCTTTCTGATCTGAGCATTCAGCTAACAGAGTTAAACCATACTTTTGATTGAGCAGTTTTGAAACACTCTGTCTGTAGAAAATGCAACTGGACATTCATAGCGCTAAGTGGGTAATAGTGGAAAAAAGAATATGTTCAAATATAAACTACACAGAAGCATTGTATGAAACTTCTTTCTGTTCTGTGCATTCAACTAACAGAGTTGAACCTTACTTTTGATTGAGCTGTTCTGAAACACTCTTTCTGTAGAAACTGCAATTGGACATTCTGAGCGCTAAGAGGCCTCTATTGGGAAAAATAATATCTTCAAATAAAAACTACACAGAAGCATTGTGTGAAACTTATTTCCGATATGTTCATTAAGCTAACAGAGTTAAACCATACTTTTGATTGCGCAGTTCTGAACACTCTTTCTGTAGAAAATGCAAGTGGACATTCGGAGCGCTAAGAGGGTAATAGTGGAAAAAGGAATATATTCAAATATAAACTACACAGTAGCATTCTGTGAAAATTCTTTCTGTTCTGTGCATTCAACTAACAGAGTTGAACCTTACTTTTGATTGAGCCGTTCTGAAACACTCTTTCTGTAGAAACTGCAAGTGGACATGCTAAGGGCTAAGAGGCCTACATTGGGAAAAAGAATATCTTCAAATAAAAACTACACAGATGCATTCTGTGAAACTTATTTCTGATCTGTAAATTCAGTTAACAGAGATAAAACGTATTTTTGATTGAGCAGTTATGAAACACTCTTTTTGTAGAAAATGCAAGTGGAGATTCGGAGCGCTAAGAGGGTACTAGTGGAAAAAGGAATGTCTTCAAATATAAACTACACAGAATCATTCGGTGAAACTTCTTTCTGATCTGTGCATTCAGCTAACAGAGTTAAACCATACTTTTGATTGAGCAGATCTGAACACTCATTCTGTAGAAAATGCAACTGGACACTTGGAGCGCTAAGAGCGTAGTAGTGGAAAAAGGAATATATTCAAATATAAACTACACAGAAGCATTCTGTGAAACTTCTTTCTGATCTGAGCATTCAGCTAACAGAATTAAACCATACTTTTGATTGAGCAGTTTTGAAACACTCTGTCTGTAGAAAATGCAACTGGGCATTCGTAGCGCTAAGTGGGTAATAGTGGAAAAAAGAATATGTTCAATTATAAACTACACAGAAGCATTGTATGGAACTTCTTTCTGTTCTGTGCATTCAACTAACAGAGTTGAACCTTACTTTTGATTGAGCCGTTCTGAAACACTCTTTCTGTAGAAACTGCAATTGGACATTCTGAGCGCTAAGAGGCCTATATTATGAAAAAGAATGTCTACAAATAAAAACTACACAGAAGAATTGTGTGAAACTTCTTTCTGTTCTGTTTGTTCAACTAAAAGAGTTGAACCTTAGTTTTGATTGAGCCGTTCTGAAACACTCTTTCTGTAGATAATGCAAGTGGAGATTCGCAGGGCTAAGAGGGTAATAGTGGAAAAAGGAATGTCTCCAAATATAAACTACACAGAATCATTCTGTGAAACTTCTTTCTGATCTGTGCATTCAGCTAACAGAGTTAAACCATACTTTTGATTGAGCAGATCTGAACACTCTTTCTGTAGAAAATGAAACTGGACATTTGGAGCGCTAAGAGAGTAGTAGTGGAAAAAGGAATATATTCAAATATAAACTACACAGAAGCATTCTGTGAAACTTCTTTCTGACCTGAGCATTCAGCTAACAGAGTTAAACCATACTTTTGATTGAGCAGTTTTGAAACACTCTGTCTGTAGAAAATGCAACTGGACATTCGTAGCGCTAAGTGGGTAATAGTGGAAAAAAGAATATGTTCAAATATAAACTACACAGAAGCATTGTATGAAACTTCTTTCTGTTCTGTGCATTCAACTAACAGAGTTGAACCTTACTTTTGATTGAGCCGTTCTGAAACACTCTTTCTGTAGAAACTGCAATTGGACATTCTGAGCGCTAAGAGGCCTCTATTGGGAAAAATAATATCTTCAAATAAAAACTACACAGAAGCATTGTGCGAAACTTATTTCTGATATGTTCATTAAGCTAACAGAGTTAAACCATACTTTTGATTGTGCAGTTCTGAACACTCTTTCTGTAGAAAATGCAAGTGGACATTCGGAGCGCTAAGAGGGTAATAGTGGAAAAAGGAATATATACAAATATAAACTACACAGTAGCATTCTGTGAAAATACTTTCTGTTCTGTGCATTCAACTAACAGAGTTGAACCTTACTTTTGATTGAGCCGTTCTGAAACACTCTTTCTGTAGAAACTGCAAGTGGACATGCTAAGCGCTAAGAGGCCTACATTGGGAAAAAGAATATCTTCAAATAAAAACTACACAGATGCATTCTGTGAAACTTATTTCTGATCTGTAAATTCAGTTAACAGAGATAAAACATATTTTTGATTGAGCAGTTATGAAACACTCTTTTTGTAGAAAATGCAAGTGGAGATTCGGAGCGCTAAGAGGGTTCTAGTGGAAAAAGGAATGTCTTCAAATATAAACTACACAGAATCATTCGGTGAAACTCCTTTCTGATCTGTGCATTCAGCTAACAGAGTTAAACCATACTTTTGATTGAGCAGATCTGAACACTCTTTCTGTAGAAAATGCAACTGGACATTTGGAGCGCTAAGAGCGTAGTAGTGGAAAAAGGAATATATTCAAATATAAACTACACAGAAGCATTCTGTGAAACTTCTTTCTGATATGAGCATTCAGCTAACAGAGTTAAACCATACTTTTGATTGAGCAGTTTTGAAACACTCTGTCTGTAGAAAATGCAACTGGACATTCGTAGCGCTAAGTGGGTAATAGTGGAAAAAAGAATATGTTCAAATGTAAACTACACAGAAGCATTGTATGAAACTTCTTTCTGTTCTGTGCATTCAACTAACAGAGTTGAACCTTACTTTTGATTGAGCCGTTCTGAAACACTCTTTCTGTAGAAACTGCAATTGGAAATTCTGAGCGCTAAGAGGCCTATATTGGGAAAAAGAATGTCTACAAATAAAAACTACACAGAAGAATTGTGTGAAACTACTTTCTGTTCTGTTTGTTCAACTAAAAGAGTTGAACCTTAGTTTTGCTTGAGCCGTTCTGAAACACTCTTTCTGTAGAAAGTGCAAGTGGAGATTCGGAGCGCTAAGAGGGTAATAGTGGAAAAAGGAATGTCTCCAAATATAAACTACACAGAATCATTCTGTGAAATTTCTTTCTGATCTGTGCATTCAGCTAACAGAGTTAAACCATACTTTTGATTGAGCAGATCTGAACACTCTTTCTGTAGAAAATGCAACTGGACATTTGGAGCGCTAAGAGAGTAGTAGTGGAAAAAGGAATATATTCAAATATAAACTACACAGAAGCATTTTGTGAAACTTCTTTCTGATCTGAGCATTCAGCTAACCGAGTTAAACCATACTTTTGATTGAGCAGTTTTGAAACACTCTGTCTGTAGAAAATGCAACTGGACATTCTTAGCGCTAAGTGGGTAATAGTGGAAAAAAGAATATGTTCAAATATAAACTACACAGAAGCATTGTATGAAACTTCTTTCTGTTCTGTGCATTCAACTAACAGAGTTGAACCTTACTTTTGATTGAGCCTTTCTGAAACACTCTTTCTGTAGAAACTGCAATTGGACATTCTGAGCGCTAAGAGGCCTCTATTGGGAAAAATAATATCTTCAAATAAAAACTACACAGAAGCATTGTGTGAAACTTATTTCTGATATGTTCATTAAGCTAACAGAGTTAAACCATACTTTTGATTGCGCAGTTCTGAACACTCTTTCTGTAGAAAATGCAAGTGGACATTCGGAGCGCTAAGAGGGTAATAGTGGAAAAAGGGATATATTCAAATATAAACTACACAGTAGCATTCTGTGAAAATTCATTCTGTTCTGTGCATTCAACTAACAGAGTTGAACCTTACTTTTGATTGAGCCGTTCTGAAACACTCTTTCTGTAGAAACTGCAATTGGACATGCTAAGCGCTAAGAGGCCTACATTGGGAAAAAGAATATCTTCAAATAAAAACTACACAGATGCATTCTGTGAAACTTATTTCTGATCTGTAAATTCAGTTAACAGAGATAAAACATATTTTTGATTGAGCAGTTATGAAACACTCTTTTTGTAGAAAATGCAAGTGGAGATTCGGAGCGCTAAGAGGGTACTAGTGGAAAAAGGAATGTCTTCAAATATAAACTACACAGAATCATTCGGTGAAACTTCTTTCTGATCTGTGCATTCAGCTAACAGAGTTAAACCATACTTTTGATTGAGCAGATCTGAACACTCTTTCTGTAGAAAATGCAACTGGACATTTGGAGCGCTAAGAGCGTAGTAGTGGAAAAAGGAATATATTCAAATATAAACTACACAGAAGCATTCCGTGAAACTTCTTTCTGATCTGAGCATTCAGCTAACAGAGTTAAACCATACTTTTGATTGAGCAGTTTTGAAACACTCTGTCTGTAGAAAATGCAACTGGACATTCATAGCGCTAAGTGGGTAATAGTGGAAAAAAGAATATGTTCAAATATAAACTACACAGAAGCATTGTATGAAACTTCTTTCTGTTCTGGGCATTCAACTAACAGAGTTGAACCTTACTTTTGATTGAGCCGTTCTGAAACACTCTTTCTGTAGAAACTGCAATTGGACATTCTGAGCGCTAAGAGGCCTATATTGGGAAATAGAATGTCTACAAATAAAAACTACACAGAAGAATTGTGTGAAACTACTTTCTGTTCTGTTTGTTCAACTAAAAGAGTTGAACCTTAGTTTTGATTGAGCCGTTCTGAAACACTCTTTCTGTAGAAAGTGCAAGTGGAGATTCGGAGCGCTAAGAGGGTAATAGTGGAAAAAGGAATGTCTCCAAATATAAACTACACAGAATCATTCTGTGAAATTTCTTTCTGATCTGTGCATTCTGCTAACAGAGTTAAACCATACTTTTGATTGAGCAGATCTGAACACTCTTTCTGTAGAAAATGCAACTGGACATTTGGAGCGCTAAGAGAGTAGTAGTGGAAAAAGGAATATATTCAAATATAAACTACACAGAAGCATTCTGTGAAACTTCTTTCTGATCTGAGCATTCAGCTAACAGAGTTAAACCATACTTTTGATTGAGCAGTTTTGAAACACTCTGTCTGTAGAAAATGCAACTGGACATTCGTAGCGCTAAGTGGGTAATAGTGGAAAAAAGAATATGTTCAAATATAAACTACACAGAAGCATTGTATGAAACTTCTTTCTGTTCTGTGCATTCAACTAACAGAGTTGAACCTTACTTTTGATTGAGCCTTTCTGAAACACTCTTTCTGTAGAAACTGCAATTGGACATTCTGAGCGCTAAGAGGCCTCTATTGGGAAAAATAATATCTTCAAATAAAAACTACACAGAAGCATTGTGTGAAACTTATTTCTGATATGTTCATTAAGCTAACAGAGTTAAACCATACTTTTGATTGCGCAGTTCTGAACACTCTTTCTGTAGAAAATGCAAGTGGACATTCGGAGCGCTAAGAGGGTAATAGTGGAAAAAGGGATATATTCAAATATAAACTACACAGTAGCATTCTGTGAAAATTCATTCTGTTCTGTGCATTCAACTAACAGAGTTGAACCTTACTTTTGATTGAGCCGTTCTGAAACACTCTTTCTGTAGAAACTGCAAGTGGACATGCTAAGCGCTAAGAGGCCTACATTGGGAAAAAGAATATCTTCAAATAAAAACTACACAGATGCATTCTGTGAAACTTATTTCTGATCTGTAAATTCAGTTAACAGAGATAAAACCTATTTTTGATTGAGCAGTTATGAAACACTCTTTTTGTAGAAAATGCAAGTGGAGATTCGGAGCGCTAAGAGGGTACTAGTGGAAAAAGGAATGTCTTCAAATATAAACTACACAGAATCATTCGGTGAAACTCCTTTCTGATCTGTGCATTCAGCTAACAGAGTTAAACCATACTTTTGATTGAGCAGATCTGAACACTCTTTCTGTAGAAAATGCAACTGGACATTTGGAGCGCTAAGAGCGTAGTAGTGGAAAAAGGAATATATTCAAATATAAACTACACAGAAGCATTCTGTGAAACTTCTTTCTGATATGAGCATTCAGCTAACAGAGTTAAACCATACTTTTGATTGAGCAGTTTTGAAACACTCTGTCTGTAGAAAATGCAACTGGACATTCGTAGCGCTAAGTGGGTAATAGTGGAAAAAAGAATATGTTCAAATATAAACTACACAGAAGCATTGTATGAAACTTCTTTCTGTTCTGTGCATTCAACTAACAGAGTTGAACCTTACTTTTGATTGAGCCGTTCTGAAACACTCTTTCTGTAGAAACTGCAATTGGACATTCTGAGCGCTAAGAGGCCTATATTGGGAAAAAGAATGTCTACAAATAAAAACTACACAGAAGAATTGTGTGAAACTTCTTTCTGTTCTGTTTGTTCAACTAAAAGAGTTGAACCTTAGTTTTGATTGAGCCGTTCTGAAACACTCTTTCTGTAGAAAGTGCAAGTGGAGATTCGGAGCGCTAAGAGGGTAATAGTGGAAAAAGGAATGTCTCCAAATATAAACTACACAGAATCATTCTGTGAAATTTCTTTCTGATCTGTGCATTCAGCTAACAGAGTTAAACCATACTTTTGATTGAGCAGATCTGAACACTCTTTCTGTAGAAAATGCAACTGGACATTTGGAGCGCTAAGAGAGTAGTAGTGGAAAAAGGAATATATTCAAATATAAACTACACAGAAGCATTCTGTGAAACTTCTTTCTGATCTGAGCATTCAGCTAACAGAGTTAAACCATACTTTTGATTGAGCAGTTTTGAAACACTCTGTCTGTAGAAAATGCAACTGGACATTCGTAGCGCTAAGTGGGTAATAGTGGAAAAAAGAATATGTTCAAATATAAACTACACAGAAGCATTGTATGAAACTTCTTTCTGTTCTGTGCATTCAACTAACAGAGTTGAACCTTACTTTTGATTGAGCCTTTCTGAAACACTCTTTCTGTAGAAACTGCAATTGGACATTCAGAGCGCTAAGAGGCCTCTATTGGGAAAAATAATATCTTCAAATAAAAACTACACAGAAGCATTGTGTGAAACTTATTTCTGATATGTTCATTAAGCTAACAGAGTTAAACCATACTTTTGATTGCGCAGTTCTGAACACTCTTTCTGTAGAAAATGCAAGTGGACATTCGGAGCGCTAAGAGGGTAATAGTGGAAAAAGGGATATATTCAAATATAAACTACACAGTAGCATTCTGTGAAAATTCATTCTGTTCTGTGCATTCAACTAACAGAGTTGAACCTTACTTTTGATTGAGCCTTTCTGAAACACTCTTTCTGTAGAAACTGCAATTGGACATTCTGAGCGCTAAGAGGCCTCTATTGGGAAAAATAATATCTTCAAATAAAAACTACACAGAAGCATTGTGTGAAACTTATTTCTGATATGTTCATTAAGCTAACAGAGTTAAACCATACTTTTGATTGCGCAGTTCTGAACACTCTTTCTGTAGAAAATGCAAGTGGACATTCGGAGCGCTAAGAGGGTAATAGTGGAAAAAGGGATATATTCAAATATAAACTACACAGTAGCATTCTGTGAAAATTCATTCTGTTCTGTGCATTCAACTAACAGAGTTGAACCTTACTTTTGATTGAGCCGTTCTGAAACACTCTTTCTGTAGAAACTGCAATTGGACATGCTAAGCGCTAAGAGGCCTACATTGGGAAAAAGAATATCTTCAAATAAAAACTACACAGATGCATTCTGTGAAACTTATTTCTGATCTGTAAATTCAGTTAACAGAGATAAAACATATTTTTGATTGAGCAGTTATGAAACACTCTTTTTGTAGAAAATGCAAGTGGAGATTCGGAGCGCTAAGTGGGTACTAGTGGAAAAAGGAATGTCTTCAAATATAAACTACACAGAATCATTCGGTGAAACTCCTTTCTGATCTGTGCATTCAGCTAACAGAGTTAAACCATACTTTTGATTGAGCAGATCTGAACACTCTTTCTGTAGAAAATGCAAATGGACATTTGGAGCGCTAAGAGCGTAGTAGTGGAAAAAGGAATATATTCAAATATAAACTACACAGAAGCATTCTGTGAAACTTCTTTCTGATATGAGCATTCAGCTAACAGAGTTAAACCATACTTTTGATTGAGCAGTTTTGAAACACTCTGTCTGTAGAAAATGCAACTGGACATTCGTAGCGCTAAGTGGGTAATAGTGGAAAAAAGAATATGTTCAAATATAAACTACACAGAAGCATTGTATGAAACTTCTTTCTGTTCTGTGCATTCAACTAACAGAGTTGAACCTTACTTTTGATTGAGCCGTTCTGAAACACTCTTTCTGTAGAAACTGCAATTGGACATTCTGAGCGCTAAGAGGCCTATATGGGGAAAAAGAATGTCTACAAATAAAAACTACACAGAGAATTGTGTGAAACTACTTTCTGTTCTGTTTGTTCAACTAAAAGAGTTGAACCTTAGTTTTGATTGAGCCGTTCTGAAACACTCTTTCTGTAGAAAGTGCAAGTGGAGATTCGGAGCGCTAAGAGGGTAATAGTGGAAAAAGGAATGTCTCCAAATATAAACTACACAGAATCATTCTGTGAAATTTCTTTCTGATCTGTGCATTCAGCTAACAGAGTTAAACCATACTTTTGATTGAGCAGATCTGAACACTCTTTCTGTAGAAAATGCAACTGGACATTTGGAGCGCTAAGAGAGTAGTAGTGGAAAAAGGAATATATTCAAATATAAACTACACAGAAGCATTCTGTGAAACTTCTTTCTGATCTGAGCATTCAGCTAACAGAGTTAAACCATACTTTTGATTGAGCAGTTTTGAAACACTCTGTCTGTAGAAAATGCAACTGGACATTCGTAGCGCTAAGTGGGTAATAGTGGAAAAAAGAATATGTTCAAATATAAACTACACAGAAGCATTGTATGAAACTTCTTTCTGTTCTGTGCATTCAACTAACAGAGTTGAACCTTACTTTTGATTGAGCCTTTCTGAAACACTCTTTCTGTAGAAACTGCAATTGGACATTCTGAGCGCTAAGAGGCCTCTATTGGGAAAAATAATATCTTCAAATAAAAACTACACAGAAGCATTGTGTGAAACTTATTTCTGATATGTTCATTAAGCTAACAGAGTTAAACCATACTTTTGATTGCGCAGTTCTGAACACTCTTTCTGTAGAAAATGCAAGTGGACATTCGGAGCGCTAAGAGGGTAATAGTGGAAAAAGGGATATATTCAAATACAAACTACACAGTAGCATTCTGTGAAAATTCATTCTGTTCTGTGCATTCAACTAACAGAGTTGAACCTTACTTTTGATTGAGCCTTTCTGAAACACTCTTTCTGTAGAAACTGCAATTGGACATTCTGAGCGCTAAGAGGCCTCTATTGGGAAAAATAATATCTTCAAATAAAAACTACACAGAAGCATTGTGTGAAACTTATTTCTGATATGTTCATTAAGCTAACAGAGTTAAACCATACTTTTGATTGCGCAGTTCTGAACACTCTTTCTGTAGAAAATGCAAGTGGACATTCGGAGCGCTAAGAGGGTAATAGTGGAAAAAGGGATATATTCAAATATAAACTACACAGTAGCATTCTGTGAAAATTCATTCTGTTCTGTGCATTCAACTAACAGTGTTGAACCTTACTTTTGATTGAGCCGTTCTGAAACACTCTTTCTGTAGAAACTGCAATTGGACATGCTAAGCGCTAAGAGGCCTACATTGGGAAAAAGAATATCTTCAAATAAAAACTACACAGATGCATTCTGTGAAACTTATTTCTGATCTGTAAATTCAGTTAACAGAGATAAAACATATTTTTGATTGAGCAGTTATGAAACACTCTTTTTGTAGAAAATGCAAGTGGAGATTCGGAGCGCTAAGAGGGTACTAGTGGAAAAAGGAATGTCTTCAAATATAAACTACACAGAATCATTCGGTGAAACTCCTTTCTGATCTGTGCATTCAGCTAACAGAGTTAAACCATACTTTTGATTGAGCAGATCTGAACACTCTTTCTGTAGAAAATGCAAATGGACATTTGGAGCGCTAAGAGCGTAGTAGTGGATAAAGGAATATATTCAAATATAAACTACACAGAAGCATTCTGTGAAACTTCTTTCTGATATGAGCATTCAGCTAACAGAGTTAAACCATACTTTTGATTGAGCAGTTTTGAAACACTCTGTCTGTAGAAAATGCAACTGGACATTCGTAGCGCTAAGTGGGTAATAGTGGAAAAAAGAATATGTTCAAATATAAACTACACAGAAGCATTGTATGAAACTTCTTTCTGTTCTGTGCATTCAACTAACAGAGTTGAACCTTACTTTTGATTGAGCCGTTCTGAAACACTCTTTCTGTAGAAACTGCAATTGGACATTCTGAGCGCTAAGAGGCCTATATTGGGAAAAAGAATGTCTACAAATAAAAACTACACAGAAGAATTGTGTGAAACTACTTTCTGTTCTGTTTGTTCAACTAAAAGAGTTGAACCTTAGTTTTGATTGAGCCGTTCTGAAACACTCTTTCTGTAGAAAGTGCAAGTGGAGATTCGGAGCGCTAAGAGGGTAATAGTGGAAAAAGGAATGTCTCCAAATATAAACTACACAGAATCATTCTGTGAAATTTCTTTCTGATCTGTGCATTCAGCTAACAGAGTTAAACCATACTTTTGATTGAGCAGATCTGAACACTCTTTCTGTAGAAAATGCAACTGGACATTTGGAGCGCTAAGAGAGTAGTAGTGGAAAAAGGAATATATTCAAATATAAACTACACAGAAGCATTCTGTGAAACTTCTTTCTGATCTGAGCATTCAGCTAACAGAGTTAAACCATACTTTTGATTGAGCAGTTTTGAAACACTCTGTCTGTAGAAAATGCAACTGGACATTCGTAGCGCTAAGTGGGTAATAGTGGAAAAAAGAATATGTTCAAATATAAACTACACAGAAGCATTGTATGAAACTTCTTTCTGTTCTGTGCATTCAACTAACAGAGTTGAACCTTACTTTTGATTGAGCCTTTCTGAAACACTCTTTCTGTAGAAACTGCAATTGGACATTCTGAGCGCTAAGAGGCCTCTATTGGGAAAAATAATATCTTCAAATAAAAACTACACAGAAGCATTGTGTGAAACTTATTTCTGATATGTTCATTAAGCTAACAGAGTTAAACCATACTTTTGATTGCGCAGTTCTGAACACTCTTTCTGTAGAAAATGCAAGTGGACATTCGGAGCGCTAAGAGGGTAATAGTGGAAAAAGGGATATATTCAAATATAAACTACACAGTAGCATTCTGTGAAAATTCATTCTGTTCTGTGCATTCAACTAACAGAGTTGAACCTTACTTTTGATTGAGCCGTTCTGAAACACTCTTTCTGTAGAAACTGCAATTGGACATGCTAAGCGCTAAGAGGCCTACATTGGGAAAAAGAATATCTTCAAATAAAAACTACACAGATGCATTCTGTGAAACTTATTTCTGATCTGTAAATTCAGTTAACAGAGATAAAACATATTTTTGATTGAGCAGTTATGAAACACTCTTTTTGTAGAAAATGCAAGTGGAGATTCGGAGCGCTAAGAGGGTACTAGTGGAAAAAGGAATGTCTTCAAATATAAACTACACAGAATCATTCGGTGAAACTCCTTTCTGATCTGTGCATTCAGCTAACAGAGTTAAACCATACTTTTGATTGAGCAGATCTGAACACTCTTTCTGTAGAAAATGCAAATGGACATTTGGAGCGCTAAGAGCGTAGTAGTGGATAAAGGAATATATTCAAATATAAACTACACAGAAGCATTCTGTGAAACTTCTTTCTGATATGAGCATTCAGCTAACAGAGTTAAACCATACTTTTGATTGAGCAGTTTTGAAACACTCTGTCTGTAGAAAATGCAACTGGACATTCGTAGCGCTAAGTGGGTAATAGTGGAAAAAAGAATATGTTCAAATATAAACTACACAGAAGCATTGTATGAAACTTCTTTCTGTTCTGTGCATTCAACTAACAGAGTTGAACCTTACTTTTGATTGAGCCGTTCTGAAACACTCTTTCTGTAGAAACTGCAATTGGACATTCTGAGCGCTAAGAGGCCTATATTGGGAAAAAGAATGTCTACAAATAAAAACTACACAGAAGAATTGTGTGAAACTACTTTCTGTTCTGTTTGTTCAACTAAAAGAGTTGAACCTTAGTTTTGATTGAGCCGTTCTGAAACACTCTTTCTGTAGAAAGTGCAAGTGGAGATTCGGAGCGCTAAGAGGGTAATAGTGGAAAAAGGAATGTCTCCAAATATAAACTACACAGAATCATTCTGTGAAATTTCTTTCTGATCTGTGCATTCAGCTAACAGAGTTAAACCATACTTTTGATTGAGCAGATCTGAACACTCTTTCTGTAGAAAATGCAACTGGACATTTGGAGCGCTAAGAGAGTAGTAGTGGAAAAAGGAATATATTCAAATATAAACTACACAGAAGCATTCTGTGAAACTTCTTTCTGATCTGAGCATTCAGCTAACAGAGTTAAACCATACTTTTGATTGAGCAGTTTTGAAACACTCTGTCTGTAGAAAATGCAACTGGACATTCGTAGCGCTAAGTGGGTAATAGTGGAAAAAAGAATATGTTCAAATATAAACTACACAGAAGCATTGTATGAAACTTCTTTCTGTTCTGTGCATTCAACTAACAGAGTTGAACCTTACTTTTGATTGAGCCTTTCTGAAACACTCTTTCTGTAGAAACTGCAATTGGACATTCTGAGCGCTAAGAGGCCTCTATTGGGAAAAATAATATCTTCAAATAAAAACTACACAGAAGCATTGTGTGAAACTTATTTCTGATATGTTCATTAAGCTAACAGAGTTAAACCATACTTTTGATTGCGCAGTTCTGAACACTCTTTCTGTAGAAAATGCAAGTGGACATTCGGAGCGCTAAGAGGGTAATAGTGGAAAAAGGGATATATTCAAATATAAACTACACAGTAGCATTCTGTGAAAATTCATTCTGTTCTGTGCATTCAACTAACAGAGTTGAACCTTACTTTTGATTGAGCCGTTCTGAAACACTCTTTCTGTAGAAACTGCAATTGGACATGCTAAGCGCTAAGAGGCCTACATTGGGAAAAAGAATATCTTCAAATAAAAACTACACAGATGCATTCTGTGAAACTTATTTCTGATCTGTAAATTCAGTTAACAGAGATAAAACATATTTTTGATTGAGCAGTTATGAAACACTCTTTTTGTAGAAAATGCAAGTGGAGATTCGGAGCGCTAAGAGGGTACTAGTGGAAAAAGGAATGTCTTCAAATATAAACTACACAGAATCATTCGGTGAAACTCCTTTCTGATCTGTGCATTCAGCTAACAGAGTTAAACCATACTTTTGATTGAGCAGATCTGAACACTCTTTCTGTAGAAAATGCAACTGGACATTTGGAGCGCTAAGAGCGTAGTAGTGGAAAAAGGAATATATTCAAATATAAACTACACAGAAGCATTCCGTGAAACTTCTTTCTGATCTGAGCATTCAGCTAACAGAGTTAAACCATACTTTTGATTGAGCAGTTTTGAAACACTCTCTCTGTAGAAAATGCAACTCGACATTCATAGCGCTAAGTGGGTAATAGTGGAAAAAAGAATATGTTCAAATATAAACTACACAGAAGCATTGTATGAAACTTCTTTCTGTTCTGGGCATTCAACTAACAGAGTTGAACCTTACTTTTGATTGAGCCGTTCTGAAACACTCTTTCTGTAGAAACTGCAATTGGACATTCTGAGCGCTAAGAGGCCTATATTGGGAAAAAGAATGTCTACAAATAAAAACTACACAGAAGAATTGTGTGAAACTACTTTCTGTTCTGTTTGTTCAACTAAAAGAGTTGAACCTTAGTTTTGATTGAGCCGTTCTGAAACACTCTTTCTGTAGAAAGTGCAAGTGGAGATTCGGAGCGCTAAGAGGGTAATAGTGGAAAAAGGAATGTCTCCAAATATAAACTACACAGAATCATTCTGTGAAATTTCTTTCTGATCTGTGCATTCTGCTAACAGAGTTAAACCATACTTTTGATTGAGCAGATCTGAACACTCTTTCTGTAGAAAATGCAACTGGACATTTGGAGCGCTAAGAGAGTAGTAGTGGAAAAAGGAATATATTCAAATATAAACTACACAGAAGCATTCTGTGAAACTTCTTTCTGATCTGAGCATTCAGCTAACAGAGTTAAACCATACTTTTGATTGAGCAGTTTTGAAACACTCTGTCTGTAGAAAATGCAACTGGACATTCGTAGCGCTAAGTGGGTAATAGTGGAAAAAAGAATATGTTCAAATATAAACTACACAGAAGCATTGTATGAAACTTCTTTCTGTTCTGTGCATTCAACTAACAGAGTTGAACCTTACTTTTGATTGAGCCTTTCTGAAACACTCTTTCTGTAGAAACTGCAATTGGACATTCTGAGCGCTAAGAGGCCTCTATTGGGAAAAATAATATCTTCAAATAAAAACTACACAGAAGCATTGTGTGAAACTTATTTCTGATATGTTCATTAAGCTAACAGAGTTAAACCATACTTTTGATTGCGCAGTTCTGAACACTCTTTCTGTAGAAAATGCAAGTGGACATTCGGAGCGCTAAGAGGGTAATAGTGGAAAAAGGGATATATTCAAATATAAACTACACAGTAGCATTCTGTGAAAATTCATTCTGTTCTGTGCATTCAACTAACAGAGTTGAACCTTACTTTTGATTGAGCCGTTCTGAAACACTCTTTCTGTAGAAACTGCAATTGGACATGCTAAGCGCTAAGAGGCCTACATTGGGAAAAAGAATATCTTCAAATAAAAACTACACAGATGCATTCTGTGAAACTTATTTCTGATCTGTAAATTCAGTTAACAGAGATAAAACATATTTTTGATTGAGCAGTTATGAAACACTCTTTTTGTAGAAAATGCAAGTGGAGATTCGGAGCGCTAAGAGGGTACTAGTGGAAAAAGGAATGTCTTCAAATATAAACTACACAGAATCATTCGGTGAAACTCCTTTCTGATCTGTGCATTCAGCTAACAGAGTTAAACCATACTTTTGATTGAGCAGATCTGAACACTCTTTCTGTAGAAAATGCAACTGGACCTTTGGAGCGCTAAGAGCGTAGTAGTGGAAAAAGGATTATATTCAAATATAAACTACACAGAAGCATTCTGTGAAACTTCTTTCTGATCTGAGCATTCAGCTAACAGAGTTAAACCATACTTTTGATTGAGCAGATCTTAACACTCTTTCTGTAGAAAATGCAACTGGACCTTTGGAGCGCTAAGAGCGTAGTAGTGGAAAAAGGAATATATTCAAATATAAACTACACAGAAGCATTCTGTGAAACTTCTTTCTGATCTGAGCATTCAGCTAACAGAGTTAAACCATACTTTTGATTGAGCAGTTTTGAAACACTCTGTCTGTAGAAAATGCAACTGGACATTCGTAGCGCTAAGTGGGTAATAGTGGAAAAAAGAATATGTTCAAATATAAACTACACAGAAGCATTGTATGAAACTTCTTTCTGTTCTGTGCATTCAACTAACAGAGTTGAACCTTACTTTTGATTGAGCCTTTCTGAAACACTCTTTCTGTAGAAACTGCAATTGGACATTCTGAGCGCTAAGAGGCCTCTATTGGGAAAAATAATATCTTCAAATAAAAACTACACAGAAGCATTGTGTGAAACTTATTTCTGATATGTTCATTAAGCTAACAGAGTTAAACCATACTTTTGATTGCGCAGTTCTGAACACTCTTTCTGTAGAAAATGCAAGTGGACATTCGGAGCGCTAAGAGGGTAATAGTGGAAAAAGGAATATATTCAAATATAAACTACACAGTAGCATTCTGTGAAAATTCTTTCTGTTCTGTGCATTCAACTAACAGAGTTGAACCTTACTTTTGATTGAGCCGTTCTGAAACACTCTTTCTGTAGAAACTGCAAGTGGACATGCTAAGGGCTAAGAGGCCTACATTGGGAAAAAGAATATCTTCAAATAAAAACTACACAGATGCATTCTGTGAAACTTATTTCTGATCTGTAAATTCAGTTAACAGAGATAAAACATATTTTTGATTGAGCAGTTATGAAACACTCTTTTTGTAGAAAATGCAAGTGGAGATTCGGAGCGCTAAGAGGGTACTAGTGGAAAAAGGAATGTCTTCAAATATAAACTACACAGAATCATTCGGTGAAACTTCTTTCTGATCTGTGCATTCAGCTAACAGAGTTAAACCATACTTTTGATTGAGCAGATCTGAACACTCATTCTGTAGAAAATGCAACTGGACATTTGGAGCGCTAAGAGCGTAGTAGTGGAAAAAGGAATATATTCAAATATGAACTACACAGAAGCATTCTGTGAAACTTCTTTCTGATCTGAGCATTCAGCTAACAGAATTAAACCATACTTTTGATTGAGCAGTTTTGAAACACTCTGTCTGTAGAAAATGCAACTGGGCATTCGTAGCGCTAAGTGGGTAATAGTGGAAAAAAGAATATGTTCAAATATAAACTACACAGAAGCATTGTATGGAACTTCTTTCTGTTCTGTGCATTCAACTAACAGAGTTGAACCTTACTTTTGATTGAGCCGTTCTGAAACACTCTTTCTGTAGAAACTGCAATTGGACATTCTGAGCGCTAAGAGGCCTATATTGGGAAAAAGAATGTCTACAAATAAAAACTACACAGAAGAATTGTGTGAAAATTCTTTCTGTTCTGTTTGTTCAACTAAAAGAGTTGAACCTTAGTTTTGATTGAGCCGTTCTGAAACACTCTTTCTGTAGATAATGCAAGTGGAGATTCGGAGCGCTAAGAGGGTAATAGTGGAAAAAGGAATGTCTCCAAATATAAACTACACAGAATCATTCTGTGAAACTTCTTTCTGATCTGTGCATTCAGCTAACAGAGTTAAACCATACTTTTGATTGAGCAGATCTGAACACTCTTTCTGTAGAAAATGCAACTGGACATTTGGAGCGCTAAGAGAGTAGTAGTGGAAAAAGGAATATATTCAAATATAAACTACACAGAAGCATTCTGTGAAACTTCTTTCTGACCTGAGCATTCAGCTAAGAGAGTTAAACCATACTTTTGATTGAGCAGTTTTGAAACACTCTGTCTGTAGAAAATGCAACTGGACATTCGTAGCGCTAAGTGGGTAATAGTGGAAAAAAAATATGTTCAAATATAAACTACACAGAAGCATTGTATGAAACTTCTTTCTGTTCTGTGCATTCAACTAACAGAGTTGAACCTTACTTTTGATTGAGCCGTTCTGAAACACTCTTTCTGTAGAAACTGCAATTGGACATTCTGAGCGCTAAGAGGCCTCTATTGGGAAAAATAATATCTTCAAATAAAAACTACACAGAAGCATTGTGCGAAACTTATTTCTGATATGTTCATTAAGCTAACAGAGTTAAACCATACTTTTGATTGTGCAGTTCTGAACACTCTTTCTGTAGAAAATGCAAGTGGACATTCGGAGCACTAAGAGTGTAATAGTGGAAAAAGGAATATATTCAAATATAAACTACACAGTAGCATTCTGTGAAAATACTTTCTGTTCTGTGCATTCAACTAACAGAGTTGAACCTTACTTTTGATTGAGCCGTTCTGAAACACTCTTTCTGTAGAAACTGCAAGTGGACATGCTAAGCGCTAAGAGGCCTACATTGGGAAAAAGAATATCTTCAAATAAAAACTACACAGATGCATTCTGTGAAACTTATTTCTGATCTGTAAATTCAGTTAACTGAGATAAAACATATTTTTGATTGAGCAGTTATGAAACACTCTTTTTGTAGAAAATGCAAGTGGAGATTCGGAGCGCTAAGAGGGTTCTAGTGGAAAAAGGAATGTCTTCAAATATAAACTACACAGAATCATTCGGTGAAACTCCTTTCTGATCTCTGCATTCAGCTAACAGAGTTAAACCATAATTTTGATTGAGCAGATCTGAACACTCTTTCTGTAGAAAATGCAACTGGACATTCGTAGCGCTAAGTGGGTAATAGTGGAAAAAAGAATATGTTCAAATATAAACTACACAGAAGCATTGTATGAAACTTCTTTCTGTTCTGTGCATTCAACTAACAGAGTTGAACCTTACTTTTGATTGAGCCGTTCTGAAACACTCTTTCTGTAGAAACTGCAATTGGAAATTCTGAGCGCTAAGAGGCCTATATTGGGAAAAAGAATGTCTACAAATAAAAACTACACAGAAGAATTGTGTGAAACTTCTTTCTGTTCTGTTTGTTCAACTAAAAGAGTTGAACCTTAGTTTTGATTGAGCCGTTCTGAAACACTCTTTCTGTAGAAAATGCAAGTGGAGATTCGGAGCGCTAAGAGGGTAATAGTGGAAAAAGGAATGTCTCCAAATATAAACTACACAGAATCATTCTGTGAAACTTCTTTCTGATCTGTGCATTCAGCTAACAGAGTTAAACCATACATTTGATTGAGCAGATCTGAACACTCTTTCTGTAGAAAATGCAACTGGACATTTGGAGCGCTAAGAGAGTAGTAGTGGAAAAAGGAATATATTCAAATATAAACTACACAGAAGCATTCTGTGAAACTTCTTTCTGATCTGAGCATTCAGCTAACAGAGTTAAACCATACTTTTGATTGAGCAGTTTTGAAACACTCTGTCTGTAGAAAATGCAACTGGACATTCGTAGCGCTAAGTGGGTAATAGTGGAAAAAAGAATATGTTCAAATATAAACTACACAGAAGCATTGTATGAAACTTCTTTCTGTTCTGTGCATTCAACTAACAGAGTTGAACCTTACTTTTGATTGAGCCGTTCTGAAACACTCTTTCTGTAGAAACTGCAATTGGACATTCTGAGCGCTAAGAGGCCTCTGTTGGGAAAAATAATATCTTCAAATAAAAACTACACAGAAGCATTGTGTGAAACTTATTTCTGATATGTTCATTAAGCTAACAGAGTTAAACCATACTTTTGATTGCGCAGTTCTGAACACTCTTTCTGTAGAAAATGCAAGTGGACATTCGGAGCGCTAAGAGGGTAATAGTGGAAAAAGGGATATATTCAAATATAAACTACACAGTAGCATTCTGTGAAAATTCATTCTGTTCTGTGCATTCAACTAACAGAGTTGAACCTTACTTTTGATTGAGCCGTTCTGAGACACTCTTTCTGTAGAAACTGCAATTGGACATGCTAAGCGCTAAGAGGCCTACATTGGGAAAAAGAATATCTTCAAATAAAAACTACACAGATGCATTCTGTGAAACTTATTTCTGATCTGTAAATTCAGTTAACAGAGATAAAACATATTTTTGATTGAGCAGTTATGAAACACTCTTTTTGTAGAAAATGCAAGTGGAGATTCGGAGCGCTAAGAGGGTACTAGTGGAAAAAGGAATGTCTTCAAATATAAACTACACAGAATCATTCGGTGAAACTTCTTTCTGATCTGTGCATTCAGCTAACAGAGTTAAACCATACTTTTGATTGAGCAGATCTGAACACTCTTTCTGTAGAAAATGCAACTGGACATTTGGAGCGCTAAGAGCGTAGTAGTGGAAAAAGGAATATATTCAAATATAAACTACACAGAAGCATTCCGTGAAACTTCTTTCTGATCTGAGCATTCAGCTAACAGAGTTAAACCATACTTTTGATTGAGCAGTTTTGAAACACTCTGTCTGTAGAAAATGCAACTGGACATTCATAGCGCTAAGTGGGTAATAGTGGAAAAAAGAATATGTTCAAATATAAACTACACAGAAGCATTGTATGAAACTTCTTTCTGTTCTGTGCATTCAACTAACAGAGTTGAACCTTACTTTTGATTGAGCCGTTCTGAAACACTCTTTCTGTAGAAACTGCAATTGGAAATTCTGAGCGCTAAGAGGCCTATATTGGGAAAAAGAATGTCTACAAATAAAAACTACACAGAAGAATTGTGTGAAACTTCTTTCTGTTCTGTTTGTTCAACTAAAAGAGTTGAACCTTAGTTTTGATTGAGCCGTTCTGAAACACTCTTTCTGTAGAAAATGCAAGTGGAGATTCGGAGCGCTAAGAGGGTAATAGTGGAAAAAGGAATGTCTCCAAATATAAACTACACAGAATCATTCTGTGAAACTTCTTTCTGATCTGTGCATTCAGCTAACAGAGTTAAACCATACTTTTGATTGAGCATATCTGAACACTCTTTTTGTAGAAAATGCAACTGGACATTTGGAGCGCTAAGAGAGTAGTAGTGGAAAAAGGAATATATTCAAATATAAACTACACAGAAGCATTCTGTGAAACATCTTTCTGACCTGAGCATTCAGCTAAGAGAGTTAAACCATACTTTTGATTGAGCAGTTTTGAAACACTCTGTCTGTAGAAAATGCAACTGGACATTCGTAGCGCTAAGTGGGTAATAGTGGAAAAAAGAATATGTTCAAATATAAACTACACAGAAGCATTGTATGAAACTTCTTTCTGTTCTGTGCATTCAACTAACAGAGTTGAACCTTACTTTTGATTGAGCCGTTCTGAAACACTCTTTCTGTAGAAACTGCAATTGGACATTCTGAGCGCTAAGAGGCCTCTATTGGGAAAAATAATATCTTCAAATAAAAACTACACAGAAGCATTGTGTGAAACTTATTTCTGATATGTTCATTAAGCTAACAGAGTTAAACCATACTTTTGATTGCGCAGTTCTGAACACTCTTTCTGTAGAAAATGCAAGTGGACATTCGGAGCGCTAAGAGGGTAATAGTGGAAAAAGGGATATATTCAAATATAAACTACACAGTAGCATTCTGTGAAAATTCATTCTGTTCTGTGCATTCAACTAACAGAGTTGAACCTTACTTTTGATTGATCCGTTCTGAAACACTCTTTCTGTAGAAACTGCAATTGGACATGCTAAGCGCTAAGAGGCCTACATTGGGAAACAGAATATCTTCAAATAAAAACTACACAGATGCATTCTGTGAAACTTATTTCTGATCTGTAAATTCAGTTAACAGAGATAAAACATATTTTTGATTGAGCAGTTATGAAACACTCTTTTTGTAGAAAATGCAAGTGGAGATTCGGAGCGCTAAGAGGGTACTAGTGGAAAAAGGAATGTCTTCAAATATAAACTACACAGAATCATTCGGTGAAACTTCTTTCTGATCTGTGCATTCAGCTAACAGAGTTAAACCATACTTTTGATTGAGCAGATCTGAACACTCTTTCTGTAGAAAATGCAACTGGACATTTGGAGCGCTAAGAGCGTAGTAGTGGAAAAAGGAATATATTCAAATATAAACTACACAGAAGCATTCCGTGAAACTTCTTTCTGATCTGAGCATTCAGCTAACCGAGTTAAACCATACTTTTGATTGAGCAGTTTTGAAACACTCTCTCTGTAGAAAATGCAACTGGACATTCATAGCGCTAAGTGGGTAATAGTGGAAAAAAGAATATGTTCAAATATAAACTACACAGAAGCATTGTATGAAACTTCTTTCTGTTCTGTGCATTCAACTAACAGAGTTGAACCTTACTTTTGATTGAGCCGTTCTGAAACACTCTTTCTGTAGAAACTGCAATTGGAAATTCTGAGCGCTAAGAGGCCTATATTGGGAAAAAGAATGTCTACAAATAAAAACTACACAGAAGAATTGTGTGAAACTTCTTTCTGTTCTGTTTGTTCAACTAAAAGAGTTGAACCTTAGTTTTGATTGAGCCGTTCTGAAACACTCTTTCTGTAGAAAATGCAAGTGGAGATTCGGAGCGCTAAGAGGGTAATAGTGGAAAAAGGAATGTCTCCAAATATAAACTACACAGAATCATTCTGTGAAACTTCTTTCTGATCTGTGCATTCAGCTAACAGAGTTAAACCATACTTTTGATTGAGCAGATCTGAACACTCTTTCTGTAGAAAATGCAACTGGACATTTGGAGCGCTAAGAGAGTAGTAGTGGAAAAAGGAATATATTCAAATATAAACTACACAGAAGCATTCTGTGAAACTTCTTTCTGACCTGAGCATTCAGCTAAGAGAGTTAAACCACACTTTTGATTGAGCAGTTTTGAAACACTCTGTCTGTAGAAAATGCAACTGGACATTCGTAGCGCTAAGTGGGTAATAGTGGAAAAAAGAATATGTTCAAATATAAACTACACAGAAGCATTGTATGAAACTTCTTTCTGTTCTGTGCATTCAACTAACAGAGTTGAACCTTACTTTTGATTGAGCCGTTCTGAAACACTCTTTCTGTAGAAACTGCAATTGGACATTCTGAGCGCTAAGAGGCCTCTATTGGGAAAAATAATATCTTCAAATAAAAACTACACAGAAGCATTGTGTGAAACTTATTTCTGATATGTTCATTAAGCTAACAGAGTTAAACCATACTTTTGATTGCGCAGTTCTGAACACTCTTTCTGTAGAAAATGCAAGTGGACATTCGGAGCGCTAAGAGGGTAATAGTGGAAAAAGGGATATATTCAAATATAAACTACACAGTAGCATTCTGTGAAAATTCATTCTGTTCTGTGCATTCAACTAACAGAGTTGAACCTTACTTTTGATTGAGCCGTTCTGAAACACTCTTTCTGTAGAAACTGCAATTGGACATGCTAAGCGCTAAGAGGCCTACATTGGGAAAAAGAATATCTTCAAATAAAAACTACACAGATGCATTCTGTGAAACTTATTTCTGATCTGTAAATTCAGTTAACAGAGATAAAACATATTTTTGATTGAGCAGTTATGAAACTCTCTTTTTGTAGAAAATGCAAGTGGAGATTTGGAGCGCTAAGAGGGTACTAGTGGAAAAAGGAATGTCTTCAAATATAAACTACACAGAATCATTCGGTGAAACTTCTTTCTGATCTGTGCATTCAGCTAACAGAGTTAAACCATACTTTTGATTGAGCAGATCTGAACACTCTTTCTGTAGAAAATGCAACTGGACATTTGGAGCGCTAAGAGCGTAGTAGTGGAAAAAGGAATATATTCAAATATAAACTACACAGAAGCATTCCGTGAAACTTCTTTCTGATCTGAGCATTCAGCTAACAGAGTTAAACCATACTTTTGATTGAGCAGTTTTGAAACACTCTGTCTGTAGAAAATGCAACTGGACATTCATAGCGCTAAGTGGGTAATAGTGGAAAAAAGAATATGTTCAAATATAAACTACACAGAAGCATTGTATGAAACTTCTTTCTGTTCTGTGCATTCAACTAACAGAGTTGAACCTTACATTTGATTGAGCCGTTCTGAAACACTCTTTCTGTAGAAACTGCAATTGGACATTCTGAGCGCTAAGAGGCCTATATTGGGAAAAAGAATGTCTACAAATAAAAACTACACAGAAGAATTGTGTGAAACTACTTTCTGTTCTGTTTGTTCAACTAAAAGAGTTGAACTTTAGTTTTGATTGAGCCGTTCTGAAACACTCTTTCTGTAGAAAGTGCAAGTGGAGATTCGGAGCGCTAAGAGGGTAATAGTGGAAAAAGGAATGTCTCCAAATATAAACTACACAGAATCATTCTGTGAAATTTCTTTCTGATCTGTGCATTCAGCTAACAGAGTTAAACCATACTTTTGATTGAGCAGATCTGAACACTCTTTCTGTAGAAAATGCAACTGGACATTTGGAGCGCTAAGAGAGTAGTAGTGGAAAAAGGAATATATTCAAATATAAACTACACAGAAGCATTCTGTGAAACTTCTTTCTGATCTGAGCATTCAGCTAACAGAGTTAAACCATACTTTTGATTGAGCAGTTTTGAAACACTCTGTCTGTAGAAAATGCAACTGGACATTCTTAGCGCTAAGTGGGTAATAGTGGAAAAAAGAATATGTTCAAATATAAACTACACAGAAGCATTGTATGAAACTTCTTCCTGTTCTGTGCATTCAACTAACAGAGTTGAACCTTACTTTTGATTGAGCCTTTCTGAAACACTCTTTCTGTAGAAACTGCAATTGGACATTCTGAGCGCTAAGAGGCCTCTATTGGGAAAAATAATATCTTCAAATAAAAACTACACAGAAGCATTGTGTGAAATTTATTTCTGATATGTTCATTAAGCTAACAGAGTTAAACCATACTTTTGATTGCGCAGTTCTGAACACTCTTTCTGTAGAAAATGCAAGTGGACATTCGGAGCGCTAAGAGGGTAATAGTGGAAAAAGGGTTATATTCAAATATAAACTACACAGTAGCATTCTGTGAAAATTCTTTCTGTTCTGTGCATTCAACTAACAGAGTTGAACCTTACTTTTGATTGAGCCGTTTTGAAACACTCTTTCTGTAGAAACTGCAATTGGACATGCTAAGCGCTAAGAGGCCTACATTGGGAAAAAGAATATCTTCAAATAAAAACTACACAGATGCATTCTGTGAAACTTATTTCTGATCTGTAAATTCAGTTAACAGAGATAAAACATATTTTTGATTGAGCAGTTATGAAACACTCTTTTTGTAGAAAATGCAAGTGGAGATTCGGAGCGCTAAGAGGGTACTAGTGGAAAAAGGAATGTCTTCAAATATAAACTACACAGAATCATTCGGTGAAACATCTTTCTGATCTGTGCATTCAGCTAACAGTGTTAAACCATACTTTTGATTGAGCAGATCTGAACACTCTTTCTGTAGAAAATGCAAGTGGACATTAGGAGCGCTAAGAGCGTAGTAGTGGAAAAAGGAATATATTCAAATATAAACTACACAGAAGCATTCTGTGAAACTTCTTTCTGATCTGAGCATTCAGCTAACAGAGTTAAACCATACTTTTGATTGAGCAGTTTTGAAACACACTGTCTGTAGAAAATGCAACTGGACATTCGTAGCGCTAAGTGGGTAATAGTGGAAAAAAGAATATGTACAAATATAAACTACACAGAAGCATTGTATGAAACTTCTTTCTGTTCTGTGCATTCAACTAACAGAGTTGAACCTTACTTTTGATTGAGCCTTTCTGAAACACTCTTTCTGTAGAAACTGCAATTGGACATTCTGAGCGCTAAGAGGCCTATATTGGGAAAAAGAATGTCTACAAATAAAAACTACACAGAAGAATTGTGTGAAACTTATTTCTGTTCTGTTTGTTCAACTAAAAGAGTTGAACCTTAGTTTTGATTGAGCCGTTCTGAAACACTCTTTCTGTAGAAAATGCAAGTGGAGATTCGGAGCGCTAAGAGGGTAATAGTGGAAAAAGGAATGTCTCCAAATATAAACTACACAGAATCATTCTGTGAAACTTCTTTCTGATCTGTGCATTCAGCTAACAGAGTTAAACCATACTTTTGATTGAGCAGATCTGAACACTCTTTCTGTAGAAAATGCAACTGGACATTTGGAGCGCTAAGAGAGTAGTAGTGGAAAAAGGAATATATTCAAATATAAACTACACAGAAGCATTCTGTGAAACTTCTTTCTGACCTGAGCATTCAGCTAAGAGAGTTAAACCATACTTTTGATTGAGCAGTTTTGAAACACTCTGTCTGTAGAAAATGCAACTGGACATTCGTAGCGCTAAGTGGGTAATAGTGGAAAAAAGAATATGTTCAAATATAAACTACACAGAAGCATTGTATGAAACTTCTTTCTGTTCTGTGCATTCAACTAACAGAGTTGAACCTTACTTTTGATTGAGCCGTTCTGAAACACTCTTTCTGTAGAAACTGCAATTGGACATTCTGAGCGCTAAGAGGCCTCTATTGGGAAATATAATATCTTCAAATAAAAACTACACAGAAGCATTGTGTGAAACTTATTTCTGATATGTTCATTAAGCTAACAGAGTTAAACCATATTTTGATTGCGCAGTTCTGAACACTCTTTCTGTAGAAAATGCAAGTGGACATTCGGAGCGCTAAGAGGGTAATAGTGGAAAAAGGGATATATTCAAATATAAACTACACAGTAGCATTCTGTGAAAATTCATTCTGTTCTGTGCATTCAACTAACAGAGTTGAACCTTACTTTTGATTGAGCCGTTCTGAAACACTCTTTCTGTAGAAACTGCAATTGGACATGCTAAGCGCTAAGAGGCCTACATTGGGAAAAAGAATATCTTCAAATAAAAACTACACAGATGCATTCTGTGAAACTTATTTCTGATCTGTAAATTGAGTTAACAGAGATAAAACATATTTTTGATTGAGCAGTTATGAAACACTCTTTTTGTAGAAAATGCAAGTGGAGATTCGGAGCGCTAAGAGGGTACTAGTGGAAAAAGGAATGTCTTCAAATATAAACTACACAGAATCATTCGGTGAAACTTCTTTCTGATCTGTGCATTCAGCTAACAGAGTTAAACCATACTTTTGATTGAGCAGATCTGAACACTCTTTCTGTAGAAAATGCAACTGGACATTTCGAGCGCTAAGAGCGTAGTAGTGGAAAAAGGAATATATTCAAATATAAACTACACAGAAGCATTCCGTGAAACTTCTTTCTGATCTGAGCATTCAGCTAACAGAGTTAAACCATACTTTTGATTGAGCAGTTTTGAAACACTCTGTCTGTAGAAAATGCAACTGGACATTCATAGCGCTAAGTGGGTAATAGTGGAAAAAAGAATATGTTCAAATATAAACTACACAGAAGCATTGTATGAAACTTCTTTCTGTTCTGTGCATTCAACTAACAGAGTTGAACCTTACATTTGATTGAGCCGTTCTGAAACACTCTTTCTGTAGAAACTGCAATTGGACATTCTGAGCGCTAAGAGGCCTATATTGGGAAAAAGAATGTCTACAAATAAAAACTACACAGAAGAATTGTGTGAAACTACTTTCTGTTCTGTTTGTTCAACTAAAAGAGTTGAACCTTAGTTTTGATTGAGCCGTTCTGAAACACTCTTTCTGTAGAAAGTGCAAGTGGAGATTCGGAGCGCTAAGAGGGTAATAGTGGAAAAAGGAATGTCTCCAAATATAAACTACACAGAATCATTCTGTGAAATTTCTTTCTGATCTGTGCATTCAGCTAACAGAGTTAAACCATACTTTTGATTGAGCAGATCTGAACACTCTTTCTGTAGAAAATGCAACTGGACATTTGGAGCGCTAAGAGAGTAGTAGTGGAAAAAGGAATATATTCAAATATAAACTACACAGAAGCATTCTGTGAAACTTCTTTCTGATCTGAGCATTCAGCTAACAGAGTTAAACCATACTTTTTATTGAGCAGTTTTGAAACACTCTGTCTGTAGAAAATGCAACTGGACATTCTTAGCGCTAAGTGGGTAATAGTGGAAAAAAGAATATGTTCAAATATAAACTACACAGAAGCATTGTATGAAACTTCTTTCTGTTCTGTGCATTCAACTAACAGAGTTGAACCTTACTTTTGATTGAGCCTTTCTGAAACACTCTTTCTGTAGAAACTGCAATTGGACATTCTGAGCGCTAAGAGGCCTCTATTGGGAAAAATAATATCTTCAAATAAAAACTACACAGAAGCATTGTGTGAAACTTATTTCTGATATGTTCATTAAGCTAACAGAGTTAAACCACACTTTTGATTGCGCAGTTCTGAACACTCTTTCTGTAGAAAATGCAAGTGGACATTCTGAGCGCTAAGAGGGTAATAGTGGAAAAAGGGTTATATTCAAATATAAACTACACAGTAGCATTCTGTGAAAATTCTTTCTGTTCTGTGCATTCAACTAACAGAGTTGAACCTTACTTTTGATTGAGCCGTTTTGAAACACTCTTTCTGTAGAAACTGCAATTGGACATGCTAAGCGCTAAGAGGCCTACATTGGGAAAAAGAATATCTTCAAATAAAAACTACACAGATGCATTCTGTGAAACTTATTTCTGATCTGTAAATTCAGTTAACAGAGATAAAACATATTTTTGATTGAGCAGTTATGAAACACTCTTTTTGTAGAAAATGCAAGTGGAGATTCGGAGCGCTAAGAGGGTACTAGTGGAAAAAGGAATGTCTTCAAATATAAACTACACAGAATCATTCGGTGAAACTTCTTTCTGATCTGTGCATTCAGCTAACAGAGTTAAACCATACTTTTGATTGAGCAGATCTGAACACTCTTTCTGTAGAAAATGCAACTGGACATTAGGAGCGCTAAGAGCGTAGTAGTGGAAAAAGGAATATATTCAAATATATACTACACAGAAGCATTCTGTGAAACTTCTTTCTGATCTGAGCATTCAGCTAACAGAGTTAAACCATACTTTTGATTGAGCAGTTTTGAAACACTCTGTCTGTAGAAAATGCAACTGGACATTCGTAGCGCTAAGTGGGTAATAGTGGAAAAAAGAATATGTTCAAATATAAACTACACAGAAGCATTGTATGAAACTTCTTTCTGTTCTGTGCATTCAACTAACAGAGTTGAACCTTACTTTTGATTGAGCCTTTCTGAAACACTCTTTCTGTAGAAACTGCAATTGGACATTCTGAGCGCTAAGAGGCCTATATTGGGAAAAAGAATGTCTACAAATAAAAACTACACAGAAGAATTGTGTGAAACTTATTTCTGTTCTGTTTGTTCAACTAAAAGAGTTGAACCTTAGTTTTGATTGAGCCGTTCTGAAACACTCTTTCTGTAGAAAATGCAAGTGGAGATTCGGAGCGCTAAGAGGGTAATAGTGGAAAAAGGAATGTCTCCAAATATAAACTACACAGAATCATTCTGTGAAACTTCTTTCTGATCTGTGCATTCAGCTAACAGAGTTAAACCATACTTTTGATTGAGCAGATCTGAACACTCTTTCTGTAGAAAATGCAACTGGACATTTGGAGCGCTAAGAGAGTAGTAGTGGAAAAAGGAATATATTCAAATATAAACTACACAGAAGCATTCTGTGAAACTTCTTTCTGATCTGAGCATTCAGCTAACAGAGTTAAACCATACTTTTTATTGAGCAGTTTTGAAACACTCTGTCTGTAGAAAATGCAACTGGACATTCTTAGCACTAAGTGGTTAATAGTGGAAAAAAGAATATGTTCAAATATAAACTACACAGAAGCATTGTATGAAACTTCTTTCTGTTCTGTGCATTCAACTAACAGAGTTGAACCTTACTTTTGATTGAGCCTTTCTGAAACACTCTTTCTGTAGAAACTGCAATTGGACATTCTGAGCGCTAAGAGGCCTCTATTGGGAAAAATAATATCTTCAAATAAAAACTACACAGAAGCATTGTGTGAAACTTATTTCTGATATGTTCATTAAGCTAACAGAGTTAAACCATACTTTTGATTGCGCAGTTCTGAACACTCTTTCTGTAGAAAACGCAAGTGGACATTCGGAGCGCTAAGAGGGTAATAGTGGAAAAAGGGTTATATTCAAATATAAACTACACAGTAGCATTCTGTGAAAATTCTTTCTGTTCTGTGCATTCAACTAACAGAGTTGAACCTTACTTTTGATTGAGCCGTTTTGAAACACTCTTTCTGTAGAAACTGCAATTGGACATGCTAAGCGCTAAGAGGCCTACATTGGGAAAAAGAATATCTTCAAATAAAAACTACACAGATGCATTCTGTGAAACTTATTTCTGATCTGTAAATTCAGTTAACAGAGATAAAACATATTTTTGATTGAGCAGTTATGAAACACTCTTTTTGTAGAAAATGCAAGTGGAGATTCGGAGCGCTAAGAGGGTACTAGTGGAAAAAGGAATGTCTTCAAATATAAACTACACAGAATCATTCGGTGAAACTTCTTTCTGATCTGTGCATTCAGCTAACAGAGTTAAACCATACTTTTGATTGAGCAGATCTGAACACTCTTTCTGTAGAAAATGCAACTGGACATTAGGAGCGCTAAGAGCGTAGTAGTGGAAAAAGGAATATATTCAAATATATACTACACAGAAGCATTCTGTGAAACTTCTTTCTGATCTGAGCATTCAGCTAACAGAGTTAAACCATACTTTTGATTGAGCAGTTTTGAAACACTCTGTCTGTAGAAAATGCAACTGGACATTCGTAGCGCTAAGTGGGTAATAGTGGAAAAAAGAATATGTTCAAATATAAACTACACAGAAGCATTGTATGAAACTTCTTTCTGTTCTGTGCATTCAACTAACAGAGTTGAACCTTACTTTTGATTGAGCCTTTCTGAAACACTCTTTCTGTAGAAACTGCAATTGGACATTCTGAGCGCTAAGAGGCCTATATTGGGAAAAAGAATGTCTACAAATAAAAACTACACAGAAGAATTGTGTGAAACTTATTTCTGTTCTGTTTGTTCAACTAAAAGAGTTGAACCTTAGTTTTGATTGAGCCGTTCTGAAACACTCTTTCTGTAGAAAATGCAAGTGGAGATTCGGAGCGCTAAGAGGGTAATAGTGGAAAAAGGAATGTCTCCAAATATAAACTACACAGAATCATTCTGTGAAACTTCTTTCTGATCTGTGCATTCAGCTAACAGAGTTAAACCATACTTTTGATTGAGCAGATCTGAACACTCTTTCTGTAGAAAATGCAACTGGACATTTGGAGCGCTAAGAGAGTAGTAGTGGAAAAAGGAATATATTCAAATATAAACTACACAGAAGCATTCTGTGAAACTTCTTTCTGATCTGAGCATTCAGCTAACAGAGTTAAACCATACTTTTTATTGAGCAGTTTTGAAACACTCTGTCTGTAGAAAATGCAACTGGACATTCTTAGCACTAAGTGGTTAATAGTGGAAAAAAGAATATGTTCAAATATAAACTACACAGAAGCATTGTATGAAACTTCTTTCTGTTCTGTGCATTCAACTAACAGAGTTGAACCTTACTTTTGATTGAGCCTTTCTGAAACACTCTTTCTGTAGAAACTGCAATTGGACATTCTGAGCGCTAAGAGGCCTCTATTGGGAAAAATAATATCTTCAAATAAAAACTACACAGAAGCATTGTGTGAAACTTATTTCTGATATGTTCATTAAGCTAACAGAGTTAAACCATACTTTTGATTGCGCAGTTCTGAACACTCTTTCTGTAGAAAACGCAAGTGGACATTCGGAGCGCTAAGAGGGTAATAGTGGAAAAAGGGTTATATTCAAATATAAACTACACAGTAGCATTCTGTGAAAATTCTTTCTGTTCTGTGCATTCAACTAACAGAGTTGAACCTTACTTTTGATTGAGCCGTTCTGAAACACTCTTTCTGTAGAAACTGCAATTGGACATGCTAAGCGCTAAGAGGCCTACATTGGGAAAAAGAATATCTTCAAATAAAAACTACACAGATGCATTCTGTGAAACTTATTTCTGATCTGTAAATTCAGTTAACAGAGATAAAACATATTTTTGATTGAGAAGTTATGAAACACTCTTTTTGTAGAAAATGCAAGTGGAGATTCGGAGCGCTAAGAGGGTACTAGTGGAAAAAGGAATGTCTTCAAATATAAACTACACAGAATCATTCGGTGAAACTTCTTTCTGATCTGTGCATTCAGCTAACAGAGTTAAACCATACTTTTGATTGAGCAGATCTGAACACTCTTTCTGTAGAAAATGCAACTGGACATTTGGAGCGCTAAGAGCGTAGTAGTGGAAAAAGGAATATATTCAAATATAAACTACACAGAAGCATTCTGTGAAACTTCTTTCTGATCTGAGCATTCAGCTAACAGAGTTAAACCATACTTTTGATTGAGCAGTTTTGAAACACTCTGTCTGTAGAAAATGCAACTGGACATTCGTAGCGCTAAGTGGGTAATAGTGGAAAAAAGAATATGTTCAAATATAAACTACACAGAAGCATTGTATGAAACTTCTTTCTGTTCTGTGCATTCAACTAACAGAGTTGAACCTTACTTTTGATTGAGCCGTTCTGAAACACTCTTTCTGTAGAAACTGCAATTGGACATTCTGAGCGCTAAGAGGCCTATATTGGGAAAAAGAATGTCTACAAATAAAAACCACACAGAAGAATTGTGTGAAACTTCTTTCTGTTCTGTTTGTTCAACTAAAAGAGTTGAACCTTAGTTTTGATTGAGCCGTTCTGAAACAGTCTTTCTGTAGAAAATGCAAGTGGAGATTCGGAGCGCTAAGAGGGTAATAGTGGAAAAAGGAATGTCTCCAAATATAAACTACACAGAAACATTCTGTGAAACTTCTTTCTGATCTGTGCATTCAGCTAACAGAGTTAAACCATACTTTTGATTGAGCAGATCTGAACACTCTTTCTGTAGAAAATGCAACTGGACATTTGGAGCGCTAAGAGAGTAGTAGTGGAAAAAGGAATATATTCAAATATAAACTACACAGAAGCATTCTGTGAAACTTCTTTCTGACCTGAGCATTCAGCTAAGAGAGTTAAACCATACTTTTGATTGAGCAGTTTTGAAACACTCTGTCTGTATAAAATGCAACTGGACATTCGTAGCGCTAAGTGAGTAATAGTGGAAAAAAGAATATGTTCAAATATAAACTACACAGAAGCATTGTATGAAACTACTTTCTGTTCTTGCATTAAACTAACAGAGTTGAACCTTACTTTTGATTGAGCCTTTCTGAAACACTCTTTCTGTAGAAACTGCAATTGGACATTCTGAGCGCTAAGAGGCCTCTATTGGGAAAAATAATATCTTCAAATAAAAACTACACAGAAGCATTGTGTGAAACTTATTTCTGATATGTTCATTAAGCTAACAGAGTTAAACCATACTTTTGATTGCGCAGTTCTGAACACTCTTTCTGTAGAAAATGCAAGTGGACATTCGGAGCGCTAAGAGGGTAATAGTGGAAAAAGGAATATATTCAAATATAAACTACACAGTAGCATTCTGTGAAAATTCTTTCTGTTCTGTGCATTCAACTAACAGAGTTGAACCTTACTTTTGATTGAGCCGTTCTGAAACACTCTTTCTGTAGAAACTGCAATTGGACATGCTAAGCGCTAAGAGGCCTACATTGGGAAAAAGAATATCTTCAAATAAAAACTACACAGATGCATTCTGTGAAACTTATTTCTGATCTGTAAATTCAGTTAACAGAGATAAAACATATTTTTGATTGAGCAGTTATGAAACACTCTTTTTGTAGAAAATGCAAGTGGAGATTCGGAGCGCTAAGAGGGTACTAGTGGAAAAAGGAATGTCTTCAAATATAAACTACACAGAATCATTCGGTGAAACTTGTTTCTGATCTGTGCATTCAGCTAACAGAGTTAAACCATACTTTTGATTGAGCAGATCTGAACACTCTTTCTGTAGAAAATGCAACTGGACATTTGGAGCGCTAAGAGCGTAGTAGTGGAAAAAGGAATATATTAAAATATAAACTACACAGAAGCATTCTGTGAAACTTCTTTCTGATCTGAGCATTCAGCTAACAGAGTTAAACCATACTTTTGATTGAGCAGTTTTGAAACACTCTGTCTGTAGAAAATGCAACTGGACATTCGTAGCGCTAAGTGGGTAATAGTGGAAAAAAGAATATGTTCAAATATAAACTACACAGAAGCATTGTATGAAACTTCTTTCTGTTCTGTGCATTCAACTAACAGAGTTGAACCTTACTTTTGATTGAGCCGTTCTGAAACACTCTTTCTGTAGAAACTGCAATTGGACATTCTGAGCGCTAAGAGGCCTATATTGGGAAAAAGAATGTCTACAAATAAAAACTACACAGAAGAATTGTGTGAAACTAATTTCTGTTCTGTTTGTTCAACTAAAAGAGTTGAACCTTAGTTTTGATTGAGCCGTTCTGAAACACTCTTTCTGTAGAAAATGCAAGTGGAGATTCGGAGCGCTAAGAGGGTAATAGTGGAAAAAGGGATGTCTCCAAATATAAACTACACAGAATCATTTTGTGAAACATCTTTCTGATCTGTGCATTCAACTAACAGAGTTGAACCTTACTTTTGATTGAGCCTTTCTGAAACACTCTTTCTGTAGAAACTGCAATTGGACATTCTGAGCGCTAAGAGGCCTCTATTGGGAAAAATAATATCTTCAAATAAAACTACACAGAAGCATTGTGTGAAACTTATTTCTGATATATTCATTAAGCTAACAGAGTTAAACCATACTTTTGATAGCGCAGTTCTGAACACTCTTTCTGTAGAAAATGCAAGTGGACATTCGGAGCGCTAAGAGGGTAATAGTGGAAAAAGGGTTATATTCAAATATAAACTACACAGTAGCATTCTGTGAAAATTCTTTCTGTTCTGTGCATTCAACTAACAGAGTTGAACCTTACTTTTGATTGAGCCGTTCTGAAACACTCTTTCTGTAGAAACTGCAATTGGACATGCTAAGCGCTAAGAGGCCTACATTGGGAAAAAGAATATCTTCAAATAAAAACTACACAGATGCATTCTGTGAAACTTATTTCTGATCTGTAAATTCAGTTAACAGAGATAAAACATATTTTCGATTGAGCAGTTATGAAACACTCTTTTTGTAGAAAATGCAAGTGGAGATTCGGAGCGCTAAGGGGGTACTAGTGGAAAAAGGAATGTCTTCAAATATAAACTACACAGAATCATTCGGTGAAACTTGTTTCTGATCTGTGCATTCAGCTAACAGAGTTAAACCATACTTTTGATTGAGCAGATCTGAACACTCTTTCTGTAGAAAATGCAACTGGACATTTGGAGCGCTAAGAGCGTAGTAGTGGAAAAAGGAATATATTCAAATATAAACTACACAGAAGCATTCTGTGAAACTTCTTTCTGATCTGAGCATTCAGCTAACAGAGTTAAACCATACTTTTGATTGAGCAGTTTTGAAACACTCTGTCTGTAGAAAATGCAACTGGACATTCGTAGCGCTAAGTGGGTAATAGTGGAAAAAAGAATATGTTCAAATATAAACTACACAGAAGCATTGTATGAAACTTCTTTCTGTTCTGTGCATTCAACTAACAGAGTTGAACCTTACTTTTGATTGAGCCGTTCTGAAACACTCTTTCTGTAGAAACTGCAATTGGACATTCTGAGCGCTAAGAGGCCTATATTGGGAAAAAGAATGTCTACAAATAAAAACTACACAGAAGAATTGTGTGAAACTAATTTCTGTTCTGTTTGTTCAACTAAAAGAGTTGAACCTTAGTTTTGATTGAGCCGTTCTGAAACACTCTTTCTGTACAAAATGCAAGTGGAGATTCGGAGCGCTAAGAGGGTAATAGTGGAAAAAGGGATGTCTCCAAATATAAACTACACAGAATCATTCTGTGAAACTTCTTTCTGATCTGTGCATTCAACTAACAGAGTTGAACCTTACTTTTGATTGAGCCTTTCTGAAACACTCTTTCTGTAGAAACTGCAATTGGACATTCTGAGCGCTAAGAGGCCTCTATTGGGAAAAATAATATCTTCAAATAAAACTACACAGAAGCATTGTGTGAAACTTATTTCTGATATGTTCATTAAGCTAACAGAGTTAAACCATACTTTTGATAGCGCAGTTCTGAACACTCTTTCTGTAGAAAATGCAAGTGGACATTCGGAGCGCTAAGAGGGTAATAGTGGAAAAAGGGTTATATTCAAATATAAACTACACAGTAGCATTCTGTGAAAATTCTTTCTGTTCTGTGCATTCAACTAACAGAGTTGAACCTTACTTTTGATTGAGCCGTTCTGAAACACTCTTTCTGTAGAAACTGCAATTGGACATGCTAAGCGCTAAGAGGCCTACATTGGGAAAAAGAATATCTTCAAATAAAAACTACACAGATGCATTCTGTGAAACTTATTTCTGATCTGTAAATTCAGTTAACAGAGATAAAACATATTTTCGATTGAGCAGTTATGAAACACTCTTTTTGTAGAAAATGCAAGTGGAGATTCGGAGCGCTAAGAGGGTACTAGTGGAAAAAGGAATGTCTTCAAATATAAACTACACAGAATCATTCGGTGAAACTTCTTTCTGATCTGTGCATTCAGCTAACAGAGTTAAACCACACTTTTGATTGAGCAGATCTGAACACTCTTTCTGTAGAAAATGCAACTGGACATTTGGAGCGCTAAGAGCGTAGTAGTGGAAAAAGGAATATATTCAAATATAAACTACACAGAAGCATTCTGTGAAACTTCTTTCTGATCTGAGCTTTCAGCTAACAGAGATAAACCATACTTTTGATTGAGCAGTTTTGAAACACTCTTTCTGTAGAAAATGCAACTGGACATTCGTAGCGCTAAGTGGGTAATAGTGGAAAAAAGAATATGTTCAAATATAAACTACACAGAAGCATTGTATGAAACTTCTTTCTGTTCTGTGCATTCAACTAACAGAGTTGAACCTTACTTTTGATTGAGCTGTTCTGAAACACTCTTTCTGTAGAAACTGCAATTGGACATTCTGAGCGCTAGGAGGCCTATATTGGGAAAAAGAATGTCTACAAATAAAAACTACACAGAAGAATTGTGTGAAACTTCTTTCTGTTCTGTTTGTTCAACTAAAAGAGTTGAACCTTAGTTTTGATTGAGCTGTTCTGAAACACTCTTTCTGTAGAAAATGCAAGTGGAGATTCGGAGCGCTAAGAGGGTAATAGTGGAAAAAGGAATGTCTCCAAATATAAACTACACAGAATCATTCTGTGAAACTTCTTTCTGATCTGTGCATTCAGCTAACAGAGTTAAACCATACTTTTGATTGAGCAGATCTGAACACTCTTTCTGTAGAAAATGCAACTGGACCTTTGGAGCGCTAAGAGAGTAGTAGTGGAAAAAGGAATATATTCAAATATAAACTACACAGAAGCATTCTGTGAAACTTCTTTCTGATCTGAGCATTCAGCTAACAGAGTTAAACCATACTTTTGATTGAGCAGTTTTGAAACACTCTGTCTGTAGAAAATGCAACTGGACATTCGTAGCGCTAAGTGGGTAATAGTGGAAAAAAGAATATGTTCAAATATAAACTACACAGAAGCATTGTATGAAACTTCTTTCTGTTCTGTGCATTCAACTAACAGAGTTGAACCTTACTTTTGATTGAGCCTTTCTGAAACACTCTTTCTGTAGAAAATGCAATTGGACATTCTGAGCGCTAAGAGGCCACTATTGGGAAAAATAATATCTTCAAATAAAAACTACACAGAAGCATTGTGTGAAACTTATTTCTGATATGTTCATTAAGCTAACAGAGTTAAACCATACTTTTGATTGCGCAGTTCTGAACACTCTTTCTGTAGAAAATTCAAGTGGACATTCGGAGCGCTAAGAGGGTCATAGTGGAAAAAGGAATATATTCAAATATAAACTACTCAGTAGCATTCTGTGAAAATTCTTTCTGTTCTGTGCATTCAACTAACAGAGTTGAACCTTACTTTTGATTGAGCCTTTCTGAAACACTCTTTCTGTAGAAACTGCAATTGGACATGCTAAGCGCTAAGAGGCCTACATTGGGAAAAAGAATATCTTCAAATAAAAACAACACAGATGCATTCTGTGAAACTTATTTCTGATCTGTAAATTCAGTTAACAGAGATAAAACATATTTTTGATTGAGCAGTTATGAAACACTCTTTTTGTAGAAAATGCAAGTGGAGATTCGGAGCGCTAAGAGGGTACTAGTGGAAAAAGGAATGTCTTCAAATATAAACTACACAGAATCATTCGGTGAAACTTCTTTCTGATCTGTGCATTCAGCTAACAGAGTTAAACCATACTTTTGATTGAGCAGATCTGAACACTCTTTCTGTAGAAAATGCAACTGGACATTTGGAGCGCTAAGAGCGTAGTAGTGGAAAAAGGAATATATTCAAATATAAACTACACAGAAGCATTCTGTGAAACTTCTTTCTGATCTGAGCATTCAGCTAACAGAGTTAAACCATACTTTTGATTGAGCAGTTTTGAAACACTCTGTCTGTAGAAAATGCAACTGGACATTCGTAGCGCTAAGAGGGTAATAGTGGAAAAAAGAATATGTTCAAATATTAACTACACAGAAGCATTTTATGAAACTTCTTTCTGTTCTGTGCATTCAACTAACAGAGTTGAACCTTACTTTTGATTGAGCCGTTCTGAAACACTCTTTCTGTAGAAACTGCAATTGGACATTCTGAGCGCTAAGAGGCCTATATTGGGAAAAAGAATGTCTACAAATAAAAACTACACAGAAGAATTCTGTGAAACTTCTTTCTGTTCTGTTTGTTCAACTAAAAGAGTTGAACCTTAGTTTTGATTGAGCCGTTCTGAAACACTCTTTCTGTAGAAAATGCAAGTGGAGATTCGGAGCGCTAAGAGGGTAATAGTGGAAAAAGGAATGTCTCCAAATATAAACTACACAGAAACATTCTGTGAAACTTCTTTCTGATCTGTGCATTCAGCTAACAGAGTTAAACCATACTTTTGATTGAGCAGATCTGAACACTCTTTCTGTAGAAAATGCAACTGGACATTTGGAGCGCTAAGAGAGTAGTAGTGGAAAAAGGAATATATTCAAATATAAACTACACAGAAGCATTCTGTGAAACTTCTTTCTGACCTGAGCATTCAGCTAAGAGAGTTAAACCATACTTTTGATTGAGCAGTTTTGAAACACTCTGTCTGTATAAAATGCAACTGGACATTCGTAGCGCTAAGTGAGTAATAGTGGAAAAAAGAATATGTTCAAATATAAACTACACAGAAGCATTGTATGAAACTACTTTCTGTTCTTGCATTAAACTAACAGAGTTGAACCTTACTTTTGATTGAGCCTTTCTGAAACACTCTTTCTGTAGAAACTGCAATTGGACATTCTGAGCGCTAAGAGGCCTCTATTGGGAAAAATAATATCTTCAAATAAAAACTACACAGAAGCATTGTGTGAAACTTATTTCTGATATGTTCATTAAGCTAACAGAGTTAAACCATACTTTTGATTGCGCAGTTCTGAACACTCTTTCTGTAGAAAATGCAAGTGGACATTCGGAGCGCTAAGAGGGTAATAGTGGAAAAAGGAATATATTCAAATATAAACTACACAGTAGCATTCTGTGAAAATTCTTTCTGTTCTGTGCATTCAACTAACAGAGTTGAACCTTACTTTTGATTGAGCCGTTCTGAAACACTCTTTCTGTAGAAACTGCAATTGGACATGCTAAGCGCTAAGAGGCCTACATTGGGAAAAAGAATATCTTCAAATAAAAACTAAACAGATGCATTCTGTGAAACTTATTTCTGATCTGTAAATTCAGTTAACAGAGATAAAACATATTTTTGATTGAGCAGTTATGAAACACTCTTTTTGTAGAAAATGCAAGTGGAGATTCGGAGCGCTAAGAGGGTACTAGTGGAAAAAGGAATGTCTTCAAATATAAACTACACAGAATCATTCGGTGAAACTTCTTTCTGATCTGTGCATTCAGCTAACAGAGTTAAACCATACTTTTGATTGAGCAGATCTGAACACTCTTTCTGTAGAAAATGCAACTGGACATTTGGAGCGCTAAGAGCGTAGTAGTGGAAAAAGGAATATATTCAAATATAAACTACACAGAAGCATTCTGTGAAACTTCTTTCTGATCTGAGCATTCAGCTAACAGAGTTAAACCATACTTTTGATTGAGCAGTTTTGAAACACTCTGTCTGTAGAAAATGCAACTGGACATTCGTAGCGCTAAGAGGGTAATAGTGGAAAAAAGAATATGTTCAAATATTAACTACACAGAAGCATTGTATGAAACTTCTTTCTGTTCTGTGCATTCAACTAACAGAGTTGAACCTTACTTTTGATTGAGCCGTTCTGAAACACTCTTTCTGTAGAAACTGCAATTGGACATTCTGAGCGCTAAGAGGCCTATATTGGGAAAAAGAATGTCTAGAAATAAAAACTACACAGAAGAATTGTGTGAAACTTCTTTCTGTTCTGTTTGTTCAACTAAAAGAGTTGAACCTTAGTTTTGATTGAGCCGTTCTGAAACAGTCTTTCTGTAGAAAATGCAAGTGGAGATTCGGAGCGCTAAGAGGGTAATAGTGGAAAAAGGAATGTCTCCAAATATAAACTACACAGAAACATTCTGTGAAACTTCTTTCTGATCTGTGCATTCAGCTAACAGAGTTAAACCATACTTTTGATTGAGCAGATCTGAACACTCTTTCTGTAGAAAATGCAACTGGACATTTGGAGCGCTAAGAGAGTAGTAGTGGAAAAAGGAATATATTCAAATATAAACTACACAGAAGCATTCTCTGAAACTTCTTTCTGACCTGAGCATTCAGCTAAGAGAGTTAAACCATACTTTTGATTGAGCAGTTTTGAAACACTCTGTCTGTAGAAAATGCAACTGGACATTCGTAGCGCTAAGTGAGTAATAGTGGAAAAAAGAATATGTTCAAATATAAACTACACAGCAGCATTGTATGAAACTACTTTCTGTTCTTGCATTAAACTAACAGAGTTGAACCTTACTTTTGATTGAGCCTTTCTGAAACACTCTTTCTGTAGAAACTGCAATTGGACATTCTGAGCGCTAAGAGGCCTCTATTGGGAAAAATAATATCTTCAAATAAAAACTACACAGAAGCATTGTGTGAAACTTATTTCTGATATGTTCATTAAGCTAACAGAGTTAAACCATACTTTTGATTGCGCAGTTCTGAACACTCTTTCTGTAGAAAATGCAAGTGGACATTCGGAGCGCTAAGAGGGTAATAGTGGAAAAAGGAATATATTCAAATATAAACTACACAGTAGCATTCTGTGAAAATTCTTTCTGTTCTGTGCATTCAACTAACAGAGTTGAACCTTACTTTTGATTGAGCCGTTCTGAAACACTCTTTCTGTAGAAACTGCAATTGGACATGCTAAGCGCTAAGAGGCCTACATTGGGAAAAAGAATATCTTCAAATAAAAACTACACAGATGCATTCTGTGAAACTTATTTCTGATCTGTAAATTCAGTTAACAGAGATAAAACATATTTTTGATTGAGCAGTTATGAAACACTCTTTTTGTAGAAAATGCAAGTGGAGATTCGGAGCGCTAAGAGGGTACTAGTGGAAAAAGGAATGTCTTCAAATATAAACTACACAGAATCATTCGGTGAAACTTGTTTCTGATCTGTGCATTCAGCTAACAGAGTTAAACCATACTTTTGATTGAGCAGATCTGAACACTCTTTCTGTAGAAAATGCAACTGGACATTTGGAGCGCTAAGAGCGTAGTAGTGGAAAAAGGAATATATTCATATATAAACTACACAGAAGCATTCTGTGAAACTTCTTTCTGATCTGAGCATTCAGCTAACAGAGTTAAACCATACTTTTGATTGAGCAGTTTTGAAACACTCTGTCTGTAGAAAATGCAACTGGACATTCGTAGCGCTAAGTGGGTAATAGTGGAAAAAAGAATATGTTCAAATATAAACTACACAGAAGCATTGTATGAAACTTCTTTCTGTTCTGTGCATTCAACTAACAGAGTTGAACCTTACTTTGATTGAGCCGTTCTGAAACACTCTTTCTGTAGAAACTCCAATTGGACATTCTGAGCGCTAAGAGGCCTATATTGGGAAAAAGAATGTCTACAAATAAAAACTACACAGAAGAATTGTGTGAAACTAATTTCTGTTCTGTTTGTTCAACTAAAAGAGTTGAACCTTAGTTTTGATTGAGCCGTTCTGAAACACTCTTTCTGTAGAAAATGCAAGTGGAGATTCGGAGCGCTAAGAGGGTAATAGTGGAAAAAGGGATGTCTCCAAATATAAACTACACAGAATCATTCTGTGAAACTTCTTTCTGATCTGTGCATTCAACTAACAGAGTTGAACCTTACTTTTGATTGAGCCTTTCTGAAACACTCTTTCTGTAGAAACTGCAATTGGACATTCTGAGCGCTAAGAGGCCTCTATTGGGAAAAATAATATCTTCAAATAAAAACTACACAGAAGCATTGTGTGAAACTTATTTCTGATATGTTCATTAAGCTAACAGAGTTAAACCATACTTTTGATAGCGCAGTTCTGAACACTCTTTCTGTAGAAAATGCAAGTGGACATTCGGAGCGCTAAGAGGGTAATTGTGGAAAAAGGGTTATATTCAAATATAAACTACACAGTAGCATTCTGTGAAAATTCTTTCTGTTCTGTGCATTCAACTAACAGAGTTGAACCTTACTTTTGATTGAGCCGTTCTGAAACACTCTTTCTGTAGAAACTGCAATTGGACATGCTAAGCGCTAAGAGGCCTACATTGGGAAAAAGAATATCTTCAAATAAAAACTACACAGATGCATTCTGTGAAACTTATTTCTGATCTGTAAATTCAGTTAACAGAGATAAAACATATTTTCGATTGAGCAGTTATGAAACACTCTTTTTGTAGAAAATGCAAGTGGAGATTCGGAGCGCTAAGAGGGTACTAGTGGAAAAAGGAATGTCTTCAAATATAAACTACACAGAATCATTCGGTGAAACTTCTTTCTGATCTGTGCATTCAGCTAACAGATTTAAACCACACTTTTGATTGAGCAGATCTGAACACTCTTTCTGTAGAAAATGCAACTGGACATTTGGAGCGCTAAGAGCGTAGTAGTGGAAAAAGGAATATATTCAAATATAAACTACACAGAAGCATTCTGTGAAACTTCTTTCTGATCTGAGCATTCAGCTAACAGAGTTAAACCATACTTTTGATTGAGCAGTTTTGAAACACTCTGTCTGTAGAAAATGCAACTGGACATTCTTAGCGCTAAGTGGGTAATAGTGGAAAAAAGAATATGTTCAAATATAAACCACACAGAAGCATTGTATGAAACTTCTTTCTGTTCTGTGCATTCAACTAACAGAGTTGAACCTTACTTTTGATTGAGCCTTTCTGAAACACTCTTTCTGTAGAAACTGCAATTGGACATTCTGAGCGCTAAGAGGCCTCTATTGGGAAAAATAATATCTTCAAATAAAAACTACACAGAAGCATTGTGTGAAACTTATTTCTGATATGTTCATTAAGCTAACAGAGTTAAACCATACTTTTGATTGCGCAGTTCTGAACACTCTTTCTGTAGAAAATGCAAGTGGACATTCGGAGCGCTAAGAGGGTAATAGTGGAAAAAGGGTTATATTCAAATAGAAACTACACAGTAGCATTCTGTGAAAATTCTTTCTGTTCTGTGCATTCAACTAACAGAGTTGAACCTTACTTTTGATTGAGCCGTTCTGAAACACTCTTTCTGTAGAAACTGCAATTGGACATGCTAAGCGCTAAGAGGCCTACATTGGGAAAAAGAATATCTTCAAATAAAAACTACACAGATGCATTCTGTGAAACTTATTTCTGATCTGTAAATTCAGTTAACAGAGATAAAACATATTTTTGATTGAGCAGTTATGAAACACTCTTTTTGTAGAAAATGCAAGTGGAGATTCGGAGCGCTAAGAGGGTACTAGTGGAAAAAGGAATGTCTTCAAATATAAACTACACAGAATCATTCGGTGAAACTTCTTTCTGATCTGTGCATTCAGCTAACAGAGTTAAACCATACTTTTGATTGAGCAGATCTGAACACTCTTTCTGTAGAAAATGCAACTGGACATTTGGAGCGCTAAGAGCGTAGTAGTGGAAAAAGGAATATATTCAAATATAAACTACACAGAAGCATTCTGTGAAACTTCTTTCTGATCTGAGCATTCAGCTAACAGAGTTAAACCATACTTTTGATTGAGCAGTTTTGAAACACTCTGTCTGTAGAAAATGCAACTGGACATTCGTAGCGCTAAGTGGGTAATAGTGGAAAAAAGAATATCTTCAAATATAAACTACACAGAAGCATTGTATGAAACTTCTTTCTGTTCTGTGCATTCAACTAACAGAGTTGAACCTTACTTTTGATTGAGCCGTTCTGAAACACTCTTTCTGTAGAAACTGCAATTGGACATTCTGAGCGCTAAGAGGCCTATATTGGGAAAATAATGTCTACAAATAAAAACTACACAGAAGAATTGTGTGAAACTTCTTTCTGTTCTGTTTGTTCAACTAAAAGAGTTGAACCTTAGTTTTGATTGAGCCGTTCTGAAACACTCTTTCTGTAGAAAATGCAAGTGGAGATTCGGAGCGCTAAGAGGGTAATAGTGGAAAAAGGAATGTCTCCAAATATAAACTACACAGAAACATTCTGTGAAACTTCTTTCTGATCTGTGCATTCAGCTAACAGAGTTAAACCATACTTTTGATTGAGCAGATCTGAACACTCTTTCTGTAGAAAATGCAACTGGACATTTGGAGCGCTAAGAGAGTAGTAGTGGAAAAAGGAATATATTCAAATATAAACTACACAGAAGCATTCTGTGAAACTTCTTTCTGACCTGAGCATTCAGCTAAGAGAGTTAAACCATACTTTTGATTGAGCAGTTTTGAAACACTCTGTCTGTATAAAATGCAACTGGACATTCGTAGCGCTAAGTGAGTAATAGTGGAAAAAAGAATATGTTCAAATATAAACTACACAGAAGCATTGTATGAAACTACTTTCTGTTCTTGTATTAAACTAACAGAGTTGAACCTTACATTTGATTGAGCCTTTCTGAAACACTCTTTCTGTAGAAACTGCAATTGGACATTCTGAGCGCTAAGAGGCCTCTATTGGGAAAAATAATATCTTCAAATAAAAACTACACAGAAGCATTGTGTGAAACTTATTTCTGATATGTTCATTAAGCTAACAGAGTTAAACCATACTTTTGATTGCGCAGTTCTGAACACTCTTTCTGTAGAAAATGCAAGTGGACATTCGGAGCGCTAAGAGGGTAATAGTGGAAAAAGGAATATATTCAAATATAAACTACACAGTAGCATTCTGTGAAAATTCTTTCTGTTCTGTGCATTCAACTAACAGAGTTGAACCTTACTTTTGATTGAGCCGTTCTGAAACACTCTTTCTGTAGAAACTGCAATTGGACATGCTAAGCGCTAAGAGGCCTACATTGGGAAAAAGAATATCTTCAAATAAAAACTACACAGATGCATTCTGTGAAACTTATTTCTGATCTGTAAATTCAGTTAACAGAAATAAAACATATTTTTGATTGAGCAGTTATGAAACACTCTTTTTGTAGAAAATGCAAGTGGAGATTCGGAGCGCTAAGAGGGTACTAGTGGAAAAAGGAATGTCTTCAAATATAAACTACACAGAATCATTCGGTGAAACTTGTTTCTGATCTGTGCATTCAGCTAACAGAATTAAACCATACTTTTGATTGAGCAGATCTGAACACTCTTTCTGTAGAAAATGCAACTGGACATTTGGAGCGCTAAGAGCGTAGTAGTGGAAAAAGGAATATATTAAAATATAAACTACACAGAAGCATTCTGTGAAACTTCTTTCTGGTCTGAGCATTCAGCTAACAGAGTTAAACCATACTTTTGATTGAGCAGTTTTGAAACACTCTGTCTGTAGAAAATGCAACTGGACATTCGTAGCGCTAAGTGGGTAATATTGGAAAAAAGAATATGTTCAAATATAAACTACACAGAAGCATTGTATGAAACTTCTTTCTGTTCTGTGCATTCAACTAACAGAGTTGAACCTTACTTTTGATTGAGCCGTTCTGAAACACTCTTTCTGTAGAAACTGCAATTGGACATTCTGAGCGCTAAGAGGCCTATATTGGGAAAAAGAATGTCTACAAATAAAAACTACACAGAAGAATTGTGTGAAACTTCTTTCTGTTCTGTTTGTTCAACTAAAAGAGTTGAACCTTAGTTTTGATTGAGCCGTTCTGAAACACTCTTTCTGTAGAAAATGCAAGTGGAGATTCGGAGCGCTAAGAGGGTAATAGTGGAAAAAGGAATGTCTCCAAATATAAACTACACAGAATCATTCTGTGAAACTTCTTTCTGATCTGTGCATTCAGCTAACAGAGTTAAACCATACTTTTGATTGAGCAGATCTGAACGCTCTTTCTGTAGAAAATGCAACTGGACATTTGGAGCGCTAAGAGAGTAGTAGTGGAAAAAGGAATATATTCAAATATAAACTACACAGAAGCATTCTGTGAAACTTCTTTCTGACCTGAGCATTCAGCTAAGAGAATTAAACCATACTTTTGATTGAGCAGTTTTGAAACACTCTGTCTGTAGAAAATGCAACTGGACATTCGTAGCGCTAAGTGGGTAATAGTGGAAAAAAGAATATGTTCAAATATAAACTACACAGAAGCATTGTATGAAACTCCTTTCTGTTCTGTGCATTCAACTAACAGAGTTGAACCTTACTTTTGATTGAGCCGTTCTGAAACACTCTTTCTGTAGAAACTGCAATTGGACATTCTGAGCGCTAAGAGGCCTCTATTGCGAAAAATAATATCTTCAAATAAAAACTACACAGAAGCATTGTGTGAAACTTATTTCTGATATGTTCATTAAGCTAACAGAGTTAAACCATACTTTTGATTGCGCAGTTCTGAACACTCTTTCTGTAGAAAATGCAAGTGGACATTCGGAGCGCTAAGAGGGTAATAGTGGAAAAAGGAATATATTCAAATATAAACTACACAGTAGCATTCTGTGAAAATTCTTTCTGTTCTGTGCATTCAACTAACAGAGTTGAACCTTACTTTTGATTGAGCCGTTCTGAAACACTCTTTCTGTAGAAACTGCAATTGGACATGCTAAGCGCTAAGAGGCCTACATTGGGAAAAACAATATCTTCAAATAAAAACTACACAGATGCATTCTGTGAAACTTATTTCTGATCTCTAAATTCAGTTAACAGAGAAAAAACATATTTTTGATTGAGCAGTTTGAAACACTCTTTTTGTAGAAAATGCAAGTGGAGATTCGGAGCGCTAAGAGGGTAATAGTGGAAAAAGGAATGTCTTCAAATATAAACTACACAGAATCATTCGGTGAAACTTCTTTCTGATCTGTGCATTCAGCTAACAGAGTTAAACCATACTTTTGATTGAGCAGATCTGAACACTCTTTCTGTAGAAAATGCAACTGGACATTTGGAGCGCTAAGAGCGTAGTAGTGGAAAAAGGAATATATTCAAATATAAACTACACAGAAGCATTCTGTGAAACATCTTTCTGATCTGAGCATTCAGCTAACCGAGTTAAACCATACTTTTGATTGAGCAGTTTTGAAACCCTCTGTCTGTAGAAAATGCAACTGGGCATTCGTAGCGCTAAGTGGGTAATAGTGGAAAATAGAATATGTTCAAATATAAACTACACAGAAGCATTGTATGAAACTTCTTTCTGTTCTGTGCATTCAACTAACAGAGTTGAACCTTACTTTTGATTGAGCCGTTCTGAAACACTCTTTCTGTAGAAACTGCAATTGGACATTCTGAGCGCTAGGAGGCCTATATTGGGAAAAAGAATGTCTACAAATAAAAACTACACAGAAGAATTGTGTGAAACTTCTTTCTGTTCTGTTTGTTCAACTAAAAGAGTTGAACCTTAGTTTTGATTGAGCTGTTCTGAAACACTCTTTCTGTAGAAAATGCAAGTGGAGATTCGGAGCGCTAAGAGGGTAATAGTGGAAAAAGGAATGTCTCCAAATATAAACTACACAGAATCATTCTGTGAAACTTCTTTCTGATCTGTGCATTCAGCTAACAGAGTTAAACCATACTTTTGATTGAGCAGATCTGAACACTCTTTCTGTAGAAAATGCAACTGGACATTTGGAGCGCTAAGAGAGTAGTAGTGGAAAAAGGAATATATTCAAATATAAACTACACAGAAGCATTCTGTGAAACTTCTTTCTGATCTGAGGATTCAGCTAACAGGGTTAAACCATACTTTTGATTGAGCAGTTTTGAAACACTCTGTCTGTAGAAAATGCAACTGGACATTCGTAGCGCTAAGTGGGTAATAGTGGAAAAAAGAATATGTTCAAATATAAACTACACAGAAGCATTGTATGAAACTTCTTTCTGTTCTGTGCATTCAACTATCAGAGTTGAAACTTACTTTTGATTGAGCCTTTCTGAAACACTCTTTCTGTAGGAACTGCAATTGGACATTTTGAGCGCTAAGAGACCTCTATTGGGAAAAATAATATCTTCAAATAAAAACTACACAGAAGCATTGTGTGAAACTTATTTCTGATATGTTCATTAAGCTAACAGAGTTAAACCATACTTTTGATTGCGCAGTTCTGAACACTCTTTCTGTAGAAAATGCAAGTGGACATTCGGAGCGCTAAGAGGGTAATAGAGGAAAAAGGAATATATTCAAATATAAACTACAGAGTAGCATTCTGTGAAAATTCTTTCTGTTCTGTGCATTCAACTAACAGAGTTGAACCTTACTTTTGATTGAGCCGTTCTGAAACACTCTTTCTGTAGAAAGTGCAATTGGACATGCTAAGCGCTAAGAGGCCTACATTGGGAAAAAGAATATCTTCAAATAAAAACTGCACAGATGCATTCTGTGAAACTTATTTCTGATCTGTAAATTCAGTTAACAGAGATAAAACATATTTTTGATTGAGCAGTTATGAAACACTCTTTTTGTAGAAAATGCAAGTGGAGATTCGGAGCGCTAAGTGGGTACTAGTGGAAAAAGGAATGTCTTCAAATATAAACTACACAGAATCATTCGGTGAAACTTCTTTCTGATCTGTGCATTCAGCTAACAGAGTTAAACCATACTTTTGATTGAGCAGATCTGAACACTCTTTCTGTAGAAAATGCAACTGGACATTTGGAGCGCTAAGAGCGTAGTAGTGGAAAAAGGAATATATTCAAATATAAACTACACAGAAGCATTCTGTGAAACTTCTTTCTGATCTGAGCATTCAGCTAACAGAGTTAAACCATACTTTTGATTGAGCAGTTTTGAAACACTCTGTCTGTAGAAAATGCAACTGGACATTCGTAGCGCTAAGTGGGTAATAGTGGAAAAAGAATATGTTCAAATATAAACTACACAGAAGCATTGTATGAAACTTCTTTCTGTTCTGTGCATTCAACTAACAGAGTTGAACCTTACTTTTGATTGAGCCGTTCTGAAACACTCTTTCTGTAGAAACTGCAATTGGACATTCTGAGCGCTAAGAGGCCTATATTGGGAAAAAGAATGTCTACAAATAAAAACTACACAGAAGAATTGTGTGAAACTTCTTTCTGTTCTGTTTGTTCAACTAAAAGAGTTGAACCTTAGTTTTGATTGAGCCGTTCTGAAACACTCTTTCTGTAGAAAATGCAAGTGGAGATTCGGAGCGCTAAGAGGGTAATAGTGGAAAAAGGAATGTCTCCAAATATAAACTACACAGAATCATTCTGTAAAACTTCTTTCTGATCTGTGCTTTCAGCTAACAGAGTTAAACCATACTTTTGATTGAGCAGATCTGAACACTCTTTCTGTAGAAAATGCAACTGGACATTTGGAGCGCTAAGAGAGTAGTAGTGGAAAAAGGAATATATTCAAATATAAACTACACAGAAGCATTCTGTGAAGCTTCTTTCTGATCTGAGGATTCAGCTAACAGAGTTAAACCATACTTTTGATTGAGCAGTTTTGATACACTCTGTCTGTAGAAAATGCAACTGGACATTCGTAGCGCTAAGTGGGTAATAGTGGAAAAAAGAATATGTTCAAATATAAACTACACAGAAGCATTGTATGAAACTTCTTTCTGTTCTGTGCATTCAACTAACAGAGTTGAAACTTACTTTTGATTGAGCCTTTCTGAAACACTCTTTCTGTAGGAACTGCAATTGGACATTCTGAGCGCTAAGAGACCTCTATTGGGAAAAATAATATCTTCAAATAAAAACTACACAGAAGCATTGTGTGAAACTTATTTCTGATATGTTCATTAAGCTAACAGAGTTAAACCATACTTTTGATTGCGCAGTTCTGAACACTCTTTCTGTAGAAAATGCAAGTGGACATTCGGAGCGCTAAGAGGGTAATAGTGGAAAAAGGAATATATTCAAATATAAACTACACAGTAGCATTCTGTGAAAATTCTTTCTGTTCTGTGCATTCAACTAACAGAGTTGAACCTTACTTTTGATTGAGCCGTTCTGAAACACTCTTTCTGTAGAAACTGCAATTGGACATGCTAAGCGCTAAGAGGCCTACATTGGGAAAAAGAATATCTTCAAATAAAAACTACACAGATGCATTCTGTGAAACTTATTTCTGATCTGTAAATTCAGTTAACAGAGATAAAACATATTTTTGATTGAGCAGTTATGAAACACTCTTTTTGTAGAAAATGCAAGTGGAGATTCGGAGCGCTAAGAGGGTACTAGTGGAAAAAGGAATGTCTTCAAATATAAACTACACAGAATCATTCGGTGAAACTTCTTTCTGATCTGTGCATTCAGCTAACAGAGTTAAACCATATTTTTGATTGAGCAGATCTGAACACTCTTTCTGTAGAAAATGCAACTGGACATTTGGAGCGCTAAGAGCGTAGTAGTGGAAAAAGGAATATATTCAAATATAAACTACACAGAAGCATTCTGTGAAACTTCTTTCTGATCTGAGCATTCAGCTAACAGAGTTAAACCATACTTTTGATTGAGCAGTTTTGAAACACTCTGTCTGTAGAAAATGCAACTGGACATTCGTAGCGCTAAGTGGGTAATAGTGGAAAAAAGAATATGTTCAAATATAAACTACACAGAAGCATTGTATGAAACTTCTTTCTGTTCTGTGCATTCAACTAACAGAGTTGAACCTTACTTTTGATTGAGCCGTTCTGAAACACTCTTTCTGTAGAAACTGCAATTGGACATTCTGAGCGCTAAGAGGCCTATATTGGGAAAAAGAATGTCTACAAATAAAAACTACACAGAAGAATTGTGTGAAACTTCTTTCTGTTCTGTTTGTTCAACTAAAAGAGTTGAACCTTAGTTTTGATTGAGCTGTTCTGAAACACTCTTTCTGTAGAAAATGCAAGTGGAGATTCGGAGCGCTAAGAGGGTAATAGTGGAAAAAGGAATGTCTCCAAATATAAACTACACAGAATCATTCTGTGAAACTTCTTTCTGATCTCTGCATTCAGCTAACAGAGGTAAACCATACTTTTGATTGAGCAGATCTGAACACTCTTTCTGTAGAAAATGCAACTGGACATTTGGAGCGCTAAGAGAGTAGTAGTGGAAAAAGGAATATATTCAAATATAAACTACACAGAAGCATTCTGTGAAACTTCTTTCTGACCTGAGCATTCAGCTAAGAGAGTTAAACCATACTTTTGATTGAGCAGTTTTGAAACACTCTGTCTGTAGAAAATGCAACTGGACATTCGTAGCGCTAAGTGGGTAATAGTGGAAAAAAGAATATGTTCAAATATAAACTACACAGAAGCATTGTATGAAACTTCTTTCTGTTCTGTGCATTCAACTAACAGAGTTGAACCTTACTTTTGATTGAGCCGTTCTGAAACACTCTTTCTGTAGAAACTGCAATTGGACATTCTGAGCGCTAGGAGGCCTACATTGGGAAAAAGAATGTCTACAAATAAAAACTACACAGAAGAATTGTGTGAAACTTCTTTCTGTTCTGTTTGTTCAACTAAAAGAGTTGAACCTTAGTTTTGATTGAGCCGTTCTGAAACACTCTTTCTGTAGAAAATGCAAGTGGAGATTCGGAGCGCTTAGAGGGTAATAGTGGAAAAAGGAATGTCTCCAAATATAAACTACACAGAATCATTCTGTGAAACTTCTTTCTGATCTGTGCATTCAGCTAACAGAATTAAACCATACTTTTGATTGAGCAGATCAGAATACTCTTTCTGTAGAAAATGCAACTGGACATTTGGAGCGCTAAGAGAGTAGTAGTGGAAAAAGGAATATATTCAAATATAAACTACACAGAAGCATTCTGTGAAACTTCTTTCTGATCTGAGCATTCAGCTAACAGAGTTAAACCATACTTTTGATTGAGCAGTTTTGAAACACTCTGTCTGTAGAAAATGCAACTGGACATTCGTAGCGCTAAGTGGGTAATAGTGGAAAAAAGAATATGTTCAAATATAAACTACACAGAAGCATTGTATGAAACTTCTTTCTGTTCTGTGCATTCAACTAACAGAGTTGAACCTTACTTTTGATTGAGCCTTTCTGAAACACTCTTTCTGTAGAAACTGCAATTGGACATTCTGAGCGCTAAGAGGCCTCTATTGGGAAAAATAATATCTTCAAATAAAAACTACACAGAAGCATTGTGTGAAACTTATTTCTGATATGTTCATTAAGCTAACAGAGTTAAACCATACTTTTGATTGCGCAGTTCTGAACACTCTTTCTGTAGAAAATGCAAGTGGACATTCGGAGCGCTAAGAGGGTAATAGTGGAAAAAGGAATATATTCAAATATAAACTACACAGTAGCATTCTGTGGAAATTCTTTCTGTTCTGTGCATTCAACTAACAGAGTTGAACCTTACTTTTGATTGAGCCGTTCTGAAACACTCTTTCTGTAGAAACTGCAATTGGACATGCTAAGCACTAAGAGGCCTACAATGGGAAAAAGAATATCTTCAAATAAAAACTACACAGATGCATTCTGTGAAACTTATTTCTGATCTGTAAATTCAGTTAACAGAGATAAAACATATTTTTGATTGAGCAGTTATGAAACACTCTTTTTGTAGAAAATGCAAGTGGAGATTCGGAGCGCTAAGAGGGTACTAGTGGAAAAAGGAATGTCTTCAAATATAAACTACACAGAATCATTCGGTGAAACTTCTTTCTGATCTGTGCATTCAGCTAACAGAGTTAAACCATACTTTTGATTGAGCAGATCTGAACACTCATTCTGTAGAAAATGCAACTGGACATTTGGAGCGCTAAGAGCGTAGTAGTGGAAAAAGGAATATATTCAAATATAAACTACACAGAAGCATTCTGTGAAACTTCTTTCTGATCTGAGCATTCAGCTAACAGAGTTAAACCATACTTTTGATTGAGCAGTTTTGAAACACTCTGTCTGTAGAAAATGCAACTGGGCATTCGTAGCGCTAAGTGGGTAATAGTGGAAAAAAGAATATGTTCAAATATAAACTACACAGAAGCATTGTATGAAACTTCTTTCTGTTCTGTGCATTCAACTAACAGAGTTGAACCTTACTTTTGATTGAGCCGTTCTGAAACACTCTTTCTGTAGAAACTGCAATTGGACATTCTGAGAGCTAAGAGGCCTCTATTGGGAAAAATAATATCTTCAAATAAAAACTACACAGAAGCATTGTGTGAAACTTATTTCTGATATGTTCATTAAGCTAACAGAGTTAAACCATACTTTTGATTGCGCAGTTCTGAACACTCTTTCTGTAGAAAATGCAAGTGGACATTCGGAGCGCTAGGAGGGTAATAGTGGAAAAAGGAATATATTCAAATATAAAGTACACAGTAGCATTCTGTGAAAATTCTTTCTGTTCTGTGCATTCAACTAACAGAGTTGAACCTTACTTTTCATTGAGCCGTTCTGAAACACTCTTTCTGTAGAAACTGCAATTGGACATGCTAAGCGCTAAGAGGCCTACATTGGGAAAAAGAATATCTTCAAATAAAAACTACACAGATGCATTCTGTGAAACTTATTTCTGATCTGTAAATTCAGTTAACAGAGAAAAAACATATTTTTGATTGAGCAGTTATGAAACACTCTTTTTGTAGAAAATGCAAGTGGAGATTCGGAGCGCTAAGTGGGTACTAGTGGAAAAAGGAATGTCTTCAAATATAAACTACACAGAATCATTCGGTGAAACTTCTTTCTGATCTGTGCATTCAGCTAACAGAGTTAAACCATACTTTTGATTGAGCAGATCTGAACACTCTTTCTGTAGAAAATGCAACTGGACATTTGGAGCGCTAAGAGCGTAGTAGTGGAAAAAGGAATATATTCAAATATAAACTACACAGAAGCATTCTGTGAAACTTCTTTCTGATCTGAGCTTTCAGCTAACAGAGTTAAACCATACTTTTGATTGAGCAGTTTTGAAACACTCTGTCTGTAGAAAATGCAACTGGACATTCGTAGCGCTAAGTGGGTAATAGTGGAAAAAAGAATATGTTCAAATATAAACTACACAGAAGCATTTTATGAAACTTCTTTCTGTTCTGTGCATTCAACTAACAGAGTTGAACCTTACTTTTGATTGAGCCGTTCTGAAACACTCTTTCTGTAGAAACTGCAATTGGACATTCTGAGCGCTAGGAGGCCTATATTGGGAAAAAGAATGTCTACAAATAAAAACTACACAGAAGAATTGTGTGAAACTTCTTTCTGTTCTGTTTGTTCAAATAAAAGAGTTGAACCTTAGTTTTGATTGACCCGTTCTGAAACACTCTTTCTGTAGAAAATGCAAGTGGAGATTCGGAGCGCTAAGAGGGTAATAGTGGAAAAAGGAATGTCTCCAAATATAAACTACACAGAATCATTCTGTGAAACTTCTTTCTGATCTGTGCATTCAGCTAACAGAGTTAAACCATACTTTTGATTGAGCAGATCTGAACACTCTTTCTGTAGAAAATGCAACTGGACATTTGGAGCGCTAAGAGAGTAGTAGTGGAAAAAGGAATATATTCAAATATAAACTACACAGAAGCATTCTGTGAAACTTCTTTCTGATCAGAGGATTCAGCTAACAGATTTAAACCATACTTTTGATTGAGCAGTTTGAAACACTCTGTCTGTAGAAAATGCAAATGGACATTCGTAGCGCTAAGTGGGTAATAGTGGAAAAAAGAATATGTTCAAATATAAACTACACAGAAGCATTGTATGAAACTTCTTTCTGTTCTGTGCATTCAACTAACAGAGTTGAACCTTACTTTTGATTGAGCCTTTCTGAAACACTCTTTCTGTAGAAACTGCAAATGGACATTCTGAGCGCTAAGAGGCCTCTATTGGGAAAAATAATATCTTCAAATAAAAACTACACAGAAGCATTGTGTGAAACTTATTTCTGATATGTTCATTAAGCTAACAGAGTTAAACCATACTTTTGATTGCGCAGTTCTGAACACTCTTTCTGTAGAAAATGCAAGTGGACATTCGGAGCGCTAAGAGGGTAATAGTGGAAAAAGGAATATATTCAAATATAAACTACACAGTAGCACTCTGTGAAAATTCTTTCTGTTCTGTGCATTCAACTAACAGAGTTGAACCTTACTTTTGATTGAGCCGTTCTGAAACACTCTTTCTGTAGAAACTGCAATTGGACATGCTAAGCGCTAAGAGGCCTACATTGGGAAAAAGAATATCTTCAAATAAAAACTACACAGATGCATTCTGTGAAACTTATTTCTGATCTGTAAATTCAGTTAACAGAGATAAAACATATTTTTGATTGAGCAGTTATGAAACACTCTTTTTGTAGAAAATGCAAGTGGAGATTCGGAGCGCTAAGAAGGTACTAGTGGAAAAAGGAATGTCTTCAAATATAAACTACACAGAATCATTCGGTGAAACTTCTTTCTGATCTGTGCATTCAGCTAACAGAGGTAAACCATACTTTTGATTGAGCAGATCTGAACACTCTTTCTGTAGAAAATGCAACTGGACATTTGGAGCGCTAAGAGAGTAGTAGTGGAAAAAGGAATATATTCAAATATAAACTACACAGAAGCATTCTGTGAAACTTCTTTCTGACCTGAGCATTCAGCTAAGAGAGTTAAACCATACTTTTGATTGAGCAGTTTTGAAACACTCTGTCTGTAGAAAATGCAACTGGACCTTCGTAGCGCTAAGTGGGTAATAGTGGAAAAAAGAATATGTTCAAATATAAACTACACAGAAGCATTGTATGAAACTTCTTTCTGTTCTGTGCATTCAACTAACAGAGTTGAACCTTACTTTTGATTGAGCCGTTCTGAAACACTCTTTCTGTAGAAACTGCAATTGGACATTCTGAGCGCTAGGAGGCCTACATTGGGAAAAAGAATGTCTACAAATAAAAACTACACAGAAGAATTGTGTGAAACTTCTTTCTGTTCTGTTTGTTCAACTAAAAGAGTTGAACCTTAGTTTTGATTGAGCCGTTCTGAAACACTCTTTCTGTAGAAAATGCAAGTGGAAATTCGGAGCGCTTAGAGGGTAATAGTGGAAAAAGGAATGTCTCCAAATATAAACTACACAGAATCATTCTGTGAAACTTCTTTCTGATCTGTGCATTCAGCTAACAGAATTAAACCATACTTTTGATTGAGCAGATCAGAACACTCTTTCTGTAGAAAATGCAACTGGACATTTGGAGCGCTAAGAGAGTAGTAGTGGAAAAAGGAATATATTCAAATATAAACTACACAGAAGCATTCTGTGAAACTTCTTTCTGATCTGAGCATTCAGCTAACAGAGTTAAACCATACTTTTGATTGAGCAGTTTTGAAACACTCTGTCTGTAGAAAATGCAACTGGACATTTGTAGCGCTAAGTGGGTAATAGTGGAAAAAAGAATATGTTCAAATATAAACTACACAGAAGCATTGTATGAAACTTCTTTCTGTTCTGTGCATTCAACTAACAGAGTTGAACCTTACTTTTGATTGAGCCTTTCTGAAACACTCTTTCTGTAGAAACTGCAATTGGACATTCTGAGCGCTAAGAGGCCTCTATTGGGAAAAATAATATCTTCAAATAAAAACTACACAGAAGCATTGTGTGAAACTTATTTCTGATATGTTCATTAAGCTAACAGAGTTAAACCATACTTTTGATTGCGCAGTTCTGAACACTCTTTCTGTAGAAAATGCAAGTGGACATTCGGAGCGCTAAGAGGGTAATAGTGGAAAAAGGAATATATTCAAATATAAACTACACAGTAGCATTCTGTGGAAATTCTTTCTGTTCTGTGCATTCAACTAACAGAGTTGAACCTTACTTTTGATTGAGCCGTTCTGAAACACTCTTTCTGTAGAAACTGCAATTGGACATGCTAAGCACTAAGAGGCCTACAATGGGAAAAAGAATATCTTCAAATAAAAACTACACAGATGCATTCTGTGAAACTTATTTCTGATCTGTAAATTCAGTTAACAGAGATAAAACATATTTTTGATTGAGCAGTTATGAAACACTCTTTTTGTAGAAAATGCAAGTGGAGATTCGGAGCGCTAAGAGGGTACTAGTGGAAAAAGGAATGTCTTCAAATATAAACTACACAGAATCATTCGGTGAAACTTCTTTCTGATCTGTGCATTCAGCTAACAGAGTTAAACCATACTTTTGATTGAGCAGATCTGAACACTCTTTCTGTAGAAAATGCAACTGGACATTTGGAGCGCTAAGAGAGTAGTAGTGGAAAAAGGAATATATTCAAATATAAACTACACAGAAGCATTCTGTGAAACTTCTTTCTGATCAGAGGATTCAGCTAACAGATTTAAACCATACTTTTGATTGAGCAGTTTGAAACACTCTGTCTGTAGAAAATGCAACTGGACATTCGTAGCGCTAAGTGGGTAATAGTGGAAAAAAGAATATGTTCAAATATAAACTACACAGAAGCATTGTATGAAACTTCTTTCTGTTCTGTGCATTCAACTAACAGAGTTGAACCTTACATTTGATTGAGCCTTTCTGAAACACTCTTTCTGTAGAAACTGCAAATGGACATTCTGAGCGCTAAGAGGCCTCTATTGGGAAAAATAATATCTTCAAATAAAAACTACACAGAAGCATTGTGTGAAACTTATTTCTGATATGTTCATTAAGCTAACAGAGTTAAACCATACTTTTGATTGCGCAGTTCTGAACACTCTTTCTGTAGAAAATGCAAGTGGACATTCGGAGCGCTAAGAGGGTAATAGTGGAAAAAGGAATATATTCAAATATAAACTACACAGTAGCATTCTGTGAAAATTATTTCTGTTCTGTGCATTCAACTAACAGAGTTGAACCTTACTTTTGATTGAGCCGTTCTGAAACACTCTTTCTGTAGAAACTGCAATTGGACATGCTAAGGGCTAAGAGGCCTACATTGGGAAAAAGAATATCTTCAAATAAAAACTACACAGATGCATTCTGTGAAACTTATTTCTGATCTGTAAATTCAGTTAACAGAGATAAAACATATTTTTGATTGAGCAGTTATGAAACACTCTTTTTGTAGAAAATGCAAGTGGAGATTCGGAGCGCTAAGAAGGTACTAGTGGAAAAAGGAATGTCTTCAAATATAAACTACACAGAATCATTCGGTGAAACTTCTTTCTGATCTGTGCATTCAGCTAACAGAGGTAAACCATACTTTTGATTGAGCAGATCTGAACACTCTTTCTGTAGAAAATGCAACTGGACATTTGGAGCGCTAAGAGAGTAGTAGTGGAAAAAGGAATATATTCAAATATAAACTACACAGAAGCATTCTGTGAAACTTCTTTCTGACCTGAGCATTCAGCTAAGAGAGTTAAACCATACTTTTGATTGAGCAGTTTTGAAACACTCTGTCTGTAGAAAATGCAACTGGACCTTCGTAGCGCTAAGTGGGTAATAGTGGAAAAAAGAATATGTTCAAATATAAACTACACAGAAGCATTGTATGAAACTTCTTTCTGTTCTGTGCATTCAACTAACAGAGTTGAACCTTACTTTTGATTGAGCCGTTCTGAAACACTCTTTCTGTAGAAACTGCAATTGGACATTCTGAGCGCTAGGAGGCCTACATTGGGAAAAAGAATGTCTACAAATAAAAACTACACAGAAGAATTGTGTGAAACTTCTTTCTGTTCTGTTTGTTCAACTAAAAGAGTTGAACCTTAGTTTTGATTGAGCCGTTCTGAAACACTCTTTCTGTAGAAAATGCAAGTGGAGATTCGGAGCGCTTAGAGGGTAATAGTGGAAAAAGGAATGTCTCCAAATATAAACTACACAGAATCATTCTGTGAAACTTCTTTCTGATCTGTGCATTCAGCTAACAGAATTAAACCATACTTTTGATTGAGCAGATCAGAACACTCTTTCTGTAGAAAATGCAACTGGACATTTGGAGCGCTAAGAGAGTAGTAGTGGAAAAAGGAATATATTCAAATATAAACTACACAGAAGCATTCTGTGAAACTTCTTTCTGATCTGAGCATTCAGCTAACAGAGTTAAACCATACTTTTGATTGAGCAGTTTTGAAACACTCTGTCTGTAGAAAATGCAACTGGACATTCGTAGCGCTAAGTGGGTAATAGTGGAAAAAAGAATATGTTCAAATATAAACTACACAGAAGCATTGTATGAAACTTCTTTCTGTTCTGTGCATTCAACTAACAGAGTTGAACCTTACTTTTGATTGAGCCTTTCTGAAACACTCTTTCTGTAGAAACTGCAATTGGACATTCTGAGCGCTAAGAGGCCTCTATTGGGAAAAATAATATCTTCAAATAAAAACTACACAGAAGCATTGTGTGAAACTTATTTCTGATATGTTCATTAAGCTAACAGAGTTAAACCATACTTTTGATTGCGCAGTTCTGAACACTCTTTCTGTAGAAAATGCAAGTGGACATTCGGAGCGCTAAGAGGGTAATAGTGGAAAAAGGAATATATTCAAATATAAACTACACAGTAGCATTCTGTGGAAATTCTTTCTGTTCTGTGCATTCAACTAACAGAGTTGAACCTTACTTTTGATTGAGCCGTTCTGAAACACTCTTTCTGTAGAAACTGCAATTGGACATGCTAAGCACTAAGAGGCCTACAATGGGAAAAAGAATATCTTCAAATAAAAACTACACAGATGCATTCTGTGAAACTTATTTCTGATCTGTAAATTCAGTTAACAGAGATAAAACATATTTTTGATTGAGCAGTTATGAAACACTCTTTTTGTAGAAAATGCAAGTGGAGATTCGGAGCGCTAAGAGGGTACTAGTGGAAAAAGGAATGTCTTCAAATATAAACTACACAGAATCATTCGGTGAAACTTCTTTCTGATCTGTGCATTCAGCTAACAGAGTTAAACCATACTTTTGATTGAGCAGATCTGAACACTCATTCTGTAGAAAATGCAACTGGACATTTGGAGGGCTAAGAGCGTAGTAGTGGAAAAAGGAATATATTCAAATATAAACTACACAGAAGCATTCTGTGAAACTTCTTTCTGATCTGAGCATTCAGCTAACAGAGTTAAACCATACTTTTGATTGAGCAGTTTTGAAACACTCTGTCTGTAGAAAATGCAACTGGGCATTCGTAGCGCTAAGTGGGTAATAGTGGAAAAAAGAATATGTTCAAATATAAACTACACAGAAGCATTGTATGAAACTTCTTTCTGTTCTGTGCATTCAACTAACAGAGTTGAACCTTACTTTTGATTGAGCCGTTCTGAAACACTCTTTCTGTAGAAACTGCAATTGGACATTCTGAGCGCTAAGAGGCCTATATTGGGAAAAAGAATGTCTACAAATAAAAACTACACAGAAGAATTGTGTGAAACTTCTTTCTGTTCTGTTTGTTCAACTAAAAGAGTTGAACCTTAGTTTTGATTGAGCCGTTCTGAAACACTCTTTCTGTAGAAAATGCAAGTGGAGATTCGGAGCGCTTAGAGGGTAATAGTGGAAAAAGGAATGTCTCCAAATATAAACTACACAGAATCATTCTGTGAAACTTCTTTCTGATCTGTGCATTCAGCTAACAGAATTAAACCATACTTTTGATTGAGCAGATCAGAACACTCTTTCTGTAGAAAATGCAACTGGACATTTGGAGCGCTAAGAGAGTAGTAGTGGAAAAAGGAATATATTCAAATATAAACTACACAGAAGCATTCTGTGAAACTTCTTTCTGACCTGAGCATTCAGCTAAGAGAGTTAAACCATACTTTTGATTGAGCAGTTTTGAAACACTCTGTCTGTAGAAAATGCAACTGGACCTTCGTAGCGCTAAGTGGGTAATAGTGGAAAAAAGAATATGTTCAAATATAAACTACACAGAAGCATTGTATGAAACTTCTTTCTGTTCTGTGCATTCAACTAACAGAGTTGAACCTTACTTTTGATTGAGCCGTTCTGAAACACTCTTTCTGTAGAAACTGCAATTGGACATTCTGAGCGCTAGGAGGCCTACATTGGGAAAAAGAATGTCTACAAATAAAAACTACACAGAAGAATTGTGTGAAACTTCTTTCTGTTCTGTTTGTTCAACTAAAAGAGTTGAACCTTAGTTTTGATTGAGCCGTTCTGAAACACTCTTTCTGTAGAAAATGCAAGTGGAGATTCGGAGCGCTTAGAGGGTAATAGTGGAAAAAGGAATGTCTCCAAATATAAACTACACAGAATCATTCTGTGAAACTTCTTTCTGATCTGTGCATTCAGCTAACAGAATTAAACCATACTTTTGATTGAGCAGATCAGAACACTCTTTCTGTAGAAAATGCAACTGGACATTTGGAGCGCTAAGAGAGTAGTAGTGGAAAAAGGAATATATTCAAATATAAACTACACAGAAGCATTCTGTGAAACTTCTTTCTGATCTGAGCATTCAGCTAACAGAGTTAAACCATACTTTTGATTGAGCAGTTTTGAAACACTCTGTCTGTAGAAAATGCAACTGGACATTCGTAGCGCTAAGTGGGTAATAGTGGAAAAAAGAATATGTTCAAATATAAACTACACAGAAGCATTGTATGAAACTTCTTTCTGTTCTGTGCATTCAACTAACAGAGTTGAACCTTACTTTTGATTGAGCCTTTCTGAAACACTCTTTCTGTAGAAACTGCAATTGGACATTCTGAGCGCTAAGAGGCCTCTATTGGGAAAAATAATATCTTCAAATAAAAACTACACAGAAGCATTGTGTGAAACTTATTTCTGATATGTTCATTAAGCTAACAGAGTTAAACCATACTTTTGATTGCGCAGTTCTGAACACTCTTTCTGTAGAAAATGCAAGTGGACATTCGGAGCGCTAAGAGGGTAATAGTGGAAAAAGGAATATATTCAAATATAAACTACACAGTAGCATTCTGTGGAAATTCTTTCTGTTCTGTGCATTCAACTAACAGAGTTGAACCTTACTTTTGATTGAGCCGTTCTGAAACACTCTTTCTGTAGAAACTGCAATTGGACATGCTAAGCACTAAGAGGCCTACAATGGGAAAAAGAATATCTTCAAATAAAAACTACACAGATGCATTCTGTGAAACTTATTTCTGATCTGTAAATTCAGTTAACAGAGATAAAACATATTTTTGATTGAGCAGTTATGAAACACTCTTTTTGTAGAAAATGCAAGTGGAGATTCGGAGCGCTAAGAGGGTACTAGTGGAAAAAGGAATGTCTTCAAATATAAACTACACAGAATCATTCGGTGAAACTTCTTTCTGATCTGTGCATTCAGCTAACAGAGTTAAACCATACTTTTGATTGAGCAGATCTGAACACTCATTCTGTAGAAAATGCAACTGGACATTTGGAGGGCTAAGAGCGTAGTAGTGGAAAAAGGAATATATTCAAATATAAACTACACAGAAGCATTCTGTGAAACTTCTTTCTGATCTGAGCATTCAGCTAACAGAGTTAAACCATACTTTTGATTGAGCAGTTTTGAAACACTCTGTCTGTAGAAAATGCAACTGGGCATTCGTAGCGCTAAGTGGGTAATAGTGGAAAAAAGAATATGTTCAAATATAAACTACACAGAAGCATTGTATGAAACTTCTTTCTGTTCTGTGCATTCAACTAACAGAGTTGAACCTTACTTTTGATTGAGCCGTTCTGAAACACTCTTTCTGTAGAAACTGCAATTGGACATTCTGAGCGCTAAGAGGCCTATATTGGGAAAAAGAATGTCTACAAATAAAAACTACACAGAAGAATTGTGTGAAACTTCTTTCTGTTCTGTTTGTTCAACTAAAAGAGTTGAACCTTAGTTTTGATTGAGCCGTTCTGAAACACTCTTTCTGTAGAAAATGCAAGTGGAGATTCGGAGCGCTTAGAGGGTAATAGTGGAAAAAGGAATGTCTCCAAATATAAACTACACAGAATCATTCTGTGAAACTTCTTTCTGATCTGTGCATTCAGCTAACAGAATTAAACCATACTTTTGATTGAGCAGATCAGAACACTCTTTCTGTAGAAAATGCAACTGGACATTTGGAGCGCTAAGAGAGTAGTAGTGGAAAAAGGAATATATTCAAATATAAACTACACAGAAGCATTCTGTGAAACTTCTTTCTGATCTGAGCATTCAGCTAACAGAGTTAAACCATACTTTTGATTGAGCAGTTTTGAAACACTCTGTCTGTAGAAAATGCAACTGGACATTCGTAGCGCTAAGTGGGTAATAGTGGAAAAAAGAATATGTTCAAATATAAACTACACAGAAGCATTGTATGAAACTTCTTTCTGTTCTGTGCATTCAACTAACAGAGTTGAACCTTACTTTTGATTGAGCCTTTCTGAAACACTCTTTCTGTAGAAACTGCAATTGGACATTCTGAGCGCTAAGAGGCCTCTATTGGGAAAAATAATATCTTCAAATAAAAACTACACAGAAGCATTGTGTGAAACTTATTTCTGATATGTTCATTAAGCTAACAGAGTTAAACCATACTTTTGATTGCGCAGTTCTGAACACTCTTTCTGTAGAAAATGCAAGTGGACATTCGGAGCGCTAAGAGGGTAATAGTGGAAAAAGGAATATATTCAAATATAAACTACACAGTAGCATTCTGTGAAAATTATTTCTGTTCTGTGCATTCAACTAACAGAGTTGAACCTTACTTTTGATTGAGCCGTTCTGAAACACTCTTTCTGTAGAAACTGCAATTGGACATGCTAAGGGCTAAGAGGCCTACATTGGGAAAAAGAATATCTTCAAATAAAAACTACACAGATGCATTCTGTGAAACTTATTTCTGATCTGTAAATTCAGTTAACAGAGATAAAACATATTTTTGATTGAGCAGTTATGAAACACTCTTTTTGTAGAAAATGCAAGTGGAGATTCGGAGCGCTAAGAAGGTACTAGTGGAAAAAGGAATGTCTTCAAATATAAACTACACAGAATCATTCGGTGAAACTTCTTTCTGATCTGTGCATTCAGCTAACAGAGGTAAACCATACTTTTGATTGAGCAGATCTGAACACTCTTTCTGTAGAAAATGCAACTGGACATTTGGAGCGCTAAGAGAGTAGTAGTGGAAAAAGGAATATATTCAAATATAAACTACACAGAAGCATTCTGTGAAACTTCTTTCTGACCTGAGCATTCAGCTAAGAGAGTTAAACCATACTTTTGATTGAGCAGTTTTGAAACACTCTGTCTGTAGAAAATGCAACTGGACCTTCGTAGCGCTAAGTGGGTAATAGTGGAAAAAAGAATATGTTCAAATATAAACTACACAGAAGCATTGTATGAAACTTCTTTCTGTTCTGTGCATTCAACTAACAGAGTTGAACCTTACTTTTGATTGAGCCGTTCTGAAACACTCTTTCTGTAGAAACTGCAATTGGACATTCTGAGCGCTAGGAGGCCTACATTGGGAAAAAGAATGTCTACAAATAAAAACTACACAGAAGAATTGTGTGAAACTTCTTTCTGTTCTGTTTGTTCAACTAAAAGAGTTGAACCTTAGTTTTGATTGAGCCGTTCTGAAACACTCTTTCTGTAGAAAATGCAAGTGGAGATTCGGAGCGCTTAGAGGGTAATAGTGGAAAAAGGAATGTCTCCAAATATAAACTACACAGAATCATTCTGTGAAACTTCTTTCTGATCTGTGCATTCAGCTAACAGAATTAAACCATACTTTTGATTGAGCAGATCAGAACACTCTTTCTGTAGAAAATGCAACTGGACATTTGGAGCGCTAAGAGAGTAGTAGTGGAAAAAGGAATATATTCAAATATAAACTACACAGAAGCATTCTGTGAAACTTCTTTCTGATCTGAGCATTCAGCTAACAGAGTTAAACCATACTTTTGATTGAGCAGTTTTGAAACACTCTGTCTGTAGAAAATGCAACTGGACATTCGTAGCGCTAAGTGGGTAATAGTGGAAAAAAGAATATGTTCAAATATAAACTACACAGAAGCATTGTATGAAACTTCTTTCTGTTCTGTGCATTCAACTAACAGAGTTGAACCTTACTTTTGATTGAGCCTTTCTGAAACACTCTTTCTGTAGAAACTGCAATTGGACATTCTGAGCGCTAAGAGGCCTCTATTGGGAAAAATAATATCTTCAAATAAAAACTACACAGAAGCATTGTGTGAAACTTATTTCTGATATGTTCATTAAGCTAACAGAGTTAAACCATACTTTTGATTGCGCAGTTCTGAACACTCTTTCTGTAGAAAATGCAAGTGGACATTCGGAGCGCTAAGAGGGTAATAGTGGAAAAAGGAATATATTCAAATATAAACTACACAGTAGCATTCTGTGGAAATTCTTTCTGTTCTGTGCATTCAACTAACAGAGTTGAACCTTACTTTTGATTGAGCCGTTCTGAAACACTCTTTCTGTAGAAACTGCAATTGGACATGCTAAGCACTAAGAGGCCTACAATGGGAAAAAGAATATCTTCAAATAAAAACTACACAGATGCATTCTGTGAAACTTATTTCTGATCTGTAAATTCAGTTAACAGAGATAAAACATATTTTTGATTGAGCAGTTATGAAACACTCTTTTTGTAGAAAATGCAAGTGGAGATTCGGAGCGCTAAGAGGGTACTAGTGGAAAAAGGAATGTCTTCAAATATAAACTACACAGAATCATTCGGTGAAACTTCTTTCTGATCTGTGCATTCAGCTAACAGAGTTAAACCATACTTTTGATTGAGCAGATCTGAACACTCATTCTGTAGAAAATGCAACTGGACATTTGGAGGGCTAAGAGCGTAGTAGTGGAAAAAGGAATATATTCAAATATAAACTACACAGAAGCATTCTGTGAAACTTCTTTCTGATCTGAGCATTCAGCTAACAGAGTTAAACCATACTTTTGATTGAGCAGTTTTGAAACACTCTGTCTGTAGAAAATGCAACTGGGCATTCGTAGCGCTAAGTGGGTAATAGTGGAAAAAAGAATATGTTCAAATATAAACTACACAGAAGCATTGTATGAAACTTCTTTCTGTTCTGTGCATTCAACTAACAGAGTTGAACCTTACTTTTGATTGAGCCGTTCTGAAACACTCTTTCTGTAGAAACTGCAATTGGACATTCTGAGCGCTAAGAGGCCTATATTGGGAAAAAGAATGTCTACAAATAAAAACTACACAGAAGAATTGTGTGAAACTTCTTTCTGTTCTGTTTGTTCAACTAAAAGAGTTGAACCTTAGTTTTGATTGAGCCGTTCTGAAACACTCTTTCTGTAGAAAATGCAAGTGGAGATTCGGAGCGCTTAGAGGGTAATAGTGGAAAAAGGAATGTCTCCAAATATAAACTACACAGAATCATTCTGTGAAACTTCTTTCTGATCTGTGCATTCAGCTAACAGAGTAAAACCATACTTTTGATTGAGCAGATCTGAACACTCTTTCTGTAGAAAATGCAACTGGAGATTTGGAGCGCTAAGAGAGTAGTAGTGAAAAAAGGAATATATTCAAATATAAACTACACAGAAGCATTCTGTGAAACTTCTTTCTGACCTGAGCATTCAGCTAACAGAGTTAAACCATACTTTTGATTGAGCAGTTTTGAAACACTCTGTCTGTAGAAAATGCAACTGGACATTCGTAGCGCTAAGTGGGTAATAGTGGAAAAAAGAATATGTTCAAATATAAACTACACAGAAGCATTGTATGAAACTTCTTTCTGTTCTGTGCATTCAACTAACAGAGTTGAACCTTACTTTTGATTGAGCCGTTCTGAAACACTCTTTCTGTAGAAACTGCAATTGGACATTCTGAGAGCTAAGAGGCCTCTATTGGGAAAAATAATATCTTCAAATAAAAACTACACAGAAGCATTTTGTGAAACTTATTTCTGATATGTTCATTAAGCTAACAGAGTTAAACCATACTTTTGATTGCGCAGTTCTGAACACTCTTTCTGTAGAAAATGCAAGTGGACATTCGGAGCGCTAGGAGGGTAATAGTGGAAAAAGGAATATATTCAAATATAAAGTACACAGTAGCATTCTGTGAAAATTCTTTCTGTTCTGTGCATTCAACTAACAGAGTTGAACCTTACTTTTGATTGAGCCGTTCTGAAACACTCTTTCTGTAGAAACTGCAATTGGACATGCTAAGCGCTAAGAGGCCTACATTGGGAAAAAGAATATCTTCAAATAAAAACTACACAGATGCATTCTGTGAAACTTATTTCTGATCTGTAAATTCAGTTAACAGAGAAAAAACATATTTTTGATTGAGCAGTTATGAAACACTCTTTTTGTAGAAAATGCAAGTGGAGATTCGGAGCGCTAAGGGGGTACTAGTGGAAAAAGGAATGTCTTCAAATATAAACTACACAGAATCATTCGGTGAAACTTCTTTCTGATCTGTGCATTCAGCTAACAGAGTTAAACCATACTTTTGATTGAGCAGATCTGAACACTCTTTCTGTAGAAAATGCAACTGGACATTTGGAGCGCTAAGAGCGTAGTAGTGGAAAAAGGAATATATTCAAATATAAACTACACAGAAGCATTCTGTGAAACTTCTTTCTGATCTGAGCTTTCAGCTAACAGAGTTAAACCATACTTTTGATTGAGCAGTTTTGAAACACTCTGTCTGTAGAAAATGCAACTGGACATTCGTAGCGCTAAGTGGGTAATAGTGGAAAAAAGAATATGTTCAAATATAAACTACACAGAAGCATTGTATGAAACTTCTTTCTGTTCTGTGCATTCAACTAACAGAGTTGAACCTTACTTTTGATTGAGCCGTTCTGAAACACTCTTTCTGTAGAAACTGCAATTGGACATTCTGAGCGCTAGGAGGCCTATATTGGGAAAAAGAATGTCTACAAATAAAAACTACACAGAAGAATTGTGTGAAACTTCTTTCTGTTCTGTTTGTTCAAATAAAAGAGTTGAACCTTAGTTTTGATTGACCCGTTCTGAAACACTCTTTCTGTAGAAAATGCAAGTGGAGATTCGGAGCGCTAAGAGGGTAATAGTGGAAAAAGGAATGTCTCCAAATATAAACTACACAGAATCATTCTGTGAAACTTCTTTCTGATCTGTGCATTCAGCTAACAGAGTTAAACCATACTTTTGATTGAGCAGATCTGAACACTCTTTCTGTAGAAAATGCAACTGGACATTTGGAGCGCTAAGAGAGTAGTAGTGGAAAAAGGAATATATTCAAATATAAACTACACAGAAGCATTCTGTGAAACTTCTTTCTGATCAGAGAATTCAGCTAACAGATTTAAACCATACTTTTGATTGAGCAGTTTGAAACACTCTGTCTGTAGAAAATGCAACTGGACATTCGTAGCGCTAAGTGGGTAATAGTGGAAAAAAGAATATGTTCAAATATAAACTACACAGAAGCATTGTATGAAACTTCTTTCTGTTCTGTGCATTCAACTAACAGAGTTGAACCTTACTTTTGATTGAGCCTTTCTGAAACACTCTTTCTGTAGAAACTGCAAATGGACATTCTGAGCGCTAAGAGGCCTCTATTGGGAAAAATAATATCTTCAAATAAAAACTACACAGAAGCATTGTGTGAAACTTATTTCTGATATGTTCATTAAGCTAACAGAGTTAAACCATACTTTTGATTGCGCAGTTCTGAACACTCTTTCTGTAGAAAATGCAAGTGGACATTCGGAGCGCTAAGAGGGTAATAGTGGAAAAAGGAATATATTCAAATATAAACTACACAGTAGCATTCTGTGAAAATTCTTTCTGTTCTGTGCATTCAACTAACAGAGTTGAACCTTACTTTTGATTGAGCCGTTCTGAAACACTCTTTCTGTAGAAACTGCAATTGGACATGCTAAGCGCTAAGAGGCCTACATTGGGAAAAAGAATATCTTCAAATAAAAACTACACAGATGCATTCTGTGAAACTTATTTCTGATCTGTAAATTCAGTTAACAGAGATAAAACATATTTTTGATTGAGCAGTTATGAAACACTCTTTTTGTAGAAAATGCAAGTGGAGATTCGGAGCGCTAAGAAGGTACTAGTGGAAAAAGGAATGTCTTCAAATATAAACTACACAGAATCATTCGGTGAAACTTCTTTCTGATCTGTGCATTCAGCTAACAGAGTTAAACCATACTTTTGATTGAGCAGATCTGAACACTCTTTCTGTAGAAAATGCAACTGGACATTTGGAGCGCTAAGAGCCTAGTAGTGGAAAAAGGAATATATTCAAATATAAACTACACAGAAGCATTCTGTGAAACTTCTTTCTGATCTGAGCATTCAGCTAACAGAGTTAAACCATACTTTTGATTGAGCAGTTTTGAAACACTCTGTCTGTAGAAAATGCAACTGGACATTCGTAGCGCTAAGTGGGTAATAGTGGAAAAAAGTATATGTTCAAATATAAACTACACAGAAGCATTGTATGAAACTTCTTTCTGTTCTGAGCATTCAACTAACAGAGTTGAACCTTACTTTTGATTGAGCCGTTCTGAAACACTCTTTCTGTAGAAACTGCAATTGGACATTCTGAGCGCTAGGAGGCCTATATTGGGAAAAAGAATGTCTACAAATAAAAACTACACAGAAGAATTGTGTGAAACTTCTTTCTGTTCTGTTTGTTCAACTAAAAGAGTTGAACCTTAGTTTTGATTGAGCCGTTCTGAAACACTCTGTAGAAAATGCAAGTGGAGATTCGGAGCGCTAAGAGAGTAATAGTGGAAAAAGGAATGTCTCCAAATATAAACTACACAGAATCATTCTGTGAAACTTCTTTCTGATCTGTGCATTCAGCTAACAGATTTAAACCGTACTTTTGATTGAGCAGATCTGAACACTCTTTCTGTAGAAAATGCAACTGGACATTTGGAGCGCTAAGAGAGTAGTAGTGGAAAAAGGAATATATTCAAATATAAACTACACAGAAGCATTCTGTGAAACTTCTTTCTGATCTGAGCATTCAGCTAACAGAGTTAAACCATACTTTTGATTGAGCAGTTTTGAAACACTATGTCTGTAGAAAATGCAACTGGACATTCGTAGCGCTAAGTGGGTAATAGTGGAAAAAAAATATGTTCAAATATAAACTACACAGAAGCATTGCATGAAACTTCTTTCTGTTCTGTGCATTCAACTAACAGAGTTGAACCTTACTTTTGATTGAGCCGTTCTGAAACACTCTTTCTGTAGAAACTGCAATTGGACATTCTGAGCGCTAAGAGGCCTATATTGGGAAAAAGAATGTCTACAAATAAAAACTACACAGAAGAATTGTGTGAAACTTCTTTCTGTTCTGTTTGTTCAACTAAAAGAGTTGAACCTTAGTTTTGATTGAGCCGTTCTGAAACACTCTTTCTGTAGAAAATGCAAGTGGAGATTCGGAGCGCTAAGAGGGTAATAGTGGAAAAAGGAATGTCTCCAAATATAAACTACACAGAATCATTCTGTGAAACTTCTTTCTGATCTGTGCATTCAGCTAACAGAGTTAAACCATACTTTTGATTGAGCAGATCTGAACACTCTTTCTGTAGAAAATGCAACTGGACATTTGGAGCGCTAAGAGAGTAGTAGTGGAAAAAGGAATATATTCAAATATAAACTACACAGAAGCATTCTGTGAAACTTCTTTCTGATCTGAGCATTCAGCTAACAGAGTTAAACCACACTTTTGATTGAGCAGTTTTGAAACACTCTGTCTGTAGAAAATGCAACTGGACATTCGTAGCGCTAAGTGGGTAATAGTGGAAAAAAGAATATGTTCAAATATAAACTACACAGAAGCATTGTATGAAACTTCTTTCTGTTCTGTGCATTCAACTAACAGAGTTGAACCTTACTTTGATTGAGCCTTTCTGAAACACTCTTTCTGTAGAAAGTGCAATTGGACATTCTGAGCGCTAAGAGGCCTCTATTGGGAAAAATTATATCTTCAAATAAAAACTACACAGAAGCATTGTGTGAAACTTATTTCTGATATGTTCATTAAGCTAACAGAGTTAAACCATACTTTTGATTGCGCAGTTCTGAACACTCTTTCTGTAGAAAATGCAAGTGGAAATTCGGAGCGCTAAGAGGGTAATAGTGGAAAAAGGAATATATTCAAATATAAACTACACAGTAGCATTCTGTGAAAATTATTTCTGTTCTGTGCATTCAACTAACAGAGTTGAACCTTACTTTTGATTGAGCCGTTCTGAAACACTCTTTCTGTAGAAAATGCAATTGGACATGCTAAGCGCTAAGAGGCCTACATTGGGAAAAAGAATATCTTCAAATAAAAACTACACAGATGCATTCTGTGAAACTTATTTCTGATCTGTAAATTCAGTTAACAGAGATAAAACATATTTTTGATTGAGCAGTTATGAAACACTCTTTTTGTAGAAAATGCAAGTGGAGATTCGGAGCGCTAAGAAGGTACTAGTGGAAAAAGGAATGTCTTCAAATATAAACTACACAGAATCATTCGGTGAAACTTCTTTCTGATCTGTGCATTCAGCTAACAGAGTTAAACCATACTTTTGATTGAGCAGATCTGAACACTCTTTCTGTAGAAAATGCAACTGGACATTTGGAGCGCTAAGAGCCTAGTAGTGGAAAAAGGAATATATTCAAATATAAACTACACAGAAGCATTCTGTGAAACTTCTTTCTGATCTGAGCATTCAGCTAACAGAGTTAAACCATACTTTTGATTGAGCAGTTTTGAAACACTCTGTCTGTAGAAAATGCAACTGGACATTCGTAGCGCTAAGTGGGTAATAGTGGAAAAAAGAATATGTTCAAATATAAACTACACAGAAGCATTGTATGAAACTTCTTTCTGTTCTGAGCATTCAACTAACAGAGTTGAACCTTACTTTTGATTGAGCCGTTCTGAAACACTCTTTCTGTAGAAACTGCAATTGGACATTCTGAGCGCTAGGAGGCCTATATTGGGAAAAAGAATGTCTACAAATAAAAACTACACAGAAGAATTGTGTGAAACTTCTTTCTGTTCTGTTTGTTCAACTAAAAGAGTTGAACCTTAGTTTTGATTGAGCCGTTCTGAAACACTCTGTAGAAAATGCAAGTGGAGATTCGGAGCGCTAAGAGAGTAATAGTGGAAAAAGGAATGTCTCCAAATATAAACTACACAGAATCATTCTGTGAAACTTCTTTCTGATCTGTGCATTCAGCTAACAGATTTAAACCGTACTTTTGATTGAGCAGATCTGAACACTCTTTCTGTAGAAAATGCAACTGGACATTTGGAGCGCTAAGAGAGTAGTAGTGGAAAAAGGAATATATTCAAATATAAACTACACAGAAGCATTCTGTGAAACTTCTTTCTGATCTGAGCATTCAGCTAACAGAGTTAAACCATACTTTTGATTGAGCAGTTTTGAAACACTATGTCTGTAGAAAATGCAACTGGACATTCGTAGCGCTAAGTGGGTAATAGTGGAAAAAAGAATATGTTCAAATATAAACTACACAGAAGCATTGCATGAAACTTCTTTCTGTTCTGTGCATTCAACTAACAGAGTTGAACCTTACTTTTGATTGAGCCTTTCTGAAACACTCTTTCTGTAGAAACTGCAATTGGACATTCTGAGCGCTAAGAGGCCTTATTGGGAAAAATAATATCTTCAAATAAAAACTACACAGAAGCATTGTGTGAAACTTATTTCTGATATGTTCATTAAGCTAACAGAGTTAAACCATACTTTTGATTGCGCAGTTCTGAACACTCTTTCTGTAGAAAATGCAAGTGGACATTCGGAGCGCTAAGAGGGTAATAGTGGAAAAGGGAATATATTCAAATATAAACTACACAGTAGCATTCTGTGAAAATTCTTTCTGTTCTGTGCATTCAACTAACAGAGTTGAACCTTACTTTTGATTGAGCCGTTCTGAAACACTCTTTCTGTAGAAACTGCAATTGGACATGCTAAGCGCTAAGAGGCCTACATTGGGAAAAAGAATATCTTCAAATAAAAACTACACAGATGCATTCTGTGAAACTTATTTCTGATCTGTAAATTCAGTTAACAGAGATAAAACATATTTTTGATTGAGCAGTTATGAAACACTCTTTTTGTAGAAAATGCAAGTGGATATTCGGAGCGCTAAGAGGGTACTAGTGGAAAAAGGAATGTCTTCAAATATAAAATACACAGAATCATTCGGTGAAACTTCTTTCTGATCTGTGCATTCAGCTAACAGAGTTAAACCATACTTTTGATTGAGCAGATCTGAACACTCTTTCTGTAGAAAATGCAACTGGACATTTGGAGCGCTAAGAGCGTAGTAGTGGAAAAAGGAATATATTCAAATATAAACTACACAGAAGCATTCTGTGAAACTTCTTTCTGATCTGAGCATTCAGCTAACAGAGTTAAACCATACTTTTGATTGAGCAGTTTTGAAACACTCTGTCTGTAGAAAATGCAACTGGACATTCGTAGCTCTAAGTGGGTAATAGTGGAAAAAAGAATATGTTCAAATATAAACTACACAGAAGCATTGTATGAAACTTCTTTCTGATCTGTGCATTCAACTAACAGAGTTGAACCTTACTTTTGATTGAGCCGTTCTGAAACACTCTTTCTGTAGAAACTGCAATTGGACATTCTGAGCGCTAAGAGGCCTATATTGGGAAAAAGAATGTCTACAAATAAAAACTACACAGAAGAATTGTGTGAAACTTCTTTCTGTTCTGTTTGTTCAACTAAAAGAGTTGAACCTTAGTTTTGATTGAGCCGTTATGAAACACTCTTTCTGTAGAAAATGCAAGTGGAGATTCGGAGCGCTAAGAGGGTAATAGTGGAAAAAGGAATGTCTCCAAATGTAAACTACACAGAATCATTCTGTGAAACTTCTTTCTGATCTGTGCATTCAGCTAACAGAGTTAAACCATACTTTCGATTGAGCAGATCTGAACACTCTTTCTGTAGAAAATGCAACTGGACATTTGGAGCGCTAAGAGAGTAGTAGTGGAAAAAGGAATATATTCAAATATAAACTACACAGAAGCATTCTGTGAAACTTCTTTCTGACCTGAGCATTCAGCTAAGAGAATTAAACCATACTTTTGATTGAGCAGTTTTGAAACACTCTGTCTGTAGAAAATGCAACTGGACATTCGTAGCGCTAAGTGGGTAATAGTGGAAAAAAGAATATGTTCAAATATAAACTACACAGAAACATTGTATGAAACTTCTTTCTGTTCTGTGCATTCAACTAACAGAGTTGAACCTTACTTTTGATTGAGCCGTTCTGAAACACTCTTTCTGTATAAACTGCAATTGGACATTCTGAGCGCTAAAAGGCCTCTATTGGGAAAAATAATATCTTCAAATAAAAACTACACAGAAGCATTGTGTGAAACTTATTTCTGATATGTTCATTAAGCAAACAGAGTTAAACCATACTTTTGATTGCGCAGTTCTGATCACTCTTTCTGTAGAAAATGCAAGTGGACATTCGGAGCGCTAAGAGGGTAATAGTGGAAAAAGGAATATATTCAAATATAAACTACACAGTAGCATTCTGTGAAAATACTTTCTGTTCTGTGCATTCAACTAACGGAGTTGAAACTTACTTTTGATTGAGCCGTTCTGAAACACTCTTTCTGTAGAAACTGCAATTGGACATGCTAAGCGCTAAGAGGCCTACATTGGGAAAAAGAATATCTTCAAATAAAAACTACACAGATGCATTCTGTGAAACTTATTTCTGATCTGTAAATTCAGTTAACAGAGATAAAACATATTTTTGATTGAGCAGTTATGAAACACGCTTTTTGTAGAAAATGCAAGTGGAGATTCAGAGCGTTAAGGGGGTAATAGTGGAAAAAGGAATGTCTTCAAATATAAACTACACAGAATCATTCGGTGAAACTTCTTTCTGATCTGTGCATTCAGCTAACAGAGTTAAACCATACTTTTGATTGAGCAGATCTGAACACTCTTTCTGTAGAAAATGCAACTGGACATTTGGAGCGCTAAGTGCGTAGTAGTGGAAAAAGGAATATATTCAAATATAAACTACACAGAAGCATTCTGTGAAACTTCTCTCTGATCTGAGCATTCAGCTAACCGAGTTAAACCATACATTTGATTGAGCAGTTTTGAAACACTCTGTCTGTAGAAAATGCAACTGGGCATTCGTAGCGCTAAGTGGGTAATAGTGGAAAAAAGAATATGTTCAAATATAAACTACACAGAAGCATTGTATGAAACTTCTTTCTGTTCTGTGCATTCAACTAACAGAATTGAATCTGACTTTTGATTGAGCCGTTCTGAAACACTCTTTCTGTAGAAACTGCAATTGGACATTCTGAGCGCTAAGAGGCCTCTATTGGGAAAAATAATATCTTCAAATAAAAACTACACAGAAGCATTGTGTGAAACTTATTTCTGATATGTTCATTAAGCTAACAGAGTTAAACCATACTTTTGATTGCGCAGTTCTGAACACTCTTTCTGTAGAAAATGCAAGTGGACATTCGGAGCGCTAAGAGGGTAATAGTGGAAAAAGGAATATATTCAAATATAAACTACACAGTAGCATTCTGTGAAAATTCTTTCTGTTCTGTGCATTCAACTCACAGAGTGGAACCTTACTTTTGATTGAGCCGTTCTGAAACACTCTTTCTGTAGAAACTGCAATTGGACATGCTAAGCGCTAAGAGGCCTACATTGGGAAAAAGAATATCTTCAAATAAAAACTACACAGATGCATTCTGTGAAACTTATTTCTGATCTGTAAATTCAGTTAACAGAGATAAAACATATTTTTGATTGAGCAGTTATGAAACACTCTTTTTGTAGAAAATGCAAGTGGAGATTCGGAGCGCTAAGAGGGTAATAGTGGAAAAAGGAATGTCTTCAAATATAAACTACACAGAATCATTCGGTGAAACTTCTTTCTGATCTGTGCATTCAGCTAACAGAGTTAAACCATACTTTTGATTGAGCAGATCTGAACACTCATTCTGTAGAAAATGCAACTGGACATTTGGAGCACTAAGAGCGTAGTAGTGGAAAAAGGAATATATTCAAATATAAACTACACAGAAGCATTCTGTGAAACTTCTTTCTGATCTGAGCATTCAGCTAACCGAGTTAAACCATACTTTTGATTGAGCAGTTTTGAAACACTCTGTCTGTAGAAAATGCAACTGGGCATTCATAGCGCTAAGTGGGTAATAGTGGAAAAAAGAATATGTGCAAATATAAACTACACAGAAGCATTGTATGAAACTTCTTTCTGTTCTGTGCATTCAACTAACAGAGTTGAACCTTACTTTTGATTGAGCCGTTCTGAAACACTCTTTCTGTAGAAACTGCAATTGGACATTCTGAGCGCTAGGAGGCCTATATTGGGAAAAAGAATGTCTACAAATAAAAACTACACAGAAGAATTGTGTGAAACTTCTTTCTGTTCTGTTTGTTCAACTAAAAGAGTTGAACCTTAGTTTTGATTGAGCCGTTCTGAAACACTCTGTAGAAAATGCAAGTGGAGATTCGGAGCGCTAAGAGGGTAATAGTGGAAAAAGGAATGTCTTCAAATATAAACTACACAGAATCATTCTGTGAAACTTATTTCTGATCTGTGCATTCAGCTAACAGAGTTAAACCATACTTTTGATTGAGCAGATCTGAACACTCTTTCTGTAGAAAATGCAACTGGACATTTTGAGCGCTAAGAGAGTAGTAGTGGAAAAAGGAATATATTCAAATATAAACTACACAGAAGCATTCTGTGAAACTTCTTTCTGATCTGAGCATTCAGCTAACAGAGATAAACCATACTTTTGATTGAGCAGTTTTGAAACACTCTGTCTGTAGAAAATGCAACTGGACATTCGTAGCGCTAAGTGGGTAATAGTGGAAAAAAGAATATGTTCAAATATAAACTACACAGAAGCATTGTATGAAACTTCTTTCTGTTCTGTGCATTCAACTAACAGAGTTGAACTTTACTTTTGATTGAGCCTTTCTGAAACACTCTTTCTGTAGAAACTGCAATTGGACATTCTGAGCCTAAGAGGCCTCTATTGGGAAAAATAATATCTTCAAATAAAAACTACACAGAAGCATTGTGTGAAACTTATTTCTGATATGTTCATTAAGCTAACAGAGTTAAACCATACTTTTGATTGCGCAGTTCTGAACACTCTTTCTGTAGAAAATGCAGGTGGGCATTCGGAGCGCTAAGAGGGTAATAGTGGAAAAAGGAATATATTCAAATATAAACTACACAGTAGCATTCTGTGAAAATTCTTTCTGTTCTGTGCATTCAACTAACAGAGTTGAACCTTACTTTTGATTGAGCCGTTCTGAAACACTCTTTCTGTAGAAACTGCAATTGGACATGCTAAGCGCTAAGAGGCCTACATTGGGAAAAAGAATATCTTCAAATAAAAACTACACAGATGCATTCTGTGAAACTTATTTCTAATCTGTAAATTCAGTTAACAGAGATAAAACATATTTTTGATTGAGCAGTTTTGAAACACTCTTTTTGTAGAAAATGCAAGTGGAGATTCTGAGCGCTAAGAGGGTAATAGTGGAAAAAGGAATGACTTCAAATATAAACTACACAGAATCATTCGGTGAAACTTCTTTCTGATCTGTGCATTCAGCTAACAGAGTTAAACCATACTTTTGATTGAGCAGATCTGAACACTCTTTCTGTAGAAAATGCAACTGGACCTTTGGAGCGCTTAGAGCGTAGTAGTGGAAAAAGAAATATATTCAAATATAAACTACACAGAAGCATTCTGTGAAACTTCTTTCTGATCTGAGCATTCAGCTAACAGAGTTAAACCATACATTTGATTGAGCAGTTTTGAAACACTCTGTCTGTAGGAAATGCAACTGGGCATTCGTAGCGCTAAGTGGGTAATAGTGGAAAAAAGAATATGTTCAAATATAAACTACACAGAAGCATTGTATGAAACTTCTTTCTGTTCTGTGCATTCAACTAACAGAGTTGAACCTTACTTTTGATTGAGCCGTTCTGAAACACTCTTTCTGTAGAAACTGCAATTGGACATTCTGAGCGCTAGGAGGCCTATATTGGGAAAAAGAATGTCTACAAATAAAAACTACACAGAAGAATTGTGTGAAACTTCTTTCTGTTCTGTTTGTTCAACTAAAAGTGTTGAACCTTAGTTTTGATTGAGCCGTTCTGAAACACTCTTTCTGTAGAAAATGCAAGTGGAGATTCGGAGAGCTAAGAGGATAATAGTGGAAAAAGGAATGTCTCCAAATATAAACTACACAGAATCATTCTGTGAAACTTCTTTCTGATCTGTGCATTCAGCTAACAGAGTTAAACCATACTTTTGATTGAGCAGATCTGAACACTCTTTCTGTAGAAAATGCAACTGGACATTTGGAGCGCTAAGAGAGTAGTAGTGGAAAAAGGAAGATATTCAAATATAAACTACACAGAAGCAATCTGTGAAACTTCTTTCTGATCTGAGCATTCAGCTAACAGAGTTAAACAATACTTTTGATTGAGCAGTTTTGAAACACTCTGTCTGTAGAAAATGCAACGGGACATTCGTAGCGCTAAGTGGGTAATAGTGGAAAAAAGAATATGTTCAAATATAAACTACACAGAAGCATTGTATGAAACTTCTTTCTGTTCTGTGCATTCAACTAACAGAGTTGAACCTTACTTTTGATTGAGCCTTTCTGAAACACTCTTTCTGTAGAAACTGCAATTGGACATTCTGAGCGCTAAGAGGCCTCTATTGGGAAAAATAATATCTTCAAATAAAAACTACACAGAAGCATTGTGTGAAACTTATTTCTGATATGTTCATTAAGCTAACAGAGTTAAACCATACTTTTGATTGCGCAGTTCTGAACACTCTTTTTGTAGAAAATGCAAGTGGACATTCGGAGCGCTAAGAGGGTAATAGTGGAAAAAGGAATATATTCAAATATAAACTACACAGTAGCATTCTGTGAAAATTCTTTCTGTTCTGTGCAGTCAACTAACAGAGTTGAACCTTACTTTTGATTGAGCCGTTCTGAAACACTCTTTCTGTAGAAACTGCAATTGGACATGCTAAGCGCTAAGAGGCCTACATTGGGAAAAAGAATATCTTCAAATAAAAACTACACAGATGCATTCTGTGAAACTTATTTCTGATCTGTAAATTCAGTTAACAGAGATAAAACATATTTTTGATTGAGCAGTTATGAAACACTCTTTTTGTAGAAAATGCAAGTGGAGATTCGGAGCGCTAAGAGGGTACTAGTGGAAAACGGAATGTCTTCAAATATAAACTACACAGAATCATTCGGTGAAACTTCTTTCTGATCTGTGCATTCAGCTAACAGAGTTAAACCATACTTTTGATTGAGCAGATCTGAACACTCTTTCTGTAGAAAATGCAACTGGACATTTGGAGCGCTAAGAGCGTAGTAGTGGAAAAAGGAATATATTCAAATATAAACTACACAGAAGCATTCTGTGAAACTTCTTTCTGATCTGAGCATTCGGCTAACAGAGTTAAACCATACTTTTGATTGAGCAGTTTTGAAACACTCTGTCTGTAGAAAATGCAACTGGACATTCGTAGCGCTAAGTGGGTAATAGTGGAAAAAAAAATATGTTCAAATATAAACTACACAGAAGCATTGTATGAAACTTCTTTCTGTTCTGTGCATTCAACTAACAGAGTTGAACCTTACTTTTGATTGAGCCGTTCTGAAACACTCTTTCTGTAGAAACTGCAATTGGACATTCTGAGCGCTAAGAGTCCTATATTGGGAAAAAGAATGTCTACAAATAAAAACTACACAGAAGAATTGTGTGAAACTTCTTTCTGTTCTGTTTGTTCAACTAAAAGAGTTGAACCTTAGTTTTGATTGAGCTGTTCTGAAACACTCTTTCTGTAGAAAATGCAAGTGGAGATTCGGAGCGCTAAGAGGGTAATAGTGGAAAAAGGAATGTCTCCAAATATAAACTACACAGAATCATTCTGTGAAACTTCTTTCTGATCTGTGCATTCAGCTAACAGAGTTAAACCATACTTTTGATTGAGCAGATCTGAACACTCTTTCTGTAGAAAATGCAACTGGACATTTGGAGCGCTAAGAGAGTAGTAGTGGAAAAAGGAATATATTCAAATATAAACTACACAGAAGCATTCTGTGAAACTTCTTTCTGATCTGAGCATTCAGCTAACAGAGTTAAACCATACTTTTGATTGAGCAGTTTTGAAACACTCTGTCTGTAGAAAATGCAACGGGACATTCGTAGCGCTAAGTGGGTAATAGTGGAAAAAAGTATATGTTCAAATATAAACTACACAGAAGCATTGTATGAAACTTCTTTCTGTTCTGTGCATTCAACTAACAGAGTTGAACCTTACTTTTGATTGAGCCTTTCTGAAACACTCTTTCTGTAGAAACTGCAATTGGACATTCTGAGCGCTAAGAGGCCTCTATTGGGAAAAATAATATCTTCAAATAAAAACTACACAGAAGCATTGTGTGAAACTTATTTCTGATATGTTCATTAAGTTAACAGAGTTAAACCATACTTTTGATTGCGCAGTTCTGAACACTCTTTCTGTAGGAAATGCAAGTGGACATTCGGAGCGCTAAGAGGGTAATAGTGGAAAAAGGAATATATTCAAATATAAACTACACAGTAGCATTCTGTGAAAATTCTTTCTGTTCTGTGCATTCAACTAACAGAGTTGAACCTTACTTTTGATTGAGCCGTTCTGAAACACTCTTTCTGTAGAAACTGCAATTGGACATGCTAAGCGCTAAGAGGCCTACATTGGGAAAAAGAATATCTTCAAATAAAAACTACACAGATGCATTCTGTGAAACTTATTTCTGATCTGTAAATTCAGTTAACAGAGATAAAACATATTTTTGATTGAGCAGTTATGAAACACTCTTTTTGTAGAAAATGCAAGTGGAGATTCGGAGCGCTAAGAGGGTACTAGTGGAAAAAGGAATGTCTTCAAATATAAACTACACAGAATCATTCGGTGAAACTTCTTTCTGATCTGTGCATTCAGCTAACAGAGTTAAACCATACTTTTGATTGAGCAGATCTGAACACTCTTTCTGTAGAAAATGCAACTGGACATTTGGAGCGCTAAGAGCGTAGTAGTGGAAAAAGGAATATATTCAAATATAAACTACACAGAAGCATTCTGTGAAACTTCTTTCTGATCTGAGCATTCAGCTAACAGAGTTAAACCATACTTTTGATTGAGCAGTTTTGAAACACTCTGTCTGTAGAAAATGCAACTGGACATTCGTAGCGCTAAGTGGGTAATAGTGGAAAAAAAAATATGTTCAAATATAAACTACACAGAAGGATTGTATGAAACTTCTTTCTGTTCTGTGCATTCAACTAACAGAGTTGAACCTTACTTTTGATTGAGCCGTTCTGAAACACTCTTTCTGTAGAAACTGCAATTGGACATTCTGAGCGCTAAGAGGCCTATATTGGGAAAAAGAATGTCTACAAATAAAAACTACACAGAAGAATTGTGTGAAACTTCTTTCTGTTCTTTTTGTTCAACTAAAAGAGTTGAACCTTAGTTTTGATTGAGCTGTTCTGAAACACTCTTTCTGTAGAAAATGAAAGTGGAGATTCGGAGCGCTAAGAGGGTAATAGTGGAAAAAGGAATGTCTCCAAATATAAACTACACAGAATCATTCTGTGAAACTTCTTTCTGATCTGTGCATTCAGCTAACAGAGTTAAACCATACTTTTGATTGAGCAGATCTGAACACTCTTTCTGTAGAAAATGCAACTGGATATTTGGAGCGCTAAGAGAGTAGTAGTGGAAAAAGGGATATATTCAAATATAAACTACACAGAAGCATTCTGTGAAACTTCTTTCTGATCTGAGCATTCAGCTAACAGAGTTAAACCATACTTTGGTTGAGCAGTTTTGAAACACTCTGTCTGTAGAAAATGCAACTGGACATTCGTAGCGCTAAGTGGGTAATAGTGGAAAAAAGAATATGTTCAAATATAAACTACACAGAAGCATTGTATGAAACTTCTTTCTGTTCTGTGCATTCAACTAACAGAGTTGAACCTTACTTTTGATTGAGCCGTTCTGAAACACTCTTTCTGTAGAAACTGCAATTGGACATTCTGAGCGCTAGGAGGCCTATATTGGGAAAAAGAATGTCTACAAATAAAAACTACACAGAAGAATTGTGTGAAACTTCTTTCTGTTCTGTTTGTTCAACTAAAAGAGTTGAACCTTAGTTTTGATTGAGCCGTTCTGAAACACACTTTCTGTAGAAAATGCAAGTGGAGATTCGGAGCACTTAGAGGGTAATAGTGGAAAAAGGAATGTCTCCAAATATAAACTACACAGAATCATTCTGTGAAACTTCTTTCTGATCTGTGCATTCAGCTAACAGAATTAAACCATACTTTTGATTGAGCAGATCTGAACTCTCTTTCTGTAGAAAATGCAACTGGACATTTGGAGCGCTAAGAGAGTAGTAGTGGAAAAAGGAATATATTCAAATATAAACTACACAGAAGCATTCTGTGAAACTTCTTTCTGATCTGAGCATTCAGCTAACAGAGTTAAACCATACTTTTGATTGAGCAGTTTTGAAACACTCTGTCTGTAGAAAATGCAACGGGACATTCGTAGCGCTAAGTGGGTAATAGTGGAAAAAAGAATATGTTCAAATATAAACTACACAGAAGCATTGTATGAAACTTCTTTCTGTTCTGTGCATTCAACTAACAGAGTTGAACCTTACTTTTGATTGAGCCTTTCTGAAACACTCTTTCTGTAGAAACTGCAGTTGGACATTCTGAGCGCTAAGAGGCCTCTATTGGGAAAAATAATATCTTCAAATAAAAACTACACAGAAGCATTGTGTGAAACTTATTTCTGATATGTTCATTAAGCTAACAGAGTTAAACCATACTTTTGATTGCGCAGTTCTGAACACTCTTTCTGTAGAAAATGCAAGTGGACATTCGGAGCGCTAAGAGGGTAATAGTGGAAAAAGGAATATATTCAAATATAAACTACACAGTAGCATTCTGTGAAAATTCTTTCTGTTCTGTGCATTCAACTAACAGAGTTGAACCTTACTTTTGATTGAGCCGTTCTGAAACACTCTTTCTGTAGAAACTGCAATTGGACATGCTAAGCGCTAAGAGGCCTACATTGGGAAAAAGAATATCTTCAAATAAAAACTACACAGATGCATTCTGTGAAACTTATTTCTGATCTGTAAATTCAGTTAACAGAGATAAAACATATTTTTGATTGAGCAGTTATGAAACACTGTTTTTGTAGAAAATGCAAGTGGATATTCGGAGCGCTAAGAGGGTAATAGTGGAAAAAGGAATGTCTTCAAATATAAACTACACAGAATCATTCGGTGAAACTTCTTCCTGATCTGTGCATTCAGCTAACAGAGTTAAACCATACTTTTGATTGAGCAGATCTGAACACTCTTTCTGTAGAAAATGCAACTGGACATTTGGAGCGCTAAGAGCGTAGTATTGGAAAAAGGAATATATTCAAATATAAACTACACAGAAGCATTCTGTGAAACTTCTTTCTGATCTGAGCATTCAGCTAACAGAGTTAAACCATACTTTTGATTGAGCAGTTTTGAAACACTCTGTCTGTAGGAAATGCAACTGGACATTCGTAGCGCTAAGAGGGTAATAGTGGAAAAAAGAATATGTTCAAATATAAACTACACAGAAGCATTGTATGAAACTTCTTTCTGTTCTGTGCATTCTACTAACAGAGTTGAACCTTACTTTTGATTGAGCCGTTCTGAAACACTCTTTCTGTAGAAACTGCAATTGGACATTCTGAGCACTAAGAGGCCTATATTGGGAAAAAGAATGTCTACAAATAAAAACTACACAGAAGAATTGTGTGAAACTTCTTTCTGTTCTGTTTGTTCAACTAAAAGAGTTGAACCTTAGTTTTGATTGAGCCGTTCTCAAACACTCTTTCTGTAGAAAATGCAAGTGGAGATTCGGAGCGCTAAGAGGGTAATAGTGGAAAAAGGAATGTCTCCAAATATAAACTACACAGAATCATTCTGTGAAACTTCTTTCTCATCTGTGCATTCAGCTAACAGAGTTAAACCATACTTTTGATTGAGCAGATCTGAACACTCTTTCTGTAGAAAATGCAACTGGACATTTGGAGCGCTAAGAGCGTAGTAGTGGAAAAAGGAATATATTCAAATATAAACTACACAGAAGCATTCTGTGAAACTTCTCTCTGATCTGAGCATTCAGCTAACCGAGTTAAACCATACATTTGATTGAGCAGTTTTGAAACACTCTGTCTGTAGAAAATGCAACTGGGCATTCGTAGCGCTAAGTGGGTAATAGTGGAAAAAAGAATATGTTCAAATATAAACTACACAGAAGCATTGTATGAAACTTCTTTCTGTTCTGTGCATTCAACTAACAGAATTGAATCTGACTTTTGATTGAGCCGTTCTGAAACACTCTTTCTGTAGAAACTGCAATTGGACATTCTGAGCGCTAAGAGGCCTCTATTGGGAAAAATAATATCTTCAAATAAAAACTACACAGAAGCATTGTGTGAAACTTATTTCTGATATGTTCATTAAGCTAACAGAGTTAAACCATACTTTTGATTGCGCAGTTCTGAACACTCTTTCTGTAGAAAATGCAAGTGGACATTCGGAGCGCTAAGAGGGTAATAGTGGAAAAAGGAATATATTCAAATATAAACTACACAGTAGCATTCTGTGAAAATTCTTTCTGTTCTGTGCATTCAACTCACAGAGTGGAACCTTACTTTTGATTGAGCCGTTCTGAAACACTCTTTCTGTAGAAACTGCAATTGGACATGCTAAGCGCTAAGAGGCCTACATTGGGAAAAAGAATATCTTCAAATAAAAACTACACAGATGCATTCTGTGAAACTTATTTCTGATCTGTAAATTCAGTTAACAGAGATAAAACATATTTTTGATTGAGCAGTTATGAAACACTCTTTTTGTAGAAAATGCAAGTGGAGATTCGGAGCGCTAAGAGGGTAATAGTGGAAAAAGGAATGTCTTCAAATATAAACTACACAGAATCATTCGGTGAAACTTCTTTCTGATCTGTGCATTCAGCTAACAGAGTTAAACCATACTTTTGATTGAGCAGATCTGAACACTCATTCTGTAGAAAATGCAACTGGACATTTGGAGCACTAAGAGCGTAGTAGTGGAAAAAGGAATATATTCAAATATAAACTACACAGAAGCATTCTGTGAAACTTCTTTCTGATCTGAGCATTCAGCTAACCGAGTTAAACCATACTTTTGATTGAGCAGTTTTGAAACACTCTGTCTGTAGAAAATGCAACTGGGCATTCATAGCGCTAAGTGGGTAATAGTGGAAAAAAGAATATGTGCAAATATAAACTACACAGAAGCATTGTATGAAACTTCTTTCTGTTCTGTGCATTCAACTAACAGAGTTGAACCTTACTTTTGATTGAGCCGTTCTGAAACACTCTTTCTGTAGAAACTGCAATTGGACATTCTGAGCGCTAGGAGGCCTATATTGGGAAAAAGAATGTCTACAAATAAAAACTACACAGAAGAATTGTGTGAAACTTCTTTCTGTTCTGTTTGTTCAACTAAAAGAGTTGAACCTTAGTTTTGATTGAGCCGTTCTGAAACACTCTGTAGAAAATGCAAGTGGAGATTCGGAGCGCTAAGAGGGTAATAGTGGAAAAAGGAATGTCTTCAAATATAAACTACACAGAATCATTCTGTGAAACTTATTTCTGATCTGTGCATTCAGCTAACAGAGTTAAACCATACTTTTGATTGAGCAGATCTGAACACTCTTTCTGTAGAAAATGCAACTGGACATTTTGAGCGCTAAGAGAGTAGTAGTGGAAAAAGGAATATATTCAAATATAAACTACACAGAAGCATTCTGTGAAACTTCTTTCTGATCTGAGCATTCAGCTAACAGAGATAAACCATACTTTTGATTGAGCAGTTTTGAAACACTCTGTCTGTAGAAAATGCAACTGGACATTCGTAGCGCTAAGTGGGTAATAGTGGAAAAAAGAATATGTTCAAATATAAACTACACAGAAGCATTGTATGAAACTTCTTTCTGTTCTGTGCATTCAACTAACAGAGTTGAACTTTACTTTTGATTGAGCCTTTCTGAAACACTCTTTCTGTAGAAACTGCAATTGGACATTCTGAGCCTAAGAGGCCTCTATTGGGAAAAATAATATCTTCAAATAAAAACTACACAGAAGCATTGTGTGAAACTTATTTCTGATATGTTCATTAAGCTAACAGAGTTAAACCATACTTTTGATTGCGCAGTTCTGAACACTCTTTCTGTAGAAAATGCAGGTGGGCATTCGGAGCGCTAAGAGGGTAATAGTGGAAAAAGGAATATATTCAAATATAAACTACACAGTAGCATTCTGTGAAAATTCTTTCTGTTCTGTGCATTCAACTAACAGAGTTGAACCTTACTTTTGATTGAGCCGTTCTGAAACACTCTTTCTGTAGAAACTGCAATTGGACATGCTAAGCGCTAAGAGGCCTACATTGGGAAAAAGAATATCTTCAAATAAAAACTACACAGATGCATTCTGTGAAACTTATTTCTAATCTGTAAATTCAGTTAACAGAGATAAAACATATTTTTGATTGAGCAGTTTTGAAACACTCTTTTTGTAGAAAATGCAAGTGGAGATTCTGAGCGCTAAGAGGGTAATAGTGGAAAAAGGAATGACTTCAAATATAAACTACACAGAATCATTCGGTGAAACTTCTTTCTGATCTGTGCATTCAGCTAACAGAGTTAAACCATACTTTTGATTGAGCAGATCTGAACACTCTTTCTGTAGAAAATGCAACTGGACCTTTGGAGCGCTTAGAGCGTAGTAGTGGAAAAAGAAATATATTCAAATATAAACTACACAGAAGCATTCTGTGAAACTTCTTTCTGATCTGAGCATTCAGCTAACAGAGTTAAACCATACATTTGATTGAGCAGTTTTGAAACACTCTGTCTGTAGGAAATGCAACTGGGCATTCGTAGCGCTAAGTGGGTAATAGTGGAAAAAAGAATATGTTCAAATATAAACTACACAGAAGCATTGTATGAAACTTCTTTCTGTTCTGTGCATTCAACTAACAGAGTTGAACCTTACTTTTGATTGAGCCGTTCTGAAACACTCTTTCTGTAGAAACTGCAATTGGACATTCTGAGCGCTAGGAGGCCTATATTGGGAAAAAGAATGTCTACAAATAAAAACTACACAGAAGAATTGTGTGAAACTTCTTTCTGTTCTGTTTGTTCAACTAAAAGTGTTGAACCTTAGTTTTGATTGAGCCGTTCTGAAACACTCTTTCTGTAGAAAATGCAAGTGGAGATTCGGAGAGCTAAGAGGATAATAGTGGAAAAAGGAATGTCTCCAAATATAAACTACACAGAATCATTCTGTGAAACTTCTTTCTGATCTGTGCATTCAGCTAACAGAGTTAAACCATACTTTTGATTGAGCAGATCTGAACACTCTTTCTGTAGAAAATGCAACTGGACATTTGGAGCGCTAAGAGAGTAGTAGTGGAAAAAGGAAGATATTCAAATATAAACTACACAGAAGCAATCTGTGAAACTTCTTTCTGATCTGAGCATTCAGCTAACAGAGTTAAACAATACTTTTGATTGAGCAGTTTTGAAACACTCTGTCTGTAGAAAATGCAACGGGACATTCGTAGCGCTAAGTGGGTAATAGTGGAAAAAAGAATATGTTCAAATATAAACTACACAGAAGCATTGTATGAAACTTCTTTCTGTTCTGTGCATTCAACTAACAGAGTTGAACCTTACTTTTGATTGAGCCTTTCTGAAACACTCTTTCTGTAGAAACTGCAATTGGACATTCTGAGCGCTAAGAGGCCTCTATTGGGAAAAATAATATCTTCAAATAAAAACTACACAGAAGCATTGTGTGAAACTTATTTCTGATATGTTCATTAAGCTAACAGAGTTAAACCATACTTTTGATTGCGCAGTTCTGAACACTCTTTTTGTAGAAAATGCAAGTGGACATTCGGAGCGCTAAGAGGGTAATAGTGGAAAAAGGAATATATTCAAATATAAACTACACAGTAGCATTCTGTGAAAATTCTTTCTGTTCTGTGCAGTCAACTAACAGAGTTGAACCTTACTTTTGATTGAGCCGTTCTGAAACACTCTTTCTGTAGAAACTGCAATTGGACATGCTAAGCGCTAAGAGGCCTACATTGGGAAAAAGAATATCTTCAAATAAAAACTACACAGATGCATTCTGTGAAACTTATTTCTGATCTGTAAATTCAGTTAACAGAGATAAAACATATTTTTGATTGAGCAGTTATGAAACACTCTTTTTGTAGAAAATGCAAGTGGAGATTCGGAGCGCTAAGAGGGTACTAGTGGAAAACGGAATGTCTTCAAATATAAACTACACAGAATCATTCGGTGAAACTTCTTTCTGATCTGTGCATTCAGCTAACAGAGTTAAACCATACTTTTGATTGAGCAGATCTGAACACTCTTTCTGTAGAAAATGCAACTGGACATTTGGAGCGCTAAGAGCGTAGTAGTGGAAAAAGGAATATATTCAAATATAAACTACACAGAAGCATTCTGTGAAACTTCTTTCTGATCTGAGCATTCGGCTAACAGAGTTAAACCATACTTTTGATTGAGCAGTTTTGAAACACTCTGTCTGTAGAAAATGCAACTGGACATTCGTAGCGCTAAGTGGGTAATAGTGGAAAAAAAAATATGTTCAAATATAAACTACACAGAAGCATTGTATGAAACTTCTTTCTGTTCTGTGCATTCAACTAACAGAGTTGAACCTTACTTTTGATTGAGCCGTTCTGAAACACTCTTTCTGTAGAAACTGCAATTGGACATTCTGAGCGCTAAGAGTCCTATATTGGGAAAAAGAATGTCTACAAATAAAAACTACACAGAAGAATTGTGTGAAACTTCTTTCTGTTCTGTTTGTTCAACTAAAAGAGTTGAACCTTAGTTTTGATTGAGCTGTTCTGAAACACTCTTTCTGTAGAAAATGCAAGTGGAGATTCGGAGCGCTAAGAGGGTAATAGTGGAAAAAGGAATGTCTCCAAATATAAACTACACAGAATCATTCTGTGAAACTTCTTTCTGATCTGTGCATTCAGCTAACAGAGTTAAACCATACTTTTGATTGAGCAGATCTGAACACTCTTTCTGTAGAAAATGCAACTGGACATTTGGAGCGCTAAGAGAGTAGTAGTGGAAAAAGGAATATATTCAAATATAAACTACACAGAAGCATTCTGTGAAACTTCTTTCTGATCTGAGCATTCAGCTAACAGAGTTAAACCATACTTTTGATTGAGCAGTTTTGAAACACTCTGTCTGTAGAAAATGCAACGGGACATTCGTAGCGCTAAGTGGGTAATAGTGGAAAAAAGTATATGTTCAAATATAAACTACACAGAAGCATTGTATGAAACTTCTTTCTGTTCTGTGCATTCAACTAACAGAGTTGAACCTTACTTTTGATTGAGCCTTTCTGAAACACTCTTTCTGTAGAAACTGCAATTGGACATTCTGAGCGCTAAGAGGCCTCTATTGGGAAAAATAATATCTTCAAATAAAAACTACACAGAAGCATTGTGTGAAACTTATTTCTGATATGTTCATTAAGTTAACAGAGTTAAACCATACTTTTGATTGCGCAGTTCTGAACACTCTTTCTGTAGGAAATGCAAGTGGACATTCGGAGCGCTAAGAGGGTAATAGTGGAAAAAGGAATATATTCAAATATAAACTACACAGTAGCATTCTGTGAAAATTCTTTCTGTTCTGTGCATTCAACTAACAGAGTTGAACCTTACTTTTGATTGAGCCGTTCTGAAACACTCTTTCTGTAGAAACTGCAATTGGACATGCTAAGCGCTAAGAGGCCTACATTGGGAAAAAGAATATCTTCAAATAAAAACTACACAGATGCATTCTGTGAAACTTATTTCTGATCTGTAAATTCAGTTAACAGAGATAAAACATATTTTTGATTGAGCAGTTATGAAACACTCTTTTTGTAGAAAATGCAAGTGGAGATTCGGAGCGCTAAGAGGGTACTAGTGGAAAAAGGAATGTCTTCAAATATAAACTACACAGAATCATTCGGTGAAACTTCTTTCTGATCTGTGCATTCAGCTAACAGAGTTAAACCATACTTTTGATTGAGCAGATCTGAACACTCTTTCTGTAGAAAATGCAACTGGACATTTGGAGCGCTAAGAGCGTAGTAGTGGAAAAAGGAATATATTCAAATATAAACTACACAGAAGCATTCTGTGAAACTTCTTTCTGATCTGAGCATTCAGCTAACAGAGTTAAACCATACTTTTGATTGAGCAGTTTTGAAACACTCTGTCTGTAGAAAATGCAACTGGACATTCGTAGCGCTAAGTGGGTAATAGTGGAAAAAAAAATATGTTCAAATATAAACTACACAGAAGGATTGTATGAAACTTCTTTCTGTTCTGTGCATTCAACTAACAGAGTTGAACCTTACTTTTGATTGAGCCGTTCTGAAACACTCTTTCTGTAGAAACTGCAATTGGACATTCTGAGCGCTAAGAGGCCTATATTGGGAAAAAGAATGTCTACAAATAAAAACTACACAGAAGAATTGTGTGAAACTTCTTTCTGTTCTTTTTGTTCAACTAAAAGAGTTGAACCTTAGTTTTGATTGAGCTGTTCTGAAACACTCTTTCTGTAGAAAATGAAAGTGGAGATTCGGAGCGCTAAGAGGGTAATAGTGGAAAAAGGAATGTCTCCAAATATAAACTACACAGAATCATTCTGTGAAACTTCTTTCTGATCTGTGCATTCAGCTAACAGAGTTAAACCATACTTTTGATTGAGCAGATCTGAACACTCTTTCTGTAGAAAATGCAACTGGATATTTGGAGCGCTAAGAGAGTAGTAGTGGAAAAAGGGATATATTCAAATATAAACTACACAGAAGCATTCTGTGAAACTTCTTTCTGATCTGAGCATTCAGCTAACAGAGTTAAACCATACTTTGGTTGAGCAGTTTTGAAACACTCTGTCTGTAGAAAATGCAACTGGACATTCGTAGCGCTAAGTGGGTAATAGTGGAAAAAAGAATATGTTCAAATATAAACTACACAGAAGCATTGTATGAAACTTCTTTCTGTTCTGTGCATTCAACTAACAGAGTTGAACCTTACTTTTGATTGAGCCGTTCTGAAACACTCTTTCTGTAGAAACTGCAATTGGACATTCTGAGCGCTAGGAGGCCTATATTGGGAAAAAGAATGTCTACAAATAAAAACTACACAGAAGAATTGTGTGAAACTTCTTTCTGTTCTGTTTGTTCAACTAAAAGAGTTGAACCTTAGTTTTGATTGAGCCGTTCTGAAACACACTTTCTGTAGAAAATGCAAGTGGAGATTCGGAGCACTTAGAGGGTAATAGTGGAAAAAGGAATGTCTCCAAATATAAACTACACAGAATCATTCTGTGAAACTTCTTTCTGATCTGTGCATTCAGCTAACAGAATTAAACCATACTTTTGATTGAGCAGATCTGAACTCTCTTTCTGTAGAAAATGCAACTGGACATTTGGAGCGCTAAGAGAGTAGTAGTGGAAAAAGGAATATATTCAAATATAAACTACACAGAAGCATTCTGTGAAACTTCTTTCTGATCTGAGCATTCAGCTAACAGAGTTAAACCATACTTTTGATTGAGCAGTTTTGAAACACTCTGTCTGTAGAAAATGCAACGGGACATTCGTAGCGCTAAGTGGGTAATAGTGGAAAAAAGAATATGTTCAAATATAAACTACACAGAAGCATTGTATGAAACTTCTTTCTGTTCTGTGCATTCAACTAACAGAGTTGAACCTTACTTTTGATTGAGCCTTTCTGAAACACTCTTTCTGTAGAAACTGCAGTTGGACATTCTGAGCGCTAAGAGGCCTCTATTGGGAAAAATAATATCTTCAAATAAAAACTACACAGAAGCATTGTGTGAAACTTATTTCTGATATGTTCATTAAGCTAACAGAGTTAAACCATACTTTTGATTGCGCAGTTCTGAACACTCTTTCTGTAGAAAATGCAAGTGGACATTCGGAGCGCTAAGAGGGTAATAGTGGAAAAAGGAATATATTCAAATATAAACTACACAGTAGCATTCTGTGAAAATTCTTTCTGTTCTGTGCATTCAACTAACAGAGTTGAACCTTACTTTTGATTGAGCCGTTCTGAAACACTCTTTCTGTAGAAACTGCAATTGGACATGCTAAGCGCTAAGAGGCCTACATTGGGAAAAAGAATATCTTCAAATAAAAACTACACAGATGCATTCTGTGAAACTTATTTCTGATCTGTAAATTCAGTTAACAGAGATAAAACATATTTTTGATTGAGCAGTTATGAAACACTGTTTTTGTAGAAAATGCAAGTGGATATTCGGAGCGCTAAGAGGGTAATAGTGGAAAAAGGAATGTCTTCAAATATAAACTACACAGAATCATTCGGTGAAACTTCTTCCTGATCTGTGCATTCAGCTAACAGAGTTAAACCATACTTTTGATTGAGCAGATCTGAACACTCTTTCTGTAGAAAATGCAACTGGACATTTGGAGCGCTAAGAGCGTAGTATTGGAAAAAGGAATATATTCAAATATAAACTACACAGAAGCATTCTGTGAAACTTCTTTCTGATCTGAGCATTCAGCTAACAGAGTTAAACCATACTTTTGATTGAGCAGTTTTGAAACACTCTGTCTGTAGGAAATGCAACTGGACATTCGTAGCGCTAAGAGGGTAATAGTGGAAAAAAGAATATGTTCAAATATAAACTACACAGAAGCATTGTATGAAACTTCTTTCTGTTCTGTGCATTCTACTAACAGAGTTGAACCTTACTTTTGATTGAGCCGTTCTGAAACACTCTTTCTGTAGAAACTGCAATTGGACATTCTGAGCACTAAGAGGCCTATATTGGGAAAAAGAATGTCTACAAATAAAAACTACACAGAAGAATTGTGTGAAACTTCTTTCTGTTCTGTTTGTTCAACTAAAAGAGTTGAACCTTAGTTTTGATTGAGCCGTTCTCAAACACTCTTTCTGTAGAAAATGCAAGTGGAGATTCGGAGCGCTAAGAGGGTAATAGTGGAAAAAGGAATGTCTCCAAATATAAACTACACAGAATCATTCTGTGAAACTTCTTTCTCATCTGTGCATTCAGCTAACAGAGTTAAACCATACTTTTGATTGAGCAGATCTGAACACTCTTTCTGTAGAGAATGCAACTGGACATTTGGAGCGCTAAGAGAGTAGTAGTGGAAAAAGGAATATATTCAAATATAAACTACACAGAAGCATTCTGTGAAACTTCTTTCTGATCTGAGGATTCAGCTAACAGAGTTAAACCATACTTTTGATTGAGCAGTTTTGAAACACTCTGTCTGTAGAAAATGCAACGGGACATTCGTAGCGCTAAGTGGGTAATAGTGGAAAAAAGTATATGTTCAAATATAAACTACACAGAAGCATTGTATGAAACTTCTTTCTGTTCTGTGCATTCAACTAACAGAGTTGAACCTTACTTTTGATTGAGCCTTTCTGAAACACTCTTTCTGTAGAAACTGCAATTGGACATTCTGAGCGCTAAGAGGCCTCTATTGGGAAAAATAATATCTTCAAATAAAAACTACACAGAAGCATTGTGTGAAACTTATTTCTGATATGTTCATTAAGTTAACAGAGTTAAACCATACTTTTGATTGCGCAGTTCTGAACACTCTTTCTGTAGGAAATGCAAGTGGACATTCGGAGCGCTAAGAGGGTAATAGTGGAAAAAGGAATATATTCAAATATAAACTACACAGTAGCATTCCGTGAAAATTCTTTCTGTTCTGTGCATTCAACTAACAGAGTTGAACCTTACTTTTGATTGAGCCGTTCTGAAACACTCTTTCTGTAGAAACTGCAATTGGACATGCTAAGCGCTAAGAGGCCTACATTGGGAAAAAGAATATCTTCAAATAAAAACTACACAGATGCATTCTGTGAAACTTATTTCTGATCTGTAAATTCAGTTAACAGAGATAAAACATATTTTTGATTGAGCAGTTATGAAACACTCTTTTTGTAGAAAATGCAAGTGGAGATTCGGAGCGCTAAGAGGGTACTAGTGGAAAAAGGAATGTCTTCAAATATAAACTACACAGAATCATTCGGTGAAACTTCTTTCTGATCTGTGCATTCAGCTAACAGAGTTAAACCATACTTTTGATTGAGCAGATCTGAACACTCTTTCTGTAGAAAATGCAACTGGACATTTGGAGCGCTAAGAGCGTAGTAGTGGAAAAAGGAATATATTCAAATATAAACTACACAGAAGCATTCTGTGAAACTTCTTTCTGATCTGAGCATTCAGCTAACAGAGTTAAACCATACTTTTGATTGAGCAGTTTTGAAACACTCTGTCTGTAGAAAATGCAACTGGACATTCGTAGCGCTAAGTGGGTAATAGTGGAAAAAAAAATATGTTCAAATATAAACTACACAGAAGGATTGTATGAAACTTCTTTCTGTTCTGTGCATTCAACTAACAGAGTTGAACCTTACTTTTGATTGAGCCGTTCTGAAACACTCTTTCTGTAGAAACTGCAATTGGACATTCTGAGCGCTAAGAGGCCTATATTGGGAAAAAGAATGTCTACAAATAAAAACTACACAGAAGAATTGTGTGAAACTTCTTTCTGTTCTTTTTGTTCAACTAAAAGAGTTGAACCTTAGTTTTGATTGAGCTGTTCTGAAACACTCTTTCTGTAGAAAATGAAAGTGGAGATTCGGAGCGCTAAGAGGGTAATAGTGGAAAAAGGAATGTCTCCAAATATAAACTACACAGAATCATTCTGTGAAACTTCTTTCTGATCTGTGCATTCAGCTAACAGAGTTAAACCATACTTTTGATTGAGCAGATCTGAACACTCTTTCTGTAGAAAATGCAACTGGATATTTGGAGCGCTAAGAGAGTAGTAGTGGAAAAAGGGATATATTCAAATATAAACTACACAGAAGCATTCTGTGAAACTTCTTTCTGATCTGAGCATTCAGCTAACAGAGTTAAACCATACTTTTGATTGAGCAGTTTTGAAACACTCTGTCTGTAGAAAATGCAACTGGACATTCGTAGCGCTAAGTGGGTAATAGTGGAAAAAAGAATATGTTCAAATATAAACTACACAGAAGCATTGTATGAAACTTCTTTCTGTTCTGTGCATTCAACTAACAGAGTTGAACCTTACTTTTGATTGAGCCGTTCTGAAACACTCTTTCTGTAGAAACTGCAATTGGACATTCTGAGCGCTAGGAGGCCTATATTGGGAAAAAGAATGTCTACAAATAAAAACTACACAGAAGAATTGTGTGAAACTTCTTTCTGTTCTGTTTGTTCAACTAAAAGAGTTGAACCTTAGTTTTGATTGAGCCGTTCTGAAACACACTTTCTGTAGAAAATGCAAGTGGAGATTCGGAGCACTTAGAGGGTAATAGTGGAAAAAGGAATGTCTCCAAATATAAACTACACAGAATCATTCTGTGAAACTTCTTTCTGATCTGTGCATTCAGCTAACAGAATTAAACCATACTTTTGATTGAGCAGATCTGAACTCTCTTTCTGTAGAAAATGCAACTGGACATTTGGAGCGCTAAGAGAGTAGTAGTGGAAAAAGGAATATATTCAAATATAAACTACACAGAAGCATTCTGTGAAACTTCTTTCTGATCTGAGCATTCAGCTAACAGAGTTAAACCATACTTTTGATTGAGCAGTTTTGAAACACTCTGTCTGTAGAAAATGCAACGGGACATTCGTAGCGCTAAGTGGGTAATAGTGGAAAAAAGAATATGTTCAAATATAAACTACACAGAAACATTGTATGAAACTTCTTTCTGTTCTGTGCATTCAACTAACAGAGTTGAACCTTACTTTTGATTGAGCCTTTCTGAAACACTCTTTCTGTAGAAACTGCAGTTGGACATTCTGAGCGCTAAGAGGCCTCTATTGGGAAAAATAATATCTTCAAATAAAAACTACACAGAAGCATTGTGTGAAACTTATTTCTGATATGTTCATTAAGCTAACAGAGTTAAACCATACTTTTGATTGCGCAGTTCTGAACACTCTTTCTGTAGAAAATGCAAGTGGACATTCGGAGCGCTAAGAGGGTAATAGTGGAAAAAGGAATATATTCAAATATAAACTACACAGTAGCATTCTGTGAAAATTCTTTCTGTTCTGTGCATTCAACTAACAGAGTTGAACCTTACTTTTGATTGAGCCGTTCTGAAACACTCTTTCTGTAGAAACTGCAATTGGACATGCTAAGCGCTAAGAGGCCTACATTGGGAAAAAGAATATCTTCAAATAAAAACTACACAGATGCATTCTGTGAAACTTATTTCTGATCTGTAAATTCAGTTAACAGAGATAAAACATATTTTTGATTGAGCAGTTATGAAACACTGTTTTTGTAGAAAATGCAAGTGGAGATTCGGAGCGCTAAGAGGGTAATAGTGGAAAAAGGAATGTCTTCAAATATAAACTACACAGAATCATTCGGTGAAACTTCTTCCTGATCTGTGCATTCAGCTAACAGAGTTAAACCATACTTTTGATTGAGCAGATCTGAACACTCTTTCTGTAGAAAATGCAACTGGACATTTGGAGCGCTAAGAGCGTAGTATTGGAAAAAGGAATATATTCAAATATAAACTACACAGAAGCATTCTGTGAAACTTCTTTCTGATCTGAGCATTCAGCTAACAGAGTTAAACCATACTTTTGATTGAGCAGTTTTGAAACACTCTGTCTGTAGGAAATGCAACTGGACATTCGTAGCGCTAAGAGGGTAATAGTGGAAAAAAGAATATGTTCAAATATAAACTACACAGAAGCATTGTATGAAACTTCTTTCTGTTCTGTGCATTCTACTAACAGAGTTGAACCTTACTTTTGATTGAGCCGTTCTGAAACACTCTTTCTGTAGAAACTGCAATTGGACATTCTGAGCACTAAGAGGCCTATATTGGGAAAAAGAATGTCTACAAATAAAAACTACACAGAAGAATTGTGTGAAACTTCTTTCTGTTCTGTTTGTTCAACTAAAAGAGTTGAACCTTAGTTTTGATTGAGCCGTTCTCAAACACTCTTTCTGTAGAAAATGCAAGTGGAGATTCGGAGCGCTAAGAGGGTAATAGTGGAAAAAGGAATGTCTCCAAATATAAACTACACAGAATCATTCTGTGAAACTTCTTTCTCATCTGTGCATTCAGCTAACAGAGTTAAACCATACTTTTGATTGAGCAGATCTGAACACTCTTTCTGTAGAGAATGCAACTGGACATTTGGAGCGCTAAGAGAGTAGTAGTGGAAAAAGGAATATATTCAAATATAAACTACACAGAAGCATTCTGTGAAACTTCTTTCTGATCTGAGGATTCAGCTAACAGAGTTAAACCATACTTTTGATTGAGCAGTTTTGAAACACTCTGTCTGTAGAAAATGCAACTGGACATTCGTAGCGCTAAGTGGGTAATAGTGGAAAAAAGAATATGTTCAAATATAAACTACACAGAAGCATTGTGTGAAACTTCTTTCTGTTCTGTGCATTCAACTAACAGAGTTGAACCTTAATTTTGATTGAGCCTTTCTGAAACACTCTTTCTGTAGAAACTGCAATTGGACATTCTGAGCGCTAAGAGACCTCTATTGGGAAAAATAATATCTTCAAATAAAAACTACACAGAAGCATTGTGTGAAACTTATTTCTGATATGTTCATTAAGCTAACAGAGTTAAACCATACTTTTGATTGCGCAGTTCTGAACACTCTTTCTGTAGAAAATGCAAGTGGACATTCGGAGCGCTAAAAGGGTAATAGTGGAAAAAGGAATATATTCAAATATAAACTACACAGTAGCATTCTGTGAAAATTCATTCTGTTCTGTGCATTCAACCAACAGAGTTGAACCTTACTTTTGATTGAGCCGTTCTGAAAGACTCTTTCTGTAGAAACTGCAATTCGACATGCTAAGCGCTAAGAGGCCTACATTGGGAAAAAGAATATCTTCAAATAAAAACTACACAGATGCATTCTGTGAAACTTATTTCTGATCTGTAAATTCAGTTAACAGAGATAAAACATATTTTTGATTGAGCAGTTATGAAACACTCTTTTTGTAGAAAATGCAAGTGGAGATTCGGAGCGCTAAGAGGGTAATAGTGGAAAAAGGAATGTCTTCAAATATAAACTACACAGAATCATTCGGTGAAACTTCTTTCTGATCTGTGCATTCAGCTAACAGAGTTAAGCCATACATTTGATTGAGCAGATCTGAACACTCTTTCTGTAGAAAATGCAACTGGACATTTGGAGCGCTAAGAGCGTAGTAGTGGAAAAAGGAATATATTCAAATATAAACTACACAGAAGCATTCTGTGAAACTTCTTTCTGATCTGAGCATTCAGCTAACAGAGTTAAACCATACTTTTGATTGAGCAGTTTTGAAACACTCTGTCTGTAGAAAATGCAACTGGACATTCGTAGCGCTAAGTGGGTAATAGTGGAAAAAAGAATATGTTCAAATATAAACTACACAGAAGCATTGTATGAAACTTCTTTCTGTTCTGTGCATTCAACTAACAGAGTTGAACCTTACTTTTGATTGAGCCGTTCTGAAACACTCTTTCTGTAGAAACTGCAATTGGACATTCTGAGCGCTAAGAGGCCTATATTGGGAAAAAGAATGTCTACAAATAAAAACTACACAGAAGAATTGTGTGAAACTTCTTTCTGTTCTGTTTGTTCAACTAACAGAGTTGAACGTTAGTTTTGATTGAGCTGTTCTGAAACACTCTTTCTGTAGAAAATGCAAGTGGAGTTTCGGAGCGCTAAGAGGGTAATAGTGGAAAAAGGAATGTCTCCAAATATAAACTACACAGAATCATTCTGTGAAACTTCTTTCTGATCTGTGCATTCAGCTAACAGAGTTAAACCATACTTTTGATTGAGCAGATCTGAACACTCTTTCTGTAGAAAATGCAACTGGACATTTGGAGCGCTAAGAGAGTAGTAGTGGAAAAAGGAATATATTCAAATATAAACTACACAGAAACATTCTGTGAAACTTCTTTCTGACCTGAGCATTCAGCTAACAGAGTTAAACCATACTTTTGATTGAGCAGTTTTGAAACACTCTGTCTGTAGAAAATGCAACTGGACATTCGTAGCGCTAAGTGGGTAATAGTGGAAAAAAGAATATGTTCAAATATAAACTACACAGAAGCATTGTATGAAACTTCTTTCTGTTCTGTGCATTCAACTAACAGAGTTGAACCTTACTTTTGATTGAGCCGTTCTGAAACACTCTTTCTGTAGAAACTGCAATTGGACATTCTGAGCGCTAGGAGGCCTATATTGGGAAAAAGAATGTCTACAAATAAAAACTACACAGAAGAATTGTGTGAAACTTCTTTCTGTTCTGTTTGTTCAACTAAAAGAGTTGAACCTTAGTTTTGATTGAGCCGTTCTGAAACACTCTTTCTGTAGAAAATGCAAGTGGAGATTCGGAGCGCTTAGAGGGTAATAGTGGAAAAAGGAATGTCTCCAAATATAAACTACACAGAATCATTCTGTGAAACTTCTTTCTGATCTGAGCATTCAGCTAACAGAGTTAAACCATACTTTTGATTGAGCAGTTTTGAAACACTCTGTCTGTAGAAAATGCAACTGGACATTCGTAGCGCTAAGTGGGTAATAGTGGAAAAAAAAATATGTTCAAATATAAACTACACAGAAGGATTGTATGAAACTTCTTTCTGTTCTGTGCATTCAACTAACAGAGTTGAACCTTACTTTTGATTGAGCCGTTCTGAAACACTCTTTCTGTAGAAACTGCAATTGGACATTCTGAGCGCTAAGAGGCCTATATTGGGAAAAAGAATGTCTACAAATAAAAACTACACAGAAGAATTGTGTGAAACTTCTTTCTGTTCTTTTTGTTCAACTAAAAGAGTTGAACGTTAGTTTTGATTGAGCTGTTCTGAAACACTCTTTCTGTAGAAAATGAAAGTGGAGATTCGGAGCGCTAAGAGGGTAATAGTGGAAAAAGGAATGTCTCCAAATATAAACTACACAGAATCATTCTGTGAAACTTCTTTCTGATCTGTGCATTCAGCTAACAGAGTTAAACCATACTTTTGATTGAGCAGATCTGAACACTCTTTCTGTAGAAAATGCAACTGGATATTTGGAGCGCTAAGAGAGTAGTAGTGGAAAAAGGGATATATTCAAATATAAACTACACAGAAGCATTCTGTGAAACTTCTTTCTGATCTGAGCATTCAGCTCACAGAGTTAAACCATACTTTTGATTGAGCAGTTTTGAAACACTCTGTCTGTAGAAAATGCAACTGGACATTCGTAGCGCTAAGTGGGTAATAGTGGAAAAAAGAATATGTTCAAATATAAACTACACAGAAGCATTGTATGAAACTACTTTCTGTTCTGTGCATTCAACTAACAGAGTTGAACCTTACTTTTGATTGAGCCGTTCTGAAACACTCTTTCTGTAGAAACTGCAATTGGACATTCTGAGCGCTAGGAGGCCTATATTGGGAAAAAGAATGTCTACAAATAAAAACTACACAGAAGAATTGTGTGAAACTTCTTTCTGTTCTGTTTGTTCAACTAAAAGAGTTGAACCTTAGTTTTGATTGAGCCGTTCTGAAACACACTTTCTGTAGAAAATGCAAGTGGAGATTCGGAGCACTTAGAGGGTAATAGTGGAAAAAGGAATGTCTCCAAATATAAACTACACAGAATCATTCTGTGAAACTTCTTTCTGATCTGTGCATTCAGCTAACAGAATTAAACCATACTTTTGATTGAGCAGATCTGAACTCTCTTTCTGTAGAAAATGCAACTGGACATTTGGAGCGCTAAGAGAGTAGTAGTGGAAAAAGGAATATATTCAAATATAAACTACACAGAAGCATTCTGTGAAACTTCTTTCTGATCTGAGCATTCAGCTAACAGAGTTAAACCATACTTTTGATTGAGCAGTTTTGAAACACTCTGTCTGTAGAAAATGCAACGGGACATTCGTAGCGCTAAGTGGGTAATAGTGGAAAAAAGAATATGTTCAAATATAAACTACACAGAAGCATTGTATGAAACTTCTTTCTGTTCTGTGCATTCAACTAACAGAGTTGAACGTTACTTTTGATTGAGCCTTTCTGAAACACTCTTTCTGTAGAAACTGCAGTTGGACATTCTGAGCGCTAAGAGGCCTCTATTGGGAAAAATAATATCTTCAAATAAAAACTACACAGAAGCATTGTGTGAAACTTATTTCTGATATGTTCATTAAGCTAACAGAGTTAAACCATACTTTTGATTGCGCAGTTCTGAACACTCTTTCTGTAGAAAATGCAAGTGGACATTCGGAGCGCTAAGAGGGTAATAGTGGAAAAAGGAATATATTCAAATATAAACTACACAGTAGCATTCTGTGAAAATTCTTTCTGTTCTGTGCATTCAACTAACAGAGTTGAACCTTACTTTTGATTGAGCCGTTCTGAAACACTCTTTCTGTAGAAACTGCAATTGGACATGCTAAGCGCTAAGAGGCCTACATTGGGAAAAAGAATATCTTCAAATAAAAACTACACAGATGCATTCTGTGAAACTTATTTCTGATCTGTAAATTCAGTTAACAGAGATAAAACATATTTTTGATTGAGCAGTTATGAAACACTGTTTTTGTAGAAAATGCAAGTGGAGATTCGGAGCGCTAAGATGGTAATAGTGGAAAAAGGAATGTCTTCAAATATAAACTACACAGAATCATTCGGTGAAACTTCTTCCTGATCTGTGCATTCAGCTAACAGAGTTAAACCATACTTTTGATTGAGCAGATCTGAACACTCTTTCTGTAGAAAATGCAACTGGACATTTGGAGCGCTAAGAGCGTAGTATTGGAAAAAGGAATATATTCAAATATAAACTACACAGAAGCATTCTGTGAAACTTCTTTCTGATCTGAGCATTCAGCTAAGAGAGTTAAACCATACTTTTGATTGAGCAGTTTTGAAACACTCTGTCTGTAGGAAATGCAACTGGACATTCGTAGCGCTAAGTGGGTAATAGTGGAAAAAAGAATATGTTCAAATATAAACTACACAGAAGCATTGTATGAAACTTCTTTCTGTTCTGTGCATTCTACTAACAGAGTTGAACCTTACTTTTGATTGAGCCGTTCTGAAACACTCTTTCTGTAGAAACTGCAATTGGACATTCTGAGCACTAAGAGGCCTATATTGGGAAAAAGAATGTCTACAAATAAAAACTACACAGAAGAATTGTGTGAAACTTCTTTCTGTTCTGTTTGTTCAACTAAAAGAGTTGAACCTTAGTTTTGATTGAGCCGTTCTGAAACACTCTTTCTGTAGAAAATGAAAGTGGAGATTCGGAGCGCTAAGAGGGTAACAGTGGAAAAAGGAATGTCTCCAAATATAAACTACACAGAATCATTCTGTGAAACTTCTTTCTGATCTGTGCATTCAGCTAACAGAGTTAAACCATACTTTTGATTGAGCAGATCTGAACACTCTTTCTGTAGAAAATGCAACTGGACATTTGGAGCGCTAAGAGAGTAGTAGTGGAAAAAGGAATATATTCAAATATAAACTACACAGAAGCATTCTGTGAATCTTCTTTCTGATCTGAGCATTCAGCTAACAGAGTTAAACCATACTTTTGATTGAGCAGTTTTGAAACACTCTGTCTGTAGAAAATGCAACTGGACATTCGTAGCGCTAAGTGGGTAATAGTGGAAAAAAGAATATGTTCAAATATAAACTACACAGAAGCATTGTATGAAACTTCTTTCTGTTCTGTGCATTCAACTAACAGAGTTGAACCTTACTTTTGATTGAGCCTTTCTGAAACACTCTTTCTGTAGAAACTGCAATTGGACATTCTGAGCGCTAAGAGGCCTCTATTGGGAAAAATAATATCTTCAAATAAAAACTACACAGAAGCATTGTGTGAAACTTATTTCTGATATGTTCATTAAGCTAACAGAGTTAAACCATACTTTTGATTGCGCAGTTCTGAACACTCTTTCTGTAGAAAATGCAAGTGGACATTCGGAGCGCTAAGAGGGTAATAGTGGAAAAAGGAATATATTCAAATATAAACTACACAGTAGCATTCTGTGAAAATTCTTTCTGTTCTGTGCATTCAACTAACAGAGTTGAACCTTACTTTTGATTGAGCCTTTCTGAAACACTCTTTCTGTAGAAACTGCAATTGGACATGCTAAGCGCTAAGAGGCCTACATTGGGAAAAAGAATATCTTCAAATAAAAACTACACAGATGCATTCTGTGAAACTTATTTCTGATCTGTAAATTCAGTTAACAGAGATAAAACATATTTTTGATTGAGCAGTTATGAAACACTCTTTTTGTAGAAAATGCAAGTGGAGATTCGGAGCGCTAAGAGGGTAATAGTGGAAAAAGGAATGTCTTCAAATATAAACTACACAGAATCATTCGGTGAAACTTCTTTCTGATCTGTGCATTCAGCTAACAGAGTTAAACCATACTTTTGATTGAGCAGATCTGAACACTCTTTCTGTAGAAAATGCAACTGGACATTTGGAGCGCTAAGAGCGTAGTAGTGGAAAAAGGAATATATTCAAATATAAACTACACAGAAGCATTCTGTGAAACTTCTTTCTGATCTGAGCATTCAGCTAACAGAGTTAAACCATACTTTTGATTGAGCAGTTTTGAAACTCTCTGTCTGTAGAAAATGCAACTGGACATTCGTAGCGCTAAGTGGGTAATAGTGGAAAAAAGAATATGTTCAAATATTAACTACACAGAAGCATTGTATGAAACTTCTTTCTGTTCTGTGCATTCAACTAACAGAGTTGAACCTTACTTTTGATTGAGCCGTTCTGAAACACTCTTTCTGTAGAAACTGCAATTGGACATTCTGAGCGCTAAGAGGCCTATATTGGGAAAAATAATGTCTACAAATAAAAACTACACAGAAGAATTGTGTGAAACTTCTTTCTGTTCTGTTTGTTCAACTAAAAGAGTTGAACCTTAGTTTTGATTGAGCCGTTCTGAAACACTCTTTCTGTAGAAAATGCAAGTGGAGATTCGGAGCGCTAAGAGGGTAATAGTGGAAAAAGGAATGTCTCCAAATATAAACTACACAGAATCATTCTGTGAAACTTCTTTCTCATCTGTGCATTCAGCTAACAGAGTTAAAACATACTTTTGATTGAGCAGATCTGAACACTCTTTCTGTAGAGAATGCAACTGGACATTTGGAGCGCTAAGAGAGTAGTAGTGGAAAAAGGAATATATTCAAATATAAACTACACAGAAGCATTCTGTGAAACTTCTTTCTGACCTGAGCATTCAGCTAACAGAGTTAAACCATACTTTTGATTGAGCAGTTTTGAAACACTCTGTCTGTAGAAAATGCAACTGGACATTCGTAGCGCTAAGTGGGTAATAGTGGAAAAAAGAATATGTTCAAATATAAACTACACAGAAGCATTGTATGAAACTTCTTTCTGTTCTGTGCATTCAACTAACAGAGTTGAACCTTACTTTTGATTGAGCCGTTCTGAAACACTCTTTCTGTAGAAACTGCAATTGGACATTCTGAGCGCTAGGAGGCCTATATTGGGAAAAAGAATGTCTACAAATAAAAACTACACAGAAGAATTGTGTGAAACATCTTTCTGTTCTGTTTGTTCAACTAAAAGAGTTGAACCTTAGTTTTGATTGAGCCGTTCTGAAACACTCTTTCTGTAGAAAATGCAAGTGGAGATTCGGAGCGCTTAGAGGGTAATAGTGGAAAAAGGAATGTCTCCAAATATAAACTACACAGAATCATTCTGTGAAACTTCTTTCTGATCTGTGCATTCAGCTAACAGAATTAAACCATACTTTTTATTCAGCAGATCTGAACACTCTTTCTGTAGAAAATGCAACTGGACATTTGGAGCGCTAAGAGAGTATTAGTGGAAAAAGGAATATATTCAAATATAAACTACACAGAAGCATTCTGTGAAACTTCTTTCTGATCTGAGCATTCAGCTAACAGAGTTAAACCATACTTTTGATTGAGCAGTTTTGAAACACTCTGTCTGTAGAAAATGCAACTGGACATTCGTAGCGCTAAGTGGGTAATAGTGGAAAAAAGAATATGTTCAAATATAAACTACACAGAAGCATTGTATGAAACTTCTTTCTGTTCTGTGCATTCAACTAACAGAGTTGAACCTTACTTTTGATTGAGCCTTTCTGAAACACTCTTTCTGTAGAAACTGCAATTGGACATTCTGAGCGCTAAGAGGCCTCTATTGGGAAAAATAATATCTTCAAATAAAAACTACACAGAAGCATTGTGTGAAACTTATTTCTGATATGTTCATTAAGCTAACAGAGTTAAACCATACTTTTGATTGCGCAGTTCTGAACACTCTTTCTGTAGAAAATGCAAGTGGACATTCGGAGCGCTAAGAGGGTAATAGTGGAAAAAGGAATATATTCAAATATAAACTACACAGTAGCATTCTGTGAAAATTCTTTCTGTTCTGTGCAGTCAACTAACAGAGTTGAACCTTACTTTTGATTGAGCCGTTCTGAAACACTCTTTCTGTAGAAACTGCAATTGGACATGCTAAGCGCTAAGAGGCCTACATTGCGAAAAAGAATATCTTCAAATAAAAACTACACAGATGCATTCTGTGAAACTTATTTCTGATCTGTAAATTCAGTTAACAGAGATAAAACATATTTTTGATTGAGCAGTTATGAAACACTCTTTTTGTAGAAAATGCAAGTGGAGATTCGGAGCGCTAAGAGGGTACTAGTGGAAAACGGAATGTCTTCAAATATAAACTACACAGAATCATTCGGTGAAACTTCTTTCTGATCTGTGCATTCAGCTAACAGAGTTAAACCATACTTTTGATTGAGCAGATCTGAACACTCTTTCTGTAGAAAATGCAACTGGACATTTGGAGCGCTAAGAGCGTAGTAGTGGAAAAAGGAATATATTCAAATATAAACTACACAGAAGCATTCTGTGAAACTTCTTTCTGATCTGAGCATTCAGCTAACAGAGTTAAACCATACTTTTGATTGAGCAGTTTTGAAACACTCTGTCTGTAGAAAATGCAACTGGACATTCGTAGCGCTAAGTGGGTAATAGTGGAAAAAAAAATATGTTCAAATATAAACTACACAGAAGCATTGTATGAAACTTCTTTCTGTTCTGTGCATTCAACTAACAGAGTTGAACCTTACTTTTGATTGAGCCGTTCTGAAACACTCTTTCTGTAGAAACTGCAATTGGACATTCTGAGCGCTAAGAGGCCTATATTGGGAAAAAGAATGTCTACAAATAAAAACTACACAGAAGAATTGTGTGAAACTTCTTTCTGTTCTGTTTGTTCAACTAAAAGAGTTGAACCTTAGTTTTGATTGAGCTGTTCTGAAACACTCTTTCTGTAGAAAATGCAAGTGGAGATTCGGAGCGCTAAGAGGGTAATAGTGGAAAAAGGAATGTCTCCAAATATAAACTACACAGAATCATTCTGTGAAATTTCCTTCTGATCTGTGCATTCAGCTAACAGAGTTAAACCATACTTTTGATTGAGCAGATCTGAACACTCTTTCTGTAGAAAATGCAACTGGACATTTGGAGCGCTAAGAGAGTAGTAGTGGAAAAAGGAATATATTCAAATATAAACTACACTGAAGCATTCTGTGAAACTTCTTTCTGATCTGAGCATTCAGCTAACAGAGTTAAACCATACTTTTGACTGAGCAGTTTTGAAACACTCTGTCTGTAGAAAATGCAACGGGACATTCGTAGCGCTAAGTGGGTAATAGTGGAAAAAAGTATATGTTCAAATATAAACTACACAGAAGCATTGTATGAAACTTCTTTCTGTTCTGTGCATTCAACTAACAGAGTTGAACCTTACTTTTGATTGAGCCTTTCTGAAACACTCTTTCTGTAGAAACTGCAATTGGACATTCTGAGCGCTAAGAGGCCTCTATTGGGAAAAATAATATCTTCAAATAAAAACTACACAGATGCATTCTGTGAAACTTATTTCTGATCTGTAAATTCAGTTAACAGAGATAAAACATATTTTTGATTGAGCAGTTATGAAACACTCTTTTTGTAGAAAATGCAAGTGGAGATTCGGAGCGCTAAGGGGGTACTAGTGGGAAATGGAATGTCTTCAAATATAAACTACACAGAATCATTCGGTGAAACTTCTTTCTGATCTGTGCATTCAGCTAACAGAGTTAAACCATACTTTTGATTGAGCAGATCTGAACACTCTTTCTGTAGAAAATGCAACTGGACATTTGGAGCGCTAAGAGCGTAGTAGTGGAAAAAGGAATATATTCAAATATAAACTACACAGAAGCATTCTGTGAAACTTCTTTCTGATCTGAGCATTCAGCTAACAGAGTTAAACCATACTTTTGATTGAGCAGTTTTGAAACACTCTGTCTGTAGAAAATGCAACTGGACATTCGTAGCGCTAAGTGGGTAATAGTGGAAAAAAAAATATGTTCAAATATAAACTACACAGAAGCATTGTATGAAACTTCTTTCTGTTCTGTGCATTCAACTAACAGAGTTGAACCTTACTTTTGATTGAGCCGTTCTGAAACACTCTTTCTGTAGAAACTGCAATTGGACATTCTGAGCGCTAAGAGGCCTATATTGGGAAAAAGAATGTCTACAAATAAAAACTACACAGAAGAATTGTGTGAAACTTCTTTCTGTTCATTTTGTTCAACTAAAAGAGTTGAACCTTAGTTTTGATTGAGCTGTTCTGAAACACTCTTTCTGTAGAAAATGCAAGTGGAGATTCGGAGCGCTAAGAGGGTAATAGTGGAAAAAGGAATGTCTCCAAATATAAACTACACAGAATCATTCTGTGAAACTTCTTTCTGATCTGTGCATTCAGCTAACAGAGTTAAACCATACTTTTGATTGAGCAGATCTGAACACTCTTTCTGTAGAAAATGCAACTGGATATTTGGAGCGCTAAGAGAGTAGTAGTGGAAAAAGGAATATATTCAAATATAAACTACACAGAAGCATTCTGTGAAACTTCTTTCTGATCTGAGCATTCAGCTAACAGAGTTAAACCATACTTTTGATTGAGCAGTTTTGAAACACTCTGTCTGTAGAAAATGCAACTGGACATTCGTAGCGCTAAGTGGGTAATAGTGGAAAAAAGAATATGTTCAAATATAAACTACACAGAAGCATTGTATGAAACTTCTTTCTGTTCTGTGCATTCAACTAACAGAGTTGAACCTTACTTTTGATTGAGCCGTTCTGAAACACTCTTTCTGTAGAAACTGCAATTGGACATTCTGAGCGCTAGGAGGCCTATATTGGGAAAAAGAATGTCTACAAATAAAAACTACACAGAAGTATTGTGTGAAACTTCTTTCTGTTCTGTTTGTTCAACTAAAAGAGTTGAACCTTAGTTTTGATTGAGCCGTTCTGAAACACACTTTCTGTAGAAAATGCAAGTGGAGATTCGGAGCACTTAGAGGGTAATAGTGGAAAAAGGAATGTCTCCAAATATAAACTACACAGAATCATTCTGTGAAACTTCTTTCTGATCTGTGCATTCAGCTAACAGAATTAAACCATACTTTTGATTGAGCAGATCTGAACACTCTTTCTGTAGAAAATGCAACTGGACATTTGGAGCGCTAAGAGAGTAGTAGTGGAAAAAGGAATATATTCAAATATAAACTACACAGAAGCATTCTGTGAAACTTCTTTCTGATCTGAGCATTCAGCTAACAGAGTTAAACCATACTTTTGATTGAGCAGTTTTGAAACACCCTGTCTGTAGAAAATGCAACGGGACATTCGTAGCGCTAAGTGGGTAATAGTGGAAAAAAGAATATGTTCAAATATAAACTACACAGAAGCATTGTATGAAACTTCTTTCTGTTCTGTGCACTCAACTAACAGAGTTGAACCTTACTTTTGATTGAGCCTTTCTGAAACACTCTTTCTGTAGAAACTGCAATTGGACATTCTGAGCGCTAAGAGGCCTCTATTGGGAAAAATAATATCTTCAAATAAAAACTACACAGAAGCATTGTGTGAAACTTATTTCTGATATGTTCATTAAGCTAACAGAGTTAAACCATACTTTTGATTGCGCAGTTCTGAACACTCTTTCTGTAGAAAATGCAAGTGGACATTCGGAGCACTAAGAGGGTAATAGTGGAAAAAGGAATATATTCAAATATAAACTACACAGTAGCATTCTGTGAAAATTCTTTCTGTTCTGTGCATTCAACTAACAGAGTTGAACCTTACTTTTGATTGAGCCGTTCTGAAACACTCTTTCTGTAGAAACTGCAATTGGACATGCTAAGCGCTAAGAGGCCTACATTGGGAAAAAGAATATCTTCAAATAAAAACTACACAGATGCATTCTGTGAAACTTATTTCTGATCTGTAAATTCAGTTAACAGAGATAAAACATATTTTTGATTGAGCAGTTATGAAACACTCTTTTTGTAGAAAATGCAAGTGGAGATTCGGAGCGCTAAGGGGGTAATAGTGGAAAAAGGAATATCTTCAAATATAAACTACACAGAATCATTCGGTGAAACTTCTTTCTGATCTGTGCATTCAGCTAACAGAGTTAAACCATACTTTTGATTGAGCAGATCTGAACACTCTTTCTGTAGAAAATGCAACTGGACATTTGGAGCGCTAAGAGCGTAGTATTGGAAAAAGGAATATATTCAAATATAAACTACACAGAAGCATTCTGTGAAACTTCTTTCTGATCTGAGCATTCAGCTAACAGAGTTAAACCATACTTTTGATTGAGCAGTTTTGAAACACTCTGTCTGTAGGAAATGCAACTGGACATTCGTAGCGCTAAGTGGGTAATAGTGGAAAAAAGAATATGTTCAAATATAAACTACACAGAAGCATTGTATGAAACTTCTTTCTGTTCTGTGCATTCAACTAAAAGAGTTGAACCTTACTTTTGATTGAGCCGTTCTGAAACACTCTTTCTGTAGAAACTGCAATTGGACATTCTGAGCGCTAAGAGGCCTATATTGGGAAAAAGAATGTCTACAAATAAAAACTACACAGAAGAATTGTGTGAAACTTCTTTCTGTTCTGTTTGTTCAACTAAAAGAGTTGAACCTTAGTTTTGATTGAGCCGTTCTGAAACACTCTTTCTGTAGAAAATGAAAGTGGATATTCGGAGCGCTAAGAGGGTAATAGTGGAAAAAGGAATGTCTCCAAATATAAACTACACAGAATCATTCTGTGAAACTTCTTTCTGATCTGTGCATTCAGCTAACAGAGTTAAACCATACTTTTGATTGAGCAGATCTGAACACTCTTTCTGTAGAAAATGCAACTGGACATTTGGAGCGCTTAGAGAGTAGTAGTGGAAAAAGGAATATATTCAAATATAAACTACACAGAAGCATTCTGTGAAACTTCTTTCTGATCTGAGCATTCAGCTAACAGAGTTAAACCATACTTTTGATTGAGCAGTTTTGAAACACTCTGTCTGTAGAAAATGCAACTGGACATTCGTAGCGCTAAGTGGGTAATAGTGGAAAAAAGAATATGTTCAAATATAAACTACACAGAAGCATTGTATGAAACTTCTTTCTGTTCTGTGCATTCAACTAACAGAGTTGAACCTTACTTTTGATTGAGCCTTTCTGAAACACTCTTTCTGTAGAAACTGCAATTGGACATTCTGAGCGCTAAGAGGCCTCTATTGGGAAAAATAATATCTTCAAATAAAAACTACACAGAAGCATTGTGTGAAACTTAATTCTGATATGTTCATTAAGCTAACAGAGTTAAACCATACTTTTGATTGCGCAGTTCTGAACACTCTTTCTGTAGAAAATGCAAGTGGACATTCGGAGCGCTAAGAGGGTAATAGTGGAAAAAGGAATATATTCAAATATAAACTACACAGTAGCATTCTGTGAAAATTCTTTCTGTTCTGTGCATTCAACTAACAGAGTTGAACCTTACTTTTGATTGAGCCTTTCTGAAACACTCTTTCTGTAGAAACTGCAATTGGACATGCTAAGCGCTAAGAGGCCTACATTGGGAAAAAGAATATCTTCAAATAAAAACTACACAGATGCATTCTGTGAAACTTATTTCTGATCTGTAAATTCAGTTAACAGAGATAAAACATATTTCTGATTGAGCAGTTATGAAACACTCTTTTTGTAGAAAATGCAATTGGAGATTCGGAGCGCTAAGAGGGTAATAGTGGAAAAAGGAATGTCTTCAAATATAAACTACACAGAATCATTCGGTGAAACTTCTTTCTGATCTGTGCATTCAGCTAACAGAGTTAAACCATACTTTTGATTGAGCAGATCTGAACACTCTTTCTGTAGAAAATGCAACTGGACATTTGGAGCGCTAAGAGCGTAGTAGTGGAAAAAGGAATATATTCAAATATAAACTACACAGAAGCATTCTGTGAAACTTCTTTCTGATCTGAGCATTCAGCTAACAGAGTTAAACCATACTTTTGATTGAGCAGTTTTGAAACTCTCTGTCTGTAGAAAATGCAACTGGACATTCGTAGCGCTAAGTGGGTAATAGTGGAAAAAAGAATATGTTCAAATATTAACTACACAGAAGCATTGTATGAAACTTCTTTCTGTTCTGTGCATTCAACTAACAGAGTTGAACCTTACATTTGATTGAGCCGTTCTGAAACACTCTTTCTGTAGAAACTGAAATTGGACATTCTGAGCGCTAAGAGGCCTATATTGGGAAAAATAATGTCTACAAATAAAAACTACACAGAAGAATTGTGTGAAACTTCTTTCTGTTCTGTTTGTTCAACTAAAAGAGTTGAACCTTAGTTTTGATTGAGCCATTCTGAAACACTCTTTCTGTAGAAAATGCAAGTGGAGATTCGGAGCGCTAAGAGGGTAATAGTGGAAAAAGGAATGTCTCCAAATATAAACTACACAGAATCATTCTGTGAAACTTCTTTCTGATCTGTGCATTCAGCTAAAAGAGTTAAACCATACTTTTGATTGAGCAGTTTTGAAACACTCTGTCTGTAGAAAATGCAACTGGACATTCGTAGCGCTAAGTGGGTAATAGTGGAAAAAAGAATATGTTCAAATATAAACTACACAGAAGCATTGTGTGAAACTTCTTTCTGTTCTGTGCATTCAACTAACAGAGTTGAACCTTACTTTTGATTGAGCCTTTCTGAAACACTCTTTCTGTAGAAACTGCAATTGGACATTCTGAGCGCTAAGAGACCTCTATTGGGAAAAATAATATCTTCAAATAAAAACTACACAGAAGCATTGTGTTAAACTTATTTCTGATATGTTCATTAAGCTAACAGAGTTAAACCATACTTTTGATTGCGCAGTTCTGAACACTCTTTCTGTAGAAAACGCAAGTGGACATTCGGAGCGCTAAGAGGGTAATAGTGGAAAAAGGAATATATTCAAATATAAACTACACAGTAGCATTCTGTGAAAATTCATTCTGTTCTGTGCATTCAACCAACAGAGTTGAACCTTACTTTTGATTGAGCCGTTCTGAAACACTCTTTCTGTAGAAACTGCAATTCGACATGCTAAGCGCTAAGAGGCCTACATTGGGAAAAAGAATATCTTCAAATAAAAACTACACAGATGCATACTGTGAAACTTATTTCTGATCTGTAAATTCAGTTAACAGAGATAAAACATATTTTTGATTGAGCAGTTATGAAACACTCTTTTTGTAGAAAATGCAAGTGGAGATTCGGAGCGCTAAGAGGGTAATAGTGGAAAAAGGAATGTCTTCAAATATAAACTACACAGAATCATTCGGTGAAACTTCTTTCTGATCTGTGCATTCAGCTAACAGAGTTAAGCCATACATTTGATTGAGCAGATCTGAACACTCTTTCTGTAGAAAATGCAACTGGACATTTGGAGCGCTAAGAGCGTAGTAGTGGAAAAAGGAATATATTCAAATATAAACTACACAGAAGCATTCTGTCAAACTTCTTTCTGATCTGAGCATTCAGCTAACAGAGTTAAACCATACTTTTGATTGAGCAGTTTTGAAACACTCTGTCTGTAGAAAATGCAACTGGACATTCGTAGCGCTAAGTGGGTAATAGTGGAAAAAAGAATATGTTCAAATATAAACTACACAGAAGCATTGTATGAAACTTCTTTCTGTTCTGTGCATTCAACTAACAGAGTTGAACCTTCTTTTGATTGAGCCGTTCTGAAACACTCTTTCTGTAGAAACTGCAATTGGACATTCTGAGCGCTAAAAGGCCTATATTGGGAAAAAGAATGTCTACAAATAAAAACTACACAGAAGAATTGTGTGAAACTTCTTTCTGTTCTGTTTGTTCAACTAACAGAGTTGAACCTTAGTTTTGATTGAGCTGTTCTGAAACACTCTTTCTGTAGAAAATGCAAGTGGAGTTTCGGAGCGCTAAGAGGGTAATAGTGGAAAAAGGAATGTCTCCAAATATAAACTACACAGAATCATTCTGTGAAACTTTTTCTGATCTGTGCATTCAGCTAACAGAGTTAAACCAAACTTTTGATTGAGCAGATCTGAACACTCTTTCTGTAGAAAATGCAACTGGACATTTGGAGCGCTAAGAGAGTAGTAGTGGAAAAAGGAATATATTCAAATATAAACTACACAGAAGCATTCTGTGAAACTTCTTTCTGACCTGAGCATTCAGCTAACAGAGTTAAACCATACTTTTGATTGAGCAGTTTTGAAACACTCTGTCTGTAGAAAATGCAACTGGACATTCGTAGCGCTAAGTGGGTAATAGTGGAAAAAAGAATATGTTCAAATATAAACTACACAGAAGCATTGTATGAAACTTCTTTCTGTTCTGTGCATTCAACTAACAGAGTTGAACCTTACTTTTGATTGATCCGTTCTGAAACACTCTTTCTGTAGAAACTGCAATTGGACATTCTGAGCGCTAGGAGGCCTATATTGGGAAAAAGAATGTCTACCAATAAAAACTACACAGAAGAATTGTGTGAAACTTCTTTCTGTTCTGTTTGTTCAACTAAAAGAGTTGAACCTTAGTTTTGATTGAGCCGTTCTGAAACACTCTTTCTGTAGAAAATGCAAGTGGAGATTCGGAGCGCTTAGAGGGTAATAGTGGGAAAAGGAATGTCTCCAAATATAAACTACACAGAATCATTCTGTGAAACTTCTTTCTGATCTGTGCATTCAGCTAACAGAATTAAACCATACTTTTGATTGAGCAGATCTGAACACTCTTTCTGTAGAAAATGCAACTGGACATTTGGAGCGCTAAGAGAGTAGTAGTGGAAAAAGGAATATATTCAAATATAAACTACACAGAAGCATTCTGTGAAACTTCTTTCTGATCTGAGCATTCAGCTAACAGAGTTAAACCATACTTTTGATTGAGCAGTTTTGAAACACTCTGTCTGTATAAAATGCAACTGGACATTCGTAGCGCTAAGTGGGTAATAGTGGAAAAAAGAATATGTTCAAATATAAACTACACAGAAGCATTGTATGAAACTTCTTTCTGTTCTGTGCATTCAACTAACTGAGTTGAACCTTACTTTTGATTGAGCCTTTCTGAAACACTATTTCTGTAGAAACTGCAATTGGACATCCTGAGCGCTAAGAGGCCTCTATTGGGAAAAATAATATCTTCAATTAAAAACTACACAGAAGCATTGTGTGAAACTTATTTCTGATATGTTCATTAAGCTAACAGAGTTAAACCATACTTTTGATTGCGCAGTTCTGAACACTCTTTCTGTAGAAAATGCAAGTGGACATTCGGAGCGCTAAGAGGGTAATAGTGGAAAAAGGAATATATTCAAATATAAACTACACAGTAGCATTCTGTGAAAATTCTTTCTGTTCTGTGCATTCAACTAACAGAGTTGAACCTTACTTTTGATTGAGCCGTTCTGAAACACTCTTTCTGTAGAAACTGCAATTGGACATGCTAAGCGCTAAGAGGCCTACATTGGGAAAAAGAATATCTTCAAATAAAAACTACACAGATGCATTCTGTGAAACTTATTTCTGATCTGTAAATTCAGTTAACAGAGATAAAACATATTTTTGATTGAGCAGTTATGAAACACTCTTTTTGTAGAAAATGCAAGTGGAGATTCGGAGCGCTAAGAGGGTAATAGTGGAAAAAGGAATGTCTTCAAATATAAACTACACAGAATCATTCGGTGAAACTTCTTTCTGATCTGTGCATTCAGCTAACAGAGTTAAACCATACTTTTGATTGAGCAGATCTGAACACTCTTTCTGTAGAAAATGCAACTGGACATTTGGAGCGCTAAGAGCGTAGTATTGGAAAAAGGAATATATTCAAATATAAACTACACAGAAGCATTCTGTGAAACTTCTTTCTGATCTGAGCATTCAGCTAACAGAGTTAAACCATACATTTGATTGAGCAGTTTTGAAACACTCTGTCTGTAGGAAATGCAACTGGACATTCGTAGCGCTAAGTGGGTAATAGTGGAAAAAAGAATATGTTCAAATATAAACTACACAGAAGCATTGTATGAAACTTCTTTCTGTTCTGTGCATTCAACTAACAGAGTTGAACCTTACTTTTGATTGAGCCGTTCTGAAACACTCTTTCTGTAGAAACTGCAATTGGCCATTCTGAGCGCTAAGAGGCCTATATTGGGAAAAAGAATGTCTACAAATAAAAACTACACAGAAGAATTGTGTGAAACTTCTTTCTGTTCTGTTTGTTCAACTAAAAGAGTTGAAACTTAGTTTTGATTGAGCCGTTCTGAAACACTCTTTCTGTAGAAAATGAAAGTGGATATTCGGAGCGCTAAGAGGGTAATAGTGGAAAAAGGAATGTCTCCAAATATAAACTACACAGAATCATTCTGTGAAACTTCTTTCTGATCTGTGCATTCAGCTAACAGAGTTAAACCATACTTTTGATTGAGCAGATCTGAACACTCTTTCTGTAGAAAATGCAACTGGACATTTGGAGCGCTAAGAGTGTAGTAGTGGAAAAAGGAATATATTCAAATATAAACTACACAGAAGCATTCTGTGAAACTTCTTTCTGATCTGAGCATTCAGCTAACAGAGTTAAACCATACTTTTGATTGAGCAGTTTTGAAACACTCTGTCTGTAGAAAATGCAACTGGACATTCGTAGCGCTAAGTGGGTAATAGTGGAAAAAAGAATATGTTCAAATATAAACTACACAGAAGCATTGTATGAAACTTCTTTCTGTTCTGTGCATTCAACTAACAGAGTTGAACCTTACTTTTGATTGAGCCTTTCTGAAACACTCTTTCTGTAGAAACTGCAATTGGACATTCTGAGCGCTAAGAGGCCTCTATTGGGAAAAATAATATCTTCAAATAAAAACTACACAGAAGCATTGTGTGAAACTTAATTCTGATATGTTCATTAAGCTAACAGATTTAAACCATACTTTTGATTGCGCTGTTCTGAACACTCTTTCTGTAGAAAATGCAAGTGGACATTCGGAGCGCTAAGAGGGTAATAGTGGAAAAAGGAATATATTCAAATATAAACTACACAGTAGCATTCTGTGAAAATTCTTTCTGTTCTGTGCATTCAACTAACAGAGTTGAACCTTACTTTTGATTGAGCCTTTCTGAAACACTCTTTCTGTAGAAACTGCAATTGGACATGCTAAGCGCTAAGAGGCCTACATTGGGAAAAAGAATATCTTCAAATAAAAACTACACAGATGCATTCTGTGAAACTTATTTCTGATCTGTAAATTCAGTTAACAGAGATAAAACATATTTCTGATTGAGCAGTTATGAAACACTCTTTTTGTAGAAAATGCAAGTGGAGATTCGGAGCGCTAAGAGGGTAATAGTGGAAAAAGGAATGTCTTCAAATATAAACTACACAGAATCATTCGGTGAAACTTCTTTCTGATCTGTGCATTCAGCTAACAGAGTTAAACCATACTTTTGATTGAGCAGATCTGAACACTCTTTCTGTAGAAAATGCAACTGGACATTTGGAGCGCTAAGAGCGTAGTAGTGGAAAAAGGAATATATTCAAATATAAACTACACAGAAGCATTCTGTGAAACTTCTTTCTGATCTGAGCATTCAGCTAACAGAGTTAAACCATACTTTTGATTGAGCAGTTTTGAAACTCTCTGTCTGTAGAAAATGCAACTGGACATTCGTAGCGCTAAGTGGGTAATAGTGGAAAAAAGAATATGTTCAAATATTAACTACACAGAAGCATTGTATGAAACTTCTTTCTGTTCTGTGCATTCAACTAACAGAGTTGAACCTTACTTTTGATTGAGCCGTTCTGAAACACTCTTTCTGTAGAAACTGAAATTGGACATTCTGAGCGCTAAGAGGCCTATATTGGGAAAAATAATGTCTACAAATAAAAACTACACAGAAGAATTGTGTGAAACTTCTTTCTGTTCTGTTTGTTCAACTAAAAGAGTTGAACCTTAGTTTTGATTGAGCCATTCTGAAACACTCTTTCTGTAGAAAATGCAAGTGGAGATTCGGAGCGCTAAGAGGGTAATAGTGGAAAAAGGAATGTCTCCAAATATAAACTACACAGAATCATTCTGTGAAACTTCTTTCTGATCTGTGCATTCAGCTAAAAGAGTTAAACCATACTTTTGATTGAGCAGATCTGAACACTCTTTCTGTAGAAAATGCAACTGGACATTTGGAGCGCTAAGAGAGTAGTAGTGGAAAAAGGAATATATTCAAATATAAACTACACAGAAGCATTCTGTGAAACTTCTTTCTGATCTGAGGATTCAGCTAACAGAGTTAAACCATACTTTTGATTGAGCAGTTTAGAAACACTCTGTCTGTAGAAAATGCAACTGGACATTCGTAGCGCTAAGTGGGTAATAGTGGAAAAAAGAATATGTTCAAATATAAACTACACAGAAGCATTGTGTGAAACTTCTTTCTGTTCTGTGCATTCAACTAACAGAGTTGAACCTTACTTTTGATTGAGCCTTTCTGAAACACTCTTTCTGTAGAAACTGCAATTGGACATTCTGAGCGCTAAGAGACCTCTATTGGGAAAAATAATATCTTCAAATAAAAACTACACAGAAGCATTGTGTGAAACTTATTTCTGATATGTTCATTAAGCTAACAGAGTTAAACCATACTTTTGATTGCGCAGTTCTGAACACTCTTTCTGTAGAAAACGCAAGTGGACATTCGGAGCGCTAAGAGGGTAATAGTGGAAAAAGGAATATATTCAAATATAAACTACACAGTAGCATTCTGTGAAAATTCATTCTGTTCTGTGCATTCAACCAACAGAGTTGAACCTTACTTTTGATTGAGCCGTTCTGAAACACTCTTTCTGTAGAAACTGCAATTCGACATGCTAAGCGCTAAGAGGCCTACATTGGGAAAAAGAATATCTTCAAATAAAAACTACACAGATGCATTCTGTGAAACTTATTTCTGATCTGTAAATTCAGTTAACAGAGATAAAACATATTTTTGATTGAGCAGTTATGAAACACTCTTTTTGTAGAAAATGCAAGTGGAGATTCGGAGCGCTAAGAGGGTAATAGTGGAAAAAGGAATGTCTTCAAATATAAACTACACAGAATCATTCGGTGAAACTTCTTTCTGATCTGTGCATTCAGCTAACAGAGTTAAGCCATACATTTGATTGAGCAGATCTGAACACTCTTTCTGTAGAAAATGCAACTGGACATTTGGAGCGCTAAGAGCGTAGTAGTGGAAAAAGGAATATATTCAAATATAAACTACACAGAAGCATTCTGTCAAACTTCTTTCTGATCTGAGCATTCAGCTAACAGAGTTAAACCATACTTTTGATTGAGCAGTTTTGAAACACTCTGTCTGTAGAAAATGCAACTGGACATTCGTAGCGCTAAGTGGGTAATAGTGGAAAAAAGAATATGTTCAAATATAAACTACACAGAAGCATTGTATGAAACTTCTTTCTGTTCTGTGCATTCAACTAACAGAGTTGAACCTTCTTTTGATTGAGCCGTTCTGAAACACTCTTTCTGTAGAAACTGCAATTGGACATTCTGAGCGCTAAAAGGCCTATATTGGGAAAAAGAATGTCTACAAATAAAAACTACACAGAAGAATTGTGTGAAACTTCTTTCTGTTCTGTTTGTTCAACTAACAGAGTTGAACCTTAGTTTTGATTGAGCTGTTCTGAAACACTCTTTCTGTAGAAAATGCAAGTGGAGTTTCGGAGCGCTAAGAGGGTAATAGTGGAAAAAGGAATGTCTCCAAATATAAACTACACAGAATCATTCTGTGAAACTTTTTCTGATCTGTGCATTCAGCTAACAGAGTTAAACCAAACTTTTGATTGAGCAGATCTGAACACTCTTTCTGTAGAAAATGCAACTGGACATTTGGAGCGCTAAGAGAGTAGTAGTGGAAAAAGGAATATATTCAAATATAAACTACAGAGAAGCATTCTGTGAAACTTCTTTCTGACCTGAGCATTCAGCTAACAGAGTTAAACCATACTTTTGATTGAGCAGTTTTGAAACACACTGTCTGTAGAAAATGCAACTGGACATTCGTAGCGCTAAGTGGGTAATAGTGGAAAAAAGAATATGTTCAAATATAAACTACACAGAAGCATTGTATGAAACTTCTTTCTGTTCTGTGCATTCAACTAACAGAGTTGAACCTTACTTTTGATTGATCCGTTCTGAAACACTCTTTCTGTAGAAACTGCAATTGGACATTCTGAGCGCTAGGAGGCCTATATTGGGAAAAAGAATGTCTACAAATAAAAACTACACAGAAGAATTGTGTGAAACTTCTTTCTGTTCTGTTTGTTCAACTAAAAGAGTTGAACCTTAGTTTTGATTGAGCCGTTCTGAAACACTCTTTCTGTAGAAAATGCAAGTGGAGATTCGGAGCGCTTAGAGGGTAATAGTGGAAAATGGAATGTCTCCAAATATAAACTACACAGAATCATTCTGTGAAACTTCTTTCTGATCTGTGCATTCAGCTAACAGAATTAAACCATACTTTTGATTGAGCAGATCTGAACACTCTTTCTGTAGAAAATGCAACTGGACATTTGGAGCGCTAAGAGAGTATTAGTGGAAAAAGGAATATATTCAAATATAAACTACACAGAAGCATTCTGTGAAACTTCTTTCTGATCTGAGCATTCAGCTAACAGAGTTAAACCATACTTTTGATTGAGCAGTTTTGAAACACTCTGTCTGTAGAAAATGCAACTGGACATTCGTAGCGCTAAGTGGGTAATAGTGGAAAAAAGAATATGTTCAAATATAAACTACACAGAAGCATTGTATGAAACTTCTTTCTGTTCTGTGCATTCAACTAACAGAGTTGAACCTTACTTTTGATTGAGCCTTTCTGAAACACTCTTTCTGTAGAAACTGCAATTGGACATTCTGAGCGCTAAGAGGCCTCTATTGGGAAAAATAATATCTTCAAATAAAAACTACACAGAAGCATTGTGTGAAACTTAATTCTGATATGTTCATTAAGCTAACAGAGTTAAACTTACTTTTGATTGCGCAGTTCTGAACACTCTTTCTGTAGAAAATGCAAGTGGACATTCGGAGCACTAAGAGGGTAATAGTGGAAAAAGGAATATATTCAAATATAAACTACACAGTAGCATTCTGTGAAAATTCATTCTGTTCTGTGCATTCAACCAACAGAGTTGAACCTTACTTTTGATTGAGCCGTTCTGAAACACTCTTTCTGTAGAAACTGCAATTCGACATGCTAAGCGCTAAGAGGCCTACATTGGGAAAAAGAATATCTTCAAATAAAAACTACACAGATGCATTCTGTGAAACTTATTTCTGATCTGTAAATTCAGTTAACAGAGATAAAACATATTTTTGATTGAGCAGTTATGAAACACTCTTTTTGTAGAAAATGCAAGTGGAGATTCGGAGCGCTAAGAGGGTAATAGTGGAAAAAGGAATGTCTTCAAATATAAACTACACAGAATCATTCGGTGAAACTTCTTTCTGATCTGTGCATTCAGCTAACAGAGTTAAGCCATACATTTGATTGAGCAGATCTGAACACTCTTTCTGTAGAAAATGCAACTGGACATTTGGAGCGCTAAGAGCGTAGTAGTGGAAAAAGGAATATATTCAAATATAAACTACACAGAAGCATTCTGTCAAACTTCTTTCTGATCTGAGCATTCAGCTAACAGAGTTAAACCATACTTTTGATTGAGCAGTTTTGAAACACTCTGTCTGTAGAAAATGCAACTGGACATTCGTAGCGCTAAGTGGGTAATAGTGGAAAAAAGAATATGTTCAAATATAAACTACACAGAAGCATTGTATGAAACTTCTTTCTGTTCTGTGCATTCAACTAACAGAGTTGAACCTTCTTTTGATTGAGCCGTTCTGAAACACTCTTTCTGTAGAAACTGCAATTGGACATTCTGAGCGCTAAAAGGCCTATATTGGGAAAAAGAATGTCTACAAATAAAAACTACACAGAAGAATTGTGTGAAACTTCTTTCTGTTCTGTTTGTTCAACTAACAGAGTTGAACCTTAGTTTTGATTGAGCTGTTCTGAAACACTCTTTCTGTAGAAAATGCAAGTGGAGTTTCGGAGCGCTAAGAGGGTAATAGTGGAAAAAGGAATGTCTCCAAATATAAACTACACAGAATCATTCTGTGAAACTTTTTCTGATCTGTGCATTCAGCTAACAGAGTTAAACCAAACTTTTGATTGAGCAGATCTGAACACTCTTTCTGTAGAAAATGCAACTGGACATTTGGAGCGCTAAGAGAGTAGTAGTGGAAAAAGGAATATATTCAAATATAAACTACACAGAAGCATTCTGTGAAACTTCTTTCTGACCTGAGCATTCAGCTAACAGAGTTAAACCATACTTTTGATTGAGCAGTTTTGAAACACTCTGTCTGTAGAAAATGCAACTGGACATTCGTAGCGCTAAGTGGGTAATAGTGGAAAAAAGAATATGTTCAAATATAAACTACACAGAAGCATTGTATGAAACTTCTTTCTGTTCTGTGCATTCAACTAACAGAGTTGAACCTTACTTTTGATTGATCCGTTCTGAAACACTCTTTCTGTAGAAACTGCAATTGGACATTCTGAGCGCTAGGAGGCCTATATTGGGAAAAAGAATGTCTACAAATAAAAACTACACAGAAGAATTGTGTGAAACTTCTTTCTGTTCTGTTTGTTCAACTAAAAGAGTTGAACCTTAGTTTTGATTGAGCCGTTCTGAAACACTCTTTCTGTAGAAAATGCAAGTGGAGATTCGGAGCGCTTAGAGGGTAATAGTGGGAAAAGGAATGTCTCCAAATATAAACTACACAGAATCATTCTGTGAAACTTCTTTCTGATCTGTGCATTCAGCTAACAGAATTAAACCATACTTTTGATTGAGCAGATCTGAACACTCTTTCTGTAGAAAATGCAACTGGACATTTGGAGCGCTAAGAGAGTAGTAGTGGAAAAAGGAATATATTCAAATATAAACTACACAGAAGCATTCTGTGAAACTTCTTTCTGATCTGAGCATTCAGCTAACAGAGTTAAACCATACTTTTGATTGAGCAGTTTTGAAACACTCTGTCTGTATAAAATGCAACTGGACATTCGTAGCGCTAAGTGGGTAATAGTGGAAAAAAGAATATGTTCAAATATAAACTACACAGAAGCATTGTATGAAACTTCTTTCTGTTCTGTGCATTCAACTAACTGAGTTGAACCTTACTTTTGATTGAGCCTTTCTGAAACACTATTTCTGTAGAAACTGCAATTGGACATCCTGAGCGCTAAGAGGCCTCTATTGGGAAAAATAATATCTTCAATTAAAAACTACACAGAAGCATTGTGTGAAACTTATTTCTGATATGTTCATTAAGCTAACAGAGTTAAACCATACTTTTGATTGCGCAGTTCTGAACACTCTTTCTGTAGAAAATGCAAGTGGACATTCGGAGCGCTAAGAGGGTAATAGTGGAAAAAGGAATATATTCAAATATAAACTACACAGTAGCATTCTGTGAAAATTCTTTCTGTTCTGTGCATTCAACTAACAGAGTTGAACCTTACTTTTGATTGAGCCGTTCTGAAACACTCTTTCTGTAGAAACTGCAATTGGACATGCTAAGCGCTAAGAGGCCTACATTGGGAAAAAGAATATCTTCAAATAAAAACTACACAGATGCATTCTGTGAAACTTATTTCTGATCTGTAAATTCAGTTAACAGAGATAAAACATATTTTTGATTGAGCAGTTATGAAACACTCTTTTTGTAGAAAATGCAAGTGGAGATTCGGAGCGCTAAGAGGGTAATAGTGGAAAAAGGAATGTCTTCAAATATAAACTACACAGAATCATTCGGTGAAACTTCTTTCTGATCTGTGCATTCAGCTAACAGAGTTAAACCATACTTTTGATTGAGCAGATCTGAACACTCTTTCTGTAGAAAATGCAACTGGACATTTGGAGCGCTAAGAGCGTAGTATTGGAAAAAGGAATATATTCAAATATAAACTACACAGAAGCATTCTGTGAAACTTCTTTCTGATCTGAGCATTCAGCTAACAGAGTTAAACCATACATTTGATTGAGCAGTTTTGAAACACTCTGTCTGTAGGAAATGCAACTGGACATTCGTAGCGCTAAGTGGGTAATAGTGGAAAAAAGAATATGTTCAAATATAAACTACACAGAAGCATTGTATGAAACTTCTTTCTGTTCTGTGCATTCAACTGACAGAGTTGAACCTTACTTTTGATTGAGCCGTTCTGAAACACTCTTTCTGTAGAAACTGCAATTGGACATTCTGAGCGCTAAGAGGCCTATATTGGGAAAAAGAATGTCTACAAATAAAAACTACACAGAAGAATTGTGTGAAACTTCTTTCTGTTCTGTTTGTTCAACTAAAAGAGTTGAAACTTAGTTTTGATTGAGCCGTTCTGAAACACTCTTTCTGTAGAAAATGAAAGTGGATATTCGGAGCGCTAAGAGGGTAATAGTGGAAAAAGGAATGTCTCCAAATATAAACTACACAGAATCATTCTGTGAAACTTCTTTCTGATCTGTGCATTCAGCTAACAGAGTTAAACCATACTTTTGATTGAGCAGATCTGAACACTCTTTCTGTAGAAAATGCAACTGGACATTTGGAGCGCTAAGAGTGTAGTAGTGGAAAAAGGAATATATTCAAATATAAACTACACAGAAGCATTCTGTGAAACTTCTTTCTGATCTGAGCATTCAGCTAACAGAGTTAAACCATACTTTTGATTGAGCAGTTTTGAAACACTCTGTCTGTAGAAAATGCAACTGGACATTCGTAGCGCTAAGTGGGTAATAGTGGAAAAAAGAATATGTTCAAATATAAACTACACAGAAGCATTGTATGAAACTTCTTTCTGTTCTGTGCATTCAACTAACAGAGTTGAACCTTACTTTTGATTGAGCCTTTCTGAAACACTCTTTCTGTAGAAACTGCAATTGGACATTCCTAGCGCTAAGAGGCCTCTATTGGGAAAAATAATATCTTCAAATAAAAACTACACAGAAGCATTGTGTGAAACTTAATTCTGATATGTTCATTAAGCTAACAGATTTAAACCATACTTTTGATTGCGCTGTTCTGAACACTCTTTCTGTAGAAAATGCAAGTGGACATTCGGAGCGCTAAGAGGGTAATAGTGGAAAAAGGAATATATTCAAATATAAACTACACAGTAGCATTCTGTGAAAATTCTTTCTGTTCTGTGCATTCAACTAACAGAGTTGAACCTTACTTTTGATTGAGCCTTTCTGAAACACTCTTTCTGTAGAAACTGCAATTGGACATGCTAAGCGCTAAGAGGCCTACATTGGGAAAAAGAATATCTTCAAATAAAAACTACACAGATGCATTCTGTGAAACTTATTTCTGATCTGTAAATTCAGTTAACAGAGATAAAACATATTTCTGATTGAGCAGTTATGAAACACTCTTTTTGTAGAAAATGCAAGTGGAGATTCGGAGCGCTAAGAGGGTAATAGTGGAAAAAGGAATGTCTTCAAATATAAACTACACAGAATCATTCGGTGAAACTTCTTTCTGATCTGTGCATTCAGCTAACAGAGTTAAACCATACTTTTGATTGAGCAGATCTGAACACTCTTTCTGTAGAAAATGCAACTGGACATTTGGAGCGCTAAGAGCGTAGTAGTGGAAAAAGGAATATATTCAAATATAAACTACACAGAAGCATTCTGTGAAACTTCTTTCTGATCTGAGCATTCAGCTAACAGAGTTAAACCATACTTTTGATTGAGCAGTTTTGAAACTCTCTGTCTGTAGAAAATGCAACTGGACATTCGTAGCGCTAAGTGGGTAATAGTGGAAAAAAGAATATGTTCAAATATTAACTACACAGAAGCATTGTATGAAACTTCTTTCTGTTCTGTGCATTCAACTAACAGAGTTGAACCTTACTTTTGATTGAGCCGTTCTGAAACACTCTTTCTGTAGAAACTGAAATTGGACATTCTGAGCGCTAAGAGGCCTATATTGGGAAAAATAATGTCTACAAATAAAAACTACACAGAAGAATTGTGTGAAACTTCTTTCTGTTCTGTTTGTTCAACTAAAAGAGTTGAACCTTAGTTTTGATTGAGCCATTCTGAAACACTCTTTCTGTAGAAAATGCAAGTGGAGATTCGGAGCGCTAAGAGGGTAATAGTGGAAAAAGGAATGTCTCCAAATATAAACTACACAGAATCATTCTGTGAAACTTCTTTCTGATCTGTGCATTCAGCTAAAAGAGTTAAACCATACTTTTGATTGAGCAGATCTGAACACTCTTTCTGTAGAAAATGCAACTGGACATTTGGAGCGCTAAGAGAGTAGTAGTGGAAAAAGGAATATATTCAAATATAAACTACACAGAAGCATTCTGTGAAACTTCTTTCTGATCTGAGGATTCAGCTAACAGAGTTAAACCATACTTTTGATTGAGCAGTTTAGAAACACTCTGTCTGTAGAAAATGCAACTGGACATTCGTAGCGCTAAGTGGGTAATAGTGGAAAAAAGAATATGTTCAAATATAAACTACACAGAAGCATTGTGTGAAACTTCTTTCTGTTCTGTGCATTCAACTAACAGAGTTGAACCTTACTTTTGATTGAGCCTTTCTGAAACACTCTTTCTGTAGAAACTGCAATTGGACATTCTGAGCGCTAAGAGACCTCTATTGGGAAAAATAATATCTTCAAATAAAAACTACACAGAAGCATTGTGTGAAACTTATTTCTGATATGTTCATTAAGCTAACAGAGTTAAACCATACTTTTGATTGCGCAGTTCTGAACACTCTTTCTGTAGAAAACGCAAGTGGACATTCGGAGCGCTAAGAGGGTAATAGTGGAAAAAGGAATATATTCAAATATAAACTACACAGTAGCATTCTGTGAAAATTCATTCTGTTCTGTGCATTCAACCAACAGAGTTGAACCTTACTTTTGATTGAGCCGTTCTGAAACACTCTTTCTGTAGAAACTGCAATTCGACATGCTAAGCGCTAAGAGGCCTACATTGGGAAAAAGAATATCTTCAAATAAAAACTACACAGATGCATTCTGTGAAACTTATTTCTGATCTGTAAATTCAGTTAACAGAGATAAAACATATTTTTGATTGAGCAGTTATGAAACACTCTTTTTGTAGAAAATGCAAGTGGAGATTCGGAGCGCTAAGAGGGTAATAGTGGAAAAAGGAATGTCTTCAAATATAAACTACACAGAATCATTCGGTGAAACTTCTTTCTGATCTGTGCATTCAGCTAACAGAGTTAAGCCATACATTTGATTGAGCAGATCTGAACACTCTTTCTGTAGAAAATGCAACTGGACATTTGGAGCGCTAAGAGCGTAGTAGTGGAAAAAGGAATATATTCAAATATAAACTACACAGAAGCATTCTGTCAAACTTCTTTCTGATCTGAGCATTCAGCTAACAGAGTTAAACCATACTTTTGATTGAGCAGTTTTGAAACACTCTGTCTGTAGAAAATGCAACTGGACATTCGTAGCGCTAAGTGGGTAATAGTGGAAAAAAGAATATGTTCAAATATAAACTACACAGAAGCATTGTATGAAACTTCTTTCTGTTCTGTGCATTCAACTAACAGAGTTGAACCTTCTTTTGATTGAGCCGTTCTGAAACACTCTTTCTGTAGAAACTGCAATTGGACATTCTGAGCGCTAAAAGGCCTATATTGGGAAAAAGAATGTCTACAAATAAAAACTACACAGAAGAATTGTGTGAAACTTCTTTCTGTTCTGTTTGTTCAACTAACAGAGTTGAACCTTAGTTTTGATTGAGCTGTTCTGAAACACTCTTTCTGTAGAAAATGCAAGTGGAGTTTCGGAGCGCTAAGAGGGTAATAGTGGAAAAAGGAATGTCTCCAAATATAAACTACACAGAATCATTCTGTGAAACTTTTTCTGATCTGTGCATTCAGCTAACAGAGTTAAACCAAACTTTTGATTGAGCAGATCTGAACACTCTTTCTGTAGAAAATGCAACTGGACATTTGGAGCGCTAAGAGAGTAGTAGTGGAAAAAGGAATATATTCAAATATAAACTACAGAGAAGCATTCTGTGAAACTTCTTTCTGACCTGAGCATTCAGCTAACAGAGTTAAACCATACTTTTGATTGAGCAGTTTTGAAACACACTGTCTGTAGAAAATGCAACTGGACATTCGTAGCGCTAAGTGGGTAATAGTGGAAAAAAGAATATGTTCAAATATAAACTACACAGAAGCATTGTATGAAACTTCTTTCTGTTCTGTGCATTCAACTAACAGAGTTGAACCTTACTTTTGATTGATCCGTTCTGAAACACTCTTTCTGTAGAAACTGCAATTGGACATTCTGAGCGCTAGGAGGCCTATATTGGGAAAAAGAATGTCTACAAATAAAAACTACACAGAAGAATTGTGTGAAACTTCTTTCTGTTCTGTTTGTTCAACTAAAAGAGTTGAACCTTAGTTTTGATTGAGCCGTTCTGAAACACTCTTTCTGTAGAAAATGCAAGTGGAGATTCGGAGCGCTTAGTGGGTAATAGTGGAAAATGGAATGTCTCCAAATATAAACTACACAGAATCATTCTGTGAAACTTCTTTCTGATCTGTGCATTCAGCTAACAGAATTAAACCATACTTTTGATTGAGCAGATCTGAACACTCTTTCTGTAGAAAATGCAACTGGACATTTGGAGCGCTAAGAGAGTATTAGTGGAAAAAGGAATATATTCAAATATAAACTACACAGAAGCATTCTGTGAAACTTCTTTCTGATCTGAGCATTCAGCTAACAGAGTTAAACCATACTTTTGATTGAGCAGTTTTGAAACACTCTGTCTGTAGAAAATGCAACTGGACATTCGTAGCGCTAAGTGGGTAATAGTGGAAAAAAGAATATGTTCAAATATAAACTACACAGAAGCATTGTATGAAACTTCTTTCTGTTCTGTGCATTCAACTAACAGAGTTGAACCTTACTTTTGATTGAGCCTTTCTGAAACACTCTTTCTGTAGAAACTGCAATTGGACATTCTGAGCGCTAAGAGGCCTCTATTGGGAAAAATAATATCTTCAAATAAAAACTACACAGAAGCATTGTGTGAAACTTAATTCTGATATGTTCATTAAGCTAACAGAGTTAAACCATACTTTTGATTGCGCAGTTCTGAACACTCTTTCTGTAGAAAATGCAAGTGGACATTCGGAGCACTAAGAGGGTAATAGTGGAAAAAGGAATATATTCAAATATAAACTACACAGTAGCATTCTGTGAAAATTCATTCTGTTCTGTGCATTCAACCAACAGAGTTGAACCTTACTTTTGATTGAGCCGTTCTGAAACACTCTTTCTGTAGAAACTGCAATTCGACATGCTAAGCGCTAAGAGGCCTACATTGGGAAAAAGAATATCTTCAAATAAAAACTACACAGATGCATTCTGTGAAACTTATTTCTGATCTGTAAATTCAGTTAACAGAGATAAAACATATTTTTGATTGAGCAGTTATGAAACACTCTTTTTGTAGAAAATGCAAGTGGAGATTCGGAGCGCTAAGAGGGTAATAGTGGAAAAAGGAATGTCTTCAAATATAAACTACACAGAATCATTCGGTGAAACTTCTTTCTGATCTGTGCATTCAGCTAACAGAGTTAAGCCATACATTTGATTGAGCAGATCTGAACACTCTTTCTGTAGAAAATGCAACTGGACATTTGGAGCGCTAAGAGCGTAGTAGTGGAAAAAGGAATATATTCAAATATAAACTACACAGAAGCATTCTGTGAAACTTCTTTCTGATCTGAGCATTCAGCTAACAGAGTTAAACCATACTTTTGATTGAGCAGTTTTGAAACACTCTGTCTGTAGAAAATGCAACTGGACATTCGTAGCGCTAAGTGGGTAATAGTGGAAAAAAGAATATGTTCAAATATAAACTACACAGAAGCATTGTATGAAACTTCTTTCTGTTCTGTGCATTCAACTAACAGAGTTGAACCTTACTTTTGATTGAGCCGTTCTGAAACACTCTTTCTGTAGAAACTGCAATTGGACATTCTGAGCGCTAAAAGGCCTATATTGGGAAAAAGAATGTCTACAAATAAAAACTACACAGAAGAATTGTGTGAAACTTCTTTCTGTTCTGTTTGTTCAACTAACAGAGTTGAACCTTAGTTTTGATTGAGCTGTTCTGAAACACTCTTTCTGTAGAAAATGCAAGTGGAGTTTCGGAGCGCTAAGAGGGTAATAGTGGAAAAAGGAATGTCTCCAAATATAAACTACACAGAATCATTCTGTGAAACTTTTTCTGATCTGTGCATTCAGCTAACAGAGTTAAACCATACTTTTGATTGAGCAGATCTGAACACTCTTTCTGTAGAAAATGCAACTGGACATTTGGAGCGCTAAGAGAGTAGTAGTGGAAAAAGGAATATATTCAAATATAAACTACACAGAAGCATTCTGTGAAACTTCTTTCTGACCTGAGCATTCAGCTAACAGAGTTAAACCATACTTTTGATTGAGCAGTTTTGAAACACTCTGTCTGTAGAAAATGCAACTGGACATTCGTAGCGCTAAGTGGGTAATAGTGGAAAAAAGAATATGTTCAAATATAAACTACACAGAAGCATTGTATGAAACTTCTTTCTGTTCTGTGCATTCAACTAACAGAGTTGAACCTTACTTTTGATTGATCCGTTCTGAAACACTCTTTCTGTAGAAACTGCAATTGGACATTCTGAGCGCTAGGAGGCCTATATTGGGAAAAAGAATGTCTACAAATAAAAACTACACAGAAGAATTGTGTGAAACTTCTTTCTGTTCTGTTTGTTCAACTAAAAGAGTTGAAACTTAGTTTTGATTGAGCCGTTCTGAAACACTCTTTCTGTAGAAAATGCAAGTGGAGATTCGGAGCGCTTAGAGGGTAATAGTGGAAAAAGGAATGTCTCCAAATATAAACTACACAGAATCATTCTGTGAAACTTCTTTCTGATCTGTGCATTCAGCTAACAGAATTAAACCATACTTTTGATTGAGCAGATCTGAACACTCTTTCTGTAGAAAATGCAACTGGACATTTGGAGCGCTAAGAGAGTATTAGTGGAAAAAGGAATATATTCAAATATAAACTACACAGAAGCATTCTGTGAAACTTCTTTCTGATCTGAGCATTCAGCTAACAGAGTTAAACCATACTTTTGATTGAGCAGTTTTGAAACACTCTGTCTGTAGAAAATGCAACTGGACATTCGTAGCGCTAAGTGGGTAATAGTGGAAAAAAGAATATGTTCAAATATAAACTACACAGAAGCATTGTATGAAACTTCTTTCTGTTCTGTGCATTCAACTAACTGAGTTGAACCTTACTTTTGATTGAGCCTTTCTGAAACACTATTTCTGTAGAAACTGCAATTGGACATCCTGAGCGCTAAGAGGCCTCTATTGGGAAAAATAATATCTTCAATTAAAAACTACACAGAAGCATTGTGTGAAACTTATTTCTGATATGTTCATTAAGCTAACAGAGTTAAACCATACTTTTGATTGCGCAGTTCTGAACACTCTTTCTGTAGAAAATGCAAGTGGACATTCGGAGCGCTAAGAGGGTAATAGTGGAAAAAGGAATATATTCAAATATAAACTACACAGTAGCATTCTGTGAAAATTCTTTCTGTTCTGTGCATTCAACTAACAGAGTTGAACCTTACTTTTGATTGAGCCGTTCTGAAACACTCTTTCTGTAGAAACTGCAATTGGACATGCTAAGCGCTAAGAGGCCTACATTGGGAAAAAGAATATCTTCAAATAAAAACTACACAGATGCATTCTGTGAAACTTATTTCTGATCTGTAAATTCAGTTAACAGAGATAAAACATATTTTTGATTGAGCAGTTATGAAACACTCTTTTTGTAGAAAATGCAAGTGGAGATTCGGAGCGCTAAGAGGGTAATAGTGGAAAAAGGAATGTCTTCAAATATAAACTACACAGAATCATTCGGTGAAACTTCTTTCTGATCTGTGCATTCAGCTAACAGAGTTAAACCATACTTTTGATTGAGCAGATCTGAACACTCTTTCTGTAGAAAATGCAACTGGACATTTGGAGCACTAAGAGCGTAGTATTGGAAAAAGGAATATATTCAAATATAAACTACACAGAAGCATTCTGTGAAACTTCTTTCTGATCTGAGCATTCAGCTAACAGAGTTAAACCATACTTTTGATTGAGCAGTTTTGAAACACTCTGTCTGTAGGAAATGCAACTGGACATTCGTAGCGCTAAGTGGGTAATAGTGGAAAAAAGAATATGTTCAAATATAAACTACACAGAAGCATTGTATGAAACTTCTTTCTGTTCTGTGCATTCAACTAACAGAGTTGAACCTTACTTTTGATTGAGCCGTTCTGAAACACTCTTTCTGTAGAAACTGCAATTGGACATTCTGAGCGCTAAGAGGCCTATATTGGGAAAAAGAATGTCTACAAATAAAAACTACACAGAAGAATTGTGTGAAACTTCTTTCTGTTCTGTTTGTTCAACTAAAAGAGTTGAACCTTAGTTTTGATTGAGCCGTTCTGAAACACTCTTTCTGTAGAAAATGAAAGTGGAGATTCGGAGCGCTAAGAGGGTAATAGTGGAAAAAGGAATGTCTCCAAATATAAACTACACAGAATCATTCTGTGAAACTTCTTTCTGATCTGTGCATTCAGCTAACAGAGTTAAACCATACTTTTGATTGAGCAGATCTGAACACTCTTTCTGTAGAAAATGCAACTGGACATTTGGAGCGCTAAGAGAGTAGTAGTGGAAAAAGGAATATATTCAAATATAAACTACACAGAAGCATTCTGTGAAACTTCTTTCTGATCTGAGCATTCAGCTAACAGAGTTAAACCATACTTTTGATTGAGCAGTTTTGAAACACTCTGTCTGTAGAAAATGCAACTGGACATTCGTAGCGCTAAGTGGGAAATAGTGGAAAAAAGAATATGTTCAAATATAAACTACACAGAAGCATTGTATGAAACTTCTTTCTGTTCTGTGCATTCAACTAACAGAGTTGAACCTTACTTTTGATTGAGCCTTTCTGAAACACTCTTTCTGTAGAAACTGCAATTGGACATTCTGAGCGCTAAGAGGCCTCTATTGGGAAAAATAATATCTTCAAATAAAAACTACACAGAAGCATTGTGTGAAACTTAATTCTGATATGTTCATTAAGCTAACAGAGTTAAACCATACTTTTGATTGCGCAGTTCTGAACACTCTTTCTGTAGAAAATGCAAGTGGACATTCGGAGCGCTAAGAGGGTAATAGTGGAAAAAGGAATATATTCAATTATAAACTACACAGTAGCATTCTGTGAAAATTCTTTCTGTTCTGTGCATTCAACTAACAGAGTTGAACCTTACTTTTGATTGAGCCTTTCTGAAACACTCTTTCTGTAGAAACTGCAATTGGACATGCTAAGCGCTAAGAGGCCTACATTGGGAAAAAGAATATCTTCAAATAAAAACTACACAGATGCATTCTGTGAAACTTATTTCTGATCTGTAAATTCAGTTAACAGAGATAAAACATATTTTTGATTGAGCAGTTATGAAACACTCTTTTTGTAGAAAATGCAAGTGGAGATTCGGAGCGCTGAGAGGGTAATAGTGGAAAAAGGAATGTCTTCAAATATAAACTACACAGAATCATTCGGTGAAACTTCTTTCTGATCTGTGCATTCAGCTAACAGAGTTAAACCATACTTTTGATTGAGCAGATCTGAACACTCTTTCTGTAGAAAATGCAACTGGACATTTGGAGCGCTAAGAGCGTAGTAGTGGAAAAAGGAATATATTCAAATATAAACTACACAGAAGCATTCTGTGAAACTTCTTTCTGACCTGAGCATTCAGCTAACAGAGTTAAACCATACTTTTGATTGAGCAGTTTTGAAACACTCTGTCTGTAGAAAATGCAACTGGACATTCGTAGCGCTAAGTGGGTAATAGTGGAAAAAAGAATATGTTCAAATATAAACTACACAGAAGCATTGTATGAAACTTCTTTCTGTTCTGTGCATTCAACTAACAGAGTTGAACCTTACTTTTGATTGAGCCGTTCTGAAACACTCTTTCTGTAGAAACTGCAATTGGACATTCTGAGCGCTAGGAGGCCTATATTGGGAAAAAGAATGTCTACAAATAAAAACTACACAGAAGAATTGTGTGAAACTTCTTTCTGTTCTGTTTGTTCAACTAAAAGAGTTGAACCTTAGTTTTGATTGAGCCGTTCTGAAACACTCTTTCTGTAGGAAATGCAAGTGGAGATTCGGAGCGCTTAGAGGGTAATAGTGGAAAAAGGAATGTCTCCAAATATAAACTACACAGAATCATTCTGTGAAACTTCTTTCTGATCTGTGCATTCAGCTAACAGAATTAAACCATACTTTTGATTGAGCAGATCTGAACACTCTTTCTGTAGAAAATGCAACTGGACATTTGGAGCGCTAAGAGAGTATTAGTGGAAAAAGGAATATATTCAAATATAAACTACACAGAAGCATTCTGTGAAACTTCTTTCTGATCTGAGCATTCAGCTAACAGAGTTAAACCATACTTTTGATTGAGCAGTTTTGAAACACTCTGTCTGTAGAAAATGCAACTGGACATTCGTAGCGCTAAGTGGGTAATAGTGGAAAAAAGAATATGTTCAAATATAAACTACACAGAAGCATTGTATGAAACTTCTTTCTGTTCTGTGCATTCAACTAACAGAGTTGAACCTTCCTTTTGATTGAGCCTTTCTGAAACACTATTTCTGTAGAAACTGCAATTGGACATCCTGAGCGCTAAGAGGCCTCTATTGGGAAAAATAATATCTTCAATTAAAAACTACACAGAAGCATTGTGTGAAACTTATTTCTGATATGTTCATTAAGCTAACAGAGTTAAACCATACTTTTGATTGCGCAGTTCTGAACACTCTTTCTGTAGAAAATGCAAGTGGACATTCGGAGCGCTAAGAGGGTAATAGTGGAAAAAGGAATATATTCAAATATAAACTACACAGTAGCATTCTGTGAAAATTCTTTCTGTTCTGTGCATTCAACTAACAGAGTTGAACCTTACTTTTGATTGAGCCGTTCTGAAACACTCTTTCTGTAGAAACTGCAATTGGACATGCTCAGCGCTAAGAGGCCTACATTGGGAAAAAGAATATCTTCAAATAAAAACTACACAGATGCATTCTGTGAAACATATTTCTGATCTGTAAATTCAGTTAACCGAGATAAAACATATTTTTGATTGAGCAGTTATGAAACACTCTTTTTGTAGAAAATGCAAGTGGAGATTCGGAGCGCTAAGAGGGTAATAGTGGAAAAAGGAATGTCTTCAAATATAAACTACACAGAATCATTCGGTGAAACTTGTTTCTGATCTGTGCATTCAGCTAACAGAGTTAAACCATACTTTTGATTGAGCAGATCTGAACACTCTTTCTGTAGAAAATGCAACTGGACATTTGGAGCGCTAAGAGCGTAGTATTGGAAAAAGGAATATATTCAAATATAAACTACACAGAAGCATTCTGTGAAACTTCTTTCTGATCTGAGCATTCAGCTAACAGAGTTAAACCATACTTTTGATTGAGCAGTTTTGAAACACTCTGTCTGTAGGAAATGCAACTGGACATTCGTAGCGCTAAGTGGGTAATAGTGGAAAAAAGAATATGTTCAAATATAAACTACACAGAAGCATTGTATGAAACTTCTTTCTGTTCTGTGCATTCAACTAACAGAGTTGAACCTTACTTTTGATTGAGCCGTTCTGAAACACTCTTTCTGTAGAAACTGCAATTGGACATTCTGAGCGCTAAGAGGCCTATATTGGGAAAAAGAATGTCTACAAATAAAAACTACACAGAAGAATTGTGTGAAACTTCTTTCTGTTCTGTTTGTTCAACTAAAAGAGTTGAACCTTAGTTTTGATTGAGCGGTTCTGAAACACTCTTTCTGTAGAAAATGAAAGTGGAGATTCGGAGCGCTAAGAGGGTAATAGTGGAAAAAGGAATGTCTCCAAATATAAACTACACAGAATCATTCTGTGAAACTTCTTTCTGATCTGTGCATTCAGCTAACAGAGTTAAACCATACTTTTGATTGAGCAGATCTGAACACTCTTTCTGTAGAAAATGCAACTGGACATTTGGAGCGCTAAGAGAGTAGTAGTGGAAAAAGGAATATATTCAAATATAAACTACACAGAAGCATTCTGTGAAACTTCTTTCTGATCTGAGCATTCAGCTAACAGAGTTAAACCATACTTTTGATTGAGCAGTTTTGAAACACTCTGTCTGTAGAAAATGCAACTGGACATTCGTAGCGCTAAGTGGGTAATAGTGGAAAAAAGAATATGTTCAAATATAAACTACACAGAAGCATTGTATGAAACTTCTTTCTGTTCTGTGCATTCAACTAACAGAGTTGAACCTTACTTTTGATTGAGCCTTTCTGAAACACTCTTTCTGTAGAAACTGCAATCGGACATTCTGAGCGCTAAGAGGCCTCTATTGGGAAAAATAATATCTTCAAATAAAAACTACAAAGAAGCATTGTGTGAAACTTAATTCTGATATGTTCATTAAGCTAACAGAGTTAAACCATACTTTTGATTGCGCAGTTCTGAACACTCTTTCTGTAGAAAATGCAAGTGGACATTCGGAGCGCTAAGAGGGTAATAGTGGAAAAAGGAATATATTCAATTATAAACTACACAGTAGCATTCTGTGAAAATTCTTTCTGTTCTGTGCATTCAACTAACAGAGTTGAACCTTACTTTTGATTGAGCCTTTCTGAAACACTCTTTCTGTAGAAACTGCAATTGGACATGCTAAGCGCTAAGAGGCCTACATTGGGAAAAAGAATATCTTCAAATAAAAACTACACAGATGCATTCTGTGAAACTTATTTCTGATCTGTAAATTCAGTTAACAGAGATAAAACATATTTTTGATTGAGCAGTTATGAAACACTCTTTTTGTAGAAAATGCAAGTGGAGATTCGGAGCGCTAAGAGGGTAATAGTGGAAAAAGGAATGTCTTCAAATATAAACTACACAGAATCATTCGGTGAAACTTCTTTCTGATCTGTGCATTCAGCTAACAGAGTTAAACCATACTTTTGATTGAGCAGATCTGAACACTCTTTCTGTAGAAAATGCAACTGGACATTTGGAGCGCTAAGAGCGTAGTAGTGGAAAAAGGAATATATTCAAATATAAACTACACAGAAGCATTCTGTGAAACTTCTTTCTGATCTGAGCATTCAGCTAACAGAGTTAAACCATACTTTTGATTGAGCAGTTTTGAAACTCTCTGTCTGTAGAAAATGCAACTGGACATTCGTAGCGCTAAGTGGGTAATAGTGGAAAAAAGAATATGTTCAAATATTAACTACACAGAAGCATTGTATGAAACTTCTTTCTGTTCTGTGCATTCAACTAACAGAGTTGAACCTTACTTTTGATTGAGCCGTTCTGAAACACTCTTTCTGTAGAAACTGAAATTGGACATTCTGAGTGCTAAGAGGCCTATATTGGGAAAAATAATGTCTACAAATAAAAACTACACAGAAGAATTGTGTGAAACTTCTTTCTGTTCTGTTTGTTCAACTAAAAGAGTTAAACCTTAGTTTTGATTGAGCCGTTCTGAAACACTCTTTCTGTAGAAAATGCAAGTGGAGATTCGGAGCGCTAAGAGGGTAATAGTGGAAAAAGGAATGTCTCCAAATATAAACTACACAGAATCATTCTGTGAAACTTCTTTCTGATCTGTGCATTCAGCTAACAGAGTTAAACCATACTTTTGATTGAGCAGATCTGAACACTCTTTCTGTAGAAAATGCAACTGGACATTTGGAGCGCTAAGAGAGTAGTAGTGGAAAAAGGAATATATTCAAATATAAACTACACAGAAGCATTCTGTGAAACTTCTTTCTTATCTGAGGATTCAGCTAACAGAGTTAAACCATACTTTTGATTGAGCAGTTTAGAAACACTCTGTCTGTAGAAAATGCAACTGGACATTCGTAGCGCTAAGTGGGTAATAGTGGAAAAAAGAATATGTTCAAATATAAACTACACAGAAGCATTGTGTGAAACTTCTTTCTGTTCTGTGCATTCAACTAACAGAGTTGAACCTTACTTTTGATTGAGCCTTTCTGAAACACTCTTTCTGTAGAAACTGCAATTGGACATTCTGAGCGCTAAGAGACCTCTATTGGGAAAAATAATATCTTCAAATAAAAACTACACAGAAGCATTGTTGGAAACTTATTTCTGATATGTTCATTAAGCTAACAGAGTTAAACCATACTTTTGATTGCGCAGTTCTGAACACTCTTTCTGTAGAAAATGCAAGTGGACATTCGGAGCGCTAAGAGGGTAATAGTGGAAAAAGGAATATATTCAAATATAAACTACACAGTAGCATTCTGTGAAAATTCATTCTGTTCTGTGCATTCAACCAACAGAGTTGAACCTTACTTTTGATTGAGCCGTTCTGAAACACTCTTTCTGTAGAAACTGCAATTGGACATGCTAAGCGCTAAGAGGCCTACATTGGGAAAAAGAATATCTTCAAATAAAAACTACACAGATGCATTCTGTGAAACTTATTTCTGATCTGTAAATTCAGTTAACAGAGATAAAACATATTTTTGATTGAGCAGTTATGAAACACTCTTTTTGTAGAAAATGCAAGTGGAGATTCGGAGCGCTAAGAGGGTAATAGTGGAAAAAGGAATGTCTTCAAATATAAACTACACAGAATCATTCGGTGAAACTTCTTTCTGATCTGTGCATTCAGCTAACAGAGTTAAGCCATACATTTGATTGAGCAGATCTGAACACTCTTTCTGTAGAAAATGCAACTGGACATTTGGAGCGCTAAGAGCGTAGTAGTGGAAAAAGGAATATATTCAAATATAAACTACACAGAAGCATTCTGTGAAACTTCTTTCTGATCTGAGCATTCAGCTAACAGAGTTAAACCATACTTTTGATTGAGCAGTTTTGAAACACTCTGTCTGTAGAAAATGCAACTGGACATTCGTAGCGCTAAGTGGGTAATAGTGGAAAAAAGAATATGTTCAAATATAAACTACACAGAAGCATTGTATGAAACTTCTTTCTGTTCTGTGCATTCAACTAACAGAGTTGAACCTTACTTTTGATTGAGCCGTTCTGAAACACTCTTTCTGTAGAAACTGCAATTGGACATTCTGAGCGCTAAAAGGCCTATATTGGGAAAAAGAATGTCTACAAATAAAAACTACACAGAAGAATTGTGTGAAACTTCTTTCTGTTCTGTTTGTTCAACTAACAGAGTTGAACCTTAGTTTTGATTGAGCTGTTCTGAAACACTCTTTCTGTAGAAAATGCAAGTGGAGTTTCGGAGCGCTAAGAGGGTAATAGTGGAAAAAGGAATGTCTCCAAATATAAACTACACAGAATCATTCTGTGAAACTTTTTCTGATCTGTGCATTCAGCTAACAGAGTTAAACCATACTTTTGATTGAGCAGATCTGAACACTCTTTCTGTAGAAAATGCAACTGGACCTTTGGAGCGCTAAGAGATTAGTAGTGGAAAAAGGAATATATTCAAATATAAACTACACAGAAGCATTCTGTGAAACTTCTTTCTGACCTGAGCATTCAGCTAACAGAGTTAAACCATACTTTTGATTGAGCAGTTTTGAAACACTCTGTCTGTAGAAAATGCAACTGGACATTCGTAGCGCTAAGTGGGTAATAGTGGAAAAAAGAATATGTTCAAATATAAACTACACAGAAGCATTGTATGAAACTTCTTTCTGTTCTGTGCATTCAACTAACAGAGTTGAACCTTACTTTTGATTGAGCCGTTGTGAAACACTCTTTCTGTAGAAACTGCAATTGGACATTCTGAGCGCTAGGAGGCCTATATTGGGAAAAAGAATGTCTACAAATAAAAACTACACAGAAGAATTATGTGAAACTTCTTTCTGTTCTGTTTGTTCAACTAAAAGAGTTGAACCTTAGTTTTGATTGAGCCGTTCTGAAACACTCTTTCTGTAGAAAATGCAAGTGGAGATTCGGAGCGCTTAGAGGGTAATAGTGGAAAAAGTAATGTCTCCAAATATAAACTACACAGAATCATTCTGTGAAACTTCTTTCTGATCTGTGCATTCAGCTAACAGAATTAAACCATACTTTTTATTGAGCAGATCTGAACACTCTTTATGTAGAAAATGCAACTGGACATTTGGAGCGCTTAGAGAGTATTAGTGGAAAAAGGAATATATTCAAATATAAACTACACAGAAGCATTCTGTGAAACTTCTTTCTGATCTGAGCATTCAGCTAACAGAGTTAAACCATACTTTTGATTGAGCAGTTTTGAAACACTCTGTCTGTAGAAAATGCAACTGGACATTCGTAGCGCTAAGTGGGTAATAGTGGAAAAAAGAATATGTTCAAATATAAACTACACAGAAGCATTGTATGAAACTTCTTTCTGTTCTGTGCATTCAACTAACAGAGTTGAACCTTACTTTTGATTGAGCCTTTCTGAAACACTATTTCTGTAGAAACTGCAATTGGACATCCTGAGCGCTAAGAGGCCTCTATTGGGAAAAATAATATCTTCAATTAAAAACTACACAGAAGCATTGTGTGAAACTTATTTCTGATATGTTCATTAAGCTAACAGAGTTAAACCATACTTTTGATTGCGCAGTTCTGAACACTCTTTCTGTAGAAAATGCAAGTGGACATTCGGAGCGCTAAGAGGGTAATAGTGGAAAAAGGAATATATTCAAATATAAACTACACAGTAGCATTCTGTGAAAATTCTTTCTGTTCTGTGCATTCAACTAACAGAGTTGAACCTTACTTTTGATTGAGCCGTTCTGAAACACTCTTTCTGTAGAAACTGCAATTGGACATGCTAAGCACTAAGAGGCCTACAATGGGAAAAAGAATATCTTCAAATAAAAACTACACAGATGCATTCTGTGAAACTTATTTCTGATCTGTAAATTCAGTTAACAGAGATAAAACATATTTTTGATTGAGCAGTTATGAAACACTCTTTTTGTAGAAAATGCAAGTGGAGATTCGGAGCGCTAAGAGGGTAATAGTGGAAAAAGGAATGACTTCAAATATAAACTACACAGATTCATTCGGTGAAACTTCTTTCTGATCTGTGCATTCAGCTAACAGAGTTAAACCATACTTTTGATTGAGCAGATCTGAACACTCTTTCTGTAGAAAATTCAACTGGACATTTGGAGCGCTAAGAGCGTAGTAGTGGAAAAAGGAATATAATCAAATATAAACTACACAGAAGCATTCTGTGAAACTTCTTTCTGATCTGAGCATTCAGCTAACAGAGTTAAACCATACTTTTGATTGAGCAGTTTTGAAACACTCTGTCTGTAGAAAATGCAACTGGACATTCGTAGCGCTAAGTGGGTAATAGTGGAAAAAAGAATATGTTTAAATATAAACTACACAGAAGCATTGTATGAAACTTCTTTCTGTTCTGTGCATTCAACTAACAGAGTTGAACCTTACTTTTGATTGAGCCGTTCTGAAACACACTTTCTGTAGAAACTGCAATTGGATATTCTGAGCGCTAGGAGGCCTATATTGGGAAAAAGAATGTCTACAAATAAAAACTACACAGAAGAATTGTGTGAAACTTCTTTCTGTTCTGTTTGTTCAACTAAAAGAGTAGAAACTTAGTTTTGATTGAGCCGTTCTGAAACACTCTTTCTGTAGAAAATGCAAGTGGATATTCGGAGAGCTAAGAGGGTAATAGTGGAAAAAGGAATGTCTCCAAATATAAACTACACAGAATCATTCTGTGAAACTTCTTTCTGATCTGTGCATTCAGCTAACAGAGTTAAACCATACTTTTGATTGAGCAGATCTGAACACTCTTTCTGTAGAAAATGCAACTGGACATTTGGAGCGCTAAGAGAGTAGTAGTGGAAAAAGGAATATATTCAAATATAAACTACACAGAAGCATTCTGTGAAACTTCTTTCTGATCTGAGCATTCAGCTAACAGAGTTAAACCATACTTTTGATTGAGCAGTTTTGAAACACTCTGTCTGTAGAAAATGCAACTGGACATTCGTAGCGCTAAGTGGGTAATAGTGGAAAAAAGAATATGTTCAAATATAAACTACACAGAAGCATTGTATGAAACTTCTTTCTGTTCTGTGCATTCAACTAACAGAGTTGAACCTTACTTTTGATTGAGCCTTTCTGAAACACTCTTTCTGTGGAAACTGCAATTGGACATTCTGAACACTAAGAGGCCTCTATTGGGAAAAATAATAACTTCAAATAAAAACTACACAGAAGCATTGTGTGAAACTTATTTCTGATATGTTCATTAAGCTAACAGAGTTAAACCATACTTTTGATTGCGCAGTTCTGAACACTCTTTCTGTAGAATATGCAAGTGGACATTCGGAGCGCTAAGAGGGTAATAGTGGAAAAAGGAATATATTCAAATATAAACTACACAGTAGCATTCTGTGAAAATTCATTCTGTTCTGTGCATTCAACCAATAGAGTTGAACCTTACTTTTGATTGAGCCGTTCTGAAACACTCTTTCTGTAGAAACTGCAATTCGACATGCTAAGCGCTAAGAGGCCTACATTGGGAAAAAGAATATCTTCAAATAAAAACTACACAGATGCATTCTGTGAAACTTATTTCTGATCTGTAAATTCAGTTAACAGAGATAAAACATATTTTTGATTGAGCAGTTATGAAACACTCTTTTTGTAGAAAATGCAAGTGGAGATTCGGAGTGCTAAGAGGGTAATAGTGGAAAAAGGAATGTCTTCAAATATAAACTACACAGAATCATTCGGTGAAACTTCTTTCTGATCTGTGCATTCAGCTAACAGAGTTAAGCCATACATTTGATTGAGCAGATCTGAACACTCTTTCTGTAGAAAATGCAACTGGACATTTGGAGCGCTAAGAGCGTAGTAGTGGAAAAAGGAATATATTCAAATATAAACTACACAGAAGCATTCTGTGAAACTTCTTTCTGATCTGAGCATTCAGCTAACAGAGTTAAACCATACTTTTGATTGAGCAGTTTTGAAACACTCTGTCTGTAGAAAATGCAACTGGACATTCGTAGCGCTAAGTGGGTAATAGTGGAAAAAAGAATATGTTCAAATATAAACTACACAGAAGCATTGTATGAAACTTCTTTCTGTTCTGTGCATTCAACTAACAGAGTTGAACCTTACTTTTGATTGAGCCGTTCTGAAACACTCTTTCTGTAGAAACTGCAATTGGACATTCTGAGCGCTAAAAGGCCTATATTGGGAAAAAGAATGTCTACAAATAAAAACTACACAGAAGAATTGTGTGAAACTTCTTTCTGTTCTGTTTGTTCAACTAACAGAGTTGAACCTTAGTTTTTATTGAGCTGTTCTGAAACACTCTTTCTGTAGAAAATGCAAGTGGAGTTTCGGAACGCTAAGAGGGTAATAGTGGAAAAAGGAATGTCTCCAAATATAAACTACACAGAATCATTCTGTGAAACTTTTTCTGATCTGTGCATTCAGCTAACAGTGTTAAACCATACTTTTGATTGAGCAGATCTGAACACTCTTTCTGTAGAAAATGCAACTGGACATTTGGAGCGCTAAGAGAGTAGTAGTGGAAAAAGGAATATATTCAAATATAAACTACACAGAAGCATTCTGTGAAACTTCTTTCTGACCTGAGCATTCAGCTAACAGAGTTAAACCATACTTTTGATTGAGCAGTTTTGAAACACTCTGTCTGTAGAAAATGCAACTGGACATTCGTAGCGCTAAGTGGGTAATAGTGGAAAAAAGAATATGTTCAAATATAAACTACACAGAAGCATTGTATGAAACTTCTTTCTGTTCTGTGCATTCAACTAACAGAGTTGAACCTTACTTTTGATTGAGCCGTTCTGAAACACTCTTTCTGTAGAAACTGCAATTGGACATTCTGAGCGCTAGCAGGCCTATATTGGGAAAAAGAATGTCTACAAATAAAAACTACACAGAAGAATTGTGTGAAACTTCTTTCTGTTCTGTTTGTTCAACTAAAAGAGTTGAACCTTAGTTTTGATTGAGCCGTTCTGAAACACTCTTTCTGTAGAAAATGCAAGTGGAGATTCGGAGCGCTTAGAGGGTAATAGTGGAAAAAGGAATGTCTCCAAATATAAACTACACAGAATCATTCTGTGAAACTTCTTTCTGATCTGTGCATTCAGCTAACAGAATTAAACCATACTTTTTATTGAGCAGATCTGAACACTCTTTCTGTAGAAAATGCAACTGGACATTTGGAGCGCTAAGAGAGTATTAGTGGAAAAAGGAATATATTCAAATATAAACTACACAGAAGCATTCTGTGAAACTTCTTTCTGATCTGAGCATTCAGCTAACAGAGTTAAACCATACTTTTGATTGAGCAGTTTTGAAACAGTCTGTCTGTAGAAAATGCAACTGGACATTCGTAGCGCTAAGTGGGTAATAGTGCAAAAAAGAATATGTTCAAATATAAACTACACAGAAGCATTGTATGAAACTTCTTTCTGTTCTGTGCATTCAACTAACAGATTTGAACCTTACTTTTGATTGAGCATTTCTGAAACACTATTTCTGTAGAAACTGCAATTGGACATTCTGAGCACTAAGAGGCCTCTATTGGGAAAAATAATAACTTCAAATAAAAACTACACAGAAGTATTGTGTGAAACTTATTTCTGATATGTTCATTAAGCTAACAGAGTTAAACCATACTTTTGATTGCGCAGTTCTGAACACTCTTTCTGTAGAATATGCAAGTGGACATTCGGAGCGCTAAGAGGGTAATAGTGGAAAAAGGAATATATTCAAATATAAACTACACAGTAGCATTCTGTGAAAATTCTTTCTGTTCTGTGCATTCAACTAACAGAGTTGAACCTTACTTTTGATTGAGCCGTTCTGAAACACTCTTTCTGTAGAAACTGCAATTGGACATGCTAAGCGCTAAGAGGCCTACATTGGGAAAAAGAATATCTTCAAATAAAAACTACACAGATGCATTCTGTGAAACTTATTTCTGATCTGTAAATTCAGTTAACAGAGATAAAACATATTTTTGATTGAGCAGTTATGAAACACTCTTTTTGTAGAAAATGCAAGTGGAGATTCGGAGCGCTAAGTGGGTACTAGTGGAAAAAGGAATGTCTTCAAATATAAACTACACAGAATCATTCGGTGAAACTTCTTTCTGATCTGTGCATTCAGCTAACAGAGTTAAACCATACTTTTGATTGAGCAGATCTGAACACTCTTTCTGTAGAAAATGCAACTGGACATTTGGAGCGCTAAGAGCGTAGTAGTGGAAAAAGGAATATATTCAAATATAAACTACACAGAAGCATTCGGTGAAACTTCTTTCTGATCTGAGCATTCAGCTTACAGAGTTAAACCATACTTTTGATTGAGCAGTTTTGAAACAATCTGTCTGTAGAAAATGCAACTGGACATTCGTAGCGCTAAGTGGGTAATAGTGGAAAAAAGAATATGTTCAAATATAAACTACACAGAAGCATTGTATGAAACTTCTTTCTGTTCTGTGCATTCAACTAACAGAGTTGAACCTTACTTTTGATTGAGCCTTTCTGAAACACTCTTTCTGTAGAAACTGTAATTGGACATTCTGAGTGCTAAGAGGCCTATATTGGGAAAAACAATGTCTACAAATAAAAACTACACAGAAGAATTGTGTGAAACTTCTTTCTGTTCTGTTTGTTCAACTAAAAGAGTTGAACCTTAGTTTTCATGGAGCTGTTCTGAAACACTCTTTCTGTAGAAAATGCAAGTGGAGATTCGGAGCGCTAAGAGGGTAATATTGGAAAAAGGAATGTCTCCAAATATAAACTACACAGAATCATTCTGTGAAACTTCTTTCTGATCTGTGCATTCAGCTAACAGAGTTAAAACATACTTTTGATTGAGCAGATCTGAACACTCTTTCTGTAGAAAATGCAACTGGACATTTGGAGCGCTAAGAGAGTAGTAGTGGAAAAAGGAATATATTCAAATATAAACTACACAGAAGCATTCTGTGAAACTTCTTTCTGACCTGAGCATTCAGCTAACAGAGTTAAACCATACTTTTGATTGAGCAGTTTTGAAACACTCTGTCTGTAGAAAATGCAACTGGACATTCCTAGCGCTAAGTGGGTAAAAGTGGAAAAAAGAATATATTCAAATATAAACTACACAGAAGCATTGTATGAAACTACTTTCTGTTCTGTGCATTCAACTAACAGAGTTGAACCTTACTTTTGATTGAGCCTTTCTGAAACACTCTTTCTGTAGAAACTGCAATTGGACATTCTGATCGCTAAGAGGCCTCTATTGGGAAAAATAATATCTTCAAATAAAAACTACACAGAAGCATTGTGTGAAACTTATTTCTGATATGTTCATTAAGCTAACAGAGTTAAACCATACTTTTGATTGCGCAGTTCTGAACACTCTTTCTGTAGAAAATGCAAGTGGACATTCGGAGCGCTAAGAGGGTAATAGTGGAAAAAGGAATATATTCAAATATAAACTACACAGTAGCATTCTGTGAAAATTCTTTCTGTTCTGTGCATTCAACTAACAGAGTTGAACCTTACTTTTGATTGAGCCGTTCTCAAACACTCTTTCTGTAGAAACTGCAATTGGACATGCTAAGCACTAAGAGGCCTACAATGGGAAAAAGAATATCTTCAAATAAAAACTACACAGATGCATTCTGTGAAACTTATTTCTGATCTGTAAATTCAGTTAACAGAGATAAAACATATTTTTGATTGAGCAGTTATGAAACACTCTTTTTGTAGAAAATGCAAGTGGAGATTCGGAGCGCTAAGAGGGTAATAGTGGAAAAAGGAATGACTTCAAATACAAACTACACAGAATCATTCGGTGAAACTTCTTTCTGATCTGTGCATTCAGCTAACAGAGTTAAACCATACTTTTGATTGAGCAGATCTGAACACTCTTTCTGTAGAAAATGCAACTGGACATTTGGAGCGCTAAGAGCGTAGTAGTGGAAAAAGGAATATATTCAAATATAAACTACACAGAAGCATTCTGTGAAACTTCTTTCTGATCTGAGCATTCAGCTAACAGAGTTAAACCATACTTTTGATTGAGCAGTTTTGAAACACTCTGTCTGTAGAAAATGCAACTGGACATTCGTAGCGCTAAGTGGGTAATAGTGGAAAAAAGAATATGTTAAATATAAACTACACAGAAGCATTGTATGAAACTTCTTTCTGTTCTGTGCATTCAACTAACAGAGTTGAACCTTACTTTTGATTGAGCCTTTCTGAAACACTCTTTCTGTAGAAACTGCAATTGGACATTCTGAGCGCTAAGAGGCCTATATTGGGAAAAAGAATGTCTACAAATAAAAACTACACAGAAGAATTGTGTGAAACTTCTTTCTGTTCTGTTTGTTCAACTAAAAGAGTTGAACCTTAGTTTTGATTGAGCTGTTCTGAAACACTCTTTCTGTAGAAAATGCAAGTGGAGATTCGGAGCGCTAAGAGGGTAATAGTGGAAAAGGGAATGTCTCCAAATATAAACTACACAGAATCAATCTGTGAAACTTCTTTCTGATCTGTGCATTCAGCTAACAGAGTTAAACCATACTTTTGATTGAGCAGATCTGAACACTCTTTTTGTAGAAAATGCAACTGGACATTTGGAGCGCTAAGAGAGTAGTAGTGGAAAAAGGAATATATTCAAATATAAACTACACAGAAGCATTCTGTGAAACTTCTTTCTGACCTGAGCATTCAGCTAACAGAGTTAAACCATACTTTTGATTGAGCAGTTTTGAAACACTCTGTCTGTAGAAAATGCAACTGGACATTCGTAGCGCTAAGTGGGTAATAGTGGAAAAAAGAATATGTTCAAATATAAACTACACAGAAGCATTGTATGAAACTTCTTTCTGTTCTGTGCATTCAACTAACAGAGTTGAACCTTACTTTTGATTGAGCCGTTCTGAAACACTCTTTCTGTAGAAACTGCAATTGGACATTCTGAGCGCTAGGAGGCCTATATAGGGAAAAAGAATGTCTACAAATAAAAACTACACAGAAGAATTCTGTGAAACTTCTTTCTGTTCTGTTTGTTCAACTAAAAGAGTTGAACCTTAGTTTTGATTGAGCCGTTCTGAAACACTCTTTCTGTAGAAAATACAAGTGGAGATTCGGAGCGCTTAGAGGGTAATAGTGGAAAAAGGAATGTCTCCAAATATAAACTACACAGAATCATTCTGTGAAACTTCTTTCTGATCTGTGCATTCAGCTAACAGAATTAAACCATACTTTTGATTGAGCAGAACTGAACACTCTTTCTGTAGAAAATGCAACTGGACATTTGGAGCGCTAAGAGATTAGTAGTGGAAAAAGGAATATATTCAAATATAAACTACACAGAAGCATTCTGTGAAACTTCTTTCTGATCTGAGCATTCAGCTAACAGAGTTAAACCATACTTTTGATTGAGCAGTTTTGAAACACTCTGTCTGTAGAAAATGCAACGGGACATTCGTAGCGCTAAGTGGGTAATAGTGGAAAAAAGAATATGTTCAAATATAAACTACACAGAAGCATTGTATGAAACTTCTTTCTGTTCTGTGCATTCAACTAACAGAGTTGAACCTTACTTTTGATTGAGCCTTTCTGAAACACTCTTTCTGTAGAAACTGCAATTGGACATTCTGAGCGCTAAGAGGCCTCTATTGGGAAAAATAATATCTTCAAATAAAATTACACAGAAGCATTGTGTGAAACTTATTTCTGATATGTTCATTAAGCTAACAGAGTTAAACCATACTTTTGATTGCGCAGTTCTGAACACTCTTTCTGTAGAAAATGCAAGTGGACATTCGGAGCGCTAAGAGGGTAATGGTGGAAAAAGAAATATATTCAAATATAAACTACACAGTAGCATTCTGTGAAAATTCTTTCTGTTCTGTGCATTCAACTAACAGAGTTGAACCTTACTTTTGATTGAGCCGTTCTGAAACACTCTTTCTGTAGAAACTGCAATTGGACATGCTAAGCGCTAAGAGGCCTACATTGGGAAAAAGAATATCTTCAAATAAAAACTACACAGATGCATTCTGTGAAACTTATTTCTGATCTGTAAATTCAGTTAACAGAGATAAAACATATTTTTGATTGAGCAGTTATGAAACACTCTTTTTGTAGAAAATGCAAGTGGAGATTCGGAGCGCTAAGAGGGTACTAGTGGAAAAAGGAATGTCTTCAAATATAAACTACACAGAATCATTCGGTGAAACTTCTTTCTGATCTGCGCATTCAGCTAACAGAGTAAAACCATACTTTTGATTGAGCACATCTGAACACTCTTTCTGTTGAAAATGCAACTGGACATTTGGAGCGCTAAGAGCGTAGTAGTGGAAAAAGGAATATATTCAAATATAAACTACACAGAAGCATACTGTGAAACTTCTTTCTGATCTGAGCATTCAGCTAACAGAGTTAAACCATACTTTTGATTGAGCAGTTTTGAAACAATCTGTCTGTAGAAAATGCAACTGGACATTCGTAGCGCTAAGTGGGTAATAGTGGAAAAAAGAATATGTTCAAATATAAACTACACAGAAGCATTGTATGAAACTTCTTTGTGTTCTGTGCATTCAACTAACAGAGTTGAACCTTACTTTTGATTGAGCCTTTCTGAAACACTCTTTCTGTAGATACTGTAATTGGACATTCTGAGCGCTAAGAGGCCTATATTGGGAAAAAGAATGTCTACAAATAAAAACTACACAGAAGAATTGTGTGAAACTTCTTTCTGTTCTGTTTGTTCAACTAAAAGAGTTGAACCTTAGTTTTGATTGAGCCGTTCTGAAACACTCTTTCTGTAGAAAATGCAAGTGGAGATTCGGAGCGCTTAGAGGGTAATAGTGGAAAAAGGAATGTCTCCAAATATAAACTACACAGAATCATTCTGTGAAACTTCTTTCTGATCTGTGCATTCAGCTAACACAATTAAACCATACTTTTGATTGAGCAGATCTGAACACTCTTTCTGTAGAAAATGCAACTGGACATTTGGAGCGCTAAGAGAGTAGTAGTGGAAAAAGGAATATATTCAAATATAAACTACACAGAAGCATTCTGTGAAACTTCTTTCTGATCTGAGCATTCAGCTAACAGAGTTAAACCATACTTTTGATTGAGCAGTTTTGAAACACTCTGTCTGTAGAAAATGCAACGGGACATTCGTAGCGCTAAGTGGGTAATAGTGGAAAAAAGAATATGTTCAAATATAAACTACACAGAAGCATTGTATGAAACTTCTTTCTGTTCTGTGCATTCAACTAACAGAGTTGAACCTTACTTTTGATTGAGCCTTTCTGAAACACTCTTTCTGTAGAAACTGCAATTGGACATTCTGAGCGCTAAGAGGCCTCTATTGGGAAAAATAATATCTTCAAATAAAAACTACACAGAAGCATTGTGTGAAACTTATTTCTGATATGTTCATTAAGCTAACAGAGTTAAACCATACTTTTGATTGCACAGTTCTGAACACTCTTTCTGTAGAAAATGCAAGTGGACATTCGGAGCGCTAAGAGGGTAATAGTGGAAAAAGGAATATATTCAAATATAAACTACACAGTAGCATTCTGTGAAAATACTTTCTGTTCTGTGCATTCAACTAACAGGGTTGAACCTTACTTTTGATTGAGCCGTTCTGAAACACTCTTTCTGTAGAAACTGCAATTGGACATGCTAAGCGCTAAGAGGCCTACATTGGGAAAAAGAATATCTTCAAATAAAAACTACACAGATGCATTCTGTGAAACTTATTTCTGATCTGTAAATTCAGTTAACAGAGATAAAACATATTTTTGATTGAGCAGTTATGAAACACTCTTTTTGTAGAAAATGCAAGTGGAGATTCGGAGCGCTAAGAGGGTACTAGTGGAAAAAGGAATGTCTTCAAATATAAACTACACAGAATCATTCGGTGAAACTTCTTTCTGATCTGTGCATTCAGCTAACAGAGTTAAACCATACTTTTGATTGAGCAGATCTGAACACTCTTTCTGTAGAAAATGCAACTGGACATTTGGAGCGCTAAGAGCGTAGTAGTGGAAAAAGGAATATATTCAAATATAAACTACACAGAAGCATTCGGTGAAACTTCTTTCTGATCTGAGCATTCAGCTTACAGAGTTAAACCATACTTTTGATTGAGCAGTTTTGAAACACTCTGTCTGTAGAAAATGCAACTGGACATTCGTAGCGCTAAGTGGGTAATAGTGGAAAAAAGAATATGTTCAAATATAAACTACACAGAAGCATTGTATGAAACTTCTTTCTGTTCTGTGCATTCAACTAACAGAGTTGAACCTTACTTTTGATTGAGCCTTTCTGAAACACTCTTTCTGTAGAAACTGTAATTGGACATTCTGAGTGCTAAGAGGCCTATATTGGGAAAAACAATGTCTACAAATAAAAACTACACAGAAGAATTGTGTGAAACTTCTTTCTGTTCTGTTTGTTCAACTAAAAGAGTTGAACCTTAGTTTTCATGGAGCTGTTCTGAAACACTGTTTCTGTAGAAAATGCAAGTGGAGATTCGGCGCGCTAAGAGGGTAATATTGGAAAAAGGAATGTCTCCAAATATAAACTACACAGAATCATTCTGTGAAACTTCTTTCTGATCTGTGCATTCAGCTAACAGAGTTAAAACATACTTTTGATTGAGCAGATCTGAACACTCTTTCTGTAGAAAATGCAACTGGACATTTGGAGCGCTAAGAGAGTAGTAGTGGAAAAAGGAATATATTCAAATATAAACTACACAGAAGCATTCTGTGAAACTTATTTCTGACCTGAGCATTCAGCTAACAGAGTTAAACCATACTTTTGATTGAGCAGTTTTGAAACACTCTGTCTGTAGAAAATGCAACTGGACATTCGTAGCGCTAAGTGGGTAATAGTGGAAAAAAGAATATGTTAAATATAAACTACACAGAAGCATTGTATGAAACTTCTTTCTGTTCTGTGCATTCAACTAACAGAGTTGAACCTTACTTTTGATTGAGCCTTTCTGAAACACTCTTTCTGTAGAAACTGCAATTGGACATTCTGAGCGCTAAGAGGCCTATATTGGGAAAAAGAATGTCTACAAATAAAAACTACACAGAAGAATTGTGTGAAACTTCTTTCTGTTCTGTTTGTTCAACTAAAAGAGTTGAACCTTAGTTTTGATTGAGCTGTTCTGAAACACTCTTTCTGTAGAAAATGCAAGTGGAGATTCGGAGCGCTAAGAGGGTAATAGTGGAAAAGGGAATGTCTCCAAATATAAACTACACAGAATCAATCTGTGAAACTTCTTTCTGATCTGTGCATTCAGCTAACAGAGTTAAACCATACTTTTGATTGAGCAGATCTGAACACTCTTTTTGTAGAAAATGCAACTGGACATTTGGAGCGCTAAGAGAGTAGTAGTGGAAAAAGGAATATATTCAAATATAAACTACACAGAAGCATTCTGTGAAACTTCTTTCTGACCTGAGCATTCAGCTAACAGAGTTAAACCATACTTTTGATTGAGCAGTTTTGAAACACTCTGTCTGTAGAAAATGCAACTGGACATTCGTAGCGCTAAGTGGGTAATAGTGGAAAAAAGAATATGTTCAAATATAAACTACACAGAAGCATTGTATGAAACTTCTTTCTGTTCTGTGCATTCAACTAACAGAGTTGAACCTTACTTTTGATTGAGCCGTTCTGAAACACTCTTTCTGTAGAAACTGCAATTGGACATTCTGAGCGCTAGGAGGCCTATATAGGGAAAAAGAATGTCTACAAATAAAAACTACACAGAAGAATTCTGTGAAACTTCTTTCTGTTCTGTTTGTTCAACTAAAAGAGTTGAACCTTAGTTTTGATTGAGCCGTTCTGAAACACTCTTTCTGTAGAAAATACAAGTGGAGATTCGGAGCGCTTAGAGGGTAATAGTGGAAAAAGGAATGTCTCCAAATATAAACTACACAGAATCATTCTGTGAAACTTCTTTCTGATCTGTGCATTCAGCTAACAGAATTAAACCATACTTTTGATTGAGCAGAACTGAACACTCTTTCTGTAGAAAATGCAACTGGACATTTGGAGCGCTAAGAGATTAGTAGTGGAAAAAGGAATATATTCAAATATAAACTACACAGAAGCATTCTGTGAAACTTCTTTCTGATCTGAGCATTCAGCTAACAGAGTTAAACCATACTTTTGATTGAGCAGTTTTGAAACACTCTGTCTGTAGAAAATGCAACGGGACATTCGTAGCGCTAAGTGGGTAATAGTGGAAAAAAGAATATGTTCAAATATAAACTACACAGAAGCATTGTATGAAACTTCTTTCTGTTCTGTGCATTCAACTAACAGAGTTGAACCTTACTTTTGATTGAGCCTTTCTGAAACACTCTTTCTGTAGAAACTGCAATTGGACATTCTGAGCGCTAAGAGGCCTCTATTGGGAAAAATAATATCTTCAAATAAAAACTACACAGAAGCATTGTGTGAAACTTATTTCTGATATGTTCATTAAGCTAACAGAGTTAAACCATACTTTTGATTGCGCAGTTCTGAACACTCTTTCTGTAGAAAATGCAAGTGGACATTCGGAGCGCTAAGAGGGTAATGGTGGAAAAAGAAATATATTCAAATATAAACTACACAGTAGCATTCTGTGAAAATTCTTTCTGTTCTGTGCATTCAACTAACAGAGTTGAACCTTACTTTTGATTGAGCCGTTCTGAAACACTCTTTCTGTAGAAACTGCAATTGGACATGCTAAGCGCTAAGAGGCCTACATTGGGAAAAAGAATATCTTCAAATAAAAACTACACAGATGCATTCTGTGAAACTTATTTCTGATCTGTAAATTCAGTTAACAGAGATAAAACATATTTTTGATTGAGCAGTTATGAAACACTCTTTTTGTAGAAAATGCAAGTGGAGATTCGGAGCGCTAAGAGGGTACTAGTGGAAAAAGGAATGTCTTCAAATATAAACTACACAGAATCATTCGGTGAAACTTCTTTCTGATCTGCGCATTCAGCTAACAGAGTAAAACCATACTTTTGATTGAGCACATCTGAACACTCTTTCTGTTGAAAATGCAACTGGACATTTGGAGCGCTAAGAGCGTAGTAGTGGAAAAAGGAATATATTCAAATATAAACTACACAGAAGCATACTGTGAAACTTCTTTCTGATCTGAGCATTCAGCTAACAGAGTTAAACCATACTTTTGATTGAGCAGTTTTGAAACAATCTGTCTGTAGAAAATGCAACTGGACATTCGTAGCGCTAAGTGGGTAATAGTGGAAAAAAGAATATGTTCAAATATAAACTACACAGAAGCATTGTATGAAACTTCTTTGTGTTCTGTGCATTCAACTAACAGAGTTGAACCTTACTTTTGATTGAGCCTTTCTGAAACACTCTTTCTGTAGATACTGTAATTGGACATTCTGAGCGCTAAGAGGCCTATATTGGGAAAAAGAATGTCTACAAATAAAAACTACACAGAAGAATTGTGTGAAACTTCTTTCTGTTCTGTTTGTTCAACTAAAAGAGTTGAACCTTAGTTTTGATTGAGCCGTTCTGAAACACTCTTTCTGTAGAAAATGCAAGTGGAGATTCGGAGCGCTTAGAGGGTAATAGTGGAAAAAGGAATGTCTCCAAATATAAACTACACAGAATCATTCTGTGAAACTTCTTTCTGATCTGTGCATTCAGCTAACACAATTAAACCATACTTTTGATTGAGCAGATCTGAACACTCTTTCTGTAGAAAATGCAACTGGACATTTGGAGCGCTAAGAGAGTAGTAGTGGAAAAAGGAATATATTCAAATATAAACTACACAGAAGCATTCTGTGAAACTTCTTTCTGATCTGAGCATTCAGCTAACAGAGTTAAACCATACTTTTGATTGAGCAGTTTTGAAACACTCTGTCTGTAGAAAATGCAACGGGACATTCGTAGCGCTAAGTGGGTAATAGTGGAAAAAAGAATATGTTCAAATATAAACTACACAGAAGCATTGTATGAAACTTCTTTCTGTTCTGTGCATTCAACTAACAGAGTTGAACCTTACTTTTGATTGAGCCTTTCTGAAACACTCTTTCTGTAGAAACTGCAATTGGACATTCTGAGCGCTAAGAGGCCTCTATTGGGAAAAATAATATCTTCAAATAAAAACTACACAGAAGCATTGTGTGAAACTTATTTCTGATATGTTCATTAAGCTAACAGAGTTAAACCATACTTTTGATTGCACAGTTCTGAACACTCTTTCTGTAGAAAATGCAAGTGGACATTCGGAGCGCTAAGAGGGTAATAGTGGAAAAAGGAATATATTCAAATATAAACTACACAGTAGCATTCTGTGAAAATACTTTCTGTTCTGTGCATTCAACTAACAGGGTTGAACCTTACTTTTGATTGAGCCGTTCTGAAACACTCTTTCTGTAGAAACTGCAATTGGACATGCTAAGCGCTAAGAGGCCTACATTGGGAAAAAGAATATCTTCAAATAAAAACTACACAGATGCATTCTGTGAAACTTATTTCTGATCTGTAAATTCAGTTAACAGAGATAAAACATATTTTTGATTGAGCAGTTATGAAACACTCTTTTTGTAGAAAATGCAAGTGGAGATTCGGAGCGCTAAGAGGGTACTAGTGGAAAAAGGAATGTCTTCAAATATAAACTACACAGAATCATTCGGTGAAACTTCTTTCTGATCTGTGCATTCAGCTAACAGAGTTAAACCATACTTTTGATTGAGCAGATCTGAACACTCTTTCTGTAGAAAATGCAACTGGACATTTGGAGCGCTAAGAGCGTAGTAGTGGAAAAAGGAATATATTCAAATATAAACTACACAGAAGCATTCGGTGAAACTTCTTTCTGATCTGAGCATTCAGCTTACAGAGTTAAACCATACTTTTGATTGAGCAGTTTTGAAACACTCTGTCTGTAGAAAATGCAACTGGACATTCGTAGCGCTAAGTGGGTAATAGTGGAAAAAAGAATATGTTCAAATATAAACTACACAGAAGCATTGTATGAAACTTCTTTCTGTTCTGTGCATTCAACTAACAGAGTTGAACCTTACTTTTGATTGAGCCTTTCTGAAACACTCTTTCTGTAGAAACTGTAATTGGACATTCTGAGTGCTAAGAGGCCTATATTGGGAAAAACAATGTCTACAAATAAAAACTACACAGAAGAATTGTGTGAAACTTCTTTCTGTTCTGTTTGTTCAACTAAAAGAGTTGAACCTTAGTTTTCATGGAGCTGTTCTGAAACACTGTTTCTGTAGAAAATGCAAGTGGAGATTCGGCGCGCTAAGAGGGTAATATTGGAAAAAGGAATGTCTCCAAATATAAACTACACAGAATCATTCTGTGAAACTTCTTTCTGATCTGTGCATTCAGCTAACAGAGTTAAAACATACTTTTGATTGAGCAGATCTGAACACTCTTTCTGTAGAAAATGCAACTGGACATTTGGAGCGCTAAGAGAGTAGTAGTGGAAAAAGGAATATATTCAAATATAAACTACACAGAAGCATTCTGTGAAACTTATTTCTGACCTGAGCATTCAGCTAACAGAGTTAAACCATACTTTTGATTGAGCAGTTTTGAAACACTCTGTCTGTAGAAAATGCAACTGGACATTCCTAGCGCTAAGTGGGTAATAGTGGAAAAAAGAATATGTTCAAATATAAACTACACAGAAGCATTGTATGAAACTTCTTTCTGTTCTGTGCATTCAACTAACAGAGTGGAACCTTACTTTTGATTGAGCCGTTCTGAAACACTCTTTCTGTAGAAACTGCAATTGGACATTCTGAGCGCTAGGAGGCCAATATTGGGAAAAAGAATGTCTACAAATAAAAACTACACAGAAGAATTGTGTGAAACTTCTTTCTGTTCTGTTTGTTCAACTAAAAGAGTTGAACCTTAGTTTTGATTGAGCCGTTCTGAAACACTCTTTCTGTAGAAAATGCAAGTGGAGATTCGGAGCGCTTAGAGGGTAATAGTGGAAAAAGGAATGTCTCCAAATATAAACTACACAGAATCATTCTGTGAAACTTCTTTCTGATCTGTGCATTCAGCTAACAGAATTAAACCATACTTTTGATTGAGCAGATCTGAACACTCTTTCTGTAGAAAATGCAACTGGATATTTGGAGCGCTAAGAGAGTAGTAGTGGAAAAAGGAATATATTCAAATATAAACTACACAGAAGCATTCTGTGAAACTTCTTTCTGATCTGAGCATTCAGCTAACAGAGTTAAACCATACTTTTGATTGAGCAGTTTTGAAACACTCTGTCTGTAGAAAATGCAACTGGACATTCCTAGCGCTAAGTGGGTAAAAGTGGAAAAAAGAATATGTTAAAATATAAACTACACAGAAGCATTGTATGAAACTACTTTCTGTTCTGTGCATTCAACTAACAGAGTTGAACCTTACTTTTGATTGAGCCTTTCTGAAACACTCTTTCTGTAGAAACTGCAATTGGACATTCTGATCGCTAAGAGGCCTCTATTGGGAAAAATAATATCTTCAAATAAAAACTACACAGAAGCATTGTGTGAAACTTATTTCTGATATGTTCATTAAGCTAACAGAGTTAAACCATACTTTTGATTGCGCAGTTCTGAACACTCTTTCTGTAGAAAATGCAAGTGGACATTCGGAGCGCTAAGAGGGTAATAGTGGAAAAAGGAATATATTCAAATATAAACTACACAGTAGCATTCTGTGAAAATTCTTTCTGTTCTGTGCATTCAACTAACAGAGTTGAACCTTACTTTTGATTGAGCCGTTCTCAAACACTCTTTCTGTAGAAACTGCAATTGGACATGCTAAGCACTAAGAGGCCTACAATGGGAAAAAGAATATCTTCAAATAAAAACTACACAGATGCATTCTGTGAAACTTATTTCTGATCTGTAAATTCAGTTAACAGAGATAAAACATATTTTTGATTGAGCAGTTATGAAACACTCTTTTTGTAGAAAATGCAAGTGGAGATTCGGAGCGCTAAGAGGGTAATAGTGGAAAAAGGAATGACTTCAAATATAAACTACACAGAATCATTCGGTGAAACTTCTTTCTGATCTGTGCATTCAGCTAACAGAGTTAAACCATACTTTTAATTGAGCAGATCTGAACACTCTTTCTGTAGAAAATGCAACTGGACATTTGGAGCGCTAAGAGCGTAGTAGTGGAAAAAGGAATATATTCAAATATAAACTACACAGAAGCATTCTGTGAAACTTCTTTCTGATCTGAGCATTCAGCTAACAGAGTTAAACCATACTTTTGATTGAGCAGTTTTGAAACACTCTGTCTGTAGAAAATGCAACTGGACATTCGTAGCGCTAAGTGGGTAATAGTGGAAAAAAGAATATGTTAAATATAAACTACACAGAATCATTGTATGAAACTTCTTTCTGTTCTGTGCATTCAACTAACAGAGTTGAACCTTACTTTTGATTGAGCCTTTCTGAAACACTCTTTCTGTAGAAACTGCAATTGGACATTCTGAGCGCTAAGAGGCCTATATTGGGAAAAAGAGTGTCTACAAATAAAAACTACACAGAAGAATTGTGTGAAACTTCTTTCTGTTCTGTTTGTTCAACTAAAAGAGTTGAACCTTAGTTTTGATTGAGCTGTTCTGAAACACTCTTTCTGTAGAAAATGCAAGTGGACATTCGGAGCGCTAAGAGGGTAATAGTGGAAAAAGGAATATATTCAAATATAAACTACACAGTAGCATTCTGTGAAAATTCATTCTGTTCTGTGCATTCAACCAACAGAGTTGAACCTTACTTTTGATTGAGCCGTTCTGAAACACTCTTTCTGTAGAAACTGCAATTCGACATGCTAAGCGCTAAGAGGCCTACATTGGGAAAAAGAATATCTTCAAATAAAAACTACACAGATGCATTCTGTGAAACTTATTTCTGATCTGTAAATTCAGTTAACAGAGATAAAACATATTTTTGATTGAGCAGTTATGAAACACTCTTTTTGTAGAAAATGCAAGTGGAGATTCGGAGCGCTAAGAGGGTAATAGTGGAAAAAGGAATGTCTTCAAATATAAACTACACAGAATCATTCGGTGAAACTTCTTTCTGATCTGTGCATTCAGCTAACAGAGTTAAGCCATACATTTGATTGAGCAGATCTGAACACTCTTTCTGTAGAAAATGCAACTGGACATTTTGAGCGCTAAGAGCGTAGTAGTGGAAAAAGGAATATATTCAAATATAAACTACACAGAAGCATTCTGTGAAACTTCTTTCTGATCTGAGCATTCAGCTAACAGAGTTAAACCATACTTTTGATTGAGCAGTTTGGAAACACTCTGTCTGTAGAAAATGCAACTGGACATTCGTAGCGCTAAGTGGGTAATAGTGGAAAAAAGAATATGTTCAAATATAAACTACACAGAAGCATTGTATGAAACTTCTTTCTGTTCTGTGCATTCAACTAACAGAGTTGAACCTTACTTTTGATTGAGCCGTTCTGAAACACTCTTTCTGTAGAAACTGCAATTGGACATTCTGAGCGCTAAAAGGCCTATATTGGGAAAAAGAATGTCTACAAATAAAAACTACACAGAAGAATTGTGTGAAACTTCTTTCTGTTCTGTTTGTTCAACTAACAGAGTTGAACCTTAGTTTTGATTGAGCTGTTCTGAAACACTCTTTCTGTAGAAAATGCAAGTGGAGATTCGGAGCGCTAAGGGGGTAATAGTGGAAAAAGGAATGTCTCCAAATATAAACTACACAGAATCATTCTGTGAAACTTTTTCTGATCTGTGCATTCAGCTAACAGAGTTAAACCATACTTTTGATTGAGCAGATCTGAACACTCTTTCTGTAGAAAATGCAACTGGACATTTGGAGCGCTAAGAGAGTAGTAGTGGAAAAAGGAATATATTCAAATATAAACTACACAGAAGCATTCTGTGAAACTTCTTTCTGACCTGAGCATTCAGCTAACAGAGTTAAACCATACTTTTGATTGAGCAGTTTTGAAACACTCTGTCTGTAGAAAATGCAACTGGACATTCGTAGCGCTAAGTGGGTAATAGTGGAAAAAAGAATATGTTCAAATATAAACTACACAGAAGCATTGTATGAAACTTCTTTCTGTTCTGTGCATTCAACTAACAGAGTTGAACCTTACTTTTGATTGAGCCGTTCTGAAACACTCTTTCTGTAGAAACTGCAATTGGACATTCTGAGCGCTAGGAGGCCTATATTGGGAAAAAGAATGTCTACAAATAAAAACTACACAGAAGAATTGTGTGAAACTTCTTTCTGTTCTGTTTGTTCAACTAAAAGAGTTGAACCTTAGTTTTGATTGAGCCGTTCTGAAACACTCTTTCTGTAGAAAATGCAAGTGGAGATTCGGAGCGCTTAGAGGGTAATAGTGGAAAAAGGAATGTCTCCAAATATAAACTACACAGAATCATTCTGTGAAACTTCTTTCTGATCTGTGCATTCAGCTAACAGAATTAAACCATACTTTTGATTGAGCAGATCTGAACACTCTTTCTGTAGAAAATGCAACTGGACATTTGGAGCGCTAAGAGATTAGTAGTGGAAAAAGGAATATATTCAAATATAAACTACACAGAAGCATTCTGTGAAACTTCTTTCTGATCTGAGCATTCAGCTAACAGAGTTAAACCATACTTTTGATTGAGCAGTTTTGAAACACTCTGTCTGTATAAAATGCAACTGGACATTCGTAGCGCTAAGTGGGTAATAGTGGAAAAAAGAATATGTTCAAATATAAACTACACAGAAGCATTGTATGAAACTTCTTTCTGTTCTGTGCATTCAACTAACAGAGTTGAACCTTACTTTTGATTGAGCCTTTCTGAAACACTATTTCTGTAGAAACTGCAATTGGACATCCTGAGCGCTAAGAGGCCTCTATTGGGAAAAATAATATCTTCAATTAAAAACTACACAGAAGCATTGTGTGAAACTTATTTCTGATATGTTCATTAAGCTAACAGAGTTAAACCATACTTTTGATTGCGCAGTTCTGAACACTCTTTCTGTAGAAAATGCAAGTGGACATTCGGAGCGCTAAGAGGGTAATAGTGGAAAAAGGAATATATTCAAATATAAACTACACAGTAGCATTCTGTGAAAATTCTTTCTGTTCTGTGCATTCAACTAACAGAGTTGAACATTACTTTTGATTGAGCCGTTCTGAAACACTGTTTCTGTAGAAACTGCAATTGGACATGCTAAGCGCTAAGAGGCCTACATTGGGAAAAAGAATATCTTCAAATAAAAACTACACAGATGCATTCTGTGAAACTTATTTCTGATCTGTAAATTCAGTTAACAGAGATAAAACATATTTTTGATTGAGCAGTTATGAAACACTCTTTTTGTAGAAAATGCAAGTGGAGATTCGGAGCGCTAAGAGGGTAATAGTGGAAAAAGGAATGTCTTCAAATATAAACTACACAGAATCATTCGGTGAAACTTCTTTCTGATCTGTGCATTCAGCTAACAGAGTTAAACCATACTTTTGATTGAGCAGATCTGAACACTCTTTCTGTAGAAAATGCAACTGGACATTTGGAGCGCTAAGAGCGTAGTATTGGAAAAAGGAATATATTCAAATATAAACTACACAGAAGCATTCTGTGAAACTTCTTTCTGATCTGAGCATTCAGCTAACAGAGTTAAACCATACTTTTGATTGAGCAGTTTTGAAACACTCTGTCTGTAGGAAATGCAACTGGACATTCGTAGCGCTAAGTGGGTAATAGTGGAAAAAAGAATATGTTCAAATATAAACTACACAGAAGCATTGTATGAAACTTCTTTCTGTTCTGTGCATTCAACTAACAGAGTTGAACCTTACTTTTGATTGAGCCGTTCTGAAACACTCTTTCTGTAGAAACTGCAATTGGACATTCTGAGCGCTAAGAGGCCTATATTGGGAAAAAGAATGTCTACAAATAAAAACTACACAGAAGAATTGTGTGAAACTTCTTTCTGTTCTGTTTGTTCAACTAAAAGAGTTGAACCTTAGTTTTGATTGAGCCGTTCTGAAACACTCTTTCTGTAGAAAATGAAAGTGGAGATTCGGAGCGCTAAGAGGGTAATAGTGGAAAAAGGAATGTCTCCAAATATAAACTACACAGAATCATTCTGTGAAACTTCTTTCTGATCTGTGCATTCAGCTAACAGAGTTAAACCATACTTTTGATTGAGCAGATCTGAACACTCTTTCTGTAGAAAATGCAACTGGACATTTGGAGCGCTAAGAGAGTAGTAGTGGAAAAAGGAATATATTCAAATATAAACTACACAGAAGCATTCTGTGAAACTTCTTTCTGATCTGAGCATTCAGCTAACAGAGTTAAACCATACTTTTGATTGAGCAGTTTTGAAACACTCTGTCTGTAGAAAATGCAACTGGACATTCGTAGCGCTAAGTGGGTAATAGTGGAAAAAAGAATATGTTCAAATATAAACTACACAGAAGCATTGTATGAAACTTCTTTCTGTTCTGTGCATTCAACTAACAGAGTTGAACCTTACTTTTGATTGAGCCTTTCTGAAACACTCTTTCTGTAGAAACTGCAATTGGACATTCTGAGCGCTAAGAGGCCTCTATTGGGAAAAATAATATCTTCAAATAAAAACTACACAGAAGCATTGTGTGAAACTTAATTCTGATATGTTCATTAAGCTAACAGAGTTAAACCATACTTTTGATTGCGCAGTTCTGAACACTCTTTCTGTAGAAAATGCAAGTGGACATTCGGAGCGCTAAGAGGGTAATAGTGGAAAAAGGAATATATTCAATTATAAACTACACAGTAGCATTCTGTGAAAATTCTTTCTGTTCTGTGCATTCAACTAACAGAGTTGAACCTTACTTTTGATTGAGCCTTTCTGAAACACTCTTTCTGTAGAAACTGCAATTGGACATGCTAAGCGCTAAGAGGCCTACATTGGGAAAAAGAATATCTTCAAATAAAAACTACACAGATGCATTCTGTGAAACTTATTTCTGATCTGTAAATTCAGTTAACAGAGATAAAACATATTTTTGATTGAGCAGTTATGAAACACTCTTTTTGTAGAAAATGCAAGTGGAGATTCGGAGCGCTAAGAGGGTAATAGTGGAAAAAGGAATGTCTTCAAATATAAACTACACAGAATCATTCGGTGAAACTTCTTTCTGATCTGTGCATTCAGCTAACAGAGTTAAACCATACTTTTGATTGAGCAGATCTGAACACTCTTTCTGTAGAAAATGCAACTGGACATTTGGAGCGCTAAGAGCGTAGTAGTGGAAAAAGGAATATATTCAAATATAAACTACACAGAAGCATTCTGTGAAACTTCTTTCTGACCTGAGCATTCAGCTAACAGAGTTAAACCATACTTTTGATTGAGCAGTTTTGAAACACTCTGTCTGTAGAAAATGCAACTGGACATTCGTAGCGCTAAGTGGGTAATAGTGGAAAAAAGAATATGTTCAAATATAAACTACACAGAAGCATTGTATGAAACTTCTTTCTGTTCTGTGCATTCAACTAACAGAGTTGAACCTTACTTTTGATTGAGCCATTCTGAAACACTCTTTCTGTAGAAACTGCAATTGGACATTCTGAGCGCTAGGAGGCCTATATTGGGAAAAAGAATGTCTACAAATAAAAACTACACAGAAGAATTGTGTGAAACTTCTTTCTGTTCTGTTTGTTCAACTAAAAGAGTTGAACCTTAGTTTTGATTGAGCCGTTCTGAAACACTCTTTCGGTAGAAAATGCAAGTGGAGATTCGGAGCGCTTAGAGGGTAATAGTGGAAAAAGGAATGTCTCCAAATATAAACTACACAGAATCATTCTGTGAAACTTCTTTCTGATCTGTGCATTCAGCTAACAGAATTAAACCATACTTTTGATTGAGCAGATCTGAACACTCTTTCTGTAGAAAATGCAACTGGACATTTGGAGCGCTAAGAGAGTATTAGTGGAAAAAGGAATATATTCAAATATAAACTACACAGAAGCATTCTGTGAAACTTCTTTCTGATCTGAGCATTCAGCTAACAGAGTTAAACCATACTTTTGATTGAGCAGTTTTGAAACACTCTGTCTGTATAAAATGCAACTGGACATTCGTAGCGCTAAGTGGGTAATAGTGGAAAAAAGAATATGTTCAAAAATAAACTACACAGAAGCATTGTATGAAACTTCTTTCTGTTCTGTGCATTCAACTAACAGAGTTGAACCTTACTTTTGATTGAGCCTTTCTGAAACACTATTTCTGTAGAAACTGCAATTGGACATCCTGAGCGCTAAGAGGCCTCTATTGGGAAAAATAATATCTTCAATTAAAAACTACACAGAAGCATTGTGTGAAACTTATTTCTGATATGTTCATTAAGCTAACAGAGTTAAACCATACTTTTGATTGCGCAGTTCTGAACACTCTTTCTGTAGAAAATGCAAGTGGACATTCGGAGCGCTAAGAGGGTAATAGTGGAAAAAGGAATATATTCAAATATAAACTACACAGTAGCATTCTGTGAAAATTCTTTCTGTTCTGTGCATTCAACTAACAGAGTTGAACCTTACTTTTGATTGAGCCGTTCTGAAACACTCTTTCTGTAGAAACTGCAATTGGACATGCTAAGCGCTAAGAGGCCTACATTGGGAAAAAGAATATCTTCAAATAAAAACTACACAGATGCATTCTGTGAAACTTATTTCTGATCTGTAAATTCAGTTAACAGAGATAAAACATATTTTTGATTGAGCAGTTATGAAACACTCTTTTTGTAGAAAATGCAAGTGGAGATTCGGAGCGCTAAGAGGGTAATAGTGGAAAAAGGAATGTCTTCAAATATAAACTACACAGAATCATTCGGTGAAACTTCTTTCTGATCTGTGCATTCAGTTAACAGAGTTAAACCATACTTTTGATTGAGCAGATCTGAACACTCTTTCTGTAGAAAATGCAACTGGACATTTGGAGCGCTAAGAGCGTAGTATTGGAAAAAGGAATATATTCAAATATAAACTACACAGAAGCATTCTGTGAAAATTCTTTCTGATCTGAGCATTCAGCTAACAGAGTTAAACCATACTTTTGATTGAGCAGTTTTGAAACACTCTGTCTGTAGAAAATGCAACTGGACATTCGTAGCGCTAAGTGGGTAATAGTGGAAAAAAGAATATGTTAAATATAAACTACACAGAATCATTGTATGAAACTTCTTTCTGTTCTGTGCATTCAACTAACAGAGTTGAACCTTACTTTTGATTGAGCCTTTCTGAAACACTCTTTCTGTAGAAACTGCAATTGGACATTCTGAGCGCTAAGAGGCCTATATTGGGAAAAAGAGTGTCTACAAATAAAAACTACACAGAAGAATTGTGTGAAACTTCTTTCTGTTCTGTTTGTTCAACTAAAAGAGTTGAACCTTAGTTTTGATTGAGCTGTTCTGAAACACTCTTTCTGTAGAAAATGCAAGTGGACATTCGGAGCGCTAAGAGGGTAATAGTGGAAAAAGGAATATATTCAAATATAAACTACACAGTAGCATTCTGTGAAAATTCATTCTGTTCTGTGCATTCAACCAACAGAGTTGAACCTTACTTTTGATTGAGCCGTTCTGAAACACTCTTTCTGTAGAAACTGCAATTCGACATGCTAAGCGCTAAGAGGCCTACATTGGGAAAAAGAATATCTTCAAATAAAAACTACACAGATGCATTCTGTGAAACTTATTTCTGATCTGTAAATTCAGTTAACAGAGATAAAACATATTTTTGATTGAGCAGTTATGAAACACTCTTTTTGTAGAAAATGCAAGTGGAGATTCGGAGCGCTAAGAGGGTAATAGTGGAAAAAGGAATGTCTTCAAATATAAACTACACAGAATCATTCGGTGAAACTTCTTTCTGATCTGTGCATTCAGCTAACAGAGTTAAGCCATACATTTGATTGAGCAGATCTGAACACTCTTTCTGTAGAAAATGCAACTGGACATTTTGAGCGCTAAGAGCGTAGTAGTGGAAAAAGGAATATATTCAAATATAAACTACACAGAAGCATTCTGTGAAACTTCTTTCTGATCTGAGCATTCAGCTAACAGAGTTAAACCATACTTTTGATTGAGCAGTTTGGAAACACTCTGTCTGTAGAAAATGCAACTGGACATTCGTAGCGCTAAGTGGGTAATAGTGGAAAAAAGAATATGTTCAAATATAAACTACACAGAAGCATTGTATGAAACTTCTTTCTGTTCTGTGCATTCAACTAACAGAGTTGAACCTTACTTTTGATTGAGCCGTTCTGAAACACTCTTTCTGTAGAAACTGCAATTGGACATTCTGAGCGCTAAAAGGCCTATATTGGGAAAAAGAATGTCTACAAATAAAAACTACACAGAAGAATTGTGTGAAACTTCTTTCTGTTCTGTTTGTTCAACTAACAGAGTTGAACCTTAGTTTTGATTGAGCTGTTCTGAAACACTCTTTCTGTAGAAAATGCAAGTGGAGATTCGGAGCGCTAAGGGGGTAATAGTGGAAAAAGGAATGTCTCCAAATATAAACTACACAGAATCATTCTGTGAAACTTTTTCTGATCTGTGCATTCAGCTAACAGAGTTAAACCATACTTTTGATTGAGCAGATCTGAACACTCTTTCTGTAGAAAATGCAACTGGACATTTGGAGCGCTAAGAGAGTAGTAGTGGAAAAAGGAATATATTCAAATATAAACTACACAGAAGCATTCTGTGAAACTTCTTTCTGACCTGAGCATTCAGCTAACAGAGTTAAACCATACTTTTGATTGAGCAGTTTTGAAACACTCTGTCTGTAGAAAATGCAACTGGACATTCGTAGCGCTAAGTGGGTAATAGTGGAAAAAAGAATATGTTCAAATATAAACTACACAGAAGCATTGTATGAAACTTCTTTCTGTTCTGTGCATTCAACTAACAGAGTTGAACCTTACTTTTGATTGAGCCGTTCTGAAACACTCTTTCTGTAGAAACTGCAATTGGACATTCTGAGCGCTAGGAGGCCTATATTGGGAAAAAGAATGTCTACAAATAAAAACTACACAGAAGAATTGTGTGAAACTTCTTTCTGTTCTGTTTGTTCAACTAAAAGAGTTGAACCTTAGTTTTGATTGAGCCGTTCTGAAACACTCTTTCTGTAGAAAATGCAAGTGGAGATTCGGAGCGCTTAGAGGGTAATAGTGGAAAAAGGAATGTCTCCAAATATAAACTACACAGAATCATTCTGTGAAACTTCTTTCTGATCTGTGCATTCAGCTAACAGAATTAAACCATACTTTTGATTGAGCAGATCTGAACACTCTTTCTGTAGAAAATGCAACTGGACATTTGGAGCGCTAAGAGATTAGTAGTGGAAAAAGGAATATATTCAAATATAAACTACACAGAAGCATTCTGTGAAACTTCTTTCTGATCTGAGCATTCAGCTAACAGAGTTAAACCATACTTTTGATTGAGCAGTTTTGAAACACTCTGTCTGTATAAAATGCAACTGGACATTCGTAGCGCTAAGTGGGTAATAGTGGAAAAAAGAATATGTTCAAATATAAACTACACAGAAGCATTGTATGAAACTTCTTTCTGTTCTGTGCATTCAACTAACAGAGTTGAACCTTACTTTTGATTGAGCCTTTCTGAAACACTATTTCTGTAGAAACTGCAATTGGACATCCTGAGCGCTAAGAGGCCTCTATTGGGGAAAATAATATCTTCAATTAAAAACTACACAGAAGCATTGTGTGAAACTTATTTCTGATATGTTCATTAAGCTAACAGAGTTAAACCATACTTTTGATTGCGCAGTTCTGAACACTCTTTCTGTAGAAAATGCAAGTGGACATTCGGAGCGCTAAGAGGGTAATAGTGGAAAAAGGAATATATTCAAATATAAACTACACAGTAGCATTCTGTGAAAATTCTTTCTGTTCTGTGCATTCAACTAACAGAGTTGAACCTTACTTTTGATTGAGCCGTTCTGAAACACTGTTTCTGTAGAAACTGCAATTGGACATGCTAAGCGCTAAGAGGCCTACATTGGGAAAAAGAATATCTTCAAATAAAAACTACACAGATGCATTCTGTGAAACTTATTTCTGATCTGTAAATTCAGTTAACAGAGATAAAACATATTTTTGATTGAGCAGTTATGAAACACTCTTTTTGTAGAAAATGCAAGTGGAGATTCGGAGCGCTAAGAGGGTAATAGTGGAAAAAGGAATGTCTTCAAATATAAACTACACAGAATCATTCGGTGAAACTTCTTTCTGATCTGTGCATTCAGCTAACAGAGTTAAACCATACTTTTGATTGAGCAGATCTGAACACTCTTTCTGTAGAAAATGCAACTGGACATTTGGAGCGCTAAGAGCGTAGTATTGGAAAAAGGAATATATTCAAATATAAACTACACAGAAGCATTCTGTGAAACTTCTTTCTGATCTGAGCATTCAGCTAACAGAGTTAAACCATACTTTTGATTGAGCAGTTTTGAAACACTCTGTCTGTAGGAAATGCAACTGGACATTCGTAGCGCTAAGTGGGTAATAGTGGAAAAAAGAATATGTTCAAATATAAACTACACAGAAGCATTGTATGAAACTTCTTTCTGTTCTGTGCATTCAACTAACAGAGTTGAACCTTACTTTTGATTGAGCCGTTCTGAAACACTCTTTCTGTAGAAACTGAAATTGGACATTCTGAGCGCTAAGAGGCCTATATTGGGAAAAAGAATGTCTACAAATAAAAACTACACAGAAGAATTGTGTGAAACTTCTTTCTGTTCTGTTTGTTCAACTAAAAGAGTTGAACCTTAGTTTTGATTGAGCCGTTCTGAAACACTCTTTCTGTAGAAAATGAAAGTGGAGATTCGGAGCGCTAAGAGGGTAATAGTGGAAAAAGGAATGTCTCCAAATATAAACTACACAGAATCATTCTGTGAAACTTCTTTCTGATCTGTGCATTCAGCTAACAGAGTTAAACCATACTTTTGATTGAGCAGATCTGAACACTCTTTCTGTAGAAAATGCAACTGGACATTTGGAGCGCTAAGAGAGTAGTAGTGGAAAAAGGAATATATTCAAATATAAACTACACAGAAGCATTCTGTGAAACTTCTTTCTGATCTGAGCATTCAGCTAACAGAGTTAAACCATACTTTTGATTGAGCAGTTTTGAAACACTCTGTCTGTAGAAAATGCAACTGGACATTCGTAGCGCTAAGTGGGTAATAGTGGAAAAAAGAATATGTTCAAATATAAACTACACAGAAGCATTGTATGAAACTTCTTTCTGTTCTGTGCATTCAACTAACAGAGTTGAACCTTACTTTTGATTGAGCCTTTCTGAAACACTCTTTCTGTAGAAACTGCAATTGGACATTCTGAGCGCTAAGAGGCCTCTATTGGGAAAAATAATATCTTCAAATAAAAACTACACAGAAGCATTGTGTGAAACTTAATTCTGATATGTTCATTAAGCTAACAGAGTTAAACCATACTTTTGATTGCGCAGTTCTGAACACTCTTTCTGTAGAAAATGCAAGTGGACATTCGGAGCGCTAAGAGGGTAATAGTGGAAAAAGGAATATATTCAATTATAAACTACACAGTAGCATTCTGTGAAAATTCTTTCTGTTCTGTGCATTCAACTAACAGAGTTGAACCTTACTTTTGATTGAGCCTTTCTGAAACACTCTTTCTGTAGAAACTGCAATTGGACATGCTAAGCGCTAAGAGGCCTACATTGGGAAAAAGAATATCTTCAAATAAAAACTACACAGATGCATTCTGTGAAACTTATTTCTGATCTGTAAATTCAGTTAACAGAGATAAAACATATTTTTGATTGAGCAGTTATGAAACACTCTTTTTGTAGAAAATGCAAGTGGAGATTCGGAGCGCTAAGAGGGTAATAGTGGAAAAAGGAATGTCTTCAAATATAAACTACACAGAATCATTCGGTGAAACTTCTTTCTGATCTGTGCATTCAGCTAACAGAGTTAAACCATACTTTTGATTGAGCAGATCTGAACACTCTTTCTGTAGAAAATGCAACTGGACATTTGGAGCGCTAAGAGCGTAGTAGTGGAAAAAGGAATATATTCAAATATAAACTACACAGAAGCATTCTGTGAAACTTCTTTCTGACCTGAGCATTCAGCTAACAGAGTTAAACCATACTTTTGATTGAGCAGTTTTGAAACACTCTGTCTGTAGAAAATGCAACTGGACATTCGTAGCGCTAAGTGGGTAATAGTGGAAAAAAGAATATGTTCAAATATAAACTACACAGAAGCATTGTATGAAACTTCTTTCTGTTCTGTGCATTCAACTAACAGAGTTGAACCTTACTTTTGATTGAGCCATTCTGAAACACTCTTTCTGTAGAAACTGCAATTGGACATTCTGAGCGCTAGGAGGCCTATATTGGGAAAAAGAATGTCTACAAATAAAAACTACACAGAAGAATTGTGTGAAACTTCTTTCTGTTCTGTTTGTTCAACTAAAAGAGTTGAACCTTAGTTTTGATTGAGCCGTTCTGAAACACTCTTTCGGTAGAAAATGCAAGTGGAGATTCGGAGCGCTTAGAGGGTAATAGTGGAAAAAGGAATGTCTCCAAATATAAACTACACAGAATCATTCTGTGAAACTTCTTTCTGATCTGTGCATTCAGCTAACAGAATTAAACCATACTTTTGATTGAGCAGATCTGAACACTCTTTCTGTAGAAAATGCAACTGGACATTTGGAGCGCTAAGAGAGTATTAGTGGAAAAAGGAATATATTCAAATATAAACTACACAGAAGCATTCTGTGAAACTTCTTTCTGATCTGAGCATTCAGCTAACAGAGTTAAACCATACTTTTGATTGAGCAGTTTTGAAACACTCTGTCTGTATAAAATGCAACTGGACATTCGTAGCGCTAAGTGGGTAATAGTGGAAAAAAGAATATGTTCAAAAATAAACTACACAGAAGCATTGTATGAAACTTCTTTCTGTTCTGTGCATTCAACTAACAGAGTTGAACCTTACTTTTGATTGAGCCTTTCTGAAACACTATTTCTGTAGAAACTGCAATTGGACATCCTGAGCGCTAAGAGGCCTCTATTGGGAAAAATAATATCTTCAATTAAAAACTACACAGAAGCATTGTGTGAAACTTATTTCTGATATGTTCATTAAGCTAACAGAGTTAAACCATACTTTTGATTGCGCAGTTCTGAACACTCTTTCTGTAGAAAATGCAAGTGGACATTCGGAGCGCTAAGAGGGTAATAGTGGAAAAAGGAATATATTCAAATATAAACTACACAGTAGCATTCTGTGAAAATTCTTTCTGTTCTGTGCATTCAACTAACAGAGTTGAACCTTACTTTTGATTGAGCCGTTCTGAAACACTCTTTCTGTAGAAACTGCAATTGGACATGCTAAGCGCTAAGAGGCCTACATTGGGAAAAAGAATATCTTCAAATAAAAACTACACAGATGCATTCTGTGAAACTTATTTCTGATCTGTAAATTCAGTTAACAGAGATAAAACATATTTTTGATTGAGCAGTTATGAAACACTCTTTTTGTAGAAAATGCAAGTGGAGATTCGGAGCGCTAAGAGGGTAATAGTGGAAAAAGGAATGTCTTCAAATATAAACTACACAGAATCATTCGGTGAAACTTCTTTCTGATCTGTGCATTCAGCTAACAGAGTTAAACCATACTTTTGATTGAGCAGATCTGAACACTCTTTCTGTAGAAAATGCAACTGGACATTTGGAGCGCTAAGAGCGTAGTATTGGAAAAAGGAATATATTCAAATATAAACTACACAGAAGCATTCTGTGAAACTTCTTTCTGATCTGAGCATTCAGCTAACAGAGTTAAACCATACTTTTGATTGAGCAGTTTTGAAACACTCTGTCTGTAGGAAATGCAACTGGACATTCGTAGCGCTAAGTGGGTAATAGTGGAAAAAAGAATATGTTCAAATATAAACTACACAGAAGCATTGTATGAAACTTCTTTCTGTTCTGTGCATTCAACTAACAGAGTTGAACCTTACTTTTGATTGAGCCGTTCTGAAACACTCTTTCTGTAGAAACTGCAATTGGACATTCTGAGCGCTAAGAGGCCTATATTGGGAAAAAGAATGTCTACAAATAAAAACTACACAGAAGAATTGTGTGAAACTTCTTTCTGTTCTGTTTGTTCAACTAAAAGAGTTGAACCTTAGTTTTGATTGAGCCGTTCTGAAACACTCTTTCTGTAGAAAATGCAAGTGGAGATTCGGAGCGCTAAGAGGGTAATAGTGGAAAAAGGAATGTCTCCAAATATAAACTACACAGAATCATTCTGTGAAACTTCTTTCTGATCTGTGCATTCAGCTAACAGAGTTAAACCATACTTTTGATTGAGCAGATCTGAACACTCTTTCTGTAGAAAATGCAACTGGACATTTGGAGCGCTAAGAGAGTAGTAGTGGAAAAAGGAATATATTCAAATATAAACTACACAGAAGCATTCTGTGAAACTTCTTTCTGATCTGAGCATTCAGCTAACAGAGTTAAACCATACTTTTGATTGAGCAGTTTTGAAACACTCTGTCTGTAGAAAATGCAACTGGACATTCGTAGCGCTAAGTGGGTAATAGTGGAAAAAAGAATATGTTCAAATATAAACTACACAGAAGCATTGTATGAAACTTCTTTCTGTTCTGTGCATTCAACTAACAGAGTTGAACCTTACTTTTGATTGAGCCTTTCTGAAACACTCTTTCTGTAGAAACTGCAATTGGACATTCTGAGCGCTAAGAGGCCTCTATTGGGAAAAATAATATCTTCAAATAAAAACTACACAGAAGCATTGTGTGAAACTTAATTCTGATATGTTCATTAAGCTAACAGAGTTAAACCATACTTTTGATTGCGCAGTTCTGAACACTCTTTCTGTAGAAAATGCAAGTGGACATTCGGAGCGCTAAGAGGGTAATAGTGGAAAAAGGAATATATTCAATTATAAACTACACAGTAGCATTCTGTGAAAATTCTTTCTGTTCTGTGCATTCAACTAACAGAGTTGAACCTTACTTTTGATTGAGCCTTTCTGAAACACTCTTTCTGTAGAAACTGCAATTGGACATGCTAAGCGCTAAGAGGCCTACATTGGGAAAAAGAATATCTTCAAATAAAAACTACACAGATGCATTCTGTGAAACTTATTTCTGATCTGTAAATTCAGTTAACAGAGATAAAACATATTTTTGATTGAGCAGTTATGAAACACTCTTTTTGTAGAAAATGCAAGTGGAGATTCGGAGCGCTAAGAGGGTAATAGTGGAAAAAGGAATGTCTTCAAATATAAACTACACAGAATCATTCGGTGAAACTTCTTTCTGATCTGTGTATTCAGCTAACAGAGTTAAACCATACTTTTGATTGAGCAGATCTGAACACTCTTTCTGTAGAAAATGCAACTGGACATTTGGAGCGCTAAGAGCGTAGTAGTGGAAAAAGGAATATATTCAAATATAAACTACACAGAAGCATTCTGTGAAACTTCTTTCTGATCTGAGCATTCAGCTAACAGAGTTAAACCATACTTTTGATTGAGCAGTTTTGAAACTCTCTGTCTGTAGAAAATGCAACTGGACATTCGTAGCGCTAAGTGGGTAATAGTGGAAAAAAGAATATGTTCAAATATTAACTACACAGAAGCATTGTATGAAACTTCTTTCTGTTCTGTGCATTCAACTAACAGAGTTGAACCTTACTTTTGATTGAGCCGTTCTGAAACACTCTTTCTGTAGAAACTGAAATTGGACATTCTGAGCGCTAAGAGGCCTATATTGGGAAAAATAATGTCTACAAATAAAAACTACACAGAAGAATTGTGTGAAACTTCTTTCTGTTCTGTTTGTTCAACTAAAAGAGTTAAACCTTAGTTTTGATTGAGCCGTTCTGAAACACTCTTTCTGTAGAAAATGCAAGTGGAGATTCGGAGCGCTAAGAGGGTAATAGTGGAAAAAGGAATGTCTCCAAATATAAACTACACAGAATCATTCTGTGAAACTTCTTTCTGATCTGTGCATTCAGCTAACAGAGTTAAACCATACTTTTGATTGAGCAGATCTGAACACTCTTTCTGTAGAAAATGCAACTGGACATTTGGAGCGCTAAGAGAGTAGTAGTGGAAAAAGGAATATATTCAAATATAAACTACACAGAAGCATTCTGTGAAACTTCTTTCTGATCTGAGGATTCAGCTAACAGAGTTAAACCATACTTTTGATTGAGCAGTTTAGAAACACTCTGTCTGTAGAAAATGCAACTGGACATTCGTAGCGCTAAGTGGGTAATAGTGGAAAAAAGAATATGTTCAAATATAAACTACACAGAAGCATTGTGTGAAACTTCTTTCTGTTCTGTGCATTCAACTAACAGAGTTGAACCTTACTTTTGATTGAGCCTTTCTGAAACACTCTTTCTGTAGAAACTGCAATTGGACATTCTGAGCGCTAAGAGACCTCTATTGGGAAAAATAATATCTTCAAATAAAAACTACACAGAAGCATTGTGTGAAACTTATTTCTGATATGTTCATTAAGCTAACAGAGTTAAACCATACTTTTGATTGCGCAGTTCTGAACACTCTTTCTGTAGAAAATGCAAGTGGACATTAGGAGCGCTAAGAGGGTAATAGTGGAAAAAGGAATATATTCAAATATAAACTACACAGTAGCATTCTGTGAAAATTCATTCTGTTCTGTGCATTCAACCAACAGAGTTGAACCTTACTTTTGATTGAGCCGTTCTGAAACACTCTTTCTGTAGAAACTGCAATTCGACATGCTAAGCGCTAAGAGGCCTACATTGGGAAAAAGAATATCTTCAAATAAAAACTACACAGATGCATTCTGTGAAACTTATTTCTGATCTGTAAATTCAGTTAACAGAGATAAAACATATTTTTGATTGAGCAGTTATGAAACACTCTTTTTGTAGAAAATGCAAGTGGAGATTCGGAGCGCTAAGAGGGTAATAGTGGAAAAAGTAATGTCTTCAAATATAAACTACACAGAATCATTCGGTGAAACTTCTTTCTGATCTGTGCATTCAGCTAACAGAGTTAAGCCATACATTTGATTGAGCAGATCTGAACACTCTTTCTGTAGAAAATGCAACTGGACATTTGGAGCGCTAAGAGCGTAGTAGTGGAAAAAGGAATATATTCAAATATAAACTACACAGAAGCATTCTGTGAAACTTCTTTCTGATCTGAGCATTCAGCTAACAGAGTTAAACCATACTTTTGATTGAGCAGTTTTGAAACACTCTGTCTGTAGAAAATGCAACTGGACATTCGTAGCGCTAAGTGGGTAATAGTGGAAAAAGAATATGTTCAAATATAAACTACACAGAAGCATTGTATGAAACTTCTTTCTGTTCTGTGCATTCAACTAACAGAGTTGAACCTTACTTTTGATTGAGCCTTTCTGAAACACTCTTTCTGTAGAAACTGCAATTGGACATTCTGAGCGCTAAGAGGCCTCTATTGGGAAAAATAATATCTTCAAATAAAAACTACACAGAAGCATTGTGTGAAACTTAATTCTGATATGTTCATTAAGCTAACAGAGTTAAACCATACTTTTGATTGCGCAGTTCTGAACACTCTTTCTGTAGAAAATGCAAGTGGACATTCGGAGCGCTAAGAGGGTAATAGTGGAAAAAGGAATATATTCAATTATAAACTACACAGTAGCATTCTGTGAAAATTCTTTCTGTTCTGTGCATTCAACTAACAGAGTTGAACCTTACTTTTGATTGAGCCTTTCTGAAACACTCTTTCTGTAGAAACTGCAATTGGACATGCTAAGCGCTAAGAGGCCTACATTGGGAAAAAGAATATCTTCAAATAAAAACTACACAGATGCATTCTGTGAAACTTATTTCTGATCTGTAAATTCAGTTAACAGAGATAAAACATATTTTTGATTGAGCAGTTATGAAACACTCTTTTTGTAGAAAATGCAAGTGGAGATTCGGAGCGCTAAGAGGGTAATAGTGGAAAAAGGAATGTCTTCAAATATAAACTACACAGAATCATTCGGTGAAACTTCTTTCTGATCTGTGTATTCAGCTAACAGAGTTAAACCATACTTTTGATTGAGCAGATCTGAACACTCTTTCTGTAGAAAATGCAACTGGACATTTGGAGCGCTAAGAGCGTAGTAGTGGAAAAAGGAATATATTCAAATATAAACTACACAGAAGCATTCTGTGAAACTTCTTTCTGATCTGAGCATTCAGCTAACAGAGTTAAACCATACTTTTGATTGAGCAGTTTTGAAACTCTCTGTCTGTAGAAAATGCAACTGGACATTCGTAGCGCTAAGTGGGTAATAGTGGAAAAAAGAATATGTTCAAATATTAACTACACAGAAGCATTGTATGAAACTTCTTTCTGTTCTGTGCATTCAACTAACAGAGTTGAACCTTACTTTTGATTGAGCCGTTCTGAAACACTCTTTCTGTAGAAACTGAAATTGGACATTCTGAGCGCTAAGAGGCCTATATTGGGAAAAATAATGTCTACAAATAAAAACTACACAGAAGAATTGTGTGAAACTTCTTTCTGTTCTGTTTGTTCAACTAAAAGAGTTAAACCTAAGTTTTGATTGAGCCGTTCTGAAACACTCTTTCTGTAGAAAATGCAAGTGGAGATTCGGAGCGCTAAGAGGGTAATAGTGGAAAAAGGAATGTCTCCAAATATAAACTACACAGAATCATTCTGTGAAACTTCTTTCTGATCTGTGCATTCAGCTAACAGAGTTAAACCATACTTTTGATTGAGCAGATCTGAACACTCTTTCTGTAGAAAATGCAACTGGACATTTGGAGCGCTAAGAGAGTAGTAGTGGAAAAAGGAATATATTCAAATATAAACTACACAGAAGCATTCTGTGAAACTTCTTTCTGATCTGAGGATTCAGCTAACAGAGTTAAACCATACTTTTGATTGAGCAGTTTAGAAACACTCTGTCTGTAGAAAATGCAACTGGACATTCGTAGCGCTAAGTGGGTAATAGTGGAAAAAAGAATATGTTCAAATATAAACTACACAGAAGCATTGTGTGAAACTTCTTTCTGTTCTGTGCATTCAACTAACAGAGTTGAACCTTACTTTTGATTGAGCCTTTCTGAAACACTCTTTCTGTAGAAACTGCAATTGGACATTCTGAGCGCTAAGAGACCTCTATTGGGAAAAATAATATCTTCAAATAAAAACTACACAGAAGCATTGTGTGAAACTTATTTCTGATATGTTCATTAAGCTAACAGAGTTAAACCATACTTTTGATTGCGCAGTTCTGAACACTCTTTCTGTAGAAAATGCAAGTGGACATTAGGAGCGCTAAGAGGGTAATAGTGGAAAAAGGAATATATTCAAATATAAACTACACAGTAGCATTCTGTGAAAATTCATTCTGTTCTGTGCATTCAACCAACAGAGTTGAACCTTACTTTTGATTGAGCCGTTCTGAAACACTCTTTCTGTAGAAACTGCAATTCGACATGCTAAGCGCTAAGAGGCCTACATTGGGAAAAAGAATATCTTCAAATAAAAACTACACAGATGCATTCTGTGAAACTTATTTCTGATCTGTAAATTCAGTTAACAGAGATAAAACATATTTTTGATTGAGCAGTTATGAAACACTCTTTTTGTAGAAAATGCAAGTGGAGATTCGGAGCGCTAAGAGGGTAATAGTGGAAAAAGGAATGTCTTCAAATATAAACTACACAGAATCATTCGGTGAAACTTCTTTCTGATCTGTGCATTCAGCTAACAGAGTTAAGCCATACATTTGATTGAGCAGATCTGAACACTCTTTCTGTAGAAAATGCAACTGGACATTTGGAGCGCTAAGAGCGTAGTAGTGGAAAAAGGAATATATTCAAATATAAACTACACAGAAGCATTCTGTGAAACTTCTTTCTGATCTGAGCATTCAGCTAACAGAGTTAAACCATACTTTTGATTGAGCAGTTTTGAAACACTCTGTCTGTAGAAAATGCAACTGGACATTCGTAGCGCTAAGTGGGTAATAGTGGAAAAAAGAATATGTTCAAATATAAACTACACAGAAGCATTGTATGAAACTTCTTTCTGTTCTGTGCATTCAACTAACAGAGTTGAACCTTACTTTTGATTGAGCCTTTCTGAAACACTCTTTCTGTAGAAACTGCAATTGGACATTCTGAGCGCTAAGAGGCCTCTATTGGGAAAAATAATATCTTCAAATAAAAACTACACAGAAGCATTGTGTGAAACTTAATTCTGATATGTTCATTAAGCTAACAGAGTTAAACCATACTTTTGATTGCGCAGTTCTGAACACTCTTTCTGTAGAAAATGCAAGTGGACATTCGGAGCGCTAAGAGGGTAATAGTGGAAAAAGGAATATATTCAATTATAAACTACACAGTAGCATTCTGTGAAAATTCTTTCTGTTCTGTGCATTCAACTAACAGAGTTGAACCTTACTTTTGATTGAGCCTTTCTGAAACACTCTTTCTGTAGAAACTGCAATTGGACATGCTAAGCGCTAAGAGGCCTACATTGGGAAAAAGAATATCTTCAAATAAAAACTACACAGATGCATTCTGTGAAACTTATTTCTGATCTGTAAATTCAGTTAACAGAGATAAAACATATTTTTGATTGAGCAGTTATGAAACACTCTTTTTGTAGAAAATGCAAGTGGAGATTCGGAGCGCTAAGAGGGTAATAGTGGAAAAAGGAATGTCTTCAAATATAAACTACACAGAATCATTCGGTGAAACTTCTTTCTGATCTGTGTATTCAGCTAACAGAGTTAAACCATACTTTTGATTGAGCAGATCTGAACACTCTTTCTGTAGAAAATGCAACTGGACATTTGGAGCGCTAAGAGCGTAGTAGTGGAAAAAGGAATATATTCAAATATAAACTACACAGAAGCATTCTGTGAAACTTCTTTCTGATCTGAGCATTCAGCTAACAGAGTTAAACCATACTTTTGATTGAGCAGTTTTGAAACTCTCTGTCTGTAGAAAATGCAACTGGACATTCGTAGCGCTACGTGGGTAATAGTGGAAAAAAGAATATGTTCAAATATTAACTACACAGAAGCATTGTATGAAACTTCTTTCTGTTCTGTGCATTCAACTAACAGAGTTGAACCTTACTTTTGATTGAGCCGTTCTGAAACACTCTTTCTGTAGAAACTGAAATTGGACATTCTGAGCGCTAAGAGGCCTATATTGGGAAAAATAATGTCTACAAATAAAAACTACACAGAAGAATTGTGTGAAACTTCTTTCTGTTCTGTTTGTTCAACTAAAAGAGTTAAACCTTAGTTTTGATTGAGCCGTTCTGAAACACTCTTTCTGTAGAAAATGCAAGTGGAGATTCGGAGCGCTAAGAGGGTAATAGTGGAAAAAGGAATGTCTCCAAATATAAACTACACAGAATCATTCTGTGAAACTTCTTTCTGATCTGTGCATTCAGCTAACAGAGTTAAACCATACTTTTGATTGAGCAGATCTGAACACTCTTTCTGTAGAAAATGCAACTGGACATTTGGAGCGCTAAGAGAGTAGTAGTGGAAAAAGGAATATATTCAAATATAAACTACACAGAAGCATTCTGTGAAACTTCTTTCTGATCTGAGGATTCAGCTAACAGAGTTAAACCATACTTTTGATTGAGCAGTTTAGAAACACTCTGTCTGTAGAAAATGCAACTGGACATTCGTAGCGCTAAGTGGGTAATAGTGGAAAAAAGAATATGTTCAAATATAAACTACACAGAAGCATTGTGTGAAACTTCTTTCTGTTCTGTGCATTCAACTAACAGAGTTGAACCTTACTTTTGATTGAGCCTTTCTGAAACACTCTTTCTGTAGAAACTGCAATTGGACATTCTGAGCGCTAAGAGACCTCTATTGGGAAAAATAATATCTTCAAATAAAAACTACACAGAAGCATTGTGTGAAACTTATTTCTGATATGTTCATTAAGCTAACAGAGTTAAACCATACTTTTGATTGCGCAGTTCTGAACACTCTTTCTGTAGAAAATGCAAGTGGACATTAGGAGCGCTAAGAGGGTAATAGTGGAAAAAGGAATATATTCAAATATAAACTACACAGTAGCATTCTGTGAAAATTCATTCTGTTCTGTGCATTCAACCAACAGAGTTGAACCTTACTTTTGATTGAGCCGTTCTGAAACACTCTTTCTGTAGAAACTGCAATTCGACATGCTAAGCGCTAAGAGGCCTACATTGGGAAAAAGAATATCTTCAAATAAAAACTACACAGATGCATTCTGTGAAACTTATTTCTGATCTGTAAATTCAGTTAACAGAGATAAAACATATTTTTGATTGAGCAGTTATGAAACACTCTTTTTGTAGAAAATGCAAGTGGAGATTCGGAGCGCTAAGAGGGTAATAGTGGAAAAAGGAATGTCTTCAAATATAAACTACACAGAATCATTCGGTGAAACTTCTTTCTGATCTGTGCATTCAGCTAACAGAGTTAAGCCATACATTTGATTGAGCAGATCTGAACACTCTTTCTGTAGAAAATGCAACTGGACATTTGGAGCGCTAAGAGCGTAGTAGTGGAAAAAGGAATATATTCAAATATAAACTACACAGAAGCATTCTGTGAAACTTCTTTCTGATCTGAGCATTCAGCTAACAGAGTTAAACCATACTTTTGATTGAGCAGTTTTGAAACACTCTGTCTGTAGAAAATGCAACTGGACATTCGTAGCGCTAAGTGGGTAATAGTGGAAAAAAGAATATGTTCAAATATAAACTACACAGAAGCATTGTATGAAACTTCTTTCTGTTCTGTGCATTCAACTAACAGAGTTGAACCTTACTTTTGATTGAGCCTTTCTGAAACACTCTTTCTGTAGAAACTGCAATTGGACATTCTGAGCGCTAAGAGGCCTCTATTGGGAAAAATAATATCTTCAAATAAAAACTACACAGAAGCATTGTGTGAAACTTATTTCTGATATGTTCATTAAGCTAACAGAGTTAAACCATACTTTTGATTGCGCAGTTCTGAACACTCTTTCTGTAGAAAATGCAAGTGGACATTCGGAGCGCTAAGAGGGTAATAGTGGAAAAAGGAATATATTCAATTATAAACTACACAGTAGCATTCTGTGAAAATTCTTTCTGTTCTGTGCATTCAACTAACAGAGTTGAACCTTACTTTTGATTGAGCCTTTCTGAAACACTCTTTCTGTAGAAACTGCAATTGGACATGCTAAGCGCTAAGAGGCCTACATTGGGAAAAAGAATATCTTCAAATAAAAACTACACAGATGCATTCTGTGAAACTTATTTCTGATCTGTAAATTCAGTTAACAGAGATAAAACATATTTTTGATTGAGCAGTTATGAAACACTCTTTTTGTAGAAAATGCAAGTGGAGATTCGGAGCGCTAAGAGGGTAATAGTGGAAAAAGGAATGTCTTCAAATATAAACTACACAGAATCATTCGGTGAAACTTCTTTCTGATCTGTGTATTCAGCTAACAGAGTTAAACCATACTTTTGATTGAGCAGATCTGAACACTCTTTCTGTAGAAAATGCAACTGGACATTTGGAGCGCTAAGAGCGTAGTAGTGGAAAAAGGAATATATTCAAATATAAACTACACAGAAGCATTCTGTGAAACTTCTTTCTGATCTGAGCATTCAGCTAACAGAGTTAAACCATACTTTTGATTGAGCAGTTTTGAAACTCTCTGTCTGTAGAAAATGCAACTGGACATTCGTAGCGCTAAGTGGGTAATAGTGGAAAAAAGAATATGTTCAAATATTAACTACACAGAAGCATTGTATGAAACTTCTTTCTGTTCTGTGCATTCAACTAACAGAGTTGAACCTTACTTTTGATTGAGCCGTTCTGAAACACTCTTTCTGTAGAAACTGAAATTGGACATTCTGAGCGCTAAGAGGCCTATATTGGGAAAAATAATGTCTACAAATAAAAACTACACAGAAGAATTGTGTGAAACTTCTTTCTGTTCTGTTTGTTCAACTAAAAGAGTTAAACCTTAGTTTTGATTGAGCCGTTCTGAAACACTCTTTCTGTAGAAAATGCAAGTGGAGATTCGGAGCGCTAAGAGGGTAATAGTGGAAAAAGGAATGTCTCCAAATATAAACTACACAGAATCATTCTGTGAAACTTCTTTCTGATCTGTGCATTCAGCTAACAGAGTTAAACCATACTTTTGATTGAGCAGATCTGAACACTCTTTCTGTAGAAAATGCAACTGGACATTTGGAGCGCTAAGAGAGTAGTAGTGGAAAAAGGAATATATTCAAATATAAACTACACAGAAGCATTCTGTGAAACTTCTTTCTGATCTGAGGATTCAGCTAACAGAGTTAAACCATACTTTTGATTGAGCAGTTTAGAAACACTCTGTCTGTAGAAAATGCAACTGGACATTCGTAGCGCTAAGTGGGTAATAGTGGAAAAAAGAATATGTTCAAATATAAACTACACAGAAGCATTGTGTGAAACTTCTTTCTGTTCTGTGCATTCAACTAACAGAGTTGAACCTTACTTTTGATTGAGCCTTTCTGAAACACTCTTTCTGTAGAAACTGCAATTGGACATTCTGAGCGCTAAGAGACCTCTATTGGGAAAAATAATATCTTCAAATAAAAACTACACAGAAGCATTGTGTGAAACTTATTTCTGATATGTTCATTAAGCTAACAGAGTTAAACCATACTTTTGATTGCGCAGTTCTGAACACTCTTTCTGTAGAAAATGCAAGTGGACATTAGGAGCGCTAAGAGGGTAATAGTGGAAAAAGGAATATATTCAAATATAAACTACACAGTAGCATTCTGTGAAAATTCATTCTGTTCTGTGCATTCAACCAACAGAGTTGAACCTTACTTTTGATTGAGCCGTTCTGAAACACTCTTTCTGTAGAAACTGCAATTCGACATGCTAAGCGCTAAGAGGCCTACATTGGGAAAAAGAATATCTTCAAATAAAAACTACACAGATGCATTCTGTGAAACTTATTTCTGATCTGTAAATTCAGTTAACAGAGATAAAACATATTTTTGATTGAGCAGTTTTGAAACACTCTTTTTGTAGAAAATGCAAGTGGAGATTCGGAGCGCTAAGAGGGTAATAGTGGAAAAAGGAATGTCTTCAAATATAAACTACACAGAATCATTCGGTGAAACTTCTTTCTGATCTGTGCATTCAGCTAACAGAGTTAAGCCATACATTTGATTGAGCAGATCTGAACACTCTTTCTGTAGAAAATGCAACTGGACATTTGGAGCGCTAAGAGCGTAGTAGTGGAAAAAGGAATATATTCAAATATAAACTACACAGAAGCATTCTGTGAAACTTCTTTCTGATCTGAGCATTCAGCTAACAGAGTTAAACCATACTTTTGATTGAGCAGTTTTGAAACACTCTGTCTGTAGAAAATGCAACTGGACATTCGTAGCGCTAAGTGGGTAATAGTGGAAAAAAGAATATGTTCAAATATAAACTACACAGAAGCATTGTATGAAACTTCTTTCTGTTCTGTGCATTCAACTAACAGAGTTGAACCTTACTTTTGATTGAGCCGTTCTGAAACACTCTTTCTGTAGAAACTGCAATTGGACATTCTGAGCGCTAAAAGGCCTATATTGGGAAAAAGAATGTCTACAAATAAAAACTACACAGAAGAATTGTGTGAAACTTCTTTCTGTTCTGTTTGTTCAACTAACAGAGTTGAACCTTAGTTTTGATTGAGCTGTTCTGAAACACTCTTTCTGTAGAAAATGCAAGTGGAGTTTCGGAGCGCTAAGAGGGTAATAGTGGATAAAGGAATGTCTCCAAATATAAACTACACAGAATCATTCTGTGAAACTTTTTCTGATCTGTGCATTCAGCTAACAGAGTTAAACCATACTTTTGATTGAGCAGATCTGAACACTCTTTCTGTAGAAAATGCAACTGGACATTTGGAGCGCTAAGAGAGTAGTAGTGGAAAAAGGAATATATTCAAATATAAACTACACAGAAGCATTCTGTGAAACTTCTTTCTGACCTGAGCATTCAGCTAACAGAGTTAAACCATACATTTGATTGAGCAGTTTTGAAACACTCTGTCTGTAGAAAATGCAACTGGACATTCGTAGCGCTAAGTGGGTAATAGTGGAAAAAAGAATATGTTCAAATATAAACTACACAGAAGCATTGTATGAAACTTCTTTCTGTTCTGTGCATTCAACTAACAGAGTTGAACCTTACTTTTGATTGAGCCGTTCTGAAACACTCTTTCTGTAGAAACTGCAATTGGACATTCTGAGCGCTAGGAGGCCTATATTGGGAAAAAGAATGTCTACAAATAAAAACTACACAGAAGAATTATGTGAAACTTCTTTCTGTTCTGTTTGTTCAACTAAAAGAGTTGAACCTTAGTTTTGATTGAGCCGTTCTGAAACACTCTTTCTGTAGAAAATGCAAGTGGAGATTCGGAGCGCTTAGAGGGTAATAGTGGAAAAAGGAATGTCTCCAAATATAAACTACACAGAATCATTCTGTGAAACTTCTTTCTGATCTGTGCATTCAGCTAACAGAATTAAACCATACTTTTTATTGAGCAGATCTGAACACTCTTTCTGTAGAAAATGCAACTGGACATTTGGAGCGCTTAGAGAGTATTAGTGGAAAAAGGAATATATTCAAATATAAACTACACAGAAGCATTCTGTGAAACTTCTTTCTGATCTGAGCATTCAGCTAACAGAGTTAAACCATACTTTTGATTGAGCAGTTTTGAAACACTCTGTCTGTAGAAAATGCAACTGGACATTCGTAGCGCTAAGTGGGTAATAGTGGAAAAAAGAATATGTTCAAATATAAACTACACAGAAGCATTGTGTGAAACTTCTTTCTGTTCTGTGCATTCAACTAACAGAGTTGAACCTTACTTTTGATTGAGCCTTTCTGAAACACTCTTTCTGTAGAAACTGCAATTGGACATTCTGAGCGCTAAGAGACCTCTATTGGGAAAAATAATATCTTCAAATAAAAACTACACAGAAGCATTGTGTGAAACTTATTTCTGATATGTTCATTAAGCTAACAGAGTTAAACCATACTTTTGATTGCGCAGTTCTGAACACTCTTTCTGTAGAAAATGCAAGTGGACATTAGGAGCGCTAAGAGGGTAATAGTGGAAAAAGGAATATATTCAAATATAAACTACACAGTAGCATTCTGTGAAAATTCATTCTGTTCTGTGCATTCAACCAACAGAGTTGAACCTTACTTTTGATTGAGCCGTTCTGAAACACTCTTTCTGTAGAAACTGCAATTCGACATGCTAAGCGCTAAGAGGCCTACATTGGGAAAAAGAATATCTTCAAATAAAAACTACACAGATGCATTCTGTGAAACTTATTTCTGATCTGTAAATTCAGTTAACAGAGATAAAACATATTTTTGATTGAGCAGTTATGAAACACTCTTTTTGTAGAAAATGCAAGTGGAGATTCGGAGCGCTAAGAGGGTAATAGTGGAAAAAGGAATGTCTTCAAATATAAACTACACAGAATCATTCGGTGAAACTTCTTTCTGATCTGTGCATTCAGCTAACAGAGTTAAGCCATACATTTGATTGAGCAGATCTGAACACTCTTTCTGTAGAAAATGCAACTGGACATTTGGAGCGCTAAGAGCGTAGTAGTGGAAAAAGGAATATATTCAAATATAAACTACACAGAAGCATTCTGTGAAACTTCTTTCTGATCTGAGCATTCAGCTAACAGAGTTAAACCATACTTTTGATTGAGCAGTTTTGAAACACTCTGTCTGTAGAAAATGCAACTGGACATTCGTAGCGCTAAGTGGGTAATAGTGGAAAAAAGAATATGTTCAAATATAAACTACACAGAAGCATTGTATGAAACTTCTTTCTGTTCTGTGCATTCAACTAACAGAGTTGAACCTTACTTTTGATTGAGCCTTTCTGAAACACTCTTTCTGTAGAAACTGCAATTGGACATTCTGAGCGCTAAGAGGCCTCTATTGGGAAAAATAATATCTTCAAATAAAAACTACACAGAAGCATTGTGTGAAACTTAATTCTGATATGTTCATTAAGCTAACAGAGTTAAACCATACTTTTGATTGCGCAGTTCTGAACACTCTTTCTGTAGAAAATGCAAGTGGACATTCGGAGCGCTAAGAGGGTAATAGTGGAAAAAGGAATATATTCAATTATAAACTACACAGTAGCATTCTGTGAAAATTCTTTCTGTTCTGTGCATTCAACTAACAGAGTTGAACCTTACTTTTGATTGAGCCTTTCTGAAACACTCTTTCTGTAGAAACTGCAATTGGACATGCTAAGCGCTAAGAGGCCTACATTGGGAAAAAGAATATCTTCAAATAAAAACTACACAGATGCATTCTGTGAAACTTATTTCTGATCTGTAAATTCAGTTAACAGAGATAAAACATATTTTTGATTGAGCAGTTATGAAACACTCTTTTTGTAGAAAATGCAAGTGGAGATTCGGAGCGCTAAGAGGGTAATAGTGGAAAAAGGAATGTCTTCAAATATAAACTACACAGAATCATTCGGTGAAACTTCTTTCTGATCTGTGTATTCAGCTAACAGAGTTAAACCATACTTTTGATTGAGCAGATCTGAACACTCTTTCTGTAGAAAATGCAACTGGACATTTGGAGCGCTAAGAGCGTAGTAGTGGAAAAAGGAATATATTCAAATATAAACTACACAGAAGCATTCTGTGAAACTTCTTTCTGATCTGAGCATTCAGCTAACAGAGTTAAACCATACTTTTGATTGAGCAGTTTTGAAACTCTCTGTCTGTAGAAAATGCAACTGGACATTCGTAGCGCTAAGTGGGTAATAGTGGAAAAAAGAATATGTTCAAATATTAACTACACAGAAGCATTGTATGAAACTTCTTTCTGTTCTGTGCATTCAACTAACAGAGTTGAACCTTACTTTTGATTGAGCCGTTCTGAAACACTCTTTCTGTAGAAACTGAAATTGGACATTCTGAGCGCTAAGAGGCCTATATTGGGAAAAATAATGTCTACAAATAAAAACTACACAGAAGAATTGTGTGAAACTTCTTTCTGTTCTGTTTGTTCAACTAAAAGAGTTAAACCTTAGTTTTGATTGAGCCGTTCTGAAACACTCTTTCTGTAGAAAATGCAAGTGGAGATTCGGAGCGCTAAGAGGGTAATAGTGGAAAAAGGAATGTCTCCAAATATAAACTACACAGAATCATTCTGTGAAACTTCTTTCTGATCTGTGCATTCAGCTAACAGAGTTAAACCATACTTTTGATTGAGCAGATCTGAACACTCTTTCTGTAGAAAATGCAACTGGACATTTGGAGCGCTAAGAGAGTAGTAGTGGAAAAAGGAATATATTCAAATATAAACTACACAGAAGCATTCTGTGAAACTTCTTTCTGATCTGAGGATTCAGCTAACAGAGTTAAACCATACTTTTGATTGAGCAGTTTAGAAACACTCTGTCTGTAGAAAATGCAACTGGACATTCGTAGCGCTAAGTGGGTAATAGTGGAAAAAAGAATATGTTCAAATATAAACTACACAGAAGCATTGTGTGAAACTTCTTTCTGTTCTGTGCATTCAACTAACAGAGTTGAACCTTACTTTTGATTGAGCCTTTCTGAAACACTCTTTCTGTAGAAACTGCAATTGGACATTCTGAGCGCTAAGAGACCTCTATTGGGAAAAATAATATCTTCAAATAAAAACTACACAGAAGCATTGTGTGAAACTTATTTCTGATATGTTCATTAAGCTAACAGAGTTAAACCATACTTTTGATTGCGCAGTTCTGAACACTCTTTCTGTAGAAAATGCAAGTGGACATTAGGAGCGCTAAGAGGGTAATAGTGGAAAAAGGAATATATTCAAATATAAACTACACAGTAGCATTCTGTGAAAATTCATTCTGTTCTGTGCATTCAACCAACAGAGTTGAACCTTACTTTTGATTGAGCCGTTCTGAAACACTCTTTCTGTAGAAACTGCAATTCGACATGCTAAGCGCTAAGAGGCCTACATTGGGAAAAAGAATATCTTCAAATAAAAACTACACAGATGCATTCTGTGAAACTTATTTCTGATCTGTAAATTCAGTTAACAGAGATAAAACATATTTTTGATTGAGCAGTTTTGAAACACTCTTTTTGTAGAAAATGCAAGTGGAGATTCGGAGCGCTAAGAGGGTAATAGTGGAAAAAGGAATGTCTTCAAATATAAACTACACAGAATCATTCGGTGAAACTTCTTTCTGATCTGTGCATTCAGCTAACAGAGTTAAGCCATACATTTGATTGAGCAGATCTGAACACTCTTTCTGTAGAAAATGCAACTGGACATTTGGAGCGCTAAGAGCGTAGTAGTGGAAAAAGGAATATATTCAAATATAAACTACACAGAAGCATTCTGTGAAACTTCTTTCTGATCTGAGCATTCAGCTAACAGAGTTAAACCATACTTTTGATTGAGCAGTTTTGAAACACTCTGTCTGTAGAAAATGCAACTGGACATTCGTAGCGCTAAGTGGGTAATAGTGGAAAAAAGAATATGTTCAAATATAAACTACACAGAAGCATTGTATGAAACTTCTTTCTGTTCTGTGCATTCAACTAACAGAGTTGAACCTTACTTTTGATTGAGCCGTTCTGAAACACTCTTTCTGTAGAAACTGCAATTGGACATTCTGAGCGCTAAAAGGCCTATATTGGGAAAAAGAATGTCTACAAATAAAAACTACACAGAAGAATTGTGTGAAACTTCTTTCTGTTCTGTTTGTTCAACTAACAGAGTTGAACCTTAGTTTTGATTGAGCTGTTCTGAAACACTCTTTCTGTAGAAAATGCAAGTGGAGTTTCGGAGCGCTAAGAGGGTAATAGTGGAAAAAGGAATGTCTCCAAATATAAACTACACAGAATCATTCTGTGAAACTTTTTCTGATCTGTGCATTCAGCTAACAGAGTTAAACCATACTTTTGATTGAGCAGATCTGAACACTCTTTCTGTAGAAAATGCAACTGGACATTTGGAGCGCTAAGAGAGTAGTAGTGGAAAAAGGAATATATTCAAATATAAACTACACAGAAGCATTCTGTGAAACTTCTTTCTGACCTGAGCATTCAGCTAACAGAGTTAAACCATACATTTGATTGAGCAGTTTTGAAACACTCTGTCTGTAGAAAATGCAACTGGACATTCGTAGCGCTAAGTGGGTAATAGTGGAAAAAAGAATATGTTCAAATATAAACTACACAGAAGCATTGTATGAAACTTCTTTCTGTTCTGTGCATTCAACTAACAGAGTTGAACCTTACTTTTGATTGAGCCGTTCTGAAACACTCTTTCTGTAGAAACTGCAATTGGACATTCTGAGCGCTAGGAGGCCTATATTGGGAAAAAGAATGTCTACAAATAAAAACTACACAGAAGAATTATGTGAAACTTCTTTCTGTTCTGTTTGTTCAACTAAAAGAGTTGAACCTTAGTTTTGATTGAGCCGTTCTGAAACACTCTTTCTGTAGAAAATGCAAGTGGAGATTCGGAGCGCTTAGAGGGTAATAGTGGAAAAAGGAATGTCTCCAAATATAAACTACACAGAATCATTCTGTGAAACTTCTTTCTGATCTGTGCATTCAGCTAACAGAATTAAACCATACTTTTTATTGAGCAGATCTGAACACTCTTTCTGTAGAAAATGCAACTGGACATTTGGAGCGCTTAGAGAGTATTAGTGGAAAAAGGAATATATTCAAATATAAACTACACAGAAGCATTCTGTGAAACTTCTTTCTGATCTGAGCATTCAGCTAACAGAGTTAAACCATACTTTTGATTGAGCAGTTTTGAAACACTCTGTCTGTAGAAAATGCAACTGGACATTCGTAGCGCTAAGTGGGTAATAGTGGAAAAAAGAATATTTTCAAATATAAACTACACAGAAGCATTGTATGAAACTTCTTTCTGTTCTGTGCATTCAACTAACAGAGTTGAACCTTACTTTTGATTGAGCCTTTCTGAAACACTATTTCTGTAGAAACTGCAATTGGACATCCTGAGCGCTAAGAGGCCTCTATTGGGAAAAATAATATCTTCAATTAAAAACTACACAGAAGCATTGTGTGAAACTTATTTCTGATATATTCATTAAGCTAACAGAGTTAAACCATACTTTTGATTGCGCAGTTCTGAACACTCTTTCTGTAGAAAATGCAAGTGGACATTCGGAGCGCTAAGAGGGTAATAGTGGAAAAAGGAATATATTCAAATATAAACTACACAGTAGCATTCTGTGAAAATTCTTTCTGTTCTGTGCATTCAACTAACAGAGTTGAACCTTACTTTTGATTGAGCCGTTCTGAAACACTCTTTCTGTAGAAACTGCAATTGGACATGCTAAGCACTAAGAGGCCTACAATGGGAAAAAGAATATCTTCAAATAAAAACTACACAGATGCATTCTGTGAAACTTATTTCTGATCTGTAAATTCAGTTAACAGAGATAAAACATATTTTTGATTGAGCAGTTATGAAACACTCTTTTTGTAGAAAATGCAAGTGGAGATTCGGAGCGCTAAGAGGGTAATAGTGGAAAAAGGAATGACTTCAAATATAAACTACACAGATTCATTCGGTGAAACTTCTTTCTGATCTGTGCATTCAGCTAACAGAGTTAAACCATACTTTTGATTGAGCAGATCTGAACACTCTTTCTGTAGAAAATTCAACTGGACATTTGAAGCGCTAAGAGCGTAGTAGTGGAAAAAGGAATATATTCAAATATAAACTACACAGAAGCATTCTGTGAAACTTCTTTCTGATCTGAGCATTCAGCTAACAGAGTTAAACCATACTTTTGATTGAGCAGTTTTGAAACACTCTGTCTGTAGAAAATGCAACTGGACATTCGTAGCGCTAAGTGGGTAATAGTGGAAAAAAGAATATGTTTAAATATAAACTACACAGAAGCATTGTATGAAACTTCTTTCTGTTCTGTGCATTCAACTAACAGAGTTGAACCTTACTTTTGATTGAGCCGTTCTGAAACACACTTTCTGTAGAAACTGCAATTGGACATTCTGAGCGCTAGGAGGCCTATATTGGGAAAAAGAATGTCTACAAATAAAAACTACACAGAAGAATTGTGTGAAACTTCTTTCTGTTCTGTTTGTTCAACTAAAAGAGTAGAAACTTAGTTTTGATTGAGCCGTTCTGAAACACTCTTTCTGTAGAAAATGCAAGTGGAGATTCGGAGAGCTAAGAGGGTAATAGTGGAAAAAGGAATGTCTCCAAATATAAACTACACAGAATCATTCTGTGAAACTTTTTTCTGATCTGTGCATTCAGCTAACAGAGTTAAACCATACCTTTGATTGAGCAGATCTGAACACTCTTTCTGTAGAAAATGCAACTGGGCATTTGGAGCGCTAAGAGAGTAGTAGTGGAAAAAGGAATATATTCAAATATAAACTACACAGAAGCATTCTGTGAAACTTCTTTCTGATCTGAGCATTCAGCTAACAGAGTTAAACCATACTTTTGATTGAGCAGTTTTGAAACAGTCTGTCTGTAGAAAATGCAACTGGACATTCGTAGCGCTAAGTGGGTAATAGTGGAAAAAAGAATATGTTCAAATATAAACTACACAGAAGCATTGTATGAAACTTCTTTCTGTTCTGTGCATTCAACTAACAGAGTTGAACCTTACTTTTGATTGAGCCTTTCTGAAACACTATTTCTGTAGAAACTGCAATTGGACATTCTGAGCACTAAGAGGCCTCTATTGGGAAAAATAATAACTTCAAATAAAAACTACACAGAAGCATTGTGTGAAACTTATTTCTGATATGTTCATTAAGCTAACAGAGTTAAACCATACTTTTGATTGCGCAGTTCTGAACACTCTTTCTGTAGAATATGCAAGTGGACATTCGGAGCGCTAAGAGGGTAATAGTGGAAAAAGAAATATATTCAAATATAAACTACACAGTAGCATTCTGTGAAAATTCTTTCTGTTCTGTGCATTCAACTAACAGAGTTGAACCTTACTTTTGATTGAGCCGTTCTGAAACACTCTTTCTGTAGAAACTGCAATTGGACATGCTAAGCGCTAAGAGGCCTACATTGGGAAAAAGAATATCTTCAAATAAAAACTACACAGATGCATTCTGTGAAACTTATTTCTGATCTGTAAATTCAGTTAACAGAGATAAAACATATTTTTGATTGAGCAGTTATGAAACACTCTTTTTGTAGAAAATGCAAGTGGAGATTCGGAGCGCTAAGTGGGTACTAGTGGAAAAAGGAATGTCTTCAAATATAAACTACACAGAATCATTCGGTGAAACTTCTTTCTGATCTGTGCATTCAGCTAACAGAGTTAAACCATACTTTTGATTGAGCAGATCTGAACACTCTTTCTGTAGAAAATGCAACTGGACATTTGGAGCGCTAAGAGCGTAGTAGTGGAAAAAGGAATATATTCAAATATAAACTACACAGAAGCATTCGGTGAAACTTCTTTCTGATCTGAGCATTCAGCTTACAGAGTTAAACCATACTTTTGATTGAGCAGTTTTGAAACAATCTGTCTGTAGAAAATGCAACTGGACATTCGTAGCGCTAAGTGGGTTATAGTGGAAAAAAGAATATGTTCAAATATAAACTACACAGAAGCATTGTATGAAACTTCTTTCTGTTCTGTGCATTCAACTAACAGAGTTGAACCTTACTTTTGATTGAGCCTTTCTGAAACACTCTTTCTGTAGAAACTGTAATTGGACATTCTGAGTGCTAAGAGGCCTATATTGGGAAAAACAATGTCTACAAATAAAAACTACACAGAAGAATTGTGTGAAACTTCTTTCTGTTCTGTTTGTTCAACTAAAAGAGTTGAACCTTAGTTTTGATTGAGCCGTTCTGAAACACTCTTTCTGTAGAAAATACAAGTGGAGATTCGGAGCGCTTAGAGGGTAATAGTGGAAAAAGGAATGTCTCCAAATATAAACTACACAGAATCATTCTGTGAAACTTCTTTCTGATCTGTGCATTCAGCTAACAGAATTAAACCATACTTTTGATTGAGCAGATCTGAACACTCTTTCTGTAGAAAATGCAACTGGACATTTGGAGCGCTAAGAGATTAGTAGTGGAAAAAGGAATATATTCAAATATAAACTACACAGAAGCATTCTGTGAAACTTCTTTCTGATCTGAGCATTCAGCTAACAGAGTTAAACCATACTTTTGATTGAGCAGTTTTGAAACACTCTGTCTGTAGAAAATGCAACGGGACATTCGTAGCGCTAAGTGGGTAATAGTGGAAAAAAGAATATGTTCAAATATAAACTACACAGAAGCATTGTATGAAACTTCTTTCTGTTCTGTGCATTCAACTAACAGAGTTGAACCTTACTTTTGATTGAGCCTTTCTGAAACACTCTTTCTGTAGAAACTGCAATTGGACATGCTAAGCGCTAAGAGGCCTACATTGGGAAAAAGAATATCTTCAAATAAAAACTACACAGATGCATTCTGTGAAACTTATTTCTGATCTGTAAATTCAGTTAACAGAGATAAAACATATTTTTGATTGAGCAGTTATGAAACACTCTTTTTGTAGAAAATGCAAGTGGAGATTCGGAGCGCTAAGAGGGTACTAGTGGAAAAAGGAATGTCTTCAAATATAAACTACACAGAATCATTCGGTGAAACTTCTTTCTGATCTGTGCATTCAGCTAACAGAGTTAAACCATACTTTTGATTGAGCAGATCTGAACACTCTTTCTGTAGAAAATGCAACTGGACATTTGGAGCGCTAAGAGCGTAGTAGTGGAAAAAGGAATATATTCAAATATAAACTACACAGAAGCATTCTGTGAAACTTCTTTCTGATCTGAGCATTCAGCTAACAGAGTTAAACCATACTTTTGATTGAGCAGTTTTGAAACAATCTGTCTGTAGAAAATGCAACTGGACATTCGTAGCGCTAAGTGGGTAATAGTGGAAAAAAGAATATGTTCAAATATAAACTACACAGAAGCATTGTATGAAACTTCTTTCTGTTCTGTGCATTCAACTAACAGATTTGAACCTTACTTTTGATTGAGCCTTTCTGAAACACTCTTTCTGTAGAAACTGTAATTGGACATTCTGAGCGCTAAGAGGCCTATATTGGGAAAAAGAATGTCTACAAATAAAAACTACACAGAAGAATTGTGTGAAACTTCTTTCTGTTCTGTTTGTTCAACTAAAAGAGTTGAACCTTAGTTTTGATTGAGCCGTTCTGAAACACTCTTTCTGTAGAAAATGCAAGTGGAGATTCGGAGCGCTTAGAGGGTAATAGTGGAAAAAGGAATGTCTCCAAATATAAACTACACAGAATCATTCTGTGAAACTTCTTTCTGATCTGTGCATTCAGCTAACACAATTAAACCATACTTTTGATTGAGCAGATCTGAACACTCTTTCTGTAGAAAATGCAACTGGACATTTGGAGCGCTAAGAGAGTAGTAGTGGAAAAAGGAATATATTCAAATATAAACTACACAGAAGCATTCTGTGAAACTTCTTTCTGATCTGAGCATTCAGCTAACAGAGTTAAACCATACTTTTGATTGAGCAGTTTTGAAACACTCTGTCTGTAGAAAATGCAACGGGACATTCGTAGCGCTAAGTGGGTAATAGTGGAAAAAAGAATAGGTTCAAATATAAACTACACAGAAGCATTGTATGAAACTTCTTTCTGTTCTGTGCATTCAACTAACAGAGTTGAACCTTACTTTTGATTGAGCCTTTCTGAAACACTCTTTCTGTAGAAACTGCAATTGGACATTCTGAGCGCTAAGAGGCCTCTATTGGGAAAAATAATATCTTCAAATAAAAACTACACAGAAGCATTGTGTGAAACTTATTTCTGATATGTTCATTAAGCTAACAGAGTTAAACCATACTTTTGATTGCGCAGTTCTGAACACTCTTTCTGTAGAAAATGCAAGTGGACATTCGGAGCGCTAAGAGGGTAATAGTGGAAAAAGGAATATATTCAAATATAAACTACACAGTAGCATTCTGTGAAAATACTTTCTGTTCTGTGCATTCAACTAACAGAGTTGAACCTTACTTTTGATTGAGCCGTTCTGAAACACTCTTTCTGTAGAAACTGCAATTGGACATGCTAAGCGCTAAGAGGCCTACATTGGGAAAAAGAATATCTTCAAATAAAAACTACACAGATGCATTCTGTGAAACTTATTTCTGATCTGTAAATTCAGTTAACAGAGATAAAACATATTTTTGATTGAGCAGTTATGAAACACTCTTTTTGTAGAAAATGCAAGTGGAGATTCGGAGCGCTAAGAGGGTACTAGTGGAAAAAGGAATGTCTTCAAATATAAACTACACAGAATCATTCGGTGAAACTTCTTTCTGATCTGTGCATTCAGCTAACAGAGTTAAACCATACTTTTGATTGAGCAGATCTGAACACTCTTTCTGTAGAAAATGCAACTGGACATTTGGAGCGCTAAGAGCGTAGTAGTGGAAAAAGGAATATATTCAAATATAAACTACACAGAAGCATTCGGTGAAACTTCTTTCTGATCTGAGCATTCAGCTTACAGAGTTAAACCATACTTTTGATTGAGCAGTTTTGAAACAATCTGTCTGTAGAAAATGCAACTGGACATTCGTAGCGCTAAGTGGGTAATAGTGGAAAAAAGAATATGTTCAAATATAAACTACACAGAAGCATTGTATGAAACTTCTTTCTGTTCTGTGCATTCAACTAACAGAGTTGAACCTTACTTTTGATTGAGCCTTTCTGAAACACTCTTTCTGTAGAAACTGTAATTGGACATTCTGAGTGCTAAGAGGCCTATATTGGGATAAACAATGTCTACAAATAAAAACTACACAGAAGAATTGTGTGAAACTTCTTTCTGTTCTGTTTGTTCAACTAAAAGAGTTGAACCTTAGTTTTCATGGAGCTGTTCTGAAACACTCTTTCTGTAGAAAATGCAAGTGGAGATTCGGAGCGCTAAGAGGGTAATATTGGAAAAAGGAATGTCTCCAAATATAAACTACACAGAATCATTCTGTGAAACTTCTTTCTGATCTGTGCATTCAGCTAACAGAGTTAAAACATACTTTTGATTGAGCAGATCTGAACACTCTTTCTGTAGAAAATGCAACTGGACATTTGGAGCGCTAAGAGAGTAGTAGTGGAAAAAGGAATATATTCAAATATAAACTACACAGAAGCATTCTGTGAAACTTCTTTCTGATCTGAGCATTCAGCTAACAGAGTTAAACCATACTTTTGATTGAGCAGTTTTGAAACACTCTGTCTGTAGAAAATGCAACTGGACATTCCTAGCGCTAAGTGGGTAAAAGTGGAAAAAAGAATATGTTCAAATATAAACTACACAGAAGCATTGTATGAAACTACTTTCTGTTCTGTGCATTCAACTAACAGAGTTGAACCTTACATTTGATTGAGCCTTTCTGAAACACTCTTTCTGTAGAAACTGCAATTGGACATTCTGATCGCTAAGAGGCCTCTGTTGGGAAAAATAATATCTTCAAATAAAAACTACACAGAAGCATTGTGTGAAACTTATTTCTGATATGTTCATTAAGCTAACAGAGTTAAACCATACTTTTGATTGCGCAGTTCTGAACACTCTTTCTGTAGAAAATGCAAGTGGACATTCGGAGCGCTAAGAGGGTAATAGTGGAAAAAGGAATATATTCAAATATAAACTACACAGTAGCATTCTGTGAAAATTCTTTCTGTTCTGTGCATTCAACTAACAGAGTTGAACCTTACTTTTGATTGAGCCGTTCTCAAACACTCTTTCTGTAGAAACTGCAATTGGACATGCTAAGCACTAAGAGGCCTACAATGGGAAAAAGAATATCTTCAAATAAAAACTACACAGATGCATTCTGTGAAACTTATTTCTGATCTGTAAATTCAGTTAACAGAGATAAAACATATTTTTGATTGAGCAGTTATGAAACACTCTTTTTGTAGAAAATGCAAGTGGAGATTCGGAGCGCTAAGAGGGTAATAGTGGAAAAAGGAATGACTTCAAATATAAACTACACAGAATCATTCGGTGAAACTTCTTTCTGATCTGTGCATTCAGCTAACAGAGTTAAACCATACTTTTGATTGAGCAGATCTGAACACTCTTTCTGTAGAAAATGCAACTGGACATTTGGAGCGCTAAGAGCGTGGTAGTGGAAAAAGGAATATATTCAAATATAAACTACACAGAAGCATTCTGTGAAACTTCTTTCTGATCTGAGCATTCAGCTAACAGAGTTAAACCATACTTTTGATTGAGCAGTTTTGAAACACTCTGTCTGTAGAAAATGCAACTGGACATTCGTAGCGCTAAGTGGGTAATAGTGGAAAAAAGAATATGTTAAATATAAACTACACAGAAGCATTGTATGAAACTTCTTTCTGTTCTGTGCATTCAACTAACAGAGTTGAACCTTACTTTTGATTGAGCCTTTCTGAAACACTCTTTCTGTAGAAACTGCAATTGGACATTCTGAGCGCTAAGAGGCCTATATTGGGAAAAAGAATGTCTACAAATAAAAACTACACAGAAGAATAGTGTGAAACTTCTTTCTGTTCTGTTTGTTCAACTAAAAGAGTTGAACCTTAGTTTTGATTGAGCTGTTCTGAAACACTCTTTCTGTAGAAAATTCAAGTGGAGATTCGGAGCGCTAAGAGGGTAATAGTGGAAAAGGGAATGTCTCCAAATATAAACTACACAGAATCATTCTGTGAAACTTCTTTCTGATCTGTGCATTCAGCTAACAGAGTTAAACCATACTTTTGATTGAGCAGATCTGAACACTCTTTTTGTAGAAAATGCAACTGGACATTTGGAGCGCTAAGAGAGTAGTAGTGGAAAAAGGAATATATTCAAATATAAACTACACAGAAGCATTCTGTGAAACTTCTTTCTGACCTGAGCATTCAGCTAACAGAGTTAAACCATACTTTTGATTGAGCAGTTTTGAAACACTCTGTCTGTAGAAAATGCAACTGGACATTCGTAGCGCTAAGTGGGTAATAGTGGAAAAAAGAATATGTTCAAATATAAACTACACAGAAGCATTGTATGAAACTTCTTTCTGTTCTGTGCATTCAACTAACAGAGTTGAACCTTACTTTTGATTGAGCCGTTCTGAAACACTCTTTCTGTAGAAACTGCAATTGGACATTCTGAGCGCAAGGAGACCTATATTGGGAAAAAGAATGTCTACAAATAAAAACTACACAGAAGAATTGTGTGAAACTTCTTTCTGTTCTGTTTGTTCAACTAACAGAGTTGAACCTTAGTTTTGATTGAGCCGTTCTGAAACACTCTTTCTGTAGAAAATGCAAGTGGAGATTCGGAGCGCTTAGAGGGTAATAGTGGAAAAAGGAATGTCTCCAAATATAAACTACACAGAATCATTCTGTGAAACTTCTTTCTGATCTGTGCATTCAGCTAACAGAATTAAACCATACTTTTGATTGAGCAGATCTGAACACTCTTTCTGTAGAAAATGCAACTGGAGATTTGGAGCGCTAAGAGAGTAGTAGTGGAAAAAGGAATATATTCAAATATAAACTACACAGAAGCATTCTGTGAAACTTCTTTCTGATCTGAGCATTCAGCTAACAGAGTTAAACCATACTTTTGATTGAGCAGTTTTGAAACACTCTGTCTGTAGAAAATGCAACTGGACATTCGTAGTGCTAAGTGGGTAATAGTGGAAAAAAGAATATGTTCAAATATAAACTACACAGAAGCATTGTATGAAACTTCTTTCTGTTCTGTGCATTCAACTAACAGAGTTGAACCTTATTTTGATTGAGCCTTTCTGAAACACTCTTTCTGTAGAAACTGCAATTGGACATTCTGAGCGCTAAGAGGCCTCTATTGGGAAAAATAATATCTTCAAATAAAAACTACACAGAAGCATTGTGTGAAACTTATTTCTGATATGTTCATTAAGCTAACAGAGTTAAACCATACTTTTGATTGCGCAGTTCTGAACACTCTTTCTGTAGAAAATGCAAGTGGACATTCGGAGCGCTAAGAGGGTAATAGTGGAAAAAGGAATATATTCAAATATAAACTACACAGTAGCATTCTGTGAAAATTCTTTCTGTTCTGTGCATTCAACTAACAGAGTTGAACCTTACTTTTGATTGAGCCGTTCTGAAACACTCTTTCTGTAGAAACTGCAATTGGACATACAAAGCGCTAAGAGGCCTACATTGGGAAAAAGAATATCTTCAAATAAAAACTACACAGATGCATTCTGTGAAACTTATTTCTGATCTGTAAATTCAGTTAACAGAGATAAAACATATTTTTGATTGGGCAGTTATGAAACACTCTTTTTGTAGAAAATGCAAGTGGAGATTCGGAGCGCTAAGAGGGTAATAGTGGAAAAAGGAATGTCTTCAAATATAAACTACACAGAATCATTCGGTGAAACTTCTTTCTGATCTGTGCATTCAGCTAACAGAGTTAAACCATACTTTTGATTGAGCAGATCTGAACACTCTTTCTGTAGAAAATGCAACTGGACATTTGGGGCGCTAAGAGCGTAGTAGTGGAAAAAGGAATATATTCAAATATAAACTACACAGAAGCATTCTGTGAAACTTCTTTCTGATCTGAGCATTCAGCTAAAAGAGTTAAACCATACTTTTGATTGAGCAGTTTTGAAACACTCTGTCTGTAGAAAATGCAACTGGACATTCGTAGCGCTAAGTGGGTAATAGTGGAAAAAAGAATATGTTCAAATATAAACTACACAGAAGCATTGTATGAAGCTTCTTTCTGTTCTGTGCATTCAACTAACAGAGTTGAACCTTACTTTTGATTGAGCCGTTCTGAAACACTCTTTCTGTAGAAACTGCAATTGGACATTCTGAGCGCTAGGAGGCCTATATTGGGAAAAAGAATGTCTACAAATAAAAACTACACAGAAGAATTGTGTGAAACTTCTTTCTGTTCTGTTTGTTCAACTAAAAGAGTTGAACCTTAGTTTTGATTGAGCCGTTCTGAAACATTCTTTCTGTAGAAAATGCAAGTGGAGATTCGGAGCGCTTAGAGGGTAATAGTGGAAAAAGGAATGTCTCCAAATATAAACTACACAGAATCATTCTGTGAAACTTCTTTCTGATCTGTGCATTCAGCTAACAGAATTAAACCATACTTTTGATTGAGCAGATCTGAACACTCTTTCTGTAGAAAATGCAACTGGACATTTGGAGCGCTAAGAGATTAGTAGTGGAAAAAGGAATATATTCAAATATAAACTACACAGAAGCATTCTGTGAAACTTCTTTCTGATCTGAGCATTCAGCTAACAGAGTTAAACCATACTTTTGATTGAGCAGTTTTGAAACACTCTGTCTGTAGAAAATGCAACTGGACATTCGTAGCGCTAAGTGGGTAATAGTGGAAAAAAGAATATGTTCAAATATAAACTACACAGAAGCATTGTATGAAACTTCTTTCTGTTCTGTGCATTCAACTAACAGAGTTGAACCTTACTTTTGATTGAGCCTTTCTGAAACACTCTTTCTGTAGAAACTGCAATTGGACATTCTGAGCGCTAAGAGGCCTCTATTGGGAAAAATAATATCTTCAAATAAAAACTACACAGAAGCATTGTGTGAAACTTATTTCTGATATGTTCATTAAGCTAACAGAGTTAAACCATACTTTTGATTGCGCAGTTCTGAACACTCTTTCTGTAGAAAATGCAAGTGGACATTCGGAGCCCTAAGAGGGTAATAGTGGAAAAAGGAATATATTCATATATAAACTACACAGTAGCATTCTGTGAAAATTCTTTCTGTTCTGTGCATTCAACTAACAGAGTTGAACCTTACTTTTGATTGAGCCGTTCTGAAACACTCTTTCTGTAGAAACTGCAATTGGACATGCTAAGCGCTAAGAGGCCTACATTGGGAAAAAGAATATCTTCAAATAAAAACTACACAGATGCATTCTGTGAAACTTATTTCTGATCTGTAAATTCAGTTAACAGAGATAAAACATATTTTTGATTGAGCAGTTATGAAACACTCTTTTTGTAGAAAATGCAAGTGGAGATTCGGAGCGCTAAGAGGGTACTAGTGGAAAAAGGAATGTCTTCAAATATAAACTACACAGAATCATTCGGTGAAACTTCTTTCTGATCTGTGCATTCAGCTAACAGAGTTAAACCATACTTTTGATTGAGCAGATCTGAACACTCTTTCTGTAGAAAATGCAACTGGACATTTGGAGCGCTAAGAGCGTAGTAGTGGAAAAAGGAATATATTCAAATATAAACTACACAGAAGCATTCGGTGAAACTTCTTTCTGATCTGAGCATTCAGCTTACAGAGTTAAACCATACTTTTGATTGAGCAGTTTTGAAACAATCTGTCTTTAGAAAATGCAACTGGACATTCGTAGCGCTAAGTGGGTAATAGTGGAAAAAAGAATATGTTCAAATATAAACTACACAGAAGCATTGTATGAAACTTCTTTCTGTTCTGTGCATTCAACTAACAGAGTTGAACCTTACTTTTGATTGAGCCTTTCTGAAACACTCTTTCTGTAGAAACTGTAATTGGACATTCTGAGTGCTAAGAGGCCTATATTGGGATAAACAATGTCTACAAATAAAAACTACACAGAAGAATTGTGTGAAACTTCTTTCTGTTCTGTTTGTTGAACTAAAAGAGTTGAACCTTAGTTTTCATGGAGCTGTTCTGAAACACTCTTTCTGTAGAAAATGCAAGTGGAGATTCGGAGCGCTAAGAGGGTAATATTGGAAAAAGGAATGTCTCCAAATATAAACTACACAGAATCATTCTGTGAAACTTCTTTCTGATCTGTGCATTCAGCTAACAGAGTTAAAACATACTTTTGATTGAGCAGATCTGAACACTCTTTCTGTAGAAAATGCAACTGGACATTTGGAGCGCTAAGAGAGTAGTAGTGGAAAAAGGAATATATTCAAATATAAACTACACAGAAGCATTCTGTGAAACTTCTTTCTGACCTGAGCATTCAGCTAACAGAGTTAAACCATACTTTTGATTGAGCAGTTTTGAAACACTCTGTCTGTAGAAAATGCAACTGGACATTCGTAGCGCTAAGTGGGTAATAGTGGAAAAAAGAATATGTTCAAATATAAACTACACAGAAGCATTGTATGAAACTTCTTTCTGTTCTGTGCATTCAACTAACAGAGTTGAACCTTACTTTTGATTGAGCCGTTCTGAAACACTCTTTCTGTAGAAACTGCAATTGGACATTCTGAGCGCTAGGAGGCCTATATTGGGAAAAAGAATGTCTACAAATAAAAACTACACAGAAGAATTGTGTGAAACTTCTTTCTGTTCTGTTTGTTCAACTAAAAGAGTTGAACCTTAGTTTTGATTGAGCCTTTCTGAAACACTCTTTCTGTAGAAAATGCAAGTGGAGATTCGGAGCGCTTAGAGGGTAATAGTGGAAAAAGGAATGTCTCCAAATATAAACTACACAGAATCATTCTGTGAAACTTCTTTCTGATCTGTGCATTCAGCTAACAGAATTAAACCATACTTTTGATTGAGCAGATCTGAACACTCTTTCTGTAGAAAATGCAACTGGATATTTGGAGCGCTAAGAGAGTAGTAGTGGAAAAAGGAATATATTCAAATATAAACTACACAGAAGCATTCTGTGAAACTTCTTTCTGATCTGAGCATTCAGCTAACAGAGTTAAACCATACTTTTGATTGAGCAGTTTTGAAACACTCTGTCTGTAGAAAATGCAACTGGACATTCCTAGCGCTAAGTGGGTAAAAGTGGAAAAAAGAATATATTCAAATATAAACTACACAGAAGCATTGTATGAAACTACTTTCTGTTCTGTGCATTCAACTAACAGAGTTGAACCTTACATTTGATTGAGCCTTTCTGAAACACTCTTTCTGTAGAAACTGCAATTGGACATTCTGATCGCTAAGAGGCCTCTATTGGGAAAAATAATATCTTCAAATAAAAACTACACAGAAGCATTGTGTGAAACTTATTTCTGATATGTTCATTAAGCTAACAGAGTTAAACCATACTTTTGATTGCGCAGTTCTGAACACTCTTTCTGTAGAAAATGCAAGTGGACATTCGGAGCGCTAAGAGGGTAATAGTGGAAAAAGGAATATATTCAAATATAAACTACACAGTAGCATTCTGTGAAAATTCTTTCTGTTCTGTGCATTCAACTAACAGAGTTGAACCTTACTTTTGATTGAGCCGTTCTGAAACACTCTTTCTGTAGAAACTGCAATTGGACATACAAAGCGCTAAGAGGCCTACATTGGGAAAAAGAATATCTTCAAATAAAAACTACACAGATGCATTCTGTGAAACTTATTTCTGATCTGTAAATTCAGTTAACAGAGATAAAACATATTTTTGATTGGGCAGTTATGAAACACTCTTTTTGTAGAAAATGCAAGTGGAGATTCGGAGCGCTAAGAGGGTAATAGTGGAAAAAGGAATGTCTTCAAATATAAACTACACAGAATCATTCGGTGAAACTTCTTTCTGATCTGTGCATTCAGCTAACAGAGTTAAACCATACTTTTGATTGAGCAGATCTGAACACTCTTTCTGTAGAAAATGCAACTGGACATTTGGGGCGCTAAGAGCGTAGTAGTGGAAAAAGGAATATATTCAAATATAAACTACACAGAAGCATTCTGTGAAACTTCTTTCTGATCTGAGCATTCAGCTAAAAGAGTTAAACCATACTTTTGATTGAGCAGTTTTGAAACACTCTGTCTGTAGAAAATGCAACTGGACATTCGTAGCGCTAAGTGGGTAATAGTGGAAAAAAGAATATGTTCAAATATAAACTACACAGAAGCATTGTATGAAGCTTCTTTCTGTTCTGTGCATTCAACTAACAGAGTTGAACCTTACTTTTGATTGAGCCGTTCTGAAACACTCTTTCTGTAGAAACTGCAATTGGACATTCTGAGCGCTAGGAGGCCTATATTGGGAAAAAGAATTTCTACAAATAAAAACTACACAGAAGAATTGTGTGAAACTTCTTTCTGTTCTGTTTGTTCAACTAAAAGAGTTGAACCTTAGTTTTGATTGAGCCGTTCTGAAACACTCTTTCTGTAGAAAATGCAAGTGGAGATTCGGAGCGCTTAGAGGGTAATAGTGGAAAAAGGAATGTCTCCAAATATAAACTACACAGAATCATTCTGTGAAACTTCTTTCTGATCTGTGCATTCAGCTAACAGAATTAAACCATACTTTTGATTGAGCAGATCTGAACACTCTTTCTGTAGAAAATGCAACTGGACATTTGGAGCGCTAAGAGATTAGTAGTGGAAAAAGAATATATTCAAATATAAACTACACAGAAGCATTCTGTGAAACTACTTTCTGATCTGAGCATTCAGCTAACAGAGTTAAACCATACTTTTGATTGAGCAGTTTTGAAACACTCTGTCTGTAGAAAATGCAACTGGACATTCGTAGCGCTAAGTGGGTAATAGTGGAAAAAAGAATATGTTCAAATATAAACTACACAGAAGCATTGTATGAAACTCCTTTCTGTTCTGTGCATTCAACTAACAGAGTTGAACCTTACTTTTGATTGAGCCTTTCTGAAACACTCTTTCTGTAGAAACTGCAATTGGACATTCTGAGCGCTAAGAGGCCTCTATTGGGAAAAATAATATCTTCAAATAAAAACTACACAGAAGCATTGTGTGAAACTTATTTCTGATATGTTCATTAAGCTAACAGAGTTAAACCATACTTTTGATTGCGCAGTTCTGAACACTCTTTCTGTAGAAAATGCAAGTGGACATTCCGAGCCCTAAGAGGGTAATAGTGGAAAAAGGAATATATTCAAATATAAACTACACAGTAGCATTCTGTGAAAATTCTTTCTGTTCTGTGCATTCAACTAACAGAGTTGAACCTTACTTTTGATTGAGCCGTTCTGAAACACTCTTTCTGTAGAAACTGCAATTGGACATGCTAAGCGCTAAGAGGCCTACATTGGGAAAAAGAATATCTTCAAATAAAAACTACACAGATGCATTCTGTGAAACTTATTTCTGATCTGTAAATTCAGTTAACAGAGATAAAACATATTTTTGATTGAGCAGTTATGAAACACTCTTTTTGTAGAAAATGCAAGTGGAGATTCGGAGCGCTAAGAGGGTAATAGTGGAAAAAGGAATGTCTTCAAATATAAACTACACAGAATCATTCGGTGAAACTTCTTTCTGATCTGTGCATTCAGCTAACAGAGTTAAACCATACTTTTGATTGAGCAGATCTGAACACTCTTTCTGTAGAAAATGCAACTGGACATTTGGAGCGCTAAGAGCGTCGTAGTGGAAAAAGGAATATATTCAAATATAAACTACACAGAAGCATTCTGTGAAACTTCTTTCTGATCTGAGCATTCAGCTAACAGAGTTAAACCATACTTTTGATTGAGCATTTTTGAAACACTCTGTCTGTAGAAAATGCAACTGGACATTCGTAGCGCTAAGTGGGTAATAGTGGAAAAAAGAAAATGTTCAAATATAAACTACACAGAAGCATTGTATGAAACTTCTTTCTGTTCTGTGCATTCAACTAACAGAGTTGAACCTTACTTTTGATTGAGCCGTTCTGAAACACTCTTTCTGTAGAAACTGCAATTGGACATTCTGAGCGCTAGGAGGCCTATATTGGGGAAAAGAATGTCTACAAATAAAAACTACACAGAAGAATTGTGTGAAACTTCTTTCTGTTCTGTTTGTTCAACTAAAAGAGTTGAACCTTAGTTTTGATTGAGCCGTTCTGAAACACTCTTTCTGTAGAAAATGCAAGTGGAGATTCGGAGCGCTTAGAGGGTAATAGTGGAAAAAGGAATGTCTCCAAATATAAACTACACAGAATCATTCTGTGAAACTTCTTTCTGATCTGTGCATTCAGCTAACAGAATTAAACCATACTTTTGATTGAGCAGATCTGAACACTCTTTCTGTAGAAAATGCAACTGGACATTTGGAGCGCTAAGTGATTAGTAGTGGAAAAAGGAATATATTCAAATATAAACTACACAGAAGCATTCTGTGAAACTTCTTTCTGATCTGAGCATTCAGCTAACAGAGTTAAACCATACTTTTGATTGAGCAGTTTTGAAACACTCTGTCTGTAGAAAATGCAACGGGACATTCGTAGCGCTAAGTGGGTAATAGTGGAAAAAAGAATATGTTCAAATATAAACTACACAGAAGCATTGTATGAAACTTCTTTCTGTTCTGTGCATTCAACTAACAGAGTTGAACCTTACTTTTGATTGAGCCTTTCTGAAACACTCTTTCTGTAGAAACTGCAATTGGACATTCTGAGCGCTAAGAGGCCTCTATTGGGAAAAATAATATCTTCAAATAAAAACTACACAGAAGCATTGTGTGAAACTTATTTCTGATATGTTCATTAAGCTAACAGAGTTAAACCATACTTTTGATTGCGCAGTTCTGAACACTCTTTCTGTAGAAAATGCAAGTGGACATTCGGAGCGCTAAGAGGGTAATAGTGGAAAAAGAAATATATTCAAATATAAACTACACAGTAGCATTCTGTGAAAATTCTTCCTGTTCTGTGCATTCAACTAACAGAGTTGAACCTTACTTTTGATTGAGCCGTTCTGAAACACTCTTTCTGTAGAAACTGCAATTGGACATGCTAAGCGCTAAGAGGCCTACATTGGGAAAAAGAATATCTTCAAATAAAAACTACACAGATGCATTCTGTGAAACTTATTTCTGATCTGTAAATTCAGTTAACAGAGATAAAACATATTTTTGATTGAGCAGTTATGAAACAGTCTTTTTGTAGAAAATGCAAGTGGAGATTCCGAGCGCTAAGAGGGTACTAGTGGAAAAAGGAATGTCTTCAAATATAAACTACACAGAATCATTCGGTGAAACTTCTTTCTGATCTGTGCATTCAGCTAACAGAGTTAAACCATACTTTTGATTGAGCAGATCTGAACACTCTTTCTGTAGAAAATGCAACTGGACATTTGGAGCGCTAAGAGCGTAGTAGTGGAAAAAGGAATATATTCAAATATAAACTACACAGAAGCATTCTGTGAAACTTCTTTCTGATCTGAGCATTCAGCTAACAGAGTTAAACCATACTTTTGATTGAGCAGTTTTGAAACAATCTGTCTGTAGAAAATGGAACTGGACATTCGTAGCGCTAAGTGGGTAATAGTGGAAAAAAGAATATGTTCAAATATAAACTACACAGAAGCATTGTATGAAACTTCTTTCTGTTCTGTGCATTCAACTAACAGAGTTGAACCTTACTTTTGATTGAGCCTTTCTGAAACACTCTTTCTGTAGAAACTGTAATTGGACATTCTGAGCGCTAAGAGGCCTATATTGGGAAAAAGAATGTCTACAAATAAAAACTACACAGAAGAATTGTGTGAAACTTCTTTCTGTTCTGTTTGTTCAACTAAAAGAGTTGAACCTTAGTTTTGATTGAGCCGTTCTGAAACACTCTTTCTGTAGAAAATGCAAGTGGAGATTCGGAGTGCTTAGAGGGTAATAGTGGAAAAAGGAATGTCTCCAAATATAAACTACACAGAATCATTCTGTGAAAAACTTCTTTCTGATCTGTGCATTCAGCTAACACAATTAAACCATACTATTGATTGAGCAGATCTGAACACTCTTTCTGTAGAAAATGCAACTGGACATTTGGAGCGCTAAGAGAGTAGTAGTGGAAAAAGGAATATATTCAAATATAAACTACACAGAAGCATTCTGTGAAACTTCTTTCTGATCTGAGCATTCAGCTAACAGAGTTAAACCATACTTTTGATTGAGCAGTTTTGAAACACTCTGTCTGTAGAAAATGCAACGGGACATTCGTAGCGCTAAGTGGGTAATAGTGGAAAAAAGAATATGTTCAAATATAAACTACACAGAAGCATTGTATGAAACTTCTTTCTGTTCTGTGCATTCAACTAACAGAGTTGAACCTTACTTTTGATTGAGCCTTTCTGAAACACTCTTTCTGTAGAAACTGCAATTGGACATTCTGAGCGCTAAGAGGCCTCTATTGGGAAAAATAATATCTTCAAATAAAAACTACACAGAAGCATTGTGTGAAACTTATTTCTGATATGTTCATTAAGCTAACAGAGTTAAACCATACTTTTGATTGCGCAGTTCTGAACACTCTTTCTGTAGAAAATGCAAGTGGACATTCGGAGCGCTAAGAGGGTAATAGTGGAAAAAGGAATATATTCAAATATAAACTACACAGTAGCATTCTGTGAAAATTCTTTCTGTTCTGTGCATTCAACTAACAGAGTTGAACCTTACTTTTGATTGAGCCGTTCTGAAACACTCTTTCTGTAGAAACTGCAATTGGACATGCTAAGCGCTAAGAGGCCTACATTGGGAAAAAGAATATCTTCAAATAAAAACTACACAGATGCATTCTGTGAAACTTATTTCTGATCTGTAAATTCAGTTAACAGAGATAAAACATATTTTTGATTGAGCAGTTATGAAACACTCTTTTTGTAGAAAATGCAAGTAGAGATTCGGAGCGCTAAGAGGGTACTAGTGGAAAAAGGAATGTCTTCAAATATAAACTACACAGAATCATTCGGTGAAACTTCTTTCTGATCTGTGCATTCAGCTAACAGAGTTAAACCATACTTTTGATTGAGCAGATCTGAACACTCTTTCTGTAGAAAATGCAACTGGACATTTGGAGCGCTAAGAGCGTCGTAGTGGAAAAAGGAATATATTCAAATATAAACTACACAGAAGCATTCTGTGAAACTTCTTTCTGATCTGAGCATTCAGCTAACAGAGTTAAACCATACTTTTGATTGAGCATTTTTGAAACACTCTGTCTGTAGAAAATGCAACTGGACATTCGTAGCGCTATGTGGGTAATAGTGGAAAAAAGAAAATGTTCAAATATAAACTACACAGAAGCATTGTATGAAACTTCTTTCTGTTCTGTGCATTCAACTAACAGAGTTGAACCTTACTTTTGATTGAGCCGTTCTGAAACACTCTTTCTGTAGAAACTGCAATTGGACATTCTGAGCGCTAGGAGGCCTATATTGGGAAAAAGAATGTCTACAAATAAAAACTACACAGAAGAATTGTGTGAAACTTCTTTCTGTTCTGTTTGTTCAACTAAAAGAGTTGAACCTTAGTTTTGATTGAGCCGTTCTGAAACACTCTTTCTGTAGAAAATGCAAGTGGAGATTCGGAGCGCTAAGAGGGTAATAGTGGAAAAAGGAATGTCTCCAAATATAAACTACACAGAATCATTCTGTGAAACTTCTTTCTGATCTGTGCATTCAGCTAACAGAGTTAAACCATACTTTTGATTGAGCAGATCTGAACACTCTTTCCGTAGAAAATGCAACTGGACATTTGGAGCGCTAAGAGAGTAGTAGTGGAAAAAGGAATATATTCAAATATAAACTACACAGAAGCATTCTGTGAAACTTCTTTCTGATCTGAGCATTCAGCTAACAGAGTTAAACCATACTTTTGATTGAGCAGTTTTGAAACACTCTGTCTGTAGAAAATGCAACTGGACATTCGTAGCGCTAAGTGGGTAATAGTGGAAAAAAGAATATGTTCAAATATAAACTACACAGAAGCATTGTATGAAACTTCTTTCTGTTCTGTGCATTCAACTAACAGAGTTGAACCTTACTTTTGATTGAGCCGTTCTGAAACACTCTTTCTGTAGAAACTGCAATTGGACATTCTGAGCGCTAGGAGGCCTATATTGGGAAAAAGAATGTCTACAAATAAAAACTACACAGAAGAATTGTGTGAAACTTCTTTCTGTTCTGTTTGTTCAACTAAAAGAGTTGAACCTTAGTTTTGATTGAGCCTTTCTGAAACACTCTTTCTGTAGAAAATGCAAGTGGAGATTCGGAGCGCTTAGAGGGTAATAGTGGAAAAAGGAATGTCTCCAAATATAAACTACACAGAATCATTCTGTGAAACTTCTTTCTGATCTGTGCATTCAGCTAACAGAATTAAACCATACTTTTGATTGAGCAGATCTGAACACTCTTTCTGTAGAAAATGCAACTGGATATTTGGAGCGCTAAGAGAGTAGTAGTGGAAAAAGGAATATATTCAAATATAAACTACACAGAAGCATTCTGTGAAACTTCTTTCTGATCTGAGCATTCAGCTAACAGAGTTAAACCATACTTTTGATTGAGCAGTTTTGAAACACTCTGTCTGTAGAAAATGCAACTGGACATTCCTAGCGCTAAGTGGGTAAAAGTGGAAAAAAGAATATATTCAAATATAAACTACACAGAAGCATTGTATGAAACTACTTTCTGTTCTGTGCATTCAACTAACAGAGTTGAACCTTACATTTGATTGAGCCTTTCTGAAACACTCTTTCTGTAGAAACTGCAATTGGACATTCTGATCGCTAAGAGGCCTCTATTGGGAAAAATAATATCTTCAAATAAAAACTACACAGAAGCATTGTGTGAAACTTATTTCTGATATGTTCATTAAGCTAACAGAGTTAAACCATACTTTTGATTGCGCAGTTCTGAACACTCTTTCTGTAGAAAATGCAAGTGGACATTCGGAGCGCTAAGAGGGTAATAGTGGAAAAAGGAATATATTCAAATATAAACTACACAGTAGCATTCTGTGAAAATTCTTTCTGTTCTGTGCATTCAACTAACAGAGTTGAACCTTACTTTTGATTGAGCCGTTCTGAAACACTCTTTCTGTAGAAACTGCAATTGGACATACAAAGCGCTAAGAGGCCTACATTGGGAAAAAGAATATCTTCAAATAAAAACTACACAGATGCATTCTGTGAAACTTATTTCTGATCTGTAAATTCAGTTAACAGAGATAAAACATATTTTTGATTGGGCAGTTATGAAACACTCTTTTTGTAGAAAATGCAAGTGGAGATTCGGAGCGCTAAGAGGGTAATAGTGGAAAAAGGAATGTCTTCAAATATAAACTACACAGAATCATTCGGTGAAACTTCTTTCTGATCTGTGCATTCAGCTAACAGAGTTAAACCATACTTTTGATTGAGCAGATCTGAACACTCTTTCTGTAGAAAATGCAACTGGACATTTGGGGCGCTAAGAGCGTAGTAGTGGAAAAAGGAATATATTCAAATATAAACTACACAGAAGCATTCTGTGAAACTTCTTTCTGATCTGAGCATTCAGCTAAAAGAGTTAAACCATACTTTTGATTGAGCAGTTTTGAAACACTCTGTCTGTAGAAAATGCAACTGGACATTCGTAGCGCTAAGTGGGTAATAGTGGAAAAAAGAATATGTTCAAATATAAACTACACAGAAGCATTGTATGAAGCTTCTTTCTGTTCTGTGCATTCAACTAACAGAGTTGAACCTTACTTTTGATTGAGCCGTTCTGAAACACTCTTTCTGTAGAAACTGCAATTGGACATTCTGAGCGCTAGGAGGCCTATATTGGGAAAAAGAATTTCTACAAATAAAAACTACACAGAAGAATTGTGTGAAACTTCTTTCTGTTCTGTTTGTTCAACTAAAAGAGTTGAACCTTAGTTTTGATTGAGCCGTTCTGAAACACTCTTTCTGTAGAAAATGCAAGTGGAGATTCGGAGCGCTTAGAGGGTAATAGTGGAAAAAGGAATGTCTCCAAATATAAACTACACAGAATCATTCTGTGAAACTTCTTTCTGATCTGTGCATTCAGCTAACAGAATTAAACCATACTTTTGATTGAGCAGATCTGAACACTCTTTCTGTAGAAAATGCAACTGGACATTTGGAGCGCTAAGAGATTAGTAGTGGAAAAAGAATATATTCAAATATAAACTACACAGAAGCATTCTGTGAAACTACTTTCTGATCTGAGCATTCAGCTAACAGAGTTAAACCATACTTTTGATTGAGCAGTTTTGAAACACTCTGTCTGTAGAAAATGCAACTGGACATTCGTAGCGCTAAGTGGGTAATAGTGGAAAAAAGAATATGTTCAAATATAAACTACACAGAAGCATTGTATGAAACTCCTTTCTGTTCTGTGCATTCAACTAACAGAGTTGAACCTTACTTTTGATTGAGCCTTTCTGAAACACTCTTTCTGTAGAAACTGCAATTGGACATTCTGAGCGCTAAGAGGCCTCTATTGGGAAAAATAATATCTTCAAATAAAAACTACACAGAAGCATTGTGTGAAACTTATTTCTGATATGTTCATTAAGCTAACAGAGTTAAACCATACTTTTGATTGCGCAGTTCTGAACACTCTTTCTGTAGAAAATGCAAGTGGACATTCCGAGCCCTAAGAGGGTAATAGTGGAAAAAGGAATATATTCAAATATAAACTACACAGTAGCATTCTGTGAAAATTCTTTCTGTTCTGTGCATTCAACTAACAGAGTTGAACCTTACTTTTGATTGAGCCGTTCTGAAACACTCTTTCTGTAGAAACTGCAATTGGACATGCTAAGCGCTAAGAGGCCTACATTGGGAAAAAGAATATCTTCAAATAAAAACTACACAGATGCATTCTGTGAAACTTATTTCTGATCTGTAAATTCAGTTAACAGAGATAAAACATATTTTTGATTGAGCAGTTATGAAACACTCTTTTTGTAGAAAATGCAAGTGGAGATTCGGAGCGCTAAGAGGGTAATAGTGGAAAAAGGAATGTCTTCAAATATAAACTACACAGAATCATTCGGTGAAACTTCTTTCTGATCTGTGCATTCAGCTAACAGAGTTAAACCATACTTTTGATTGAGCAGATCTGAACACTCTTTCTGTAGAAAATGCAACTGGACATTTGGAGCGCTAAGAGCGTCGTAGTGGAAAAAGGAATATATTCAAATATAAACTACACAGAAGCATTCTGTGAAACTTCTTTCTGATCTGAGCATTCAGCTAACAGAGTTAAACCATACTTTTGATTGAGCATTTTTGAAACACTCTGTCTGTAGAAAATGCAACTGGACATTCGTAGCGCTAAGTGGGTAATAGTGGAAAAAAGAAAATGTTCAAATATAAACTACACAGAAGCATTGTATGAAACTTCTTTCTGTTCTGTGCATTCAACTAACAGAGTTGAACCTTACTTTTGATTGAGCCGTTCTGAAACACTCTTTCTGTAGAAACTGCAATTGGACATTCTGAGCGCTAGGAGGCCTATATTGGGGAAAAGAATGTCTACAAATAAAAACTACACAGAAGAATTGTGTGAAACTTCTTTCTGTTCTGTTTGTTCAACTAAAAGAGTTGAACCTTAGTTTTGATTGAGCCGTTCTGAAACACTCTTTCTGTAGAAAATGCAAGTGGAGATTCGGAGCGCTTAGAGGGTAATAGTGGAAAAAGGAATGTCTCCAAATATAAACTACACAGAATCATTCTGTGAAACTTCTTTCTGATCTGTGCATTCAGCTAACAGAATTAAACCATACTTTTGATTGAGCAGATCTGAACACTCTTTCTGTAGAAAATGCAACTGGACATTTGGAGCGCTAAGTGATTAGTAGTGGAAAAAGGAATATATTCAAATATAAACTACACAGAAGCATTCTGTGAAACTTCTTTCTGATCTGAGCATTCAGCTAACAGAGTTAAACCATACTTTTGATTGAGCAGTTTTGAAACACTCTGTCTGTAGAAAATGCAACGGGACATTCGTAGCGCTAAGTGGGTAATAGTGGAAAAAAGAATATGTTCAAATATAAACTACACAGAAGCATTGTATGAAACTTCTTTCTGTTCTGTGCATTCAACTAACAGAGTTGAACCTTACTTTTGATTGAGCCTTTCTGAAACACTCTTTCTGTAGAAACTGCAATTGGACATTCTGAGCGCTAAGAGGCCTCTATTGGGAAAAATAATATCTTCAAATAAAAACTACACAGAAGCATTGTGTGAAACTTATTTCTGATATGTTCATTAAGCTAACAGAGTTAAACCATACTTTTGATTGCGCAGTTCTGAACACTCTTTCTGTAGAAAATGCAAGTGGACATTCGGAGCGCTAAGAGGGTAATAGTGGAAAAAGAAATATATTCAAATATAAACTACACAGTAGCATTCTGTGAAAATTCTTCCTGTTCTGTGCATTCAACTAACAGAGTTGAACCTTACTTTTGATTGAGCCGTTCTGAAACACTCTTTCTGTAGAAACTGCAATTGGACATGCTAAGCGCTAAGAGGCCTACATTGGGAAAAAGAATATCTTCAAATAAAAACTACACAGATGCATTCTGTGAAACTTATTTCTGATCTGTAAATTCAGTTAACAGAGATAAAACATATTTTTGATTGAGCAGTTATGAAACAGTCTTTTTGTAGAAAATGCAAGTGGAGATTCCGAGCGCTAAGAGGGTACTAGTGGAAAAAGGAATGTCTTCAAATATAAACTACACAGAATCATTCGGTGAAACTTCTTTCTGATCTGTGCATTCAGCTAACAGAGTTAAACCATACTTTTGATTGAGCAGATCTGAACACTCTTTCTGTAGAAAATGCAACTGGACATTTGGAGCGCTAAGAGCGTAGTAGTGGAAAAAGGAATATATTCAAATATAAACTACACAGAAGCATTCTGTGAAACTTCTTTCTGATCTGAGCATTCAGCTAACAGAGTTAAACCATACTTTTGATTGAGCAGTTTTGAAACAATCTGTCTGTAGAAAATGGAACTGGACATTCGTAGCGCTAAGTGGGTAATAGTGGAAAAAAGAATATGTTCAAATATAAACTACACAGAAGCATTGTATGAAACTTCTTTCTGTTCTGTGCATTCAACTAACAGAGTTGAACCTTACTTTTGATTGAGCCTTTCTGAAACACTCTTTCTGTAGAAACTGTAATTGGACATTCTGAGCGCTAAGAGGCCTACATTGGGAAAAAGAATGTCTACAAATAAAAACTACACAGAAGAATTGTGTGAAACTTCTTTCTGTTCTGTTTGTTCAACTAAAAGAGTTGAACCTTAGTTTTGATTGAGCCGTTCTGAAACACTCTTTCTGTAGAAAATGCAAGTGGAGATTCGGAGTGCTTAGAGGGTAATAGTGGAAAAAGGAATGTCTCCAAATATAAACTACACAGAATCATTCTGTGAAACTTCTTTCTGATCTGTGCATTCAGCTAACACAATTAAACCATACTTTTGATTGAGCAGATCTGAACACTCTTTCTGTAGAAAATGCAACTGGACATTTGGAGCGCTAAGAGAGTAGTAGTGGAAAAAGGAATATATTCAAATATAAACTACACAGAAGCATTCTGTGAAACTTCTTTCTGATCTGAGCATTCAGCTAACAGAGTTAAACCATACTTTTGATTGAGCAGTTTTGAAACACTCTGTCTGTAGAAAATGCAACGGGACATTCGTAGCGCTAAGTGGGTAATAGTGGAAAAAAGAATATGTTCAAATATAAACTACACAGAAGCATTGTATGAAACTTCTTTCTGTTCTGTGCATTCAACTAACAGAGTTGAACCTTACTTTTGATTGAGCCTTTCTGAAACACTCTTTCTGTAGAAACTGCAATTGGACATTCTGAGCGCTAAGAGGCCTCTATTGGGAAAAATAATATCTTCAAATAAAAACTACACAGAAGCATTGTGTGAAACTTATTTCTGATATGTTCATTAAGCTAACAGAGTTAAACCATACTTTTGATTGCGCAGTTCTGAACACTCTTTCTGTAGAAAATGCAAGTGGACATTCGGAGCGCTAAGAGGGTAATAGTGGAAAAAGGAATATATTCAAATATAAACTACACAGTAGCATTCTGTGAAAATTCTTTCTGTTCTGTGCATTCAACTAACAGAGTTGAACCTTACTTTTGATTGAGCCGTTCTGAAACACTCTTTCTGTAGAAACTGCAATTGGACATGCTAAGCGCTAAGAGGCCTACATTGGGAAAAAGAATATCTTCAAATAAAAACTACACAGATGCATTCTGTGAAACTTATTTCTGATCTGTAAATTCAGTTAACAGAGATAAAACATATTTTTGATTGAGCAGTTATGAAACACTCTTTTTGTAGAAAATGCAAGTGGAGATTCGGAGCGCTAAGAGGGTACTAGTGGAAAAAGGAATGTCTTCAAATATAAACTACACAGAATCATTCGGTGAAACTTCTTTCTGATCTGTGCATTCAGCTAACAGAGTTAAACCATACTTTTGATTGAGCAGATCTGAACACTCTTTCTGTAGAAAATGCAACTGGACATTTGGAGCGCTAAGAGCGTCGTAGTGGAAAAAGGAATATATTCAAATATAAACTACACAGAAGCATTCTGTGAAACTTCTTTCTGATCTGAGCATTCAGCTAACAGAGTTAAACCATACTTTTGATTGAGCATTTTTGAAACACTCTGTCTGTAGAAAATGCAACTGGACATTCGTAGCGCTATGTGGGTAATAGTGGAAAAAAGAAAATGTTCAAATATAAACTACACAGAAGCATTGTATGAAACTTCTTTCTGTTCTGTGCATTCAACTAACAGAGTTGAACCTTACTTTTGATTGAGCCGTTCTGAAACACTCTTTCTGTAGAAACTGCAATTGGACATTCTGAGCGCTAGGAGGCCTATATTGGGAAAAAGAATGTCTACAAATAAAAACTACACAGAAGAATTGTGTGAAACTTCTTTCTGTTCTGTTTGTTCAACTAAAAGAGTTGAACCTTAGTTTTGATTGAGCCGTTCTGAAACACTCTTTCTGTAGAAAATGCAAGTGGAGATTCGGAGCGCTAAGAGGGTAATAGTGGAAAAAGGAATGTCTCCAAATATAAACTACACAGAATCATTCTGTGAAACTTCTTTCTGATCTGTGCATTCAGCTAACAGAGTTAAACCATACTTTTGATTGAGCAGATCTGAACACTCTTTCCGTAGAAAATGCAACTGGACATTTGGAGCGCTAAGAGAGTAGTAGTGGAAAAAGGAATATATTCAAATATAAACTACACAGAAGCATTCTGTGAAACTTCTTTCTGATCTGAGCATTCAGCTAACAGAGTTAAACCATACATTTGATTGAGCAGTTTTGAAACACTCTGTCTGTAGAAAATGCAACTGGACATTCGTAGCGCTAAGTGGGTAATAGTGGAAAAAAGAGTATGTTCAAATATAAACTACACAGAAGCATTGTATGAAACTTCTTTCTGTTCTGTGCATTCAACTAACAGAGTTGAACCTTACTTTTGATTGAGCCTTTCTGAAACACTCTTTCTGTAGAAACTGCAATTGGATATTCTGAGCGCTAAGAGGCCTCTATTGGGAAAAATAATATCTTCAAATAAAAACTACACAGAAGCATTGTGTGAAACTTATTTCTGATATGTTCATTAAGCTAACAGAGTTAAACCATACTTTTGATTGCGCAGTTCTGAACACTCTTTCTGTAGAAAATGCAAGTGGAGATTCGGAGCGCTAAGAGGGTAATAGTGGAAAAAGGAATATATTCAAATATAAACTACACAGTAGCATTCTGTGAAAATTCTTTCTGTTCTGTGCATTCAACTAACAGAGTTGAACCTTACTTTTGATTGAGCCTTTCTGAAACACTCTTTCTGTAGAAACTGCAATTGGACATTCTGAGCGCTAAGAGGCCTCTATTGGGAAAAATAATATCTTCAAATAAAAACTACACAGAAGCATTGTGTGAAACTTATTTCTGATATGTTCATTAAGCTAACAGAGTTAAACCATACTTTTGATTGCGCAGTTCTGAACACTCTTTCTGTAGAAAATGCAAGTGGACATTCGGAGCGCTAAGAGGGTAATAGTGGAAAAAGGAATATATTCAAATATAAACTACACAGTAGCATTCTGTGAAAATTCTTTCTGTTCTGTGCATTCAACTAACAGAGTTGAACCTTACTTTTGATTGAGCCGTTCTGAAACACTCTTTCTGTAGAAACTGCAATTGGACATGCTAAGCGCTAAGAGGCCTACATTGGGAAAAAGAATATCTTCAAATAAAAACTACACAGATGCATTCTGTGAAACTTATTTCTGATCTGTAAATTCAGTTAACAGAGATAAAACATATTTTTGATTGAGCAGTTATGAAACACTCTTTTTGTAGAAAATGCAAGTGGAGATTCGGAGCGCTAAGAGGGTACTAGTGGAAAAAGGAATGTCTTCAAATATAAACTACACAGAATCATTCGGTGAAACTTGTTTCTGATCTGTGCATTCAGCTAACAGAGTTAAACCATACTTTTGATTGAGCAGATCTGAACACTCTTTCTGTAGAAAATGCAACTGGACATTTGGAGCGCTAAGAGCGTCGTAGTGGAAAAAGGAATATATTCAAATATAAACTACACAGAAGCATTCTGTGAAACTTCTTTCTGATCTGAGCATTCAGCTAACAGAGTTAAACCATACTTTTGATTGAGCATTTTTGAAACACTCTGTCTGTAGAAAATGCAACTGGACATTCGTAGCGCTATGTGGGTAATAGTGGAAAAAAGAAAATGTTCAAATATAAACTACACAGAAGCATTGTATGAAACTTCTTTCTGTTCTGTGCATTCAACTAACAGAGTTGAACCTTACTTTTGATTGAGCCGTTCTGAAACACTCTTTCTGTAGAAACTGCAATTGGACATTCTGAGCGCTAGGAGGCCTATATTGGGAAAAAGAATGTCTACAAATAAAAACTACACAGAAGAATTGTGTGAAACTTCTTTCTGTTCTGTTTGTTCAACTAAAAGAGTTGAACCTTAGTTTTGATTGAGCCGTTCTGAAACACTCTTTCTGTAGAAAATGCAAGTGGAGATTCGGAGCGCTAAGAGGGTAATAGTGGAAAAAGGAATGTCTCCAAATATAAACTACACAGAATCATTCTGTGAAACTTCTTTCTGATCTGTGCATTCAGCTAACAGAGTTAAACCATACTTTTGATTGAGCAGATCTGAACACTCTTTCCGTAGAAAATGCAACTGGACATTTGGAGCGCTAAGAGAGTAGTAGTGGAAAAAGGAATATATTCAAATATAAACTACACAGAAGCATTCTGTGAAACTTCTTTCTGATCTGAGCATTCAGCTAACAGAGTTAAACCATACATTTGATTGAGCAGTTTTGAAACACTCTGTCTGTAGAAAATGCAACTGGACATTCGTAGCGCTAAGTGGGTAATAGTGGAAAAAAGAGTATGTTCAAATATAAACTACACAGAAGCATTGTATGAAACTTCTTTCTGTTCTGTGCATTCAACTAACAGAGTTGAACCTTACTTTTGATTGAGCCTTTCTGAAACACTCTTTCTGTAGAAACTGCAATTGGATATTCTGAGCGCTAAGAGGCCTCTATTGGGAAAAATAATATCTTCAAATAAAAACTACACAGAAGCATTGTGTGAAACTTATTTCTGATATGTTCATTAAGCTAACAGAGTTAAACCATACTTTTGATTGCGCAGTTCTGAACACTCTTTCTGTAAAAAATGCAAGTGGACATTCGGAGCCCTAAGAGGGTAATAGTGGAAAAAGGAATATATTCAAATATAAACTACACAGTAGCATTCTGTGAAAATTCTTTCTGTTCTGTGCATTCAACTAACAGAGTTGAACCTTACTTTTGATTGAGCCGTTCTGAAACACTCTTTCTGTAGAAACTGCAATTGGACATGCTAAGCGCTAAGAGGCCTATATTGGGAAAAAGAATATCTTCAAATAAAAACTACACAGATGCATTCTGTGAAACTTATTTCTGATCTGTAAATTCAGTTAACAGAGATAAAACATATTTTTGATTGAGCAGTTATGAAACACTCTTTTTGTAGAAAATGCAAGTGGAGATTCGGAGCGCTAAGAGGGTTATAGTGGAAAAAGGAATGTCTTCAAATACAAACTACACAGAATCATTCGGTGAAACTTCTTTCTGATCTGTGCATTCAGCTAACAGAGTTAAACCATACTTTTGATTGAGCAGATCTGAACACTCTTTCTGTAGAAAATGCAACTGGACATTTGGAGCGCTAAGAGCGTCGTAGTGGAAAAAGGAATATATTCAAATATAAACTACACAGAAGCATTCTGTGAAACTTCTTTCTGATCTGAGCATTCAGCTAACAGAGTTAAACCATACTTTTGATTGAGCATTTTTGAAACACTCTGTCTGTAGAAAATGCAACTGGACATTCGTAGCGCTAAGTGGGTAATAGTGGAAAAAAGAAAATGTTCAAATATAAACTACACAGAAGCATTGTATGAAACTTCTTTCTGTTCTGTGCATTCAACTAACAGAGTTGAACCTTACTTTTGATTGAGCCGTTCTGAAACACTCTTTCTGTAGAAACTGCAATTGGACATTCTGAGCGCTAGGAGGCCTATATTGGGAAAAAGAATGTCTACAAATAAAAACTACACAGAAGAATTGTGTGAAACTTCTTTCTGTTCTGTTTGTTCAACTAAAAGAGTTGAACCTTAGTTTTGATTGAGCCGTTCTGAAACACTCTTTCTGTAGAAAATGCAAGTGGAGATTCGGAGCGCTAAGAGGGTAATAGTGGAAAAAGGAATGTCTCCAAATATAAACTACACAGAATCATTCTGTGAAACTTCTTTCTGATCTGTGCATTCAGCTAACAGAGTTAAACCATACTTTTGATTGAGCAGATCTGAACACTCTTTCCGTAGAAAATGCAACTGGACATTTGGAGCGCTAAGAGAGTAGTAGTGGAAAAAGGAATATATTCAAATATAAACTACACAGAAGCATTCTGTGAAACTTCTTTCTGATCTGAGCATTCAGCTAACAGAGTTAAACCATACTTTTGATTGAGCAGTTTTGAAACACTCTGTCTGTAGAAAATGCAACTGGACATTCGTAGCGCTAAGTGGGTAATAGTGGAAAAAAGAATATGTTCAAATATAAACTACACAGAAGCATTGTATGAAACTTCTTTCTGTTCTGTGCATTCAACTAACAGAGTTGAACCTTACATTTGATTGAGCCTTTCTGAAACACTCTTTCTGTAGAAACTGCAATTGGACATTCTGAGCGCTAAGAGGCCTCTATTGGGAAAAATAATATCTTCAAATAAAAACTACACAGAAGCATTGTGTGAAACTTATTTCTGATATGTTCATTAAGCTAACAGAGTTAAACCATACTTTTGATTGCGCAGTTCTGAACACTCTTTCTGTAGAAAATGCAAGTGGACATTCGGAGCCCTAAGAGGGTAATAGTGGAAAAAGGAATATATTCAAATATAAACTACACAGTAGCATTCTGTGAAAATTCTTTCTGTTCTGTGCATTCAACTAACAGAGTTGAACCTTACTTTTGATTGAGCCGTTCTGAAACACTCTTTCTGTAGAAACTGCAATTGGACATGCTAAGTGCTAAGAGGCCTACATTGGGAAAAAGAATATCTTCAAATAAAAACTACACAGATGCATTCTGTGAAACTTATTTCTGATCTGTAAATTCAGTTAACAGAGATAAAACATATTTTTGATTGAGCAGTTATGAAACACTCTTTTTGTAGAAAATGCAAGTGGAGATTCGGAGCGCTAAGAGGGTAATAGTGGAAAAAGGAATGTCTTCAAATATAAACTACACAGAATCATTCGGTGAAACTTCTTTCTGATCTGTGCATTCAGCTAACAGAGTTAAACCATACTTTTGATTGAGCAGATCTGAACACTCTTTCTGTAGAAAATGCAACTGGACATTTGGAGCGCTAAGAGCGTAGTAGTGGAAAAAGGAATATATTCAAATATAAACTACACAGAAGCATTCTGTGAAACTTCTTTCTGATCTGAGCATTCAGCTAACAGAGTTAAACCATACTTTTGATTGTGCAGTTTTGAAACACTCTGTCTGTAGAATATGCAACTGGACATTCGTAGCGCTAAGTGGGTAATAGTGGAAAAAAGAATATGTTCAAATATAAACTACACAGAAGCATTGTATGAAACTTCTTTCTGTTCTGTGCATTCAACTAACAGAGTTGAACCTTACTTTTGATTGAGCCGTTCTGAAACACTCTTTCTGTAGAAACTGCAATTGGACATTCTGAGCGCTAAGAGGCCTATATTGGGAAAAAGAATGTCTACAAATAAAAACTACACAGAAGAATTGTGTGAAACTTCTTTCTGTTCTGTTTGTTCAACTAAAAGAGATGAACCTTAGTTTTGATTGAGCCGTTCTGAAACACTCTTTCTGTAGAAAATGCAAGTGGAGATTCGGAGCGCTAAGAGGGTAATAGTGGAAAAAGGAATGTCTCCAAATATAAACTACGCAGAATCATTCTGTGAAACTTCTTTCTGATCTGTGCATTCAGCTAACAGAGTTAAACCATACTTTTGATTGAGCAGATGTGAACACTCTTTCTGTAGAAAATGCAACTGGACATTTGGAGCGCTAAGAGAGTAGTAGTGGAAAAAGGAATATATTCAAATATAAACTACACAGAAGCATTCTGTGAAACTTCTTTCTGATCTGAGCATTCAGCTAACAGAGTTAAACCATACTTTTGATTGAGCAGTTTTGAAACACTCTGTCTGTAGAAAATGCAACTGGACATTCGTAGCGCTAAGTGGGTAATAGTGGAAAAAAGAATATGTTCAAATATAAACTACACAGAAGCATTGTATGAAACTTCTTTCTGTTCTGTGCATTCAACTAAAAGAGTTGAACCTTACTTTGGATTGAGCCTTTCTGAAACACTCTTTCTGTAGAAACTGCAATTGGACATTCTGAGCGCTAAGAGGCCTCTATTGGGAAAAATAATATCTTCAAATAAAAACTACACAGAAGCATTGTGTGAAACTTATTTCTGATATGTTCATTAAGCTAACAGAGTTAAACCATACTTTTGATTGCGCAGTTCTGAACACTCTTTCTGTAGAAAATTCAAGTGGACATTCGGAGCGCTAAGAGGGTAATAGTGGAAAAAGGAATATATTCAAATATAAACTACACAGTAGCATTCTGTGAAAATTCTTTCTGTTCTGTGCATTCAACTAACAGAGTTGAACCTTACTTTTGTTTGAGCCGTTCTGAAACACTCTTTCTGTAGAAACTGCAATTGGAAATGCTAAGCGCTAAGAGGCCTACATTGGGAAAAAGAATATCTTCAAATAAAAACTACACAGATGCATTCTGTGAAACTTATTTCTGATCTGTAAATTCAGTTAACAGAGATAAAACATATTTTTGATTGAGCAGTTATGAAACACTCTTTTTGTAGAAAATGCAAGTGGTGATTCGGAGCGCTAAGAGGATACTAGTGGAAAAAGGAATGTCTTCAAATATAAACTACACAGAATCATTCGGTGATACTTCTTTCTGATCTGTGCATTCAGCTAACAGAGTTAAACCATACTTTTGATTGAGCAGATCTGAACACTCTTTCTGTAGAAAATGCAACTGGACATTTGGAGCGCTAAGAGCGTAGTAGTGGAAAAAGGAATATATTCAAATATAAACTACACAGAAGCATTCTGTGAAACTTCTTTCTGATCTGAGCATTCAGCTAACAGAGTTAAACCATACTTTTGATTGAGCAGTTTTGAAACACTCTGTCTGTAGAAAATGCAACTGGACATTCGTAGCGCTAAGTGGGTAATAGTGGAAAAAAGAATATGTTCAAATATTAACTACACAGAAGCATTGTATGAAACTTCTTTCTGTTCTGTGCATTCAACTAACAGAGTTGAACCTTACTTTTGATTGAGCCGTTCTGAAACACTCTTTCTGTAGAAACTGCAATTGGACATTCTGAGCGCTAAGAGGCCTATATTGGGAAAAAGAATGTCTACAAATAAAAACTACCCAGAAGAATTGTGTGAAACTTCTTTCTGTTCTGTTTGTTCAACTAAAAGAGTTGAACCTTAGTTTTGATTGAGCCGTTCTGAAACACTCTTTCTGTAGAAAATGCAAGTGGAGATTCGGAGCGCTAAGAGGGTAATAGTGGAAAAACGAATGTCTCCAAATATAAACTACACAGAATCATTCTGTGAAACTTCTTTCTGATCTGTGCATTCAGCTAACAGAGTTAAACCATACTTTTGATTGAGCAGATCTGAACACTCTTTCTGTAGAAAATGCAACTGGACATTTGGAGCGCTAAGAGAGTAGTAGTGGATAAAGGAATATATTCAAATATAAACTACACAGAAGCATTCTGTGAAACTTCTTTCTGATCTGAGCATTCAGCTAACAGAGTTAAACCATACTTTTGATTGAGCAGTTTTGAAACACTCTGTCTGTAGAAAATGCAACTGGACATTCGTAGCGCTAAGTGGGTAATAGTGGAAAAAAGAATATGTTCAAATATAAACTACACAGAAGCATTGTATGAAACTTCTTTCTGTTCTGTGCATTCAACTAACAGAGTTGAACCTTACTTTTGATTGAGCCGTTCTGAAACACTCTTTCTGTAGAAACTGCAATTGGACATTCTGAGCGCTAAGAGGCCTATATTGGGAAAAAGAATGTCTACAAATAAAAACTACACAGAAGAATTGTGTGAAACTTCTTTCTGTTCTGTTTGTTCAACTAAAAGAGTTGAACCTTAGTATTGATTGAGCCGTTCTGAAACACTCTTTCTGTAGAAAATGCAAGTGGAGATTCGGAGCGCTAAGAGGGTACTAGTGGAAAAAGGAATGTCTCCAAATATAAACTACACAGAATCATTCGGTGAAACTTCTTTCTGATCTGTGCATTCAGCTAACAGAGTTATACCATACTTTTGATTGAGCAGATCTGAACACTCTTTCTGTAGAAAATGCAACTGGACATTTGGAGCGCTAAGAGCGTAGTAGTGGAAAAAGGAATATATTCAAATATAAACTACACAGAAGCATTCTGTGAAACTTCTTTCTGATCTGAGCATTCAGCTAACAGAGTTAAACCATACTTTTGATTGAGCAGTTTTGAAACACTCTGTCTGTAGAAAATGCAACTGGACATTCGTAGCGCTAAGTGGGTAATAGTGGAAAAAAGAATATGTTCAAATATAAACTACACAGAAGCATTGTATGAAACTTCTTTCTGTTCTGTGCATTCAACTAACAGAGTTGAACCTTACTTTTGATTGAGCCGTTCTGAAACACTCTTTCTGTAGAAACTGCAATTGGACATTCTGAGCGCTAAGAGGCCTATATTGGGAAAAAGAATGTCTACAAATAAAAACTACACAGAAGAATTGTGTGAAACTTCTTTCTGTTCTGTTTGTTCAACTAAATGAGTTGAACCTTAGTTTTGATTGAGCCGTTCTGAAACACTCTTTCTGTAGAAAATGCAAGTGGAGATTCGGAGCGCTAAGAGGGTAATAGTGGAAAAAGGAATGTCTCCAAATATAAACTACACAGAATCATTCTGTGAAACTTCTTTCTGATCTGTGCATTCAGCTAACAGAGTTAAACCATATTTTTGATTGAGCAGATCTGAACACTCTTTCTGTAGAAAATGCCACTGGACATTTGGAGCGCTAAGAGAGTACTAGTGGAAAAAGGAATATATTCAAATATAAACTACACAGATGCATTCTGTGAAACTTCTTTCTGATCTGAGCATTCAGCTAACAGAGTTAAACCATACTTTTGATTGAGCAGTTTTGAAACACTCTGTCTGTAGAAAATGCAACTGGACATTCGTAGCGCTAAGTGGGTAATAGTGGAAAAAAGAATATGTTCAAATATAAACTACACAGAAGCATTGTATGAAACTTCTTTCTGTTCTGTGCATTCAACTAAAAGAGTTGACCTTACTTTGGATTGAGCCTTTCTGAAACACTCTTTCTGTAGAAACTGCAATTGGACATTCTGAGCGCTAAGAGGCCTCTATTGGGAAAAATAATATCTTCAAATAAAAACTACACAGAAGCATTGTGTGAAACTTATTTCTGATATGTTCATTAAGCTAACAGAGTTAAACCATACTTTTGATTGCGCAGTTCTGAACACTCTTTCTCTAGAAAATTCTAGTGGACATTCGGAGCGCTAAGAGGGTAATAGTGGAAAAAGGAATATATTCAAATATAAACTACACAGTAGCATTCTGTGAAAATTCTTTCTGTTCTGTGCATTCAACTAACAGAGTTGAACCTTACTTTTGATTGAGCCGTTCTGAAACACTCTTTCTGTAGAAACTGCAATTGGAAATGCTAAGCGCTAAGAGGCCTACATTGGGAAAAAGAATATCTTCAAATAAAAACTACACAGATGCATTCTGTGAAACTTATTTCCGATCTGTAAATTCAGTTAACAGAGATAAAACATATTTTTGATTGAGCAGTTATGAAACACTCTTTTTGTAGAAAATGCAAGTGGAGATTCGGAGCGCTAAGAGGATACTAGTGGAAAAAGGAATGTCTTCAAATATAAACTACACAGAATGATTCGGTGAAACTTCTTTCTGATCTGTGCATTCAGCTAACAGAGTTAAAGCATACTTTTGATTGAGCAGATCTGAACACTCTTTCTGTAGAAAATGCAACTGGACATTTGGAGCGCTAAGAGCGTAGTAGTGGAAAAAGGAATATATTCAAATATAAACTACACAGAAGCATTCTGTGAAACTTCTTTCTGATCTGAGCATTCAGCTAACAGAGTTAAACCATACTTTTGATTGAGCAGTTTTGAAACACTCTGTCTGTAGAAAATGCAACTGGACATTCGTAGCGCTAAGTGGGTAATAGTGGAAAAAAGAATATGTTCAAATATAAACTACACAGAAGCATTGTATGAAACTTCTTTCTGTTCTGTGCATTCAATTAACAGAGTTGAACCTTACTTTTGATTGAGCCGTTCTGAAACACTCTTTCTGTAGAAACTGCAATTGGACATTCTGAGCGCTAAGAGGCCTATATTGGGAAAAATAATGTCTACAAATAAAAACTACACAGAAGAATTGTGTGAAACTTCTTTCTGTTCTGTTTGTTCAACTAAAAGAGTTGAACCTTAGTTTTGATTGAGCCGTTCTGAAACACTCTTTCTGTAGAAAATGCAAGTGGAGATTCGGAGCGCTAAGAGGGTAATAGTGGAAAAAGGAATGTCTCCAAATATAAACTACACAGAATCATTCTGTGAAACTTCTTTCTGATCTGTGCATTCAGCTAACAGAGATAAACCATACTTTTGATTGAGCAGATCTGGATACTCTTTCTGTAGAAAATGCAACTGGACATTTGGAGCGCTAAGAGAGTAGTAGTGGAAAAAGGAATATATTCAAATATAAACTACACAGAAGCATTCTGTGAAACTTCTTTCTGATCTGAGCATTCAGCTAACAGAGTTAAACCATACTTTTGATTGAGCAGTTTTGAAACACTCTGTCTGTAGAAAATGCAACTGGACATTCGTAGCGCTAAGTGGGTAATAGTGGAAAAAAGAATATGTTCAAATATAAACTACACAGAAGCATTGTATGAAACTTCTTTCTGTTCTGTGCATTCAACTAACAGAGTTGAACCTTACTTTTGATTGAGCCGTTCTGAAACACTCTTTCTGTAGAAACTGCAATTGGACATTCTGAGCGCTAAGAGGCCTATATTGGGAAAAAGAATGTCTACAAATAAAAACTACACAGAAGAATTGTGTGAAACTTCTTTCTGTTCTGTTTGTTCAACTAAAAGAGATGAACCTTAGTTTTGATTGAGCCGTTCTGAAACACTCTTTCTGTAGAAAATGCAAGTGGAGATTCGGAGCGCTAAGAGGGTAATAGTGGAAAAAGGAATGTCTCCAAATATAAACTACGCAGAATCATTCTGTGAAACTTCTTTCTGATCTGTGCATTCAGCTAACAGAGTTAAACCATACTTTTGATTGAGCAGATGTGAACACTCTTTCTGTAGAAAATGCAACTGGACATTTGGAGCGCTAAGAGAGTAGTAGTGGAAAAAGGAATATATTCAAATATAAACTACACAGAAGCATTCTGTGAAACTTCTTTCTGATCTGAGCATTCAGCTAACAGAGTTAAACCATACTTTTGATTGAGCAGTTTTGAAACACTCTGTCTGTAGAAAATGCAACTGGACATTCGTAGCGCTAAGTGGGTAATAGTGGAAAAAAGAATATGTTCAAATATAAACTACACAGAAGCATTGTATGAAACTTCTTTCTGTTCTGTGCATTCAACTAAAAGAGTTGAACCTTACTTTGGATTGAGCCTTTCTGAAACACTCTTTCTGTAGAAACTGCAATTGGACATTCTGAGCGCTAAGAGGCCTCTATTGGGAAAAATAATATCTTCAAATAAAAACTACACAGAAGCATTGTGTGAAACTTATTTCTGATATGTTCATTAAGCTAACAGAGTTAAACCATACTTTTGATTGCGCAGTTCTGAACACTCTTTCTGTAGAAAATTCAAGTGGACATTCGGAGCGCTAAGAGGGTAATAGTGGAAAAAGGAATATATTCAAATATAAACTACACAGTAGCATTCTGTGAAAATTCTTTCTGTTCTGTGCATTCAACTAACAGAGTTGAACCTTACTTTTGTTTGAGCCGTTCTGAAACACTCTTTCTGTAGAAACTGCAATTGGAAATGCTAAGCGCTAAGAGGCCTACATTGGGAAAAAGAATATCTTCAAATAAAAACTACACAGATGCATTCTGTGAAACTTATTTCTGATCTGTAAATTCAGTTAACAGAGATAAAACATATTTTTGATTGAGCAGTTATGAAACACTCTTTTTGTAGAAAATGCAAGTGGTGATTCGGAGCGCTAAGAGGATACTAGTGGAAAAAGGAATGTCTTCAAATATAAACTACACAGAATCATTCGGTGATACTTCTTTCTGATCTGTGCATTCAGCTAACAGAGTTAAACCATACTTTTGATTGAGCAGATCTGAACACTCTTTCTGTAGAAAATGCAACTGGACATTTGGAGCGCTAAGAGCGTAGTAGTGGAAAAAGGAATATATTCAAATATAAACTACACAGAAGCATTCTGTGAAACTTCTTTCTGATCTGAGCATTCAGCTAACAGAGTTAAACCATACTTTTGATTGAGCAGTTTTGAAACACTCTGTCTGTAGAAAATGCAACTGGACATTCGTAGCGCTAAGTGGGTAATAGTGGAAAAAAGAATATGTTCAAATATTAACTACACAGAAGCATTGTATGAAACTTCTTTCTGTTCTGTGCATTCAACTAACAGAGTTGAACCTTACTTTTGATTGAGCCGTTCTGAAACACTCTTTCTGTAGAAACTGCAATTGGACATTCTGAGCGCTAAGAGGCCTATATTGGGAAAAAGAATGTCTACAAATAAAAACTACCCAGAAGAATTGTGTGAAACTTCTTTCTGTTCTGTTTGTTCAACTAAAAGAGTTGAACCTTAGTTTTGATTGAGCCGTTCTGAAACACTCTTTCTGTAGAAAATGCAAGTGGAGATTCGGAGCGCTAAGAGGGTAATAGTGGAAAAAGGAATGTCTCCAAATATAAACTACACAGAATCATTCTGTGAAACTTCTTTCTGATCTGTGCATTCAGCTAACAGAGTTAAACCATACTTTTGATTGAGCAGATCTGAACACTCTTTCTGTAGAAAATGCAACTGGACATTTGGAGCGCTAAGAGAGTAGTAGTGGATAAAGGAATATATTCAAATATAAACTACACAGAAGCATTCTGTGAAACTTCTTTCTGATCTGAGCATTCAGCTAACAGAGTTAAACCATACTTTTGATTGAGCAGTTTTGAAACACTCTGTCTGTAGAAAATGCAACTGGACATTCGTAGCGCTAAGTGGGTAATAGTGGAAAAAAGAATATGTTCAAATATAAACTACACAGAAGCATTGTATGAAACTTCTTTCTGTTCTGTGCATTCAACTAACAGAGTTGAACCTTACTTTTGATTGAGCCGTTCTGAAACACTCTTTCTGTAGAAACTGCAATTGGACATTCTGAGCGCTAAGAGGCCTATATTGGGAAAAAGAATGTCTACAAATAAAAACTACACAGAAGAATTGTGTGAAACTTCTTTCTGTTCTGTTTGTTCAACTAAAAGAGTTGAACCTTAGTATTGATTGAGCCGTTCTGAAACACTCTTTCTGTAGAAAATGCAAGTGGAGATTCGGAGCGCTAAGAGGGTACTAGTGGAAAAAGGAATGTCTCCAAATATAAACTACACAGAATCATTCGGTGAAACTTCTTTCTGATCTGTGCATTCAGCTAACAGAGTTATACCATACTTTTGATTGAGCAGATCTGAACACTCTTTCTGTAGAAAATGCAACTGGACATTTGGAGCGCTAAGAGCGTAGTAGTGGAAAAAGGAATATATTCAAATATAAACTACACAGAAGCATTCTGTGAAACTTCTTTCTGATCTGAGCATTCAGCTAACAGAGTTAAACCATACTTTTGATTGAGCAGTTTTGAAACACTCTGTCTGTAGAAAATGCAACTGGACATTCGTAGCGCTAAGTGGGTAATAGTGGAAAAAAGAATATGTTCAAATATAAACTACACAGAAGCATTGTATGAAACTTCTTTCTGTTCTGTGCATTCAACTAACAGAGTTGAACCTTACTTTTGATTGAGCCGTTCTGAAACACTCTTTCTGTAGAAACTGCAATTGGACATTCTGAGCGCTAAGAGGCCTATATTGGGAAAAAGAATGTCTACAAATAAAAACTACACAGAAGAATTGTGTGAAACTTCTTTCTGTTCTGTTTGTTCAACTAAATGAGTTGAACCTTAGTTTTGATTGAGCCGTTCTGAAACACTCTTTCTGTAGAAAATGCAAGTGGAGATTCGGAGCGCTAAGAGGGTAATAGTGGAAAAAGGAATGTCTCCAAATATAAACTACACAGAATCATTCTGTGAAACTTCTTTCTGATCTGTGCATTCAGCTAACAGAGTTAAACCATATTTTTGATTGAGCAGATCTGAACACTCTTTCTGTAGAAAATGCCACTGGACATTTGGAGCGCTAAGAGAGTACTAGTGGAAAAAGGAATATATTCAAATATAAACTACACAGATGCATTCTGTGAAACTTCTTTCTGATCTGAGCATTCAGCTAACAGAGTTAAACCATACTTTTGATTGAGCAGTTTTGAAACACTCTGTCTGTAGAAAATGCAACTGGACATTCGTAGCGCTAAGTGGGTAATAGTGGAAAAAAGAATATGTTCAAATATAAACTACACAGAAGCATTGTATGAAACTTCTTTCTGTTCTGTGCATTCAACTAAAAGAGTTGACCTTACTTTGGATTGAGCCTTTCTGAAACACTCTTTCTGTAGAAACTGCAATTGGACATTCTGAGCGCTAAGAGGCCTCTATTGGGAAAAATAATATCTTCAAATAAAAACTACACAGAAGCATTGTGTGAAACTTATTTCTGATATGTTCATTAAGCTAACAGAGTTAAACCATACTTTTGATTGCGCAGTTCTGAACACTCTTTCTCTAGAAAATTCTAGTGGACATTCGGAGCGCTAAGAGGGTAATAGTGGAAAAAGGAATATATTCAAATATAAACTACACAGTAGCATTCTGTGAAAATTCTTTCTGTTCTGTGCATTCAACTAACAGAGTTGAACCTTACTTTTGATTGAGCCGTTCTGAAACACTCTTTCTGTAGAAACTGCAATTGGAAATGCTAAGCGCTAAGAGGCCTACATTGGGAAAAAGAATATCTTCAAATAAAAACTACACAGATGCATTCTGTGAAACTTATTTCCGATCTGTAAATTCAGTTAACAGAGATAAAACATATTTTTGATTGAGCAGTTATGAAACACTCTTTTTGTAGAAAATGCAAGTGGAGATTCGGAGCGCTAAGAGGATACTAGTGGAAAAAGGAATGTCTTCAAATATAAACTACACAGAATGATTCGGTGAAACTTCTTTCTGATCTGTGCATTCAGCTAACAGAGTTAAACCATACTTTTGATTGAGCAGATCTGAACACTCTTTCTGTAGAAAATGCAACTGGACATTTGGAGCGCTAAGAGCGTAGTAGTGGAAAAAGGAATATATTCAAATATAAACTACACAGAAGCATTCTGTGAAACTTCTTTCTGATCTGAGCATTCAGCTAACAGAGTTAAACCATACTTTTGATTGAGCAGTTTTGAAACACTCTGTCTGTAGAAAATGCAACTGGACATTCGTAGCGCTAAGTGGGTAATAGTGGAAAAAAGAATATGTTCAAATATAAACTACACAGAAGCATTGTATGAAACTTCTTTCTGTTCTGTGCATTCAACTAACAGAGTTGAACCTTACTTTTGATTGAGCCGTTCTGAAACACTCTTTCTGTAGAAACTGCAATTGGACATTCTGAGCGCTAAGAGGCCTATATTGGGAAAAATAATGTCTACAAATAAAAACTACACAGAAGAATTGTGTGAAACTTCTTTCTGTTCTGTTTGTTCAACTAAAAGAGTTGAACCTTAGTTTTGATTGAGCCGTTCTGAAACACTCTTTCTGTAGAAAATGCAAGTGGAGATTCGGAGCGCTAAGAGGGTAATAGTGGAAAAAGGAATGTCTCCAAATATAAACTACACAGAATCATTCTGTGAAACTTCTTTCTGATCTGTGCATTCAGCTAACAGAGATAAACCATACTTTTGATTGAGCAGATCTGGATACTCTTTCTGTAGAAAATGCAACTGGACATTTGGAGCGCTAAGAGAGTAGTAGTGGAAAAAGGAATATATTCAAATATAAACTACACAGAAGCATTCTGTGAAACTTCTTTCTGATCTGAGCATTCAGCTAACAGAGTTAAACCATACTTTTGATTGAGCAGTTTTGAAACACTCTGTCTGTAGAAAATGCAACTGGACATTCGTAGCGCTAAGTGGGTAATAGTGGAAAAAAGAATATGTTCAAATATAAACTACACAGAAGCATTGTATGAAACTTCTTTCTGTTCTGTGCATTCAACTAACAGAGTTGAACCTTACTTTTGATTGAGCCGTTCTGAAACACTCTTTCTGTAGAAACTGCAATTGGACATTCTGAGCGCAAAGAGGCCTCTATTGGGAAAAATAATATCTTCAAATAAAAACTACACAGAAGCATTGTGTGAAACTTATTTCTGATATGTTCATTAAGCTAACAGAGTTAAACCATAGTTTGATTGCGCAGTTCTGAACACTCTTTCTGTAGAAAATGCAAGTGGACATTCGGAGCGCTAAGGGGGTAATAGTGGAAAAAGGAATATATTCAAATATAAACTACACAGTAGCATTCTGTGAAAATTCTTTCTGTTCTGTGCATTCAACTAACAGAGTTGTACCTTACTTTTGATTGAGCCGTTCTGAAACACTCTTTCTGTAGAAAGTACAATTGGACATGCTAAGCGCTAAGAGGCCTACATTGGGAAAAATAATATCTTCAAATAAAAACTACACAGATGCATTCTGTGAAACTTATTTCTGATCTGTAAATTCAGTTAACAGAGATAAAACATATTTTTGATTGAGCAGTTATGAAACACTCTTTTTGTAGAAAATGCAAGTGGAGATTCGGAGCGCTAAGAGGGTACTAGTGGAAAAAGGAATGTCTTCAAATATAAACTACACAGAATCATTCGGTGAAACTTCTTTCTGATCTGTGCATTCAGCTAACAGAGTTAAACCATACTTTTGATTGAGCAGATCTGAACACTCTTTCTGTAGAAAATGCAACTGGTCATTTGGAGCGCTAAGGGCGTAGTAGTGGAAAAAGGAATATATTCAAATATAAACTACACAGAAGCATTCTGTGAAACTTCTTTCTGATCTGAGCATTCAGCTAACAGAGTTAAACCATACTTTTGATTGAGCAGCTTTGAAAAACTCTGTCTGTAGAAAATGCAACTGGACATTCGTAGCGCTAAGTGGGTAATAGTGGAAAAAAGAATATGTTCAAATATAAACTACACAGAAGCATTGTATGAAACTTCTTTCTGTTCTGTGCATTCAACTAACAGAGTTGAACCTTACTTTTGATTGAGCCGTTCTGAAACACTCTTTCTGTAGAAACTGCAATTGGACATTCTGAGCGCTAAGAGGCCTATATTGGGAAAAAGAATGTCTACAAATAAAAACTACACAGAAGAATTGTGTGAAACTTCTTTCTGTTCTGTTTGTTCAACTAAAAGAGTTGAACCTTAGTTTTGATTGAGCCGTTCTGAAACACTCTTTCTGTAGAAAATGCAAGTGGATATTCGGAGCGCTAAGGGGGTAATAGTGGAAAAAGGAATGTCTCCAAATATAAACTACACAGAATCATTCTGTGAAACTTCCTTCTCATCTGTGCATTCAGCTAACAGAGTTAAACCATACTTTTGATTGAGCAGATCTGAACACTCTTTCTGTAGAAAATGCAACTGGACATTTGGAGCGCTAAGAGCGTAGTAGTGGAAAAAGGAATATATTCAAATATAAACTACACAGAAGCATTCTGTGAAACTTCTTTCTGATCTGAGCATTCAGCTAACAGAGTTAAACCATACTTTTGATTGAGCAGTTTTGAAACACTCTGTCTGTAGAAAATGCAACTGGACATTCGTAGCGCTAAGTGGGTAATAGTGGAAAAAAGAATATGTTCAAATATAAACTACACAGAAGCATTGTATGAAACTTCTTTCTGTTCTGTGCATTCAACTAACAGAGTTGAACCTTACTTTTGATTGAGCCGTTCTGAAACACTCTTTCTGTAGAAACTGCAATTGGACATTCTGAGCGCTAAGAGGCCTATATTGGGAAAAAGAATGTCTACAAATAAAAAGTACACAGAAGAATTGTGTGAAACTTCTTTCTGTTCTGTTTGTTCAACTAAAAGATTTGAACCTTAGTTTTGATTGAGCCGTTCTGAAACACTCTTTCTGTAGAAAATGCAAGTGGAGATTCGGAGCGCTAAGAGGGTAATAGTGGAAAAAGGAATGTCTCCAAATATAAACTACACAGAATCATTCTGTGAAACTTCTTTCTGATCTGTGCATTCAGCTAACAGAGTTAAACCATACTTTTGATTGAGCAGATCTGAACACTCTTTCTGTAGAAAATGCAACTGGACATTTGGAGCGCTAAGAGAGTAGTAGTGGAAAAAGGAATATATTCAAATATAAACTACACAGAAGCATTCTGTGAAACATCTTTCTGATCTGAGCATTTAGCTAACAGAGTTAAACCATACTTTTGATTGAGCAGTTTTGAAACACTCTGTCTGTAGAAAATGCAAGTGGACATTCGGAGCGCTAAGTGGGTAATAGTGGAAAAAATAATATGTTCAAATATAAACTACACAGAAGCATTGTATGAAACTTCTTTCTGTTCTGTGCATTCAACTAACAGAGTTGAACCTTACTTTTGATTGAGCCGTTCTGAAACACTCTTTCTGTAGTAACTGCAATTGGACATGCTAAGCGCTAAGAGGTCTACATTGGGAAAAAGAATATCTTCAAATAAAAACTACACAGATGCATTCTGTGAAACTTATTTCTGATCTGTAAATACAGTTAACAGAGATAAAACATATTTTTGATTGAGCAGTTATGAAACACTCTTTTTGTAGAAAATGCAAGTGGAGATTCGGAGCGCTAAGAGGGTACTAGTGGAAAAAGGAATGTCTTCAAATATAAACTACACAGAATCATTCGGTGAAACTTCTTTCTGATCTGTGCATTCAGCTAACAGAGTTAAACCATACTTTTGATTGAGCAGATCTGAACACTCTTTCTGTAGAAAATGCAACTGGACATTTGGAGCGCTAAGAGCGTAGTAGTGGAAAAAGGAATATATTCAAATATAAACTACACAGAAGCATTCTGTGAAACTTCTTTCTGATCTGAGCATTCAGCTAACAGAGTTAAACCATACTTTTGATTGAGCAGTTTTGAAACACTCTGTCTGTAGAAAATGCAACTGGACATTCGTAGCGCTAAGTGGGTAATAGTGGAAAAAAGAATATGTTCAAATATAAACTACACAGAAGCATTGTATGAAACTTCTTTCTGTTCTGTGCATTCAACTAACAGAGTTGAACCTTACTTTTGATTGAGCCGTTCTGAAACACTCTTTCTGTAGAAACTGCAATTGGACATTCTGAGCGCTAAGAGGCCTATATTGGGAAAAAGAATGTCTACAAATAAAAACTACCCAGAAGAATTGTGTTAAACTTCTTTCTGTTCTGTTTGTTCAACTAAAAGAGTTGAACCTTAGTTTTGATTGAGCCGTTCTGAAACACTCTTTCTGTAGAAAATGCAAGTGGAGATTCGGAGCGCTAAGAGGGTAATAGTGGAAAAAGGAATGTCTCCAAATATAAACTACACAGAATCATTCTGTGAAACTTCTTTCTGATCTGTACATTCAGCTAACAGAGATAAACCATACTTTTGATTGAGCAGATCTGGACACTCTTTCTGTAGAAAATGCAACTGGACATTTGGAGCGCTAAGAGAGTAGTAGTGGAAAAAGGAATATATTCAAATATAAACTACACAGAAGCATTCTGTGAAACTTCTTTCTGATCTGAGCATTCAGCTAACAGAGTTAAACCATACTTTTGATTGAGCAGTTTTGAAACACTCTGTCTGTAGAAAATGCAACTGGACATTCGTAGCGCTAAGTGGGTAATAGTGGAAAAAAGAATATGTTCAAATATAAACTACACAGAAGCATTGTATGAAACTTCTTTCTGTTCTGTGCATTCAACTAAAAGAGTTGACCTTACTTTGGATTGAGCCTTTCTGAAACACTCTTTCTGTAGAAACTGCAATTGGACATTCTGAGCGCTAAGAGGCCTCTATTGGGAAAAATAATATCTTCAAATAAAAACTACACAGAAGCATTGTGTGAAACTTATTTCTGATATGTTCATTAAGCTAACAGAGTTAAACCATACTTTTGATTGCGCAGTTCTGAACACTCTTTCTGTAGAAAATTCTAGTGGACATTCGGAGCGCTAAGAGGGTAATAGTGGAAAAAGGAATATATTCAAATATAAACTACACAGTAGCATTCTGTGAAAATTCTTTCTGTTCTGTGCATTCAACTAACAGAGTTGAACCTTACTTTTGATTGAGCCGTTCTGAAACACTCTTTCTGTAGAAACTGCAATTGGAAATGCTAAGCGCTAAGAGGCCTACATTGGGAAAAATAATATCTTCAAATAAAAACTACACAGATGCATTCTGTGAAACTTATTTCTGATCTGCAAATTCAGTTAACAGAGATAAAACATATTTTTGATTGAGCAGTTATGAAACACTCTTTTTGTAGAAAATGCAAGTGGAGATTCGGAGCGCTAAGAGGATACTAGTGGAAAAAGGAATGTCTTCAAATATAAACTACACAGAATCATTCGGTGAAACTTCTTTCTGATCTGTGCATTCAGCTAACAGAGTTAAACCATACTTTTGATTGAGCAGATCTGAACACTCTTTCTGTAGAAAATGCAACTGGACATTTGGAGCGCTAAGAGCGTAGTAGTGGAAAAAGGAATATATTCAAATATAAACTACACAGAAGCATTCTGTGAAACTTCTTTCTGATCTGAGCATTCAGCTAACAGAGTTAAACCATACTTTTGATTGAGCAGTTTTGAAACACTCTGTCTATAGAAAATGCAACTGGACATTCGTAGCGATAAGTGGGTAATAGTGGAAAAAAGAATATGTTCAAATATAAACTACACAGAAGCATTGTATGAAACTTCTTTCTGTTCTGTGCATTCAACTAACAGAGTTGAACCTTACTTTTGATTGAGCCGTTCTGAAACACTCTTTCTGTATAAACTGCAATTGGACATTCTGAGCGCTAAGAGGCCTATATTGGGAAAAAGAATGTCTACAAATAAAAACTACCCAGAAGAATTGTGTGAAACTTCTTTCTGTTCTGTTTGTTCAACTAAAAGAGTTGAACCTTAGTTTTGATTGAGCCGTTCTGAAACACTCTTTCTGTAGAAAATGCAAGTGGAGATTCGGAGCGCTAAGAGGGTAATAGTGGAAAAAGGAATGTCTCCAAATATAAACTACACAGAATCATTCTGTGAAACTTCTTTCTGATCTGTGCCTTCAGCTAACAGAGATAAACCATACTTTTGATTGAGCAGATCTGGACACTCTTTCTGTAGAAAATGCAACTGGACATTTGGAGCGCTAAGAGAGTAGTAGTGGAAAAAGGAATATATTCAAATATAAACTACACAGAAGCATTCTGTGAAACTTCTTTCTGATCTGAGCATTCAGCTAACAGAGTTAAACCATACTTTTGATTGAGCAGTTTTGAAACACTCTGTCTGTAGAAAATGCAACTGGACATTCGTAGCGCTAAGTGGGTAATAGTGGAAAAAAGAATATGTTCAAATATAAACTACACAGAAGCATTGTATGAAACTTCTTTCTGTTCTGTGCATTCAACTAACAGAGTTGAACCTTACTTTTGATTGAGCCGTTCTGAAACACTCTTTCTGTAGAAAATGCAATTGGACATTCTGAGCGCTAAGAGGCCTCTATTGGGAAAAATAATATCTTCAAATAAAAACTACACAGAAGCATTGTGTGAAACTTATTTCTGATATGTTCATTAAGCTAACAGAGTTAAACCATAGTTTGATTGCGCAGTTCTGAACACTCTTTCTGTAGAAAATGCAAGTGGACATTCGGAGCGCTAAGGGGGTAATAGTGGAAAAAGGAATATATTCAAATATAAACTACACAGTAGCATTCTGTGAAAATTCTTTCTGTTCTGTGCATTCAACTAACAGAGTTGTACCTTACTTTTGATTGAGCCGTTCTGAAACACTCTTTCTGTAGAAAGTACAATTGGACATGCTAAGCGCTAAGAGGCCTACATTGGGAAAAATAATATCTTCAAATAAAAACTACACAGATGCATTCTGTGAAACTTATTTCTGATCTGTAAATTCAGTTAACAGAGATAAAACATATTTTTGATTGAGCAGTTATGAAACACTCTTTTTGTAGAAAATGCAAGTGGAGATTCGGAGCGCTAAGAGGGTACTAGTGGAAAAAGGAATGTCTTCAAATATAAACTACACAGAATCATTCGGTGAAACTTCTTTCTGATCTGTGCATTCAGCTAACAGAGTTAAACCATACTTTTGATTGAGCAGATCTGAACACTCTTTCTGTAGAAAATGCAACTGGTCATTTGGAGCGCTAAGGGCGTAGTAGTGGAAAAAGGAATATATTCAAATATAAACTACACAGAAGCATTCTGTGAAACTTCTTTCTGATCTGAGCATTCAGCTAACAGAGTTAAACCATACTTTTGATTGAGCAGTTTTGAAACACTCTGTCTGTAGAAAATGCAACTGGACATTCGTAGCGCTAAGTGGGTAATAGTGGAAAAAAGAATATGTTCAAATATAAACTACACAGAAGCATTGTATGAAACTTCTTTCTGTTCTGTGCATTCAACTAACAGAGTTGAACCTTACTTTTGATTGAGCCGTTCTGAAACACTCTTTCTGTAGAAACTGCAATTGGACATTCTGAGCGCTAAGAGGCCTATATTGGGAAAAAGAATGTCTACAAATAAAAAGTACACAGAAGAATTGTGTGAAACTTCTTTCTGTTCTGTTTGTTCAACTAAAAGATTTGAACCTTAGTTTTGATTGAGCCGTTCTGAAACACTCTTTCTGTAGAAAATGCAAGTGGAGATTCGGAGCGCTAAGAGGGTAATAGTGGAAAAAGGAATGTCTCCAAATATAAACTACACAGAATCATTCTGTGAAACTTCTTTCTGATCTGTGCATTCAGCTAACAGAGTTAAACCATACTTTTGATTGAGCAGATCTGAACACTCTTTCTGTAGAAAATGCAACTGGACATTTGGAGCGCTAAGAGAGTAGTAGTGGAAAAAGGAATATATTCAAATATAAACTACACAGAAGCATTCTGTGAAACTTCTTTCTGATCTGAGCATTTAGCTAACAGAGTTAAAAAATACTTTTGATTGAGCAGTTTTGAAACACTCTGTCTGTAGAAAATGCAAGTGGACATTCGGAGCGCTAAGTGGGTAATAGTGGAAAAAAGAATATGTTCAAATATAAACTACAGAGAAGCATTGTATGAAACTTCTTTCTGTTCTGTGCATTCAACTAACAGAGTTGAACCTTACTTTTGATTGAGCCGTTCTGAAACACTCTTTCTGTAGAAACTGCAATTGGACATGCTAAGCGCTAAGAGGCCTACATTGGGAAAAAGAATATCTTCAAATAAAAACTACACAGATGCATTCTGTGAAACTTATTTCTGATCTGTAAATTCAGTTAACAGAGATAAAACATATTTTTGATTGAGCAGTTATGAAACACTCTTTTTGTAGAAAATGCAAGTGGAGATTCGGAGCGCTAAGAGGGTACTAGTGGAAAAAGGAATGTCTTCAAATATAAACTACACAGAATCATTCGGTGAAACTTCTTTCTGATCTGTGCATTCAGCTAACAGAGTTAAACCATACTTTTGATTGGGCAGATCTGAACACTCTTTCTGTAGAAAATGCAACTGGACATTTGGAGCGCTAAGAGTGTAGTAGTGGAAAAAGGAATATATTCAAATATAAACTACACAGAAGCATTCTGTGAAACTTCTTTCTGATCTGAGCATTCAGCTAACAGAGTTAAACCATACTTTTGATTGAGCAGTTTTGAAACACTCTGTCTGTAGGAAATGCAACTGGACATTCGTAGCGCTAAGTGGGTAATAGTGGAAAAAAGAATATGTTCAAATATAAACTATACAGAAGCACTGTATGAAACTTCTTTCTGTTCTGTGCATTCAACTAACAGAGTTGAACCTTACTTTTGATTGAGCCGTTCTGAAACACTCTTTCTGTAGAAACTGCAATTGGACATTCTGAGCGCAAAGAGGCCTATATTGGGAAAAAGAATGTCTACAAATAAAAACTACACAGAAGAATTGTGTGAAACTTCTTTCTGTTCTGTTTGTTCAACTAAAAGATTTGAACCTTAGTTTTGATTGAGCCGTTCTGAAACACTCTTTCTGTAGAAAATGCAAGTGGATATTCGGAGCGCTAAGGGGGTAATAGTGGAAAAAGGAATGTCTCCAAATATAAACTACACAGAATCATTTGGTGAAACTTCTTTCTGATCTGTGCATTCAGCTAACAGAGTTAAACCATACTTTTGATTGGGCAGATCTGAACACTCTTTCTGTAGAAAATGCAACTGGACATTTGGAGCGCTAAGAGCGTAGTAGTGGAAAAAGGAATATATTCAAATATAAACTACACAGAAGCATTCTGTGAAACTTCTTTCTGATCTGAGCATTCAGCTAACAGAGTTAAACCATACTTTTGATTGAGCAGTTTTGAAACACTCTGTCTGTAGAAAATGCAACTGGACATTCGTAGCGCTAAGTGGGTAATAGTGGAAAAAAGAATATGTTCAACTATAAACTATACAGAAGCATTGTATGAAACTTCTTTCTGTTCTGTGCATACAACTAACAGAGTTGAACCTTACATTTGATTGAGCTGTTCTGAAACACTCTTTCTGTAGAAACTGCAATTGGACATTCTGAGCGCAAAGAGGCCTATATTGGGAAAAAGAATGTCTACAAATAAAAACTACACAGAAGAATTGTGTGAAACTTCTTTCTGTTCTGTTTGTTCAACTAAAAGAGTTGAACCTTAGTTTTGATTGAGCCGTTCTGAAACACTCTTTCTGTAGAAAATGCAAGTGGATTTTCGGAGCGCTAAGGGGGTAATAGTGGAAAAAGGAATGTCTCCAAATATAAACTACACAGAATCATTCTGTGAAACTTCCTTCTCATCTGTGCATTCAGCTAACAGAGTTAAACCATACTTTTGATTGAGCAGATCTGAACACTCTTTCTGTAGAAAATGCAACTGGACATTTGGAGCGCTAAGAGCGTAGTAGTGGAAAAAGGAATATATTCAAATATAAACTACACAGAAGCATTCTGTGAAACTTCTTTCTGATCTGAGCATTCAGCTAACAGAGTTAAACCATACTTTTGATTGAGCAGTTTTGAAACACTCTGTCTGTACAAAATGCAACTGGACATTCGTAGCGCTAAGTGGGTAATAGTGGAAAAAAGAATATGTTCAAATATAAACTACACAGAAGCATTGTATGAAACTACTTTCTGTTCTGTGCATTCAACTAACAGAGTTGAACCTTACTTTTGATTGAGCCGTTCTGAAACACTCTTTCTGTAGAAACTGCAATTGGACATTCTGAGCGCTAAGAGGCCTATATTGGGAAAAAGAATGTCTACAAATAAAAAGTACACAGAAGAATTGTGTGAAACTTCTTTCTGTTCTGTTTGTTCAACTAAAAGATTTGAACCTTAGTTTTGATTGAGCCGTTCTGAAACACTCTTTCTGTAGAAAATGCAAGTGGAGATTCGGAGCGCTAAGAGGGTAATAGTGGAAAAAGGAATGTCTCCAAATATAAACTACACAGAATCATTCTGTGAAACTTCTTTCTGATCTGTGCATTCAGCTAACAGAGTTAAACCATACTTTTGATTGAGCAGATCTGAACACTCTTTCTGTAGAAAATGCAACTGGACATTTGGAGCGCTAAGAGAGTAGTAGTGGAAAAAGGAATATATTCAAATATAAACTACACAGAAGCATTCTGTGAAACATCTTTCTGATCTGAGCATTTAGCTAACAGAGTTAAACCATACTTTTGATTGAGCAGTTTTGAAACACTCTGTCTTTAGAAAATGCAAGTGGACATTCGGAGCGCTAAGTGGGTAATAGTGGAAAAAAGAATATGTTCAAATATAAACTACACAGAAGCATTGTATGAAACTTCTTTCTGTTCTGTGCATTCAACTAACAGAGTTGAACCTTACTTTTGATTGAGCCGTTCTGAAACACTCTTTCTGTAGAAACTGCAATTGGACATGCTAAGCGCTAAGAGGCCTACATTGGGAAAAAGAATATCTTCAAATAAAAACTACACAGATGCATTCTGTGAAACTTATTTCTGATCTGTAAATTCAGTTAACAGAGATAAAACATATTTTTGATTGAGCAGTTATGAAACTCTCTTTTTGTAGAAAATGCAAGTGGAGATTCGGAGCGCTAAGAGGGTACTAGTGGAAAAAGGAATGTCTTCAAATATAAACTACACAGAATCATTCGGTGAAACTTCTTTCTGATCTGTGCATTCAGCTAACAGAGTTAAACCATACTTTTGATTGGGCAGATCTGAACACTCTTTCTGTAGAAAATGCAACTGGACATTTGGAGCGCTAAGAGTGTAGTAGTGGAAAAAGGAATATATTCAAATATAAACTACACAGAAGCATTCTGTGAAACTTCTCTCTGATCTGAGCATTCAGCTAACAGAGTTAAACCATACTTTTGATTGAGCAGTTTTGAAACACTCTGTCTGTAGGAAATGCAACTGGACATTCGTAGCGCTAAGTGGGTAATAGTGGAAAAAAGAATATGTTCAAATATAAACTATACAGAAGCACTGTATGAAACTACTTTCTGTTCTGTGCATTCAACTAACAGAGTTGAACCTTACTTTTGATTGAGCCGTTCTGAAACACTCCTTCTGTAGAAACTGCAATTGGACATTCTGAGCGCAAAGAGGCCTATATTGGGAAAAAGAATGTCTACAAATAAAAACTACACAGAAGAATTGTGTGAAACTTCTTTCTGTTCTGTTTGTTCAACTAAAAGAGTTGAACCTTAGTTTTGATTGAGCCGTTCTGAAACACTCTTTCTGTAGAAAATGCAAGTGGAGATTCGGAGCGCTAAGGGGGTAATAGTGGAAAAAGGAATGTCTCCAAATATAAACTACACAGAATCATTCTGTGAAACATCCTTCTGATCTGTGCATTCAGCTAACAGAGTTAAACCATACTTTTGATTGAGCAGATCTGAACACTCTTTCTGTAGAAAATGCAACTGGACATTTGGAGCGCTAAGAGCGTAGTAGTGGAAAAAGGAATATATTCAAATATAAACTACACAGAAGCATTCTGTGAAACTTCTTTCTGATCTGAGCATTCAGCTAACAGAGTTAAACCATACTTTTGATTGAGCAGTTTTGAAACACTCTGTCTGTAGAAAATGCAACTGGACATTCGTAGCGCTAAGTGGGTAATAGTGGAAAAAAGAATATGTTCAAATATAAACTACACAGAAGCATTGTATGAAACTTCTTTCTGTTCTGTGCATTCAACTAACAGAGTTGAACCTTACTTTTGATTGAGCCGTTCTGAAACACTCTTTCTGTAGAAACTGCAAATGGACATTCTGAGCGCTAAGAGGCCTATATTGGGAAAAAGAATGTCTACAAATAAAAAGTACACAGAAGAATTGTGTGAAACTTCTTTCTGTTCTGTTTGTTCAACTAAAAGATTTGAACCTTAGTTTTGATTGAGCCGTTCTGAAACACTCTTTCTGTAGAAAATGCAAGTGTAGCTTCGAAGCGCTAAGAGGGTAATAGTGGAAAATGGAATGTCTCCAAATATAAACTACACAGAATCATTCTGTGAAACTTCTTTCTGATCTGTGCATTCAGCTAACAGAGTTAAACCATACTTTTGATTGAGCAGATCTGAACACTCTTTCTGTAGAAAATGCAACTGGACATTTGGAGCGCTAAGAGAGTAGTAGTGGAAAAAGGAATATATTCAAATATAAACTACACAGAAGCATTCTGTGAAACTTCTTTCTGATCTGAGCATTTAGCTAACAGAGTTAAACCATACTTTTGATTGAGCAGTTTTGAAACACTCTGTCTGTAGAAAATGCAAGTGTACATTCGGAGCGCTAAGTGGGTAATAATGGAAAAAAGAATATGTTCAAATATAAACTACACAGAAGCATTGTATGAAACTTCTTTCTGTTCTGTGCATTCAACTAACAGAGTTGAACCTTACTTTTGATTGAGCCGTTCTGAAACACTCTTTCTGTAGAAACTGCAATTGGACATGCTGAGCGCTAAGAGGCCTACATTGGGAAAAAGAATATCTTCAAATAAAAACTACACAGATGCATTCTGTGAAACTTATTTCTGATCTGTAAATTCAGTTAACAGAGATAAAACATATTTTTGATTGAGCAGTTATGAAACACTCTTTTTGTAGAAAATGCAAGTGGATATTCGGAGCGCTAAGGGGGTACTAGTGGAAAAAGGAATGTCTTCAAATATAAACTACACAGAATAATTCGGTGAAACTTCTTTCTGATCTGTGCATTCAGCTAACAGAGTTAAACCATACTTTTGATTGGGCAGATCTGAACACTCTTTCTGTAGAAAATGCAACTGGACATTTGGAGCGCTAAGAGCGTAGTAGTGGAAAAAGGAATATATTCAAATATAAACTACACAGAAGCATTCTGTGAAACTTCTTTCTGATCTGAGCATTCAGCTAACAGAGTTAAACCATACTTTTGATTGAGCAGTTTTGAAACACTCTGTCTGTAGAAAATGCAACTGGACATTCGTAGCGCTAAGTGGGTAATAGTGGAAAAAAGAATATGTCCAAATATAAACTATACAGAACCATTGTATGAAACTCCTTTCTCTTCTGTGCATTCAACTAACAGAGTTGAACCTTACTTTTGTTTGAGCCGTTCTGAAACACTCTTTCTGTAGAAACTGCAATTGGACATTCTGAGCGCAAACTGGCCTATATTGGGAAAACGAATGTCTACAAATAAAAACTACACAGAAGAATTGTGTGAAACTTCTTTCTGTTCTGTTTGTTCAACTAAAAGAGTTGAACCTTAGTTTTGATTGAGCCGTTCTGAAACACTCTTTCTGTAGAAAATGCAAGTGGAGATTCGGAGCGCTAAGGGGGTAATAGTGGAAAAAGGAATGTCTCCAAATATAAACTACACAGAATCATTCTGTGAAACTTCCTTCTGATCTGTGCATTCAGCTAACAGAGTTAAACCATACTTTTGATTGAGCAGATCTGAACACTCTTTCTGTAGAAAATGCAACTGGACATTTGGAGCGCTAAGAGCGTAGTAGTGGAAAAAGGAATATATTCAAATATAAACTACACAGAAGCATTCTGTGAAACTTCTTTCTGATCTGAGCATTCAGCTAACAGAGTTAAACCATACTTTTGATTGAGCAGTTTTGAAACACTCTGTCTGTAGAAAATGCAACTGGACATTCGTAGCGCTAAGTGGGTAATAGTGGAAAAAAGAATATGTTCAAATATAAACTACACAGAAGCATTGTATGAAACTACTTTCTGTTCTGTGCATTCAACTAACAGAGTTGAACCTTACTTTTGATTGAGCCGTTCTGAAACACTCTTTCTGTAGAAACTGCAATTGGACATTCTGAGCGCTAAGAGGCCTATATTGGGAAAAAGAATGTCTACAAATAAAAAGTACACAGAAGAATTGTGTGAAACTTCTTTCTGTTCTGTTTGTTCAACTAAAAGATTTGAACCTTAGTTTTGATTGAGCCGTTCTGAAACACTCTTTCTGTAGAAAATGCAAGTGGAGATTCGGAGCGCTAAGAGGGTAATAGTGGAAAAAGGAATGTCTCCAAATATAAACTACACAGAACCATTCTGTGAAACTTCTTTCTGATCTGTGCATTCAGCTAACAGAGTTAAACCATACTTTTGATTGAGCAGATCTGAACACTCTTTCTGTAGAAAATGCAACTGGACATTTGGAGCGCTAAGAGAGTAGTAGTGGAAAAAGGAATATATTCAAATATAAACTACACAGAAGCATTCTGTGAAACATCTTTCTGATCTGAGCATTTAGCTAACAGAGTTAAACCATACTTTTGATTGAGCAGTTTTGAAACACTCTGTCTTTAGAAAATGCAAGTGGACATTCGGAGCGCTAAGTGGGTAATAGTGGAAAAAAGAATATGTTCAAATATAAACTACACAGAAGCATTGTATGAAACTTCTTTCTGTTCTGTGCATTCAACTAACAGAGTTGAACCTTACTTTTGATTGAGCCGTTCTGAAACACTCTTTCTGTAGAAACTGCAATTGGACATGCTAAGCGCTAAGAGGCCTACATTGGGAAAAAGAATATCTTCAAATAAAAACTACACAGATGCATTCTGTGAAACTTATTTCTGATCTGTAAATTCAGTTATCAGAGATAAAACATATTTTTGATTGAGCAGTTATGAAACACTCTTTTTGTAGAAAATGCAAGTGGAGATTCGGAGCGCTAAGATGGTACTAGTGGAAAAAGGAATGTCTTCAAATATAAACTACACAGAATCATTCGGTGAAACTTCTTTCTGATCTGTGCATTCAGCTAACAGAGTTAAACCATACTTTTGATTGGGCAGATCTGAACACTCTTTCTGTAGAAAATGCAACTGGACATTTGGAGCGCTAAGAGAGTAGTAGTGGAAAAAGGAATATATTCAAATATAAACTACACAGAAGCATTCTGTGAAACTTCTTTCTGATCTGAGCATTTAGCTAACAGAGTTAAACCATACTTTTGATTGAGCAGTTTTGAAACACTCTGTCTGTAGAAAATGCAAGTGTACATTCGGAGCGCTAAGTGGGTAATAATGGAAAAAAGAATATGTTCAAATATACACTACACAGAAGCATTGTATGAAACTTCTTTCTGTTCTGTGCATTCAACTAACAGAGTTGAACCTTACTTTTGATTGAGCCGTTCTGAAACACTCTTTCTGTAGAAACTGCAATTGGACATGCTAAGCGCTAAGAGGCCTACATTGGGAAAAAGAATATCTTCAAATAAAAACTACACAGATGCATTCTGTGAAACTTATTTCTGATCTGTAAATTCAGTTAACAGAGATAAAACATATTTTTGATTGAGCAGTTATGAAACACTCTTTTTGTAGAAAATGCAAGTGGAGATTCGGAGCGCTAAGGGGGTACTAGTGGAAAAAGGAATGTCTTCAAATATAAACTACACAGAATCATTCGGTGAAACTTCTTTCTGATCTGTGCATTCAGCTAACAGAGTTAAACCATACTTTTGATTGGGCAGATCTGAACACTCTTTCTGTAGAAAATGCAACTGGACATTTGGAGCGCTAAGAGCGTAGTAGTGGAAAAAGGAATATATTCAAATATAAACTACACAGAAGCATTCTGTGAAACTTCTTTCTGATCTGAGCATTCAGCTAACAGAGTTAAACCATACTTTTGATTGAGCAGTTTTGAAACACTCTGTCTGTAGAAAATGCAACTGGACATTCGTAGCGCTAAGTGGGTAATAGTGGAAAAAAGAATATGTCCAAATATAAACTATACAGAACCATTGTATGAAACTCCTTTCTCTTCTGTGCATTCAACTAACAGAGTTGAACCTTACTTTTGATTGAGCCGTTCTGAAACACTCTTTCTGTAGAAACTGCAATTGGACATTCTGAGCGCAAACTGGCCTATATTGGGAAAAAGAATGTCTACAAATAAAAACTACACAGAAGAATTGTGTGAAACTTCTTTCTGTTCTGTTTGTTCAACTAAAAGAGTTGAACCTTAGTTTTGATTGAGCCGTTCTGAAACACTCTTTCTGTAGAAAATGCAAGTGGAGATTCGGAGCGCTAAGGGGGTAATAGTGGAAAAAGGAATGTCTCCAAATATAAACTACACAGAATCATTCTGTGAAACTTCCTTTTGATCTGTGCATTCAGCTAACAGAGTTAAACCATACTTTTGATTGAGCAGATCTGAACACTCTTTCTGTAGAAAATGCAACTGGACATTTGGAGCGCTAAGAGCGTAGTAGTGGAAAAAGGAATATATTCAAATATAAACTACACAGAAGCATTCTGTGAAACTTCTTTCTGATCTGAGCATTCAGCTAACAGAGTTAAACCATACTTTTGATTGAGCAGTTTTGAAACACTCTGTCTGTAGAAAATGCAACTGGACATTCGTAGCGCTAAGTGGGTAATAGTGGAAAAAAGAATATGTTCAAATATAAACTACACAGAAGCATTGTATGAAACTTCTTTCTGTTCTGTGCATTCAACTAACAGAGTTGAACCTTACTTTTGATTGAGCCGTTCTGAAACACTCTTTCTGTAGAAACTGCAATTGGACATTCTGAGCGCTAAGAGGCCTATATTGGGAAAAAGAATGTCTACAAATAAAAACTACACAGAAGAATTGTGTGAAACTTCTTTCTGTTCTGTTTGTTCAACTAAAAGAGTTGAACCTTAGTTTTGATTGAGCCGTTCTGAAACACTCTTTCTGTAGAAAATGCAAGTGGAGATTCGGAGCGCTAAGAGGGTAATAGTGGAAAAAGGAATGTCTCCAAATATAAACTACACAGAATCATTCTGTGAAACTTCTTTCTGATCTGTGCATTCAGCTAACAGAGTTAAACCATACTTTTGATTGAGCAGATCTGAACACTCTTGCTGTAGAAAATGCAACTGGACATTTGGAGCGCTAAGAGAGTAGTAGTGGAAAAAGGAATATATTCAAATATAAACTACACAGAAGCATTCTGTGAAACTTCTTTCTGATCTGAGCATTCAGCTAACAGAGTTAAACCATACTTTTGATTGAGCAGTTTTGAAACACTCTGTCTGTAGAAAATGCAACTGGACATTCGTAGCGCTAAGAGGGTAATAGTGGAAAAAAGAATATGTTCAAATATAAACTACACAGAAGCATTGTATGAAACTTCTTTCTGTTCTGTGCATTCAACTAACAGATTTGAACCTTACTTTTGATTGAGCCGTTCTGAAACACTCTTTCTGTAGAAACTGCAATTGGACATTCTGAGCGCTAAGAGGCCTCTATTGGGAAAAATAATATCTTCAAATAAAAACTACACAGAAGCATTGTGTGAAACTTATTTCTGATATGTTCATTAAGCTAACAGAGTTAAACCATACTTTTGATTGCGCAGTTCTGAACACTCTTTCTGTAGAAAATGCAAGTGGACATTCGGAGCGCTAAGAGGGTAATAGTGGAAAAAGGAATATATTCAAATATGAACTACACAGTAGCATTCTGTGAAAATTCTTTCTGTTCTGTGCATTCAACTAACAGAGTTGAACCTTACTTTTGATTGAGCCGTTCTGAAACACTCTTTCTGTAGAAACTGCAATTGGACATGCTAAGCGCTAAGAGGCCTACATTGGGAAAAAGAATATCTTCAAATAAAAACTACACAGATGCATTCTGTGAAACTTATTTCTGATCTGTAAATTCAGTTAACAGAGATAAAACATATTTTTGATTGAGCAGTTATGAAACACTCTTTTTGTAGAAAATGCAAGTGGAGATTCGGAGCGCTAAGAGGGTAATAGTGGAAAAAGGAATGTCTTCAAATATAAACTACACAGAATCATTCGGTGAAACTTCTTTCTGATCTGTGCATTCAGCTAACAGAGTTAAACCATACTTTTGATTGAGCAGATCTGAACACTCTTTCTGTAGAAAATGCAACTGGACATTTGGAGCGCTAAGAGCGTTGTAGTGGAAAAAGGAATATATTCAAATATAAACTACACAGAAGCATTCTGTGAAACTTCTTTCTGATCTGAGCATTCAGCTAACAGAGTTAAACCATACTTTTGATTGAGCAGTTTTGAAACACTCTGTCTGTAGAAAATGCAACTGGACATTCGTAGCGCTAAGTGGGTAATAGTGGAAAAAAGAATATGTTCAAATATAAACTACACAGAAGCATTGTATGAAACTTCTTTCTGTTCTGTGCATTCAACTAACAGAGTTGAACCTTACTTTTGATTGAGCCGTTCTGAAACACTCTTTCTGTAGAAACTGCAATTGGACATGCTAAGCGCTAAGAGGCCTACATTGGGAAAAAGAATATCTTCAAATAAAACTACACAGATGCATTCTGTGAAACTTATTTCTGATCTGTAAATTCAGTTAACAGAGATAAAACATATTTTTGATTGAGCAGTTATGAAACACTCTTTTTGTAGAAAATGCAAGTGGAGATTCGGAGCGCTAAGAGGTTACTAGTGGAAAAAGGAATGTCTTCAAATATAAACTACACAGAATCATTTGGTGAAACTTCTTTCTGATCTGTGCATTCAGCTAACAGAGTTAAACCATACTTTTGATTGGGCAGATCTGAACACTCTTTCTGTAGAAAATGCAACTGGACATTTGGAGCGCTAAGAGCGTTGTAGTGGAAAAAGGAATATATTCAAATATAAACTACACAGAAGCATTCTGTGCAACTTCTTTCTGATCTGAGCATTCAGCTAACAGAGTTAAACCATACTTTTGATTGAGCAGTTTTGAAACACTCTGTCTGTAGAAAATGCAACTGGACATTCGTAGCGCTAAGTGGGTAATAGTGGAAAAAAGAATATGTTCAAATATAAACTACACAGAAGCATTGTATGAAACTTCTTTCTGTTCTGTGCATTCAACTAACAGAGTTGAACCTTACTTTTGATTGAGCCGTTCTGAAACACTCTTTCTGTAGAAACTGCAATTGGACATTCTGAGCGCTAAGAGGCCTATATTGGGAAAAAGAATGTCTACAAATAAAAAGTACACAGAAGAATTGTGTGAAACTTCTTTCTGTTCTGTTTGTTCAACTAAAAGATTTGAACCTTAGTTTTGATTGAGCCGTTCTGAAACACTCTTTCTGTAGAAAATGCAAGTGGAGATTCGGAGCGCTAAGAGGGTAATAGTGGAAAAAGGAATGTCTCCAAATATAAACTACACAGAATCATTCTGTGAAACTTCTTTCTGATCTGTGCATTCAGCTAACAGAGTTAAACCATACTTTTGATTGAGCAGATCTGAACACTCTTTCTGTAGAAAATGCAACTGGACATTTGGAGCGCTAAGAGAGTAGTAGTGGAAAAAAGAATATATTCAAATATAAACTACACAGAAGCATTCTGTGAAACATCTTTCTGATCTGAGCATTTAGCTAACAGAGTTAAACCATACTTTTGATTGAGCAGTTTTGAAACACTCTGTCTGTAGAAAATGCAAGTGGACATTCGGAGCGCTAAGTGGGTAATAGTGGAAAAAAGAATATGTTCAAATATAAACTACACAGAAGCATTGTATGAAACTTCTTTCTGTTCTGTGCATTCAACTAACAGAGTTGAACCTTACTTTTGATTGAGCCGTTCTGAAACACTCTTTCTGTAGAAACTGCAATTGGACATGCTAAGCGCTAAGAGGCCTACATTGGGAAAAAGAATATCTTCAAATAAAAACTACACAGATGCATTCTGTGAAACTTATTTCTGATCTGTAAATTCAGTTAACAGAGATAAAACATATTTTTGATTGAGCAGTTATGAAACACTCTTTTTGTAGAAAATGCAAGTGGAGATTCGGAGCGCTAAGGGGGTAATAGTGGAAAAAGGAATGTCTTCAAATATAAACTACACAGAATCATTCGGTGAAACTTCTTTCTGATCTGTGCATTCAGCTAACAGAGTTAAACCATACTTTTGATTGAGCAGATCTGAACACTCTTTCTGTAGAAAATGCAACTGGACATTTGGAGCGCTAAGAGCGTAGTAGTGGAAAAAGGAATATATTCAAATATAAACTACACAGAAGCATTCTGTGAAACTTCTTTCTGATCTGAGCATTCAGCTAACAGAGTTAAACCATACTTTTGATTGAGCAGTTTTGAAACACTCTGTCTGTAGAAAATGCAACTGGACATTCGTAGCGCTAAGTGGGTAATAGTGGAAAAAAGAATATGTTCAAATATAAACTATACAGAAGCATTGTATGAAACTACTTTCTGTTCTGTGCATTCAACTAACAGAGTTGAACCTTACTTTTGATTGAGCCGTTCTGAAACACTCTTTCTGTAGAAACTGCAAATGGACATTCTGAGCGCAAAGAGGCCTATATTGGGAAAAAGAATGTCTACAAATAAAAACTACACAGAAGAATTGTGTGAAACTTCTTTCTGTTCTGTTTGTTCAACTAAAAGAGTTGAACCTTAGTATTGATTGAGCCGTTCTGAAACACTCTTTCTGTAGAAAATGCAAGTGGAGATTCGGAGCGCTAAGGGGGTAATAGTGGAAAAAGGAATGTCTCCAAATATAAACTACACAGAATCATTCTGTGAAACTTCCTTCTGATCTGTGCATTCAGCTAACAGAGTTAAACCATACATTTGATTGAGCAGATCTGAACACTCTTTCTGTAGAAAATGCAACTGGACATTTGGAGCGCTAAGAGCGTAGTAGTGGAAAAAGGAATATATTCAAATATAAACTACACAGAAGCATTCTGTGAAACTTCTTTCTGATCTGAGCATTCAGCTAACAGAGTTAAACCATACTTTTGATTGAGCAGTTTTGAAACACTCTGTCTGTAGAAAATGCAACTGGACATTCGTAGCGCTAAGTGGGTAATAGTGGAAAAAAGAATATGTTCAAATATAAACTACACAGAAGCATTGTATGAAACTTCTTTCTGTTCTGTGCATTCAACTAACAGAGTTGAACCTTACTTTTGATTGAGCCGTTCTGAAACACTCTTTCTGTAGAAACTGCAATTGGACATTCTTAGCGCTAAGAGGCCTATATTGGGAAAAAGAATGTCTACAAATAAAAAGTACACAGAAGAATTGTGTGAAATTTCTTTCTGTTCTGTTTGTTCAACTAAAAGATTTGAACCTTAGTTTTGATTGAGCCGTTCTGAAACACTCTTTCTGTAGAAAATGCAAGTGGAGATTCGGAGCGCTAAGAGGGTAATAGTGGAAAAAGGAATGTCTCCAAATATAAACTACACAGAATCATTCTGTGAAACTTCTTTCTGATCTGTGCATTCAGCTAACAGAGTTAAACCATACTTTTGATTGAGCAGATCTGAACACTCTTTCTGTAGAAAATGCAACTGGACATTTGGAGCGCTAAGAGAGTAGTAGTGGAAAAAGGAATATATTCAAATATAAACTACACAGAAGCATTCTGTGAAACTTCTTTCTGATCTGAGCATTTAGCTAACAGAGTTAAACCATACTTTTGATTGAGCAGTTTTGAAACACTCTGTCTGTAGAAAATGCAAGTGGACATTCGGAGCGCTAAGTGGGTAATAGTGGAAAAAAAAATATGTTCAAATATAAACTACACAGAAGCATTGTATGAAACTTCTTTCTGTTCTGTGCATTCAACTAACAGAGTTGAACCTTACTTTTGATTGAGCCGTTCTGAAACACTCTTTCTGTAGAAACTGCAATTGGACATGCTAAGCGCTAAGAGGCCTACATTGGGAAAAGAATATCTTCAAATAAAAACTACACAGATGCATTCTGTGAAACTTATTTCTGATCTGTAAATTCAGTTAACAGAGATAAAACATATTTTTGATTGAGCAGTTATGAAACACTCTTTTTGTAGAAAATGCAAGTGGAGATTCGGAGCGCTAAGAGGGTACTAGTGGAAAAAGGAATGTCTTCAAATATAAACTACACAGAATCATTCGGTGAAACTTCTTTCTGATCTGTGCATTCAGCTAAAATAGTTAAACCATACTTTTGATTGGGCAGATCTGAACACTCTTTCTGTAGAAAATGCAACTGGACATTTGGAGCGCTAACAGTGTAGTAGTGGAAAAAGGAATATATTCAAATATAAACTACACAGAAGCATTCTGTGAAACTTCTTTCTGATCTGAGCATTCAGCTAACAGAGTTAAACCATACTTTTGATTGAGCAGTTTTGAAACACTCTGTCTGTAGGAAATGCAACTGGACATTCGTAGCGCTAAGTGGGTAATAGTGGAAAAAAGAATATGTTCAAATATAAACTATACAGAAGCACTGTATGAAACTTCTTTCTGTTCTGTGCATTCAACTAACAGAGTTGAACCTTACTTTTGATTGAGCCGTTCTGAAACACTCTTTCTGTAGAAACTGCAATTGGACATTCTGAGCGCAAAGAGGCCTATATTGGGAAAAAGAATGTCTACAAATAAAAACTAAACAGAAGAATTGTGTGAAACTTCTTTCTGTTCTCTTTGTTCAACTAAAAGTGTTGAACCTTAGTTTTGATTGAGCCGTTCTGAAACACTCTTTCTGTAGAAAATGCAAGTGGAGATTCGGAGCGCTAAGGGGGTAATAGTGGAAAAAGGAATGTCTCCAAATATAAACTACACAGAATCATCCTGTGAAACTTCCTTCTGATCTGTGCATTCAGCTAACAGAGTTAAACCATACTTTTGATTGAGCAGATCTGAACACTCTTTCTGTAGAAAATGCAACTGGACATTTGGAGCGCTAAGAGCGTAGTAGTGGAAAAAGGAATATATTCAAATATAAACTACACAGAAGCATTCTGTGAAACTTCTTTCTGATCTGAGCATTCAGCTAACAGAGTTAAACCATACTTTTGATTGAGCAGTTTTGAAACACTCTGTCTGTAGAAAATGCAACTGGACATTCGTAGCGCTAAGTGGGTAATAGTGGAAAAAAGAATATGTTCAAATATAAACTACACAGAAGCATTGTATGAAACTTCTTTCTGTTCTGTGCATTCAACTAACAGAGTTGAACCTTACTTTTGATTGAGCCGTTCTGAAACACTCTTTCTGTAGAAACTGCAATTGGACATTCTGAGCGCTAAGAGGCCTATATTGGGAAAAAAAATGTCTACAAATAAAAAGTACACAGAAGAATTGTGTGAAACTTCTTTCTGTTCTGTTTGTTCAACTAAAAGATTTGAACCTTAGTTTTGATTGAGCCGTTCTGAAACACTCTTTCTGTAGAAAATGCAAGTGTAGATTCGAAGCGCTAAGAGGGTAATAGTGGAAAAAGGAATGTCTCCAAATATAAACTACACAGAATCATTCTGTGAAACTTCTTTCGGATCTGTGCATTCAGCTAACAGAGTTAAACCATACTTTTGATTGAGCAGATCTGAACACTCTTTCTGTAGAAAATGCAACTGGACATTTGGAGCGCTAAGAGAGTAGTAGTGGAAAAAGGAATATATTCAAATATAAACTACACAGAAGCATTCTGTGAAAATTCTTTCTGATCTGAGCATTTAGCTAACAGAGTTAAACCATACTTTTGATTGAGCAGTTTTGAAACACTCTGTCTGTAGAAAATGCAAGTGTACATTCGGAGCGCTAAGTGGGTAATAATGGAAAAAAGAATATGTTCAAATATAAACTACACAGAAGCATTGTATGAAACTTCTTTCTGTTCTGTGCATTCAACTAACAGAGTTGAACCTTACTTTTGATTGAGCCGTTCTGAAACACTCTTTCTGTAGAAACTGCAATTGGACATGCTAAGCGCTAAGAGGCCTACATTGGGAAAAAGAATATCTTCAAATAAAAACTACACAGATGCATTCTGTGAAACTTATTTCTGATCTGTAAATTCAGTTAACAGAGATAAAACATATTTTTGATTGAGCAGTTATGAAACACTCTTTTTGTAGAAAATGCAAGTGGAGATTCGGAGCGCTAAGAGGGTACTAGTGGAAAAAGGAATGTCTTCAAATATAAACTACACAGAATCATTCGGTGAAACTTCTTTCTGATCTGTGCATTCAGCTAACAGAGTTAAACCATACTTTTGATTGGGCAGATCTGAACACTCTTTCTGTAGAAAATGCAACTGGACATTTGGAGCGCTAAGAGCGTAGTAGTGGAAAAAGGAATATATTCAAATATAAACTACACAGAAGCATTCTGTGAAACTTCTTTCTGATCTGAGCATTCAGCTAACAGAGTTAAACCATACTTTTGATTGAGCAGTTTTGAAACACTCTGTCTGTAGAAAATGCAACTATACATTCGTAGCGCTAAGTGGGTAATAGTGGAAAAAAGAATATGTCCAAATATAAACTATACAGAACCATTGTATGAAACTTCTTTCTCTTCTGTGCATTCAACTAACAGAGTTGAACCTTACTTTTGATTGAGCCGTTCTGAAACACTCTTTCTGTAGAAACTGCAATTGGACATTCTGAGCGCAAACTGGCCTATATTGTGAAAAAGAATGTCTACAAATAAAAACTACACAGAAGAATTGTGTGAAACTTCTTTCTGTTCTGTTTGTTCAACTAAAAGAGTTGAACCTTAGTTTTGATTGAGCCGTTCTGAAACACTCTTTCTGTAGAAAATGCAAGTGGAGATTTGGAGCGCTAAGGGGGTAATAGTGGAAAAAGGAATGTCTCCAAATATAAACTACACAGAATCATTCTGTGAAACTTCCTTCTGATCTGTGCATTCAGCTAACAGAGTTAAACCATACTTTTGATTGAGCAGATCTGAACACTCTTTCTGTAGAAAATGCAACTGGACATTTGGAGCGCTAAGAGCGTAGTAGTGGAAAAAGGAATATATTCAAATATAAACTACACAGAAGCATTCTGTGAAACTTCTTTCTGATATGAGCATTCAGCTAACAGAGTTAAACCATACTTTTGATTGAGCAGTTTTGAAACACTCTGTCTGTAGAAAATGCAACTGGACATTCGTAGCGCTAAGTGGGTAATAGTGGAAAAAAGAATATGTTCAAATATAAACTACACAGAAGCATTGTATGAAACTTCTTTCTGTTCTGTGCATTCAACTAACAGAGTTGAACCTTACTTTTGATTGAGCCGTTCTGAAACACTCTTTCTGTAGAAACTGCAATTGGACATTCTGAGCGCTAAGAGGCCTATATTGGGAAAAAGAATGTATACAAATAAAAAGTACACAGAAGAATTGTGTGAAACTTCTTTCTGTTCTGTTTGTTCAACTAAAAGATTTGAACCTTAGTTTTGATTGAGCCGTTCTGAAACACTCTTTCTGTAGAAAATGCAAGTGGAGATTCGGAGCGCTAAGAGGGTAATAGTGGAAAAAGGAATGTCTCCAAATATAAACTACACAGATTCATTCTGTGAAACTTCTTTCTGATCTGTGCATTCAGCTAACAGAGTTAAACCATACTTTTGATTGAGCAGATCTGAACACTCTTTCTGTAGAAAATGCAACTGGACATTTGGAGCGCTAAGAGAGTAGTAGTGGAAAAAGGAATATATTCAAATATAAACTACACAGAAGCATTCTGTGAAACTTCTTTCTGATCTGAGCATTTAGCTAACAGAGTTAAACCATACTTTTGATTGAACAGTTTTGAAACACTCTGTCTGTAGAAAATGCAAGTGGACATTCGGAGCGCTAAGTGGGTAATAGTGGAAAAAAAATATGTTCAAATATAAACTACACAGAAGCATTGTATCAAACTTCTTTCTGTTCTGTGCATTCAACTAACAGAGTTGAACCTTACTTTTGATTGAGCCGTTCTGAAACACTCTTTCTGTAGAAACTGCAATTGGACATTCTGAGCGCAAAGAGGCCTATATTGGGAAAAAGAATGTCTACAAATAAAAACTAAACAGAAGAATTGTGTGAAACTTCTTTCTGTTCTCTTTGTTCAACTAAAAGTGTTGAACCTTAGTTTTGATTGAGCCGTTCTGAAACACTCTTTCTGTAGAAAATGCAAGTGGAGATTCGGAGCGCTAAGGGGGTAATAGTGGAAAAAGGAATGTCTCCAAATATAAACTACACAGAATCATCCTGTGAAACTTCCTTCTGATCTGTGCATTCAGCTAACAGAGTTAAACCATACTTTTGATTGAGCAGATCTGAACACTCTTTCTGTAGAAAATGCAACTGGACATTTGGAGCGCTAAGAGCGTAGTAGTGGAAAAAGGAATATATTCAAATATAAACTACACAGAAGCATTCTGTGAAACTTCTTTCTGATCTGAGCATTCAGCTAACAGAGTTAAACCATACTTTTGATTGAGCAGTTTTGAAACACTCTGTCTGTAGAAAATGCAACTGGACATTCGTAGCGCTAAGTGGGTAATAGTGGAAAAAAGAATATGTTCAAATATAAACTACACAGAAGCATTGTATGAAACTTCTTTCTGTTCTGTGCATTCAACTAACAGAGTTGAACCTTACTTTTGATTGAGCCGTTCTGAAACACTCTTTCTGTAGAAACTGCAATTGGACATTCTGAGCGCTAAGAGGCCTATATTGGGAAAAAAAATGTCTACAAATAAAAAGTACACAGAAGAATTGTGTGAAACTTCTTTCTGTTCTGTTTGTTCAACTAAAAGATTTGAACCTTAGTTTTGATTGAGCCGTTCTGAAACACTCTTTCTGTAGAAAATGCAAGTGTAGATTCGAAGCGCTAAGAGGGTAATAGTGGAAAAAGGAATGTCTCCAAATATAAACTACACAGAATCATTCTGTGAAACTTCTTTCGGATCTGTGCATTCAGCTAACAGAGTTAAACCATACTTTTGATTGAGCAGATCTGAACACTCTGTAGAAAATGCAACTGGACATTTGGAGCGCTAAGAGAGTAGTAGTGGAAAAAGGAATATATTCAAATATAAACTACACAGAAGCATTCTGTGAAAATTCTTTCTGATCTGAGCATTTAGCTAACAGAGTTAAACCATACTTTTGATTGAGCAGTTTTGAAACACTCTGTCTGTAGAAAATGCAAGTGTACATTCGGAGCGCTAAGTGGGTAATAATGGAAAAAAGAATATGTTCAAATATAAACTACACAGAAGCATTGTATGAAACTTCTTTCTGTTCTGTGCATTCAACTAACAGAGTTGAACCTTACTTTTGATTGAGCCGTTCTGAAACACTCTTTCTGTAGAAACTGAAATTGGACATGCTAAGCGCTAAGAGGCCTACATTGGGAAAAAGAATATCTTCAAATAAAAACTACACAGATGCATTCTGTGAAACTTATTTCTGATCTGTAAATTCAGTTAACAGAGATAAAACATATTTTTGATTGAGCAGTTATGAAACACTCTTTTTGTAGAAAATGCAAGTGGAGATTCGGAGCGCTAAGAGGGTACTAGTGGAAAAAGGAATGTCTTCAAATATAAACTACACAGAATCATTCGGTGAAACTTCTTTCTGATCTGTGCATTCAGCTAACAGAGTTAAACCATACTTTTGATTGGGCAGATCTGAACACTCTTTCTGTAGAAAATGCAACTGGACATTTGGAGCGCTAAGAGCGTAGTAGTGGAAAAAGGAATATATTCAAATATAAACTACACAGAAGCATTCTGTGAAACTTCTTTCTGATCTGAGCATTCAGCTAACAGAGTTAAACCATACTTTTGATTGAGCAGTTTTGAAACACTCTGTCTGTAGAAAATGCAACTGGACATTCGTAGCGCTAAGTGGGTAATAGTAGAAAAAAGAATATGTCCAAATATAAACTATACAGAACCATTGTATGAAACTTCTTTCTCTTCTGTGCATTCAACTAACAGAGTTGAACCTTACTTTTGATTGAGCCGTTCTGAAACACTCTTTCTGTAGAAACTGCAATTGGACATTCTGAGCGCAAACTGGCCTATATTGTGAAAAAGAATGTCTACAAATAAAAACTACACAGAAGAATTGTGTGAAACTTCTTTCTGTTCTGTTTGTTCAACTAAAAGAGTTGAACCTTAGTTTTGATTGAGCCGTTCTGAAACACTCTTTCTGTAGAAAATGCAAGTGGAGATTTGGAGCGCTAAGGGGGTAATAGTGGAAAAAGGAATGTCTCCAAATATAAACTACACAGAATCATTCTGTGAAACTTCCTTCTGATCTGTGCATTCAGCTAACAGAGTTAAACCATACTTTTGATTGAGCAGATCTGAACACTCTTTCTGTAGAAAATGCAACTGGACATTTGGAGCGCTAAGAGCGTAGTAGTGGAAAAAGGAATATATTCAAATATAAACTACACAGAAGCATTCTGTGAAACTTCTTTCTGATATGAGCATTCAGCTAACAGAGTTAAACCATACTTTTGATTGAGCAGTTTTGAAACACTCTGTCTGTAGAAAATGCAACTGGACATTCGTAGCGCTAAGTGGGTAATAGTGGAAAAAAGAATATGTTCAAATATAAACTACACAGAAGCATTGTATGAAACTTCTTTCTGTTCTGTGCATTCAACTAACAGAGTTGAACCTTACTTTTGATTGAGCCGTTCTGAAACACTCTTTCTGTAGAAACTGCAATTGGACATTCTGAGCGCTAAGAGGCCTATATTGGGAAAAAGAATGTATACAAATAAAAAGTACACAGAAGAATTGTGTGAAACTTCTTTCTGTTCTGTTTGTTCAACTAAAAGATTTGAACCTTAGTTTTGATTGAGCCGTTCTGAAACACTCTTTCTGTAGAAAATGCAAGTGGAGATTCGGAGCGCTAAGAGGGTAATAGTGGAAAAAGGAATGTCTCCAAATATAAACTACACAGATTCATTCTGTGAAACTTCTTTCTGATCTGTGCATTCAGCTAACAGAGTTAAACCATACTTTTGATTGAGCAGATCTGAACACTCTTTCTGTAGAAAATGCAACTGGACATTTGGAGCGCTAAGAGAGTAGTAGTGGAAAAAGGAATATATTCAAATATAAACTACACAGAAGCATTCTGTGAAACTTCTTTCTGATCTGAGCATTTAGCTAACAGAGTTAAACCATACTTTTGATTGAACAGTTTTGAAACACTCTGTCTGTAGAAAATGCAAGTGGACATTCGGAGCGCTAAGTGGGTAATAGTGGAAAAAAAATATGTTCAAATATAAACTACACAGAAGCATTGTATCAAACTTCTTTCTGTTCTGTGCATTCAACTAACAGAGTTGAACCTTACTTTTGACTGAGCCGTTCTGAAACACTCTTTCTGTAGAAACTGCAATTGGACATGCTAAGCGCTAAGAGGCCTACATTGGGAAAAAGAATATCTTCAAATAAAAACTACACAGAGGCATTCTGTGAAACTTATTTCTGATCTGTAAATTCAGTTAACAGAGATAAAACATATTTTTGATTGAGCAGTTATGAAACACTCTTTTTGTAGAAAATGCAAGTGGAGATTCGGAGCGCTAAGAGGGTACTAGTGGAAAAAGGTATGTCTTCAAATATAAACTACACAGAATCATTCGGTGAAACTTCTTTCTGATCTGTGCATTCAGCTAACAGAGTTAAACCATACTTTTGATTGGGCAGATCTGAACACTCTTTCTGTAGAAAATGCAACTGGACATTTGGAGCGCTAAGAGCGTAGTAGTGGAAAAAGGAATATATTCAAATATAAACTACACAGAAGCATTCTGTGAAACTTCTTTCTGATCTGAGCATTCAGCTAACAGAGTTAAACCATACTTTTGATTGAGCAGTTTTGAAACACTCTGTCTGTAGAAAATGCAACTGGACATTCGTAGCGCTAAGTGGGTAATAGTGGAAAAAAGAATATGTTCAAATATAAACTATACAGAAGCATTGTATGAAACTACTTTCTGTTCTGTGCATTCAACTAACAGAGTTGAACCTTACTTTTGATTGAGCCGTTCTGAAACACTCTTTCTGTAGAAACTGCAAATGGACATTCTGAGCGCAAAGAGGCCTATATTGGGAAAAAGAATGTCTACAAATAAAAACTACACAGAAGAATTGTGTGAAACTTCTTTCTGTTCTGTTTGTTCAACTAAAAGAGTTGAACCTTAGTATTGATTGAGCCGTTCTGAAACACTCTTTCTGTAGAAAATGCAAGTGGAGATTCGGAGCGCTAAGGGGGTAATAGTGGAAAAAGGAATGTCTCCAAATATAAACTACACAGAATCATTCTGTGAAACTTCCTTCTGATCTGTGCATTCAGCTAACAGAGTTAAACCATACATTTGATTGAGCAGATCTGAACACTCTTTCTGTAGAAAATGCAACTGGACATTTGGAGCGCTAAGAGCGTAGTAGTGGAAAAAGGAATATATTCAAATATAAACTACACAGAAGCATTCTGTGAAACTTCTTTCTGATCTGAGCATTCAGCTAACAGAGTTAAACCATACTTTTGATTGAGCAGTTTTGAAACACTCTGTCTGTAGAAAATGCAACTGGACATTCGTAGCGCTAAGTGGGTAATAGTGGAAAAAAGAATATGTTCAAATATAAACTACACAGAAGCATTGTATGAAACTTCTTTCTGTTCTGTGCATTCAACTAACAGAGTTGAACCTTACTTTTGATTGAGCCGTTCTGAAACACTCTTTCTGTAGAAACTGCAATTGGACATTCTGAGCGCTAAGAGGCCTATATTGGGAAAAAGAATGTCTACAAATAAAAAGTACACAGAAGAATTGTGTGAAATTTCTTTCTGTTCTGTTTGTTCAACTATAAGATTTGAACCTTAGTTTTGATTGAGCCGTTCTGAAACACTCTTTCTGTAGAAAATGCAAGTGGAGATTCGGAGCGCTAAGAGGGTAATAGTGGAAAAAGGAATGTCTCCAAATATAAACTACACAGAATCATTCTGTGAAACTTCTTTCTGATCTGTGCATTCAGCTAACAGAGTTAAACCATACTTTTGATTGAGCAGATCTGAACACTCTTTCTGTAGAAAATGCAACTGGACATTTGGAGCGCTAAGAGAGTAGTAGTGGAAAAAGGAATATATTCAAATATAAACTACACAGAAGCATTCTGTGAAACTTCTTTCTGATCTGAGCATTTAGCTAACAGAGTTAAACCATACTTTTGATTGAGCAGTTTTGAAACACTCTGTCTGTAGAAAATGCAAGTGGACATTCGGAGCGCTAAGTGGGTAATAGTGGAAAAAAAAATATGTTCAAATATAAACTACACAGAAGCATTGTATGAAACTTCTTTCTGTTCTGTGCATTCAACTAACAGAGTTGAACCTTACTTTTGATTGAGCCGTTCTGAAACACTCTTTCTGTAGAAACTGCAATTGGACATGCTAAGCGCTAAGAGGCCTACATTGGGAAAAGAATATCTTCAAATAAAAACTACACAGATGCATTCTGTGAAACTTATTTCTGATCTGAAAATTCAGTTAACAGAGATAAAACATATTTTTGATTGAGCAGTTATGAAACACTCTTTTTGTAGAAAATGCAAGTGGAGATTCGGAGCGCTAAGAGGGTACTAGTGGAAAAAGGAATGTCTTCAAATATAAACTACACAGAATCATTCGGTGAAACTTCTTTCTGATCTGTGCATTCAGCTAACAGAGTTAAACCATACTTTTGATTGGGCAGATCTGAACACTCTTTCTGTAGAAAATGCAACTGGACATTTGGAGCGCTAAGAGCGTAGTAGTGGAAAAAGGAATATATTCAAATATAAACTACACAGAAGCATTCTGTGAAACTTCTTTCTGATCTGAGCATTCAGCTAACAGAGTTAAACCATACTTTTGATTGAGCAGTTTTGAAACACTCTGTCTGTAGAAAATGCAACTGGACATTCGTAGCGCTAAGTGGGTAATAGTGGAAAAAAGAATATGTTCAAATATAAACTATACAGAAGCATTGTATGAAACTTCTTTCTGTTCTGTGCATTCAACTAACAGAGTTGAACCTTACTTTTGATTGAGCCGTTCTGAAACACTCTTTCTGTAGAAACTGCAATTGGACATTCTGAGCGCAAAGAGGCCTATATTGGGAAAAAGAATGTCTACAAATAAAAACTACACAGAAGAATTGTGTGAAACTTCTTTCTGTTCTGTTTGTTCAACTAAAAGAGTTGAACCTTAGTATTGATTGAGCCGTTCTGAAACACTCTTTCTGTAGAAAATGCAAGTGGAGATTCGGAGCGCTAAGGGGGTAATAGTGGAAAAAGGAATGTCTCCAAATATAAACTACACAGAATCATTCTGTGAAACTTCCTTCTGATCTGTGCATTCAGCTAACAGAGTTAAACCATACTTTTGATTGAGCAGATCTGAACACTCTTTCTGTAGAAAATGCAACTGGACATTTGGAGCGCTAAGAGCGTAGTAGTGGAAAAAGGAATATATTCAAATATAAACTACACAGAAGCATTCTGTGAAACTTCTTTCTGATCTGAGCATTCAGCTAACAGAGTTAAACCATACTTTTGATTGAGCAGTTTTGAAACACTCTGTCTGTAGAAAATGCAACTGGACATTCGTAGCGCTAAGTGGGTAATAGTGGAAAAAAGAATATGTTCAAATATAAACTACACAGAAGCATTGTATGAAACTTCTTTCTGTTCTGTGCATTCAACTAACAGAGTTGAACCTTACTTTTGATTGAGCCGTTCTGAAACACTCTTTCTGTAGAAACTGCAATTGGACATTCTGAGCGCTAAGAGGCCTATATTGGGAAAAAGAATGTCTACAAATAAAAAGTACACAGAAGAATTGTGTGAAACTTCTTTCTGTTCTGTTTGTTCAACTAAAAGATTTGAACCTTAGTTTTGATTGAGCCGTTCTGAAACACTCTTTCTGTAGAAAATGCAAGTGGAGATTCGGAGCGCTAAGAGGGTAATAGTGGAAAAAGGAATGTCTCCAAATATAAACTACACAGAATCATTCTGTGAAACTTCTTTCTGATCTGTGCATTCAGCTAACAGAGTTAAACCATACTTTTGATTGAGCAGATCTGAACACTCTTTCTGTAGAAAATGCAACTGGACATTTGGAGCGCTAAGAGAGTAGTAGTGGAAAAAGGAATATATTCAAATATAAACTACACAGAAGCATTCTGTGAAACTTCTTTCTGATCTGAGCATTTAGCTAACAGAGTTAAACCATACTTTTGATTAAGCAATTTTGAAACACTCTGTCTGTAGAAAATGCAAGTGGACATTCGGAGCGCTAAGTGGGTAATAGTGGAAAAAAGAATATGTTCAAATATAAACTACACAGAAGCATTGTATGAAACTTCTTTCTGTTCTGTGCATTCAACTAACAGAGTTGAACCTTACTTTTGATTGAGCCGTTCTGAAACACTCTTTCTGTAGAAACTGCAATTGGACATGCTAAGCGCTAAGAGGCCTACATTGGGAAAAAGAATATCTTCAAATAAAAACTACACAGATGCATTCTGTGAAACTTATTTCTGATCTGTAAATTCAGTTAACAGAGATAAAACATATTTTTGATTGAGCAGTTATGAAACACACTTTTTGTAGAAAATGCAAGTGGAGATTCGGAGCGCTAAGAGGGTACTAGTGGAAAAAGGAATGTCTTCAAATATAAACTACACAGAATCATTCGGTGAAACTTCTTTCTGATCTGTGCATTCAGCTAACAGAGTTAAACCATACTTTTGATTGGGCAGATCTGAACACTCTTTCTGTAGAAAATGCAACTGGACATTTGGAGCGCTAAGAGCGTAGTAGTGGAAAATGGAATATATTCAAATATAAACTACACAGAAGCATTCTGTGAAACTGCTTTCTTATCTGAGCATTCAGCTAACAGAGTTAAACCATACTTTTGATTGAGCAGTTTTGAAACACTCTGTCTGTAGAAAATGCAACTGGACATTCGTAGCGCTAAGTGGGTAATAGTGGAAAAAAGAATATGTCCAAATATAAACTATACAGAACCATTGTATGAAACTTCTTTCTGTTCTGTGCATTCAACTAACAGAGTTGAACCTTACTTTTGATTGAGCCGTTCTGAAACACTCTTTCTGTAGAAACTGCAATTGGACATTCTGAGCGCAAACTGGCCTATATTGGGAAAAAGAATGTCTACAAATAAAAACTACACAGAAGAATTGTGTGAAACTTCTTTCTGTTCTGTTTGTTCAACTAAAAGAGTTGAACCTTAGTTTTGATTGAGCCGTTCTGAAACACTCTTTCTGTAGAAAATGCAAGTGGAGATTCGGAGCGCTAAGGGGGTAATAGTGGAAAAAGGAATGTCTCCAAATATAAACTACACAGAATCATTCTGTGAAACTTCCTTCTGATCTGTGCATTCAGCTAACAGAGTTAAACCATACTTTTGATTGAGCAGATCTGAACACTCTTTCTGTAGAAAATGCAACTGGACATTTGGAGCGCTAAGAGCGTAGTAGTGGAAAAAGGAATATATTCAAATATAAACTACACAGAAGCATTCTGTGAAACTTCTTTCTGATATGAGCATTCAGCTAACAGAGTTAAACCATACTTTTGATTGAGCAGTTTTGAAACACTCTGTCTGTAGAAAATGCAACTGGACATTCGTAGCGCTAAGTGGGTAACAGTGGAAAAAAGAATATGTTCAAATATAAACTACACAGAAGCATTGTATGAAACTTCTTTCTGTTCTGTGCATTCAACTAACAGAGTTGAACCTTACTTTTGATTGAGCCGTTCTGAAACACTCTTTCTGTAGAAACTGCAATTGGACATTCTGAGCGCTAAGAGGCCTATATTGGGAAAAAGAATGTCTACAAATAAAAAGTACACAGAAGAATTGTGTGAAACTTCTTTCTGTTCTGTTTGTTCAACTAAAAGATTTGAACCTTAGTTTTGATTGAGCCGTTCTGAAACACTCTTTCTGTAGAAAATGCAAGTGGAGATTCGGAGCGCTAAGAGGGTAATAGTGGAAAAAGGAATGTCTCCAAATATAAACTACACAGAATCATTCTGTGAAACTTCTTTCTGATCTGTGCATTCAGCTAACAGAGTTAAACCATACTTTTGATTGAGCAGATCTGAACACTCTTTCTGTAGAAAATGCAACTGGACATTTGGAGCGCTTAGAGAGTAGTAGTGGAAAAAGGAATATATTCAAATATAAACTACACAGAAGCATTCTGTGAAACTTCTTTCTGATCTGAGCATTTAGCTAACAGAGTTAAACCATACTTTTGATTGAGCAGTTTTGAAACACTCTGTCTGTAGTAAATGCAAGTGGACATTCGGAGCGCTAAGTGGGTAATAGTGGAAAAAAGAATATGTTCAAATATAAACTACACAGAAGCATTGTATGAAACTTCTTTCTGTTCTGTGCATTCAACTTACAGAGTTGAACCTTACTTTTGACTGAGCCGTTCTGAAACACTCTTTCTGTAGAAACTGCAATTGGACATGCTAAGCGCTAAGAGGCCTACATTGGGAAAAAGAATATCTTCAAATAAAAACTACACAGAGGCATTCTGTGAAACTTATTTCTGATCTGTAAATTCAGTTAACAGAGATAAAACATATTTTTGATTGAGCAGTTATGAAACACTCTTTTTGTAGAAAATGCAAGTGGAGATTCGGAGCGCTAAGAGGGTACTAGTGGAAAAAGGAATGTCTTCAAATATAAACTACACAGAATCATTCGGTGAAACTTCTTTCTGATCTGTGCATTCAGCTAACAGAGTTAAACCATACTTTTGACTGGGCAGATCTGAACACTCTTTCTGTAGAAAATGCAACTGGACATTTGGAGCGCTAAGAGCGTAGTAGTGGAAAAAGGAATATATTCAAATATAAACTACACAGAAGCATTCTGTGAAACTTCTTTCTGATCTGAGCATTCAGCTAACAGAGTTAAACCATACTTTTGATTGAGCAGTTTTGAGACACTCTGTCTGTAGAAAATGCAACTGGACATTCGTAGCGCTAAGTGGGTAATAGTGGAAAAAAGAATATGTTCAAATATAAACTATACAGAAGCATTGTATGAAACTTCTTTCTGTTCTGTGCATTCAACTAACAGAGTTGAACCTTACTTTTGATTGAGCCGTTCTGAAACACTCTTTCTGTAGAAACTGCAATTGGACATTCTGAGCGCAAAGAGGCCTATATTGGGAAAAAGAATGTCTACAAATAAAAACTACACAGAAGAATTGTGTGAAACTTCTTTCTGTTCTGTTTGTTCAACTAAAAGAGTTGAACCTTAGTATTGATTGAGCCGTTTTGAAACACTCTTTCTGTAGAAAATGCAAGTGGAGATTCGGAGCGCTAAGGGGGTAATAGTGGAAAAAGGAATGTCTCCAAATATAAACTACACAGAATCATTCTGTGAAACTTCCTTCTGATCTGTGCATTCAGCTAACAGAGTTAAACCATACTTTTGATTGAGCAGATCTGAACACTCTTTCTGTAGAAAATGCAACTGGACATTTGGAGCGCTAAGAGCGTAGTAGTGGAAAAAGGAATATATTCAAATATAAACTACACAGAAGCATTCTGTGAAACTTCTTTCTGATCTGAGCATTCAGCTAACAGAGTTAAACCATACTTTTGATTGAGCAGTTTTGAAACACTCTGTCTGTAGAAAATGCAACTGGACATTCGTAGCGCTAAGTGGGTAATAGTGGAAAAAAGAATATGTTCAAATATAAACTACACAGAAGCATTGTATGAAACTTCTTTCTGTTCTGTGCATTCAACTAACAGATTTGAACCTTACTTTTGATTGAGCCGTTCTGAAACACTCTTTCTGTAGAAACTGCAATTGGACATTCTGAGCGCTAAGAGGCCTATATTGGGAAAAAGAATGTCTACAAATAAAAAGTACACAGAAGAATTGTGTGAAACTTCTTTCTGTTCTGTTTGTTCAACTAAAAGATTTGAACCTTAGTTTTGATTGAGCCGTTCTGAAACACTCTTTCTGTAGAAAATGCAAGTGGAGATTCGGAGCGCTAAGAGGGTAATAGTGGAAAAAGGAATGTCTCCAAATATAAACTACACAGAATCATTCTGTGAAACTTCTTTCTGATCTGTGCATTCAGCTAACAGAGTTAAACCATACTTTTGATTGAGCAGATCTGAACACTCTTTCTGTAGAAAATGCAACTGGACATTTGGAGCGCTTAGAGAGTAGTAGTGGAAAAAGGAATATATTCAAATATAAACTACACAGAAGCATTCTGTGAAACTTCTTTCTGATCTGAGCATTTAGCTAACAGAGTTAAACCATACTTTTGATTGAGCAGTTTTGAAACACTCTGTCTGTAGAAAATGCAAGTGGACATTCGGAGCGCTAAGTGGGTAATAGTGGAAAAAAGAATATGTTCAAATATAAACTACACAGAAGCATTGTATGAAACTTCTTTCTGTTCTGTGCATTCAACTTACAGAGTTGAACCTTACTTTTGACTGAGCCGTTCTGAAACACTCTTTTTGTAGAAACTGCAATTGGACATGCTAAGCGCTAAGAGGCCTACATTGGGAAAAAGAATATCTTCAAATAAAAACTACACAGAGGCATTCTGTGAAACTTATTTCTGATCTGTAAATTCAGTTAACAGAGATAAAATATATTTTTGATTGAGCAGTTATGAAACACTCTTTTTGTAGAAAATGCAAGTGGAGATTCGGAGCGCTAAGAGGGTACTAGTGGAAAAAGGAATGTCTTCAAATATAAACTACACAGAATCATTCGGTGAAACTTCTTTCTGATCTGTGCATTCAGCTAACAGAGTTAAACCATACTTTTGATTGGGCAGATCTGAACACTCTTTCTGTAGAAAATGCAACTGGACATTTGGAGCGCTAAGAGCGTAGTAGTGGAAAAAGGAATATATTCAAATATAAACTACACAGAAGCATTCTGTGAAACTTCTTTCTGATCTGAGCATTCAGCTAACAGAGTTAAACCATACTTTTGATTGAGCAGTTTTGAAACACTCTGTCTGTAGAAAATGTAACTGGACATTCGTAGCGCTAAGTGGGTATTAGTGGAAAAAAGAATATGTTCAAATATAAACTATACAGAAGCATTGTATGAAACTTCTTTCTGTTCTGTGCATTCAACTAACAGAGTTGAACCTTACTTTTGATTGAGCCGTTCTGAAACACTCTTTCTGTAGAAACTGCAAATGGACATTCTGAGCGCAAAGAGGCCTATATTGGGAAAAAGAATGTCTACAAATAAAAACTACACAGAAGAATTGTGTGAAACTTCTTTCTGTTCTGTTTGTTCAACTAAAAGAGTTGTACCTTAGTATTGATTGAGCCGTTCTGAAACACTCTTTCTGTAGAAAATGCAAGTGGAGATTCGGAGCGCTAAGGGGGTAATAGTGGAAAAAGGAATGTCTCCAAATATAAACTACACAGAATCATTCTGTGAAACTTCCTTCTGATCTGTGCATTCAGCTAACAGAGTTAAACCATACTTTTGATTGAGCAGATCTGAACACTCTTTCTGTAGAAAATGCAACTGGACATTTGGAGCGCTAAGAGCGTAGTAGTGGAAAAAGGAATATATTCAAATATAAACTACACAGAAGCATTCTGTGAAACTTCTTTCTGATCTGAGCATTCAGCTAACAGAGTTAAACCATACTTTTGATTGAGCAGTTTTGAAACACTCTGTCTGTAGAAAATGCAACTGGACATTCGTAGCGCTAAGTGGGTAATAGTGGAAAAAAGAATATGTTCAAATATAAACTACACAGAAGCATTGTATGAAACTTCTTTCTGTTCTGTGCATTCAACTAACAGAGTTGAACCTTACTTTTGATTGAGCCGTTCTGAAACACTCTTTCTGTAGAAACTGCAATTGGACATTCTGAGCGCTAAGAGGCCTATATTGGGAAAAAGAATGTCTACAAATAAAAAGTACACAGAAGAATTGTGTGAAACTTCTTTCTGTTCTGTTTGTTCAACTAAAAGATTTGAACCTTAGTTTTGATTGAGCCGTTCTGAAACACTCTTTCTGTAGAAAATGCAAGTGGAGATTCGGAGCGCTAAGAGGGTAATAGTGGAAAAAGGAATGTCTCCAAATATAAACTACACAGAATCATTCTGTGAAACTTCTTTCTGATCTGTGCATTCATCTAACAGAGTTAAACCATACTTTTGATTGAGCAGATCTGAACACTCTTTCTGTAGAAAATGCAACTGGACATTTGGAGAGCTAAGAGAGTAGTAGTGGAAAAAGGAATATATTCAAATATAAACTACACAGAAGCATTCTGTGAAACTTCTTTCTGATCTGAGCATTTAGCTAACAGAATTAAACCATACTTTTGATTGAGCAGTTTTGAAACACTCTGTCTGTAGAAAATGCAAGTGGACATTCGGAGCGCTAAGTGGGTAATAGTGGAAAAAAGAATATGTTCAAATATAAACTACACAGAAGCATTGTATGAAACTTCTTTCTGTTCTGTGCATTCAACTAACAGAGTTGAACCTTACTTTTGATTGAGCCGTTCTGAAACACTCTTTCTGTAGAAACTGCAATTGTACATGCTAAGCGCTAAGAGGCCTACATTGGGAAAAAGAATATCTTCAAATAAAAACTACACAGATGCATTCTGTGAAACTTATTTCTGATCTGTAAATTCAGTTAACAGAGATAAAACATATTTTTGATTGAGCAGTTATGAAACACTCTTTTTGTAGAAAATGCAAGTGGAGATTCGGAGCGCTAAGAGGGTACTAGTGGAAAAAGGAATGTCTTCAAATATAAACTACACAGAATCATTCGGTGAAACTTCTTTCTGATCTGTGCATTCAGCTAACAGAGTTAAACCATACTTTTGATTGGGCAGATCTGAACACTCTTTCTGTAGAAAATGCAACTGGACATTTGGAGCGCTAAGAGCGTAGTAGTGGAAAAAGGAATATATTCAAATATAAACTACACAGAAGCATTCTGTGAAACTTCTTTCTGATCTGAGCATTCAGCTAACAGAGTTAAACCATACTTTTGATTGAGCAGTTTTGAAACACTCTGTCTGTAGAAAATGCAACTGGACATTCGTAGCGCTAAGTGGGTAATAGTGGAAAAAAGAATATGTTCAAATATAAACTATACAGAAGCATTGTATGAAACTTCTTTCTGTTCTGTGCATTCAACTAACAGAGTTGAACCTTACTTTTGATTGAGCCGTTCTGAAACACTCTTTCTGTAGAAACTGCAATTGGACATTCTGAGCGCAAAGAGGCCTATATTGGGAAAAAGAATGTCTACAAATAAAAACTACACAGAAGAATTGTGTGAAACTTCTTTCTGTTCTGTTTGTTCAACTAAAAGAGTTGAACCTTAGTATTGATTGAGCCGTTCTGAAACACTCTTTCTGTAGAAAATGCAAGTGGAGATTCGGAGCGCTAAGGGGGTAATAGTGGAAAAAGGAATGTCTCCAAATATAAACTACACAGAATCATTCTGTGAAACTTCCTTCTGATCTGTGCATTCAGCTAACAGAGTTAAACCATACTTTTGATTGAGCAGATCTGAACACTCTTTCTGTAGAAAATGCAACTGGACATTTGGAGCGCTAAGAGCGTAGTAGTGGAAAAAGGAATATATTCAAATATAAACTACACAGAAGCATTCTGTGAAACTTCTTTCTGATCTGAGCATTCAGCTAACAGAGTTAAACCATACTTTTGATTGAGCAGTTTTGAAACACTCTGTCTGTAGAAAATGCAACTGGACATTCGTAGCGCTAAGTGGGTAATAGTGGAAAAAAGAATATGTTCAAATATAAACTACACAGAAGCATTGTATGAAACTTCTTTCTGTTCTGTGCATTCAACTAACAGAGTTGAACCTTACTTTTGATTGAGCCGTTCTGAAACACTCTTTCTGTAGAAACTGCAATTGGACATTCTGAGCGCTAAGAGGCCTATATTGGGAAAAAGAATGTCTACAAATAAAAAGTACACAGAAGAATTGTGTGAAACTTCTTTCTGTTCTGTTTGTTCAACTAAAAGATTTGAACCTTAGTTTTGATTGAGCCGTTCTGAAACACTCTTTCTGTAGAAAATGCAAGTGGAGATTCGGAGCGCTAAGAGGGTAATAGTGGAAAAAGGAATGTCTCCAAATATAAACTACACAGAATCATTCTGTGAAACTTCTTTCTGATCTGTGCATTCATCTAACAGAGTTAAACCATACTTTTGATTGAGCAGATCTGAACACTCTTTCTGTAGAAAATGCAACTGGACATTTGGAGAGCTAAGAGAGTAGTAGTGGAAAAAGGAATATATTCAAATATAAACTACACAGAAGCATTCTGTGAAACTTCTTTCTGATCTGAGCATTTAGCTAACAGAATTAAACCATACTTTTGATTGAGCAGTTTTGAAACACTCTGTCTGTAGAAAATGCAAGTGGACATTCGGAGCGCTAAGTGGGTAATAGTGGAAAAAAGAATATGTTCAAATATAAACTACACAGAAGCATTGTATGAAACTTCTTTCTGTTCTGTGCATTCAACTAACAGAGTTGAACCTTACTTTTGATTGAGCCGTTCTGAAACACTCTTTCTGTAGAAACTGCAATTGTACATGCTAAGCGCTAAGAGGCCTACATTGGGAAAAAGAATATCTTCAAATAAAAACTACACAGATGCATTCTGTGAAACTTATTTCTGATCTGTAAATTCAGTTAACAGAGATAAAACATATTTTTGATTGAGCAGTTATGAAACACTCTTTTTGTAGAAAATGCAAGTGGAGATTCGGAGCGCTAAGAGGGTACTAGTGGAAAAAGGAATGTCTTCAAATATAAACTACACAGAATCATTCGGTGAAACTTCTTTCTGATCTGTGCATTCAGCTAACAGAGTTAAACCATACTTTTGATTGGGCAGATCTGAACACTCTTTCTGTAGAAAATGCAACTGGACATTTGGAGCGCTAAGAGCGTAGTAGTGGAAAAAGGAATATATTCAAATATAAACTACACAGAAGCATTCTGTGAAACTTCTTTCTGATCTGAGCATTCAGCTAACAGAGTTAAACCATACTTTTGATTGAGCAGTTTTGAAACACTCTGTCTGTAGAAAATGCAACTGGACATTCGTAGCGCTAAGTGGGTAATAGTGGAAAAAAGAATATGTTCAAATATAAACTATACAGAAGCATTGTATGAAACTTCTTTCTGTTCTGTGCATTCAACTAACAGAGTTGAACCTTACTTTTGATTGAGCCGTTCTGAAACACTCTTTCTGTAGAAACTGCAATTGGACATTCTGAGCGCAAAGAGGCCTATATTGGGAAAAAGAATGTCTACAAATAAAAACTACACAGAAGAATTGTGTGAAACTTCTTTCTGTTCTGTTTGTTCAACTAAAAGAGTTGAACCTTAGTATTGATTGAGCCGTTCTGAAACACTCTTTCTGTAGAAAATGCAAGTGGAGATTCGGAGCGCTAAGGGGGTAATAGTGGAAAAAGGAATGTCTCCAAATATAAACTACACAGAATCATTCTGTGAAACTTCCTTCTGATCTGTGCATTCAGCTAACAGAGTTAAACCATACTTTTGATTGAGCAGATCTGAACACTCTTTCTGTAGAAAATGCAACTGGACATTTGGAGCGCTAAGAGCGTAGTAGTGGAAAAAGGAATATATTCAAATATAAACTACACAGAAGCATTCTGTGAAACTTCTTTCTGATCTGAGCATTCAGCTAACAGAGTTAAACCATACTTTTGATTGAGCAGTTTTGAAACACTCTGTCTGTAGAAAATGCAACTGGACATTCGTAGCGCTAAGTGGGTAATAGTGGAAAAAAGAATATGTTCAAATATAAACTACACAGAAGCATTGTATGAAACTTCTTTCTGTTCTGTGCATTCAACTAACAGAGTTGAACCTTACTTTTGATTGAGCCGTTCTGAAACACTCTTTCTGTAGAAACTGCAATTGGACATTCTGAGCGCAAAGAGGCCTATATTGGGAAAAAGAATGTCTACAAATAAAAACTACACAGAAGAATTGTGTGAAACTTCTTTCTGTTCTGTTTGTTCAACTAAAAGAGTTGAACCTTAGTTTTGATTGAGCCGTTCTGAAACACTCTTTCTGTAGAAAATGCAAGTGGAGATTCGGAGCGCTAAGGGGGTAATAGTGGAAAAAGGAATGTCTCCAAATATAAACTACACAGAAACATTCTGTGAAACTTCCTTCTGATCTGTGCATTCAGCTAACAGAGTTAAACCATACTTTTGATTGAGCAGATCTGAACACTCTTTCTGTAGAAAATGCAACTGGACATTTGGAGCGCTAAGAGCGTAGTAGTGGAAAAAGGAATATATTCAAATATAAACTACACAGAAGCATTCTGTGAAACTTCTTTCTGATCTGAGCATTCAGCTAACAGAGTTAAACAATACATTTGATTGAGCAGTTTTGAAACACTCTGTCTGTAGAAAATGCAACTGGACATTCGTAGCGCTAAGTGGGTAATAGTGGAAAAAAGAATATGTTCAAATACAAACTACACAGAAGCATTGTATGAAACTTCTTTCTGTTCTGTGCATTCAACTAACAGAGTTGAACCTTACTTTTGATTGAGCCGTTCTGAAACACTCTTTCTGTAGAAACTGCAATTGGACATTCTGAGGGCTAAGAGGCCTATATTGGGAAAAAGAATGTCTACAAATAAAAAGTACACAGAAGAATTGTGTGAAACTTCTTTCTGTTCTGTTTGTTCAACTAAAAGATTTGAACCTTAGTTTTGATTGAGCCGTTCTGAAACACTCTTTCCGTAGAAAATGCAAGTGGAGATTCGGAGCGCTAAGAAGGTAATAGTGGAAAAAGGAATGTCTCCAAATATAAACTACACAGAATCATTCTGTGAAATTTCTTTCTGATCTGTGCATTCAGCTAACAGAGTTAAACCATACATTTGATTGAGCAGATCTGAACACTCTTTCTGTAGAAAATACAACTGGACATTTGGAGCGCTAATGAGTAGTAGTGGAAAAAGGAATATATTCAAATATAAACTACACAGAAGCATTCTGTGAAACTTCTTTCTGGTCTGAGCATTTAGCTAACAGAGTTAAACCATACTTTTGATTGAGCAGTTTTGAAACACTCTGTCTGTAGAAAATGCACCTGGACATTCGTAGCGCTAAGTGGGTAAGAGTGGAAAAAAGAATATGTTCAAATATAAACTACACAGAAGCATTGTATGAAACTTCTTTCTGTTCTGTGCATTCAACTAACAGAGTTTAACCTTACTTTTGATTGAGCCTTTCTGAAACACTCTTTCTGTAGAAACTGCAATTGGACATTCTGAGCGCTAAGAGGCCTCTATTGGGAAAAATAATATCTTCAAATAAAAACTACACAGAAGCATTGTGTGAAATTTATTTCTGATATGTTCATTAAGCTAACAGAGTTAAACCATACTTTTGATTGCGCAGTTCTGAACACTCTTTCTGTAGAAAATGCAAGTGGACATTCGGAGCGCTAAGAGGGTAATAGTGGAAAAAGGAATATATTCAAATACAAACTACACAGTAGCATTCTGTGAAAATTCTTTCTGTTCTGTGCATTCAACTAACAGATTTGAACCTTACTTTTGATTGAGCCGTTCTGAAACACTCTTTCTGTAGAAACTGCAATTGGACATGCTAAGCGCTAAGAGGCCTACATTGGGAAAAAGAATATCTTCAAATAAAAACTACACAGATGCATTCTGTGAAACTTATTTCTGATCTGTAAATTCAGTTAACAGGGATAAAACATATTTTTGATTGAGCAGTTATGAAACACTCTTTTTGTAGAAAATGCAAGTGGAGGTTCGGAGCGCTAAGTGGGTACTAGTGGAAAAAGGAATGTCTTCAAATATAAACTACACAGAATCATTCGGTGAAACTTCCTTCTGATCTGTGCATTCAGCTAACAGAGTTAAACCATACTTTTGATTGAGTAGATCTGAACACTCTTTCTGTAGAAAATGCAACTGGACATTTGGAGCGCTAAGAGCGTAGTAGTGGAAAAAGGAATATATTCAAATATAAACTACACAGAAGCATTCTGTGAAACTTCTTTCTGACCTGAGCATTCAGCTAACAGAGTTAAACCATACTTTTGATTGAGCAGTTTTGAAACACTCTGTCTGTAGAAAATGCAACTGGACATTCGTAGCGCTAAGTGGGTAATAGTGGAAAAAAGAATATGTTCAAATATAAACTACACAGAAGCATTGTATGAAACTTCTTTCTGTTCTGTGCATTCAACTAACAGAGTTGAACCTTACTTTTGATTGAGCCGTTCTGAAACACTCTTTCTATAGAAACTGCAATTGGACATTCTGAGCGCTAAGAGGCCTATATTGGGAAAAAGAATGTCTACAAATAAAAACTACACAGAAGAATTGTGTGAAACTACTTTCTGTTCTGTTTGTTCAACTAAAAGAGTTGAACCTTAGTTTTGATTGAGCCGTTCTGAAACACTCTTTCTGTAGAAAATGCAAGTGGAGATTCGGAGCGCTAAGGGGGTAATAGTTCAAAAAGTAATGTCTCCAAATATAAACTACACAGAATCATTCTGTGAAACATCTTTCTGATCTGTGCATTCAGCTAACAGAGTTAAACCATACTTTGGATTGAGCAGATCTGAACACTCTTTCTGTAGAAAATGCAACTGGACATTTGGAGCGCTAAGAGAGTAGTAGTGGAAAAAGGAATATATTCAAATATAAACTACACAGAAGCATTCTGTGAAACTTCTTTCTGATCTGAGCATTCAGCTAACAGAGTTAAACCATACTTTTGATTGAGCAGTTTTGAAACACTCTGTCTGTAGAAAATGCAACTGGACATTCGTAGCGCTAAGTGGGTAATAGTGGAAAAAAGAATATGTTCAAATATAAACTACACAGAAGCATTGTATGAAACATCTTTCTGTTCTGTGCATTCAACTAACAGAGTTGAACCTTACTTTTGATTGAGCCTTTCTGAAACACTCTTTCTGTAGAAACTGCAATTTTACATTCTGAGCGCTAAGAGGCCTCTATTGGGAAAAATAATATCTTCAAATAAAAACTACACAGAAGCATTGTGTGAAATTTATTTCTGATATGTTCATTAAGCTAACAGAGTTAAACCATACTTTTGGTTGCGCAGTTCTGAACACTCTTTCTGTAGAAAATGCAAGTGGACATTCGGAGCGCTAAGAGGGTACTAGTGGAAAAAGGAATATATTCAAATATAAACTACACAGTAGCATTCTGTGAAAAATCTTTCTGTTCTGTGCATTCAACTAACAGAGTTGAACCTTACTTTTGATTGAGCCGTTCTGAAACACTCTTTCTGTAGAAACTGCAATTGGACATGCTAAGCGCTAAGAGGCCTACATTGGGAAAAACTATATCTTCAAATAAAAACTACACAGATGCATTCTGTGAAACTTATTTCTGATCTGTAAATTCAGTTAACAGAGATAAAACATATTTTTGATTGAGCAGTTATGAAACACTCTTTTTGTAAAAAATGCAAGTGGAGATTCGGAGCGCTAAGAGGGTACTAGTGGAATAAGGAATGTCTTCAAATATAAACTACACAGAATCATTCGGTGAAACTTCTTTCTGATCTGTGCATTCAGCTAACAGAGTTAAACCATACTTTTGATTGAGCAGATCTGAACTCTCTTTCTGTAGAAAATGCAACTGGACATTTGGAGCGCTAAGAGCGTAGTAGTGGAAAAAGGAATATATTCAAATATAAACTACACAGAAGCATTCTGTGAAACTTCTTTCTGATCTGAGCATTCAGATAACAGAGTTAAACCATACTTTTGATTGAGCAGTTTTGAAACACTCTGTCTGTAGAAAATGCAACTGGACATTCGTAGCGCTAAGTGGGTAATAGTGGAAAAAAGAATATGTTCAAATATAAACTACACAGAAGCATTGTATGAAACTTCTTTCTGTTCTGTGCATTCAACTAACAGAGTTGAACCTTACTTTTGATTGAGCCGTTCTGAAACACTCTTTCTGTAGAAACTGCAATTGGACATTCTGAGCGCAAAGAGGCCTATATTGGGAAAAAGAATGTCTACAAATAAAAACTACACAGAAGAATTGTGTGAAACTTCTTTCTGTTCTGTTTGTTCAACTAAAAGAGTTGAACATTAGTTTTGATTGAGCCGTTCTGAAACACTCTTTCTGTAGAAAATGCAAGTGGAGATTCGGAGCGCTAAGGGGGTAATAGTGGAAAAAGGAATGTCTCCAAATATAAACTACACAGAATCATTCTGTGAAACTTCTTTCTGATCTGTGCATTCAGCTAACAGAGTTAAACCATACTTTTGATTGAGCAGATCTGAACACTCTTTCTGTAGAAAATGCAAGTGGACATTTGGAGCGCTAAGAGAGTAGTAGTGGAAAAAGGAATATATTCAAATATAAACTACACAGAAGCATTCTGTGAAACTTCTTTCTGTTCTGTGCATTCAACTAACAGAGTTGAACCTTACTTTTGATTGAGCCGTTCTGAAACACTCTTTCTGTAGAAACTGCAATTGGACATTCTGAGCGCTAAGAGGCCTCTATTGGGAAAAATAATATCTTCAAATAAAAACTACACAGAAGCATTGTGTGAAACTTATTTCTGATATGTTCATTAAGCTAACAGAGTTAAACCATACTTTTGATTGCGCAGTTCTGAACACTCTTTCTGTAGAAAATGCAAGTGGACATTCGGAGCGCTAAGAGGGTAATAGTGGAAAAAGAATATATTCAAATATAAACTACACAGTAGCATTCTGTGAAAATTCTTTCTGTTCTGTGCATTCAACTAACAGAGTTGAACCTTACTTTTGATTGAGCCGTTCTGAAACACTCTTTCTGTAGAAACTGCAATTGGACATGCTAAGCGCTAAGAGGCCTACATTGGGAAAAAGAATATCTTCAAATAAAAACTACACAGATGCATTCTGTGAAACTTATTTCTGATCTGTAAATTCAGTTAACAGAGATAAAACATATTTTTGATTGAGCAGTTATGAAACACTCTTTTTGTAGAAAATGCAAGTGGAGATTCGGAGCGCTAAGAGGGTACTAGTGGAAAAAGGAATGTCTTCAAATATAAACTACACAGAATCATTCGGTGAAACTTCTTTCTGATCTGTGCATTCAGCTAACAGAGTTAAACCATACTTTTGATTGAGCAGATCTGAACACACTTTCTGTAGAAAATGCAACTGGACATTTGGAGCGCTAAGAGCGTAGTAGTGGAAAAAGGAGTATATTCAAATATAAACTACACAGAAGCATTCTGTGAAACTTCATTCTGATCTGAGCATTCAGCTAACAGAGTTAAACCATACTTTTGATTGAGCAGTTTTGAAACACTCTGTCTGTAGAAAATGCAACTGGACATTCGTAGCGCTAAGTGGGTAATAGTGGAAAAAAGAATATGTTCAAATATAAACTACACAGAAGCATTGTATGAAACTTCTTTCTGTTCTGTGCATGCAACTAACAGAGTTGAACCTTACTTTTGTTTGAGCCGTTCTGAAACACTCTTTCTGTAGAAACTGCAATTGGACATTCTGAGCGCAAAGAGGCCTATATTGGGAAAAAGAATGTCTACAAATAAAAACTACACAGAAGTATTGTGTGAAACTTCTTTCTGTTCTCTTTGTTCAACTAAAAGACTTGAACCTTAGTTTTGATTGAGCCGTTCTGAAACACTCTTTCTGTAGAAAATGCAAGTGGAGATTCGGAGCGGTAAGGGGGTAATAGTGGAAAAAGGAATGTCTCCAAATATAAACTACACAGAATCATTCTGTGAAACTTCTTTCTGATCTGTGCATTCAGCTAACAGAGTTAAACCATACTTTTGATTGAGCAGATCTGAACACACTTTCTGTAGATAATGCAACTGGACATTTGGAGCGCTAAGAGAGTAGTAGTGTCAAAAGGAATATATTCAAATATAAACTACACAGAAGCATTCTGTGAAACTTCTTTCTGATCTGAGCATTCACCTAACAGAGTTAAACCATACTTTTGATTGAGCAGTTTTGAAACACTCTGTCTGTAGAAAATGCAACTGGACATTCGTAGCGCTAAGTGGGTAATAGTGGAAAAAAGAATATGTTCAAATATAAACTACACAGAAGCATTGTATGAAACTTCTTTCTGTTCTGTGCATTCAACTAACAGAGTTGAACCTTACATTTGATTGAGCCTTTCTGAAACACTCTTTCTGTAGAAACTGCAATTGGACATTCTGAGCGCTAAGAGGCCTCTATTGGGAAAAATAATATCTTCAAATAAAAACTACACAGAAGCATTGTGTGAAATTTATTTCTGATATGTTCATTAAGCTAACAGAGTTAAACCATACTTTTGATTGCGCAGTTCTGAACACTCTTTCTGTAGAAAATGCAAGTGGACATTCGGAGCGCTAAGAGGGTAATAGTGGAAAAAGGGATATATTCAAATATAAACTACACAGTAGCATTCTGTGAAAAATCTTTGTGTTCTGTGCATTCAACTAACAGGGTTGAACCTTACTTTTGATTGAGCCGTTCTGAAACACTCTTTCTGTAGAAACTGCAATTGGACATGCTAAGCGCTAAGAGGCCTACATTGGGAAAAAGAATATTTTCAAATAAAAACTACACAGATGCATTCTGTGAAACTTATTTCTCATCTGTAAATTCAGTTAACAGAGATAAAACATATTTTTGATTGAGCAGTTATAAAACACTCTTTTTGTAGAAAATGCAAGTGGAGATTCGGAGCGCTAAGAGGGTACTAGTGGAATAAGGAATGTCTTCAAATATAAACTACACAGAATCATTCGGTGAAACTTCTTTCTGATCTGTGCATTCAGCTAACAGAGTGAAACCATACTTTTGATTGAGCAGATCTGAACTCTCTTTCTGTAGAAAATGCAACTGGACATTTGGAGCGCTAAGAGCGTAGTAGTGGAAAAAGGAATATATTCAAATATAAACTACACAGAAGCATTCTGTGAAACTTCTTTCTAATCTGAGCATTCAGCTAACAGAGTTAAACCATACTTTTGATTGAGCAGTTTTGAAACACCCTGTCTGTAGAAAATGCAACTGGACATTCGTAGCGCTAAGTGGGTAATAGTGGAAAAAAGAATATGTTCAAATATAAACTACACAGAAGCATTGTATGAAACTTCTTTCTGTTCTGTGCATTCAACTAACAGAGTTGCACCTTACTTTTGATTGAGCCGTTCTGAAACACTCTTTCTGTAGAAACTGCAATTGGACATTCTGAGCGCTAAGAGGCCTATATTGGGAAAAAGAATGTCTACAAATAAAAACTACACAGAAGAATTGTGTGAAACTTCTTTCTGTTCTGTTTGTTCAACTAAAAGAGTTGAACCTTAGTTTTGATTGAGCCGTTCTGAAACACTCTTTCTGTAGAAAATGCAAGTGGAGATTCGGAGCGCTAAGAGGGTAATAGTAGAAAAAGGAATGTCTCCAAATATAAACTACACAGAATCATTCTGTGAAACTTCTTTCTAATCTGTGCATTCAGCTAACAGAGTTAAACCATACTTTTGATTGAGCAGATCTGAACACTCTTTCTGTAGAAAATGCAACTGGACATTTGGAGCGCTAAGAGAGTAGTAGTGGAAAAAGGAATATATTCAAATATAAACTACACCGAAGCATTCTGTGAAACTTCTTTCTGATCTGAGCATACAGCTAACAGAGTTAAACCATACTTTTGATTGAACAGTTTTGAAACACTCTGTCTGTAGAAAATGCAACTGGACATTCGTAGCGCTAAGTGGGTAATAGTGGAAAAAAGAATATGTTCAAATATAAACTGCACAGAAGCATTGTATGAAACTTCTTTCTGTTCTGTGCATTCAACTAACAGAGTTGAACCTTACTTTTGATTGAGCCTTTCTGAAACACTCTTTCTGTAGAAACTGCAATTGGACATTCTGAGCGCTAAGAGGCCTCTATTGGGAAAAATAATATCTTCAAATAAAAACTACACAGAAGCATTGTGTGAAACTTATTTCTGATATGTTCATTAAGCTAACAGAGTTAAACCATACTTTTGATTGCGCAGTTCTGAACACTCTTTCTGTAGAGAATGCAAGTGGACATTCGGAGCGCTAAGTGGGTAATAGTGGAAAAAGGAATATATTCAAATATAAACTACACAGTAGCATTCTGTGAAAATTCTTTCTGTTCTGTGCATTCAACTAACAGAGTTGAACCTTACTTTTGATTGAGCCGTTCTGAAACACTCTTTCTGTAGAAACTGCAATTGGACATGCTAAGCGCTAAGAGGCCTACATTGGGAAAAAGAATATCTTCAAATAAAAACTACACAGATGCATTCTGTGAAACTTATTTATGATCTGTAAATTCAGTTAACAGAGATAAAACATATTTTTGATTGAGCAGTTATGAAACACTCTTTTTGTAGAAAATGCAAGTGGAGATTCGGAGCGCTAAGAGGGTACTAGTGGAAAAAGGAATGTCTTCAAATATAAACTACACAGAATCATTCGGTGAAACTTCTTTCTGATCTGTGCATTCAGCTAACAGAGTTAAACCATACTTTTGATTGAGCAGATCTGAACACTCTTTCTGTAGAAAATGCAACTGGACATTTGGAGCGCTAAGAGCGTAGTAGTGGAAAAAGGAATATATTTAAATATAAACTACACAGAAGCATTCTGTGAAACTTCTTTCTGATCTGAGCATTCAGCTAACAGAGTTAAAACATACTTTTGATTGAGCAGTTTTGAAACACTCTGTCTGTAGAAAATTCAACTGGACATTCGTAGCGCTAAGTGGGTAATAGTGGAAAAAAGAATATGTTCAAATATAAACTACACAGAAGCATTGTATGAAACTTCTTTCTGTTGTGTGCATTCAACTAACAGATTTGAACCTTACTTTTGATTGAGCCGTTCTGAAACACTCTTTCTGTAGAAACTGCAATTGGACATTCTGAGCGCTAAGAGGCCTATATTGGGAAAAAGAATGTCTACAAATAAAAACTACGCAGAAGAATTGTGTGAAACTTCTTTCTGTTCTGTTTGTTCAACTAAAAGATTTGAACCTTAGTTTTGATTGAGCCGTTCTGAAACACTCTTTCTGTAGAAACTGCAATTGGACATTCTGAGCGCAAAGAGGCCTATATTGGGAAAAAGAATGTCTACAAATAAAAACTACACAGAAGAATTGTGTGAAACTTCTTTCTGTTCTGTTTGTTCAACTAAAAGAGTTGAACCTTAGTTTTGATTGAGCCGTTCTGAAACACTCTTTCTGTAGAAAATGCAAGTGGAGATTCGGAGCGTTAAGGGGGTAATAGTGGAAAAAGGAATGTCTCCATATATAAACTACACAGAATCATTCTGTGAAACTTCTTTCTGATCTGTGCATTCAGCTAACAGAATTAAACCATACTTTTGATTGAGCAGATCTGAACACTCTTTCTGTAGAAAATGCAACTGGACATTTGGAGCGCTAAGAGAGTAGTAGTGGAAAAAGGTATATATTCAAATATAAACTACACAGAATCATTCTGTGAAACTTCTTTCTGATCTGAGCATTCAGCTAACAGAGTTAAACCATACTTTTGATTGAGCAGTTTTGAAACACTCTGTCTGTAGAAAACGCAACTGGACATTCGTAGCGCTAAGTGGGTAATAGTGGAAAAAAGAATATGTTCAAATATAAACTACACAGAAGCATTGTATGAAACTTCTTTCTGTTCTGTGGATTCAACTAACAGAGTTGAACCTTACTTTTGATTGAGCCTTTCTGAAACCCTCTTTCTGTAGAAACTGCAATTGGACATTCTGAGCGCTAAGAGGCCTCTATTGGGAAAAATAATATCTTCAAATAAAAACTACACAGAAGCATTGTGTGAAACTTATTTATGATATGTTCATTAAGCTAACAGAGTTAAACCATACTTTTGATTGCGCAGTTCTGAACACTCTTTCTGTAGAAAATGCAAGTGGACATTCGGAGCGCTAAGAGGGTAATAGTGGAAAAAGGAATATATTCAAATATAAACTACACAGTAGCATTCTGTGAAAATTCTTTCTGTTCTGTGCATTCAACTAACAGAGTTGAACCTTACTTTTGATTGAGCCGTTCTGAAACACGCTTTCTGTAGAAACTGCAATTGGACATGCTAAGCGCTAAGAGGCCTACATTGGGAAAAAGAATATCTTCAAATAAAAACTACACAGATGCATTCTGTGAAACTTATTTCTGATCTGTAAATTCAGTTAACAGAGATAAAACATATTTTTGATTGAGCAGTTATGAAACACTCTTTTTGTAGAAAATGCAAGTGGAGATTCTGAGCGCTAAGAGGGTACTAGTGGAAAAAGGAATGTCTTCAAATATAAACTACACAGAATCATTCGGTGAAACTTCTTTCTGATCTGTGCATTCAGCTAACAGAGTTAAACCATACTTTTGATTGAGCAGATCTGAACACTCTTTCTGTAGAAAATGCAACTGGACATTTGGAGCGCTAAGAGCGTAGTAGTGGAAAAAGGTATATATTCAAATATAAACTACACAGAAGCATTCTGTGAAACTTCTTTCTGATCTGAGCATTCAGCTAACAGAGTTAAACCATACTTTTGATTGAGCAGTTTTGAAACACTCTGTCTGTAGAAAACGCAACTGGACATTCGTAGCGCTAAGTGGGTAATAGTGGAAAAAAGAATATGTTCAAATATAAACTACACAGAAGCATTGTATGAAACTTCTTTCTGTTCTGTGGATTCAACTAACAGAGTTGAACCTTACTTTTGATTGAGCCTTTCTGAAACACTCTTTCTGTAGAAACTGCAATTGGACATTCTGAGCGCTAAGAGGCCTCTATTGGGAAAAATAATATCTTCAAATAAAAACTACACAGAAGCATTGTGTGAAACTTATTTCTGATCTGTAAATTCAGTTAACAGAGATAAAACATATTTTTGATTGAGCAGTTATGAAACACTCTTTTTGTAGAAAATGCAAGTGGAGATTCGGAGCGCTAAGAGGGTAATAGTGGAAAAAGGAATGTCTTCAAATATAAACTACACAGAATCATTCGGTGAAACTTCTTTCTGATCTGTGCATTCAGCTAACAGACTTAAACCATACTTTTGATTGAGCAGATCTGAACACTCTTTCTGTAGAAAATGCAACTGGACATTTGGAGCGCTAAGAGCGTAGTAGTGGAAAAAGGAATATATTCAAATATAAACTACACAGAAGCATTCTGTGAAACTTCTTTCTGATCTGAGCTTTCAGCTAACAGAGTTAAACCATACTTTTGATTGAGCAGTTTTGAAACACTCTGTCTGTAGAAAATGCAACTGGACATTCGTAGCGCTAAGTGGGTAATAGTGGAAAAAAGAATATGTTCAAATATAAACTACACAGAAGCATTGTATGAAACTTCTTACTGTTCTGTGCATTCAACTAACAGAGTTGAACCTTACTTTTGATTAAGCCGTTCTGAAACACTCTTTCTGTAGAAACTGCAATTGGACATTCTCAGCGCTAGGAGGCCTATATTGGGAAAAAGAATGTCTACAAATAAAAACTACACAGAAGAATTGTGTGAAACTTCTTTCTGTTCTGTTTGTTCAACTAAAATAGTTGAACCTTAGTTTTGATTGAGCCGTTCTGAAACACTCTTTCTGTAGAAAATGCAAGTGGAGATTCGGAGCGCTAAGAGGGTAATAGTGGAAAAAGGAATGTCTCCAAATATAAACTACACAGAATCATTCTGTGAAACTTCTTTCTGATCTGTGCATTCAGCTAACAGAGTTAAACCATACTTTTGATTGATCAGATCTGAACACTCTTTCTGTAGAAAATGCAACTGGACATTTGGAGCGCTAAGAGAGTAGTAGTGGAAAAAGGAATATATTCAAATATAAACTACACAGAAGCATTCTGTGAAACTTCTTTCTGATCTGAGCATTCAGCTAACAGAGTTAAACCATACTTTTGATTGAGCAGTTTTGAAACACTCTGTCTGTAGAAAATGCAACTGGACATTCGTAGTGCTAAGTGGGTAATAGTGGAAAAAAGAATATGTTCAAATATAAACTACACAGAAGCATTGTATGAAACTTCTTTCTGTTCTGTGCATTCAACTAACAGAGTTGATCCTTACTTTTGATTGAGCCGTTCTGAAACACTCTTTCTGAAGAAACAGCAATTGGACATTCTGAGCGCTAAGAGGCCTCTATTGGGAAAAATAATATCTTCAAATAAAAACTACACAGAAGCATTGTGTGAAACTTATTTCTGATATGTTCATTAAGCAAACAGAGTTAAACCCTACTTTTGATTGCGCAGTTCTGAACACTCTTTCTGTAGAAAATGCAAGTGGACATTCGGAGCGCTAAGAGGGTAATAGTGGAAAAAGGAATATATTCAAATATAAACTACACAGTAGCATTCTGTGAAAATTCTTTCTGTTCTGTGCATTCAACTAACAGAATTGAACCTTACTTTTGATTGAGCCGTTCTGAAACACTCTTTCTGTAGAAACTGCAAGTGGACATGCTAAGCGCTAAGAGGCCTACATTGGGAAAAAGAATATGTTCAAATAAAAACTACACAGATGCATTCTGTGAAACTTATTTCTGATCTGTAAATTCAGTTAACAGAGATAAAACATATTTTTGATTGAGCAGTTATGAAACACTCTTTTTGTAGAAAATGCAAGTGGAGATTCGGAGCGCTAAGGGGGTACTAGTGGAAAAAGGAATGTCTTCAAATATAAACTACACAGAATCATTCGGTGAAACTTCTTTCTGATCTGTGCATTCAGCTAACAGAGTTAAACCATACTTTTGATTGAGCAGATCTGAACACTCATTCTGTAGAAAATGCAACTGGACATTTGGAGCGCTAAGAGCGTAGTAGTGGAAAAAGGAATATATTCAAATATAAACTACACAGAAGCATTCTGTGAAACTTCTTTCTGATCTGAGCATTCAGCTAACAGAGTTAAACCATACTTTTGATTGAGCAGTTTTGAAACACTCTGTCTGTAGAAAATGCAACTGGGCATTCGTAGCGCTAAGTGGGTAATAGTGGAAAAAAGAATATGTTCAAATATAAACTACACAGAAGCATTGTATGAAACTTATTTCTGTTCTCTGCATTCAACTAACAGATTTGAACCTTACTTTTGATTGAGCCGTTCTGAAACACTCTTTCTGTAGAAACTGCAATTGGACATTCTGAGCGCTAAGAGGCCTATATTGGGAAAAAGAATGTCTACAAATAAAAACTACACAGAAGAATTGTGTGAAACTTCTTTCTGTTCTGTTTGTTCAACTAAAAGAGTTGAACCTTAGTTTTGATTGAGCCGTTCTGAAACACTCTTTCTGTAGAAAATGCAAGTGGAGATTCGGAGCGCTAAGAGGGTAATAGTGGAAAAAGGAATGTCTCCAAATATAAACTACACAGAATCATTCTGTGAAACTTCTTTCTGATCTGTGCATTCAGCTAACAGAATTAAACCATACTTTTGATTGAGCAGATCTGAACACTCTTTCTGTAGAAAATGCAACTGGACATTTGGAGCGCTAAGAGAGTAGTAGTGGAAAAAGGAATATATTCAAATATAAACTACACAGAAGCATTCTGTGAAACTTCTTTCTGACCTGAGCATTCAGCTAACAGAGTTAAACCATACTTTTGATTGAGCAGTTTTGAAACACTCTGTCTGTAGAAAATGCAACTGGACATTCGTAGCGCTAAGTGGGTAATAGTGGAAAAAAGAATATGTTCAAATATAAACTACACAGACGCATTGTATGAAACTTCTTTCTGTTCTGTGCATTCAACTAACAGAGTTGAACCTTACTTTTGATTGAGCCGTTCTGAAACACTCTTTCTGTAGAAACTGTAATTGGACATTCTGAGCGCTAAGAGGCCTCTATTGGGAAAAATAATATCTTCAAATAAAAACTACACAGAAGCATTGTGTGAAACTTATTTCTGATATGTTCATTAAGCTAACAGAGTTAAACCATACTTTTGATTGCGCAGTTCTGAACACTCTTTCTGTAGAAAATGCAAGTGGACATTCGGAGCGCTAAGAGGGTAATAGTGGAAAAAGGAATATATTCAAATATAAACTACACAGTAGCATTCTGTGAAAATTCTTTCTGTTCTGTGCATTCAACTAACAGAGTTGAACCTTACTTTTGATTGAGCCGTTCTGAAACACTCTTTCTGTAGAAACTGCAAGTGGACATGCTAAGCGCTAAGAGGCCTACATTGGGAAAAAGAATATCTTCAAATAAAAACTACACAGATGCATTCTGTGAAACTTATTTCTGATCTGTAAATTCAGTTAACAGAGATAAAACATATTTTTGATTGAGCAGTTATGAAACACTCTTTTTGTAGAAAATGCAAGTGGAGATTCGGAGCGCTAAGTGGGTACTAGTGGAAAAAGGAATGTCTTCAAATATAAACTACACAGAATCATTCGGTGAAACTTCTTTCTGATCTGTGCATTCAGCTAACAGATTTAAACCATACTTTTGATTGAGCAGATCTGAACACTCATTCTGTAGAAAATGCAACTGGACATTTGGAGCGCTAAGAGCGTAGTAGTGGAAAAAGTAATATATTCAAATATAAACTACACAGAAGCATTCTGTGAAACTTCTTTCTGATCTGAGCATTCAGCTAACAGAGTTAAACCATACTTTTGATTGAGCAGTTTTGAAACACTCTGTCTGTAGAAAATGCAACTGGGCATTCGTAGCGCTAAGTGGGTAATAGTGGAAAAAAGAATATGTTCAAATATAAACTACACAGAAGCATTGTATGAAACTTCTTTCTGTTCTGTGCATTCAACTAACAGAGTTGAACCTTACTTTTGATTGAGCCGTTCTGAAACACTCTTTCTGTAGAAACTGCAATTGGACATTCTGAGCGCTAAGAGGCCTATATTGGGAAAAAGAATGTCTACAAATAAAAACTACACAGAAGAATTGTGTGAAACTTCTTTCTGTTCTGTTTGTTCAACTAAAAGAGTTGAACCTTAGTTTTGGTTGAGCCGTTCTGAAACACTCTTTCTGTAGAAAATGCAAGTGGAGATTCGGAGCGCTAAGAGGTTAATAGTGGAAAAAGGAATGTCTCCAAATATAAACTACACAGAATCATTCTGTGAAACTTCTTTCTGATCTGTGCATTGAGCTAACAGAGTTAAACCATACTTTTGATTGAGCAGATCTGAACACTCTTTCTGTAGAAAATGCAACTGGACATTTGGAGCGCTAAGAGAGAAGTAGTGGAAAAAGGAATATATTCAAATATAAACTACACAGAAGCATTCTGTGAAACTTCTTTCTGACCTGAGCATTCAGCTAACAGAGTTAAACCATACTTTTGATTGAGCAGTTGTGAAACACTCTGTCTGTAGAAAATGCAACTGGACATTCGTAGCGCTAAGTGGGTAATAGTGGAAAAAAGAATATGTTCAAATATAAACTACACAGAAGCATTGTATGAAACTTCTTTCTGTTCTGTGCATTCAACTAACAGAGTTGAACCTTACTTTTGATTGAGCCGTTCTGAAACACTCTTTCTGTAGAAACTGCAATTGGACATTCTGAGCGCTAAGAGGCCTCTATTGGGAAAAATAATATCTTCAAATAAAAACTACACAGAAGCATTGTGTGAAACTTATTTCTGATATGTTCATTAAGCTAACAGAGTTAAACCATACTTTTGATTGCGCAGTTCTGAACACTCTTTCTGTAGAAAATGCAAGTGGACATTCGGAGCGCTAAGAGGGTAATAGTGGAAAAAGGAATATATTCAAATATAAACTACACAGTAGCATTCTGTGAAAATTCTTTCTGTTCTGTGCATTCAACTAACAGAGTTGAACCTTACTTTTGATTGAGCCGTTGTGAAACACTCTTTCTGTAGAAACTGCAAGTGGACATGCTAAGCGCTAAGAGGCCTACATTGGGAAAAAGAATATCTTCAAATAAAAACTACACAGATGCATTCTGTGAAACTTATTTCTGATCTGTAAATTCAGTTAACAGAGATAAAACATATTTTTGATTGAGCAGTTATGAAACACTCTTTTTGTAGAAAATGCAAGTGGAGATTCGGAGCGCTAAGTGGGTACTAGTGGAAAAAGGAATGTCTTCAAATATAAACACACAGAATCATTCGGTGAAACTTCTTTCTGATCTGTGCATTGAGCTAACAGAGTTAAACCATACTTTTGATTGAGCAGATCTGAACACTCTTTCTGTAGAAAATGCAACTGGACATTTGGAGCGCTAAGAGAGAAGTAGTGGAAAAAGGAATATATTCAAATATAAACTACACAGAAGCATTCTGTGAAACTTCTTTCTGACCTGAGCATTCAGCTAACAGAGTTAAACCATACTTTTGATTGAGCAGTTGTGAAACACTCTGTCTGTAGAAAATGCAACTGGACATTCGTAGCGCTAAGTGGGTAATAGTGGAAAAAAGAATATGTTCAAATATAAACTACACAGAAGCATTGTATGAAACTTCTTTCTGTTCTGTGCATTCAACTAACAGAGTTGAACCTTACTTTTGATTGAGCCGTTCTGAAACACTCTTTCTGTAGAAACTGCAATTGGACATTCTGAGCGCTAAGAGGCCTCTATTGGGAAAAATAATATCTTCAAATAAAAACTACACAGAAGCATTGTGTGAAACTTATTTCTGATATGTTCATTAAGCTAACAGAGTTAAACCATACTTTTGATTGCGCAGTTCTGAACACTCTTTCTGTAGAAAATGCAAGTGGATATTCGGAGCGCTAAGAGGGTAATAGTGGAAAAAGGAATATATTCAAATATAAACTATACAGTAGCATTCTGTGAAAATTCTTTCTGTTCTGTGCATTCAACTAACAGAGTTGAACCTTACTTTTGATTGAGCCGTTCTGAAACACTCTTTCTGTAGAAACTGCAATTGGACATTCTAAGCGCTAAGAGGCCTACTTTGGGAAAAAGAATATCTTCAAATAAAAACTACACAGATGCATTCTGTGAAACTTATTTCTGATCTGTAAATTCAGTTAACAGAGATAAAACATATTTTTGATTGAGCAGTTATGAAACACTCTTTTTGTAGAAAATGCAAGTGGAGATTCGGAGCGCTAAGAGGGTAATAGTGGAAAAAGGAATGTCTCCAAATATAAACTACACAGAATCATTCTGTGAAACTTCTTTCTGATCTGTGCATTCAGCTAACAGAGTTAAACCATACTTTTGATTGAGCAGATCTGAACACTCTTTCTGTAGAAAATGCAACTGGACATTTGGAGCGCTAAGAGAGTAGTAGTGGAAAAATGAATATATTCAAATATAAACTACACAGAAGCATTCTGTGAAACTTCTTTCTGACCTGAGCATTCAGCTAACAGAGTTAAACCATACTTTTGATTGAGCAGTTTTGAAACACTCTGTCTGTAGAAAATGCAACTGGACATTCGTAGCGCTAAGTGGGTAATAGTGGAAAAAAGAATATGTTCAAATATAAACTACACAGAAGCATTGTATGAAACTTCTTTCTGTTCTGTGCATTCAACTAACAGAGTTGAACCTTACTTTTGATTGAGCCGTTCTGAAACACTCTTTCTGTAGAAACTGTAATTGGACATTCTGAGCGCTAAGAGGCCTCTATTGGGAAAAATAATATCTTCAAATAAAAACTACACAGAAGCATTGTGTGAAACTTATTTCTGATATGTTCATTAAGCTAACAGAGTTAAACCATACTTTTGATTGCGCAGTTCTGAACACTCTTTCTGTAGAAAATGCAAGTGGACATTCGGAGCGCTAAGAGGGTAATAGTGGAAAAAGGAATATATTCAAATATAAACTACACAGTAGCATTCTGTGAAAATTCTTTCTGTTCTGTGCATTCAACTAACAGAGTTGAACCTTACTTTTGATTGAGCCGTTGTGAAACACTCTTTCTGTAGAAACTGCAAGTGGACATGCTAAGCGCTAAGAGGCCTACATTGGGAAAAAGAATGTCTACAAATAAAAACTACACAGAAGAATTGTGTGAAACTTCTTTCTGTTCTGTTTGTTCAACTAAAAGAGTTGAACCTTAGTTTTGATTGAGCCGTTCTGAAACACTCTTTCTGTAGAAAATGCAAGTGGAGATTCGGAGCGCTAAGTGGGTAATAGTGGAAAAAGGAATGTCTCCAAATATAAACTACACAGAATCATTCTGTGAAACTTCTTTCTGATCTGTGCATTGAGCTAACAGAGTTAAACCATACTTTTGATTGAGCAGTTCTGAACACTCTTTCTGTAGAAATTGCAACTGGACATTTGGAGCGCTAAGAGAGAAGTAGTGGAAAAAGGAATATATTCAAATATAAACTACACAGAAGCATTCTGTGAAACTTCTTTCTGACCTGAGCATTCAGCTAACAGAGTTAAACCATACTTTTGATTGAGCAGTTGTGAAACACTCTGTCTGTAGAAAATGCAACTGGACATTCGTAGCGCTAAGTGGGTAATAGTGGAAAAAAGAATATGTTCAAATATAAACTACACAGAAGCATTGTATGAAACTTCTTTCTGTTCTGTGCATTCAACTAACAGAGTTGAACCTTACTTTTGATTGAGCCGTTCTGAAACACTCTTTCTGTAGAAACTGCATTTGGACATTCTGAGCGCTAAGAGGCCTCTATTGGGAAAAATAATATCTTCAAATAAAAACTACACAGAAGCATTGTGTGAAACTTATTTCTGATATGTTCATTAAGCTATCAGAGTTAAACCATACTTTTGATTGCGCAGTTCTGAACACTCTTTCTGTAGAAAATGCAAGTGGACATTCGGAGCGCTAAGAGGGTAATAGTGGAAAAAGGAATATATTCAAATATAAACTACACAGTAGCATTCTGTGAAAATTCTTTCTGTTCTGTGCATTCAACTAACAGAGTTGAACCTTACTTTTGATTAAGCCGTTCTGAAACACTCTTTCTATAGAAACTTCAATTGGATATTCTGAGCGCTAGGAGGCCTATATTGGGAAAAAGAATGTCTACAAATAAAAACTACACAGAAGAATTGTGTGAAACTTCTTTCTGTTCTGTTTGTTCAACTAAAAGAGTTGAACCTTAGTTTTGATTGAGCCGTTCTGAAACACTCTTTCTGTAGAAAATGCAAGTGGAGATTCGGAGCGCTAAGAGGGTAATAGTGGAAAAAGGAATGTCTCCAAATATAAACTACACAGAATCATTCTGTGAAACTTCTTTCTGATCTGTGCATTCAGCTAACAGAGTTAAACCATAATTTTGATTGAGCAGATCTGAACACCCATTCTGTAGAAAATGCAACTGGACATTTGGAGCGCTAAGAGCGTAGTAGTGGGAAAAGTAATATATTCAAATATAAACTACACAGAAGCATTCTGTGAAACTTCTTTCTGATCTGAGCATTCAGCTAACAGAATTAAACCATACTTTTGATTGAGCAGTTTTGAAACACTCTGTCTGTAGAAAATGCAACTGGGCATTCGTAGCGCTAAGTGGGTAATAGTGGAAAAAAGAATATGTTCAAATATAAACTACACAGAAGCATTGTATGGAACTTCTTTCTGTTCTGTGCATTCAACTAACAGAGTTGAAACTTGCTTTTGATTGAGCCATTCTGAAACACTCTTTCTGTAGAAACTGCAATTGGACATTCTGAGCGCTAAGAGGCCTATATTGGGAAAAAGAATGTCTACAAATAAAAACTACACAGAAGAATTGTGTGAAACTTCTTTCTGTTCTGTTTGTTCAACTAAAAGAGTTGAACCTTAGTTTTGATTGAGCCGTTCTGAAACACTCTTTCTGTAGAAAATGCAAGTGGAGATTCGGAGCGCTAAGAGGGTAATAGTGGAAAAAGGAATGTCTCCAAATATAAACTACACAGAATCATTCTGTGAAACTTCTTTCTGATCTGTGCATTCAGCTAACAGAGTTAAACCATACTTTTGATTGAGCAGATCTGAACACTCTTTCTGTAGAAAATGCAACTGGACATTTGGAGCGCTAAGAGAGTAGTAGTGGAAAAAGGAATATATTCAAATATAAACTACACAGAAGCATTCTGTGAAACTTCTTTCTGATCTGAGCATTCAGCTAACAGATTTAAAATATACTTTTGATTGAGCAGTTTTGAAACACTCTGTCTGTAGAAAATGCAACTGGACATTCGTAGCGCTAAGTGGGTAATAGTGGAAAAAAGAATATGTTCAAATATAAACTACACAGAAGCATTGTATGAAACTTCTTTCTGTTCTGTGCATTCAACTAACAGAGTTGAACCTTACTTTTGATTGAGCCTTTCTGAAACACTCTTTCTGTAGAAACTGCAATTGGACATTCTGAGCGCTAAGAGGCCTCTATTGGGAAAAATAATATCTTCAAATAAAAACTACACAGAAGCATTGTGTGAAACTTATTTCTGATATGTTCATTAAGCTAACAGAGTTAAACCCTACTTTTGATTGCGCAGTTCTGAACACTCTTTCTGTAGAAAATACAAGTGGACATTCGGAGCGCTAAGAGGGTAATAGTGGAAAAAGGAATATATTCAAATATAAACTACACAGTAGCATTCTGTGAAAATTCTTTCTGTTCTGTGCATTCAACTAACAGAGTTGATCCTTACTTTTGATTGAGCCGTTCTGAAACACTCTTTCTGTAGAAACTGCAAGTGGACATGCTAAGCGCTAAGAGGCCTACATTGGGAAAAAGAATATCTTCAAATAAAAACTACACAGATGCATTCTGTGAAACTTATTTCTGATCTGTAAATTCAGTTAACAGAGATAAAACATATTTTTGATTGAGCAGTTATGAAACACTCTTTTGTAGAAAATGCAAGTGGAGATACGGAGCGCTAAGTGGGTACTAGTGGAAAAAGGAATGTCTTCAAATATAAACTACACAGAATCATTCGGTGAAACTTCTTTCTGATCTGTGCATTCAGCTAACAGAGTTAAACCATACTTTTGATTGAGCAGATCTGAACACTCATTCTGTAGAAAATGCAACTGGACATTTGGAGCGCTAAGAACGTAGTAGTGGAAAAAGGAATATATTCAAATATAAACTACACAGAAGCATTCTGTGAAACTTTTTTCTGCTCTGAGCATTCAGCTAACAGAGTTAAACCATACTTTTTATTGAGCAGTTTTGAAACACTTTGTCTGTAGAAAATGCAACTGGGCATTCGTAGCGCTAAGTGGGTAATAGTGGAAAAAAGAATATGTTCAAATATAAACTACACAGAAGCATTGTATGAAACTTCTTTCTGTTCTGTGCATTCAACTAACAGAGTTGAACCTTACTTTTGATTGAGCCGTTCTGAAACACTCTTTCTGTAGAAACTGCAATTGGACATTCTGAGCGCTAAGAGGCCTATATTGGGAAAAAGAATATCTACAAATAAAAACTACACAGAAGAATTGTGTGAAACTTCTTTCTGTTCTGTTTGTTCAACTAAAAGAGTTCAAACTTAGTTTTGATTGTGCCGTTCTCAAACACTCTTTCTGTAGAAAATGCAAGTGGACATTCGGAGCGCTAAGAGGGTAATAGTGGAAAAAGGAATGTCTCCAAATATAAACTACACAGAATCATACTGTGAAACTTCTTTCTGATCTGTGCATTGAGCTAACAGAGTTAAACCGTACTTTTGATTGAGCAGATCTGAACACTCTTTCTGTAGAAAATGCAACTGGACATTTGGAGCGCTAAGAGAGTAGTAGTGGAAAAAGGAATATATTCAAATATAAACTACACAGAAGCATTCTGTGAAACTTCTTTCTGACCTGAGCACTCAGCTAACAGAGTTAAACCATACTTTTGATTGAGCAGTTGTGAAACACTCTGTCTGTAGAAAATGCAACTGGACATTCGTAGCGCTAAGTGGGTAATAGTGGAAAAAAGAATATGTTCAAATATAAACTACACAGAAGCATTGTATGAAACTTCTTTCTGTTCTGTGCATTCAACTAACAGAGTTGAACCTTACTTTTGATTGAGCCGTTCTGAAACACTCTTTCTGTAGAAACTGCAATTGGACATTCTGAGCGCTAAGAGGCCTCTATTGGGAAAAATAATATCTTCAAATAAAAACTACACAGAAGCATTGTGTGAAACTTATTTCTGATATGTTCATTAAGCTAACAGAGTTAAACCATACTTTTGATTGCGCAGTTCTGAACACTCTTTCTGTAGAGAATTCAAGTGGACATTCGGAGCGCTAAGAGGGTAATAGTGGAAAAAGGAATATATTCAAATATAAACTACACAGTAGTATTCTGTGAAAATTCTTTCTGTTCTGTGCATTCAACTAACAGAGTTGAACTTTACTTTTGATTGAGCCGTTCTGAAACACTCTTTCTGTAGAAACTGCAATTGGACATGCTAAGCGCTAAGAGGCCTACTTTGGGAAAAAGAATATCTTCAAATAAAAACTACACAGATGCATTCTGTGAAACTTATTTCTGATCTGTAAATTCAGTTAACAGAGATAAAACATATTTTTGATTGAGCAGTTATGAAACACTCTTTTTGTAGAAAATGCAAGTGGAGATTCGGAGCGCTAAGAGGGTAATAGTGGAAAAAGGAATGTCTTCAAATATAAACTACACAGAATCATTCGGTGAAACTTCTTTCTGATCTGTGCATTCAGCTAACAGAGTTAAACCATAATTTTGATTGAGCAGATCTGAACACTCTTTCTGTAGAAAATGCAACTGGACATTTGGAGCGCTAAGAGCGTAGTAGTGGAAAAAGGAATATATTCAAATATAAACTACACAGAAGCATTCTGTGAAACTTCTTTCTGATCTGAGCTTTCAGCTAACAGAGTTAAACCATACTTTTGATTGAGCAGTTTTGAAACACTCTGTCTGTAGAAAATGCAACTGGAGATTCGTAGCGCTAAGTGGGTAATAGTGGAAAAAATAATATGTTCAAATATAAACTACACAGAAGCATTGTATGAAACTTCTTTCTGTTCTGTGCATTCAACTAACAGAGTTGAACCTTACTTTTGATTAAGCCGTTCTGAAACACTCTTTCTGTAGAAACTGCAATTGGACATTCTGAGCGCTAGGAGGCCTATATTGGGAAAAAGAATGTCTACAAATAAAAACTACACAGAAGAATTGTGTGAAACTTCTTTCTGTTCTGTTTGTTCAACTAAAAGAGTTGAAACTTAGTTTTGATTGAGCCGTTCTGAAACACTCTTTCTGTAGAAAATGCAAGTGGAGATTCGGAGCGCTAAGAGGGTAATAGTGGAAAAAGGAATGTCTCCAAATATAAACTACACAGAATCATTCTGTGAAACTTCTTTCTGATCTGTGCATTCAGCTAACAGAGTTAAACCATACTTTTGATTGAGCAGATCTTAACACTCTTTCTGTAGAAAATGCAACTGGACCTTTGGAGCGCTAAGAGAGTAGTAGTGGAAAAAGGAATATATTCAAATATAAACTACACAGAAGCATTCTGTGAAACTTCTTTCTGATCTGAGCATTCAGCTAACAGAGTTAAACCATACTTTTGATTGAGCAGTTTTGAAACACTCTGTCTGTAGAAAATGCAACTGGACATTCGTAGCGCTAAGTGGGTAATAGTGGAAAAAAGAATATGTTCAAATATAAACTACACAGAAGCATTGTATGAAACTTCTTTCTGTTCTGTGCATTCAACTAACAGAGTTGAACCTTACTTTTGATTGAGCCTTTCTGAAACACTCTTTCTGTAGAAACTGCAATTGGACATTCTGAGCGCTAAGAGGCCTCTATTGGGAAAAATAATATCTTCAAATAAAAACTACACAGAAGCATTGTGTGAAACTTATTTCTGATATGTTCATTAAGCTAACAGAGTTAAACCATACTTTTGATTGCGCAGTTCTGAACACTCTTTCTGTAGAAAATGCAAGTGGACATTCGGAGCGCTAAGAGGGTAATAGTGGAAAAAGGAATATATTCAAATATAAACTACACAGTAGCATTCTGTGAAAATTCTTTCTGTTCTGTGCATTCAACTAACAGAGTTGAACCTTACTTTTGATTGAGCCGTTCTGAAACACTCTTTCTGTAGAAACTGCAAGTGGACATGCTAAGGGCTAAGAGGCCTACATTGGGAAAAAGAATATCTTCAAATAAAAACTACACAGATGCATTCTGTGAAACCTATTTCTGATCTGTAAATTCAGTTAACAGAGATAAAACATATTTTTGATTGAGCAGTTATGAAACACTCTTTTTGTAGAAAATGCAAGTGGAGATTCGGAGCGCTAAGAGGGTACTAGTGGAAAAAGGAATGTCTTCAAATATAAACTACACAGAATCATTCGGTGAAACTTCTTTCCGATCTGTGCATTCAGCTAACAGAGATAAACCATACTTTTGATTGAGCAGATCCGAACACTCATTCTGTAAAAATGCAACTGGACATTTGGAGCGCTAAGAGCGTAGTAGTGGAAAAAGGAATATATACAAATATAAACTACACAGAAGCATTCTGTGAAACTTCTTTCTGATCTGAGCATTCAGCTAACAGAATTAAACCATACTTTTGATTGAGCAGTTTTGAAACACTCTGTCTGTAGAAAATGCAACTGGGCATTCGTAGCGCTAAGTGGGTAATAGTGGAAAAAAGAATATGTTCAAATATAAACTACACAGAAGCATTGTATGGAACTTCTTTCTGTTCTGTGCATTCAACTAACAGAGTTGAACCTTACTTTTGATTGAGCCGTTCTGAAACACTCTTTCTGTAGAAAATGCAAGTGGAGATTCGGAGCGCTAAGAGGGTAATAGTGGAAAAAGGAATGTCTTCAAATATAAACTACACAGAATCATTCGGTGAAACTTCTTTCTGATCTGTGCATTCAGCTAACAGAGTTAAACCATACTTTTGATTGAGCAGATCTGAACACTCATTCTGTAGAAAATGCAACTGGACATTTGGAGCGCTAAGAACGTAGTAGTGGAAAAAGGAATATATTCAAATATAAACTACACAGAAGCATTCTGTGAAACTTTTTTCTGATCTGAGCATTCAGCTAACAGAGTTAAACCATACTTTTTATTGAGCAGTTTTGAAACACTCTGTCTGTAGAAAATGCAACTGGGCATTCGTAGCGCTAAGTGGGTAATAGTGGAAAAAAGAATATGTTCAAATATAAACTACACAGAAGCATTGTATGAAACTTCTTTCTGTTCTGTGCATTCAACTAACAGAGTTGAACCTTACTTTTGATTGAGCCGTTCTGAAACACTCTTTCTGTAGAAACTGCAATTGGACATTCTGAGCGCTAAGAGGCCTATATTGGGAAAAAGAATGTCTACAAATAAAAACTACACAGAAGAATTGTGTGAAACTTCTTTCTGTTCTGTTTGTTCAACTAAAAGAGTTGAAACTTAGTTTTGATTGAGCCGTTCTGAAACACTCTTTCTGTAGAAAATGCAAGTGGAGATTCGGAGCGCTAAGAGGGTAATAGTGGAAAAAGGAATGTCTCCAAATATAAACTACACAGAATCATTCTGTGAAACTTCTTTCTGATCTGTGCATTGAGCTAACAGAGTTAAACCATACTTTTGATTGAGCAGATCTGAACACTCTTTCTGTAGAAAATGCAACTGGACATTTGGAGCGCTAAGAGAGTAGTAGTGGAAAAAGGAATATATTCAAATATAAACTACACAGAAGCATTCTGTGAAACTTCTTTCTGACCTGAGCACTCAGCTAACAGAGTTAAACCATACTTTTGATTGAGCAGTTTTGAAACACTCTGTCTGTAGAAAATGCAACTGGACATTCGTAGCGCTAAGTGGGTAATAGTGGAAAAAAGAATATGTTCAAATATAAACTACACAGAAGCATTGTATGAAACTTCTTTCTGTTCTGTGCATTCAACTAACAGAGTTGAACCTTACTTTTGATTGAGCCGTTCTGAAACACTCTTTCTGTAGAAACTGCAATTGGACATTCTGAGCGCTAAGAGGCCTCTATTGGGAAAAATAATATCTTCAAATAAAAACTACACAGAAGCATTGTGCGAAACTTATTTCTGATATGTTCATTAAGCTAACAGAGTTAAACCATACTTTTGATTGTGCAGTTCTGAACACTCTTTCTGTAGAAAATGCAAGTGGACATTCGGAGCGCTAAGAGGGTAATAGTGGAAAAAGGAATATATTCAAATATAAACTACACAGTAGCATTCTGTGAAAATACTTTCTGTTCTATGCATTCAACTAACAGAGTTGAACCTTACTTTTGATTGAGCCGTTCTGAAACACTCTTTCTGTAGAAACTGCAAGTGGACATGCGAAGCGCTAAGAGGCCTACATTGGGAAAAAGAATATCTTCAAATAAAAACTACACAGATGCATTCTGTGAAACTTATTTCTGATCTGTAAATTCAGTTAACAGAGATAAAACATATTTTTGATTGAGCAGTTATGAAACACTCTTTTTGTAGAAAATGCAATTGGAGATTCGGAGCGCTAAGAGGGTTCTAGTGGAAAAAGGAATGTCTTCAAATATAAACTACACAGAATCATTCGGTGAAACTCCTTTCTGATCTGTGCATTCAGCTAACAGAGTTAAACCATACTTTTGATTGAGCAGATCTGAACACTCTTTCTGTAGAAAATGCAACTGGACATTTGGAGCACTAAGAGCGTAGTAGTGGAAAAAGGAATATATTCAAATATAAACTACACAGAAGCATTCTGTGAAACTTCTTTCTGATATGAGCATTCAGCTAACAGAGTTAAACCATACTTTTGATTGAGCAGTTTTGAAACACTCTGTCTGTAGAAAATGCAACTGGACATTCGTAGCGCTAAGTGGGTAATAGTGGAAAAAAGAATATGTTCAAATATAAACTACACAGAAGCATTGTATGAAACTTCTTTCTGTTCTGTGCATTCAACTAACAGAGTTGAACATTACTTTTGATTGAGCCGTTCTGAAACACTCTTTCTGTAGAAACTGCAATTGGACATTCTGAGCGCTAGGAGGCCTATATTGGGAAAAAGAATGTCTACAAATAAAAACTACACAGAAGAATTGTGTGAAACTTCTTTCTGTTCTGTTTGTTCAACTAAAAGAGTTGAAACTTAGTTTTGATTGAGCCGTTCTGAAACACTCTTTCTGTAGAAAATGCAAGTGGAGATTCGGAGCGCTAAGAGGGTAATAGTGGAAAAAGGAATGTCTCCAAATATAAACTACACAGAATCATTCTGTGAAACTTCTTTCTGATCTGTGCATTCAGCTAACAGAGTTAAACCATACTTTTGATTGAGCAGATCTTAACACTCTTTCTGTAGAAAATGCAACTGGACCTTTGGAGCGCTAAGAGAGTAGTAGTGGAAAAAGGAATATATTCAAATATAAACTACACAGAAGCATTCTGTGAAACTTCTTTCTGATCTGAGCATTCAGCTAACAGAGTTAAACCATACTTTTGATTGAGCAGTTTTGAAACACTCTGTCTGTAGAAAATGCAACTGGACATTCGTAGCGCTAAGTGAGTAATAGTGGAAAAAAGAATATGTTCAAATATAAACTACACAGAAGCATTGTATGAAACTTCTTTCTGTTCTGTGCATTCAACTAACAGAGTTGAACCTTACTTTTGATTGAGCCTTTCTGAAACACTCTTTCTGTAGAAACTGCAATTGGACATTCTGAGCGCTAAGAGGCCTCTATTGGGAAAAATAATATCTTCAAATAAAAACTACACAGAAGCATTGTGTGAAACTTATTTCTGATATGTTCATTAAGCTAACAGAGTTAAACCATACTTTTGATTGCGCAGTTCTGAACACTCTTTCTGTAGAAAATGCAAGTGGACATTCGGAGCGCTAAGAGGGTAATAGTGGAAAAAGGAATATATTCAAATATAAACTACACAGTAGCATTCTGTGAAAATTCTTTCTGTTCTGTGCATTCAACTAACAGAGTTGAACCTTACTTTTGATTGAGCCGTTCTGAAACACTCTTTCTGTAGAAACTGCAAGTGGACATGCTAAGGGCTAAGAGGCCTACATTGGGAAAAAGAATATCTTCAAATAAAAACTACACAGATGCATTCTGTGAAACTTATTTCTGATCTGTAAATTCAGTTAACAGAGATAAAACATATTTTTGATTGAGCAGTTATGAAACACTCTTTTTGTAGAAAATGCAAGTGGAGATTCGGAGCGCTAAGAGGGTACTAGTGGAAAAAGGAATGTCTTCAAATATAAACTACACAGAATCATTCGGTGAAACTTCTTTCCGATCTGTGCATTCAGCTAACAGAGTTAAACCATACTTTTGATTGAGCAGATCTGAACACTCATTCTGTAGAAAATGCAACTGGACATTTGGAGCGCTAAGAGCGTAGTAGTGGAAAAAGGAATATATACAAATATAAACTACACAGAAGCATTCTGTGAAACTTCTTTCTGATCTGAGCATTCAGCTAACAGAATTAAACCATACTTTTGATTGAGCAGTTTTGAAACACTCTGTCTGTAGAAAATGCAACTGGGCATTCGTAGCGCTAAGTGGGTAATAGTGGAAAAAAGAATATGTTCAAATATAAACTACACAGAAGCATTGTATGGAACTTCTTTCTGTTCTGTGCATTCAACTAACAGAGTTGAACCTTACTTTTGATTGAGCCGTTCTGAAACACTCTTTCTGTAGAAAATGCAAGTGGAGATTCGGAGCGCTAAGAGGGTAATAGTGGAAAAAGGAATGTCTTCAAATATAAACTACACAGAATCATTCGGTGAAACTTCTTTCTGATCTGTGCATTCAGCTAACAGAGTTAAACCATACTTTTGATTGAGCAGATCTGAACACTCTTTCTGTAGAAAATGCAACTGGACATTTGGAGCGCTAAGAGCGTAGTAGTGGAAAAAGGAATATATTCAAATATAAACTACACAGAAGCATTCCGTGAAACTTCTTTCTGATCTGAGCATTCAGCTAACAGAGTAAAACCATACTTTTGATTGAGCAGTTTGAAACACTCTGTCTGTAGAAAATGCAACTGGACATTCATAGCGCTAAGTGGGTAATAGTGGAAAAAAGAATATGTTCAAATATAAACTACACAGAAGCACTGTATGAAACTTCTTTCTCTTCTGTGCATTCAACTAACAGAGTTGAACCTTACTTTTGATTGAGCCGTTCTGAAACACTCTTTCTGTAGAAACTGCAATTGGACATTCTGAGGGCTAAGTGGCCTATATTGGGAAAAAGAATGTCTAAAAATAAAAACTACACAGAAGAATTGTGTGAAATTTCTTTCTGTTCTGTTTGTTCAACTAAAAGAGTTGAACCTTAGTTTTGATTGAGCCGTTCTGAAACACTCTTTCTGTAGAAAGTGCAAGTGGAGATTCGGAGCGCTAAGAGGATAATAGTGGAAAAAGGAATGTCTCCAAATATAAACTACACAGAATCATTCTGTGAAATTTCTTTCTGATCTGTGCATTCAGCTAACAGAGTTAAACCATACTTTTGATTGAGCAGATCTGAACACTCTTTCTGTAGAAAATGCAACTGGACATTTGGAGCGCTAAGAGCGTAGTAGTGGAAAAAGGAATATATACAAATATAAACTACACAGAAGCATTCTGTGAAACTTCTTTCTGATCTGAGCATTCAGCTAACAGAATTAAACCATACTTTTGATTGAGCAGTTTTGAAACACTCTGTCTGTAGAAAATGCAACTGGGCATTCGTAGCGCTAAGTGGGTAATAGTGGAAAAAAGAATATGTTCAAATATAAACTACACAGAAGCATTGTATGGAACTTCTTTCTGTTCTGTGCATTCAACTAACAGAGTTGAACCTTACTTTTGATTGAGCCGTTCTGAAACACTCTTTCTGTAGAAAATGCAAGTGGAGATTCGGAGCGCTAAGAGGGTAATAGTGGAAAAAGGAATGTCTTCAAATATAAACTACACAGAATCATTCGGTGAAACTTCTTTCTGATCTGTGCATTCAGCTAACAGAGTTAAACCATACTTTTGATTGAGCAGATCTGAACACTCATTCTGTAGAAAATGCAACTGGACATTTGGAGCGCTAAGAACGTAGTAGTGGAAAAAGGAATATATTCAAATATAAACTACACAGAAGCATTCTGTGAAACTTTTTTCTGATCTGAGCATTCAGCTAACAGAGTTAAACCATACTTTTTATTGAGCAGTTTTGAAACACTCTGTCTGTAGAAAATGCAACTGGGCATTCGTAGCGCTAAGTGGGTAATAGTGGAAAAAAGAATATGTTCAAATATAAACTACACAGAAGCATTGTATGAAACTTCTTTCTGTTCTGTGCATTCAACTAACAGAGTTGAACCTTACTTTTGATTGAGCCGTTCTGAAACACTCTTTCTGTAGAAACTGCAATTGGACATTCTGAGCGCTAAGAGGCCTATATTGGGAAAAAGAATGTCTACAAATAAAAACTACACAGAAGAATTGTGTGAAACTTCTTTCTGTTCTGTTTGTTCAACTAAAAGAGTTGAAACTTAGTTTTGATTGAGCCGTTCTGAAACACTCTTTCTGTAGAAAATGCAAGTGGAGATTCGGAGCGCTAAGAGGGTAATAGTGGAAAAAGGAATGTCTCCAAATATAAACTACACAGAATCATTCTGTGAAACTTCTTTCTGATCTGTGCATTGAGCTAACAGAGTTAAACCATACTTTTGATTGAGCAGATCTGAACACTCTTTCTGTAGAAAATGCAACTGGACATTTGGAGCGCTAAGAGAGTAGTAGTGGAAAAAGGAATATATTCAAATATAAACTACACAGAAGCATTCTGTGAAACTTCTTTCTGACCTGAGCACTCAGCTAACAGAGTTAAACCATACTTTTGATTGAGCAGTTTTGAAACACTCTGTCTGTAGAAAATGCAACTGGACATTCGTAGCGCTAAGTGGGTAATAGTGGAAAAAAGAATATGTTCAAATATAAACTACACAGAAGCATTGTATGAAACTTCTTTCTGTTCTGTGCATTCAACTAACAGAGTTGAACCTTACTTTTGATTGAGCCGTTCTGAAACACTCTTTCTGTAGAAACTGCAATTGGACATTCTGAGCGCTAAGAGGCCTCTATTGGGAAAAATAATATCTTCAAATAAAAACTACACAGAAGCATTGTGCGAAACTTATTTCTGATATGTTCATTAAGCTAACAGAGTTAAACCATACTTTTGATTGTGCAGTTCTGAACACTCTTTCTGTAGAAAATGCAAGTGGACATTCGGAGCGCTAAGAGGGTAATAGTGGAAAAAGGAATATATTCAAATATAAACTACACAGTAGCATTCTGTGAAAATACTTTCTGTTCTATGCATTCAACTAACAGAGTTGAACCTTACTTTTGATTGAGCCGTTCTGAAACACTCTTTCTGTAGAAACTGCAAGTGGACATGCGAAGCGCTAAGAGGCCTACATTGGGAAAAAGAATATCTTCAAATAAAAACTACACAGATGCATTCTGTGAAACTTATTTCTGATCTGTAAATTCAGTTAACAGAGATAAAACATATTTTTGATTGAGCAGTTATGAAACACTCTTTTTGTAGAAAATGCAATTGGAGATTCGGAGCGCTAAGAGGGTTCTAGTGGAAAAAGGAATGTCTTCAAATATAAACTACACAGAATCATTCGGTGAAACTCCTTTCTGATCTGTGCATTCAGCTAACAGAGTTAAACCATACTTTTGATTGAGCAGATCTGAACACTCTTTCTGTAGAAAATGCAACTGGACATTTGGAGCACTAAGAGCGTAGTAGTGGAAAAAGGAATATATTCAAATATAAACTACACAGAAGCATTCTGTGAAACTTCTTTCTGATATGAGCATTCAGCTAACAGAGTTAAACCATACTTTTGATTGAGCAGTTTTGAAACACTCTGTCTGTAGAAAATGCAACTGGACATTCGTAGCGCTAAGTGGGTAATAGTGGAAAAAAGAATATGTTCAAATATAAACTACACAGAAGCATTGTATGAAACATCTTTCTGTTCTGTGCATTCAACTAACAGAGTTGAACATTACTTTTGATTGAGCCGTTCTGAAACACTCTTTCTGTAGAAACTGCAATTGGACATTCTGAGCGCTAGGAGGCCTATATTGGGAAAAAGAATGTCTACAAATAAAAACTACACAGAAGAATTGTGTGAAACTTCTTTCTGTTCTGTTTGTTCAACTAAAAGAGTTGAAACTTAGTTTTGATTGAGCCGTTCTGAAACACTCTTTCTGTAGAAAATGCAAGTGGAGATTCGGAGCGCTAAGAGGGTAATAGTGGAAAAAGGAATGTCTCCAAATATAAACTACACAGAATCATTCTGTGAAACTTCTTTCTGATCTGTGCATTCAGCTAACAGAGTTAAACCATACTTTTGATTGAGCAGATCTTAACACTCTTTCTGTAGAAAATGCAACTGGACCTTTGGAGCGCTAAGAGAGTAGTAGTGGAAAAAGGAATATATTCAAATATAAACTACACAGAAGCATTCTGTGAAACTTCTTTCTGATCTGAGCATTCAGCTAACAGAGTTAAACCATACTTTTGATTGAGCAGTTTTGAAACACTCTGTCTGTAGAAAATGCAACTGGACATTCGTAGCGCTAAGTGAGTAATAGTGGAAAAAAGAATATGTTCAAATATAAACTACACAGAAGCATTGTATGAAACTTCTTTCTGTTCTGTGCATTCAACTAACAGAGTTGAACCTTACTTTTGATTGAGCCTTTCTGAAACACTCTTTCTGTAGAAACTGCAATTGGACATTCTGAGCGCTAAGAGGCCTCTATTGGGAAAAATAATATCTTCAAATAAAAACTACACAGAAGCATTGTGTGAAACTTATTTCTGATATGTTCATTAAGCTAACAGAGTTAAACCATACTTTTGATTGCGCAGTTCTGAACACTCTTTCTGTAGAAAATGCAAGTGGACATTCGGAGCGCTAAGAGGGTAATAGTGGAAAAAGGAATATATTCAAATATAAACTACACAGTAGCATTCTGTGAAAATTCTTTCTGTTCTGTGCATTCAACTAACAGAGTTGAACCTTACTTTTGATTGAGCCGTTCTGAAACACTCTTTCTGTAGAAACTGCAAGTGGACATGCTAAGGGCTAAGAGGCCTACATTGGGAAAAAGAATATCTTCAAATAAAAACTACACAGATGCATTCTGTGAAACTTATTTCTGATCTGTAAATTCAGTTAACAGAGATAAAACATATTTTTGATTGAGCAGTTATGAAACACTCTTTTTGTAGAAAATGCAAGTGGAGATTCGGAGCGCTAAGAGGGTACTAGTGGAAAAAGGAATGTCTTCAAATATAAACTACACAGAATCATTCGGTGAAACTTCTTTCCGATCTGTGCATTCAGCTAACAGAGTTAAACCATACTTTTGATTGAGCAGATCTGAACACTCATTCTGTAGAAAATGCAACTGGACATTTGGAGCGCTAAGAGCGTAGTAGTGGAAAAAGGAATATATACAAATATAAACTACACAGAAGCATTCTGTGAAACTTCTTTCTGATCTGAGCATTCAGCTAACAGAATTAAACCATACTTTTGATTGAGCAGTTTTGAAACACTCTGTCTGTAGAAAATGCAACTGGGCATTCGTAGCGCTAAGTGGGTAATAGTGGAAAAAAGAATATGTTCAAATATAAACTACACAGAAGCATTGTATGGAACTTCTTTCTGTTCTGTGCATTCAACTAACAGAGTTGAACCTTACTTTTGATTGAGCCGTTCTGAAACACTCTTTCTGTAGAAAATGCAAGTGGAGATTCGGAGCGCTAAGAGGGTAATAGTGGAAAAAGGAATGTCTTCAAATATAAACTACACAGAATCATTCGGTGAAACTTCTTTCTGATCTGTGCATTCAGCTAACAGAGTTAAACCATACTTTTGATTGAGCAGATCTGAACACTCTTTCTGTAGAAAATGCAACTGGACATTTGGAGCGCTAAGAGCGTAGTAGTGGAAAAAGGAATATATTCAAATATAAACTACACAGAAGCATTCCGTGAAACTTCTTTCTGATCTGAGCATTCAGCTAACAGAGTAAAACCATACTTTTGATTGAGCAGTTTGAAACACTCTGTCTGTAGAAAATGCAACTGGACATTCATAGCGCTAAGTGGGTAATAGTGGAAAAAAGAATATGTTCAAATATAAACTACACAGAAGCACTGTATGAAACTTCTTTCTCTTCTGTGCATTCAACTAACAGAGTTGAACCTTACTTTTGATTGAGCCGTTCTGAAACACTCTTTCTGTAGAAACTGCAATTGGACATTCTGAGGGCTAAGTGGCCTATATTGGGAAAAAGAATGTCTACAAATAAAAACTACACAGAAGAATTGTGTGAAATTTCTTTCTGTTCTGTTTGTTCAACTAAAAGAGTTGAACCTTAGTTTTGATTGAGCCGTTCTGAAACACTCTTTCTGTAGAAAGTGCAAGTGGAGATTCGGAGCGCTAAGAGGATAATAGTGGAAAAAGGAATGTCTCCAAATATAAACTACACAGAATCATTCTGTGAAATTTCTTTCTGATCTGTGCATTCAGCTAACAGAGTTAAACCATACTTTTGATTGAGCAGATCTGAACACTCTTTCTGTAGAAAATGCAACTGGACATTTGGAGCGCTAAGAGAGTAGTAGTGGAAAAAGGAATATATTCAAATATAAACTACACAGAAGCATTCTGTGAAACTTCTTTCTGATCTGAGCATTCAGCTAACAGAGTTAAAAGATACTTTTGATTGAGCAGTTTTGAAACACTCTGTCTGTAGAAAATGCAACTGGACATTCTTAGCGCTAAGTGGGTAATAGTGGAAAAAAGAATATGTTCAAATATAAACTACACAGAAGCATTGTATGAAACTTCTTTCTGTTCTGTGCATTCAACTAACAGAGTTGAACCTTACTTTTGATTGAGCCTTTCTGAAACACTCTTTCTGTAGAAACTGCAATTGGACATTCTGAGCGCTAAGAGGCCTCTATTGGGAAAAATAATACCTTCAAATAAAAACTACACAGAAGCATTGTGTGAAACATATTTCTGATATGTTCATTAAGCTAACAGAGTTAAACCATACTTTTGATTGCGCAGTTCTGAACACTCTTTCTGTAGAAAATGCAAGTGGACATTCGGAGCGCTAAGAGGGTAATAGTGGAAAAAGGGTTATATTCAAATATAAACTTCACAGTAGCATTCTGTGAAAATTCTTTCTGTTCTGTGCATTCAACTAACAGAGTTGAACCTTACTTTTGTTTGAGCCGTTCTGAAACACTCTTTCTGTAGAAACTGCAATTGGACATGCTAAGCGCTAAGAGGCCTACATTGGGAAAAAGAATATCTTCAAATAAAAACTACACAGATGCATTCTGTGAAACTTATTTCTGATCTGTAAATTCAGTTAACAGAGATAAAACATATTTTTGATTGAGCAGTTATGAAACACTCTTTTTGTAGAAAATGCAAGTGGAGATTCGGAGCGCTAAGAGGGTACTAGTGGAAAAAGGAATGTCTTCAAATATAAACTACACAGAATCATTCGGTGAAACTTCTTTCTGATCTGTGCATTCAGCTAACAGAGTTAAACCATACTTTTGATTGAGCAGATCTGAACACTCTTTCTGTAGAAAATGCAACTGGACATTTGGAGCGCTAAGAGCGTAGTAGTGGAAAAAGGAATATATTCAAATATAAACTACACAGAAGCATTCTGTGAAACTTCTTTCTGATCTGAGCATTCAGCTAACAGAGTTAAACCATACTTTTGATTGAGCAGTTTTGAAACACTCTGTCTGTAGAAAATGCAACTGGACATTCGTAGCGCTAAGTGGGTAATAGTGGAAAAAAGAATATGTTCAAATATAAACTACACAGAAGCATTTTATGAAACTTCTTTCTGTTCTGTGCATTCAACTAACAGAGTTGAACCTTACTTTTGATTGAGCCGTTCTGAAACACTCTTTCTGTAGAAACTGCAATTGGACATTCTGAGTGCCAAGAGGCCTATATTGGGAAAAAGAATGTCTACAAATAAAAACTACACAGAAGAATTGTGTGAAACTTCTTTCTGTTCTGTTTGTTCAACTAAAAGAGTTGAACCTTAGTTTTGATTGAGCCGTTCTGAAACACTCTTTCTGTAGAAAATGCAAGTGGAGATTTGGAGCGCTAAGAGGGTAATAGTGGAAAAAGGAATGTCTCCAAATATAAAGTACACAGAATCATTCTGTGAAACTTCTTTCTGATCTGTGCATTCAGCTAACAGAGTTAAACCATACTTTTGATTGAGCAGATCTGAACACTCTTTCTGTAGAAAATGCAACTGGACATTTGGAGCGCTAAGAGAGTAGTAGTGGAAAAAGGAATATATTCAAATATAAACTACACAGAAGCATTCTGTGAAACTTCTTTCTGACCTGAGCATTCAGCTAAGAGAGTTAAACCATACTTTTGATTGAGCAGTTTTGAAACACTCTGTCTGTAGAAAATGCAACTGGACATTCGTAGCGCTAAGTGGGTAATAGTGGAAAAAAGAATATGTTCAAATATAAACTACACAGAAGCATTGTATGAAACTACTTTCTGTTCTTGCATTAAACTAACAGAGTTGAACCTTACTTTTGATTGAGCCTTTCTGAAACACTCTTTCTGTAGAAACTGAAATTGCACATTCTGAGCGCTAAGAGGCCTCTATTGGGAAAAATAATATCTTCAAATAAAAACTACACAGAAGCATTGTGTGAAACTTATTTCTGATATGTTCATTAAGCTAACAGAGTTAAACCATACTTTTGATTGCGCAGTTCTGAACACTCTTTCTGTAGAAAATGCAAGTGGACATTCGGAGCGCTAAGAGGGTAATAGTGGAGAAAGGAATATATTCAAATATAAACTACACAGTAGCATTCTGTGAAAATTCTTTCTCTTCTGTGCATTCAACTAACAGAGTTGAACCTTACTTTTGATTGAGCCGTTCTGAAACACTCTTTCTGTAGAAACTGCAATTGGACATGCTAAGCGCTAAGAGGCCTACATTGGGAAAAATAATATCTTCAAATAAAAACTACACAGATGCATTCTGTGAAACTTATTTCTGATCTGTAAATTCAGTTAACAGAGAAAAAACATATTTTTGATTGAGCAGTTATGAAACACTCTTTTTGTAGAAAATGCAAGTGGAGATTCGGAGCGCTAAGAGGGTACTAGTGGAAAAAGGAATGTCTTCAAATATAAACTACACAGAATCATTCGGTGAAACATGTTTCTGATCTGTGCATTCAGCTAACAGATTTAAACCATACTTTTGATTGAGCAGATCTGAACACTCTTTCTGTAGAAAATGCAACTGGACATTTGGAGCGCTAAGAGAGTAGTAGTGGAAAAAGGAATATATTCAAATATAAACTACACAGAAGCATTCTGTGAAACTTCTTTCTGATCTGAGCATTCAGCTAACAGAGTTAAAAGATACTTTTGATTGAGCAGTTTTGAAACACTCTGTCTGTAGAAAATGCAACTGGACATTCTTAGCGCTAAGTGGGTAATAGTGGAAAAAAGAATATGTTCAAATATAAACTACACAGAAGCATTGTATGAAACTTCTTTCTGTTCTGTGCATTCAACTAACAGAGTTGAACCTTACTTTTGATTGAGCCGTTCTGAAACACTCTTTCTGTAGAAACTGCAATTGGACATTCTGAGCGCTAAGAGGCCTATATTGGGAAAAAGAATGTCTACAAATAAAAACTACACAGAAGAATTGTGTGAAACTTCTTTCTGTTCTGTTTGTTCAACTAAAAGAGTTGAACCTTAGTTTTGATTGAGCCGTTCTGAAACACTCTTTCTGTAGAAAATGCAAGTGGAGATTCGGAGCGCTAAGAGGGTAATAGTGGAAAAAGGAATGTCTCCAAATATAAACTACACAGAATCATTCTGTGAAACTTCTTTCTGATCTGTGCATTCAGCTAACAGAGTTAAACCATACTTTTGATTGAGCAGATCTGAACACTCTTTCTGTAGAAAATGCAACTGGACATTTGGAGCGCTAAGAGAGTAGTAGTGGAAAAAGGAATATATTCAAATATAAACTACACAGAAGCATTCTGTGAAACTTCTTTCTGACCTGAGCATTCAGCTAAGAGAGTTAAACCATACTTTTGATTGAGCAGTTTTGAAACACTCTGTCTGTAGAAAATGCAACTGGACATTCGTAGCGCTAAGTGGGTAATAGTGGAAAAAAGAATATGTTCAAATATAAACTACACAGAAGCATTGTATGAAACTTCTTTCTGTTCTGTGCATTCAACTAACAGAGTTGAACCTTACTTTTGATTGAGCCGTTCTGAAACACTCTTTCTGTAGAAACTGCAATTGGACATTCTGAGCGCTAAGAGGCCTCTATTGGGAAAAATAATATCTTCAAATAAAAACTACACAGAAGCATTGTGTGAAACTTATTTCTGATATGTTCATTAAGCAAACAGAGTTAAACCATACTTTTGATTGCGCAGTTCTGAACACTCTTTCTGTAGAAAATGCAAGTGGACATTCGGAGTGCTAAGAGGGTAATAGTGGAAAAAGGGATATATTCAAATATAAACTACACAGTAGCATTCTGTGAAAATTCATTCTGTTCTGTGCATTCAACTAACAGAGTTGAACCTTACTTTTGATTGAGCCGTTCTGAAACACTCTTTCTGTAGAAACTGCAATTGGACATGCTAAGCGCTAAGAGGCCTACATTGGGAAAAAGAATATCTTCACATAAAAACTACACAGATGCATTCTGTGAAACTTATTTCTGATCTGTAAATTCAGTTAACAGAGATAAAACATATTTTTGATTGAGCAGTTATGAAACACTCTTTTTGTAGAAAATGCAAGTGGAGATTCGGAGCGCTAAGAGGGTACTAGTGGAAAAAGGAATGTCTTCAAATATAAACTACACAGAATCATTCGGTGAAACATGTTTCTGATCTGTGCATTCAGCTAACAGAGTTAAACCATACTTTTGATTGAGCAGATCTGAACACTCTTTCTGTAGAAAATGCAACTGGACATTTGGAGCGCTAAGAGCGTAGTAGTGGAAAAAGGAATATATTCAAATATAAACTACACAGAAGCATTCTGTGAAACTTCTTTCTGATCTGAGCATTCAGCTAACAGAGTTAAACCATACTTTTGATTGAGCAGTTTTGAAACACTCTGTCTGTAGGAAATGCAACTGGACATTCGTAGCGCTAAGTGGGTAATAGTGGAAAAAAGAATATGTTCAAATATAAACTACACAGAAGCATTGTATGAAACTTCTTTCTGTTCTGTGCATTCAACTAACAGAGTTGAACCTTACTTTTGATTGAGCCGTTCTGAAACACTCTTTCTGTAGAAACTGCAATTGGACATTCTGAGCGCTAAGAGGCCTATATTGGGAAAAAGAATGTCTACAAATAAAAACTACACAGAAGAATTGTGTGAAACTTCTTTCTGTTCTGTTTGTTCAACTAAAAGTGTTGAACCTTAGTTTTCATTGAGCCGTTCTGAAACACTCTTTCTGTAGAAAATGCAAGTGGAGATTCGGAGCGCTAAGGGGGTAATAGTGGAAAAAGGAATGTCTCCAAATATAAACTACACAGAATCATTCTGTGAAACTTCTTTCTGATCTGTGCATTCAGCTAACAGAGTTAAACCATACTTTTGATTGAGCAGATCTGAACACTCTTTCTGTAGAAAATGCAACTGGACATTTGGAGCGCTAAGAGAGTAGTAGTGGAAAAAGGAATATATTCAAATATAAACTACACAGAAGCATTCTGTGAAACTTCTTTCTGACCTGAGCATTCAGCTAAGAGAGTTAAACCATACTTTTGATTGAGCAGTTTTGAAACACTCTGTCTGTAGAAAATGCAACTGGACATTCGTAGCGCTAAGTGGGTAATAGTGGAAAAAAGAATATGTTCAAATATAAACTACACAGAAGCATTGTATAAAACTTCTTTCTGTTCTGTGCATTCAACTAACAGAGTTGAACCTTACTTTTGATTGAGCCGTTCTGAAACACTCTTTCTGTAGAAACTGCAATTGGACATTCTGAGCGCTAAGAGGCCTCTATTGGGAAAAATAATATCTTCAAATAAAAACTACACAGAAGCATTGTGTGAAACTTATTTCTGATATGTTCATTAAGCAAACAGAGTTAAACCATACTTTTGATTGCGCAGATCTGAACACTCTTTCTGTAGAAAATGCAAGTGGACATTCGGAGCGCTAAGAGGGTAATAGTGGAAAAAGGGATATATTCAAATATAAACTACACAGTAGCATTCTGTGAAAATTCATTCTGTTCTGTGCATTCAACTAACAGAGTTGAACCTTACTTTTGATTGAGCCGTTCTGAAACACTCTTTCTGTAGAAACTGCAATTGGACATGCTAAGCGCTAAGAGGCCTACATTGGGAAAAAGAATATCTTCAAATAAAAACTACACAGATGCATTCTGTGAAACTTATTTCTGATCTGTAAATTCAGTTAACAGAGATAAAACATATTTTTGATTGAGCAGTTATGAAACACTCTTTTTGTAGAAAATGCAAGTGGAGATTCGGAGCGCTAAGAGGGTACTAGTGGAAAAAGGAATGTCTTCAAATATAAACTACACAGAATCATTCGGTGAAACTTCTTTCTGATCTGTGCATTCAGCTAACAGAGTTAAACCATACTTTTGGTTGAGCAGATCTGAACACTCTTTCTGTAGAAAATGCAACTGGACATTAGGAGCGCTAAGAGCGTAGTAGTGGAAAAAGGAATATATTCAAATATAAACTACACAGAAGCATTCTGTGAAACTTCTTTCTGATCTGAGCATTCAGCTAACAGAGTTAAACCATACTTTTGATTGAGCAGTTTTGAAACACTCTGTCTGTAGAAAATGCAACTGGACATTCGTAGCGCTAAGTGGGTAATAGTGGAAAAAAGAATATGTTCAAATATAAACTACACAGAAGCATTGTATGAAACTTCTTTCTGTTCTGTGCATTCAACTAACAGAGTTGAACCTTACTTTTGATTGAGCCGTTCTGAAACACTCTTTCTGTAGAAACTGCAATTGGACATTCTGAGGGCTAAGAGGCCTATATTGGGAAAAAGAATGTCTACAAATAAAAACTACACAGAACAATTGTGTGAAACTTATTTCTGTTCTGTTTGTTCAACTAAAAGAGTTGAACCTTAGTTTTGATTGAGCCGTTCTGAAACACTCTTTCTGTAGAAAATGCAAGTGGAGATTCGGAGCGCTAAGAGGGTAATAGTGGAAAAAGGAATGTCTCCAAATATAAACTACACAGAATCATTCCGTGAAACTTCTTTCTGATCTGTGCATTCAGCTAACAGTGTTAAACCATACTTTTGATTGAGCAGATCTGAACACTCTTTCTGTAGAAAATGCAACTGGACATTTGGAGCGCTAAGAGAGTAGTAGTGGAAAAAGGAATATATTCAAATAAAAACTACACAGAAGCATTCTGTGAAACTTCTTTCTGACCTGAGCATTCAGCTAAGAGAGTTAAACCATACTTTTGATTGAGCAGTTTTGAAACACTCTGTCTGTGGAAAATGCAACTGGACATTCGTAGCGCTAAGTGGGTAATAGTGGAAAAAAGAATATGTTCAAATATAAACTACACAGAAGCATTGTATGAAACTTCTTTCTGTTCTGTGCATTCAACTAAGAGAGTTGAACCTTACTTTTGATTGAGCCGTTCTGAAACACTCTTTCTGTAGAAACTGCAATTGGACATTCTGAGCGCTAAGAGGCCTCTATTGGGAAAAATAATATCTTCAAATAAAAACTACACAGAAGCATTGTGTGAAACTTATTTCTGATATGTTCATTAAGCTAACAGAGTTAAACCATACTTTTGATTGCGCAGTTCTGAACACTCTTTCTGTAGAAAATGCAAGTGGACATTCGGAGCGCTAAGAGGGTAATAGTGGAAAAAGTGATATATTCAAATATAAACTACACAGTAGCATTCTGTGAAAATTCATTCTGTTCTGTGCATTCAACTAACAGAGTTGAACCTTACTTTTGATTGAGCCGTTGTGAAACACTCTTTCTGTAGAAACTGCAATTGGAGATGCTAAGCGCTAAGAGGCCTACATTGGGAAAAAGAATATCTTCACATAAAAACTACACAGATGCATTCTGTGAAACTTATTTCTGATCTGTAAATTCAGTTAACAGAGATAAAACATATTTTTGATTGAGCAGTTATGAAACACTCTTTTTGTAGAAAATGCAAGTGGAGATTCGGAGCGCTAAGAGGGTACTAGTGGAAAAAGGAATGTCTTCAAATATAAACTACACAGAATCATTCGGTGAAACATGTTTCTGATCTGTGCATTCAGCTAACAGAGTTAAACCATACTTTTGATTGAGCAGATCTGAACACTCTTTCTGTAGAAAATGCAACTGGACATTTGGAGCGCTAAGAGCGTAGTAGTGGAAAAAGGAATATATTCAAATATAAACTACACAGAAGCATTCTGTGAAACTTCTTTCTGATCTGAGCATTCAGCTAACAGAGTTAAACCATACTTTTGATTGAGCAGTTTTGAAACACTCTGTCTGTAGAAAATGCAACTGGACATTCGTAGCGCTAAGTGGGTAATAGTGGAAAAAAGAATATGTTCAAATATAAACTACACAGAAACATTGTATGAAACTTCTTTCTGTTCTGTGCATTCAACTAACAGAGTTGAACCTTACTTTTGATTGAGCCGTTCTGAAACACTCTTTCTGTAGAAACTGCAATTGGACATTCTGAGCGCTAAGAGGCCTATATTGGGAAAATGAATGTCTACAAATAAAAACTACACAGAAGAATTGTGTGAAACTTATTTCAGTTCTGTTTGTTCAACTAAAAGAGTTGAACCTTAGTTTTGATTGAGCCGTTCTGAAACACTCTTTCTGTAGAAAATGCAAGTGGAGATTCGGAGCGCTAAGAGGTTAATAGTGGAAAAAGGAATGTCTCCAAATATAAACTACACAGAATCATTCTGTGAAACTTCTTTCTGATCTGTGCATTCAGCTAACAGAGTTAAACCATACTTTTGATTGAGCAGATCTGAACACTCTTTCTGTAGAAAATGCAACTGGACATTTGGAGCGCTAAGAGAGTAGTAGTGGAAAAAGGAATATATTCAAATATAAACTACACAGAAGCATTCTGTGAAACTTCTTTCTGACCTGAGCATTCAGCTAAGAGAGTTAAACCATACTTTTGATTGAGCAGTTTTGAAACACTCTGTCTGTAGAAAATGCAACTGGACATTCGTAGCGCTAAGTGGGTAATAGTGGAAAAAAGAATATGTTCAAATATAAACTACACAGAAGCATTGTATGAAACTTCTTTCTGTTCTGTGCATTCAACTAACAGAGTTGAACCTTACTTTTGATTGAGCCGTTCTGAAACACTCTTTCTGTAGAAACTGCAATTGGACATTCTGAGCGCTAAGAGGCCTATATTGGGAAAAAGAATGTCTACAAATAAAAACTACACAGAAGAATTGTGTGAAACTTCTTTCTGTTCTGTTTGTTCAACTAAAAGAGTTGAACCTTAGTTTTGATTGAGCCGTTCTGAAACACTCTTTCTGTAGAAAATGCAAGTGGAGATTCGGAGCGCTAAGAGGGTAATAGTGGAAAAAGTAATGTCTCCAAATATAAACTACACAGAATCATTCTGTGAAACTTCTTTCTGATCTGTGCATTCAGCTAACAGAGTTAAACCATACTTTTGATTGAGCAGATCTGAACACTCTTTCTGTAGAAAATGCAACTGGACATTTGGAGCGCTAAGAGAGTAGTAGTGGAAAAAGGAATATATTCAAATATAAACTACACAGAAGCATTCTGTGAAACTTCTTTCTGACCTGAGCATTCAGCTAAGAGAGTTAAACCATACTTTTGATTGAGCAGTTTTGAAACACTCTGTCTGTAGAAAATGCAACTGGACATTCGTAGCGCTAAGTGGGTAATAGTGGAAAAAAGAATATGTTCAAATATAAACTACACAGAAGCATTGTATGAAACTTCTTTCTGTTCTGTGCATTCAACTAACAGAGTTGAACCTTACTTTTGATTGAGCCGTTCTGAAACACTCTTTCTGTAGAAACTGCAATTGGACATTCTGAGCGCTAAGAGGCCTCTATTGGGAAAAATAATATCTTCAAATAAAAACTACACAGAAGCATTGTGTGAAACTTATTTCTGATATGTTCATTAAGCAAACAGAGTTAAACCATACTTTTGATTGCGCAGTTCTGAACACTCTTTCTGTAGAAAATGCAAGTGGACATTCGGAGCGCTAAGAGGGTAATAGTGGAAAAAGGGATATATTCAAATATAAACTACACAGTAGCATTCTGTGAAAATTCATTCTGTTCTGTGCATTCAACTAACAGAGTTGAACCTTACTTTTGATTGAGCCGTTCTGAAACACTCTTTCTGTAGAAACTGCAATTGGACATGCTAAGCGCTAAGAGGCCTACATTGGGAAAAAGAATATCTTCAAATAAAAACTACACAGATGCATTCTGTGAAACTTATTTCTGATATGTAAATTCAGTTAACAGAGATAAAACATATTTTTGATTGAGCAGTTATGAAACACTCTTTTTGTAGAAAATGCAAGTGGAGATTCGGAGCGCTAAGAGGGTACTAGTGGAAAAAGGAATGTCTTCAAATATAAACTACACAGAATCATTCGGTGAAACTCCTTTCTGATCTGTGCATTCAGCTAACAGAGTTAAACCATACTTTTGATTGAGCAGATCTGAACACTCTTTCTGTAGAAAATGCAACTGGACATTTGGAGCGCTAAGAGCGTAGTAGTGGAAAAAGGAATATATTCAAATATAAACTACACAGAAGCATTCCGTGAAACTTCTTTCTGATCTGAGCATTCAGCTAACAGAGTTAAACCATACTTTTGATTGAGCAGTTTTGAAACACTCTGTCTGTAGAAAATGCAACTGGACATTCGTAGCGCTAAGTGGGTAATAGTGGAAAAAAGAATATGTTCAAATATAAACTACACAGAAGCAGTGTATGAAACTTCTTTCTGTTCTGTGCATTCAACTAACAGAGTTGAACCTTACTTTTGATTGAGCCGTTCTGAAACACTCTTTCTGTAGAAACTGCAATTGGACATTCTGAGCGCTAAGAGGCCTATATTGGGAAAAAGAATGTCTACAAATAAAAACTACACAGAAGAATTGTGTGAAACTTCTTTCTGTTCTGTTTGTTCAACTAAAAGAGTTGAACCTTAGTTTTGATTGAGCCGTTCTGAAACACTCTTTCTGTAGAAAGTGCAAGTGGAGATTCGGAGCGCTAAGAGGGTAATAGTGGAAAAAGGAATGTCTCCAAATATAAACTACACAGAATCATTCTGTGAAATTTCTTTCTGATCTGTGCATTCAGCTAACAGAGTTAAACCATACTTTTGATTGAGCAGATCTGAACACTCTTTCTGTAGAAAATGCAACTGGACATTTGGAGCGCTAAGAGAGTAGTAGTGGAAAAAGGAATATATTCAAATATAAACTACACAGAAGCATTCTGTGAAACTTCTTTCTGATCTGAGCATTCAGCTAACAGAGTTAAACCATACTTTTGATTGAGCAGTTTTGAAACACTCTGTCTGTAGAAAATGCAACTGGACATTCGTAGCGCTAAGTGGGTAATAGTGGAAAAAAGAATATGTTCAAATATAAACTACACAGAAGCATTGTATGAAACTTCTTTCTGTTCTGTGCATTCAACTAACAGAGTTGAACCTTACTTTTGATTGAGCCTTTCTGAAACACTCTTTCTGTAGAAACTGCAATTGGACATTCTGAGCGCTAAGAGGCCTCTATTGGGAAAAATAATATCTTCAAATAAAAACTACACAGAAGCATTGTGTGAAACTTATTTCTGATATGTTCATTAAGCTAACAGAGTTAAACCATACTTTTGATTGCGCAGTTCTGAACACTCTTTCTGTAGAAAATGAAAGTGGACATTCGGAGCGCTAAGAGGGTAATAGTGGAAAAAGGGTTATATTCAAATATAAACTACACAGTAGCATTCTGTGAAAATTCTTTCTGTTCTGTGCATTCAACTAACAGAGTTGAACCTTACTTTTGATTGAGCCGTTTTGAAACACTCTTTCTGTAGAAGCTGCAATTGGACATGCTAAGCGCTAAGAGGCCTACATTGGGAAAAAGAATATCTTCAAATAAAAACTACACAGATGCATTCTGTGAAACTTATTTCTGATCTGTAAATTCAGTTAACAGAGATAAAACATATTTTTGATTGAGCAGTTATGAAACACTCTTTTTGTAGAAAATGCAAGTGGAGATTCGGAGCGCTAAGAGGGTACTAGTGGAAAAAGGAATGTCTTCAAATATAAACTACACAGAATCATTCGGTGAAACTTCTTTCTGATCTGTGCATTCAGCTAACAGAGTTAAACCATACTTTTGATTGAGCAGATCTGAACACTCTTTCTGTAGAAAATGCAACTGGACATTAGGAGCGCTAAGAGCGTAGTAGTGGAAAAAGGAATATATTCAAATATAAACTACACAGAAGCATTCTGTGAAACTTCTTTCTGATCTGAGCATTCAGCTAACAGAGTTAAACCATACTTTTGATTGAGCAGTTTTGAAACACTCTGTCTGTAGAAAATGCAACTGGACATTCGTAGCGCTAAGTGGGTAATAGTGGAAAAAAGAATATGTTCAAATATAAACTACACAGAAGCATTGTATGAAACTTCTTTCTGTTCTGTGCATTCAACTAACAGAGTTGAACCTTACTTTTGATTGAGCCGTTCTGAAACACTCTTTCTGTAGAAACTGCAATTGGACATTCTGAGTGCTAAGAGGCCTATATTGGGAAAAAGAATGTCTACAAATAAAAACTACACAGAACAATTGTGTGAAACTTATTTCTGTTCTGTTTGTTCAACTAAAAGATTTGAACCTTAGTTTTGATTGAGCCGTTCTGAAACACTCTTTCTGTAGAAAATGCAAGTGGAGATTCGGAGCGCTAAGAGGGTAATAGTGGAAAAAGGAATGTCTCCAAATATAAACTACACAGAATCATTCTGTGAAACTTCTTTCTGATCTGTGCATTCAGCTAACAGTGTTAAACCATACTTTTGATTGAGCAGATCTGAACACTCTTTCTGTAGAAAATGCAACTGGACATTTGGAGCGCTAAGAGAGTAGTAGTGGAAAAAGGAATATATTCAAATATAAACTACACAGAAGCATTCTGTGAAACTTCTTTCTGACCTGAGCATTCAGCTAAGAGAGTTAAACCATACTTTTGATTGAGCAGTTTTGAAACACTCTGTCTGTGGAAAATGCAACTGGACATTCGTAGCGCTATGTGGGTAATAGTGGAAAAAAGAATATGTTCAAATATAAACTACACAGAAGCATTGTATGAAACTTCTTTCTGTTCTGTGCATTCAACTAACAGAGTTGAACCTTACTTTTGATTGAGCCGTTCTGAAACACTCTTTCTGTAGAAACTGCAATTGGACATTCTGAGCGCTAAGAGGCCTCTATTGGGAAAAATAATATCTTCAAATAAAAACTACACAGAAGCATTGTGTGAAACTTATTTCTGATATGTTCATTAAGCTAACAGAGTTAAACCATACTTTTGATTGCGCAGTTCTGAACACTCTTTCTGTAGAAAATGCAAGTGGACATTCGGAGCGCTAAGAGGGTAATAGTGGAAAAAGGGATATATTCAAATATAAACTACACAGTAGCATTCTGTGAAAATTCTTTCTGTTCTGTGCATTCAACTAACAGAGTTGAACCTTACTTTTGATTGAGCCGTTCTGAAACACTCTTTCTGTAGAAACTGCAATTGGACATGCTAAGCGCTAAGAAGCCTACATTGGGAAAAAGAATATCTTCAAATAAAAACTACACAGATGCATTCTGTGAAACTTATTTCTGATCTGTAAATTCAGTTAACAGAGATAAAACATATTTTTGATTGAGCAGTTATGAAACACTCTTTTTGTAGAAAATGCAAGTGGAGATTCGGAGCGCTAAGAGGGTACTAGTGGAAAAAGGAATGTCTTCAAATATAAACTACACAGAATCATTCGGTGAAACTTGTTTCTGATCTGTGCATTCAGCTAACCGAGTTAAACCATACTTTTGATTGAGCAGATCTGAACACTCTTTCTGTAGAAAATGCAACTGCACATTTGGAGCGCTAAGAGCGTAGTAGTGGAAAAAGGAATATATTCAAATATAAACTACACAGAAGCATTCTGTGAAACTTCTTTCTGATCTGAGCATTCAGCTAACAGAGTTAAACCATACTTTTGATTGAGCAGTTTTGAAACACTCTGTCTGTAGAAAATGCAACTGGACATTCGTAGCGCTAAGTGGGTAATAGTGGAAAAAAGAATATGTTCAAATATAAACTACACAGAAGCATTGTATGAAACTTCTTTCTGTTCTGTGCATTCAACTAACAGAGTTGAACCTTACTTTTGATTGAGCCGTTCTGAAACACTCTTTCTGTAGAAACTGCAATTGGACATTCTCAGCGCTAAGAGGCCTATATTGGGAAAAAGAATGTCTACAAATAAAAACTACACAGAAGAATTGTGTGAAACTAATTTCTGTTCTGTTTGTTCAACTAAAAGAGTTGAACCTTAGTTTTGATTGAGCCGTTCTGAAACACTCTTTCTGTAGAAAATGCAAGTGGAGATTCGGAGCGCTAAGAGGGTAATAGTGGAAAAAGGAATGTCTCCAAATATAAACTACACAGAATCATTCTGTGAAACTTCTTTCTGATCTGTGCATTCAGCTAACAGAGTTAAACCATACTTTTGATTGAGCAGATCTGAACACTCTTTCTGTAGAAAATGCAACTGGACATTTGGAGCGCTAAGAGAGTAGTAGTGGAAAAAGGAATATATTCAAATATAAACTACACAGAAGCATTCTGTGAAACTTCTTTCTGACCTGAGCATTCAGCTAAGAGAGTTAAACCATACTTTTGATTGAGCAGTTTTGAAACACTCTGTCTGTAGGAAATGCAACTGGACATTCGTAGCGCTAAGTGGGTAATAGTGGAAAAAAGAATATGTTCAAATATAAACTACACAGAAGCATTGTATGAAACTTCTTTCTGTTCTGTGCATTCAACTAACAGAGTTGAACCTTACTTTTGATTGAGCCGTTCTGAAACACTCTTTCTGTAGAAACTGCAATTCGACATTCTGAGCGCTAAGAGGCCTCTATTGGGAAAAATAATATCTTCAAATAAAAACTAAACAGAAGCATTGTGTGAAACTTATTTCTGATATGTTCATTAAGCTAACAGAGTTAAACCATACTTTTGATTGCGCAGTTCTGAACACTCTTTCTGTAGAAAATGCAAGTGGACATTCGGAGCGCTAAGAGGGTAATAGTGGAAAAAGGGATATATTCAAATATAAACTACACAGTAGCATTCTGTGAAAATTCTTTCTGTTCTGTGCATTCAACTAACAGAGTTGAACCTTACTTTTGATTGAGCCGTTCTAAAACACTCTTTCTGTAGAAACTGCAATTGGACCTGCTAAGCGCTAAGAGGCCTACATTGGGAAAAAGAATATCTTCAAATAAAAACTACACAGATGCATTCTGTGAAACTTATTTCTGATCTGTAAATTCAGTTAACAGAGATAAAACATATTTTTGATTGAGCAGTTATGAAACACTCTTTTCGTAGAAAATGCAAGTGGAGATTCGGAGCGCTAAGAGGGTACTAGTGGAAAAAGGAATGTCTTCAAATATAAACTACACAGAATCATTCGGTGAAACTTCTTTCTGATCTGTGCATTCAGCTAACAGAGTTAAACCATACTTTTGATTGAGCAGATCTGAACACTCTTTCTGTAGAAAATGCAACTGGACATTTGGAGCGCTAAGAGCGTAGTAGTGGAAAAAGAAATATATTCAAATATAAACTACACAGAAGCATTCCGTGAAACTTCTTTCTGATCTGAGCATTCAGCTAACAGAGTTAAACCATACTTTTGATTGAGCAGTTTTGAAACACTCTGTCTGTAGAAATTGCAACTGGACATTCATAGCGCTAAGTGGGTAATAGTGGAAAAAAGAATATGTTCAAATATAAACTACACAGAAGCATTGTATGAAACTTCTTTCTGTTCTGTGCATTCAACTAACAGAGTTGAACCTTACTTTTGATTGAGCCGTTCTGAAACACTCTTTCTGTAGAAACTGCAATTGGACATTCTGAGCGCTAAGAGGCCTATATTGGGAAAAAGAATGTCTACAAATAAAAACTACACAGAAGAATTGTGTGAAACTTCTTTCTGTTCTGTTTGTTCAACTAAAAGAGTTGAACCTTAGTTTTGATTGAGCCGTTCTGAAACACTCTTTCTGTAGAAAATGCAAGTGGAGATTCGGAGCGCTAAGAGGGTAATAGTGGAAAAAGGAATGTCTCCAAATATAAACTACACAGAATCATTCTGTGAAATTTCTTTCTGATCTGTGCATTCAGCTAACAGAGTTAAACCATACTTTTGATTGAGCAGATCTGAACACTCTTTCTGTAGAAAATGCAACTGGACATTGGGAGCGCTAAGAGAGTAGTAGTGGAAAAAGGAATATATTCAAATATAAACTACACAGAAGCATTCTGTGAAACTTCTTTCTGATCTGAGCATTCAGCTAACAGAGTTAAACCATACTTTTGATTGAGCAGTTTTGAAACACTCTGTCTGTAGAAAATGCAACTGGACATTCTTAGCGCTAAGTGGGTAATAGTGGAAAAAAGAATATGTTCAAATATAAACTACACAGAAGCATTGTATGAAACTTCTTTCTGTTCTGTGCATTCAACTAACAGAGTTGAACCTTACTTTTGATTGAGCCTTTCTGAAACACTCTTTCTGTAGGAACTGCAATTGGACATTCTGAGCGCTAAGAGGCCTCTATTGGGAAAAATAATATCTTCAAATAAAAACTACACAGAAGCATTGTGTGAAACTTATTTCTGATATGTTCATTAAGCTAACAGAGTTAAACCATACTTTTGATTGCGCAGTTCTGAACACTCTTTCTGTAGAAAATGCAAGTGGACATTCGGAGCGCTAAGGGGGTAATAGTGGAAAAAGGGATATATTCAAATATAAACTACACAGTAGCATTCTGTGAAAATTCTTTCTGTTCTGTGCATTCAACTAACAGAGTTGAACCTTACTTTTGATTGAGCCGTTCTGAAACACTCTTTCTGTAGAAACTGCAATTGGACATGCTAAGCGCTAAGAAGCCTACATTGGGAAAAAGAATATCTTCAAATAAAAACTACACAGATGCATTCTGTGAAACTTATTTCTGATCTGTAAATTCAGTTAACAGAGATAAAACATATTTTTGATTGAGCAGTTATGAAACACTCTTTTTGTAGAAAATGCAAGTGGAGATTCGGAGCGCTAAGAGGGTACTAGTGGAAAAAGGAATGTCTTCAAATATAAACTACACAGAATCATTCGGTGAAACTTGTTTCTGATCTGTGCATTCAGCTAACAGAGTTAAACCATACTTTTGATTGAGCAGATCTGAACACTCTTTCTGTAGAAAATGCAACTGCACATTTGGAGCGCTAAGAGCGTAGTAGTGGAAAAAGGAATATATTCAAATATAAACTACACAGAAGCATTCTGTGAAACTTCTTTCTGATCTGAGCATTCAGCTAACAGAGTTAAACCATACTTTTGATTGAGCAGTTTTGAAACACTCTGTCTGTAGAAAATGCAACTGGACATTCGTAGCGCTAAGTGGGTAATAGTGGAAAAAAGAATATGTTCAAATATAAACTACACAGAAGCATTGTATGAAACTTCTTTCTGTTCTGTGCATTCAACTAACAGAGTTGAACCTTACTTTTGATTGAGCCGTTCTGAAACACTCTTTCTGTAGAAACTGCAATTGGACATTCTCAGCGCTAAGAGGCCTATATTGGGAAAAAGAATGTCTACAAATAAAAACTACACAGAAGAATTGTGTGAAACTAATTTCTGTTCTGTTTGTTCAACTAAAAGAGTTGAACCTTAGTTTTGATTGAGCCGTTCTGAAACACTCTTTCTGTAGAAAATGCAAGTGGAGATTCGGAGCGCTAAGAGGGTAATAGTGGAAAAAGGAATGTCTCCAAATATAAACTACACAGAATCATTCTGTGAAACTTCTTTCTGATCTGTGCATTCAGCTAACAGAGTTAAACCATACTTTTGATTGAGCAGATCTGAACACTCTTTCTGTAGAAAATGCAACTGGACATTTGGAGCGCTAAGAGAGTAGTAGTGGAAAAAGGAATATATTCAAATATAAACTACACAGAAGCATTCTGTGAAACTTCTTTCTGACCTGAGCATTCAGCTAAGAGAGTTAAACCATACTTTTGATTGAGCAGTTTTGAAACACTCTGTCTGTAGAAAATGCAACTGGACATTCGTAGCGCTAAGTGGGTAATAGTGGAAAAAAGAATATGTTCAAATATAAACTACACAGAAGCATTGTATGAAACTTCTTTCTGTTCTGTGCATTCAACTAACAGAGTTGAACCTTACTTTTGATTGAGCCGTTCTGAAACACTCTTTCTGTAGAAACTGCAATTCGACATTCTGAGCGCTAAGAGGCCTCTATTGGGAAAAATAATATCTTCAAATAAAAACTAAACAGAAGCATTGTGTGAAACTTATTTCTGATATGTTCATTAAGCTAACAGAGTTAAACCATACTTTTGATTGCGCAGTTCTGAACACTCTTTCTGTAGAAAATGCAAGTGGACATTCGGAGCGCTAAGAGGGTAATAGTGGAAAAAGGGATATATTCAAATATAAACTACACAGTAGCATTCTGTGAAAATTCTTTCTGTTCTGTGCATTCAACTAACAGAGTTGAACCTTACTTTTGATTGAGCCGTTCTGAAACACTCTTTCTGTAGAAACTGCAATTGGACCTGCTAAGCGCTAAGAGGCCTACATTGGGAAAAAGAATATCTTCAAATAAAAACTACACAGATGCATTCTGTGAAACTTATTTCTGATCTGTAAATTCAGTTAACAGAGATAAAACATATTTTTGATTGAGCAGTTATGAAACACTCTTTTCGTAGAAAATGCAAGTGGAGATTCGGAGCGCTAAGAGGGTACTAGTGGAAAAAGGAATGTCTTCAAATATAAACTACACAGAATCATTCGGTGAAACTTCTTTCTGATCTGTGCATTCAGCTAACAGAGTTAAACCATACTTTTGATTGAGCAGATCTGAACACTCTTTCTGTAGAAAATGCAACTGGACATTTGGAGCGCTAAGAGCGTAGTAGTGGAAAAAGAAATATATTCAAATATAAACTACACAGAAGCATTCCGTGAAACTTCTTTCTGATCTGAGCATTCAGCTAACAGAGTTAAACCATACTTTTGATTGAGCAGTTTTGAAACACTCTGTCTGTAGAAATTGCAACTGGACATTCATAGCGCTAAGTGGGTAATAGTGGAAAAAAGAATATGTTCAAATATAAACTACACAGAAGCATTGTATGAAACTTCTTTCTGTTCTGTGCATTCAACTAACAGAGTTGAACCTTACTTTTGATTGAGCCGTTCTGAAACACTCTTTCTGTAGAAACTGCAATTGGACATTCTGAGCGCTAAGAGGCCTATATTGGGAAAAAGAATGTCTACAAATAAAAACTACACAGAAGAATTGTGTGAAACTTCTTTCTGTTCTGTTTGTTCAACTAAAAGAGTTGAACCTTAGTTTTGATTGAGCCGTTCTGAAACACTCTTTCTGTAGAAAATGCAAGTGGAGATTCGGAGCGCTAAGAGGGTAATAGTGGAAAAAGGAATGTCTCCAAATATAAACTACACAGAATCATTCTGTGAAATTTCTTTCTGATCTGTGCATTCAGCTAACAGAGTTAAACCATACTTTTGATTGAGCAGATCTGAACACTCTTTCTGTAGAAAATGCAACTGGACATTGGGAGCGCTAAGAGAGTAGTAGTGGAAAAAGGAATATATTCAAATATAAACTACACAGAAGCATTCTGTGAAACTTCTTTCTGATCTGAGCATTCAGCTAACAGAGTTAAACCATACTTTTGATTGAGCAGTTTTGAAACACTCTGTCTGTAGAAAATGCAACTGGACATTCTTAGCGCTAAGTGGGTAATAGTGGAAAAAAGAATATGTTCAAATATAAACTACACAGAAGCATTGTATGAAACTTCTTTCTGTTCTGTGCATTCAACTAACAGAGTTGAACCTTACTTTTGATTGAGCCTTTCTGAAACACTCTTTCTGTAGGAACTGCAATTGGACATTCTGAGCGCTAAGAGGCCTCTATTGGGAAAAATAATATCTTCAAATAAAAACTACACAGAAGCATTGTGTGAAACTTATTTCTGATATGTTCATTAAGCTAACAGAGTTAAACCATACTTTTGATTGCGCAGTTCTGAACACTCTTTCTGTAGAAAATGCAAGTGGACATTCGGAGCGCTAAGAGGGTAATAGTGGAAAAAGGGATATATTCAAATATAAACTACACAGTAGCATTCTGTGAAAATTCTTTCTGTTCTGTGCATTCAACTAACAGAGTTGAACCTTACTTTTGATTGAGCCGTTCTGAAACACTCTTTCTGTAGAAACTGCAATTGGACATGCTAAGCGCTAAGAAGCCTACATTGGGAAAAAGAATATCTTCAAATAAAAACTACACAGATGCATTCTGTGAAACTTATTTCTGATCTGTAAATTCAGTTAACAGAGATAAAACATATTTTTGATTGAGCAGTTATGAAACACTCTTTTTGTAGAAAATGCAAGTGGAGATTCGGAGCGCTAAGAGGGTACTAGTGGAAAAAGGAATGTCTTCAAATATAAACTACACAGAATCATTCGGTGAAACTTGTTTCTGATCTGTGCATTCAGCTAACAGAGTTAAACCATACTTTTGATTGAGCAGATCTGAACACTCTTTCTGTAGAAAATGCAACTGCACATTTGGAGCGCTAAGAGCGTAGTAGTGGAAAAAGGAATATATTCAAATATAAACTACACAGAAGCATTCTGTGAAACTTCTTTCTGATCTGAGCATTCAGCTAACAGAGTTAAACCATACTTTTGATTGAGCAGTTTTGAAACACTCTGTCTGTAGAAAATGCAACTGGACATTCGTAGCGCTAAGTGGGTAATAGTGGAAAAAAGAATATGTTCAAATATAAACTACACAGAAGCATTGTATGAAACTTCTTTCTGTTCTGTGCATTCAACTAACAGAGTTGAACCTTACTTTTGATTGAGCCGTTCTGAAACACTCTTTCTGTAGAAACTGCAATTGGACATTCTCAGCGCTAAGAGGCCTATATTGGGAAAAAGAATGTCTACAAATAAAAACTACACAGAAGAATTGTGTGAAACTAATTTCTGTTCTGTTTGTTCAACTAAAAGAGTTGAACCTTAGTTTTGATTGAGCCGTTCTGAAACACTCTTTCTGTAGAAAATGCAAGTGGAGATTCGGAGCGCTAAGAGGGTAATAGTGGAAAAAGGAATGTCTCCAAATATAAACTACACAGAATCATTCTGTGAAACTTCTTTCTGATCTGTGCATTCAGCTAACAGAGTTAAACCATACTTTTGATTGAGCAGATCTGAACACTCTTTCTGTAGAAAATGCAACTGGACATTTGGAGCGCTAAGAGAGTAGTAGTGGAAAAAGGAATATATTCAAATATAAACTACACAGAAGCATTCTGTGAAACTTCTTTCTGACCTGAGCATTCAGCTAAGAGAGTTAAACCATACTTTTGATTGAGCAGTTTTGAAACACTCTGTCTGTAGAAAATGCAACTGGACATTCGTAGCGCTAAGTGGGTAATAGTGGAAAAAAGAATATGTTCAAATATAAACTACACAGAAGCATTGTATGAAACTTCTTTCTGTTCTGTGCATTCAACTAACAGAGTTGAACCTTACTTTTGATTGAGCCGTTCTGAAACACTCTTTCTGTAGAAACTGCAATTCGACATTCTGAGCGCTAAGAGGCCTCTATTGGGAAAAATAATATCTTCAAATAAAAACTAAACAGAAGCATTGTGTGAAACTTATTTCTGATATGTTCATTAAGCTAACAGAGTTAAACCATACTTTTGATTGCGCAGTTCTGAACACTCTTTCTGTAGAAAATGCAAGTGGACATTCGGAGCGCTAAGAGGGTAATAGTGGAAAAAGGGATATATTCAAATATAAACTACACAGTAGCATTCTGTGAAAATTCTTTCTGTTCTGTGCATTCAACTAACAGAGTTGAACCTTACTTTTGATTGAGCCGTTCTGAAACACTCTTTCTGTAGAAACTGCAATTGGACCTGCTAAGCGCTAAGAGGCCTACATTGGGAAAAAGAATATCTTCAAATAAAAACTACACAGATGCATTCTGTGAAACTTATTTCTGATCTGTAAATTCAGTTAACAGAGATAAAACATATTTTTGATTGAGCAGTTATGAAACACTCTTTTCGTAGAAAATGCAAGTGGAGATTCGGAGCGCTAAGAGGGTACTAGTGGAAAAAGGAATGTCTTCAAATATAAACTACACAGAATCATTCGGTGAAACTTCTTTCTGATCTGTGCATTCAGCTAACAGAGTTAAACCATACTTTTGATTGAGCAGATCTGAACACTCTTTCTGTAGAAAATGCAACTGGACATTTGGAGCGCTAAGAGCGTAGTAGTGGAAAAAGAAATATATTCAAATATAAACTACACAGAAGCATTCCGTGAAACTTCTTTCTGATCTGAGCATTCAGCTAACAGAGTTAAACCATACTTTTGATTGAGCAGTTTTGAAACACTCTGTCTGTAGAAATTGCAACTGGACATTCATAGCGCTAAGTGGGTAATAGTGGAAAAAAGAATATGTTCAAATATAAACTACACAGAAGCATTGTATGAAACTTCTTTCTGTTCTGTGCATTCAACTAACAGAGTTGAACCTTACTTTTGATTGAGCCGTTCTGAAACACTCTTTCTGTAGAAACTGCAATTGGACATTCTGAGCGCTAAGAGGCCTATATTGGGAAAAAGAATGTCTACAAATAAAAACTACACAGAAGAATTGTGTGAAACTTCTTTCTGTTCTGTTTGTTCAACTAAAAGAGTTGAACCTTAGTTTTGATTGAGCCGTTCTGAAACACTCTTTCTGTAGAAAATGCAAGTGGAGATTCGGAGCGCTAAGAGGGTAATAGTGGAAAAAGGAATGTCTCCAAATATAAACTACACAGAATCATTCTGTGAAATTTCTTTCTGATCTGTGCATTCAGCTAACAGAGTTAAACCATACTTTTGATTGAGCAGATCTGAACACTCTTTCTGTAGAAAATGCAACTGGACATTGGGAGCGCTAAGAGAGTAGTAGTGGAAAAAGGAATATATTCAAATATAAACTACACAGAAGCATTCTGTGAAACTTCTTTCTGATCTGAGCATTCAGCTAACAGAGTTAAACCATACTTTTGATTGAGCAGTTTTGAAACACTCTGTCTGTAGAAAATGCAACTGGACATTCTTAGCGCTAAGTGGGTAATAGTGGAAAAAAGAATATGTTCAAATATAAACTACACAGAAGCATTGTATGAAACTTCTTTCTGTTCTGTGCATTCAACTAACAGAGTTGAACCTTACTTTTGATTGAGCCTTTCTGAAACACTCTTTCTGTAGGAACTGCAATTGGACATTCTGAGCGCTAAGAGGCCTCTATTGGGAAAAATAATATCTTCAAATAAAAACTACACAGAAGCATTGTGTGAAACTTATTTCTGATATGTTCATTAAGCTAACAGAGTTAAACCATACTTTTGATTGCGCAGTTCTGAACACTCTTTCTGTAGAAAATGCAAGTGGACATTCGGAGCGCTAAGAGGGTAATAGTGGAAAAAGGGTTATATTCAAATATAAACTACACAGTAGCATTCTGTGAAAATTCTTTCTGTTCTGTGCATTCAACTAACAGAGTTGAACCTTACTTTTGATTGAGCCGTTCTGAAACACTCTTTCTGTAGAAACTGCAATTGGACATGCTAAGCGCTAAGAGGCCTACATTGGGAAAAAGAATATCTTCAAATAAAAACTACACAGATGCATTCTGTGAAACTTATTTCTGATCTGTAAATTCAGTTAACAGAGATAAAACATATTTTTGATTGAGCAGTTATGAAACACTCTTTTTGTAGAAAATGCAAGTGGAGATTCGGAGCGCTAAGAGGGTACTAGTGGAAAAAGGAATGTCTTCAAATATAAACTACACAGAATCATTCGGTGAAACTTCTTTCTGATCTGTGCATTCAGCTAACAGAGTTAAACCATACTTTTGATTGAGCAGATCTGAACACTCTTTCTGTAGAAAATGCAACTGGACATTTGGAGCGCTAAGAGCGTAGTAGTGGAAAAAGGAATATATTCAAATATAAACTACACAGAAGCATTCTGTGAAACTTCTTTCTGATCTGAGCATTCAGCTAACAGAGTTAAACCATACTTTTGATTGAGCAGTTTTGAAACACTCTGTAGAAAATGCAACTGGACATTCGTAGCGCTAAGTGGGTAATAGTGGAAAAAAGAATATGTTCAAATATAAACTACACAGAAGCATTGTATGAAACTACTTTCTGTTCTGTGCATTCAACTAACAGAGTTGAACCTTACTTTTGATTGAGCCGTTCTGAAACACTCTTTCTGTAGAAACTGCAATTGGACATTCTGAGCGCTAAGAAGCCTATATTGGGAAAAAGAATGTCTACAAATAAAAACTACACAGAAGAATTGTGTGAAACTTCTTTCTGTTCTCTTTGTTCAACTAAAAGAGTTGAACCTTAGTTTTGATTGAGCCGTTCTGAAACACTCTTTCTGTAGAAAATGCAAGTGGAGATTCGGAGCGCTAAGAGGGTAATAGTGGAAAAAGGAATATCTCCAAATATAAACTACACAGAAACATTCTGTGAAACTTATTTCTGATCTGTGCATTCAGCTAACAGAGTTAAACCGTACTTTTGATTGAGCAGATCTGAACACTCTTTCTGTAGAAAATGCAACTGGACATTTGGAGCGCTAAGAGAGTAGTAGTGGAAAAAGGAATATATTCAAATATAAACTACACAGAAGCATTCTGTGAAACTTCTATCTGACCTGAGCATTCAGCTAAGAGAGTTAAACCATACTTTTGATTGAGCAGTTTTGAAACACTCTGTCTGTATAAAATGCAACTGGACATTCGTAGCGCTAAGTGAGTAATAGTGGAAAAAAGAATATGTTCAAATATAAACTACACAGAAGCATTGTATGAAACTACTCTCTGTTCTTGCATTAAACTAACAGAGTTGAACCTTAGTTTTGATTGAGCCTTTCTGAAACACTCTTTCTGTAGAAACTGCAATTAGACATTCTGAGCGCTAAGAGGCCTCTATTGGGAAAAATAATATCTTCAAATAAAAACTACACAGAAGCATTGTGTGAAACTTATTTCTGATATGTTCATTAAGCTAACAGAGTTAAACCATACTTTTGATTGCGCAGTTCTGAACACTCTTTCTGTAGAAAATGCAAGTGGACATTCGGAGCGCTAAGAGGGTTATAGTGGAAAAAGGAATATATTCAAATATAAACTACACAGTAGTATTCTGTGAAAATTCTTTCTGTTCTGTGCATTCAACTAACAGAGTTGAACCTTACTTTTGATTGAGCCGTTCTGAAACACTCTTTCTGTAGAAACTGCAATTGGACATGCTAAGCGCTAAGAGGCCTACATTGGGAAAAAGAATATCTTCAAATAAAAACTACACAGATGCATTCTGTGAAACTTATTTCTGATCTGTAAATTCAGTTAACAGAGATAAAACATATTTTTGATTGAGCAGTTATGAAACACTCTTTTTGTAGAAAATGCAAGTGGAGATTCGGAGCGCTAAGAGGGTACTAGTGGAAAAAGGAATGTCTTCAAATATAAACTACACAGAATCATTCGGTGAAACTTCTTTCTGATCTGTGCATTCAGCTAACAGATTTAAACCATACTTTTGATTGAGCAGATCTGAACACTCTTTCTGTAGAAAATGCAACTGGACATTTGGAGCGCTAAGAGCGTAGTAGTGGAAAAAGGAATATATTCAAATATAAACTACACAGAAGCATTCTGTGAAACTTCTTTCTGATCTGAGCATTCAGCTAACAGAGTTAAACCATACTTTTGATTGAGCAGTTTTGAAACACTCTGTCTGTAGAAAATGCAACTGGACATTCGTAGCGCTAAGTGGGTAATAGTGGAAAAGAGAATATGTTCAAATATAAACTACACAGAAGCATTGTATGAAACTTCTTTCTGTTCTGTGCATTCAACTAACAGAGTTGAACCTTACTTTTGATTGAGCCGTTCTGAAACACTCTTTCTGTAGAAACTGCAATTGGACATTCTGAGCGCTAAGAGGCGTCTATTGGGAAAAATAATATCTTCAAATAAAAACTACACAGAAGCATTTTGTGAAACTTATTTCTGATATGTTCATTAAGCTAACAGAGTTAAACCATACTTTTGATTGCGCAGTTCTGAACACTCTTTCTGTAGAAAATGCAAGTGGACATTCGGAGCGCTAAGTGGGTAATAGTGGAAAAAGGAATATATTCAAATATAAACTACACAGTAGCATTCTGTGAAAATTCTTTCTGTTCTGTGCATTCAACTAACAGAGTTGAACCTTACTTTTGATTGAGCCGTTCTGAAACACTCTTTCTGTAGAAACTGCAATTGGACATGCTAAGGGCTAAGAGGCCTACATTGGGAAAAAGAATATCTTCAAATAAAAACTACACAGATGCATTCTGTGAAACTTATTTCTGATCTGTAAATTCAGTTAACAGAGATAAAACATATTTTTGATTGAGCAGTTATGAAACACTCTTTTTGTAGAAAATGCAAGTGGAGATTCGGAGCGCTAAGAGGGTAATAGTGGAAAAAGGAATGTCTTCAAATATAAACTACACAGAATCATTCGGTGAAACTTCTTTCTGATCTGTGCATTCAGCTAACAGAGTTAAACCACACTTTTGATTGAGCAGATCTGAACACTCTTTCTGTAGAAAATGCAACTGGACATTTGGAGCGCTAAGAGCGTAGTAGTGGAAAAAGGAATATATTCAAATATAAACTACACAGAAGCATTCTGTGAAACTTCTTTCTGATCTGAGCTTTCAGCTAACAGAGTTAAACCATACTTTTGATTGAGCAGTTTTGAAACACTCTGTCTGTAGAAAATGCAACTGGACATTCGTAGCGCTAAGTGGGTAATAGTGGAAAAAAGAATATGTTCAAATATAAACTACACAGAAACATTGTATGAAACTTCTTTCTGTTCTGTGCATTCAACTAACAGAGTTGAACCTTACTTTTGATTGAGCCGTTCTGAAACACTCTTTCTGTAGAAACTGCAATTGGACATTCTGAGCGCTAGGAGGCCTATATTGGGAAAAAGAATGTCTACAAATAAAAACTACACAGAAGAATTGTGTGAAACTTCTTTCTGTTCTGTTTGTTCAACTAAAAGAGTTGAACCTTAGTTTTGATTGAGCCGTTCTGAAACACTCTTTCTGTAGAAAATTCAAGTGGAGATTCGGAGCGCTAAGAGGGTAATAGTGGAAAAAGGAATGTCTCCAAATATAAACTACACAGAATCATTCTGTGAAACTTCTTTCTGATCTGTGCATTCAGCTAACAGAGTTAAACCATACTTTTGATTGAGCAGATCTGAACACTCTTTCTGTAGAAAATGCAACTGGACATTTGGAGCGCTAAGAGAGTAGTAGTGGAAAAAGGAATATATTCAAATATAAACTACACAGAAGCATTCTGTGAAACTTCTTTCTGACCTGAGCATTCAGCTAACAGAGTTAAACCATACTTTTGATTGAGCAGTTTTGAAACACTCTGTCTGTAGAAAATGCAACTGGACATTCGTAGCACTAAGTGGGTAATAGTGGAAAAAAGAATATGTTCAAATATAAACTACACAGAAGCATTGTATGAAACTTCTTTCTGTTCTGTGCATTCAACTAACAGAGTTGAATCTTACTTTTGATTGAGCCGTTCTGAAACACTCTTTCTGTAGAAACTTTAATTGGACATTCTGAGCGCTAAGAGGCCTCTATTGGGAAAAATAATATCTTCAAATAAAAACTACACAGAAGCATTGTGTGAAACTTATTTCTGATATGTTCATTAAGCTAAGAGAATTAAAACATACTTTTGATTGCGCAGTTCTGAACACTCTTTCTGTAGAAAATGCAAGTGGACATTCGGAGCGCTAAGAGGGTAATAGTGGAAAAAGGGATATATTCAAATATAAACTACACAGTAGCATTCTGTGAAAATTCTTTCTGTTCTGTGCATTCAACTAACAGAGTTGAACCTTACTTTTGATTGAGCCGTTCTGAAACACTCTTTCTGTAGAAACTGCAATTGGACATGCTAAGCGCTAAGAGGCCTACATTGGGAAAAAGAATATCTTCAAATAAAAACTACACAGATGCATTCTGTGAAACTTATTTCTGATCTGTAAATTCAGTTAACAGAGATAAAACATATTTTTGATTGAGCAGTTATGAAGCACTCTTTTTGTAGAAAATGCAAGTGGAGATTCGGAGTGCTAAGAGGGTAATAGTGGAAAAAGGAATGTCTTCAAATATAAACTACACAGAATCATTCGGTGAAACTTCTTTCTGATCTGTGCATTCAGCTAACAGAGTTAAACCATACTTTTGATTGAGCAGATCTGAACACTCTTTCTGTAGAAAATGCAACTGGACATTTGGAGCGCTAAGAGCGTAGTAGTGGAAAAAGGAATATATTCAAATATAAACTACACAGAAGCATTCTGTGAAACTTCTTTCTGATCTGAGCATTCAGCTAACAGAGTTAAACCATACTTTTGATTGAGCAGTTTTGAAACACTCTGTCTGTAGAAAATGCAACTGGACATTCGTAGCGCTAAGTGGGTAATAGTGGAAAAAAGAATATGTTCAAATATAAACTACACAGAAGCATTGTATGAAACTTCTTTCTGTTCTGTGCATTCAACTAACAGAGTTGAACCTTACTTTTGATTGAGCCGTTCTGAAACACTCTTTCTGTAGAAACTGCAATTGGACATTCTGAGCGCTAAGAGGCCTCTATTGGGAAAAATAATATCTTCAAATAAAAACTACACAGAAGCATTGTGTGAAACTTATTTCTGATATGTTCATTAAGCTAACAGAGTTAAACCATACTTTTGATTGCGCAGTTCTGAACACTCTTTCTGTAGAAAATGCAAGTGGACATTCGGAGCGCTAAGTGGGTAATAGTGGAAAAAGGAATATATTCAAATATAAACTACACAGTAGCATTCTGTGAAAATTCTTTCTGTTCTGTGCATTCAACTAACAGAGTTGAACCTTACTTTTGATTGAGCCGTTCTGAAACACTCTTTCTGTAGAAACTGCAATTGGACATGCTAAGCGCTAAGAGGCCTACATTGGGAAAAAGAATATCTTCAAATAAAAACTACACAGATGCATTCTGTGAAACTTATTTCTGATCTGTAAATTCAGTTAACAGAGATAAAACATATTTTTGATTGAGCAGTTATGAAACACTCTTTTTGTAGAAAATGCAAGTGGAGATTCGGAGCGCTAAGAGGGTAATAGTGGAAAAAGGAATGTCTCCAAATATAAACTACACAGAAACATTCTGTGAAACTTCTTTCTGATCTGTGCATTCAGCTAACAGAGTTAAACCATACTTTTGATTGAGCAGATCTGAACACTCTTTCTGTAGAAAATGCAACTGGACATTTGGAGCGCTAAGAGAGTAGTAGTGGAAAAAGGAATATATTCAAATATAAACTACACAGAAGCATTCTGTGAAACTTCTATCTGACCTGAGCATTCAGCTAAGAGAGTTAAACCATACTTTTGATTGAGCAGTTTTGAAACACTCTGTCTGTATAAAATGCAACTGGACATTCGTAGCGCTAAGTGAGTAATAGTGGAAAAAAGAATATGTTCAAATATAAACTACACAGAAGCATTGTATGAAACTACTCTCTGTTCTTGCATTAAACTAACAGAGTTGAACCTTACTTTTGATTGAGCCTTTCTGAAACACTCTTTCTGTAGAAACTGCAATTAGACATTCTGAGCGCTAAGAGGCCTCTATTGGGAAAAATAATATCTTCAAATAAAAACTACACAGAAGCATTGTGTGAAACTTATTTCTGATATGTTCATTAAGCTAACAGAGTTAAACCATACTTTTGATTGCGCAGTTCTGAACACTCTTTCTGTAGAAAATGCAAGTGGACATTCGGAGCGCTAAGAGGGTTATAGTGGAAAAAGGAATATATTCAAATATAAACTACACAGTAGTATTCTGTGAAAATTCTTTCTGTTCTGTGCATTCAACTAACAGAGTTGAACCTTACTTTTGATTGAGCCGTTCTGAAACACTCTTTCTGTAGAAACTGCAATTGGACATGCTAAGCGCTAAGAGGCCTACATTGGGAAAAAGAATATCTTCAAATAAAAACTACACAGATGCATTCTGTGAAACTTATTTCTGATCTGTAAATTCAGTTAACAGAGATAAAACATATTTTTGATTGAGCAGTTATGAAACACTCTTTTTGTAGAAAATGCAAGTGGAGATTCGGAGCGCTAAGAGGGTACTAGTGGAAAAAGGAATGTCTTCAAATATAAACTACACAGAATCATTCGGTGAAACTTCTTTCTGATCTGTGCATTCAGCTAACAGATTTAAACCATACTTTTGATTGAGCAGATCTGAACACTCTTTCTGTAGAAAATGCAACTGGACATTTGGAGCGCTAAGAGCGTAGTAGTGGAAAAAGGAATATATTCAAATATAAACTACACAGAAGCATTCTGTGAAACTTCTTTCTGATCTGAGCATTCAGCTAACAGAGTTAAACCATACTTTTGATTGAGCAGTTTTGAAACACTCTGTCTGTAGAAAATGCAACTGGACATTCGTAGCGCTAAGTGGGTAATAGTGGAAAAGAGAATATGTTCAAATATAAACTACACAGAAGCATTGTATGAAACTTCTTTCTGTTCTGTGCATTCAACTAACAGAGTTGAACCTTACTTTTGATTGAGCCGTTCTGAAACACTCTTTCTGTAGAAACTGCAATTGGACATTCTGAGCGCTAAGAGGCCTCTATTGGGAAAAATAATATCTTCAAATAAAAACTACACAGAAGCATTTTGTGAAACTTATTTCTGATATGTTCATTAAGCTAACAGAGTTAAACCATACTTTTGATTGCGCAGTTCTGAACACTCTTTCTGTAGAAAATGCAAGTGGACATTCGGAGCGCTAAGTGGGTAATAGTGGAAAAAGGAATATATTCAAATATAAACTACACAGTAGCATTCTGTGAAAATTCTTTCTGTTCTGTGCATTCAACTAACAGAGTTGAACCTTACTTTTGATTGAGCCGTTCTGAAACACTCTTTCTGTAGAAACTGCAATTGGACATGCTAAGGGCTAAGAGGCCTACATTGGGAAAAAGAATATCTTCAAATAAAAACTACACAGATGCATTCTGTGAAACTTATTTCTGATCTGTAAATTCAGTTAACAGAGATAAAACATATTTTTGATTGAGCAGTTATGAAACACTCTTTTTGTAGAAAATGCAAGTGGAGATTCGGAGCGCTAAGAGGGTAATAGTGGAAAAAGGAATGTCTTCAAATATAAACTACACAGAATCATTCGGTGAAACTTCTTTCTGATCTGTGCATTCAGCTAACAGAGTTAAACCACACTTTTGATTGAGCAGATCTGAACACTCTTTCTGTAGAAAATGCAACTGGACATTTGGAGCGCTAAGAGCGTAGTAGTGGAAAAAGGAATATATTCAAATATAAACTACACAGAAGCATTCTGTGAAACTTCTTTCTGATCTGAGCTTTCAGCTAACAGAGTTAAACCATACTTTTGATTGAGCAGTTTTGAAACACTCTGTCTGTAGAAAATGCAACTGGACATTCGTAGCGCTAAGTGGGTAATAGTGGAAAAAAGAATATGTTCAAATATAAACTACACAGAAACATTGTATGAAACTTCTTTCTGTTCTGTGCATTCAACTAACAGAGTTGAACCTTACTTTTGATTGAGCCGTTCTGAAACACTCTTTCTGTAGAAACTGCAATTGGACATTCTGAGCGCTAGGAGGCCTATATTGGGAAAAAGAATGTCTACAAATAAAAACTACACAGAAGAATTGTGTGAAACTTCTTTCTGTTCTGTTTGTTCAACTAAAAGAGTTGAACCTTAGTTTTGATTGAGCCGTTCTGAAACACTCTTTCTGTAGAAAATTCAAGTGGAGATTCGGAGCGCTAAGAGGGTAATAGTGGAAAAAGGAATGTCTCCAAATATAAACTACACAGAATCATTCTGTGAAACTTCTTTCTGATCTGTGCATTCAGCTAACAGAGTTAAACCATACTTTTGATTGAGCAGATCTGAACACTCTTTCTGTAGAAAATGCAACTGGACATTTGGAGCGCTAAGAGAGTAGTAGTGGAAAAAGGAATATATTCAAATATAAACTACACAGAAGCATTCTGTGAAACTTCTTTCTGACCTGAGCATTCAGCTAACAGAGTTAAACCATACTTTTGATTGAGCAGTTTTGAAACACTCTGTCTGTAGAAAATGCAACTGGACATTCGTAGCACTAAGTGGGTAATAGTGGAAAAAAGAATATGTTCAAATATAAACTACACAGAAGCATTGTATGAAACTTCTTTCTGTTCTGTGCATTCAACTAACAGAGTTGAATCTTACTTTTGATTGAGCCGTTCTGAAACACTCTTTCTGTAGAAACTTTAATTGGACATTCTGAGCGCTAAGAGGCCTCTATTGGGAAAAATAATATCTTCAAATAAAAACTACACAGAAGCATTGTGTGAAACTTATTTCTGATATGTTCATTAAGCTAAGAGAATTAAAACATACTTTTGATTGCGCAGTTCTGAACACTCTTTCTGTAGAAAATGCAAGTGGACATTCGGAGCGCTAAGAGGGTAATAGTGGAAAAAGGGATATATTCAAATATAAACTACACAGTAGCATTCTGTGAAAATTCTTTCTGTTCTGTGCATTCAACTAACAGAGTTGAACCTTACTTTTGATTGAGCCGTTCTGAAACACTCTTTCTGTAGAAACTGCAATTGGACATGCTAAGCGCTAAGAGGCCTACATTGGGAAAAAGAATATCTTCAAATAAAAACTACACAGATGCATTCTGTGAAACTTATTTCTGATCTGTAAATTCAGTTAACAGAGATAAAACATATTTTTGATTGAGCAGTTATGAAGCACTCTTTTTGTAGAAAATGCAAGTGGAGATTCGGAGCGCTAAGAGGGTAATAGTGGAAAAAGGAATGTCTTCAAATATAAACTACACAGAATCATTCGGTGAAACTTCTTTCTGATCTGTGCATTCAGCTAACAGAGTTAAACCATACTTTTGATTGAGCAGATCTGAACACTCTTTCTGTAGAAAATGCAACTGGACATTTGGAGCGCTAAGAGCGTAGTAGTGGAAAAAGGAATATATTCAAATATAAACTACACAGAAGCATTCTGTGAAACTTCTTTCTGATCTGAGCATTCAGCTAACAGAGTTAAACCATACTTTTGATTGAGCAGTTTTGAAACACTCTGTCTGTATAAAATGCAACTGGACATTCGTAGCGCTAAGTGGGTAATAGTGGAAAAAAGAATATGTTCAAATATAAACTACACAGAAGCATTGTATGAAACTTCTTTCTGTTCTGTGCATTCAACTAACAGAGTTGAACCTTACTTTTGATTGAGCCGTTCTGAAACACTCTTTCTGTAGAAACTGCAATTGGACATTCTGAGCGCTAAGAGGCCTCTATTGGGAAAAATAATATCTTCAAATAAAAACTACACAGAAGCATTGTGTGAAACTTATTTCTGATATGTTCATTAAGCTAACAGAGTTAAACCATACTTTTGATTGCGCAGTTCTGAACACTCTTTCTGTAGAAAATGCAAGTGGACATTCGGAGCGCTAAGTGGGTAATAGTGGAAAAAGGAATATATTCAAATATAAACTACACAGTAGCATTCTGTGAAAATTCTTTCTGTTCTGTGCATTCAACTAACAGAGTTGAACCTTACTTTTGATTGAGCCGTTCTGAAACACTCTTTCTGTAGAAACTGCAATTGGACATGCTAAGCGCTAAGAGGCCTACATTGGGAAAAAGAATATCTTCAAATAAAAACTACACAGATGCATTCTGTGAAACTTATTTCTGATCTGTAAATTCAGTTAACAGAGATAAAACATATTTTTGATTGAGCAGTTATGAAACACTCTTTTTGTAGAAAATGCAAGTGGAGATTCGGAGCGCTAAGAGGGTAATAGTGGAAAAAGGAATGTCTCCAAATATAAACTACACAGAAACATTCTGTGAAACTTCTTTCTGATCTGTGCATTCAGCTAACAGAGTTAAACCATACTTTTGATTGAGCAGATCTGAACACTCTTTCTGTAGAAAATGCAACTGGACATTTGGAGCGCTAAGAGAGTAGTAGTGGAAAAAGGAATATATTCAAATATAAACTACACAGAAGCATTCTGTGAAACTTCTATCTGACCTGAGCATTCAGCTAAGAGAGTTAAACCATACTTTTGATTGAGCAGTTTTGAAACACTCTGTCTGTATAAAATGCAACTGGACATTCGTAGCGCTAAGTGAGTAATAGTGGAAAAAAAATATGTTCAAATATAAACTACACAGAAGCATTGTATGAAACTACTCTCTGTTCTTGCATTAAACTAACAGAGTTGAACCTTACTTTTGATTGAGCCTTTCTGAAACACTCTTTCTGTAGAAACTGCAATTAGACATTCTGAGCGCTAAGAGGCCTCTATTGGGAAAAATAATATCTTCAAATAAAAACTACACAGAAGCATTGTGTGAAACTTATTTCTGATATGTTCATTAAGCTAACAGAGTTAAACCATACTTTTGATTGCGCAGTTCTGAACACTCTTTCTGTAGAAAATGCAAGTGGACATTCGGAGCGCTAAGAGGGTTATAGTGGAAAAAGGAATATATTCAAATATAAACTACACAGTAGTATTCTGTGAAAATTCTTTCTGTTCTGTGCATTCAACTAACAGAGTTGAACCTTACTTTTGATTGAGCCGTTCTGAAACACTCTTTCTGTAGAAACTGCAATTGGACATGCTAAGCGCTAAGAGGCCTACATTGGGAAAAAGAATATCTTCAAATAAAAACTACACAGATGCATTCTGTGAAACTTATTTCTGATCTGTAAATTCAGTTAACAGAGATAAAACATATTTTTGATTGAGCAGTTATGAAACACTCTTTTTGTAGAAAATGCAAGTGGAGATTCGGAGCGCTAAGAGGGTACTAGTGGAAAAAGGAATGTCTTCAAATATAAACTACACAGAATCATTCGGTGAAACTTCTTTCTGATCTGTGCATTCAGCTAACAGATTTAAACGATACTTTTGATTGAGCAGATCTGAACACTCTTTCTGTAGAAAATGCAACTGGACATTTGGAGCGCTAAGAGCGTAGTAGTGGAAAAAGGAATATATTCAAATATAAACTACACAGAAGCATTCTGTGAAACTTCTTTCTGATCTGAGCATTCAGCTAACAGAGTTAAACCATACTTTTGATTGAGCAGTTTTGAAACACTCTGTCTGTAGAAAATGCAACTGGACATTCGTAGCGCTAAGTGGGTAATAGTGGAAAAAAGAATATGTTCAAATATAAACTACACAGAAGCATTGTATGAAACTTCTTTCTGTTCTGTGCATTCAACTAACAGAGTTGAACCTTACTTTTGATTGAGCCGTTCTGAAACACTCTTTCTGTAGAAACTGCAATTGGACATTCTGAGCGCTAAGAGGCCTCTATTGGGAAAAATAATATCTTCAAATAAAAACTACACAGAAGCATTTTGTGAAACTTATTTCTGATATGTTCATTAAGCTAACAGAGTTAAACCATACTTTTGATTGCGCAGTTCTGAACACTCTTTCTGTAGAAAATGCAAGTGGACATTCGGAGCGCTAAGTGGGTAATAGTGGAAAAAGGAATATATTCAAATATAAACTACACAGTAGCATTCTGTGAAAATTCTTTCTGTTCTGTGCATTCAACTAACAGAGTTGAACCTTACTTTTGATTGAGCCGTTCTGAAACACTCTTTCTGTAGAAACTGCAATTGGACATGCTAAGGGCTAAGAGGCCTACATTGGGAAAAAGAATATCTTCAAATAAAAACTACACAGATGCATTCTGTGAAACTTATTTCTGATCTGTAAATTCAGTTAACAGAGATAAAACATATTTTTGATTGAGCAGTTATGAAACACTCTTTTTGTAGAAAATGCAAGTGGAGATTCGGAGCGCTAAGAGGGTAATAGTGGAAAAAGGAATGTCTTCAAATATAAACTACACAGAATCATTCGGTGAAACTTCTTTCTGATCTGTGCATTCAGCTAACAGAGTTAAACCACACTTTTGATTGAGCAGATCTGAACACACTTTCTGTAGAAAATGCAACTGGACATTTGGAGCGCTAAGAGCGTAGTAGTGGAAAAAGGAATATATTCAAATATAAACTACACAGAAGCATTCTGTGAAACTTCTTTCTGATCTGAGCTTTCAGCTAACAGAGTTAAACCATACTTTTGATTGAGCAGTTTTGAAACACTCTGTCTGTAGAAAATGCAACTGGACATTCGTAGCGCTAAGTGGGTAATAGTGGAAAAAAGAATATGTTCAAATATAAACTACACAGAAGCATTGTATGAAACTTCTTTCTGTTCTGTGCATTCAACTAACAGAGTTGAACCTTACTTTTGATTGAGCCGTTCTGAAACACTCTTTCTGTAGAAACTGCAATTGGACATTCTGAGCGCTAGGAGGCCTATATTGGGAAAAAGAATGTCTACAAATAAAAACTACACAGAAGAATTGTGTGAAACTTCTTTCTGTTCTGTTTGTTCAACTAAAAGAGTTGAACCTTAGTTTTGATTGAGCCGTTCTGAAACACTCTTTCTGTAGAAAATTCAAGTGGAGATTCGGAGCGCTAAGAGGGTAATAGTGGAAAAAGGAATGTCTCCAAATATAAACTACACAGAATCATTCTGTGAAACTTCTTTCTGATCTGTGCATTCAGCTAACAGAGTTAAACCATACTTTTGATTGAGCAGATCTGAACACTCTTTCTGTAGAAAATGCAACTGGACATTTGGAGCGCTAAGAGAGTAGTAGTGGAAAAAGGAATATATTCAAATATAAACTACACAGAAGCATTCTGTGAAACTTCTTTCTGACCTGAGCATTCAGCTAACAGAGTTAAACCATACTTTTGATTGAGCAGTTTTGAAACACTCTGTCTGTAGAAAATGCAACTGGACATTCGTAGCACTAAGTGGGTAATAGTGGAAAAAAGAATATGTTCAAATATAAACTACACAGAAGCATTGTATGAAACTTCTTTCTGTTCTGTGCATTCAACTAACAGAGTTGAATCTTACTTTTGATTGAGCCGTTCTGAAACACTCTTTCTGTAGAAACTTTAATTGGACATTCTGAGCGCTAAGAGGCCTCTATTGGGAAAAATAATATCTTCAAATAAAAACTACACAGAAGCATTGTGTGAAACTTATTTCTGATATGTTCATTAAGGTAAGAGAATTAAAACATACTTTTGATTGCGCAGTTCTGAACACTCTTTCTGTAGAAAATGCAAGTGGACATTCGGAGCGCTAAGAGGGTAATAGTGGAAAAAGGGATATATTCAAATATAAACTACACAGTAGCATTCTGTGAAAATTCTTTCTGTTCTGTGCATTCAACTAACAGAGTTGAACCTTACTTTTGATTGAGCCGTTCTGAAACACTCTTTCTGTAGAAACTGCAATTGGACATGCTAAGCGCTAAGAGGCCTACATTGGGAAAAAGAATATCTTCAAATAAAAACTACACAGATGCATTCTGTGAAACTTATTTCTGATCTGTAAATTCAGTTAACAGAGATAAAACATATTTTTGATTGAGCAGTTATGAAGCACTCTTTTTGTAGAAAATGCAAGTGGAGATTCGGAGCGCTAAGAGGGTAATAGTGGAAAAAGGAATGTCTTCAAATATAAACTACACAGAATCATTCGGTGAAACTTCTTTCTGATCTGTGCATTCAGCTAACAGAGTTAAACCATACTTTTGATTGAGCAGATCTGAACACTCTTTCTGTAGAAAATGCAACTGGACATTTGGAGCGCTAAGAGCGTAGTAGTGGAAAAAGGAATATATTCAAATATAAACTACACAGAAGCATTCTGTGAAACTTCTTTCTGATCTGAGCATTCAGCTAACACAGTTAAACCATACTTTTGATTGAGCAGTTTTGAAACACTCTGTCTGTAGAAAATGCAACTGGACATTCGTAGCGCTAAGTGGGTAATAGTGGAAAAAAGAATATGTTCAAATATAAACTACACAGAAGCATTGTATGAAACTTCTTTCTGTTCTGTGCATTCAACTAACAGAGTTGAACCTTACTTTTGATTGAGCCGTTCTGAAACACTCTTTCTGTAGAAACTGCAATTGGACATTCTGAGCGCTAAGAGGCCTCTATTGGGAAAAATAATATCTTCAAATAAAAACTACACAGAAGCATTGTGTGAAACTTATTTCTGATATGTTCATTAAGCTAACAGAGTTAAACCATACTTTTGATTGCGCAGTTCTGAACACTCTTTCTGTAGAAAATGCAAGTGGACATTCGGAGCGCTAAGTGGGTAATAGTGGAAAAAGGAATATATTCAAATATAAACTACACAGTAGCATTCTGTGAAAATTCTTTCTGTTCTGTGCATTCAACTAACAGAGTTGAACCTTACTTTTGATTGAGCCGTTCTGAAACACTCTTTCTGTAGAAACTGCAATTGGACATGCTAAGCGCTAAGAGGCCTACATTGGGAAAAAGAATATCTTCAAATAAAAACTACACAGATGCATTCTGTGAAACTTATTTCTGATCTGTAAATTCAGTTAACAGAGATAAAACATATTTTTGATTGAGCAGTTATGAAACACTCTTTTTGTAGAAAATGCAAGTGGAGATTCGGAGCGCTAAGAGGGTAATAGTGGAAAAAGGAATGTCTCCAAATATAAACTACACAGAAACATTCTGTGAAACTTCTTTCTGATCTGTGCATTCAGCTAACAGAGTTAAACCATACTTTTGATTGAGCAGATCTGAACACTCTTTCTGTAGAAAATGCAACTGGACATTTGGAGCGCTAAGAGAGTAGTAGTGGAAAAAGGAATATATTCAAATATAAACTACACAGAAGCATTCTGTGAAACTTCTATCTGACCTGAGCATTCAGCTAAGAGAGTTAAACCATACTTTTGATTGAGCAGTTTTGAAACACTCTGTCTGTATAAAATGCAACTGGACATTCGTAGCGCTAAGTGAGTAATAGTGGAAAAAAGAATATGTTCAAATATAAACTACACAGAAGCATTGTATGAAACTACTCTCTGTTCTTGCATTAAACTAACAGAGTTGAACCTTACTTTTGATTGAGCCTTTCTGAAACACTCTTTCTGTAGAAACTGCAATTGGACATTCTGAGCGCTAAGAGGCCTCTATTGGGAAAAATAATATCTTCAAATAAAAACTACACAGAAGCATTGTGTGAAACTTATTTCTGATATGTTCATTAAGCTAACAGAGTTAAACCATACTTTTGATTGCGCAGTTCTGAACACTCTTTCTGTAGAAAATGCAAGTGGACATTCGGAGCGCTAAGAGGGTTATAGTGGAAAAAGGAATATATTCAAATATAAACTACACAGTAGTATTCTGTGAAAATTCTTTCTGTTCTGTGCATTCAACTAACAGAGTTGAACCTTACTTTTGATTGAGCCGTTCTGAAACACTCTTTCTGTAGAAACTGCAATTGGACATGCTAAGCGCTAAGAGGCCTACATTGGGAAAAAGAATATCTTCAAATAAAAACTACACAGATGCATTCTGTGAAACTTATTTCTGATCTGTAAATTCAGTTAACAGAGATAAAACATATTTTTGATTGAGCAGTTATGAAACACTCTTTTTGTAGAAAATGCAAGTGGAGATTCGGAGCGCTAAGAGGGTACTAGTGGAAAAAGGAATGTCTTCAAATATAAACTACACAGAATCATTCGGTGAAACTTCTTTCTGATCTGTGCATTCAGCTAACAGATTTAAACCATACTTTTGATTGAGCAGATCTGAACACTCTTTCTGTAGAAAATGCAACTGGACATTTGGAGCGCTAAGAGCGTAGTAGTGGAAAAAGGAATATATTCAAATATAAACTACACAGAAGCATTCTGTGAAACTTCTTTCTGATCTGAGCATTCAGCTAACAGAGTTAAACCATACTTTTGATTGAGCAGTTTTGAAACACTCTGTCTGTAGAAAATGCAACTGGACATTCGTAGCGCTAAGTGGGTAATAGTGGAAAAAAGAATATGTTCAAATATAAACTACACAGAAGCATTGTATGAAACTTCTTTCTGTTCTGTGCATTCAACTAACAGAGTTGAACCTTACTTTTGATTGAGCCGTTCTGAAACACTCTTTCTGTAGAAACTGCAATTGGACATTCTGAGCGCTAAGAGGCCTCTATTGGGAAAAATAATATCTTCAAATAAAAACTACACAGAAGCATTGTGTGAAACTTATTTCTGATATGTTCATTAAGCTAACAGAGTTAAACCATACTTTTGATTGCGCAGTTCTGAACACTCTTTCTGTAGAAAATGCAAGTGGACATTCGGAGCGCTAAGTGGGTAATAGTGGAAAAAGGAATATATTCAAATATAAACTACACAGTAGCATTCTGTGAAAATTCTTTCTGTTCTGTGCATTCAACTAACAGAGTTGAACCTTACTTTTGATTGAGCCGTTCTGAAACACTCTTTCTGTAGAAACTGCAATTGGACATGCTAAGGGCTAAGAGGCCTACATTGGGAAAAAGAATATCTTCAAATAAAAACTACACAGATGCATTCTGTGAAACTTATTTCTGATCTGTAAATTCAGTTAACAGAGATAAAACATATTTTTGATTGAGCAGTTATGAAACACTCTTTTTGTAGAAAATGCAAGTGGAGATTCGGAGCGCTAAGAGGGTAATAGTGGAAAAAGGAATGTCTTCAAATATAAACTACACAGAATCATTCGGTGAAACTTCTTTCTGATCTGTGCATTCAGCTAACAGAGTTAAACCACACTTTTGATTGAGCAGATCTGAACACTCTTTCTGTAGAAAATGCAACTGGACATTTGGAGCGCTAAGAGCGTAGTAGTGGAAAAAGGAATATATTCAAATATAAACTACACAGAAGCATTCTGTGAAACTTCTTTCTGATCTGAGCTTTCAGCTAACAGAGTTAAACCATACTTTTGATTGAGCAGTTTTGAAACACTCTGTCTGTAGAAAATGCAACTGGACATTCGTAGCGCTAAGTGGGTAATAGTGGAAAAAAGAATATGTTCAAATATAAACTACACAGAAGCATTGTATGAAACTTCTTTCTGTTCTGTGCATTCAACTAACAGAGTTGAACCTTACTTTTGATTGAGCCGTTCTGAAACACTCTTTCTGTAGAAACTGCAATTGGACATTCTGAGCGCTAGGAGGCCTATATTGGGAAAAAGAATGTCTACAAATAAAAACTACACAGAAGAATTGTGTGAAACTTCTTTCTGTTCTGTTTGTTCAACTAAAAGAGTTGAACCTTAGTTTTGATTGAGCCGTTCTGAAACACTCTTTCTGTAGAAAATGCAAGTGGAGATTCGGAGCGCTAAGAGGGTAATAGTGGAAAAAGGAATGTCTCCAAATATAAACTACACAGAATCATTCTGTGAAACTTCTTTCTGATCTGTGCATTCAGCTAACAGAGTTAAACCATACTTTTGATTGAGCAGATCTGAACACTCTTTCTGTAGAAAATGCAACTGGACATTTGGAGCGCTAAGAGAGTAGTAGTGGAAAAAGGAATATATTCAAATATAAACTACACAGAAGCATTCTGTGAAACTTCTTTCTGACCTGAGCATTCAGCTAACAGAGTTAAACCATACTTTTGATTGAGCAGTTTTGAAACACTCTGTCTGTAGAAAATGCAACTGGACATTCGTAGCACTAAGTGGGTAATAGTGGAAAAAAGAATATGTTCAAATATAAACTACACAGAAGCATTGTATGAAACTTCTTTCTGTTCTGTGCATTCAACTAACAGAGTTGAATCTTACTTTTGATTGAGCCGTTCTGAAACACTCTTTCTGTAGAAACTTTAATTGGACATTCTGAGCGCTAAGAGGCCTCTATTGGGAAAAATAATATCTTCAAATAAAAACTACACAGAAGCATTGTGTGAAACTTATTTCTGATATGTTCATTAAGCTAAGAGAATTAAAACATACTTTTGATTGCGCAGTTCTGAACACTCTTTCTGTAGAAAATGCAAGTGGACATTCGGAGCGCTAAGAGGGTAATAGTGGAAAAAGGGATATATTCAAATATAAACTACACAGTAGCATTCTGTGAAAATTCTTTCTGTTCTGTGCATTCAACTAACAGAGTTGAACCTTACTTTTGATTGAGCCGTTCTGAAACACTCTTTCTGTAGAAACTGCAATTGGACATGCTAAGCGCTAAGAGGCCTACATTGGGAAAAAGAATATCTTCAAATAAAAACTACACAGATGCATTCTGTGAAACTTATTTCTGATCTGTAAATTCAGTTAACAGAGATAAAACATATTTTTGATTGAGCAGTTATGAAGCACTCTTTTTGTAGAAAATGCAAGTGGAGATTCGGAGCGCTAAGAGGGTAATAGTGGAAAAAGGAATGTCTTCAAATATAAACTACACAGAATCATTCGGTGAAACTTCTTTCTGATCTGTGCATTCAGCTAACAGAGTTAAACCATACTTTTGATTGAGCAGATCTGAACACTCTTTCTGTAGAAAATGCAACTGGACATTTGGAGCGCTAAGAGCGTAGTAGTGGAAAAAGGAATATATTCAAATATAAACTACACAGAAGCATTCTGTGAAACTTCTTTCTGATCTGAGCATTCAGCTAACAGAGTTAAACCATACTTTTGATTGAGCAGTTTTGAAACACTCTGTCTGTAGAAAATGCAACTGGACATTCGTAGCGCTAAGTGGGTAATAGTGGAAAAAAGAATATGTTCAAATATAAACTACACAGAAGCATTGTATGAAACTTCTTTCTGTTCTGTGCATTCAACTAACAGAGTTGAACCTTACTTTTGATTGAGCCATTCTGAAACACTCTTTCTGTAGAAACTGCAATTGGACATTCTGAGCGCTAAGAGGCCTCTATTGGGAAAAATAATATCTTCAAATAAAAACTACACAGAAGCATTGTGTGAAACTTATTTCTGATATGTTCATTAAGCTAACAGAGTTAAACCATACTTTTGATTGCGCAGTTCTGAACACTCTTTCTGTAGAAAATGCAAGTGGACATTCGGAGCGCTAAGTGGGTAATAGTGGAAAAAGGAATATATTCAAATATAAACTACACAGTAGCATTCTGTGAAAATTCTTTCTGTTCTGTGCATTCAACTAACAGAGTTGAACCTTACTTTTGATTGAGCCGTTCTGAAACACTCTTTCTGTAGAAACTGCAATTGGACATGCTAAGCGCTAAGAGGCCTACATTGGGAAAAAGAATATCTTCAAATAAAAACTACACAGATGCATTCTGTGAAACTTATTTCTGATCTGTAAATTCAGTTAACAGAGATAAAACATATTTTTGATTGAGCAGTTATGAAACACTCTTTTTGTAGAAAATGCAAGTGGAGATTCGGAGCGCTAAGAGGGTAATAGTGGAAAAAGGAATGTCTTCAAATATAAACTACACAGAATCATTCGGTGAAACTTCTTTCTGATCTGTGCATTCAGCTAACAGAGTTAAACCACACTTTTGATTGAGCAGATCTGAACACTCTTTCTGTAGAAAATGCAACTGGACATTTGGAGCGCTAAGAGCGTAGTAGTGGAAAAAGGAATATATTCAAATATAAACTACACAGAAGCATTCTGTGAAACTTCTTTCTGATCTGAGCTTTCAGCTAACAGAGTTAAACCATACTTTTGATTGAGCAGTTTTGAAACACTCTGTCTGTAGAAAATGCAACTGGACATTCGTAGCGGTAAGAGGGTAATAGTGGAAAAAAATATGTTCAAATATAAACTACACAGAAGCATTGTATGAAACTTCTTTCTGTTCTGTGCATTCAACTAACAGAGTTGAACCTTACTTTTGATTGAGCCGTTCTGAAACACTCTTTCTGTAGAAACTGCAATTGGACATTCTGAGCGCTAGGAGGCCTATATTGGGAAAAAGAATGTCTACAAATAAAAACTACACAGAAGAATTGTGTGAAACTTCTTTCTGTTCTGTTTGTTCAACTAAAAGAGTTGAACCTTAGTTTTGATTGAGCCGTTCTGAAACACTCTTTCTGTAGAAAATGCAAGTGGAGATTCGGAGCGCTAAGAGGGTAATGGTGGAAAAAGGAATGTCTCCAAATATAAACTACACAGAATCATTCTGTGAAACTTCTTTCTGATCTGTGCATTCAGCTAACAGAGTTAAACCATACTTTTGATTGAGCAGATCTGAACACTCTTTCTGTAGAAAATGCAACTGGACATTTGGAGCGCTAAGAGAGTAGTAGTGGAAAAAGGAATATATTCAAATATAAACTACACAGAAGCATTCTGTGAAACTTCTTTCTGTCCTGAGCATTCAGCTAACAGAGTTAAACCATACTTTTGATTGAGCAGTTTTGAAACACTCTGTCTGTAGAAAATGCAACTGGACATTCGTAGAACTAAGTGGGTAATAGTGGAAAAAAGAATATGTTCAAATATAAACTACACAGAAGCATTGTATGAAACTTCTTTCTGTTCTGTGCATTCAACTAACAGAGTTGAAACTTACTTTTGATTGAGCCGTTCTGAAACACTCTTTCTGTAGAAACATTAATTGGACATTCTGAGCGCTAAGAGGCCTCTATTGGGAAAAATAATATCTTCAAATAAAAACTACACAGAAGCATTGTGTGAAACTTATTTCTGATATGTTCATTAAGCTAACAGAATTAAACCATACTTTTGATTGCGCAGTTCTGAACACTCTTTCTGTAGAAAATGCAAGTGGACATTCGGAGCGCTAAGAGGGTAATAGTGGAAAAAGGGATATATTCAAATATAAACTACACAGTAGCATTCTGTGAAAATTCTTTCTGTTCTGTGCATTCAACTAACAGAGTTGAACCTTACTTTTGATTGAGCCGTTCTGAAACACTCTTTCTGTAGAAACTGAAATTGGACATGCTAAGCGCTAAGAGGCCTACATTGGGAAAAAGAATATCTTCAAATAAAAACTACACAGATGCATTCTGTGAAACTTATTTCTGATCTGTAAATTCAGTTAACAGAGATAAAACATATTTTTGATTGAGCAGTTATGAAGCACTCTTTTTGTAGAAAATGCAAGTGGAGATTCGGAGCGCTAAGAGGGTAATAGTGGAAAAAGGAATGTCTTCAAATATAAACTACACAGAATCATTCGGTGAAACTTCTTTCTGATCTGTGCATTCAGCTAACAGAGTTAAAGCATACTTTTGATTGAGCAGATCTGAACACTCTTTCTGTAGAAAATGCAACTGGACATTTGGAGCGCTAAGAGCGTAGTAGTGGAAAAAGGAATATATTCAAATATAAACTACACAGAAGCATTCTGTGAAACTTCTTTCTGATGTGAGCATTCAGCTAACAGAGTTAAACCATACTTTTGATTGAGCAGTTTTGAAACACTCTGTCTGTAGAAAATGCAACTGGACATTCGTAGCGCTAAGTGGGTAATAGTGGAAAAAAGAATATGTTCAAATATAAACTACACAGAAGCATTGTATGAAACTTCTTTCTGTTCTGTGCATTCAACTAACAGAGTTGAACCTTACTTTTGATTGAGCCGTTCTGAAACACTCTTTCTGTAGAAACTGCAATTGGACATTCTGAGCGCTAAGAGGCCTATATTGGGAAAAAGAATGTCTACAAATAAAAACTACACAGAAGAATTGTGTGAAACTTGTTTCTGTTCTGTTTGTTCAACTAAAAGAGTTGAACCTTAGTTTTGATTGAGCCGTTCTGAAACACTCTTTCTGTAGAAAATGCAAGTGGAGATTCGGAGCGCTAAGAGGGTAATAGTGGAAAAAGGAATGTCTCCAAATATAAACTACACAGAACCATTCTGGGAAACTTCTTTCTGATCTGTGCATTCAGCTAACAGAGTTAAACCATACTTTTGATTGAGCAGATCTGAACACTCTTTCTGTAGAAAATGCAACTGGACATTTGGAGCGCTAAGAGAGTAGTAGTGGAAAAAGGAATATATTCAAATATAAACTACACAGAAGCATTCTGTGAAACTTCTTTCTGACCTGAGCATTCAGCTAAGAGAATTAAACCATACTTTTGATTGAGCAGTTTTGAAACACTCTGTCTGTAGAAAATGCAACTGGACATTCGTAGCGCTAAGTGGGTAATAGTGGAAAAAAGAATATGTTCAAATATAAACTACACAGAAGCATTGTATGAAACTCCTTTCTGTTCTGTGCATTCAACTAACAGAGTTGAACCTTACTTTTGATTGAGCCGTTCTGAAACACTCTTTCTGTAGAAACTGCAATTGGACATTCTGAGCGCTAGGAGGCCTATATTGGGAAAAAGAATGTCTACAAATAAAAACTACACAGAAGAATTGTGTGAAACTTCTTTCTGTTCTGTTTGTTCAACTAAAAGAGTTGAACCTTAGTTTTGATTGAGCTGTTCTGAAACACTCTTTCTGTAGAAAATGCAAGTGGAGATTCGGAGCGCTAAGAGGGTAATAGTGGAAAAAGGAATGTCTCCAAATATAAACTACACAGAATCATTCTGTGAAACTTCTTTCTGATCTGTGCATTCAGCTAACAGAGTTAAACCATACTTTTGATTGAGCAGATCTGAACACTCTTTCTGTAGAAAATGCAACTGGACATTTGGAGCGCTAAGAGAGTAGTAGTGGAAAAAGGAATATATTCAAATATAAACTACACAGAAGCATTCTGTGAAACTTCTTTCTTATCTGAGGATTCAGCTAACAGAGTTAAACCATACTTTTGATTCAGCAGTTTTGAAACACTCTGTCTGTAGAAAATGCAACTGGACATTCGTAGCGCTAAGTGGGTAATAGTGGAAAAAAGAATATGTTCAAATATAAACTACACAGAAGCATTGTATGAAACTTCTTTCTGTTCTGTGCATTCAACTAACAGAGTTGAAACTTACTTTTGATTGAGCCTTTCTGAAACACTCTTTCTGAAGGAACTGCAATTGGACATTCTGAGCGCTAAGAGACCTCTATTGGGAAAAATAATATCTTCAAATAAAAACTACACAGAAGCATTGTGTGAAACTTATTTCTGATATGTTCATTAAGCTAACAGAGTTAAACCATACTTTTGATTGCGCAGTTCTGAACACTCTTTCTGTAGAAAATGCAAGTGGACATTCGGAGCGCTAAGAGGGTAATAGTGGAAAAAGGAATATATTCAAATATAAACTACACAGTAGCATTCTGTGAAAATTCTTTCTGTTCTGTGCATTCAACTAACAGAGTTGAACCTTACTTTTGATTGAGAAGTTCTGAAACACTCTTTCTGTAGAAACTGCAATTGGACATGCTAAGCGCTAAGAGGCCTACATTGGGAAAAAGAATATCTTCAAATAAAAACTACACAGATGCATTCTGTGAAACTTATTTCTGATCTGTAAATTCAGTTAACAGAGATAAAACATATTTTTGATTGAGCAGTTATGAAACACTCTTTTTGTAGAAAATGCAAGTGGAGATTCGGAGCGCTAAGTGGGTACTAGTGGAAAAAGGAATGTCTTCAAATATAAACTACACAGAATCATTCGGTGAAACTTCTTTCTGATCTGTGCATTCAGCTATCAGAGTTAAACCATACTTTTGATTGAGCAGATCTGAACACTCTTTCTGTAGAAAATGCAACTGGACATTTGGAGCGCTAAGAGCGTAGTAGTGGAAAAAGGAATATATTCAAATATAAACTACACAGAAGCATTCTGTGAAACTTCTTTCTGATCTGAGCATTCAGCTAACAGAGTTAAACCATACTTTTGATTGAGCAGTTTTGAAACACTCTGTCTGTAGAAAATGCAACTGGACATTCGTAGCGCTAAGTGGGTAATAGTGGAAAAAAGAATATGTTCAAATATAAACTACACAGAAGCATTGTATGAAACTTCTTTCTGTTCTGTGCATTCAACTAACAGAGTTGAACCTTACTTTTGATTGAGCCGTTCTGAAACACTCTTTCTGTAGAAACTGCAATTGGACATTCTGAGCGCTAAGAGGCCTATATTGGGAAAAAGAATGTCTACAAATAAAAACTACACAGAAGAATTGTGTGAAACTACTTTCTGTTCTGTTTGTTCAACTAAAAGAGTTGAACCTTAGTTTTGATTGAGCCGTTCTGAAACAATCTTTCTGTAGAAAATGCAAGTGGAGATTCGGAGCACTAAGGGGGTAATAGTGGAAAAAGGAATGTCTCCAAATATAAACTACACAGAATCATTCTGTGAAACTTCTTTCTGATCTGTGCATTCAGCTAACAGAGTTAAACCATACTTTTTATTGAGCAGATCTGAACACTCTTTCTGTAGAAAATGCAACTGGACATTTGGAGCGCTAAGAGAGTAGTAGTGGAAAAAGGAATATATTCAAATATAAACTACACAGAAGCATTCTGTGAAACTTCTTTCTGACCTGAGCATTCAGCTAAGAGAATTAAACCATACATTTGATTGAGCAGTTTTGAAACACTCTGTCTGTAGAAAATGCAACTGGACATTCGTAGCGCTAAGTGGGTAATAGTGGAAAAAAGAATATGTTCAAATATAAACTACACAGAAGCATTGTATGAAACTCCTTTGTGTTCTGTGCATTCAACTAACAGAGTTTAACCTTACTTTTGATTGATCCGTTCTGAAACACTCTTTCTGTAGAAACTGCAATTGGACATTCTGAGCGCTAAGAGGCCTCTATTGGGAAAAATAATATCTTCAAATAAAAACTACACAGAAGCATTGTGTGAAACTTATTTCTGATATGTTCATTAAGCTAACAGAGTTAAACCATACTTTTGATTGCGCAGTTCTGAACACTCTTTCTGTAGAAAATGCAAGTGGACATTCGGAGCGCTAAGAGGGTAATAGTGGAAAAAGGAATATATTCAAATATAAACTACACAGTAGCATTCTGTGAAAATTCTTTCTGTTCTGTGCATTCAACTAACAGAGTTGAACCTTACTTTTGATTGAGCCGTTCTGAAACACTCTTTCTGTTGAAACTGCAATTGGACATGCTAAGCGCTAAGAGGCCTACATTGGGAAAAAGAATATCTTCAAATAAAAACTACACAGATGCATTCTGTGAAACTTATTTCTGATCTGTAAATTCAGTTAACAGAGATAAAACATATTTTTGATTGAGCAGTTTGAAACACTCTTTTTGTAGAAAATGCAAGTGGAGATTCGGAGCGCTTAGAGGGTAATAGTGGAAAAAGGAATGTCTTCAAATATAAACTACACAGAATCATTCGGTGAAACTTCTTTCTGATCTGTGCATTCAGCTAACAGAGTTAAACCATACTTTGATTGAGCAGATCTGAACACTCTTTCTGTAGAAAATGCAACTGGACATTTGGAGCGCTAAGAGCGTAGTAGTGGAAAAAGGAATATATTCAAATATAAACTACACAGAAGCATTCTGTGAAACATCTTTCTGATCTGAGCATTCAGCTAACCGAGTTAAACCATACTTTTGATTGAGCAGTTTTGAAACACTCTGTCTGTAGAAAATGCAACTGGGCATTCGTAGCGCTAAGTGGGTAATAGTGGAAAAAAGGATATGTTCAAATATAAACTACACAGAAGCATTGTATGAAACTTCTTTCTGTTCTGTGCATTCAACTAACAGAGTTGAACCTTACTTTTGATTGAGCCGTTCTGAAACACTCTTTCTGTAGAAACTGCAATTGGACATTCTGAGCGCTAGGAGGCCTATATTGGGAAAAAGAATGTCTACAAATAAAAACTACACAGAAGAATTGTGTGAAACTTCTTTCTGTTCTGTTTTTTCAACTAAAAGAGTTGAACCTTAGTTTTGATTGAGCTGTTCTGAAACACTCTTTCTGTAGAAAATGCAAGTGGAGATTCGGAGCGCTAAGAGGGTAATAGTGGAAAAAGGAATGTCTCCAAATATAAACTACACAGAATCATTCTGTGAAACTTCTTTCTGATCTGTGCATTCAGCTAACAGAGTTAAACCATACTTTTGATTGAGCAGATCTGAACACTCTTTCTGTAGAAAATGCAACTGGACATTTGGAGCGCTAAGAGAGTAGTAGTGGAAAAAGGAATATATTCAAATATAAACTTCAAAGAAGCATTCTGTGAAACTTCTTTCTGATCTGAGGATTCAGCTAACAGAGTTAAACCATACTTTTGATTGAGCAGTTTTGAAACACTCTGTCTGTAGAAAATGCAACTGGACATTCGTAGCGCTAAGTGGGTAATAGTGGCAAAAAGAATATGTTCAAATATAAACTACACAGAAGCATTGTATGAAACTTCTTTCTGTTCTGTGCATTCAACTAACAGAGTTGAAACTTACTTTTGATTGAGCCTTTCTGAAACACTCTTTCTGTAGGAACTGCAATTGGACATTCTGAGCGCTAAGAGACCTCTATTGGGAAAAATAATATCTTCAAATAAAAACTACACAGATGCATTCTGTGAAACTTATTTCTGATCTGTAAATTCAGTTAACAGAGATAAAACATATTTTTGATTGAGCAGTTATGAAACACTCTTTTTGTAGAAAATGCAAGTGGAGATTCGGAGCGCTAAGTGGGTACTAGTGGAAAAAGGAATGTCTTCAAATATAAACTACACAGAATCATTCGGTGAAACTTCTTTCTGATCTGTGCATTCAGCTAACAGAGTTAAACCATACTTTTGATTGAGCAGATCTGAACACTCTTTCTGTAGAAAATGCAACTGGACATTTGGAGCGCTAAGAGCGTAGTAGTGGAAAAAGGAATATATTCAAATATAAACTACACAGAAGCATTCTGTGAAACTTCTTTCTGATCTGAGCATTCAGCTAACAGAGTTAAACCATACTTTTGATTGAGCAGTTTTGAAACACTCTGTCTGTAGAAAATGCAACTGGACATTCGTAGCGCTAAGTGGGTAATAGTGGAAAAAAGAATATGTTCAAATATAAACTACACAGAAGCATTGTATGAAACTTCTTTCTGTTCTGTGCATTCAACTAACAGAGTTGAACCTTACTTTTGATTGAGCCGTTCTGAAACACTCTTTCTGTAGAAACTGCAATTGGACATTCTGAGCGCTAAGAGGCCTATATTCGGAAAAAGAATGTCTACAAACAAAAACTACACAGAAGAATTGTGTGAAACTTCTTTCTGTTCTGTTTGTTCAACTAAAAGAGTTGAACCTTAGTTTTGATTGAGCCGTTCTGAAACATTCTTTCTGTAGAAAATGCAAGTGGAGATTCGGAGCACTAAGAGGGTAATAGTGGAAAAAGGAATGTCTCCAAATATAAACTACACAGAATCATTCTGTGAAACTTCTTTCTGATCTGTGCATTCAGCTAACAGAGTTAAACCATACTTTTGATTGAGCAGATCTGAACACTCTTTCTGTAGAAAATGCAACTGGACATTTGGAGCGCTAAGAGAGTAGTAGTGGAAAAAGGAATATATTCAAATATAAACTACACAGAAGCATTCTGTGAAACTTCTTTCTGACCTGAGCATTCAGCTAAGAGAATTAAACCATACATTTGATTGAGCAGTTTTGAAACACTCTGTCTGTAGAAAATGCAACTGGACATTCGTAGCGCTAAGTGGGTAATAGTGGAAAAAAGAATATGTTCAAATATAAACTACACAGAAGCATTGTATGAAACTCCTTTCTGTTCTGTGCATTCAACTAACAGAGTTGAACCTTACTTTTGATTGAGCCGTTCTGAAACACTCTTTCTGTAGAAACTGCAATTGGACATTCTGAGCGCTAAGAGGCCTCTATTGGGAAAAATAATATCTTCAAATAAAAACTACACAGAAGCATTGTGTGAAACTTATTTCTGATATGTTCATTAAGCTAACAGAGTTAAACCATACTTTTGATTGCGCAGTTCTGAACACTCTTTCTGTAGAAAATGCAAGTGGACATTCGGAGCGCTAAGAGGGTAATAGTGGAAAAAGGAATATATTCAAATATAAACTACACAGTAGCATTCTGTGAAAATTCATTCTGTTCTGTGCATTCAACTAACAGAGTTGAACCTTACTTTTGATTGAGCCGTTCTGAAACACTCTTTCTGTAGAAACTGCAATTGGACATGCTAAGCGCTAAGAGGCCTACATTGGGAAAAAGGATATCTTCAAATAAAAACTACACAGATGCATTCTGTGAAACTTATTTCTGATCTGTAAATTCAGTTAACAGAGATAAAACATATTTTTGATTGAGCAGTTTGAAACACTCTTTTTGTAGAAAATGCAAGTGGAGATTCGGAGCGCTAAGAGGGTAATAGTGGAAAAAGGAATGTCTTCAAATATAAACTACACAGAATCATTCGGTGAAACTTCTTTCTGATCTGTGCATTCAGCTAACAGAGTTAAACCATACTTTTGATTGAGCAGATCTGAACACTCTTTCTGTAGAAAATGCAACTGGACATTTGGAGCGCTAAGAGCGTAGTAGTGGAAAAAGGAATATATTCAAATATAAACTACACAGAAGCATTCTGTGAAACATCTTTCTGATCTGAGCATTCAGCTAACCGAGTTAAACCATACTTTTGATTGAGCAGTTTTGAAACACACTGTCTGTAGGAAATGCAACTGGGCATTCGTAGCGCTAAGTGGGTAATAGTGGAAAAAAGAATATGTTCAAATATAAACTACACAGAAGCATTGTATGAAACTTCTTTCTGTTCTGTGCATTCAACTAACAGAGTTGAACCTTACTTTTGATTGAGCCGTTCTGAAACACTCTTTCTGTAGAAACTGCAATTGGACATTCTGAGCGCTAGGAGGCCTATATTGGGAAAAAGAATGTCTACAAATAAAAACTACACAGAAGAATTGTGTGAAACTTCTTTCTGTTCTGTTTGTTCAACTAAAAGACTTGAACCTTAGTTTTGATTGAGCTGTTCTGAAACACTCTTTCTGTAGAAAATGCAAGTGGAGATTCGGAGCGCTAAGAGGGTAATAGTGGAAAAAGGAATGTCTCCAAATATAAACTACACAGAATCATTCTGTGAAACTTCTTTCTGATCTGTGCATTCAGCTAACAGAGTTAAACCATACTTTTGATTGAGCAGATCTGAACACTCTTTCTGTAGAAAATGCAACTGGACATTTGGAGCGCTAAGAGCGTTGTAGTGGAAAAAGGAATATATTCAAATATAAACTACACAGAAGCATTCTGTGAAACTTCTTTCTGATCTGAGGATTCAGCTAACAGAGTTAAACCATACTTTTGATTGAGCAGTTTTGAAACACTCTGTCTGTAGAAAATGCAACTGGACATTCGTAGCGCTAAGTGGGTAATAGTGGAAAAAAGAATATGTTCAAATATAAACTACACAGAAGCATTGTATGAAACTTCTTTCTGTTCTGTGCATTCAACTAACAGAGTTGAAACTTACTTTTGATTGAGCCTTTCTGAAACACTCTTTCTGTAGGAACTGCAATTGGACATTCTGAACGCTAAGAGACCTCTATTGGGAAAAATAATATCTTCAAATAAAAACTACACAGAAGCATTGTGTGAAACTTATTTCTGATATGTTCATTAAGCTAACAGAGTTAAACCATACTTTTGATTGCGCAGTTCTGAACACTCTTTCTGTAGAAAATGCAAGTGGACATTCGGAGCGCTAAGAGGGTAATAGTGGAAAAAGGAATATATTCAAATATAAACTACACAGTAGCATTCTGTGAAAATTCTTTCTGTTCTGTGCATTCAACTAACAGAGTTGAACCTTACTTTTGATTGAGCCGTTCTGAAACACTCTTTCTGTAGAAACTGCAATTGGACATGCTAAGCGCTAAGAGACCTACATTGGGAAAAAGAATATCTTCAAATAAAAACTACACAGATGCATTCTGTGAAACTTATTTCTGATCTGTAAATTCAGTTAACAGAGATAAAACATATTTTTGATTGAGCAGTTATGAAACACTCTTTTTGTAGAAAATGCAAGTGGAGATTCGGAGCGCTTAGTGGGTACTAGTGGAAAAAGGAATGTCTTCAAATATAAACTACACAGAATCATTCGGTGAAACTTCTTTCTGATCTGTGCATTCAGCTAACAGAGTTAAACCATACTTTTGATTGAGCAGATCTGAACACTCTTTCTGTAGAAAATGCAACTGGACATTTGGAGCGCTAAGAGCGTAGTAGTGGAAAAAGGAATATATTCAAATATAAACTACACAGAAGCATTCTGTGAAACTTCTTTCTGATCTGAGCATTCAGCTAACATAGTTAAACCATACTTTTGATTGAGCAGTTTTGAAACACTCTGTCTGTAGAAAATGCAACTGGACATTCGTAGCGCTAAGTGGGTAATAGTGGAAAAAAGAATATGTTCAAATATAAACTACACAGAAGCATTGTATGAAACTTCTTTCTGTTCTGTGCATTCAACTAACAGAGTTGAACCTTACTTTTGATTGAGCCGTTCTGAAACACTCTTTCTGTAGAAACTGCAATTGGACATTCTGAGCGCTAAGAGGCCTATATTCGGAAAAAGAATGTCTACAAATAAAAACTACACAGAAGAATTGTGTGAAACTTCTTTCTGTTCTGTTTGTTCAACTAAAAGAGTTGAACCTTAGTTTTGATTGAGCCGTTCTGAAACACTCTTTCTGTAGAAAATGCAAGTGGAGATTCGGAGCACTAAGAGGGTAATAGTGGAAAAAGGAATGTCTCCAAATATAAACTACACAGAATCATTCTGTGAAACTTCTTTCTGATCTGTGCATTCAGCTAACAGAGTTAAACCATACTTTTGATTGAGCAGATCTGAACACTCTTTCTGTAGAAAATGCAACTGGACATTTGGAGCGCTAAGAGAGTAGTAGTGGAAAAAGGAATATATTCAAATATAAACTACACAGAAGCATTCTGTGAAACTTTTTTCTGACCTGATCATTCAGCTAAGAGAATTAAACCATACATTTGATTGAGCAGTTTTGAAACACTCTGTCTGTAGAAAATGCAACTGGACATTCGTAGCGCTAAGTGGGTAATAGTGGAAAAAAGAATATGTTCAAATATAAACTACACAGAAGCATTGTATGAAACTCCTTTCTGTTCTGTGCATTCAACTAACAGAGTTGAACCTTACTTTTGATTGAGCCGTTCTGAAACACTCTTTCTGTAGAAACTGCAATTGGACATTCTGAGCGCTAAGAGGCCTCTATTGGGAAAAATAATATCTTCAAATAAAAACTACACAGAAGCATTGTGTGAAACTTATTTCTGATATGTTCATTAAGCTAACAGAGTTAAACCATACTTTTGATTGCGCAGTTCTGAACACTCTTTCTGTAGAAAATGCAAGTGGACATTCGGAGCGCTAAGAGGGTAATAGTGGAAAAAGGAATATATTCAAATATAAACTACACAGTAGCATTCTGTGAAAATTCATTCTGTTCTGTGCATTCAACTAACAGAGTTGAACCTTACTTTTGATTGAGCCGTTCTGAAACACTCTTTCTGTAGAAACTGCAATTGGACATGCTAAGCGCTAAGAGGCCTACATTGGGAAAAAGGATATCTTCAAATAAAAACTACACAGATGCATTCTGTGAAACTTATTTCTGATCTGTAAATTCAGTTAACAGAGATAAAACATATTTTTGATTGAGCAGTTTGAAACACTCTTTTTGTAGAAAATGCAAGTGGAGATTCGGAGCGCTAAGAGGGTAATAGTGGAAAAAGGAATGTCTTCAAATATAAACTACACAGAATCATTCGGTGAAACTTCTTTCTGATCTGTGCATTCAGCTAACAGAGTTAAACCATACTTTTGATTGAGCAGATCTGAACACTCTTTCTGTAGAAAATGCAACTGGACATTTGGAGCGCTAAGAGCGTAGTAGTGGAAAAAGGAATATATTCAAATATAAACTACACAGAAGCATTCTGTGAAACATCTTTCTGATCTGAGCATTCAGCTAACCGAGTTAAACCATACTTTTGATTGAGCAGTTTTGAAACACACTGTCTGTAGGAAATGCAACTGGGCATTCGTAGCGCTAAGTGGGTAATAGTGGAAAAAAGAATATGTTCAAATATAAACTACACAGAAGCATTGTATGAAACTTCTTTCTGTTCTGTGCATTCAACTAACAGAGTTGAACCTTACTTTTGATTGAGCCGTTCTGAAACACTCTTTCTGTAGAAACTGCAATTGGACATTCTGAGCGCTAGGAGGCCTATATTGGGAAAAAGAATGTCTACAAATAAAAACTACACAGAAGAATTGTGTGAAACTTCTTTCTGTTCTGTTTGTTCAACTAAAAGACTTGAACCTTAGTTTTGATTGAGCTGTTCTGAAACACTCTTTCTGTAGAAAATGCAAGTGGAGATTCGGAGCGCTAAGAGGGTAATAGTGGAAAAAGGAATGTCTCCAAATATAAACTACACAGAATCATTCTGTGAAACTTCTTTCTGATCTGTGCATTCAGCTAACAGAGTTAAACCATACTTTTGATTGAGCAGATCTGAACACTCTTTCTGTAGAAAATGCAACTGGACATTTGGAGCGCTAAGAGCGTTGTAGTGGAAAAAGGAATATATTCAAATATAAACTACACAGAAGCATTCTGTGAAACTTCTTTCTGATCTGAGGATTCAGCTAACAGAGTTAAACCATACTTTTGATTGAGCAGTTTTGAAACACTCTGTCTGTAGAAAATGCAACTGGACATTCGTAGCGCTAAGTGGGTAATAGTGGAAAAAAGAATATGTTCAAATATAAACTACACAGAAGCATTGTATGAAACTTCTTTCTGTTCTGTGCATTCAACTAACAGAGTTGAAACTTACTTTTGATTGAGCCTTTCTGAAACACTCTTTCTGTAGGAACTGCAATTGGACATTCTGAACGCTAAGAGACCTCTATTGGGAAAAATAATATCTTCAAATAAAAACTACACAGAAGCATTGTGTGAAACTTATTTCTGATATGTTCATTAAGCTAACAGAGTTAAACCATACTTTTGATTGCGCAGTTCTGAACACTCTTTCTGTAGAAAATGCAAGTGGACATTCGGAGCGCTAAGAGGGTAATAGTGGAAAAAGGAATATATTCAAATATAAACTACACAGTAGCATTCTGTGAAAATTCTTTCTGTTCTGTGCATTCAACTAACAGAGTTGAACCTTACTTTTGATTGAGCCGTTCTGAAACACTCTTTCTGTAGAAACTGCAATTGGACATGCTAAGCGCTAAGAGGCCTACATTGGGAAAAAGAATATCTTCAAATAAAAACTACACAGATGCATTCTGTGAAACTTATTTCTGATCTGTAAATTCAGTTAACAGAGATAAAACATATTTTTGATTGAGCAGTTATGAAACACTCTTTTTGTAGAAAATGCAAGTGGAGATTCGGAGCGCTTAGTGGGTACTAGTGGAAAAAGGAATGTCTTCAAATATAAACTACACAGAATCATTCGGTGAAACTTCTTTCTGATCTGTGCATTCAGCTAACAGAGTTAAACCATACTTTTGATTGAGCAGATCTGAACACTCTTTCTGTAGAAAATGCAACTGGACATTTGGAGCGCTAAGAGCGTAGTAGTGGAAAAAGGAATATATTCAAATATAAACTACACAGAAGCATTCTGTGAAACTTCTTTCTGATCTGAGCATTCAGCTAACATAGTTAAACCATACTTTTGATTGAGCAGTTTTGAAACACTCTGTCTGTAGAAAATGCAACTGGACATTCGTAGCGCTAAGTGGGTAATAGTGGAAAAAAGAATATGTTCAAATATAAACTACACAGAAGCATTGTATGAAACTTCTTTCTGTTCTGTGCATTCAACTAACAGAGTTGAACCTTACTTTTGATTGAGCCGTTCTGAAACACTCTTTCTGTAGAAACTGCAATTGGACATTCTGAGCGCTAAGAGGCCTATATTCGGAAAAAGAATGTCTACAAATAAAAACTACACAGAAGAATTGTGTGAAACTTCTTTCTGTTCTGTTTGTTCAACTAAAAGAGTTGAACCTTAGTTTTGATTGAGCCGTTCTGAAACACTCTTTCTGTAGAAAATGCAAGTGGAGATTCGGAGCACTAAGAGGGTAATAGTGGAAAAAGGAATGTCTCCAAATATAAACTACACAGAATCATTCTGTGAAACTTCTTTCTGATCTGTGCATTCAGCTAACAGAGTTAAACCATACTTTTGATTGAGCAGATCTGAACACTCTTTCTGTAGAAAATGCAACTGGACATTTGGAGCGCTAAGAGAGTAGTAGTGGAAAAAGGAATATATTCAAATATAAACTACACAGAAGCATTCTGTGAAACTTTTTTCTGACCTGATCATTCAGCTAAGAGAATTAAACCATACATTTGATTGAGCAGTTTTGAAACACTCTGTCTGTAGAAAATGCAACTGGACATTCGTAGCGCTAAGTGGGTAATAGTGGAAAAAAGAATATGTTCAAATATAAACTACACAGAAGCATTGTATGAAACTCCTTTCTGTTCTGTGCATTCAACTAACAGAGTTGAACCTTACTTTTGATTGAGCCGTTCTGAAACACTCTTTCTGTAGAAACTGCAATTGGACATTCTGAGCGCTAAGAGGCCTCTATTGGGAAAAATAATATCTTCAAATAAAAACTACACAGAAGCATTGTGTGAAACTTATTTCTGATATGTTCATTAAGCTAACAGAGTTAAACCATACTTTTGATTGCGCAGTTCTGAACACTCTTTCTGTAGAAAATGCAAGTGGACATTCGGAGCGCTAAGAGGGTAATAGTGGAAAAAGGAATATATTCAAATATAAACTACACAGTAGCATTCTGTGAAAATTCTTTCTGTTCTGTGCATTCAACTAACAGAGTTGAACCTTACTTTTGATTGAGCCGTTCTGAAACACTCTTTCTGTAGAAACTGCAATTGGACATGCTAAGCGCTAAGAGGCCTACATTGGGAAAAAGAATATCTTCAAATAAAAACTACACAGATGCATTCTGTGAAACTTATTTCTGATCTGTAAATTCAGTTAACAGAGATAAAACATATTTTTGATTGAGCAGTTTGAAACACTCTTTTTGTAGAAAATGCAAGTGGAGATTCGGAGCGCTAAGAGGGTAATAGTGGAAAAAGGAATGTCTTCAAATATAAACTACACAGAATCATTCGGTGAAACTTCTTTCTGATCTGTGCATTCAGCTAACAGAGTTAAACCATACTTTTGATTGAGCAGATCTGAACACTCTTTCTGTAGAAAATGCAACTGGACATTTGGAGCGCTAAGAGTGTAGTAGTGGAAAAAGGAATATATTCAAATATAAACTACACAGAAGCATTCTGTGAAACATCTTTCTGATCTGAGCATTCAGCTAACCGAGTTAAACCATACTTTTGATTGAGCAGTTTTGAAACACCCTGTCTGTAGAAAATGCAACTGGGCATTCGTAGCGCTAAGTGGGTAATAGTGGAAAAAAGAATATGTTCAAATATAAACTACACAGAAGCATTGTATGAAACTTCTGTCTGTTCTGTGCATTCAACTAACAGAGTTGAACCTTACATTTGATTGAGCCGTTCTGAAACACTCTTTCTGTAGTAACTGCAATTGGACATTCTGAGCGCTAGGAGGCCTATATTGGGAAAAAGAATGTCTACAAATAAAAACTACACAGAAGAATTGTGTGAAACTTCTTTCTGTTCTGTTTGTTCAACTAAAAGAGTTGAACCTTAGTTTTGATTGAGCTGTTCTGAAACACTCTTTCTGTAGAAAATGCAAGTGGAGATTCGGAGCGCTAAGAGGGTAATAGTGGAAAAAGGAATGTCTCCAAATATAAACTACACAGAATCATTCTGTGAAACTTCTTTCTGATCTGTGCATTCAGCTAACAGAGTTAAACCATACTTTTGATTGAGCAGAACTGAACACTCTTTCTGTAGAAAATGCAACTGGACATTTGGAGCGCTAAGAGAGTAGTAGTGGAAAAAGGAATATATTCAAATATAAACTACACAGAAGCATTCTGTGAAACTTCTTTCTGATCTGAGGATTCAGCTAACAGAGTTAAACCATACTTTTGATTGAGCAGTTTTGAAACACTCTGTCTGTAGAAAATGCAACTGGACATTCGTAGCGCTAAGTGGGTAATAGTGGAAAAAAGAATATGTTCAAATATAAACTACACAGAAGCATTGTATGAAACTTCTTTCTGTTCTGTGCATTCAACTAACAGAGTTGAAACTTACTTTTGATTGAGCCTTTCTGAAACACTCTTTCTGTAGGAACTGCAATTGGACATTCTGAGTGCTAAGAGACCTCTATTGGGAAAAATAATATCTTCAAATAAAAACTACACAGAAGCATTGTGTGAAACTTATTTCTGATATGTTCATTAAGCTAACAGAGTTAAACCATACTTTTGATTGCGCAGTTCTGAACACTCTTTCTGTAGAAAATGCAAGTGGACATTCGGAGCGCTAAGAGGGTAATAGTGGAAAAAGGAATATATTCAAATATAAACTACACAGTAGCATTCTGTGAAAATTCTTTCTGTTCTGTGCATTCAACTAACAGAGTTGAACCTTACTTTTGATTGAGCCGTTCTGAAACACTCTTTCTGTAGAAACTGCAATTGGACATGCTAAGCGCTAAGAGGCCTACATTGGGAAAAAGAATATCTTCAAATAAAAACTACACAGATGCATTCTGTGAAACTTATTTCTGATCTGTAAATTCAGTTAACAGAGATAAAACATATTTTTGATTGAGCCGTTCTGAAACACTCTTTCTGTAGAAACTGCAATTGGACATTCTGAGCGCTAAGAGGCCTATATTGGGAAAAAGAATGTCTACAAATAAAAACTACACAGAAGAATTTTGTGAAACCTCTTTCTGTTCTGTTTGTTCAACTAAAAGAGTTGAACCTTAGTTTTGATTGAGCCGTTCTGAAACACTCTTTCTGTAGAAAATGCAAGTGGAGATTCGGAGCGCTAAGAGGGTACTAGTGGAAAAAGGAATGTCTTCAAATATAAACTACACAGAATCATTCGGTGAAACTTCTTTCTGATCTGTGCATTCAGCTAACAGATTTAAACCATACTTTTGATTGAGCAGATCTGAACACTCTTTCTGTAGAAAATGCAACTGGACATTTGGAGCGCTAAGAGCGTAGTAGTGGAAAAAGGAATATATTCAAATATAAACTACACAGAAGCATTCTGTGAAACTTCTTTCTGATCTGAGCTTTCAGCTAACAGAGTTAAACCATACTTTTGATTGAGCAGTTTTGAAACACTCTGTCTGTAGAAAATGCAACTGGACATTCGTAGCGCTAAGTGGGTAATAGTGGAAAAAAGAATATGTTCAAATATAAACTACACAGAAGCATTGTATGAAACTTCTTTCTGTTCTGTGCATTCAACTAACAGAGTTGAACCTTACTTTTGATTGAGCCGTTCTGAAACACTCTTTCTGTAGAAACTGCAATTGGACATTCTGAGCGCTAGGAGGCCTATATTGGGAAAAAGAATGTCTACAAATAAAAACTACACAGAAGAATTGTGTGAAACTTCTTTCTGTTCTGTTTGTTCAAATAAAAGAGTTGAACCTTAGTTTTGATTGACCCGTTCTGAAACACTCTTTCTGTAGAAAATGCAAGTGGAGATTCGGAGCGCTAAGAGGGTAATAGTGGAAAAAGGAATGTCTCCAAATATAAACTACACAGAATCATTCTGTGAAACTTCTTTCTGATCTGTGCATTCAGCTAACAGAGTTAAACCATACTTTTGATTGAGCAGATCTGAACACTCTTTCTGTAGAAAATGCAACTGGACATTTGGAGCGCTAAGAGAGTAGTAGTGGAAAAAGGAATATATTCAGATATAAACTACACAGAAGCATTCTGTGAAACTTCTTTCTGATCTGAGGATTCAGCTAACAGAGTTAAACCATACTTTTGATTGAGCAGTTTGAAACACTCTGTCTGTAGAAAATGCAACTGGACATTCGTAGCGCTAAGTGGGTAATATTGGAAAAAAGAATATGTTCAAATATAAACTACACAGAAGCATTGTATGAAACTTCTTTCTGTTCTGTGCATTCAACTAAAAGAGTTGAACCTTACTTTTGATTGAGCCGTTCTGAAACACTCATTCTGTAGAAACTGCAATTGGACATGCTAAGCGCTAAGAGGCCTACGTTGGGAAAAAGAATATCTTCAAATAAAAATTACACAGATGCATTCTGTGAAACTTATTTCTGATCTGTAAATTCAGTTAACAGAGATAAAACATATTTTTGATTGAGCAGTTATGAAACACACTTTTTGTAGAAAATGCAAGTGGAGATTCGGAGCGCTAAGAAGGTACTAGTGGAAAAAGGAATGTCTTCAAATATAAACTACACAGAATCATTCGGTGAAACTTCTTTCTGATCTGTGCATTCAGCTAGCAGAGTTAAACCATACTTTTGATTGAGCAGATCTGAACACTCTTTCTGTAGAAAATGCAACAGGACTTTGGAGCGCTAAGAGCCTAGTAGTGGAAAAAGGAATATATTCAAATATAAACTACACAGAAGCATTCTGTGAAACTTCTTTCTGATCTGAGCATTCAGCTAACAGAGTTAAACCATACTTTTGATTGAGCAGTTTTGAAACACTCTGTCTGTAGAAAATGCAACTGGACATTCGTAGCGCTAAGTGGGTAATAGTGGAAAAAAGAATATGTTCAAATATAAACTACACAGAAGCATTGTATGAAACTTCTTTCTGTTCTGTGCATTCAACTAACAGAGTTGAACCTTACTTTTGATTGAGCCGTTCTGAAACACTCTTTCTGTAGAAACTGCAATTGGACATTCTGAGCGCTAAGAGGCCTATATTGGGAAAAAGAATGTCTACAAATAAAAACTACACAGAAGAATTGTGTGAAACTTCTTTCTGTTCTGTTTGTTCAACTAAAAGAGTTGAACCTTAGTTTTGATTGAGCCGTTCTGAAACACTCTTTCTGTAGAAAATGCAAGTGGAGATTCGGAGCGCTAAGAGGGTAATAGTGGAAAAAGGAATGTCTCCAAATATAAACTACACAGAATCATTCTGTGAAACTTCTTTCTGATCTGTGCATTCAGCTAACAGAGTTAAACCATACTTTTGATTGAGCAGATCTGAACACTCTTTCTGTGGAAAATGCAACTAGACATTTGGAGCGCTAAGAAAGTAGTAGTGGAAAAAGGAATATATTCAAATATAAACTACACAGAAGCATTCTGTGAAACTTCTTTCTGATCTGAGCATTCAGCTAACAGAGTTAAACCATACATTTGATTGAGCAGTTTTGAAACCCTCTGTCTGTAGAAAATGCAACTGGACATTCGTAGCGCTAAGTGGGTAATAGTGGAAAAAAGAATATGTTCAAATATAAACTACACAGAAGCATTGTATGAAACTTCTTTCTGTTCTGTGCATTCAACTAACAGAGTTGAACCTTACTTTTGATTGAGCCTTTCTGAAACACTCTTTCTGTAGAAAGTGCAATTGGACATTCTGAGCGCTAAGAGGCCTCTATTGGGAAAAATAATATCTTCAAATAAAAACTACACAGAAGCATTGTGTGAAACTTATTTCTGATATGTTCATTAAGCTAACAGAGTTAAACCATACTTTTGATTGCGCAGTTCTGAACACTCTTTCTGTAGAAAATGCAAGTGGACATTCCGAGCGCTAAGAGGGTAATAATGGAAAAAGGAATATATTCAAATATAAACTACACAGTAGCATTCTGTGAAAATTCTTTCTGTTCTGTGCATTCAACTAACAGAGTTGAAACTTACTTTTGATTGAGCCGTTCTGAAACACTATTTCTGTAGAAACTGCAATTGGACATGCTAAGCGCTAAGAGGCCTACATTGGGAAAAAGAATATCTTCAAATAAAAACTACACAGATGCATTCTGTGAAACTTATTTCTGATCTGTAAATTCAGTTAACAGAGATAAAATATATTTTTGATTGAGCAGTTATGAAACACTCTTTTTGTAGAAAATGCAAGTGGAGATTCGGAGCGCTAAGAGGGTACTAGTGGAAAAAGGAATGTATTCAAATATAAACTACACAGAATCATTCGGTGAAACTTCTTTCTGATCTGTGCATTCAGCTAACAGAGTTAAACCATACTTTTGATTGAGCAGATCTGAACACTCATTCTGTAGAAAATGCAACTGGACATTTGGAGCGCTAAGAGCGTAGTAGTGGAAAAAGGAATATATTCAAATATAAACTACACAGAAGCATTCTGTGAAACTTCTTTCTGATCTGAGCATTCAGCTAACAGAGTTAAACCATACTTTTGATTGAGCAGTTTTGAAACACTCTGTCTGTAGAAAATGCAACTGGGCATTCGTAGCGCTAAGTGGGTAATAGTGGAAAAAAGAATATGTTCAAATATAAACTACACAGAAGCATTGTATGAAACTTCTTTCTGTTCTGTGCATTCAACTAACAGAGTTGAACCTTACTTTTGATTGAGCCGTTTTGAAACACACTTTCTGTAGAAACTGCAATTGGACATTCTGAGCGCTAAGAGGCCTATATTGGGAAAAAGAATATCTACAAATAAAAACTACACAGAAGAATTGTGTGAAACTTATTTCTGATATGTTCATTAAGCTAACAGAGTTAAACCATACTTTTGATTGCGCAGTTCTGAACACTCTTTCTGTAGAAAATGCAAGTGGACATTCGGAGCGCTAAGAGGGTAATAGTGGAAAAAGGAATATATTCAAATATAAACTACACAGAAGCATTGTATGAAACTCCTTTGTGTTCTGTGCATTCAACTAACAGAGTTGAACCTTACTTTTGATTGAGCCGTTCTGAAACACTCTTTCTGTAGAAACTGCAATTGGACATTCTGAGCGCTAAGAGGCCTCTATTGGGAAAAATAATATCTTCAAATAAAAACTACACAGAAGCATTGTGTGAAACTTATTTCTGATATGTTCATTAAGCTAACAGAGTTAAACCATACTTTTGATTGCGCAGTTCTGAACACTCTTTCTGTAGAAAATGCAAGTGGACATTCCGAGCGCTAAGAGGGTAATAATGGAAAAAGGAATATATTCAAATATAAACTACACAGTAGCATTCTGTGAAAATTCTTTCTGTTCTGTGCATTCAACTAACAGAGTTGAAACTTACTTTTGATTGAGCCGTTCTGAAACACTATTTCTGTAGAAACTGCAATTGGACATGCTAAGCGCTAAGAGGCCTACATTGGGAAAAAGAATATCTTCAAATAAAAACTACACAGATGCATTCTGTGAAACTTATTTCTGATCTGTAAATTCAGTTAACAGAGATAAAACATATTTTTGATTGAGCAGTTATGAAACACACTTTTTGTAGAAAATGCAAGTGGAGATTCGGAGCGCTAAGAGGGTACTAGTGGAAAAAGGAATGTCTTCAAATATAAACTACACAGAATCATTCGGTGAAACTTCTTTCTGATCTGTGCATTCAGCTAACAGAGTTAAACCATACTTTTGATTGAGCAGATCTGAACACTCATTCTGTAGAAAATGCAACTGGACATTTGGAGCGCTAAGAGCGTAGTAGTGGAAAAAGGAATATATTCAAATATAAACTACACAGAAGCATTCTGTGAAACTTCTTTCTGATCTGAGCATTCAGCTAACAGAGTTAAACCATACTTTTGATTGAGCAGTTTTGAAACACTCTGTCTGTAGAAAATGCAACTGGGCATTCGTAGCGCTAAGTGGGTAATAGTGGAAAAAAGAATATGTTCAAATATAAACTACACAGAAGCATTGTATGAAACTTCTTTCTGTTCTGTGCATTCAACTAACAGAGTTGAACCTTACTTTTGATTGAGCCGTTCTGAAACACACTTTCTGTAGAAACTGCAATTGGACATTCTGAGCGCTAAGAGGCCTATATTGGGAAAAAGAATATCTACAAATAAAAACTACACAGAAGAATTGTGTGAAACTTCTTTCTGTTCTGTTTGTTCAACTAAAAGAGTTGAACCTTAGTTTTGATTGAGCCGTTCTGAAACACTCTTTCTGTAGAAAATGCAAGTGGAGATTCGGAGCGCTAAGAGGGTACTAGTGGAAAAAGGAATGTCTTCAAATATAAACTACACAGAATCATTCGGTGAAACTTCTTTCTGATCTGTGCATTCAGCTAACAGAGTTAAACCATACTTTTGATTGAGCAGATCTGAACACTCATTCTGTAGAAAATGCAACTGGACATTTGGAGCGCTAAGAGCGTAGTAGTGGAAAAAGGAATATATTCAAATATAAACTACACAGAAGCATTCTGTGAAACTTCTTTCTGATCTGAGCATTCAGCTAACAGAGTTAAACCATACTTTTGATTGAGCAGTTTTGAAACACTCTGTCTGTAGAAAATGCAACTGGGCATTCGTAGCGCTAAGTGGGTAATAGTGGAAAAAAGAATATGTTCAAATATAAACTACACAGAAGCATTGTATGAAACTTCTTTCTGTTCTGTGCATTCAACTAACAGAGTTGAACCTTACTTTTGATTGAGCCGTTCTGAAACACACTTTCTGTAGAAACTGCAATTGGACATTCTGAGCGCTAAGAGGCATATATTGGGAAAAAGAATATCTACAAATAAAAACTACACAGAAGAATTGTGTGAAACTTCTTTCTGTTCTGTTTGTTCAACTAAAAGAGTTGAACCTTAGTTTTGATTGAGCCGTTCTGAAACACTCTTTCTGTAGAAAATGCAAGTGGAGATTCGGAGCGCTAAGAGGGTAATAGTGGAAAAAGGAATGTCTCCAAATATAAACTACACAGAATCATTCTGTGAAACTTCTTTCTGATCTGTGCATTCAGCTAACAGAGTTAAACCATACTTTTGATTGAGCAGATCTGAACACTCTTTCTGTAGAAAATGCAACTGGACATTTGGAGCGCTAAGAGAGTAGTAGTGGAAAAAGGAATATATTCAAATATAAACTACACAGAAGCATTCTGTGAAACTTCTTTCTGACCTGAGCATTCAGCTAACAGTGTTAAACCATACTTTTGATTGAGCAGTTTTGAAACACTGTCTGTAGAAAATGCAACTGGACATTCGTAGCGCTAAGTGGGTAATAGTGGAAAAAAGAATATGTTCAAATATAAACTACACAGAAGCATTGTATGAAACTTCTTTCTGTTCTGTGCATTCAACTAACAGAGTTGAATCTTACTTTTGATTGAGCCGTTCTGAAACACACTTTCTGTAGAAACTGCAATTGGACATTCTGAGCGCTAAGAGGCCTCTATTGGGAAAAATAATATCTTCAAATAAAAACTACACAGAAGCATTGTGTGAAACTTATTTCTGATATGTTCATTAAGCTAACAGAGTTAAACCATACTTTTGATTGCGCAGTTCTGAACACTCTTTCTGTAGAAAATGCAAGTGGACATTCGGAGCGCTAAGAGGGTAATAGTGGAAAAAGGAATATATTCAAATATAAACTACACAGAAGCATTGTATGAAACTCCTTTGTGTTCTGTGCATTCAACTAACAGAGTTGAACCTTACTTTTGATTGAGCCGTTCTGAAACACTCTTTCTGTAGAAACTGCAATTGGACATTCTGAGCGCTAAGAGGCCTCTATTGGGAAAAATAATATCTTCAAATAAAAACTACACAGAAGCATTGTGTGAAACTTATTTCTGATATGTTCATTAAGCTAACAGAGTTAAACCATACTTTTGATTGCGCAGTTCTGAACACTCTTTCTGTAGAAAATGCAAGTGGACATTCCGAGCGCTAAGAGGGTAATAATGGAAAAAGGAATATATTCAAATATAAACTACACAGTAGCATTCTGTGAAAATTCTTTCTGTTCTGTGCATTCAACTAACAGAGTTGAAACTTACTTTTGATTGAGCCGTTCTGAAACACTATTTCTGTAGAAACTGCAATTGGACATGCTAAGCGCTAAGAGGCCTACATTGGGAAAAAGAATATCTTCAAATAAAAACTACACAGATGCATTCTGTGAAACTTATTTCTGATCTGTAAATTCAGTTAACAGAGATAAAACATATTTTTGATTGAGCAGTTATGAAACACTCTTTTTGTAGAAAATGCAAGTGGAGATTCGGAGCGCTAAGAGGGTACTAGTGGAAAAAGGAATGTCTTCAAATATAAACTACACAGAATCATTCGGTGAAACTTCTTTCTGATCTGTGCATTCAGCTAACAGAGTTAAACCATACTTTTGATTGAGCAGATCTGAACACTCTTTCTGTAGAAAATGCAACTGGACATTTGGAGCGCTAAGAGAGTAGTAGTGGAAAAAGGAATATATTCAAATATAAACTACACAGAAGCATTCTGTGAAACTTCTTTCTGACCTGAGCATTCAGCTAACAGAGTTAAACCATACTTTTGATTGAGCAGTTTTGAAACACTGTCTGTAGAAAATGCAACTGGACATTCGTAGCGCTAAGTGGGTAATAGTGGAAAAAAGAATATGTTCAAATATAAACTACACAGAAGCATTGTATGAAACTTCTTTCTGTTCTGTGCATTCAACTAACAGAGTTGAATCTTACTTTTGATTGAGCCGTTCTGAAACACTCTTTCTGTAGAAACTGCAATTGGACATTCTGAGCGCTAAGAGGCCTCTATTGGGAAAAATAATATCTTCAAATAAAAACTACACAGAAGCATTGTGTGAAACTTATTTCTGATATGTTCATTAAGCTAACAGAGTTAAACCATACTTTTGATTGCGCAGTTCTGAACACTCTTTCTGTAGAAAATGCAAGTGGACATTCGGAGCGCTAAGAGGGTAATAGTGGAAAAAGGAATATATTCAAATATAAACTACACAGAAGCATTGTATGAAACTCCTTTGTGTTCTGTGCATTCAACTAACAGAGTTGAACCTTACTTTTGATTGAGCCGTTCTGAAACACTCTTTCTGTAGAAACTGCAATTGGACATTCTGAGCGCTAAGAGGCCTCTATTGGGAAAAATAATATCTTCAAATAAAAACTACACAGAAGCATTGTGTGAAACTTATTTCTGATATGTTCATTAAGCTAACAGAGTTAAACCATACTTTTGATTGCGCAGTTCTGAACACTCTTTCTGTAGAAAATGCAAGTGGACATTCCGAGCGCTAAGAGGGTAATAATGGAAAAAGGAATATATTCAAATATAAACTACACAGTAGCATTCTGTGAAAATTCTTTCTGTTCTGTGCATTCAAATAACAGAGTTGAAACTTACTTTTGATTGAGCCGTTCTGAAACACTATTTCTGTAGAAACTGCAATTGGACATGCTAAGCGCTAAGAGGCCTACATTGGGAAAAAGAATATCTTCAAATAAAAACTACACAGATGCATTCTGTGAAACTTATTTCTGATCTGTAAATTCAGTTAACAGAGATAAAACATATTTTTGATTGAGCAGTTATGAAACACTCTTTTTGTAGAAAATGCAAGTGGAGATTCGGAGCGCTAAGAGGGTACTAGTGGAAAAAGGAATGTCTTCAAATATAAACTACACAGAATCATTCGGTGAAACTTCTTTCTGATCTGTGCATTCAGCTAACAGAGTTAAACCATACTTTTGGTTGAGCAGATCTGAACACTCATTCTGTAGAAAATGCAACTGGACATTTGGAGCGCTAAGAGCGTAGTAGTGGAAAAAGGAATATATTCAAATATAAACTACACAGAAGCATTCTGTGAAACTTCTTTCTGATCTGAGCATTCAGCTAACAGAGTTAAACCATACTTTTGATTGAGCAGTTTTGAAACACTCTGTCTGTAGAAAATGCAACTGGGCATTCGTAGCGCTAAGTGGGTAATAGTGGAAAAAAGAATATGTTCAAATATAAACTACACAGAAGCATTGTATGAAACTTCTTTCTGTTCTGTGCATTCAACTAACAGAGTTGAACCTTACTTTTGATTGAGCCGTTCTGAAACACACTTTCTGTAGAAACTGCAATTGGACATTCTGAGCGCTAAGAGGCCTATATTGGGAAAAAGAATATCTACAAATAAAAACTACACAGAAGAATTGTGTGAAACTTCTTTCTGTTCTGTTTGTTCAACTAAAAGAGTTGAACCTTAGTTTTGATTGAGCCGTTCTGAAACACTCTTTCTGTAGAAAATGCAAGTGGAGATTCGGAGCGCTAAGAGGGTACTAGTGGAAAAAGGAATGTCTTCAAATATAAACTACACAGAATCATTCGGTGAAACTTCTTTCTGATCTGTGCATTCAGCTAACAGAGTTAAACCATACTTTTGATTGAGCAGATCTGAACACTCATTCTGTAGAAAATGCAACTGGACATTTGGAGCGCTAAGAGCGTAGTAGTGGAAAAAGGAATATATTCAAATATAAACTACACAGAAGCATTCTGTGAAACTTCTTTCTGATCTGAGCATTCAGCTAACAGAGTTAAACCATACTTTTGATTGAGCAGTTTTGAAACACTCTGTCTGTAGAAAATGCAACTGGGCATTCGTAGCGCTAAGTGGGTAATAGTGGAAAAAAGAATATGTTCAAATATAAACTACACAGAAGCATTGTATGAAACTTCTTTCTGTTCTGTGCATTCAACTAACAGAGTTGAACCTTACTTTTGATTGAGCCGTTCTGAAACACACTTTCTGTAGAAACTGCAATTGGACATTCTGAGCGCTAAGAGGCATATATTGGGAAAAAGAATATCTACAAATAAAAACTACACAGAAGAATTGTGTGAAACTTCTTTCTGTTCTGTTTGTTCAACTAAAAGAGTTGAACCTTAGTTTTGATTGAGCCGTTCTGAAACACTCTTTCTGTAGAAAATGCAAGTGGAGATTCGGAGCGCTAAGAGGGTAATAGTGGAAAAAGGAATGTCTCCAAATATAAACTACACAGAATCATTCTGTGAAACTTCTTTCTGATCTGTGCATTCAGCTAACAGAGTTAAACCATACTTTTGATTGAGCAGATCTGAACACTCTTTCTGTAGAAAATGCAACTGGACATTTGGAGCGCTAAGAGAGTAGTAGTGGAAAAAGGAATATATTCAAATATAAACTACACAGAAGCATTCTGTGAAACTTCTTTCTGACCTGAGCATTCAGCTAACAGTGTTAAACCATACTTTTGATTGAGCAGTTTTGAAACACTGTCTGTAGAAAATGCAACTGGACATTCGTAGCGCTAAGTGGGTAATAGTGGAAAAAAGAATATGTTCAAATATAAACTACACAGAAGCATTGTATGAAACTTCTTTCTGTTCTGTGCATTCAACTAACAGAGTTGAATCTTACTTTTGATTGAGCCGTTCTGAAACACACTTTCTGTAGAAACTGCAATTGGACATTCTGAGCGCTAAGAGGCCTCTATTGGGAAAAATAATATCTTCAAATAAAAACTACACAGAAGCATTGTGTGAAACTTATTTCTGATATGTTCATTAAGCTAACAGAGTTAAACCATACTTTTGATTGCGCAGTTCTGAACACTCTTTCTGTAGAAAATGCAAGTGGACATTCGGAGCGCTAAGAGGGTAATAGTGGAAAAAGGAATATATTCAAATATAAACTACACAGAAGCATTGTATGAAACTCCTTTGTGTTCTGTGCATTCAACTAACAGAGTTGAACCTTACTTTTGATTGAGCCGTTCTGAAACACTCTTTCTGTAGAAACTGCAATTGGACATTCTGAGCGCTAAGAGGCCTCTATTGGGAAAAATAATATCTTCAAATAAAAACTACACAGAAGCATTGTGTGAAACTTATTTCTGATATGTTCATTAAGCTAACAGAGTTAAACCATACTTTTGATTGCGCAGTTCTGAACACTCTTTCTGTAGAAAATGCAAGTGGACATTCCGAGCGCTAAGAGGGTAATAATGGAAAAAGGAATATATTCAAATATAAACTACACAGTAGCATTCTGTGAAAATTCTTTCTGTTCTGTGCATTCAACTAACAGAGTTGAAACTTACTTTTGATTGAGCCGTTCTGAAACACTATTTCTGTAGAAACTGCAATTGGACATGCTAAGCGCTAAGAGGCCTACATTGGGAAAAAGAATATCTTCAAATAAAAACTACACAGATGCATTCTGTGAAACTTATTTCTGATCTGTAAATTCAGTTAACAGAGATAAAACATATTTTTGATTGAGCAGTTATGAAACACTCTTTTTGTAGAAAATGCAAGTGGAGATTCGGAGCGCTAAGAGGGTACTAGTGGAAAAAGGAATGTCTTCAAATATAAACTACACAGAATCATTCGGTGAAACTTCTTTCTGATCTGTGCATTCAGCTAACAGAGTTAAACCATACTTTTGATTGAGCAGATCTGAACACTCTTTCTGTAGAAAATGCAACTGGACATTTGGAGCGCTAAGAGAGTAGTAGTGGAAAAAGGAATATATTCAAATATAAACTACACAGAAGCATTCTGTGAAACTTCTTTCTGACCTGAGCATTCAGCTAACAGAGTTAAACCATACTTTTGATTGAGCAGTTTTGAAACACTGTCTGTAGAAAATGCAACTGGACATTCGTAGCGCTAAGTGGGTAATAGTGGAAAAAAGAATATGTTCAAATATAAACTACACAGAAGCATTGTATGAAACTTCTTTCTGTTCTGTGCATTCAACTAACAGAGTTGAATCTTACTTTTGATTGAGCCGTTCTGAAACACTCTTTCTGTAGAAACTGCAATTGGACATTCTGAGCGCTAAGAGGCCTCTATTGGGAAAAATAATATCTTCAAATAAAAACTACACAGAAGCATTGTGTGAAACTTATTTCTGATATGTTCATTAAGCTAACAGAGTTAAACCATACTTTTGATTGCGCAGTTCTGAACACTCTTTCTGTAGAAAATGCAAGTGGACATTCGGAGCGCTAAGAGGGTAATAGTGGAAAAAGGAATATATTCAAATATAAACTACACAGAAGCATTGTATGAAACTCCTTTGTGTTCTGTGCATTCAACTAACAGAGTTGAACCTTACTTTTGATTGAGCCGTTCTGAAACACTCTTTCTGTAGAAACTGCAATTGGACATTCTGAGCGCTAAGAGGCCTCTATTGGGAAAAATAATATCTTCAAATAAAAACTACACAGAAGCATTGTGTGAAACTTATTTCTGATATGTTCATTAAGCTAACAGAGTTAAACCATACTTTTGATTGCGCAGTTCTGAACACTCTTTCTGTAGAAAATGCAAGTGGACATTCCGAGCGCTAAGAGGGTAATAATGGAAAAAGGAATATATTCAAATATAAACTACACAGTAGCATTCTGTGAAAATTCTTTCTGTTCTGTGCATTCAAATAACAGAGTTGAAACTTACTTTTGATTGAGCCGTTCTGAAACACTATTTCTGTAGAAACTGCAATTGGACATGCTAAGCGCTAAGAGGCCTACATTGGGAAAAAGAATATCTTCAAATAAAAACTACACAGATGCATTCTGTGAAACTTATTTCTGATCTGTAAATTCAGTTAACAGAGATAAAACATATTTTTGATTGAGCAGTTATGAAACACTCTTTTTGTAGAAAATGCAAGTGGAGATTCGGAGCGCTAAGAGGGTACTAGTGGAAAAAGGAATGTCTTCAAATATAAACTACACAGAATCATTCGGTGAAACTTCTTTCTGATCTGTGCATTCAGCTAACAGAGTTAAACCATACTTTTGGTTGAGCAGATCTGAACACTCATTCTGTAGAAAATGCAACTGGACATTTGGAGCGCTAAGAGCGTAGTAGTGGAAAAAGGAATATATTCAAATATAAACTACACAGAAGCATTCTGTGAAACTTCTTTCTGATCTGAGCATTCAGCTAACAGAGTTAAACCATACTTTTGATTGAGCAGTTTTGAAACACTCTGTCTGTAGAAAATGCAACTGGGCATTCGTAGCGCTAAGTGGGTAATAGTGGAAAAAAGAATATGTTCAAATATAAACTACACAGAAGCATTGTATGAAACTTCTTTCTGTTCTGTGCATTCAACTAACAGAGTTGAACCTTACTTTTGATTGAGCCGTTCTGAAACACACTTTCTGTAGAAACTGCAATTGGACATTCTGAGCGCTAAGAGGCCTATATTGGGAAAAAGAATATCTACAAATAAAAACTACACAGAAGAATTGTGTGAAACTTCTTTCTGTTCTGTTTGTTCAACTAAAAGAGTTGAACCTTAGTTTTGATTGAGCCGTTCTGAAACACTCTTTCTGTAGAAAATGCAAGTGGAGATTCGGAGCGCTAAGAGGGTAATAGTGGAAAAAGGAATGTCTCCAAATATAAACTACACAGAATCATTCTGTGAAACTTCTTTCTGATCTGTGCATTCAGCTAACAGAGTTAAACCACACTTTTGATTGAGCAGATCTGAACACTCTTTCTGTAGAAAATGCAACTGGACATTTGGAGCGCTAAGAGAGTAGTAGTGGAAAAAGGAATATATTCAAATATAAACTACACAGAAGCATTCTGTGAAACTTCTTTCTGACCTGAGCATTCAGCTAACAGAGTTAAACCATACTTTTGATTGAGCAGTTTTGAAACACTGTCTGTAGAAAATGCAGCTGGACATTCGTAGCGCTAAGTGGGTAATAGTGGAAAAAAGAATATGTTCAAATATAAACTACACAGAAGCATTGTATGAAACTTCTTTCTGTTCTGTGCATTCAACTAACAGAGTTGAATCTTACTTTTGATTGAGCCGTTCTGAAACACTCTTTCTGTAGAAACTGCAATTTTACATTCTGAGCGCTAAGAGGCCTCTATTGGGAAAAATAATATCTTCAAATAAAAACTACACAGAAGCATTGTGTGAAACTTATTTCTGATATGTTCATTAAGCTAACAGAGTTAAACCATACTTTTGATTGCGCAGTTCTGAACACTCTTTCTGTAGAAAATGCAAGTGGACATTCGGAGCGCTAAGAGGGTAATAGTGGAAAAAGGAATATATTCAAATATAAACTACACAGTAGCATTCTGTGAAAATTCTTTCTGTTCTGTGCATTCAACTAACAGAGTTGAACCTTACTTTTGATTGAGCCGTTCTGAAACACTCTTTCTGTAGAAACTGCAATTGGACATGTTAAGCGCTAAGAGGCCTACATTGGGAAAAAGAATATCTTCAAATAAAAACTCCACAGATGCATTCTGTGAAACTTATTTCTGGTCTGTAAATTCAGTTAACAGAGATAAAACATATTTTTGATTGAGCAGTTATGAAACACTCTTTTTGTAGAAAATGCAAGTGGAGATTCGGAGCGCTAAGAGGGTAATAGTGGAAAAAGGAATGTCTTCAAATATAAACTACACAGAATCATTCGGTGAAACTTCTTTCTGATCTCTGCATTCAGCTAACAAAGTTAAACCATACTTTTGATTGAGCAGATCTGAACACTCATTCTGTAGAAAATGCAACTGGACATTTGGAGCGCTAAGAGCGTAGTAGTGGAAAAAGGAATATATTCAAATATAAACTACACAGAAGCATTCTGTGAAACTTCTTTCTGATCTGAGCATTCAGCTAACCGAGTTAAACCATACTTTTGATTAAGCAGTTTTGAAACACTCTGTCTGTAGAAAATGCAACTGGGCATTCGTAGCGCTAAGTGGGTAATAGTGGAAAAAAGAATATGTTCAAATATAAACTACACAGAAGCATTGTATGAAACTTCTTTCTGTTCTGAGCATTCAACTAACCGAGTTGAACCTTACTTTTGATTGAGCCGTTCTGAAACACTCTTTCTGTAGAAACTGCAATTGGACATTCTGAGCGCTAGGAGGCCTATATTGGGAAAAAGAATGTCTACAAATAAAAACTACACAGAAGAATTGTGTGAAAATTCTTTCTGTTCTGTTTGTTCAACTAAAAGAGTTGAACCTTAGTTTGGATTGAGCCGTTCTGAAACACTCTGTAGAAAATGCAAGTGGAGATTCGGAGCGCTAAGAGGGTAATAGTGGAAAAAGGAATGTCTCCAAATATAAACTACACAGAATCATTCTGTGAAACTTCTTTCTGATCTGTGCATTCAGCTAACAGTGTTAAACCATACTTTTGATTGAGCAGATCTGAACACTCTTTCTGTAGAAAATGCAACTGGACATTTGGAGCGCTAAGAGAGTAGTAGTGGAAAAAGGAATATATTCAAATATAAACTACACAGAAGCATTCTGTGAAACTTCTTTCTGATCTGAGCATTCAGCTAACAGAGTTAAACCATACTTTTGATTGAGCAGTTTTGAAACACTCTGTCTGTAGAAAATGCAACTGGACATTCGTAGCGCTAAGTGGGTAATAGTGGAAAAAAGAATATGTTCAAATATAAACTACACAGAAGCATTGTATGAAACTTCTTTCTGTTCTGTGCATTCAACTAACAGAGTTGAAGCTTACTTTTGATTGAGCCGTTCTGAAACACTCTTTCTGTAGAAACTGCAATTGGACATTCTGAGCGCTAAGAGGCCTCTATTGGGAAAAATAATATCTTCAAATAAAAACTACACAGAAGCATTGTGTGAAACTTATTTCTGATATGTTCATTAAGCTAACAGAGTTAAACCATACTTTTGATTGCGCAGTTCTGAACACTCTTTCTGTAGAAAATGCAAGTGGACATTCGGAGCGCTAAGAGGGTAATAGTGGAAAAAGGAATATATTCAAATATAAACTACACAGTAGCATTCTGTGAAAATTCTTTCTGTTCTGTGCATTCAACTAACAGAGTTGAACCTTACTTTTGATTGAGCCGTTCTGAAACACTCTTTCTGTAGAAACTGCAATTGGACATGCTAAGCGCTAAGAGGCCTACATTGGGAAAAAGAATATCTTCAAATAAAAACTCCACAGATGCATTCTGTGAAACTTATTTCTGGTCTGTAAATTCAGTTAACAGAGATAAAATATATTTTTGATTGAGCAGTTATGAAACACTCTTTTTGTAGAAAATGCAAGTGGAGATTCGGAGCGCTAAGGGGGTAATAGTGGAAAAAGGAATGTCTTCAAATATAAACTACACAGAATCATTCGGTGAAACTTCTTTCTGATCTCTGCATTCAGCTAACAAAGTTAAACCATACTTTTGATTGAGCAGATCTGAACACTCTTTCTGTAGAAAATGCAACTGGACATTTGGAGCGCTAAGAGAGTAGTAGTGGAAAAAGGAATATATTCAAATATAAACTACACAGAAGCATTCTGTGAAACTTCTTTCTGACCTGAGCATTCAGCTAAGAGAGTTAAACCATACTTTTGATTGAGCAGTTTTGAAACACTCTGTCTGTAGAAAATGCAACTGGACATTCGTAGCGCTAAGTGGGTAATAGTGGAAAAAAGAATATGTTCAAATATAAACTACACAGAAACATTGTAAGAAACTTCTTTCTGTTCTGTGCATTCAACTAACAGAGTTGAACCTTACTTTTGATTGAGCCGTTCTGAAACACTCTTTCTGTAGAAACTGCAATTGGACATTCTGAGCGCTAAGAGGCCTCTATTGGGAAAAATAATATCTTCAAATAAAAACTACACAGAAGCATTGTGTGAAACTTATTTCTGATATGTTCATTAAGCTAACAGAGTTAAACCATACTTTTGATTGCGCAGTTCTGATCACTCTTTCTGTAGAAAATGCAAGTGGACATTCGGAGCGCAAAGAGGGTAATAGTGGAAAAAGGAATATATTCAAATATAAACTACACAGTAGCATTCTGTGAAAATTCTTTCTGTTCTGTGCATTCAACTAACAGAGTTGAACCTTACTTTTGATTGAGCCGTTCTGAAACACTCTTTCTGTAGAAACTGCAATTGGACATGCTAAGCGCTAAGAGGCCTACTTTGGGAAAAAGAATATCTTCAAATAAAAACTACACAGATGCATTCTGTGAAACTTATTTCTGATCTGTAAATTCAGTTAACAGAGATAAAACATATTTTTGATTGAGCAGTTATGAAACACGCTTTTTGTAGAAAATGCAAGTGGAGATTCAGAGCGCTAAGAGGGTAATAGTGGAAAAAGGAATGTCTTCAAATATAAACTACACAGAATCATTCGGTGAAACTTCTTTCTGATCTGTGCATTCAGCTAACAGAGTTAAACCATACTTTTGATTGAGCAGATCTGAACACTCTTTCTGTAGAAAATGCAACTGGACATTTGGAGCGCTAAGAGCGTAGTAGTGGAAAAAGGAATATATTCAAATATAAACTACACAGAAGCATTCTGTGAAACTTCTTTCTGATCTGAGCATTCAGCTAACCGAGTTAAACCATACATTTGATTGAGCAGTTTTGAAACACTCTGTCTGTAGAAAATGCAACTGGGCATTCGTAGCGCTAAGTGGGTAATAGTGGAAAAAAGAATATGTTCAAATATAAACTACACAGAAGCATTGTATGAAACTTCTTTCTGTTCTGTGCATTCAACTAACAGAGTTGAACTTTACTTTGATTGAGCCTTTCTGAAACACTCTTTCTGTAGAAACTGCAATTGGACATTCTGAGCCTAAGAGGCCTCTATTGGGAAAAATAATATCTTCAAATAAAAACTACACAGAAGCATTGTGTGAAACTTATTTCTGATATGTTCATTAAGCTAACAGAGTTAAACCATACTTTTGATTGCGCAGTTCTGAACACTCTTTCTGTAGAAAATGCAAGTGGGCATTCGGAGCGCTAAGAGGGTAATAGTGGAAAAAGGAATATATTCAAATATAAACTACACAGTAGCATTCTGTGAAAATTCTTTCTGTTCTGTGCATTCAACTAACAGAGTTGAACCTTACTTTTGATTGAGCCGTTCTGAAACACTCTTTCTGTAGAAACTGCAATTGGACATGCTAAGCGCTAAGAGGCCTACATTGGGAAAAAGAATATCTTCAAATAAAAAGTACACAGATGCATTCTGTGAAACTTATTTCTGATCTGTAAATTCAGTTAACAGAGATAAAACATATTTTTGATTGAGCAGTTATGAAACACTCTTTTTGTAGAAAATGCAAGTGGAGATTCGGAGCGCTAAGAGGGTACTAGTGGAAAAAGGAATGTCTTCAAATATAAACTACACAGAATCATTCGGTGAAACTTCTTTCTGATCTGTGCATTCAGCTAACAGAGTTAAACCATACTTTTGATTGAGCAGATCTGAACACTCTTTCTGTAGAAAATGCAACTGGACATTTGGAGCGCTAAGGGCGTAGTAGTGGAAAAAGGAATATATTCAAATATAAACTACACAGAAGCATTCTGTGAAACTTCTTTCTGATCTGAGCATTCAGCTAACAGAGTTAAACCATACTTTTGATTGAGCAGTTTTGAAACACTCTGTCTGTAGAAAATGCAACTGGACATTCGTAGCGCTAAGTGGGTAATAGTGGAAAAAAGAATATGTTCAAATATAAACTACACAGAAGCATTGTATGAAACTTCTTTCTGTTCTGTGCATTCAACTAACAGAGTTGAACCTTACTTTTGATTGAGCCGTTCTGAAACACTCTTTCTGTAGAAACTGCAATGGACAGTCTGAGCGCTAAGAGGCCTATATTGGGAAAAAGAATGTCTACAAATAAAAACTACACAGAAGAATTGTGTGAAACATCTTTCTGTTCTGTTTGTTCAACTAAAAGAGTTGAACCTTAGTTTTGATTGAGCTGTTCTGAAACACTCTTTCTGTAGAAAATGCAAGTGGAGATTCGGAGCGCTAAGAGGGTAATAGTGGAAAAAGGAATGTCTGCAAATATAAACTACACAGAATCATTCTGTGAAACTTCTTTCTGATCTGTGCATTCAGCTAACAGAGTTAAACCATACTTTTGATTGAGCAGATCTGAACACTCTTTCTGTAGAAAATGCAACTGGACATTTGGAGCGCTAAGAGAGTAGTAGTGGAAAAAGGAATATTTTCAAATATAAACTACACAGAAGCATTCTGTGAAACTTCTTTCTGACCTGAGCATTCAGCTAAGAGAATTAAACCATACTTTTGATTGAGCAGTTTTGAAACACTCTGTCTGTAGAAAATGCAACTGGACATTCGTAGCGCTAAGTGGATAATAGTGGAAAAAAGAATATGTTCAAATATAAACTACACAGAAGCATTGTATGAAACTTCTTTCTGTTCTGTGCATTCAACTAACAGAGTTGAACCTTACATTTGATTGAGCCGTTCTGAAACACTCTTTCTGTATAAACTGCAATTGGACATTCTGAGCGCTAAGAGGCCTCTATTGGGAAAAATAATATCTTCAAATAAAAACTACACAGAAGCATTGTGTGAAACTTATTTCTGATATGTTCATTAAGCTAACAGAGTTAAACCATACTTTTGATTGCGCAGTTCTGAACACTCTTTCTGTAGAAAATGCAAGTGGACATTCGGAGCGCTAAGAGGGTAATAGTGGAAAAAGGAATATATTCAAATATAAACTACACAGTAGCATTCTGTGAAAATTCTTTCTGTTCTGTGCATTCAACTAACAGACTTGAACCTTACTTTTGATTGAGCCGTTCTGAAACACTCTTTCTGTAGAAACTGCAATTGGACATGCTAAGCGCTAAGAGGCCTACATTGGGAAAAAGAATATCTTCAAATAAAAACTACACAGATGCATTCTGTGAAACTTATTTCTGATCTGTAAATTCAGTTAACAGAGATAAAACATATTTTTGATTGAGCAGTTATGAAACACGCTTTTTGTAGAAAATGCAAGTGGAGATTCGGAGCGCTAAGAGGGTAATAGTGGAAAAAGGAATGTCTCCAAATATAAACTACACAGAATCATTCGGTGAAACTTCTTTCTGATCTGTGCATTCAGCTAACAGAATTAAACCATACTTTTTATTGAGCAGATCTGAACACTCTTTCTGTAGAAAATGCAACTGGACATTTGGAGCGCTAAGAGAGTATTAGTGGAAAAAGGAATATATTCAAATATAAACTACACAGAAGCATTCTGTGAAACTTCTTTCTGATCTGAGCATTCAGCTAACAGAGTTAAACCATACTTTTGATTGAGCAGTTTTGAAACACTCTGTCTGTAGAAAATGCAACTGGACATTCGTAGCGCTAAGTGGGTAATAGTGGAAAAAAGAATATGTTCAAATATAAACTACACAGAAGCATTGTATGAAACTTCTTTCTGTTCTGTGCATTCAACTAACAGAGTTGAACCTTACTTTTGATTGAGCCTTCCTGAAACACTATTTCTGTAGAAACTGCAATTGGACATTCTGAGCAATAAGAGGCCTCTATTGGGAAAAATAATATCTTCAATTAAAAACTACACAGAAGCATTGTGTGAAACTTATTTCTGATATGTTCATTAAGCTAACAGAGTTAAACCATACTTTTGATTGCGCAGTTCTGAACACTCTTTCTGTAGAAAATGCAAGTGGACATTCGGAGCGCTAAGAGGGTAATAGTGGAAAAAGGAATATATTCAAATATAAACTACACAGTAGCATTCTGTGAAAATTCTTTCTGTTCTGTGCATTCAACTAACAGAGTTGAACCTTACTTTTGATTGAGCCGTTCTGAAACACTCTTTCTGTAGAAACTGCAATTGGACATGCTAAGCAATAAGAGGCCTACAATGGGAAAAAGAATATCTTCAAATAAAAACTACACAGATGCATTCTGTGAAACTTATTTCTGATCTGTAAATTCAGTTAACAGAGATAAAACATATTATTGATTGAGCAGTTATGAAACACTCTTTTTGTAGAAAATGCAAGTGGAGATTCGGAGCGCTAAGAGGGTAATAGTGGAAAAAGGAATGACTTCAAATATAAACTACACAGATTCATTCGGTGAAACTTCTTTCTGATCTGTGCATTCAGCTAACAGAGTTAAACCATACTTTTGATTGAGCAGATCTGAACACTCTTTCTGTAGAAAATTCAACTGGACATTTGGAGCGCTAAGAGCGTAGTAGTGGAAAAAGGAATATATTCAAATATAAACTACACAGAAGCATTCTGTGAAACTTCTTTCTGATCTGAGCATTCAGCTAACAGAGTTAAACCATACTTTTGATTGAGCAGTTTTGAAACACTCTGTCTGTAGAAAATGCAACTGGACATTCGTAGCGCTAAGTGGGTAATAGTGGAAAAAAGAATATGTTAAATATAAACTACACAGAAGCATTGTATGAAACTACTTTCTGTTCTGTGCATTCAACTAACAGAGTTGAACCTTACTTTTGATTGAGCCTTTCTGAAACACTCTTTCTGTAGAAACTGCAATTGGACATTCTGAGCGCTAAGAGGCCTATATTGGGAAAAAGAATGTCTACAAATAAAAACTACACAGAAGAATTGTGTGAAACTTCTTTCTGTTCTGTTTGTTCAACTAAAAGAGTTGAACCTTAGTTTTGATTGAGCTGTTCTGAAACACTCTTTCAGTAGAAAATGCAAGTGGAGATTCGGAGCGCTAAGAGGGTAATAGTGGAAAAGGGAATGTCTCCAAATATAAACTACACAGAATCATTCTGTGAAACTTCTTTCTGATCTGTGCATTCAGCTAAGAGAGTTAAACCATACTTTTGATTGAGCAGATCTGAACACTCTTTCTGTAGAAAATGCAACTGGACATTTGGAGCGCTAAGAGAGTAGTAGTGGAAAAAGGAATATATTCAAATATAAACTACACAGAAGCATTCTGTGAAACTTCTTTCTGACCTGAGCATTCAGCTAACAGAGTTAAACCATACTTTTGATTGAGCAGTTTTGAAACACTCTGTCTGTAGAAAATGCAACTGGACATTCGTAGCGCTAAGTGGGTAATAGTGGAAAAAAGAATATGTTCAAATATAAACTACACAGAAGCATTGTATGAAACTTCTTTCTGTTCTGTGCATTCAACTAACAGAGTTGAACCTTACTTTTGATTGAGCCGTTCTGAAACACTCTTTCTGTAGAAACTGCAATTGGACATTCTGAGCGCAAGGAGGCCTATATTGGGAAAAAGAATGTCTACAAATAAAAACTACACAGAAGAATTGTGTGAAACTTCTTTCTGTTCTGTTTGTTCAACTAAAAGAGTTGAACCTTAGTTTTGATTGAGCCGTTCTGAAACACTCTTTCTGTAGAAAATGCAAGTGGAGATTCGGAGCGCTTAGAGGGTAATAGTGGAAAAAGGAATGTCTCCAAATATAAACTACACAGAATCATTCTGTGAAACTTCTTTCTGATCTGTGCATTCAGCTAACAGAATTAAACCATACTTTTGATTGAGCAGATCTGAACACTCTTTCTGTAGAAAATGCAACTGGACATTTGGTGCGCTAAGAGAGTAGTAGTGGAAAAAGGAATATATACAAATATAAACTACACAGAAGCATTCTGTGAAACTTCTTTCTGATCTGAGCATTCAGCTAACAGAGTTAAACCATACTTTTGATTGAGCAGTTTTGAAACACTCTGTCTGTAGAAAATGCAACTGGACATTCGTAGCGCTAAGTGGGTAATAGTGGAAAAAAGAATATGTTCAAATATAAACTACACAGAAGCATTGTATGAAACTTCTTTCTGTTCTGTGCATTCAACTAACAGAGTTGAACCTTACTTTTGATTGAGCCTTTCTGAAACACTCTTTCTGTAGAAACTGCAATTGGACATTCTGAGCGCTAAGAGGCCTCTATTGGGAAAAATAATATCTTCAAATAAAAACTACACAGAAGCATTGTGTGAAACTTATTTCTGATATGTTCATTAAGCTAACAGAGTTAAACCATACTTTTGATTGCGCAGTTCTGAACACTCTTTCTGTAGAAAATGCAAGTGGACATTCGCAGCGCTAAGAGGGTAATAGTGGAAAAAGGAATATATTCAAATATAAACTACACAGTAGCATTCTGTGAAAATTCTTTCTGTTCTGTGCATTCAACTAACAGAGTTGAACCTTACTTTTGATTGAGCCGTTCTGAAACACTCTTTCTGTAGAAACTGCAATTGGACATGCTAAGCGCTAAGAGGCCTACATTGGGAAAAAGAATATCTTCAAATAATAACTACACAGATGCATTCTGTGAAACTTATTTCTGATCTGTAAATTCAGTTAACAGAGGTAAAACATATTTTTGATTGAGCAGTTATGAAACACTCTTTTTGTATAAAATGCAAGTGGAGATTCGGAGCGCTAAGTTGGTACTAGTGGAAAAAGGAATGTCTTCAAATATAAACTACACAGAATCATTCGGTGAAACTTCTTTCTGATCTGTGCATTCAGCTAACAGAGTTAAACCATACTTTTGATTGAGCAGATCTGAACACTCTTTCTGTAGAAAATGCAACTGGACATTTGGAGCGCTAAGAGCGTAGTAGTGGAAAAAGGAATATATTCAAATATAAACTACACAGAAGCATTCGGTGAAACTTCTTTCTGATCTGAGCATTCAGCTAACAGAGTTAAACCATACTTTTGATTGAGCAGTTTTGAAACAATCTGTCTGTAGAAAATGCAACTGGACATTCGTAGCGCTAAGTGGGTAATAGTGGAAAAAAGAATATGTTCAAATATAAACTACACAGAAGCATTGTATGAAACTTCTTTCTGTTCTGTGCATTCAACTAACAGAGTTGAACCTTACTTTTGATTGAGCCTTTCTGAAACACTCTTTCTGTAGAAACTGTAATTGGACATTCTGAGTGCTAAGAGGCCTATATTGGGAAAAACAATGTCTACAAATAAAAACTAAACAGAAGAATTGTGTGAAACTTCTTTCTGTTCTGTTTGTTCAACTAAAAGAGTTGAACCTTAGTTTTGATGGAGCTGTTCTGAAACACTCTTTCTGTAGAAAATGCAAGTGGAGCTTCGGAGCGCTAAGAGGGTAATATTGGAAAAAGGAATGTCTCCAAATATAAACTACACAGAATCATTCTGTGAAACTTCTTTCTGATCTGTGCATTCAGCTAACAGAGTTAAAACATACTTTTGATTGAGCAGATCTGAACACTCTTTCTGTAGAAAATGCAACTGGACATTTGGAGCGCTAAGAGAGTAGTAGTGGAAAAAGGAATATATTCAAATATAAACTACACAGAAGCATTCTGTGAAACTTCTTTCTGACCTGAGCATTCAGCTAACAGAGTTAAACCATACTTTTGATTGAGCAGTTTTGAAACACTCTGTCTGTAGAAAATGCAACTGGACATTCGTAGCGCTAAGTGGGTAATAGTGGAAAAAAGAATATGTTCAAATATAAATTACACAGAAGCATTGTATGAAACTTCTTTCTGTTCTGTGCATTCAACTAACAGAGTTGAACCTTACTTTTGATTGAGCCGTTCTGAAACACTCTTTCTGTAGAAACTGCAATTGGACATTCTGAGCGCTAGGAGGCCTATATTGGGGAAAAGAATGTCTACAAATAAAAACTACACAGAAGAATTGTGTGAAACTTCTTTCTGTTCTGTTTGTTCAACTAAAAGAGTTGAACCTTAGTTTTGATTGAGCCGTTCTGAAACACTCTTTCTGTAGAAAATGCAAGTGGAGATTCGGAGCGCTTAGAGGGTAATAGTGGAAAAAGGAATGTCTCCAAATATAAACTACACAGAATCATTCTGTGAAACTTCTTTCTGATCTGTGCATTCAGCTAACAGAATTAAACCATACTTTTGATTGAGCAGATCTGAACACTCTTTCTGTAGAAAATGCAACTGGACATTTGGAGCGCTAAGAGAGTAGTAGTGGAAAAAGGACTATATACAAATATAAACTACACAGAAGCATTCTGTGAAACTTCTTTCTGATCTGAGCATTCAGCTAACAGAGTTAAACCATACTTTTGATTGAGCAGTTTTGAAACACTCTGTCTGTAGAAAATGCAACTGGACATTCCTAGCGCTAAGTGGGTAATAGTGGAAAAAAGAATATGTTCAAATATAAACTACACAGAAGCATTGTATGAAACTTCTTTCTGTTCTGTGCATTCAACTAACAGAGTTGAACCTTACTTTTGATTGAGCCTTTCTGAAACACTCTTTCTGTAGAAACTGCAATTGGACATTCTGAGCGCTAAGAGGCCTCTATTGGGAAAAATAATATCTTCAAATAAAAACTACACAGAAGCATTGTGTGAAACTTATTTCTGATATGTTCATTAAGCTAACAGAGTTAAACCATACTTTTGATTGCGCAGTTCTGAACACTCTTTCTGTAGAAAATGCAAGTGGACATTCGGAGCGCTAAGAGGGTAATAGTGGAAAAAGGAATATATTCAAATATAAACTACACAGTAGCATTCTGTGAAAATTCTTTCTGTTCTGTGCATTCAACTAACAGAGTTGAACCTTACTTTTGATTGAGCCGTTCTCAAACACTCTTTCTGTAGAAACTGCAATTGGACATGCTAAGCACTAAGAGGCCTACAATGGGAAAAAGAATATCTTCAAATAAAAACTACACAGATGCATTCTGTGAAACTTATTTCTGATCTGTAAATTCAGTTAACAGAGATAAAACATATTTTTGATTGAGCAGTTATGAAACACTCTTTTTGTAGAAAATGCAAGTGGAGATTCGGAGCGCTAAGAGGGTAATAGTGGAAAAAGGAATGACTTCAAATATAAACTACACAGAATCATTCGGTGAAACTTCTTTCTGATCTGTGCATTCAGCTAACAGAGTTAAACCATACTTTTGATTGAGCAGATCTGAACACTCTTTCTGTAGAAAATGCAACTGGACATTTCGAGCGCTAAGAGCGTAGTAGTGGAAAAAGGAATATATTCAAATATAAACTACACAGAAGCATTCTGTGAAACTTCGTTCTGATCTGAGCATTCAGCTAACAGAGTTAAACCATACTTTTGATTGAGCAGTTTTGAAACACTCTGTCTGTAGAAAATGCAACTGGACATTCGTAGCGCTAAGTGGGTAATAGTGGAAAAAAGAATATGTTAAATATAAACTACACAGAAGCATTGTATGAAACTTCTTTCTGTTCTGTGCATTCAACTAACAGAGTTGAACCTTACTTTTGATTGAGCCTTTCTGAAACACTCTTTCTGTAGAAACTGCAATTGGACATTCTGAGCGCTAAGAGGCCTATATTGGGAAAAAGAATGTCTACAAATAAAAACTACACAGAAGAATTGTGTGAAACTTCTTTCTGTTCTGTTTGTTCAACTAAAAGAGTTGAACCTTAGTTTTGATTGAGCTGTTCTGAAACACTCTTTCTGTAGAAAATGCAAGTGGAGATTCGGAGCGCTAAGAGGGTAATAGTGGAAAAGGGAATGTCTCCAAATATAAACTACACAGAATCATTCTGTGAAACTTCTTTCTGATCTGTGCATTCAGCTAACAGAGTTAAACCATACTTTTGATTGAGCAGATCTGAACACTCTTTTTGTAGAAAATGCAACTGGACATTTGGAGCGCTAAGAGAGTAGTAGTGGAAAAAGGAATATATTCAAATATAAACTACACAGAAGCATTCTGTGAAACTTCTTTCTGACCTGAGCATTCAGCTAACAGAGTTAAACCATACTTTTGATTGAGCAGTTTTGAAACACTCTGTCTGTAGAAAATGCAACTGGACATTCGTAGCGCTAAGTGGGTAATAGTGGAAAAAAGAATATGTTCAAATATAAACTACACAGAAGCATTGTATGAAACTTCTTTCTGTTCTGTGCATTCAACTAACAGAGTTGAACCTTACTTTTGATTGAGCCGTTCTGAAACACTCTTTCTGTAGAAACTGCAATTGGACATTCTGAGCGCAAGGAGGCCTATATTGGGAAAAAGAATGTCTACAAATAAAAACTACACAGAAGAATTGTGTGAAACTTCTTTCTGTTCTGTTTGTTCAACTAAAAGAGTTGAACCTTAGTTTTGATTGAGCCGTTCTGAAACACTCTTTCTGTAGAAAATTCAAGTGGAGATTCGGAGCGCTTAGAGGGTAATAGTGGAAAAAGGAATGTCTCCAAATATAAACTACACAGAATCATTCTGTGAAACTTCTTTCTGATCTGTGCATTCAGCTAACAGAATTAAACCATACTTTTGATTGAGCAGATCTGAACACTCTTTCTGTAGAAAATGCAACTGGACATTTGGTGCGCTAAGAGAGTAGTAGTGGAAAAAGGAATATATACAAATATAAACTACACAGAAGCATTCTGTGAAACTTCTTTCTGATCTGAGCATTCAGCTAACAGAGTTAAACCATACTTTTGATTGAGCAGTTTTGAAACACTCTGTCTGTAGAAAATGCAACTGGACATTCGTAGCGCTAAGTGGGTAATAGTGGAAAAAAGAATATGTTCAAATATAAACTACACAGAAGCATTGTATGAAACTTCTTTCTGTTCTGTGCATTCAACTAACAGAGTTGAACCTTACTTTTGATTGAGCCTTTCTGAAACACTCTTTCTGTAGAAACTGCAATTGGACATTCTGAGCGCTAAGAGGCCTCTATTGGGAAAAATAATATCTTCAAATAAAAACTACACAGAAGCATTGTGTGAAACTTATTTCTGATATGTTCATTAAGCTAACAGAGTTAAACCATACTTTTGATTGCGCAGTTCTGAACACTCTTTCTGTAGAAAATGCAAGTGGACATTCGGAGCGCTAAGAGGGTAATAGTGGAAAAAGGAATATATTCAAATATAAACTACACAGTAGCATTCTGTGAAAATTCTTTCTGTTCTGTGCATTCAACTAACAGAGTTGAACCTTACTTTTGATTGAGCCGTTCTGAAACACTCTTTCTGTAGAAACTGCAATTGGACATACAAAGCACTAAGAGGCCTATATTGGGAAAAAGAATATCTTCAAATAAAAACTACACAGATGCATTCTGTGAAACTTATTTCTGATCTGTAAATTCAGTTAACAGAGATAAAACATATTTTTGATTGGGCAGTTATGAAACACTCTTTTTGTAGAAAATGCAAGTGGAGATTCGGAGCGCTAAGAGAGTAACATTGGAAAAAGGAATGTCTTCAAATATAAACTACACAGAATCATTCGGTGAAACTTCTTTCTGATCTGTGCATTCAGCTAACAGAGTTAAACCATACTTTTGATTGAGCAGATCTGAACACTCTTTCTGTAGAAAATGCAACTGGACATTTTGGGCGCTAAGAGCGTAGTAGTGGAAAAAGGAATATATTCAAATATAAACTACACAGAAGCATTCTGTGAAACTTCTTTCTGATCTGAGCATTCAGCTAACAGAGTTAAACCATACTTTTGATTGAGCAGTTTTGAAACACTCTGTTTGTAGAAAATGCAACTGGACATTCGTAGCGCTAAGTGGGTAATAGTGGAAAAAAGAATATGTTCAAATATAAACTACACAGAAGCATTGTATGAAGCTTCTTTCTGTTCTGTGCATTCAACTAACAGAGTTGAACCTTACTTTTGATTGAGCCGTTCTGAAACACTCTTTCTGTAGAAACTGCAATTGGACATTCTGAGCGCTAGGAGGCCTATATTGGGAAAAAGAATGTCTACAAATAAAAACTACACAGAAGAATTGTGTGAAACTTCTTTCTGTTCTGTTTGTTCAACTAAAAGAGTTGAACCTTAGTTTTGATTGAGCCGTTCTGAAACACTCTTTCTGTAGAAAATGCAAGTGGAGATTCGGAGCGCTTAGAGGGTAATAGTGGAAAAAGGAATGTCTCCAAATATAAACTACACAGAATCATTCTGTGAAACTTCTTTCTGATCTGTGCATTCAGCTAACAGAATTAAACCATACTTTTGATTGAGCAGATCTGAACACTCTTTCTGTAGAAAATGCAACTGGACATTTGGAGCGCTAAGAGAGTAGTAGTGGAAAAAGGAATATATTCAAATATAAACTACACAGAAGCATTCTGTGAAACTTCTTTCTGATCTGAGCATTCAGCTAACAGAGTTAAACCATACTTTTGATTGAGCAGTTTTGAAACACTCTGTCTGTAGAAAATGCAACGGGACATTCGTAGCGCTAAGTGGGTAATAGTGGAAAAAAGAATATGTTCAAATATAAACTACACAGAAGCATTGTATGAAACTTCTTTCTGTTCTGTGCATTCAACTAACAGAGTTGAACCTTACTTTTGATAGAGCCTTTCTGAAACACTCTTTCTGTAGAAACTGCAATTGGACATTCTGAGCACTTAGAGGCCTCTATTGGGAAAAATAATATCTTCAAATAAAAACTACACAGAAGCATTGTGTGAAACTTATTTCTGATATGTTCATTAAGCTAACAGAGTTAAACCATACTTTGATTGCGCAGTTCTGAACACTCTTTCTGTAGAAAATGCAAGTGGACATTCGGAGCGCTAAGAGGGTAATAGTGGAAAAAGAAATATATTCAAATATAAACTACACAGTAGCATTCTGTGAAAATTCTTTCTGTTCTGTGCATTCAACTAACAGAGTTGAACCTTACTTTTGATTGAGCCGTTCTGAAACACTCTTTCTGTAGAAACTGCAATTGGACATGCTAAGCGCTAAGAGGCCTACATTGGGAAAAAGAATATCTTCAAATAAAAACTACACAGATGCATTCTGTGAAACTTATTTCTGATCTGTAAATTCAGTTAACAGAGATAAAACATATTTTTGATTGAGCAGTTATGAAACACTCTTTTTGTAGAAAATGCAAGTGGAGATTCGGAGCGCTAAGGGGGTAATAGTGGAAAAAGGAATGTCTTCAAATATAAACTACACAGAATCATTCGGTGAAACTTCTTTCTGATCTGTGCATTCAGCTAACAGAGTTAAACCATACTTTTGATTGAGCAGATCTGAACACTCTTTCTGTAGAAAATGCAACTGGACATTTGGAGCGCTAAGAGCGTCGTAGTGGAAAAAGGAATATATTCAAATATAAACTACACAGAAGCATTCTGTGAAACTTCTTTCTGATCTGAGCAATCAGCTAACAGAGTTAAACCATACTTTTGATTGAGCAGTTTTGAAACACTCTGTCTGTAGAAAATGCAACTGGAAATTCGTAGCGCTAAGTGGGTAATAGTGGAAAAAAGAATATGTTCAAATATAAACTACACAGAAGCATTGTATGAAACTTCTTTCTGTTCTGTGCATTCAACTAACAGAGTTGAACCTTACATTTGATTGAGCCGTTCTGAAACACTCTTTCTGTAGAAACTGCAATTGGACATTCTGAGCGCTAGGAGGCCTATATTGGGAAAAAGAATGTCTACAAATAAAAACTACACAGAAGAATTGTGTGAAACTTCTTTCTGTTCTGTTTGTTCAACTAAAAGAGTTGAACCTTAGTTTTGATTGAGGTGTTCTGAAACACTCTTTCTGTAGAAAATGCAAGTGGAGATTCGGAGCGCTAAGAGGGTAATAGTGGAAAAAGGAATGTCTCCAAATATAAACTACACAGAATCATTCTGTGAAACTTCTTTCTGATCTGTGCATTCAGCTAACAGAGTTAAACCATACTTTTCATTGAGCAGATCTGAACACTCTTTCTGTAGAAAATGCAACTGGACATTTGGAGCGCTAAGAGAGTAGTAGTGGAAAAAGGAATATATTCAAATATAAACTACACAGAAGCATTCTGTGAAACTTCTTTCTGATCTGAGCATTCAGCTAACAGAGTTAAACCATACTTTTGATTGAGCAGTATTGAAACACTCTGTCTGTAGAAAATGCAACTGGACATTCCTAGCGCTAAGTGGGTAATAGTGGAAAAAAGAATATGTTCAAATATAAACTACACAGAAGCATTGTATGAAACTTCTTTCTGTTCTGTGCATTCAACTAACAGAGTTGAACCTTACTTTTGATTGAGCCTTTCTGAAACACTCTTTCTGTAGAAACTGCAATTGGACATTCTGAGCGCTAAGAGGCCTCTATTGGGAAAAATAATATCTTCAAATAAAAACTACACAGAAGCATTGTGTGAAACTTATTTCTGATATGTTCATTAAGCTAACAGAGTTAAACCATACTTTTGATTGTGCAGTTCTGAACACTCTTTCTGTAGAAAATGCAAGTGGACATTCGGAGCGCTAAGAGGGTAATAGTGGAAAAAGGAATATATTCAAATATAAACTACACAGTAGCATTCTGTGAAAATTCTTTCTGTTCTGTGCATTCAACTAACAGAGTTGAACCTTACTTTTGATTGAGCCGTTCTCAAACACTCTTTCTGTAGAAACTGCAATTGGACATGCTAAGCACTAAGAGGCCTACAATGGGAAAAAGAATATCTTCAAATAAAAACTACACAGATGCATTCTGTGAAACTTATTTCTGATCTGTAAATTCAGTTAACAGAGATAAAACATATTTTTGATTGAGCAGTTATGAAACACTCTTTTTGTAGAAAATGCAAGTGGAGATTCGGAGCGCTAAGAGGGTAATAGTGGAAAAAGGAATGACTTCAAATATAAACTACACAGAATCATTCGGTGAAACTTCTTTCTGATCTGTGCATTCAGCTAACAGAGTTAAACCATACTTTTGATTGAGCAGATCTGAACACTCTTTCTGTAGAAAATGCAACTGGACATTTCGAGCGCTAAGAGCGTAGTAGTGGAAAAAGTAATATATTCAAATATAAACTACACAGAAGCATTCTGTGAAACTTCTTTCTGATCTGAGCATTCAGCTAACAGAGTTAAACCATACTTTTGATTGAGCAGTTTTGAAACACTCTGTCTGTAGAAAATGCAACTGGACATTCGTAGCGCTAAGTGGGTAATAGTGGAAAAAAGAATATGTTAAATATAAACTACACAGAAGCATTGTATGAAACTTCTTTCTGTTCTGTGCATTCAACTAACAGAGTTGAACCTTACTTTTGATTGAGCCTTTCTGAAACACTCTTTCTGTAGAAACTGCAATTGTACATTCTGAGCGCTAAGAGGCCTATATTGGGAAAAAGAATGTCTACAAATAAAAACTACACAGAAGAATTGTGTGAAACTTCTTTCTGTTCTGTTTGTTCAACTAAAAGAGTTGAACCTTAGTTTTGATTGAGCCGTTCTGAAACACTCTTTCTGTAGTAAATGCAAGTGGAGATTCGGAGCGCTTAGAGGGTAATAGTGGAAAAAGGAATGTCTCCAAATATAAACTACACAGAATCATTCTGTGAAACTTCTTTCTGATCTGTGCATTCAGCTAACAGAATTAAACCATACTTTTGATTGAGCAGATCTGAACACTCTTTCTGTAGAAAATGCAACTGGACATTCGGAGCGCTAAGAGAGTAGTAGTGGAAAAAGGAATATATTCAAATATAAACTACACAGAAGCATTCTGTGAAACTTCTTTCTGATCTGAGCATTCAGCTAACAGAGTTAAACCATACTTTTGATTGAGCAGTTTTGAAACACTCTGTCTGTAGAAAATGCAACGGGACATTCGTAGCGCTAACTGGGTAATAGTGGAAAAAAGAATATGTTCAAATATAAACTACACAGAAGCATTGTATGAAACTTCTTTCTGTTCTGTGCATTCAACTAACAGACTTGAACCTTACTTTTGATTGAGCCTTTCTGAAACACTCTTTCTGTAGAAACTGCAATTGGACATTCTGAGCGCTAAGAGGCCTCTATTGGGAAAAATAATATCTTCAAATAAAAACTACACAGAAGCATTGTGTGAAACTTATTTCTGATATGTTCATTAAGCTATCAGAGTTAAACCATACTTTGATTGCGCAGTTCTGAACACTCTTTCTGTAGAAAATGCAAGTGGACATTCGGAGCGCTAAGAGGGTAATAGTGGAAAAAGAAATATATTCAAATATAAACTACACAGTAGAATTCTGTGAAAATTCTTTCTGTTCTGTGCATTCAACTAACAGAGTTGAACCTTACTTTTGATTGAGCCGTTCTGAAACACTCTTTCTGTAGAAACTGCAATTGGACATGCTAAGCGCTAAGAGGCCTACATTGGGAAAAAGAATATCTTCAAATAAAAACTACACAGATGCATTCTGTGAAACTTATTTCTGATCTGTAAATTCAGTTAACAGAGATAAAACATATTTTTGATTGAGCAGTTATGAAACACTCTTTTTGTAGAAAATGCAAGTGGAGATTCGGAGCGCTAAGGGGGTAATAGTGGAAAAAGGAATGTCTTCAAATATAAACTACACAGAATCATTCGGTGAAACTTCTTTCTGATCTGTGCATTCAGCTAACACAGTTAAACCATACTTTTGATTGAGCAGATCTGAACACTCTTTCTGTAGAAAATGCAACTGGACATTTGGAGCGCTAAGAGCGTCGTAGTGGAAAAAGGAATATATTCAAATATAAACTACACAGAAGCATTCTGTGAAACTTCTTTCTGATCTGAGCATTCAGCTAACAGAGTTAAACCATACTTTTGATTGAGCAGTTTTGAAACACTCTGTCTGTAGAAAATGCAACTGGAAATTCGTAGCGCTAAGTGGGTAATAGTGGAAAAAAGAATATGTTCAAATATAAACTACACAGAAGCATTGTATGAAACTTCTTTCTGTTCTGTGCATTCAACTAACAGAGTTGAACCTTACTTTTGATTGAGCCGTTCTGAAACACTCTTTCTGTAGAAACTGCAATTGGACATTCTGAGCGCTAGGAGGCCTATATTGGGAAAAAGAATGTCTACAAATAAAAACTACACAGAAGAATTGTGTGAAACTTCTTTCTGTTCTGTTTGTTCAACTAAAAGAGTTGAACCTTAGTTTTGATTGAGTTGTTCTGAAACACTCTTTCTGTAGAAAATGCAAGTGGAGATTCGGAGCGCTAAGAGGGTAATAGTGGAAAAAGGAATGTCTCCAAATATAAACTACACAGAATCATTCTGTGAAACTTCTTTCTGATCTGTGCATTCAGCTAACAGAGTTAAACCATACTTTTGATTGAGCAGATCTGAACACTCTTTCTGTAGAAAATGCAACTGGACATTTGGAGCGCTAAGAGAGTAGTAGTGGAAAAAGGAATATATTCAAATATAAACTACACAGAAGCATTCTGTGAAACTTCTTTCTGATCTGAGCATTCAGCTAACAGAGTTAAACCATACTTTTGATTGAGCAGTTTTGAAACACTCTGTCTGTATAAAATGCAACTGGACATTCGTAGCGCTAAGTGGGTAATAGTGGAAAAAAGAATATGTTCAAATATAAACTACACAGAAGCATTGTATGAAACTTCTTTCTGTACTGTGCATTCAACTAACAGAGTTGAACCTTACTTTGGATTGAGCCTTTCTGAAACACTCTTTCTGTAGAAACTGCAATTGGACATTCTGAGCGCTAAGAGGCCTCTATTGGGAAAAATAATATCTTCAAATAAAAACTACACAGAAGCAATGTGTGAAACTTATTTCTGATATGTTCATTAAGCTAACAGAGTTAAATCATACTTTTTATTGCGCAGTTCTGAACACTCTTTCTGTAGAAAATGCAAGTGGACATTCGGAGCGCTAAGAGGGTAATAGTGGAAAAAGGAATATATTCAAATATAAACTACACAGTAGCATTCTGTGAAAAGTCTTTCTGTTCTGTGCATTCAACTAACAGAGTTGAACGTTACTTTTGATTGAGCCGTTCTGAAACACTCTTTCTGTAGAAACTGCAATTGGACATGCTAAGCGCTAAGAGGCCTACATTGGGAAAAAGAATATCTTCAAATAAAAACTACACAGATGCATTCTGTGAAACGTATTTCTGATCTGTAAATTCAGTTAACAGAGATAAAACATATTTTTGATTGAGCAGTTATGAAACACTCTTTTTGTAGAAAATGCAAGTGGAGATTCGGAGCGCTAAGAGGGTACTAGTGGAAAAAGGAATGTCTTCAAATATAAACTACACAGAATCATTCGGTGAAACTTCTTTCTGATCTGTGCATTCAGCTAACAGAGTTAAACCATACTTTTGATTGAGCAGATCTGAACACTCTTTCTGTAGAAAATGCAACTGGACATTTGGAGCGCTAAGATCGTAGTAGTGGAAAAAGGAATATATTCAAATATAAACTACACAGAAGCATTCTGTGAAACTTCTTTCTGATCTGAGCATTCAGCTAACAGAGTTAAACCATACATTTGATTGAGCAGTTTTGAAACACTCTGTCTGTAGAAAATGCAACTGGGCATTCGTAGCGCTAAGTGGGTAATAGTGGAAAAAAGAATATGTTCAAATATAAACTACACAGAAGCATTGTATGAAACTTCTTTCTGTTCTGTGCATTCAACTAAGAGAGTTGAACCTTACTTTTGATTGAGCCTTTCTGAAACACTCTTTCTGTAGAAACTGCAATTGGACATTCTGAGCGCTAAGAGGCCTCTATTGGGAAAAATAATATCTTCAAATAAAAACTACACAGAAGCATTGTGTGAAACTTATTTCTGATATGTTCATTAAGATAACAGAGTTAAACCATACTTTTGATTGCGCAGTTCTGAACACTCTTTCTGTAGAAAATGCAAGTGGACATTCGGAGCGCTAAGAGGGTAATAGTGGAAAAAGGAATATATTCAAATATAAACTACACAGTAGCATTCTGTGAAAATTCTTTCTGTTCTGTGCATTCAACTAACAGAGTTGAACCTTACTTTTGATTGAGCCGTTCTGAAACACTCTTTCTGTAGAAACTGCAATTGGACAGGCTAAGCGCTAAGAGGCCTACATTGGGAAAAAGAATATCTTCAAATAAAAACTACACAGATGCATTCTGTGAAACTTATTTCTGATCTGTAAATTCAGTTAACAGAGATAAAACATATTTTTGATTGAGCAGTTATGAAACACTCTTTTTGTAGAAAATGCAAGTGGAGATTCGGAGCGCTAAGTGGGTAATAGTGGAAAAAAGAATATGTTCAAATATAAACTACACAGAAGCATTGTATGAAGCTTCTTTCTGTTCTGTGCATTCAACTAACAGAGTTGAACCTTACTTTTGATTGAGCCGTTCTGAAACACTCTTTCTGTAGAAACTGCAATTGGACATTCTGAGCGCTAGGAGGCCTATATTGGGAAAAAGAATGTCTACAAATAAAAACTACACAGAAGAATTGTGTGAAACTTCTTTCTGTTCTGTTTGTTCAACTAAAAGAGTTGAACCTTAGTTTTGATTGAGCCGTTCTGAAACACTCTTTCTGTAGAAAATGCAAGTGGAGATTCGGAGCGCTTAGAGGGTAATAGTGGAAAAAGGAATGTCTCCAAATATAAACTACACAGAATCATTCTGTGAAACTTCTTTCTGATCTGTGCATTCAGCTAACAGAATTAAACCATACTTTTGATTGAGCAGATCTGAACACTCTTTCTGTAGAAAATGCAACTGGACATTTGGAGCGCTAAGAGAGTAGTAGTGGAAAAAGGAATATATTCAAATATAAACTACACAGAAGCATTCTGTGAAACTTCTTTCTGATCTGAGCATTCAGCTAACAGAGTTAAACCATACTTTTGATTGAGCAGTTTTGAAACACTCTGTCTGTAGAAAATGCAACGGGACATTCGTAGCGCTAAGTGGGTAATAGTGGAAAAAAGAATATGTTCAAATATAAACTACACAGAAGCATTGTATGAAACTTCTTTCTGTTCTGTGCATTCAACTAACAGAGTTGAACCTTACTTTTGATTGAGCCTTTCTGAAACACTCTTTCTGTAGAAACTGCAATTGGACATTCTGAGCGCTTAGAGGCCTCTATTGGGAAAAATAATATCTTCAAATAAAAACTACACAGAAGCATTGTGTGAAACTTATTTCTGATATGTTCATTAAGCTAACAGAGTTAAACCATACTTTGATTGCGCAGTTCTGAACACTCTTTCTGTAGAAAATGCAAGTGGACATTCGGAGCGCTAAGAGGGTAATAGTGGAAAAAGAAATATATTCAAATATAAACTACACAGTAGCATTCTGTGAAAATTCTTTCTGTTCTGTGCATTCAACTAACAGAGTTGAACCTTACTTTTGATTGAGCCGTTCTGAAACACTCTTTCTGTAGAAACTGCAATTGGACATGCTAAGCGCTAAGAGGCCTACATTGGGAAAAAGAATATCTTCAAATAAAAACTACACAGATGCATTCTGTGAAACTTATTTCTGATCTGTAAATTCAGTTAACAGAGATAAAACATATTTTTGATTGAGCAGTTATGAAACACTCTTTTTGTAGAAAATGCAAGTGGAGATTCGGAGCGCTAAGGGGGTAATAGTGGAAAAAGGAATGTCTTCAAATATAAACTACACAGAATCATTCGGTGAAACTTCTTTCTGATCTGTGCATTCAGCTAACAGAGTTAAACCATACTTTTGATTGAGCAGATCTGAACACTCTTTCTGTAGAAAATGCAACTGGACATTTGGAGCGCTAAGAGCGTCGTAGTGGAAAAAGGAATATATTCAAATATAAACTACACAGAAGCATTCTGTGAAACTTCTTTCTGATCTGAGCAATCAGCTAACAGAGTTAAACCATACTTTTGATTGAGCAGTTTTGAAACACTCTGTCTGTAGAAAATGCAACTGGAAATTCGTAGCGCTAAGTGGGTAATAGTGGAAAAAAGAATATGTTCAAATATAAACTACACAGAAGCATTGTATGAAACTTCTTTCTGTTCTGTGCATTCAACTAACAGAGTTGAACCTTACTTTTGATTGAGCCGTTCTGAAACACTCTTTCTGTAGAAACTGCAATTGGACATTCTGAGCGCTAGGAGGCCTATATTGGGAAAAAGAATGTCTACAAATAAAAACTACACAGAAGAATTGTGTGAAACTTCTTTCTGTTCTGTTTGTTCAACTAAAAGAGTTGAACCTTAGTTTTGATTGAGGTGTTCTGAAACACTCTTTCTGTAGAAAATGCAAGTGGAGATTCGGAGCGCTAAGAGGGTAATAGTGGAAAAAGGAATGTCTCCAAATATAAACTACACAGAATCATTCTGTGAAACTTCTTTCTGATCTGTGCATTCAGCTAACAGAGTTAAACCATACTTTTGATTGAGCAGATCTGAACACTCTTTCTGTAGAAAATGCAACTGGACATTTGGAGCGCTAAGAGAGTAGTAGTGGAAAAAGGAATATATTCAAATATAAACTACACAGAAGCATTCTGTGAAACTTCTTTCTGATCTGAGCATTCAGCTAACAGAGTTAAACCATACTTTTGATTGAGCAGTATTGAAACACTCTGTCTGTAGAAAATGCAACTGGACATTCCTAGCGCTAAGTGGGTAATAGTGGAAAAAAGAATATGTTCAAATATAAGCTACACAGAAGCATTGTATGAAACTTCTTTCTGTTCTGTGCATTCAACTAACAGAGTTGAACCTTACTTTTGATTGAGCCTTTCTGAAACACTCTTTCTGTAGAAACTGCAATTGGACATTCTGAGCGCTAAGAGGCCTCTATTGGGAAAAATAATATCTTCAAATAAAAACTACACAGAAGCATTGTGTGAAACTTATTTCTGATATGTTCATTAAGCTAACAGAGTTAAACCATACTTTTGATTGTGCAGTTCTGAACACTCTTTCTGTAGAAAATGCAAGTGGACATTCGGAGCGCTAAGAGGGTAATAGTGGAAAAAGGAATATATTCAAATATAAACTACACAGTAGCATTCTGTGAAAATTCTTTCTGTTCTGTGCATTCAACTAACAGAGTTGAACCTTACTTTTGATTGAGCCGTTCTCAAACACTCTTTCTGTAGAAACTGCAATTGGACATGCTAAGCACTAAGAGGCCTACAATGGGAAAAAGAATATCTTCAAATAAAAACTACACAGATGCATTCTGTGAAACTTATTTCTGATCTGTAAATTCAGTTAACAGAGATAAAACATATTTTTGATTGAGCAGTTATGAAACACTCTTTTTGTAGAAAATGCAAGTGGAGATTCGGAGCGCTAAGAGGGTAATAGTGGAAAAAGGAATGACTTCAAATATAAACTACACAGAATCATTCGGTGAAACTTCTTTCTGATCTGTGCATTCAGCTAACAGAGTTAAACCATACTTTTGATTGAGCAGATCTGAACACTCTTTCTGTAGAAAATGCAACTGGACATTTCGAGCGCTAAGAGCGTAGTAGTGGAAAAAGGAATATATTCAAATATAAACTACACAGAAGCATTCTGTGAAACTTCTTTCTGATCTGAGCATTCAGCTAACAGAGTTAAACCATACTTTTGATTGAGCAGTTTTGAAACACTCTGTCTGTAGAAAATGCAACTGGACATTCGTAGCGCTAAGTGGGTAATAGTGGAAAAAAGAATATGTTAAATATAAACTACACAGAAGCATTGTATGAAACTTCTTTCTGTTCTGTGCATTCAACTAACAGAGTTGAACCTTACTTTTGATTGAGCCTTTCTGAAACACTCTTTCTGTAGAAACTGCAATTGTACATTCTGAGCGCTAAGAGGCCTATATTGGGAAAAAGAATGTCTACAAATAAAAACTACACAGAAGAATTGTGTGAAACTTCTTTCTGTTCTGTTTGTTCAACTAAAAGAGTTGAACCTTAGTTTTGATTGAGCCGTTCTGAAACACTCTTTCTGTAGTAAATGCAAGTGGAGATTCGGAGCGCTTAGAGGGTAATAGTGGAAAAGGGAATGTCTCCAAATATAAACTACACAGAATCATTCTGTGAAACTTCTTTCTGATCTGTGCATTCAGCTAACAGAATTAAACCATACTTTTGATTGAGCAGATCTGAACACTCTTTCTGTAGAAAATGCAACTGGACATTTGGAGCGCTAAGAGAGTAGTAGTGGAAAAAGGAATATATTCAAATATAAACTACACAGAAGCATTCTGTGAAACTTCTTTCTGATCTGAGCATTCAGCTAACAGAGTTAAACCATACTTTTGATTGAGCAGTTTTGAAACACTCTGTCTGTAGAAAATGCAACGGGACATTCGTAGCGCTAAGTGGGTAATAGTGGAAAAAAGAATATGTTCAAATATAAACTACACAGAAGCATTGTATGAAACTTCTTTCTGTTCTGTGCATTCAACTAACAGACTTGAACCTTACTTTTGATTGAGCCTTTCTGAAACACTCTTTCTGTAGAAACTGCAATTGGACATTCTGAGCGCTAAGAGGCCTCTATTGGGAAAAATAATATCTTCAAATAAAAACTACACAGAAGCATTGTGTGAAACTAATTTCTGATATGTTCATTAAGCTATCAGAGTTAAACCATACTTTGATTGCGCAGTTCTGAACACTCTTTCTGTAGAAAATGCAAGTGGACATTCGGAGCGCTAAGAGGGTAATAGTGGAAAAAGAAATATATTCAAATATAAACTACACAGTAGCATTCTGTGAAAATTCTTTCTGTTCTGTGCATTCAACTAACAGAGTTGAACCTTACTTTTGATTGAGCCGTTCTGAAACACTCTTTCTGTAGAAACTGCAATTGGACATGCTAAGCGCTAAGAGGCCTACATTGGGAAAAAGAATATCTTCAAATAAAAACTACACAGATGCATTCTGTGAAACTTATTTCTGATCTGTAAATTCAGTTAACAGAGATAAAACATATTTTTGATTGAGCAGTTATGAAACACTCTTTTTGTAGAAAATGCAAGTGGAGATTCGGAGCGCTAAGGGGGTAATAGTGGAAAAAGGAATGTCTTCAAATATAAACTACACAGAATCATTCGGTGAAACTTCTTTCTGATCTGTGCATTCAGCTAACACAGTTAAACCATACTTTTGATTGAGCAGATCTGAACACTCTTTCTGTAGAAAATGCAACTGGACATTTGGAGCGCTAAGAGCGTCGTAGTGGAAAAAGGAATATATTCAAATATAAACTGCACAGAAGCATTCTGTGAAACTTCTTTCTGATCTGAGCATTCAGCTAACAGAGTTAAACCATACTTTTGATTGAGCAGTTTTGAAACACTCTGTCTGTAGAAAATGCAACTGGAAATTCGTAGCGCTAAGTGGGTAATAGTGGAAAAAAGAATATGTTCAAATATAAACTACACAGAAGCATTGTATGAAACTTCTTTCTGTTCTGTGCATTCAACTAACAGAGTTGAACCTTACTTTTGATTGAGCCGTTCTGAAACACTCTTTCTGTAGAAACTGCAATTGGACATTCTGAGCGCTAGGAGGCCTATATTGGGAAAAAGAATGTCTACAAATAAAAACTACACAGAAGAATTGTGTGAAACTTCTTTCTGTTCTGTTTGTTCAACTAAAAGAGTTGAACCTTAGTTTTGATTGAGCTGTTCTGAAACACTCTTTCTGTAGAAAATGCAAGTGGAGATTCGGAGCGCTAAGAGGGTAATAGTGGAAAAAGGAATGTCTCCAAATATAAACTACACAGAATCATTCTGTGAAACTTCTTTCTGATCTGTGCATTCAGCTAACAGAGTTAAACCATACTTTTGATTGAGCAGATCTGAACACTCTTTCTGTAGAAAATGCAACTGGACATTTGGAGCGCTAAGAGAGTAGTAGTGGAAAAAGGAATATATTCAAATATAAACTACACAGAAGCATTCTGTGAAACTTCTTTCTGATCTGAGCATTCAGCTAACAGAGTTAAACCATACTTTTGATTGAGCAGTTTTGAAACACTCTGTCTGTATAAAATGCAACTGGACATTCGTAGCGCTAAGTGGGTAATAGTGGAAAAAAGAATATGTTCAAATATAAACTACACAGAAGCATTGTATGAAACTTCTTTCTGTACTGTGCATTCAACTAACAGAGTTGAACCTTACTTTGGATTGAGCCTTTCTGAAACACTCTTTCTGTAGAAACTGCAATTGGACATTCTGAGCGCTAAGAGGCCTCTATTGGGAAAAATAATATCTTCAAATAAAAACTACACAGAAGCAATGTGTGAAACTTATTTCTGATATGTTCATTAAGCTAACAGAGTTAAATCATACTTTTTATTGCGCAGTTCTGAACACTCTTTCTGTAGAAAATGCAAGTGGACATTCGGAGCGCTAAGAGGGTAATAGTGGAAAAAGGAATATATTCAAATATAAACTACACAGTAGCATTCTGTGAAAATTCTTTCTGTTCTGTGCATTCAACTAACAGAGTTGAACGTTACTTTTGATTGAGCCGTTCTGAAACACTCTTTCTGTAGAAACTGCAATTGGACATGCTAAGCGCTAAGAGGCCTACATTGGGAAAAAGAATATCTTCAAATAAAAACTACACAGATGCATTCTGTGAAACGTATTTCTGATCTGTAAATTCAGTTAACAGAGATAAAACATATTTTTGATTGAGCAGTTATGAAACACTCTTTTTGTAGAAAATGCAAGTGGAGATTCGGAGCGCTAAGAGGGTACTAGTGGAAAAAGGAATGTCTTCAAATATAAACTACACAGAATCATTCGGTGAAACTTCTTTCTGATCTGTGCATTCAGCTAACAGAGTTAAACCATACTTTTGATTGAGCAGATCTGAACACTCTTTCTGTAGAAAATGCAACTGGACATTTGGAGCGCTAAGATCGTAGTAGTGGAAAAAGGAATATATTCAAATGTAAACTACACAGAAGCATTCTGTGAAACTTCTTTCTGATCTGAGCATTCAGCTAACAGAGTTAAACCATACATTTGATTGAGCAGTTTTGAAACACTCTGTCTGTAGAAAATGCAACTGGGCATTCGTAGCGCTAAGTGGGTAATAGTGGAAAAAAGAATATGTTCAAATATAAACTACACAGAAGCATTGTATGAAACTTCTTTCTGTTCTGTGCATTCAACTAACAGAGTTGAACCTTACTTTTGATTGAGCCGTTCTGAAACACTCTTTCTGTAGAAACTGCAATTGGACATTCTGAGCGCTAGGAGGCCTATATTGGGAAAAAGAATGTCTACAAATAAAAACTACACAGAAGAATTGTGTGAAACTTCTTTCTGTTCTGTTTGTTCAACTAAAAGAGTTGAACCTTAGTTTTGATTGAGCCGTTCTGAAACACTCTTTCTGTAGAAAATGCAAGTGGAGATTCGGAGCGCTTAGAGTGTAATAGTGGAAAAAGGAATGTCTCCAAATATAAACTACACAGAATCATTCTGTGAAACTTCTTTCTGATCTGTGCATTCAGCTAACAGAGTTAAACCATACTTTTGATTGAGCAGATCTGAACACTCTTTCTGTAGAAAATGCAACTGGACATTTGGAGCGCTAAGAGAGTAGTAGTGGAAAAAGGAATATATTCAAATATAAACTACACAGAAGCATTGTGTGAAACTTATTTCTGACCTGAGCATTCAGCTAACAGAGTTAAACCATACTTTTGATTGAGCAGTTTTGAAACACTCTGTCTGTAGAAAATCCAACTGGACATTCGTAGCGCTAAGTGGGTAATAGTGGAAAAAAGAATATGTTCAAATATAAACTACACAGAAGCATTGTATGAAACTTCTTTCTGTTCTGTGCATTCAACTAACAGAGTTGAACCTTACTTTTGATTGAGCCGTTCTGAAACACTCTTTCTGTAGAAACTGCAATTGGACATGCTAAGCGCTAAGAGGCCTACATTGGGAAAAAGAATATCTTCAAATAAAAACTACACAGATGCATTCTGTGAAACTTATTTCTGATCTGTAAATTCAGTTAACAGAGATAAAACATATTTTTGATTGAGCAGTTATGAAACACTCTTTTTGTAGAAAATGCAAGTGGAGATTCGGAGCGCTAAGAGGGTAATAGTGGAAAAAGGAATGTCTTCAAATATAAACTACACAGAATCATTCGGTGAAACTTCTTTCTGATCTGTGCATTCAGCTAACAGAGTTAAACCATACTTTTGATTGAGCAGATCTGAACACTCTTTCTGTAGAAAATGCAACTGGACATTTGGAGCGCTAAGAGCGTCGTAGTGGAAAAAGGAATATATTCAAATATAAACTACACAGAAGCATTCTGTGAAACTTCTTTCTGATCTGAGCATTCAGCTAACAGAGTTAAACCATACTTTTGATTGAGCAGTTTTGAAACACTCTGTCTGTAGAAAATGCAACTGGAAATTCGTAGCGCTAAGTGGGTAATAGTGGAAAAAAGAATATGTTCAAATATAAACTACACAGAAGCATTGTATGAAACTTCTTTCTGTTCTGTGCATTCAACTAACAGAGTTGAACCTTACTTTTGATTGAGCCGTTCTGAAACACTCTTTCTGTAGAAACTGCAATTGGACATTCTGAGCGCTAGGAGGCCTATATTGGGAAAAAGAATGTCTACAAATAAAAACTACACAGAAGAATTGTGTGAAACTTCTTTCTGTTCTGTTTGTTCAGCTAAAAGAGTTGAACCTTAGTTTTGATTGAGCTGTTCTGAAACACTCTTTCTGTAGAAAATGCAAGTGGAGATTCGGAGTGCTAAGAGGGTAATAGTGGAAAAAGGAATGTCTCCAAATATAAACTACACAGAATCATTCTGTGAAACTTCTTTCTGATCTGTGCATTCAGCTAACAGAGTTAAACCATACTTTTGATTGAGCAGATCTGAACACTCTTTCTGTAGAAAATGCAACTGGACATTTGGAGCGCTAAGAGAGTAGTAGTGGAAAAAGGAATATATTCAAATATAAACTACACAGAAGCATTCTGTGAAACTTCTTTCTGATCTGAGCATTCAGCTAACAGAGTTAAACCATACTTTTGATTGAGCAGTTTTGAAACACTCTGTCTGTATAAAATGCAACTGGACATTCGTAGCGCTAAGTGGGTAATAGTGGAAAAAAGAATATGTTCAAATATAAACTACACAGAAGCATTGTATGAAACTAATTTCTGTTCTGTGCATTCAACTAACAGAGTTGAACCTTACTTTGGATTGAGCCTTTCTGAAACACTCTTTCTGTAGAAACTGCAATTGGACATTCTGAGCGCTAAGAGGCCTCTATTGGGAAAAATAATATCTTCAAATAAAAACTACACAGAAGCATTGTGTGAAACTTATTTCTGATATGTTCATTAAGCTAACAGAGTTAAACCATACTTTTGATTGCGCAGTTCTGAACACTCTTTCTGTAGAAAATGCAAGTGGACATTCGGAGCGCTAAGAGGGTAATAGTGGAAAAAGGAATATATTCAAATATAAACTACACAGTAGCATTCTGTGAAAATTCTTTCTGTTCTGTGCATTCAACTAACAGAGTTGAACCTTCCTTTGATTGAGCCGTTCTGAAACACTCTTTCTGTAGAAACTGCAATTGGACATGCTAAGCGCTAAGAGGCCTACATTGGGAAAAAGAATATCTTCAAATAAAAACTACACAGATTCATTCTGTGAAACTTATTTCTGATCTGTAAATTCAGTTAACAGAGATAAAACATATTTTTGATTGAGCAGTTATGAAACACTCTTTTTGTAGAAAATGCAAGTGGAGATTCGGAGCGCTAAGAGGGTACTAGTGGAAAAAGGGATGTCTTCAAATATAAACTACACAGAATCATTCGGTGAAACTTCTTTCTGATCTGTGCATTCAGCTAACAGAGTTAAACCATACTTTTGATTGAGCAGATCTGAACACTCTTTCTGTAGAAAATGCAACTGGACATTTGGAGCGCTAAGATCGTAGTAGTGGAAAAAGGAATATATTCAAATATAAACTACACAGAAGCATTCTGTGAAACTTCTTTCTGATCTGAGCATTCAGCTAACAGAGTTAAACCATACATTTGATTGAGCAGTTTTGAAACACTCTGTCTGTAGAAAATGCAACTGGGCATTCGTAGCGCTAAGTGGGTAATAGTGGAAAAAAGAATATGTTCAAATATAAACTACACAGAAGCATTGTATGAAACTTCTTTCTGTTCTGTGCATTCAACTAACAGAGTTGAACCTTACTTTTGATTGAGCCTTTCTGAAACACTCTTTCTGTCGAAACTGCAATTGGACATTCTGAGCGCTAAGAGGCCTATATTGGGAAAAAGAATGTCTACAAATAAAAACTACACAGAAGAATTGTGTGAAACTTCTTTCTGTTCTGTTTGTTCAACTAAAAGAGTTGAACCTTAGTTTTGATTGAGCTGTTCTGAAACACTCTTTCTGTAGAAAATGCAAGTGGAGATTCGGAGCGCTAAGAGGGTAATAGTGGAAAAGGGAATGTCTCCAAATATAAACTACACAGAATCATTCTGTGAAACTTCTTTCTGATCTGTGCATTCAGCTAACAGAGTTAAACCATACTTTTGATTGAGCAGATCTGAACACTCTTTTTGTAGAAAATGCAACTGGACATTTGGAGCGCTAAGAGAGTAGTAGTGGAAAAAGGAATATATTCAAATATAAACTACACAGAAGCATTCTGTGAAACTTCTTTCTGACCTGAGCATTCAGCTAACAGAGTTAAACCATACTTTTGATTGAGCAGTTTTGAAACACTCTGTCTGTAGAAAATGCAACTGGACATTCCTAGCGCTAAGTGGGTAATAGTGGAAAAAAGAATATGTTCAAATATAAACTACACAGAAGCATTGTATGAAACTTCTTTCTGTTCTGTGCATTCAACTAACAGAGTTGAACCTTACTTTTGATTGAGCCGTTCTGAAACACTCTTTCTGTAGAAACTGCAATTGGACATTCTGAGCGCAAGGAGGCCTATATTGGGAAAAAGAATGTCTACAAATAAAAACTACACAGAAGAATTGTGTGAAACTTCTTTCTGTTCTGTTTGTTCAACTAAAAGAGTTGAACCTTAGTTTTGATTGAGCCGTTCTGAAACACTCTTTCTGTAGAAAATGCAAGTGGAGATTCGGAGCGCTTAGAGGGTAATAGTGGAAAAAGGAATGTCTCCAAATATAAACTACACAGAATCATTCTGTGAAACTTCTTTCTGATCTGTGCATTCAGCTAACAGAATTAAACCATACTTTTGATTGAGCAGATCTGAACACTCTTTCTGTAGAAAATGCAACTGGACATTTGGTGCGCTAAGAGACTAGTAGTGGAAAAAGGAATATATACAAATATAAACTACACAGAAGCATTCTGTGAAACTTCTTTCTGATCTGAGCATTCAGCTAACAGAGTTAAACCATACTTTTGATTGAGCAGTTTTGAAACACTCTGTCTGTAGAAAATGCAACTGGACATTCGTAGCGCTAAGTGGGTAATAGTGGAAAAAAGAATATGTTCAAATATAAACTACACAGAAGCATTGTATGAAACTTCTTTCTGTTCTGTGCATTCAACTAACAGAGTTGAACCTTACTTTTGATTGAGCCTTTCTGAAACACTCTTTCTGTAGAAACTGCAATTGGACATTCTGAGCGCTAAGAGGCCTCTATTGGGAAAAATAATATCTTCAAATAAAAACTACACAGAAGCATTGTTGAAACTTATTTCTGATATGTTCATTAAGCTAACAGAGTTAAACCATACTTTTGATTGCGCAGTTCTGAACACTCTTTCTGTAGAAAATGCAAGTGGACATTCGGAGCGCTAAGAGGGTAATAGTGGAAAAAGGAATATATTCAAATATAAACTACACAGTAGCATTCTGTGAAAATTCTTTCTGTTCTGTGCATTCAACTAACAGAGTTGAACCTTACTTTTGATTGAGCCGTTCTGAAACACTCTTTCTGTAGAAACTGCAATTGGACATACAAAGCGCTAAGAGGCCTACATTGGGAAAAAGAATATCTTCAAATAAAAACTACACAGATGCATTCTGTGAAACTTATTTCTGATCTGTAAATTCAGTTAACAGAGATAAAACATATTTTTGATTGGGCAGTTATGAAACACTCTTTTTGTAGAAAATGCAAGTGGAGATTCGGAGCGCTAAGAGGGTAATAGTGGAAAAAGGAATGTCTTCAAATATAAACTACACAGAATCATTCGGTGAAACTTCTTTCTGATCTGTGCATTCAGCTAACAGAGTTAAACCATACTTTTGATTGAGCAGATCTGAACACTCTTTCTGTAGAAAATGCAACTGGACATTTGGGGCGCTAAGAGCGTAGTAGTGGAAAAAGGAATATATTCAAATATAAACTACACAGAAGCATTCTGTGAAACTTCTTTCTGATCTGAGCATTCAGCTAACAGAGTTAAACCATACTTTTGATTGAGCAGTTTTGAAACACTCTGTCTGTAGAAAATGCAACTGGACATTCGTAGCGCTAAGTGGGTAATAGTGGAAAAAAGAATATGTTCAAATATAAAGTACACAGAAGCATTGTATGAAGCTTCTTTCTGTTCTGTGCATTCAACTAACAGAGTTGAACCTTACTTTTGATTGAGCCGTTCTGAAACACTCTTTCTGTAGAAACTGCAATTGGACATTCTGAGCGCTAGGAGGCCTATATTGGGAAAAAGAATGTCTACAAATAAAAACTACACAGAAGAATTGTGTGAAACTTCTTTCTGTTCTGTTTGTTCAACTAAAAGAGTTGAAACTTAGTTTTGATTGAGCCGTTCTGAAACACTCTTTCTGTAGAAAATGCAAGTGGAGATTCGGAGCGCTTAGAGGGTAATAGTGGAAAAAGGAATGTCTCCAAATATAAACTACACAGAATCATTCTGTGAAACTTCTTTCTGATCTGTGCATTCAGCTAACAGAATTAAACCATACTTTTGATTGAGCAGATCTGAACACTCTTTCTGTAGAAAATGCAACTGGACATTTGGAGCGCTAAGAGAGTAGTAGTGGAAAAAGGAATATATTCAAATATAAACTACACAGAAGCATTCTGTGAAACTTCTTTCTGATCTGAGCATTCAGCTAACAGAGTTAAACCATACTTTTGATTGAGCAGTTTTGAAACACTCTGTCTGTAGAAAATGCAACTGGACATTCCTAGCGCTAAGTGGGTAATAGTGGAAAAAAGAATATGTTCAAATATAAACTACACAGAAGCATTGTATGAAACTTCTTTCTGTTCTGTGCATTCAACTAACAGAGTTGAACCTTACTTTTGATTGAGCCTTTCTGAAACACTCTTTCTGTAGAAACTGCATTTGGACATTCTGAGCGCTAAGAGGCCTCTATTGGGAAAAATAATATCTTCAAATAAAAACTACACAGAAGCATTGTGTGAAACTTATTTCTGATATGTTCATTAAGCTAACAGAGTTAAACCATACTTTTGATTGCGCAGTTCTGAACACTCTTTCTGTAGAAAATGCAAGTGGACATTCGGAGCGCTAAGAGGGTAATAGTGGAAAAAGGAATATATTCAAATATAAACTACACAGTAGCATTCTGTGAAAATTCTTTCTGTTCTGTGCATTCAACTAACAGAGTTGAACCTTACTTTTGATTGAGCCGTTCTCAAACACTCTTTCTGTAGAAACTGCAATTGGACATGCTAAGCACTAAGAGGCCTACAATGGGAAAAAGAATATCTTCAAATAAAAACTACACAGATGCATTCTGTGAAACTTATTTCTGATCTGTAAATTCAGTTAACAGAGATAAAACATATTTTTGATTGAGCAGTTATGAAACACTCTTTTTGTAGAAAATGCAAGTGTAGATTCGGAGCGCTAAGAGGGTAATAGTGGAAAAAGGAATGACTTCAAATATAAACTACACAGAATCATTCGGTGAAACTTCTTTCTGATCTGTGCATTCAGCTAACAGAGTTAAACCATACTTTTGATTGAGCAGATCTGAACACTCTTTCTGTAGAAAATGCAACTGGACATTTCGAGCGCTAAGAGCGTAGTAGTGGAAAAAGGAATATATTCAAATATAAACTACACAGAAGCATTCTGTGAAACTTCTTTCTGATCTGAGCATTCAGCTAACAGAGTTAAACCATACTTTTGATTGAGCAGTTTTGAAACACTCTGTCTGTAGAAAATGCAACTGGACATTCGTAGCGCTAAGTGGGTAATAGTGGAAAAAAGAATATGTTAAATATAAACTACACAGAAGCATTGTATGAAACTTCTTTCTGTTCTGTGCATTCAACTAACAGAGTTGAACCTTACTTTTGATTGAGCCTTTCTGAAACACTCTTTCTGTAGAAACTGCAATTGGACATTCTGAGCGCTAAGAGGCCTATATTGGGAAAAAGAATGTCTACAAATAAAAACTACACAGAAGAATTTTGTGAAACTTCTTTCTGTTCTGTTTGTTCAACTAAAAGAGTTGAACCTTAGTTTTGATTGAGCTGTTCTGAAACACTCTTTCTGTAGAAAATGCAAGTGGAGATTCGGAGCGCTAAGAGGGTAATAGTGGAAAAGGGAATGTCTCCAAATATAAACTACACAGAATCATTCTGTGAAACTTCTTTCTGATCTGTGCATTCAGCTAACAGAGTTAAACCATACTTTTGATTGAGCAGATCTGAACACTCTTTTTGTAGAAAATGCAACTGGACATTTGGAGCGCTAAGAGAGTAGTAGTGGAAAAAGGAATATATTCAAATATAAACTACACAGAAGCATTCTGTGAAACTTCTTTCTGACCTGAGCATTCAGCTAACAGAGTTAAACCATACTTTTGATTGAGCAGTTTTGAAACACTCTGTCTGTAGAAAATGCAACTGGACATTCGTAGCGCTAAGTGGGTAATAGTGGAAAAAAGAATATGTTCAAATATAAACTACACAGAAGCATTGTATGAAACTTCTTTCTGTTCTGTGCATTCAACTAACAGAGTTGAACCTTACTTTTGATTGAGCCGTTCTGAAACACTCTTTCTGTAGAAACTGCAATTGGACATTCTGAGCGCAAGGAGGCCTATATTGGGAAAAAGAATGTCTACAAATAAAAACTACACAGAAGAATTGTGTGAAACTTCTTTCTGTTCTGTTTGTTCAACTAAAAGAGTTGAACCTTAGTTTTGATTGAGCCGTTCTGAAACACTCTTTCTGTAGAAAATGCAAGTGGAGATTCGGAGCGCTTAGAGGGTTATAGTGGAAAAAGGAATGTCTCCAAATATAAACTACACAGAATCATTCTGTGAAACTTCTTTCTGATCTGTGCATTCAGCTAACAGAATTAAACCATACTTTTGATTGAGCAGATCTGAACACTCTTTCTGTAGAAAATGCAACTGGACATTTGGTGCGCTAAGAGAGTAGTAGTGGAAAAATGAATATATACAAATATAAACTACACAGAAGCATTCTGTGAAACTTCTTTCTGATCTGAGCATTCAGCTAACAGAGTTAAACCATACTTTTGATTGAGCAGTTTTGAAACACTCTGTCTGTAGAAAATGCAACGGGACATTCGTAGCGCTAAGTGGGTAACAGTGGAAAAAAGAATATGTTCAAATATAAACTACACAGAAGCATTGTATGAAACTTCTTTCTGTTCTGTGCATTCAACTAACAGAGTTGAACCTTACTTTTGATTGAGCCTTTCTGAAACACTCTTTCTGTAGAAACTGCAATTGGACATTCTGAGCGCTAAGAGGCCTCTATTGGGAAAAATAATATCTTCAAATAAAAACTACACAGAAGCATTGTGTGAAACTTATTTCTGATATGTTCATTAAGCTAACAGAGTTAATCCATACTTTGATTGCGCAGTTCTGAACACTCTTTCTGTAGAAAATGCAAGTGGACATTCGGAGCGCTAAGAGGGTAATAGTGGAAAAAGAAATATATTCAAATATAAACTACACAGTAGCATTCTGTGAAAATTCTTTCTGTTCTGTGCATTCAACTAACAGAGTTGAACCTTACTTTTGATTGAGCCGTTCTGAAACACTCTTTCTGTAGAAACTGCAATTGGACATGCTAAGCGCTAAGAGGCCTACATTGGGAAAAAGAATATCTTCAAATAAAAACTACACAGATGCATTCTGTGAAACTTATTTCTGATCTGTAAATTCAGTTAACAGAGATAAAACGTATTTTTGATTGAGCAGTTATGAAACAGTCTTTCTGTAGAAAATGCAAGTGGAGATTCGGAGCGCTAAGAGGGTAATAGTGGAAAAAGGAATGTCTTCAAATATAAACTACACAGAATCATTCGGTGAAACTTCTTTCTGATCTGTGCATTCAGCTAACAGAGTTAAACCATACTTTTGATTGAGCAGATCTGAACACTCTTTCTGTAGAAAATGCAACTGGACATTTGGAGCGCTAATAGCGTCGTAGTGGAAAAAGGAATATATTCAAATATAAACTACACAGAAGCATTCTGTGAAACTTCTTTCTGATCTGAGCATTCAGCTAACAGAGTTAAACCATACTTTTGATTGAGCAGTTTTGAAACACTCTGTCTGTAGAAAATGCAACTGGAAATTCGTAGCGCTAAGTGGGTAATAGTGGAAAAAAGAATATGTTCAAATATAAACTACACAGAAGCATTGTATGAAACTTCTTTCTGTTCTGTGCATTCAACTAACAGAGTTGAACCTTACTTTTGATTGAGCCGTTCTGAAACACTCTTTCTGTAGAAACTGCAATTGGACATTCTGAGCGCTAGGAGGCCTATATTGGGAAAAAGAATGTCTACAAATAAAAACTACACAGAAGAATTGTGTGAAACTTCTTTCTGTTCTGTTTGTTCAACTAAAAGAGTTGAACCTTAGTTTTGATTGAGCTGTTCTGAAACACTCTTTCTGTAGAAAATGCAAGTGGAGATTCGGAGCGCTAAGAGGGTAATAGTGGAAAAAGGAATGTCTCCAAATATAAACTACACAGAATCATTCTGTGAAACTTCTTTCTGATCTGTGCATTCAGCTAACAGAGTTAAACCATACTTTTGATTGAGCAGATCTGAACACTCTTTCTGTAGAAAATGCAACTGGACATTTGGAGCGCTAAGAGAGTAGTAGTGGAAAAAGGAATATATTCAAATATAAACTACACAGAAGCATTCTGTGAAACTTCTTTCTGATCTGAGCATTCAGCTAACAGAGTTAAACCATACTTTTGATTGAGCAGTTTTGAAACACTCTGTCTGTAGAAAATGCAACTGGACATTCGTAGCGCTAAGTGGGTAATAGTGGAAAAAAGAATATGTTCAAATATAAACTACACAGAAGCATTGTATGAAACTTCTTTCTGTTCTGTGCATTCAACTAACAGAGTTGAACCTTACTTTGGATTGAGCCTTTCTGAAACACTCTTTCTGTAGAAACTGCAATTGGACATTCTGAGCGCTAAGAGGCCTCTATTGGGAAAAATAATATCTTCAAATAAAAACTACACAGAAGCATTGTGTGAAACTTATTTCTGATATGTTCATTAAGATAACAGAGTTAAACCATACTTTTGATTGCGCAGTTCTGAACACTCTTTCTGTAGAAAATGCAAGTGGACATTCGGAGCGCTAAGAGGGTAATAGTGGAAAAAGGAATATATTCAAATATAAACTACACAGTAGCATTCTGTGAAAATTCTTTCTGTTCTGTGCATTCAACTAACAGAGTTGAACCTTACTTTTGATTGAGCCGTTCTGAAACACTCTTTCTGTAGAAACTGCAATTGGACATGCTAAGCGCTAAGAGGCCTACATTGGGAAAAAGAATATCTTCAAATAAAAACTACACAGATGCATTCTGTGAAACTTATTTCTGATCTGTAAATTCAGTTAACAGAGATAAAACATATTTTTGATTGAGCAGTTATGAAACACTCTTTTTGTAGAAAATGCAAGTGGAGATTCGGAGCGCTAAGAGGGTACTAGTGGAAAAAGGAATGTCTTCAAATATAAACTACACAGAATCATTCGGTGAAACTTCTTTCTGATCTGTGCATTCAGCTAACAGAGTTAAACCATACTTTTGATTGAGCAGATCTGAACACTCTTTCTGTAGAAAATGCAACTGGACATTTGGAGCGCTAAGATCGTAGTAGTGGAAAAAGGAATATATTCAAATATAAACTACACAGAAGCATTCTGTGAAACTTCTTTCTGATCTGAGCATTCAGCTAACAGAGTTAAACCATACTTTTGATTGAGCAGTTTTGAAACACTCTGTCTGTAGAAAATGCAACTGGACATTCGTAGCGCTAAGTGGGTAATAGTGGAAAAAAGAATATGTTCAAATATAAACTACACAGAAGCATTGTATGAAACTTCTTTCTGTTCTGTGCATTCAACTAACAGAGTTGAACCTTACTTTTGATTGAGCCGTTCTGAAACACTCTTTCTGTAGAAACTGTAATTGGACATTCTGAGCGCTAAGAGGCCTATATTGGGAAAAAGAATGTCTACAAATAAAAACTACACAGAAGAATTGTGTGAAACTTCTTTCTGTTCTGTTTGTTCAACTAAAAGAGTTGAACCTTAGTTTTGATTGAGCCGTTCTGAAACACTCTTTCTGTAGAAAATGCAAGTGGAGATTCGGAGCGCTTAGAGGGTAATAGTGGAAAAAGGAATGTCTCCAAATATAAACTACACAGAATCATTCTGTGAAAATTCTTTCTGATCTGTGCATTCAGCTAACACAATTAAACCATACTTTTGATTGAGCAGACCTGAACACTCTTTCTGTAGAAAATGCAACTGGATATTTGGAGCGCTAAGAGAGTAGTAGTGGAAAAAGGAATATATTCAAATATAAACTACACAGAAGCATTCTGTGAAACTTCTTTCTGATCTGAGCATTCAGCTAACAGAGTTAAACCATACTTTTGATTGAGCAGTTTTGAAACACTCTGTCTGTAGAAAATGCAACGGGACATTCGTAGCGCTAAGTGGGTAATAGTGGAAAAAAGAATATGTTCAAATATAAACTACAAAGAAGCATTGTATGAAACTTCTTTCTGTTCTGTGCATTCAACTAACAGAGTTGAACCTTACTTTTGATTGAGCCTTTCTGAAACACTCTTTCTGTAGAAACTGCAATTGGACATTCTGAGCGCTAAGAGGCCTCTATTGGGAAAAATAATATCTTCAAATAAAAACTACACAGAAGCATTGTGTGAAAGTTATTTCTGATATGTTCATTAAGCTAACAGAGTTAAACCATACTTTTGAGTATGCAGTTCTGAACACTCTTTCTGTAGAAAATTCAAGTGGACATTCGGAGCGCTAAGAGGGTAATAGTGGAAAAAGGAATATATTCAAATATAAACTACACAGTAGCATTCTGTGAAAATTCTTTCTGTTCTGTGCATTCAACTAACAGAGTTGAACCTTACTTTTGATTGAGCCGTTCTGAAACAATCTCTCTGTAGAAACTGCAATTGGACATGCTAAGCGCTAAGAGGCCTACATTGGGAAAAAGAATATCTTCAAATAAAAACTACACAGATGCATGCTGTGAAACTTATTTCTGATATGTAAATTCAGTTAACAGAGATAAAACATATTTTTGATTGAGCAGTTATGAAACACTCTTTTTGTAGAAAATGCATGTGGAGATTCGGAGCGCTAAGAGGGTAATAGTGGAAAAAGGAATGTCTTCAAATATAAACTACACAGAATCATTCGGTGAAACTTCTTTCTGATCTGTGCATTCAGCTAACAGAGTTAAACCATACTTTTGATTGAGCAGATCTGAACACTCTTTCTGTAGAAAATGCAACTGGACATTTGGAGCGCTAAGAGCGTAGTAGTGGAAAAAGGAATATATTCAAATATAAACTACACAGAAGCATTCTGTGAAACTTCTTTCTGATCTGAGCATTCAGCTAACAGAGATAAACCATACTTTTGATTGAGCAGTTTTGAAACACTCTGTCTGTAGAAAATGCAACTGGACATTCGTAGCGCTAAGTGGGTAATAGTGGAAAAAAGAATATGTTCAAATATAAACTACACAGAAGCATTGTATGAAACTTCTTTCTGTTCTGTGCATTCAACTAACAGAGTTGAACCTTACTTTTGATTGAGCCGTTCTGAAACACTCTTTCTGTAGAAACTGCAATTGGACATTCTGAGCGCTAAGAGGCCTATATTGGGAAAAAGAATGTCTACAAATAAAAACTACAAAGAAGAATTGTGTGAAACTTCTTTCTGTTCTGTTTGTTCAACTAAATGAGTTGAACCTTAGTTTTGATTGAGCTGTTCTGAAACACTCTTTCTGTAGAAAATGCAAGTGGAGATTCGGAGCGCTAAGAGGGTAATAGTGGAAAAAGGAATATATTCAAATATAAACTACACAGTAGAATTCTGTGAAAATACTTTCTGTTCTGTGCATTCAACTAACAGAGTTGAACCTTACTTTTGATTGAGCCGTTCTGAAACACTCTTTCTGTAGAAACTGCAATTGGACAGGCTAAGCGCTAAGAGGCCTACATTGGGAAAAAGAATATCTTCAAATAAAAACTACACAGATGCATTCTGTGAAACTTATTTCTGATCTGTAAATTCAGTTAACAGAGATAAAACATATTTTTGATTGAGCAGTTATGAAACACTCTTTTTGTAGAAAATGCAAGTGGAGATTCGGAGCGCTAAGAGGGTAATAGTGGAAAAAGGAATGTCTTCAAATATAAACTACACAGAATCATTCGGTGAAACTTCTTTCTGATCTGTGCATTCAGCTAACAGAGTTAAACCATACTTTTGATTGAGCAGATCTGAACACTCTTTCTGTAGAAAATGCAACTGGACATTTGGAGCGCTAAGAGCGTAGTAGTGGAAAAAGGAATATATTCAAATATAAACTACACAGAAGCATTCTGTGAAACTTCTTTCTGATCTGAGCATTCAGCTAACAGAGTTAAACCATACTTTTGATTGAGCTGTTTTGAAACACTCTGTCTGTAGAAAATGCAACTGGACATTCGTAGCGCTAAGTGGGTAATAGTGGAAAAAAGAATATGTTCAAATATAAACTACACAGAAGCATTGTATGAAACTTCTTTCTGTTCTGTGCATTCAACTAACAGAGTTGAACCTTACTTTTGATTGAGCCGTTCTGAAACACTCTTTCTGTAGAAACTGAAATTGGACATTCTGAGCGCTAAGAGGCCTCTATTGGGAAAAATAATATCTTCAAATAAAAACTACACAGAAGCATTGTGTGAAACTTATTTCTGATATGTTCATTAAGCTAACAGAGTTAAACCATACTATTGTTTGCGCAGTTCTGAACACTCTTTCTGTAGAAAATGCAAGTGGACATTCGGAGCGCTAAGTGGGTAATAGTGGAAAAAGGAATATATTCAAATATAAACTACACAGTAGAATTCTGTGAAAATACTTTCTGTTCTGTGCATTCAACTAACAGAGTTGAACCTTACTTTGGATTGAGCCGTTCTGAAACACTCTTTCTGTAGATACTGCAATTGGACATGCTAAGCGCTAAGAGGCCTACATTGGGAAAAAGAATATCTTCAAATAAAAACTACACAGATGCATTCTGTGAAACTTATTTCTGGTCTGTAAATTCAGTTAACAGAGATAAAACATATTTTTGATTGAGCCGTTCTGAAACACTCTTTCTGTAGAAAATGCAAGTGGAGATTCGGAGCGCTAAGACGGTAATAGTGGAAAAAGGAATGTCTCCAAATATAAACTACACAGAATCATTCTGTGAAACTTCTTTCTGATCTGTGCATTCAGCTAACAGAGTTAAACCATACTTTTGATTGAGCAGATCTGAACACTCTTTCTGTAGAAAATGCAACTGGACATTTGGAGCGCTAAGAGAGTAGTAGTGGAAAAAGGAATATATTCAAATATAAACTACACAGAAGCATTCTGTGAAACTTCTTTCTGATCTGAGCATTCAGCTAACAGAGTTAAACCATACTTTTGATTGAGCAGTTTTGAAACCCTCTGTCTGTAGAAAATGCAACTGGACATTCGTAGCGCTAAGTGGGTAATAGTGGAAAAAAGAATATGTTCAAATATAAACTACACAGAAGCATTGTATGAAACTTCTTTCTGTTCTGTGCATTCAACTAACAGAATTGAACCTTACTTTTGATTGAGCCTTTCTGAAACTCTCTTTCTGTAGAAACCGCAATTGGACATTCTGAGCGCTAAGAGGCCTCAATTGGGAAAAATAATATCTTCAAATAAAAGCTACACAGAAGCATTGTGTGAAACTTATTTCTGATATGTTCATTAAGCTAACAGAGTTAAACCATACTTTTGATTGCGCAGTTCTGAACACTCTTTCTGTAGAAAATGCAAGTGGACATTCGGAGCGCTAAGAGGGTAATAGTGGAAAAAGGAATATATTCAAATATAAACTACACAGTAGCATTCTGTGAAAATTCTTTCTGTTCTGTGCATTCAACTAACAGAGTTGAACCTTACTTTTGATTGAGCCGTTCTGAAACACTCTTTCTGTAGAAACTGCAATTGGACATGCTAAGCGCTAAGAGGCCTACATTGGGAAAAAGAATATCTTCAAATAAAAACTACACAGATGCATTCTGTGAAACTTATTTCTGATCTGTAAATTCAGTTAACAGAGATAAAACATATTTTTGATTGAGCAGTTATGAAACACTCTTTTTGTAGAAAATGCAAGTGGAGATTCGGAGCGCTAAGAGGGTAATAGTGGAAAAAGGAATGTCTTCAAATATAAACTACACAGAATCATTCGGTGAAACTTCTTTCTGATCTGTGCATTCAGCTAACAGAGTTAAACCATACTTTTGATTGAGCAGATCTGAACACTCTTTCTGTAGAAAATGCAACTGGACATTTGGAGCGCTAAGAGCGTAGTAGTGGAAAAAGGAATATATTCAAATATAAACTACACAGAAGCATTCTGTGAAACTTCTTTCTGATCTGAGCATTCAGCTAACTGAGTTAAACCATACATTTGATTGAGCAGTTTTGAAACACTCTGTCTGTAGAAAATGCAACTGGACATTCGTAGCGCTAAGTGGGTAATAGTGGAAAAAAGAATATGTTCAAATATAAACTACACAGAAGGATTGTATGAAACTTCTTTCTGTTCTGTGCATTCAACTAACAGAGTTGAACCTTACTTTTGATTGAGCCTTTCTGAAACACTCTTTCTGTAGAAACTGCAATTGGACATTCTGAGCGCTAAGAGGCCTCTATTGGGAAAAATAATATCTTCAAATAAAAACTACACAGAAGCATTGTGTGAAAATTATTACTGATATGTTCATTAAGCTAACAGAGTTAAAACATACTTTTGATTGCGCAGTTCTGAACACTCTTTCTGTAGAAAATGCAAGTGGACATTCGGAGCGCTAAGAGGGTAATAGTGGAAAAAGGAATATATTCAAATATAAACTACACAGTAGCATGCTGTGAAAATACTTTCTGTTCTGTGCATTCAACTAACAGAGTTGAACCTTACTTTTGATTGAGCCGTTCTGAAACACTCTTTCTGTAGAAACTGCAATTGGACAGGCTAAGCGCTAAGAGGCCTACATTGGGAAAAAGAATATCTTCAAATAAAAACTACACAGATGCATTCTGTGAAACTTATTTCTGATCTGTAAATTCAGTTAACAGAGATAAAACATATTTTTGATTGAGCAGTTATGAAACACTCTTTTTGTAGAAAATGCAAGTGGAGATTCGGAGCGCTAAGAGGGTAATAGTGGAAAAAGGAATGTCTTCAAATATAAACTACACAGAATCATTCGGTGAAACTTCTTTCTGATCTGTGCATTCAGCTAACAGAGTTAAACCATACTTTTGATTGAGCAGATCTGAACACTCTTTCTGTAGAAAATGCAACTGGACATTTGGAGCGCTAAGAGCGTAGTAGTGGAAAAAGGAATATATTCAAATATAAACTACACAGAAGCATTCTGTGAAACTTCTTTCTGATCTGAGCATTCAGCTAACAGAGTTAAACCATACTTTTGATTGAGCTGTTTTGAAACACTCTGTCTGTAGAAAATGCAACTGGACATTCGTAGCGCTAAGTGGGTAATAGTGGAAAAAAGAATATGTTCAAATATAAACTACACAGAAGCATTGTATGAAACTTCTTTCTGTTCTGTGCATTCAACTAACAGAGTTGAACCTTACTTTTGATTGAGCCGTTCTGAAACACTCTTTCTGTAGAAACTGAAATTGGACATTCTGAGCGCTAAGAGGCCTCTATTGGGAAAAATAATATCTTCAAATAAAAACTACACAGAAGCATTGTGTGAAACTTATTTCTGATATGTTCATTAAGCTAACAGAGTTAAACCATACTATTGTTTGCGCAGTTCTGAACACTCTTTCTGTAGAAAATGCAAGTGGACATTCGGAGCGCTAAGTGGGTAATAGTGGAAAAAGGAATATATTCAAATATAAACTACACAGTAGAATTCTGTGAAAATACTTTCTGTTCTGTGCATTCAACTAACAGAGTTGAACCTTACTTTGGATTGAGCCGTTCTGAAACACTCTTTCTGTAGATACTGCAATTGGACATGCTAAGCGCTAAGAGGCCTACATTGGGAAAAAGAATATCTTCAAATAAAAACTACACAGATGCATTCTGTGAAACTTATTTCTGGTCTGTAAATTCAGTTAACAGAGATAAAACATATTTTTGATTGAGCCGTTCTGAAACACTCTTTCTGTAGAAAATGCAAGTGGAGATTCGGAGCGCTAAGACGGTAATAGTGGAAAAAGGAATGTCTCCAAATATAAACTACACAGAATCATTCTGTGAAACTTCTTTCTGATCTGTGCATTCAGCTAACAGAGTTAAACCATACTTTTGATTGAGCAGATCTGAACACTCTTTCTGTAGAAAATGCAACTGGACATTTGGAGCGCTAAGAGAGTAGTAGTGGAAAAAGGAATATATTCAAATATAAACTACACAGAAGCATTCTGTGAAACTTCTTTCTGATCTGAGCATTCAGCTAACAGAGTTAAACCATACTTTTGATTGAGCAGTTTTGAAACCCTCTGTCTGTAGAAAATGCAACTGGACATTCGTAGCGCTAAGTGGGTAATAGTGGAAAAAAGAATATGTTCAAATATAAACTACACAGAAGCATTGTATGAAACTTCTTTCTGTTCTGTGCATTCAACTAACAGAATTGAACCTTACTTTTGATTGAGCCTTTCTGAAACTCTCTTTCTGTAGAAACTGCAATTGGACATTCTGAGCGCTAAGAGGCCTCTATTGGGAAAAATAATATCTTCAAATAAAAACTACACAGAAGCATTGTGTGAAATTTATTTCTGATATGTTCATTAAGCTAACAGAGTTAAACCATACTTTTGATTGCACAGTTCTGAACACTCTTTCTGTAGAAATTGCAAGTGGACATTCGGAGCGCTAAGAGGGTAATAGTGGAAAAAGGAATATATACAAATATAAACTACACAGTAGCATTCTGTGAAAATTCTTTCTGTTGTGTGCATTCAACTAAGAAAATTGAACCTTACTTTTGATTGAGCCGTTCTGAAACACTCTTTCTGTAGAAACTGCAATTGGACATGCTAAGCGCTAAGAGGCCTACATTGGGAAAAAGAATATCTTCAAATAAAAACTACACAGATGCATTCTGTGAAACTTATTTCTGATCTGTAAATTCAGTTAACAGAGATAAAACATATTTTTGATTGAGCAGTTATGAAACAATCTTTTTGTAGAAAATGCAAGTGGAGATTCGGAGCGCTAAGAGGGTAATAGTGGAAAAAGGGATGTCTTCAAATATAAACTACACAGAATAATTTGGTGAAACTTCTTTCAGATCTGTGCATTCAGCTAACAGAGTTAAACCATACTTTTGATTGAGCAGATCTGAACACTCTTTCTGTAGAAAATGCTACTGGACATTTGGAGCGCTAAGAGCGTAGTAGTGGAAAAAGGAATATATTCAAATATAAACTACACAGAAGCATTCTGTGAAACTTCTTTCTGATATGAGCATTCAGCTAACAGAGTTATACCATACTTTTGATTGAGCAGTTTTGAAACACTCTGTCTGTAGAAAATGCAACTGGACATTCGTAGCACTAAGTGGGTAATAGTGGAAAAAAGAATATGTTCAAATATAAACTACACAGAAACATTGTATGAAACTGCTTTCTGTTCTGTGCATTCAACTAACAAAGTTGAACCTTACTTTTGATTGAGCCGTTCTGAAACACTCTTTCTGTAGAAACTGCAATTGGACATTCTGAGCGCTAGGAGGCCTATATTGGGAAAAAGAATGTCTACAAATAAAAACTACACAGAAGAATTGTGTGAAACTTCTTTCTGTTCTGTTTGTTCAACTAAACTAGTTGAACCTTAGTTTTGATTGAGCCGTTCTGAAACACTCTTTGTGTAGAAAATGCAAGTGGAGATTCGGAGCAATAAGAGGGTAATAGTGGAAAAAGGAATGTCTCCAAATATAAACTACACAGAATCATTCTGTGAAACTTCTTTCTGATCTGTGCATTTAGCTAACAGAGTTAAACCATACTTTTGATTGAGCAGATCTGAACAATCTTTCTGTAGAAAATGCAACTGGACATTTGGAGCGCTAAGAGAGTAGTAGTGGAAAAAGGAATATATTCAAATATAAACTACACAGAAGCATTCTGTGAAACTTCTTTCTGATCTGAGCATTCAGCTAACAGAGTTAAACCATACTTTTGATTGAGCAGTTTTGAAACACTCTGTCTGTAGAAAATGGAACTGGACATTCGTAGCGTTAAGTGGGTAATAGTGGAAAAAAGAATATGTTCAAATATAAACTACACAGAAGCATTGTATGAAACTTCTTTCTGTTCTGTGCATTCAACTAACAGAGTTGAACCTTACTTTTGATTGAGCCCTTCTGAAACACTCGTTCTGTAGAAACTGCAATTGGACATTCTGAGCTCTAAGAGGCCTCTATTGGGAAAAAAAATATCTTCAAATAAAAACTACACAGAAGCATTGTGTGAAACTTATTTCTGATATGTTCATTAAGCTAACAGAGTTAAACCATACTTTTGATTGCGCAGTTCTGAACACTCTTTCTGTAGAAAATGCAAGTGGACATTCGGAGCGCTAAGAGGGTAATAGTGGAAAAAGGAATATATTCAAATATAAACTACACAGTAGCATTCTGTGAAAATTCTTTCTGTTCTGTGCATTCAACTAAGAGAGTTGAACCTTAATTTGATTGAGCCGTTCTGAAACACTCTTTCTGTAGAAAGTGCAATTGGACATGCTAAGCGCTAAGAGGCCTACATTGGGAAAAAGAATATCTTCAAATAAAAACTACACAGATGCATTCTGTGAAACTTATTTCTGATCTGTAAATTCAGTTAACAGAGATAAAACATATTTTTGATTGAGCAGTTATGAAACACTCTTTTTGTAGAAAATGCAAGTGGAGATTCGGAGCGCTAAGAGGGTACTAGTGGAAAAAGTAATGTCTTCAAATATAAACTACACAGAATCATTCAGTGAAACTTCTTTCTGATCTGTGCATTCAGCTAACAGAGTTAAACCATACTTTTGATTGAGCAGATCTGAACAGTCTTTCTGTAGAAAATGCAACTGGACATTCGTAGCACTAAGTGGGTAATAGTGGAAAAAAGAATATGTTGAAATATAAACTACACAGAAGCATTGTATGAAACTTCTTTCTGTTCTGTGCATTCAACTAACAGAGTTGAACCTTACTTTTGATTTAGCCGTTCTGAAACACTCTTTCTGTAGAAACTGCAATTGGACATTCTGAGCGCTAGGGGGCCTATATTGGGAAAAAGAATGTCTACAAATAAAAACTACACAGAAGAATTGTGTGAAACTTCTTTCTGTTCTGTTTGTTCAACTAAACTAGTTGAACCTTAGTTTTGGTTGAGCCGTTCTGAAACACTCTTTCTGTAGAAAATGCAAGTGGAAATTCGGAGCAATAAGAGGGTAATAGTGGAAAAAGGAATGTCTCCAAATATAAACTACACAGAATCATTCTGTGAAACTTCTTTCTGATCTGTGCATTCAGCTAACAGAGTTAAACCATACTTTTGATTGAGCAGATCTGAACACTCTTTCTGTAGAAAATGCAACTGGACATTTGGAGCGCTAAGAGAGTAGTAGTGGAAAAAGGAATATATTCATATATAAACTACACAGAAGCATTCTGTGAAACTTCTTTCTGATCTGAGCATTCAGCTAACAGAGTTAAACCATACTTTTGATTGAGCAGTTTTGAAACACTCTGTCTGTAGAAAATGCAACTGGACATTCGTAGCGCTAAGTGGGTAATAGTGGAAAAAAGAATATGTTCAAATATAAACTACACAGAAGCATTGTATGAAACTTCTTTCTGTTCTGTGCATTCAACTAACAGAGTTGAACCTTACTTTTGATTGAGCCGTTCTGAAACACTCTTTCTGTAGAAACTGCAATTGGACATTCTGAGCGCTAAGAGGCCTATATTGGGAAAAAGAATGCCTACAAATAAAAACTACACAGAAGAATTGTGTGAAACTTCTTTCTGTTCTGTTTGTTCAACTAAAAGAGTTGAACCTTAGTTTTGATTGAGCCGTTCTGAAACACTCTTTCTGTAGAAAATGCAAGTGGAGATTCGGAGCGCTAAGAGGGTAATAGTAGAAAAAGGAATGTCTCCAAATATAAACTACACAGAATCATTCTGTGAAACTTCTTTCTGATCTGTGCATTCAGCTAACAGAGTTAAACCATACTTTTGATTGAGCAGATCTGAACACTCTTTCTTTAGAAAATGCAACTGGACATTTGGAGCGCTAAGAGAGTAGTAGTGGAAAAAGGAATATATTCAAATATAAACTACACAGAAGCATTCTGTGAAACTTCTTTCTGATCTGAGCATTCAGCTAACAGAGTTAAACCATACTTTTGATTGAGCAGTTTTGAAACACTCTGTCTGTAGAAAATGCAACTGGACATTCGTAGCGCTAAGTGGGTAATAGTGGAAAAAAGAATATGTTCAAATATAAACTACACAGAAGCATTGTATGAAACTTCTTTCTGTTCTGTGCATTCAACTAACAGAGTTGAACCTTACTTTTGATTGAGCCTTTCTGAAACACTCTTTCTGTAGAAACTGCAATTGGACATTCTGAGCGCTAAGAGGCCTCTATTGGGAAAAATAATATCTTCAAATAAAAACTACACAGAAGCATTTTGTGAAACTTATTTCTGATATGTTCATTAAGCTAACAGAGTTAAACCATACTTTTGATTGCGCAGTTCTGAACACTCTTTCTGTAGAAAATGCAAGTGGACATTCGGAGCGCTAAGAGGGTAATAGTGGAAAAAGGAATATATTCAAATATAAACTACACAGTAGCATTCTGTGAAAATTCTTTCTGTTCTGTGCATTCAACTAACAGAGTTGAACCTTACTTTTGATTGAGCCGTTCTGAAACACTCTTTCTGTAGAAACTGCAATTGGACATGCTAAGCGCTAAGAGGCCTACATTGGGAAAAAGAATATCTTCAAATAAAAACTACACAGATGCATTCTGTGAAACTTATTTCTGATCTGTAAATTCAGTTAACAGAGATAAAACATATTTTTGATTGAGCAGTTATGAAACACTCTTTTTGTAGAAAATGCAAGTGGAGATTCGGAGCGCTAAGAGGGTAATAGTGGAAAAAGGAATGTCTTCAAATATAAACTACACAGAATCATTCGGTGAAACTTCTTTCTGATCTGTGCATTCAGCTAACAGAGTTAAACCATACTTTTCATTGAGCAGATCTGAACACTCTTTCTGTAGAAAATGCAACTGGACATTTGGAGCGCTAAGAGCGTAGTAGTGGAAAAAGGAATATATTCAAATATAAATTACACAGAAGCATTCTGTGAAACTTCTTTCTGATCTGAGCATTCAGCTAACAGAGTTAAACCATACTTTTGATTGAGCAGTTTTGAAACACTCTGTCTGTAGAAAATGCAACTGGACATTCGTAGCGCTAAGTGGGTAATAGTGGAAAAAAGAATATGTTCAAATATAAACTACACAGAAGCATTGTATGAAACTTCTTTCTGTTCTGTGCATTCAACTAACAGAGTTGAACCTTACTTTTGATTGAGCCTTTCTGAAACACTCTTTCTGTAGAAACCGCAATTGGACATTCTGAGCGCTAAGAGGCCTCAATTGGGAAAAATAATATCTTCAAATAAAAGCTACACAGAAGCATTGTGTGAAACTTATTTCTGATATGTTCATTAAGCTAACAGAGTTAAACCATACTTTTGATTGCGCAGTTCTGAACACTCTTTCTGTAGAAAATGCAAGTGGACATTCGGAGCGCTAAGAGGGTAATAGTGGAAAAAGGAATATATTCAAATATAAACTACACAGTAGCATTCTGTGAAAATTCTTTCTGTTCTGTGCATTCAACTAACAGAGTTGAACCTTACTTTTGATTGAGCCGTTCTGAAACACTCTTTCTGTAGAAACTGCAATTGGACATGCTAAGCGCTAAGAGGCCTACATTGGGAAAAAGAATATCTTCAAATAAAAACTACACAGATGCATTCTGTGAAACTTATTTCTGATCTGTAAATTCAGTTAACAGAGATAAAACATATTTTTGATTGAGCAGTTATGAAACACTCTTTTTGTAGAAAATGCAAGTGGAGATTCGGAGCGCTAAGAGGGTAATAGTGGAAAAAGGAATGTCTTCAAATATAAACTACACAGAATCATTCGGTGAAACTTCTTTCTGATCTGTGCATTCAGCTAACAGAGTTAAACCATACTTTTGATTGAGCAGATCTGAACACTCTTTCTGTAGAAAATGCAACTGGACATTTGGAGCGCTAAGAGCGTAGTAGTGGAAAAAGGAATATATTCAAATATAAACTACACAGAAGCATTCTGTGAAACTTCTTTCTGATCTGAGCATTCAGCTAACTGAGTTAAACCATACATTTGATTGAGCAGTTTTGAAACACTCTGTCTGTAGAAAATGCAACTGGACATTCGTAGCGCTAAGTGGGTAATAGTGGAAAAAAGAATATGTTCAAATATAAACTACATAGAAGGATTGTATGAAACTTCTTTCTGTTCTGTGCATTCAACTAACAGAGTTGAACCTTACTTTTGATTGAGCCTTTCTGAAACACTCTTTCTGTAGAAACTGCAATTGGACATTCTGAGCGCTAAGAGGCCTCTATTGGGAAAAATAATATCTTCAAATAAAAACTACACAGAAGCATTGTGTGAAAATTATTACTGATATGTTCATTAAGCTAACAGAGTTAAAACATACTTTTGATTGCGCAGTTCTGAACACTCTTTCTGTAGAAAATGCAAGTGGACATTCGGAGCGCTAAGAGGGTAATAGTGGAAAAAGGAATATATTCAAATATAAACTACACAGTAGCATGCTGTGAAAATACTTTCTGTTCTGTGCATTCAACTAACAGAGTTGAACCTTACTTTTGATTGAGCCGTTCTGAAACACTCTTTCTGTAGAAACTGCAATTGGACAGGCTAAGCGCTAAGAGGCCTACATTGGGAAAAAGAATATCTTCAAATAAAAACTACACAGATGCATTCTGTGAAACTTATTTCTGATCTGTAAATTCAGTTAACAGAGATAAAACATATTTTTGATTGAGCAGTTATGAAACACTCTTTTTGTAGAAAATGCAAGTGGAGATTCGGAGCGCTAAGAGGGTAATAGTGGAAAAAGGAATGTCTTCAAATATAAACTACACAGAATCATTCGGTGAAACTTCTTTCTGATCTGTGCATTCAGCTAACAGAGTTAAACCATACTTTTGATTGAGCAGATCTGAACACTCTTTCTGTAGAAAATGCAACTGGACATTTGGAGCGCTAAGAGCGTAGTAGTGGAAAAAGGAATATATTCAAATATAAACTACACAGAAGCATTCTGTGAAACTTCTTTCTGATCTGAGCATTCAGCTAACAGAGTTAAACCATACTTTTGATTGAGCTGTTTTGAAACACTCTGTCTGTAGAAAATGCAACTGGACATTCGTAGCGCTAAGTGGGTAATAGTGGAAAAAAGAATATGTTCAAATATAAACTACACAGAAGCATTGTATGAAACTTCTTTCTGTTCTGTGCATTCAACTAACAGAGTTGAACCTTACTTTTGATTGAGCCGTTCTGAAACACTCTTTCTGTAGAAACTGAAATTGGACATTCTGAGCGCTAAGAGGCCTCTATTGGGAAAAATAATATCTTCAAATAAAAACTACACAGAAGCATTGTGTGAAACTTATTTCTGATATGTTCATTAAGCTAACAGAGTTAAACCATACTATTGTTTGCGCAGTTCTGAACACTCTTTCTGTAGAAAATGCAAGTGGACATTCGGAGCGCTAAGTGGGTAATAGTGGAAAAAGGAATATATTCAAATATAAACTACACAGTAGAATTCTGTGAAAATACTTTCTGTTCTGTGCATTCAACTAACAGAGTTGAACCTTACTTTTGATTGAGCCGTTCTGAAACACTCTTTCTGTAGATACTGCAATTGGACATGCTAAGCGCTAAGAGGCCTACATTGGGAAAAAGAATATCTTCAAATAAAAACTACACAGATGCATTCTGTGAAACTTATTTCTGGTCTGTAAATTCAGTTAACAGAGATAAAACATATTTTTGATTGAGCCGTTCTGAAACACTCTTTCTGTAGAAAATGCAAGTGGAGATTCGGAGCGCTAAGACGGTAATAGTGGAAAAAGGAATGTCTCCAAATATAAACTACACAGAATCATTCTGTGAAACTTCCTTCTGATCTGTGCATTCAGCTAACAGAGTTAAACCATACTTTTGATAGAGCAGATCTGAACACTCTTTCTGTAGAAAATGCAACTGGACATTTGGAGCGCTAAGAGAGTAGTAGTGGAAAAAGGAATATATTCAAATATAAACTACACAGAAGCATTCTGTGAAACTTCTTTCTGATCTGAGCATTCAGCTAACAGAGTTAAACCATACTTTTGATTGAGCAGTTTTGAAACCCTCTGTCTGTAGAAAATGCAACTGGACATTCGTAGCGCTAAGTGGGTAATAGTGGAAAAAAGAATATGTTCAAATATAAACTACACAGAAGCATTGTATGAAACTTCTTTCTGTTCTGTGCATTCAACTAACAGAATTGAACCTTACTTTTGATTGAGCCTTTCTGAAACTCTCTTTCTGTAGAAACTGCAATTGGACATTCTGAGCGCTAAGAGGCCTCTATTGGGAAAAATAATATCTTCAAATAAAAACTACACAGAAGCATTGTGTGAAATTTATTTCTGATATGTTCATTAAGCTAACAGAGTTAAACCATACTTTTGATTGCACAGTTCTGAACACTCTTTCTGTAGAAATTGCAAGTGGACATTCGGAGCGCTAAGAGGGTAATAGTGGAAAAAGGAACATATACAAATATAAACTACACAGTAGCATTCTGTGAAAATTCTTTCTGTTGTGTGCATTCAACTAAGAAAATTGAACCTTACTTTTGATTGAGCCGTTCTGAAACACTCTTTCTGTAGAAACTGCAATTGGACATGCTAAGCGCTAAGAGGCCTACATTGGGAAAAAGAATATCTTCAAATAAAAACTACACAGATGCATTCTGTGAAACTTATTTCTGATCTGTAAATTCAGTTAACAGAGATAAAACATATTTTTGATTGAGCAGTTATGAAACAATCTTTTTGTAGAAAATGCAAGTGGAGATTCGGAGCGCTAAGAGGGTAATAGTGGAAAAAGGGATGTCTTCAAATATAAACTACACAGAATAATTTGGTGAAACTTCTTTCAGATCTGTGCATTCAGCTAACAGAGTTAAACGATACTTTTGATTGAGCAGATCTGAACACTCTTTCTGTAGAAAATGCTACTGGACATTTGGAGCGCTAAGAGCGTAGTAGTGGAAAAAGGAATATATTCAAATATAAACTACACAGAAGCATTCTGTGAAACTTCTTTCTGATATGAGCATTCAGCTAACAGAGTTATACCATACTGTTGATTGAGCAGTTTTGAAACACTCTGTCTGTAGAAAATGCAACTGGACATTCGTAGCACTAAGTGGGTAATAGTGGAAAAAAGAATATGTTCAAATATAAACTACACAGAAACATTGTATGAAACTGCTTTCTGTTCTGTGCATTCAACTAACAAAGTTGAACCTTACTTTTGATTGAGCCGTTCTGAAACACTCTTTCTGTAGAAACTGCAATTGGACATTCTGAGCGCTAGGAGGCCTATATTGGGAAAAAGAATGTCTACAAATAAAAACTACACAGAAGAATTGTGTGAAACTTCTTTCTGTTCTGTTTGTTCAACTAAACTAGTTGAACCTTAGTTTTGATTGAGCCGTTCTGAAACACTCTTTCTGTAGAAAATGCAAGTGGAGATTCGGAGCAATAAGAGGGTAATAGTGGAAAAAGGAATGTCTCCAAATATAAACTACACAGAATCATTCTGTGAAACTTCTTTCTGATCTGTGCATTTAGCTAACAGAGTTAAACCATACTTTTGATTGAGCAGATCTGAACAATCTTTCTGTAGAAAATGCAACTGGACATTTGGAGCGCTAAGAGAGTAGTAGTGGAAAAAGGAATATATTCAAATATAAACTACACAGAAGCATTCTGTGAAACTTCTTTCTGATCTGAGCATTCAGCTAACAGAGTTAAACCATACTTTTGATTGAGCAGTTTTGAAACACTCTGTCTGTAGAAAATGGAACTGGACATTCGTAGCGTTAAGTGGGTAATAGTGGAAAAAAGAATATGTTCAAATATAAACTACACAGAAGCATTGTATGAAACTTCTTTCTGTTCTGTGCATTCAACTAACAGAGTTGAACCTTACTTTTGATTGAGCCCTTCTGAAACACTCGTTCTGTAGAAACTGCAATTGTACATTCTGAGCTCTAAGAGGCCTCTATTGGGAAAAAAAATATCTTCAAATAAAAACTACACAGAAGCATTGTGTGAAACTTATTTCTGATATGTTCATTAAGCTAACAGAGTTAAACCATACTTTTGATTGCGCAGTTCTGAACACTCTTTCTGTAGAAAATGCAAGTGGACATTCGGAGCGCTAAGAGGGTAATAGTGGAAAAAGGAATATATTCAAATATAAACTACACAGTAGCATTCTGTGAAAATTCTTTCTGTTCTGTGCATTCAACTAAGAGAGTTGAACCTTAATTTGATTGAGCCGTTCTGAAACACTCTTTCTGTAGAAAGTGCAATTGGACATGCTAAGCGCTAAGAGGCCTACATTGGGAAAAAGAATATCTTCAAATAAAAACTACACAGATGCATTCTGTGAAACTTATTTCTGATCTGTAAATTCAGTTAACAGAGATAAAACATATTTTTGATTGAGCAGTTATGAAACACTCTTTTTGTAGAAAATGCAAGTGGAGATTCGGAGCGCTAAGAGGGTAATAGTGGAAAAAGTAATGTCTTCAAATATAAACTACACAGAATCATTCAGTGAAACTTCTTTCTGATCTGTGCATTCACCTAACAGAGTTAAACCATACTTTTGATTGAGCAGATCTGAACAGTCTTTCTGTAGAAAATGCAACTGGACATTCGTAGCACTAAGTGGGTAATAGTGGAAAAAAGAATATGTTGAAATATAAACTACACAGAAGCATTGTATGAAACTTCTTTCTGTTCTGTGCATTCAACTAACAGAGTTGAACCTTACTTTTGATTGAGCCGTTCTGAAACACTCTTTCTGTAGAAACTGCAATTGGACATTCTGAGCGCTAGGGGGCCTATATTGGGAAAAAGAATGTCTACAAATAAAAACTACACAGAAGAATTGTGTGAAACTTCTTTCTGTTCTGTTTGTTCAACTAAACTAGTTGAACCTTAGTTTTGATTGAGCCGTTCTGAAAAACTCTTTCTGTAGAAAATGCAAGTGGAGATTCGGAGCAATAAGAGGGTAATAGTGGAAAAAGGAATGTCTCCAAATATAAACTACACAGAATCATTCTGTGAAACTTCTTTCTGATCTGTGCATTCAGCTAACAGAGTTAAACCATACTTTTGATTGAGCAGATCTGAACACTCTTTCTGTAGAAAATGCAACTGGACATTTGGAGCGCTAAGAGAGTAGTAGTGGAAAAAGGAATATATTCATATATAAACTACACAGAAGCATTCTGTGAAACTTCTTTCTGATCTGAGCATTCAGCTAACAGAGTTAAACCATACTTTTGATTGAGCAGTTTTGAAACACTCTGTCTGTAGAAAATGCAACTGGACATTCGTAGCGCTAAGTGGGTAATAGTGGAAAAAAGAATATGTTCAAATATAAACTACACAGAAGCATTGTATGAAACTTCTTTCTGTTCTGTGCATTCAACTAACAGAGTTGAACCTTACTTTTGATTGAGCCGTTCTGAAACACTCTTTCTGTAGAAACTGCAATTGGACATTCTGAGCGCTAAGAGGCCTATATTGGGAAAAAGAATGTCTACAAATAAAAACTACACAGAAGAATTGTGTGAAACTTCTTTCTGTTCTGTTTGTTCAACTAAAAGAGTTGAACCTTAGTTTTGATTGAGCCGTTCTGAAACACTCTTTCTGTAGAAAATGCAAGTGGAGATTCGGAGCGCTAAGAGGGTAATAGTGGAAAAAGGAATGTCTCCAAATATAAACTACACAGAATCATTCTGTGAAACTTCTTTCTGATCTGTGCATTCAGCTAACAGAGTTAAACCATACTTTTGATTGAGCAGATCTGAACACTCTTTCTTTAGAAAATGCAACTGGACATTTGGAGCGCTAAGAGAGTAGTAGTGGAAAAAGGAATATATTCAAATATAAACTACACAGAAGCATTCTGTGAAACTTCTTTCTGATCTGAGCATTCAGCTAACAGAGTTAAACCATACTTTTGATTGAGCAGTTTTGAAACACTCTGTCTGTAGAAAATGCAACTGGACATTCGTAGCGCTAAGTGGGTAATAGTGGAAAAAAGAATATGTTCAAATATAAACTACACAGAAGCATTGTATGAAACTTCTTTCTGTTCTGTGCATTCAACTAACAGAGTTGAACCTTACTTTTGATTGAGCCTTTCTGAAACACTCTTTCTGTAGAAACTGCAATTGGACATTCTGAGCGCTAAGAGGCCTCTATTGGGAAAAATAATATCTTCAAATAAAAACTACACAGAAGCATTTTGTGAAACTTATTTCTGATATGTTCATTAAGCTAACAGAGTTAAACCATACTTTTGATTGCGCAGTTCTGAACACTCTTTCTGTAGAAAATGCAAGTGGACATTCGGAGCGCTAAGAGGGTAATAGTGGAAAAAGGAATATATTCAAATATAAACTACACAGTAGCATTCTGTGAAAATTCTTTCTGTTCTGTGCATTCAACTAACAGAGTTGAACCTTAGTTTTGATTGAGCCGTTCTGAAACACTCTTTCTGTAGAAAATGCAAGTGGAGATTCGGAGCGCTAAGAGGGTAATAGTGGAAAAAGGAATGTCTCCAAATATAAACTACACAGAATCATTCTGTGAAACTTCTTTCTGATCTGTGCATTCAGCTAACAGAGTTAAACCATACTTTTGATTGAGCAGATCTGAACACTCTTTCTTTAGAAAATGCAACTGGACATTTGGAGCGCTAAGAGAGTAGTAGTGGAAAAAGGAATATATTCAAATATAAACTACACAGAAGCATTCTGTGAAACTTCTTTCTGATCTGAGCATTCAGCTAACAGAGTTAAACCTTACTTTTGATTGAGCAGTTTTGAAACACTCTGTCTGTAGAAAATGCAACTGGACATTCGTAGCGCTAAGTGGGTAATAGTGGAAAAAAGAATATGTTCAAATATAAACTACACAGAAGCATTGTATGAAACTTCTTTCTGTTCTGTGCATTCAACTAACAGAGTTGAACCTTACTTTTGATTGAGCCTTTCTGAAACACTCTTTCTGTAGAAACTGCAATTGGACATTCTGAGCGCTAAGAGGCCTCTATTGGGAAAAATAATATCTTCAAATAAAAACTACACAGAAGCATTTTGTGAAACTTATTTCTGATATGTTCATTAAGCTAACAGAGTTAAACCATACTTTTGATTGCGCAGTTCTGAACACTCTTTCTGTAGAAAATGCAAGTGGACATTCGGAGCGCTAAGAGGGTAATAGTGGAAAAAGGAATATATTCAAATATAAACTACACAGTAGCATTCTGTGAAAATTCTTTCTGTTCTGTGCATTCAACTAACAGAGTTGAACCTTACTTTTGATTGAGCCGTTCTGAAACACTCTTTCTGTAGAAACTGCAATTGGACATGCTAAGAGCTAAGAGGCCTACATTGGGAAAAAGAATATCTTCAAATAAAAACTACACAGATGCATTCTGTGAAACTTACTTCTGATCTGTAAATTCAGTTAACAGAGATAAAACAAATTTTTGATTGAGCAGTTATGAAACACTCTTTTTGTAGAAAATGCAAGTGGAGATTCGGAGCGCTAAGAGGGTAATAGTGGAAAAAGGAATGTCTTCAAATATAAACTACACAGAATCATTCGGTGAAACTTCTTTCTGATCTGTGCATTCAGCTAACAGAGTTAAACCATACTTTTGATTGAGCAGATCTGAACACTCTTTCTGTAGAAAATGCAACTGGACATTTGGAGCGCTAAGAGCGTAGTAGTGGAAAAAGGAATATATTCAAATATAAACTACACAGAAGCATTCTGTGAAACTTCTTTCTGATCTGAGCATTCAGCTAACAGAGTTAAACCATAGTTTTGATTGAGCAGTTTTGAAACACTCTGTCTGTAGAAAATGCAACTGGACATTCGTAGCGCTAAGTGGGTAATAGTGGAAAAAAGAATATGTTCAAATATAAACTACACAGAAGCATTGTATGAAACTTCTTTCTGTTCTGTGCATTCAACTAACAGAGTTGAACCTTACTTTTGATTGAGCCGTTCTGAAACACTCTTTCTGTAGAAACTGCAATTGGACATTCTGAGCGCTAGGAGGCCTATATTGGGAAAAAGAATGTCTACAAATAAAAACTATACAGAAGAATTGTGTGAAACTTCTTTCTGTTCTGTTTGTTCAACTAAAAGAGTTGAACCTTAGTTTTGATTGAGCCGTTCTGAAACACTCTTTCTGTAGAAAATGCAAGTGGAGATTCGGAGCGCTAAGAGGGTAATAGTGGAAAAAGGAATGTCTGCAAATATAAACTACACAGAATCATTCTGTGAAACTTCTTTCTGATCTGTGCATTCAGCTAACAGAGTTAAACCATACTTTTGATTGAGCAGATCTGAACACTCTTTCTTTAGAAAATGCAACTGGATATTTGGAGCGCTAAGAGAGTAGTAGTGGAAAAAGTAATATATTCAAATATAAACTACACAGAAGCATTCTGTGAAACTTCTTTCTGATCTGAGCATTCAGCTAACAGAGTTAAACCATACTTTTGATTGAGCAGTTTTGAAACACTCTGTCTGTAGAAAATGCAACTGGACATTCGTAGCGCTAAGTGGGTAATAGTGGAAAAAAGAATATGTTCAAATATAAACTACACAGAAGCATTGTATGAAACTTCTTTCTGTTCTGTGCATTCAACTAACAGAGTTGAACCTTACTTTTGATTGAGCCTTTCTGAAACACTCTTTCTGTAGAAACTGCAATTGGACATTCTGAGCGCTAAGAGGCCTCTATTGGGAAAAATAATATCTTCAAATAAAAACTACACAGAAGCATTGTTTGAAACTTATTTCTGATATGTTCATTAAGCTAACAGAGTTAAACCATACTTTTGATTGCTCAGTTCTGAACACTCTTTCTGTAGAAAATGCAAGTGGACATTCGGAGCGCTAAGAGGGTAATAGTGGAAAAAGGAATATATTCAAATATAAACTACACAGTAGCATTCTGTGAAAATTCTTTCTGTTCTGTGCATTCAACTAACAGAGTTGCACCTTACTTTTGATTGAGCCGTTCTGAAACACTCTTTCTGTAGAAACTGCAATTGGACATGCTAAGCGCTAAGAGGCCTACATTGGGAAAAAGAATATCTTCAAATAAAAACTACACAGATGCATTCTGTGAAACTTATTTCTGATCTGTAAATTCAGTTAACAGAGATAAAACATATTTTTGATTGAGCCGTTCTGAAACACTCTTTCTGTAGAAAATGCAAGTGGAGATTCGGAGCGCTAAGACGGTAATAGTGGAAAAAGGAATGTCTCCAAATATAAACTACACAGAATCATTCTGTGAAACTTCTTTCTGATCTGTGCATTCAGCTAACAGAGTTAAACCATACTTTTGATTGAGCAGATCTGAACACTCTTTCTGTAGAAAATGCAACTGGACATTTGGAGCGCTAAGAGAGTAGTAGTGGAAAAAGGAATATATTCAAATATAAACTACACAGAAGCATTCTGTGAAACTTCTTTCTGATCTGAGCATTCAGCTAACAGAGTTAAACCATACTTTTGATTGAGCAGTTTTGAAACACTCTGTCTGTAGAAAATGCAACTGGACATTCGTAGCGCTAAGTGGGTAATAGTGGAAAAAAGAATATGTTCAAATATAAACTACACAGAAGCATTGTATGAAACTTCTTTCTGTTCTGTGCATTCAACTAACAGAGTTGAACCTTACATTTGATTGAGCCTTTCTAAAACACTCTTTCTGTAGAAACTGCAATTGGACATCCTGAGCGCTAAGAGGCCTCTATTGGGAAAAATAATATCTTCAAATAAAAACTACACAGAAGCATGGTGTGAAACTTATTTCTGATATGTTCATTAAGCTAACAGAGTTAAACCATACTTTTGATTGCGCAGTTCTGAACACTCTTTCTGTAGAAAATGCAAGTGGACATTCGGAGCGCTAAGAGGGTAATAGTGGAAAAAGGAATATATTCAAATATAAACTACACAGTAGCATTCTGTGAAAATTCTTTCTGTTCTGTGCATTCAACTAACAGAGTTGAACCTTACTTTTGATTGAGCCGTTCTGAAACACTCTTTCTGTAGAAACTGCAATTGGACATGCTAAGCGCTAAGAGGCCTACATTGGGAAAAAGAATATCTTCAAATAAAAACTACACAGATGCATTCTGTGAAACTTATTTCTGATCTGTAAATTCAGTTAACAGAGATAAAACATATTTTTGATTGAGCAGTTATGAAACACTCTTTTTGTAGAAAATGCCAGTGGAGATTCGGAGCGCTAAGAGGGTAATAATGGAAAAAGGAATGTCTCCAAATATAAACTACACAGAATCATTCGGTGAAACTTCTTTCTGATCTGTGCATTCAGCTAACAGAGTTAAACCATACATTTGATTGAGCAGATCTGAACACTCTTTCTGTAGAAAATGCAACTGGACATTTGGAGCGCTAAGAGCGTAGTAGTGGAAAAAGGAATATATTCAAATATAAACTACACAGAAGCATTCTGTGAAACTTCTTTCTGATCTGAGCATTCAGCTAACAGAGTTAAACCATACTTTTGATTGAGCAGTTTTGAAACACTCTGTCTGTAGAAAATGCAACTGGACATTCGTAGCGCTAAGTGGGTAATAGTGGGAAAAAGAATATGTTCAAATATAAACTACACAGAAGCATTGTATGAAACTTCTTTCTGTTCTGTGCATTCAACTAACAGAGTTGAACCTTACTTTTGATTGAGCCTTTCTGAAACACTCTTTCTGTAGAAACTGCAATTGGACATTCTGAGCGCTAAGAGGCCTCTATTGGGAAAAATAATATCTTCAAATAAAAACTACACAGAAGCATTGTGTGAAACTTATTTCTGATATGTTCATTAAGCTAACAGAGTTAAACCATTCTTTTGATTGCGCAGTTCTGAACACTCTTTCTGTAGAAAATGCAAGTGGACATTCGGAGCGCTAAGAGGGTAATAGTGGAAAAAGGAATATATTCAAATATAAACTACACAGTAGCATTCTGTGAAAATTCTTTCTGTTCTGTGCATTCAACTAACAGAGTTGAACCTTACTTTTGATTGAGCCGTTCTGAAACCCTCTTTCTGTAGAAACTGCAATTGGACATTCTGAGCGCTAAGAGGCCTATATTAGGAAAAAGAATATCTACACATAAAAACTACACAGAAGCATTCTGTGAAACTTTTTCTGTTCTGTGCATTCAACTAAAAGTGTTGAACCTTAGTTTTGATTGAGCTGTTCTGAAACACTCTTTCTGTAGAAAATGCAAGTGGACATTCGGAGCGCTAAGATTGTAATAGTGGAAAAAGGAATATCTCCAAATAAAAACTACACAGAAGCATTCTGTGAAACTTTTTCTGTTCTGTGCATTCAACTAAAAGTGTTGAACCTTAGTTTTGATTGAGCTGTTCTGAAACACTCTTTCTGTAGAAAATGCAAGTGGACATTCGGAGCGCTAAGATTGTAATAGTGGAAAAAGGAATATCTCCAAATAAAAACTACACAGAAGCATTCTCTGAAACTCCTTTCTGTTCTCTGCATTCAACTAACAGAGCTGAACCTTACTTTTGAAGGAGCAGTTCTGAAACACTCTTTGTGTAGGAACTGCCAGTGGACATTCGGTGCGCTAAGACGGTAATAGTCGAAAAAGGAATATCTTCAACTAAATACTACACAGAAGCATTCTGTGAAACTTCTTTCTGTTCTGTGCATTCAACTAAAAGAGTTGAACCTTAGTTTTGATTGAGCCGTTCTGAAACACTCTTTCTGTAGAAAATGAAAGTGGAGATTCGGAGCACTAAGAGGGTAATAGTGGAAAAAGCAATATATTCAAACATAAACTACACAGAAGCATTCTGTGAAACTTATTTCTGATCTCTGCATTCAACTAACTGAGATAAACCTTGCTTTTATTGAGCCGTTCTGAAACACTCTTTCTGTAGAAAATGCAATTGGATATTCTGAGCGCTAAGAGGCCTATATTGGGAAAAAGAATATCTACACATTAAAACTACACAGAAGCATTCTGTGAAACTTCTTTCTGTTCTGTGCATTCAACTAAAAGAGTTGAACCTTAGTTTTGATTGAGCCGTTCTGAAACACTCTTTCTGTAGAAAATGAAAGTGGAGATTCGGAGCGCTAAGTGGGTAATAGTGGAAAAAGGAATATCTTCAAATATAAATTACACAGAATCATTCTGTGAAACTACTTTCTGATCTGAGCATTCAGGTAACAGAGTTAAAACATACTTTTGATTGAGCAGTTCTGAACACTCTTTCTGTAGAAAATGCAACTGGACATTTGGAGCGCTAAGAGCGTAGTAGTGGAAAAAGGAATATATTCAAATATAAACTACACAGAAGCATTCTGTGAAACTTCTTCCTGATCTGAGCATTCAGCTAACAGAGTTAAACCATACTTTTGATTGAGCAGTTTTGAAACACTCTGTCTATAGAAAATGCAATTGGACATTCGGAGCGCTAAGTGGGTAATAATGGAAAAAGGAATATGTTCAAATATAAACTACACAGAAGCATTGTATGAAACTTCTTTCTGTTCTGTGCATTCAACTAACAGAGTTGAAACTTACTTTTAATTGAGCCGTTCTGAAACACTCTTTCTGTAGAACCTGCAATTGGACATTCTGAGCGCTAAGAGGCCTATATTGGGAAAAATAATATCTTCAAATAAAAACTACACAGAAGCATACTGTGAAACTTATTTCTTATCTCTGCATTCAGTTAACAGAGCTAAACCATACTTTTGATTGAGCAGTTATGAAAGACTCTTTGTGTAGAAAATGCAAGTGGACCTTCGGAGCGCTAAGATTGTAATAGAGGAAAAAGGAATATCTCCAAATAAAAACTACACAGAAGCATTCTCTGAAACCCCTTTCTGTTCTCTGCATTCAACTAACAGAGTTTAGCCTTACTTTTGAAGGAGCAGTTCTGAAACACTCTTTGTGTAGAAACTGGAAGTGGATATTCGGAGTGCTAAGTGGGTAATAGTCAAAAAAGTAATATCTTCAACTAAATTCTACAGAGAAGCATTCTGTGAAACTTCTTTCTGTACTGTGCATTCAACTAAAAGAGGTGAACCTTACTTTTCATTGAGCCGTTCTGAAACACTCTTTCTATAGAAACTGCAGTTGGACATTCTGAGCGTTAAGAGGCTTATATTGGTAAAAAGAATATCTTCATATAAACACTACACAGAAGCATTCTGTGAAACTTCTTTCTGATCTGTGCATTCAGCTAACAGAGATAAACCATACTTTTGATTGAGCAGTTCTGAAACACTCTTTCTGTAGAAAATGCAACTGGACATTTGGAGCGCTAAGTGGGTAATAGTGGAAAAAGGAATATCGTCAAATATAAACTACACAGAATAATTCTGTGAAACTTGTTTCTGATCTGTGCATTCAGCTTACAGAATTAAACCATACTTTTGATTGAGCAGTTCTGAACACTCTTTCTGTAGAAAATGCAACTGGATATTAGGATCGCTAAGTGGGTAGTAGTGGAAAAAGTAATATATTCAAATATAAACTACACAGAAGCATTGTATGAAACTTCTTTCTGTTCTGTGAATTCAACTAACAGAGTTGAACCTTATTTTTGATTGAGCCGTTCTGAAACACGCTTTCTGTAGAAAATGCAAGTGGATATTCGGTGCGCTAAGACGGTAATACTGGAAAAAGAATATATTCAACTATAAACTACACAGAAGCATTCTGTGAAACTTCTTTCTGTTCTGTGCATTCAACTAACTGAGTTGAACCTTACTTTTGATGGAGCCGTTTTGAAACACTCTTTCTGTAGAAACTGCAATTGGACATTCTGAGAGCTAAGAGGCCTATATTGGGAAAAAGAATATCTTCAAATAAAAACTACACGGAAGAATTCTGTGAAACTTATTTCTGATATGGGCATTCAAATAATACAGTAAAACCATACTTTTGATTGAGCCGTTCTGAACACTCTTTCTGTAGAAAATGCAAGTGGACATTCGGAGCGCTAAGAGGGTAATACTGGAAAAAGTAATACCTTCAAATATGAACTACACTGAATCATTATGTGAAATATCTTTCTGATCTGTGCATTCAGCTAACAGAGTTAAACCATACTTTTGATTGAGCAGTTCTGAACACTCTTTCTGTAGAAAATGCAACTGGACATTTGGAGCGCTAAGAGGGTAGTAGTGGAAAAAGAATATATTCAAATATAAACTACACAGAAGCATTCTGCTAAACTTCTTTCTGATATGAGCATTCAGCTAACAGAGTGAAACCATACTTTTGATTGAGCAGTTTTGAAACACTCTGTCTGTAGAAAATGCAACTGGACATTCGGAGCGCTAAGTGGGTAATAGTGGACAAAGGAATATGTTCAAATATAAACTACACAGAAGCATTGTATGAAACATATTTCTGTTCTGTACATTCAACTAACAGCGTTGAACCTTACTTTTGATTGAGCCGTTCTTAAACAATCTTTCCGTAGAAACTGTAATTGGACATTGTGAGCGCTAGGAGGCCTATATTGCGAAAAATAATATATTCAAATAAAAACTACACAGAAGCATTGTGTAAAACTTATTTGTGATATGTGCATTCAGCTAAAAGAGTTAAACCATACATTTGATTGCGCAGTTCTGAACACTCCTTCTGTAGAAAATGCAAGTGGACATTCGGAGCGCTAAGAGGGTAATAGTGGAAAAAGCAATATATTCACATATAAACTACACAGAAGCATTCTGTGAAACTTCTTTCTGATCTCTGCATTCAACTAACTGAGATAAACCTTGCTTTTGATTGAGCCGTTCTGAAACACTCTTTCTGTAGAAAATGCAGTTGGAGATTCTGAGCGCTAAGAGGCCTATATTGGGAAAAAGAATATCTACACATAAAAACTACACAGAAGCATTCTGTGAAACTTGTTTCTGTTCTGTGCATTCAACTAAAAGTGTTGAACCTTAGTTTTGATTGAGCCGTTCTGAAACACTCTTTCTGTAGAAAATGCAAGTGGACATTCGGAGCGCTAAGATTGTAATAGTGGAAAAAGGAATATCTCCAAATAAAAACTACACAGAAGCATTCTCTGAAACTCCTTTGTGTTCTCTGCATTCAACTAACAGAGCTGAACCTTACTTTTGAAGGAGCAGTTCTGAAACACTCTTTGTGTAGGAACTGCCAGTGGACATTCGGAGCGCTAAGACGGTAATAGTAGAAAAAGGAATATCTTCAACTAAATACTACACAGAAGCATTCTGTGAAACTTCTTTCTGTTCTGTGCATTCAACTAAAAGAGTTGAAAATTAGTTTTGATTGAGCCGTTCTGAAACACTCTTTCTGTAGAAAATGAAAGTGGAGATTCGGAGCGCTAAGAGGGTAATAGTGGAAAAAGCAATATATTCAAACATAAACTACACAGAAGCATTCTGTGAAACTTCTTTCTGATCTCTGCATTCAACTAACTGAGATAAACCTTGCTTTTGATTGAGCCGTTCTGAAACACTCTTTCTGTAGAAAATGCAATTGGATATTCTGAGCGCTAAGAGGCCTATATTGGGAAAAAGAATATCTACACATTAAAACTACACAGAAGCATTCTGTGAAACTAATTTCTGTTCTGTGCATTCAACTAAAAGAGTTGAACCTTAGTTTTGATTGAGCCGTTCTGAAACACTCTTTCTGTAGAAAATGAAAGTGGAGATTTGGAGCGCTAACAGTGTAATAGCGGAAAAAGGAATATATTCAAATATAAACTACACAGAATCATTCTGTGAAACTTGTTTCTTATCTGAGCATTCAGGTAACAGAGTTAAAACATACTTTTGATTGAGCAGTTCTGAACACTCTTTCTGTAGAAAATGCAACTGGACATTTGGAGCGCTAAGAGGGTAGTAGTGGAAAAAGGTATATATTCAAATATAAACTACACAGAAGCATTCTGTGAAACTTCTTTCTGATCTGAGCATTCAGCTAACAGAGTTAAACCATACTTTTGATTGAGCAGTTTTGAAAAACTCTGTCTGTAGAAAATGCAATTGGACATTCGGAGCGCTAAGTGGGTAATAATGGAAAAAGGAATATGTTCAAATATAAACTACACAGAAGCATTGTATGAAACTTCTTTCTGTTCTGTGCATTCAACTAACAGATTTGAACCTTACTTTTGATTGAGCCGTTCTGAAACACTCTTTCTGTATTAACTGCAATTGGACATTTTGAGAGCTAAGAGGCCTACACTGGGAAAAAGAATATCTTCAAATAAAAACTACACAGAAGCATTCTGTGAAACATATTTCTGATCTGTGCATTCAGTTAACAGAGCTAAACCATACTTTTGATTGAGCAGTTATGAAAGACTCTTTGTGTAGAAAATGCAAGTGGACCTTCGGAGCGCTAAGATTGTAATAGAGGAAAAAGGAATATCTCCAAATAAAAACTACACAGAAGCATTCTGTGAAACCCCTTTCTGTTCTCTGCATTCAACTAACAGAGTTTAGCCTTACTTTTGAAGGAGCAGTTCTGAAACACTCTTTGTGTAGAAACTGGAAGTGGATATTCGGAGTGCTAAGTGGGTAATAGTCAAAAAAGTAATATCTTCAACTAAATTCTACAGAGAAGCATTCTGTGAAACTTCTTTCTGTACTGTGCATTCAACTAAAAGAGGTGAACCTTACTTTTCATTGAGCCGTTCTGAAACACTCTTTCTATAGAAACTGCAGTTGGACATTCTGAGCGCTAAGAGGCCTATATTGGTAAAAAGAATATCTTCATATAAACACTACACAGAAGCATTCTGTGAAACTTCTTTCTGATCTGTGCATTCAGCTAACAGAGTTAAACCATACTTTTGATTGAGCATTTCTGAAACAGTCTTTCTGTAGAAAATGCAACTGGACATTTGGAGCGCTAAGTGGGTAATAGTGGAAAAAGGAATATCTTCAAATATAAACTACACAGAATAATTCTGTGAAACTTGTTTCTGATCTGTGCATTCAGCTTACAGAATTAAACCATACTTTTGATTGAGCAGTTCTGAACTCTCTTTCTGTAGAAAATGCAACTGGATATTAGGATCGCTAAGTGGGTAGTAGTGGAAAAAGTAATATATTCAAATATAAACTACACAGAAGCATTGTATGAAACGTCTTTCTGTTCTGTGCATTCAACTAACAGAGTTGAACCTTATTTTTGATTGAGCCGTTCTGAAACACTCTTTCTGTAGAAAATGCAAGTGGATATTCGGAGCGCTAAGACGGTAATACTAGAAAAAGTATATATTCAACTATAAACTACACAGAAGCATTCTGTGAAACTTCTTTCTGTTCTGTGCATTCAACTAACTGAGTTGAACCTTACTTTTGATGGAGCCGTTTTGAAACACTCTTTCTGTAGAAACTGCAATTGGACATTCTGAGAGCTAAGAGGCCTATATTGGGAAAAAGAATATCTTCAAATAAAAACTACACAGAAGAATTGTGTGAAACTTATTTCTGATATGGGCATTCAAATAATACAGTAAAACCATACTTTTGATTGAGCCGTTCTGAACACTCTTTCTGTAGAAAATGGAAGTGGACATTCGGAGCGCTAAGAGGGTAATACTGGAAAAAGTAATACCTTCAAATATGAACTACACTGAATCATTCTGTGAAATTTCTTTCTGATCTGTGCATTCAGCTAACAGAGTTAAACCATACTTTTGATTGAGCAGTTCTGAACACTCTTTCTGTAGAAAATGCAACTGGACATTTGGAGCGCTAAGAGGGTAGTAGTGGAAAAAGAATATATTCAAATATAAACTACACAGAAGCATTCTGTTAAACTTCTTTCTGATCTGAGCATTCAGCTAACAGAGTGAAACCATACTTTTGATTGAGCAGTTTTGAAACACTCTGTCTGTAGAAAATGCAACTGGACATTCGGAGCGCTAACTGGGTAATAGTGGAAAAAGGAATATGTTCAAATATAAACTACACAGAAGCATTGTATGAAACATGTTTCTGTTCTGTACATTCAACTAACAGCGTTGAACCTTACTTTTGATTGAGCCGTTCTTAAACACTCTTTCTGTAGAAACTGTAATTGGACATTGTGAGCGCTAGGAGGCCTATATTGCGAAAAATAATATATTCAAATAAAAACTACACAGAAGCATTGAGTGAAACTTATTTGTGATATGTGCATTCAGCTAACAGAGTTAAACCACACATTTGATTGCGCAGTTCTGAACACTCCTTCTGTAGAAAATGCAAGTGGACATTCCGAGCGCTAAGAGGGTAATAGTGGAAAAAGCAATATATTCAAATATAAACTACACAGAAGCACTCTGTGAAACTTCTTTCTGATCTCTGCATTCAACTAACTGAGATAAACCTTGCTTTTGATTGAGCCGTTCTGAAACACTCTTTCTGTAGAAACTGCAATTGGACATTCTGAGAGCTAAGAGGCCTACTTTGGGAAAAAGAATATCTTCAAATAAAAACTACACAGAAGCATTCTGTGAAACTTATTTCTGATCTTTGCATTCAGTTAACAGAGCTAAACCATACTTTTGATTGAGCAGTTATGAAAGACTCTTTGTGTAGAAAATGCAAGTGGACCTTCGGAGCGCTAAGCTTGTAATAGAGGAAAAAGGAATATCTCCAAATAAAAACTACACAGAAGCATTCTCTGAAACCCCTTTCTGTTCTCTGCATTCAACTAACAGAGTTTAGCCTTATTTTTGAAGGAGCAGTTCTGAAACACTCTTTGTGTAGAAACTGGAAGTGGATATTTGGAGTGCTAAGTGGGTAATAGTCAAAAAAGTAATATCTTCAACTAAATTCTACAGAGAAGCATTCTGTGAAACTTCTTTCTGTACTGTGCATTCAACTAAAAGAGGTGAACCTTACTTTTCATTGAGCCGTTCTGAAACACTCTTTCTATAGAAACTGCAGTTGGACATTCTGAGCGCTAAGAGGCCTATATTGGTAAAAAGAATATCTTCATATAAACACTACACAGAAGCATTCTGTGAAACTTCTTTCTGATCTGTGCATTCAGCTAACAGAGTTAAACCATACTTTTGATTGAGCAGTTCTGAAACACTCTTTCTGTAGAAAATGCAACTGGACATTTGGAGCGCTAAGTGGGTAATAGTGGAAAAAGGAATATCTTCAAATATAAACTACACAGAATAATTCTGTGAAACTTGTTTCTGATCTGTGCATTCAGCTTACAGAATTAAACCATACTTTTGATTGAGCAGTTCTGAACACTCTTTCTGTAGAAAATGCAACTGGACATTAGGATCGCTAAGTGGGTAGTAGTGGAAAAAGTAATATATTCAAATATAAACTACACAGAAGCATTGTATGAAACTTCTTTCTGTTCTGTGCATTCAACTAACAGAGTTGAACATTATTTTTGATTAAGCCGTTCTGAAACACTCTTTCTGTAGAAAATGCAAGTGGATATTCGGAGCGCTAAGACGGTAATACTGGAAAAAGAATATATTCATCTACAAACTACACAGAAGCATTCTGTGAAACTTCTTTCTGTTCTGTGCATTCAACTAACTGAGTTGAACCTTACTTTTGATGGAGCCATTTTGAAACACTCTTTCTGTAGAAACTGCAATTGGACATTCTGAGTGCTAAGAGGCCTATATTGGGAAATAGAATATCTTCAAAAAAAAACTACACAGAAGAATTCTGTGAAACTTATTTCTGATATGGGCATTCAAATAATAGAGTAAAACCATACTTTTGATTGAGCCATTCTGAACACTCTTTCTGTAGAAAATGCAAGTGGACATTCGGAGCGCTAAGGGGGTAATACTGGAAAAAGTAATACCTTCAAATATGAACTACACAGAATCATTCTGTGAAATTTCTTTCTGATCTGTGCATTCAGCTAACAGAGTTAAACCATACTTTTGATTGAGCAGTTCGGAACACTCTATCTGTAGAAAATGCAACTGGACATTTGGAGCGCTAAGAGGGTAGTAGTGGAAAAAGAATATATTCAAATATAAACTACACAGAAGCATTCTGTTAAACTTGTTTCTGTTCTGAGCATTCAGCTAACAGAGTGAAACCATACTTTTGATTGAGCAGTTTTGAAACACTCTGTCTGTAGAAAATGCAACTGGACATTCGTAGCGCTAAGTGGGTAATAGTGGAAAAAGGAATATGTTCAAATATAAACTACACAGAAGCATTGTATGAAACATATTTCTGTTCTGCACATTCAAATAACAGAGTTGAACCTTACTTTTGATTGAGCCGTTCTCAAACACTCTTTCTGTAGAAACTGTAATTGGACATTCTGAGCGCTAAGAGGCCTCTATTGGGAAAAATAATATCTTCAAATAAAAACTACACAGAAGCATTGTGTGAAACTTATTTGTGATATGTGCATTCAGCTAACAGGGTTCAACCATACATTTGATTGCGCAGTTCTGAACACTCTTTCTGTAGAAAATGCAAGTGGACATTCGGAGCGCTAAGAGGGTAATAGTGGAAAAAGCAATATATTCAAATATAAACTACACAGAAGCATTCTGTGAAACTTCTTTCTGATCTCTGCATTCAACTAACTGAGTTACACCTTGCTTGTGATTGAGCCGTTCTGAAACACTCTTTCTGTAGAAAATGCAATTGGACATTCTTAGCGCTAAGAGGCCTATATTGGGAAAAAGAATATCTACACATAAAAACTACACAGAAGCATTCTGTGAAACTTCTTTCTGTTCTGTGCATTCAACTAAAAGAGTTGAACATTAGTTTTGATTGAGCCGTTCTGAAACACTCTTTCTGTAGAAAATGAAAGTGGAGTTTCGGAGCGCTAAGAGGGTAATAGTGGAAAAAAGGAATATATTCAAATATAAATTACACAGAAGCATTCTGTGAAACTTTTTTCTGATCTCTGCATTCAACTAACTGAGTTAAAACTTGCTTTTGATTGAGCCGTTCTGAAACACTATTTCTGTAGAAAATGCAATTGGACATTCTGAGCGCTAAGAGGCCTATATTGGGAAAAATAATATCTACACATGAAAACTACACAGAAGCATTCTGTGAAACTTCTTTCTGTTCTGTGAATTCAACTAAAGGTGTTGAACCTTAGTTTTTATTGAGCCGTTCTGAAACACTCTTTCTGTAGAAAATGCAAGTGGACATTCGGAGCGCTACGATTGTAATAGTGAAAAAAGGAATATCTCCAAATGAAAACTACACAGAAGCATTCTCTGAAACTTCTTTCTGTTCTCTGTATTCAACTAACAGAGCTGAGCCTTACTTTTGAAGGAGCAGTTCTGAAACACTCTTTGTGTAGGAACTGCCAGTGGACATTCGGAGCGCTAAGACGGTAATGGTCGAAAAAGGAATATCTTCAACTAAATACTACACAGAAGCATTCTGTGAAACTTCTTTCTGTTCTGTGCATTCAACTAAAAGAGTTGAACATTAGTTTTGATTGAGCCGTTCTGAAACACTCTTTCTGTAGAAAATGAAAGTGGAGATTTGGAGCGCTAACAGTGTAATAGTGGAAAAAGGAATATCTTCAAATATAAACTACACAGAATCATTCTGTGAAACTTGTTTCTTATCTGAGCATTCAGGTAACAGAGTTAAAACATACTTTTGATTGAGCAGTTCTGAACACTCTTTCTGTAGAAAATGCAACTGGACATTTGGAGCGCTAAGAGGGTAGTAGTGGAAAAAGGTATATATTCAAATATAAACTACACAGAAGCATTCTGTGAAACTTCTTTCTGATCTGAGCATTCAGCTAACAGAGTTAAACCATACTTTTGATTGAGCAGTTTTGAAAAACTCTGTCTGTAGAAAATGCAATTGGACATTCGGAGCGCTAAGTGGGTAATAATGGAAAAAGGAATATGTTCAAATATAAACTACACAGAAGCATTGTATGAAACTTCTTTCTGTTCTGTGCATTCAACTAACAGAGTTGAACCTTACTTTTGATTGAGCCGTTCTGAAACACTCTTTCTGTATTAACTGCAATTGGACATTTTGAGAGCTAAGAGGCCTACACTGGGAAAAAGAATATCTTCAAATAAAAACTACACAGAAGCATTCTGTGAAACTTATTTCTGAACTGTGCATTCAGTTAACAGAGCTAAACCATACTTTTGATTGAGCAGTTATGAGACTCTTTGTGTAGAAAATGCAAGTGGACCTTCGGAGCGCTAAGATTGTAATAGAGGAAAAAGGAATATCTCCAAATAAAAACTACACAGAAGCATTCTCTGAATCTCCTTTCTGTTCTCTGCATTCAACTAACAGAGTTGAGCCTTACTTTTGAAGGATCAGTTCTGAAACAATCTTTGTGTAGGAACTGCAAGTGGATATTCGGAGCGCTAAGTGGGTAATAGTGGAAAAAAGGAATATATTCAAATATAAACTACACAGTAGCATTCTGTGAAACTTCTTTCTGTTCTGTGCATTAAACTAACAGAGTTGAACCTTACTTTTGATTGAGCCGTTCTGAAACACTCTTTCTATAGGAACTGCAATTGGACATTCTGAGCGCTAAGAGGCCTATATTGGTAAAAAGAATATCTTCATATAAACACTACACAGAAGCATTCTGTGAAACTTCTTTCTGATCTGTGCATTCAGCTAACAGAGTTAAACCATACTTTTGATTGAGCAGTTCTGAAACACTCTTTCTGTAGAAAATGCAACTGGACATTTGGAGCGCTAAGTGGGTAATAGTGGAAAAAGAAATATCTTCAAATATAAACTACACAGAATCATTCTGTGAAACTTATTTCTGATCTGTGCATTCAGCTAACAGAATTAAACCATACTTTTGATTGAGCAGTTCTGAACACTCTTTCTGTAGAAAATGCAAATGTATATTAGGAGCGCTAAGTGGGTAGTAGTGGAAAAAGGAATATATTCAAAAATAAACTACACAGAAGCATTGTATGAAACTTCTTTCTGTTCTGTGCATTCAACTAACAGAGTTGAACCTTATTTTTGATTGAGCCGTTCTGAAACACTCTTTCTGCAGAAAATGCAAGTGGATATTCGGGGCGCTAAGACGGTAATACTGGAAAAAGAATATATGCAACTCTAAACTACACAGAAGCATTCTGTGAAACTTCTTTCTATTCTGTGCATTCAACTAACTGAGTTGAACCTTACTTTTGATGGAGCCGTTCTGAAACACTCTTTCTGTAGAAACTGCAATTGGACATTCTGAGCGCTAAGAGGCCTATATTGGGAAAAAGAATATCTTCAAATAAAAATTACACAGAAGCATTCTGTGAAACTAATTTCTGATATGGGCATTCAACTAATAGAGTAAAACCATACTTTTGATTGAGCCGTTCTCAACACTCTTTCTGTAGAAAATGCAAGTGGACAATCGGAGCGCTAAGAGGGTAATACTGGAAAAAGTAATATCTTCAAATATGAACTACACAGAATCATTCTGTGAAATTTTTTTCTGATCTGTGCATTCAGCTAACAGAGTTAAACCGTACTTTGGATTGAGCAGTTCTGAACACTCTTTCTGTAGAAAATGCAACTGGACATTTGGAGCGCTAGGAGGGTAGTAGTGGAAAAAGAATATATTCAAATATAAACTACACAGAAACATTCTGTGAAACTTCTTTCTGATATGAGCATTCAGCTAACAGAGTTAAACCATACTTTTGATTGAGCAGTTTTGAAACACTCTGTCTGTAGAAAATGCAACTGGACATTCGGAGCGCTAATTGGGTAATAGTGGAAAAAGGAATATGTTCAAATATAAACTACACAGAAGCATTGTATGAAACTTCTTTCTGTTCTGTGCATTCAACAAACAGAGTTGAACCTTACTTTTGATTGAGCCGTTCTTAAACACTGTTTCTGTAGAAACTGTAATTGGACATTCTGAGCGCTAGGAGGCCTATATTGCGAAAAATAATATATTCAAATAAAAACTACACAGAAGCATTGTGTGAAACTTATTTCTGATATGTGCATTCCGCTAACAGATTTAAACCATACATTTGATTGCACAGTTCTGAACACTCTTTCTGTAGAAAATGCAAGTGGACTTTCGAGCGCAAAGAGGGTAATAGTGGAAAAAGGAATATATTCAAATATAAATTACACAGAAGCATTCTGTGAAACTTCTTTCTGATCTCTGCATTCAACTAACTGAGTTAAAACTTGCTTTTGATTGAGCCGTTCTGAAACACTATTTCTGTAGAAAATGCAATTGGACATTCTGAGCGCTAAGAGGCCTATATTGGGGAAAAGAATATCTACGCATGAAAACTACACAGAAGCATTCTGTGAAACTTGTTTCTGTTCTGTGAATTCAACTAAAATGTTGAACCTTAGTTTTGATTGAGCCGTTCTGAAACACTCTTTCTGTAGAAAATGCAAGTGGACATTCGGAGCGCTAAGATTGTAATAGTGAAAAAAGGAATATCTCCAAATAAAAACTACACAGAAGCATTCTCTGAAACTCCTTTCTGTTCTCTGCATTCAACTAACAGAGCTGAGCCTTACTTTTGAAGGAGCAGTTCGGAAACACTCTTTGTGTAGGAACTGCCAGTGGACATTCGGAGCGCTAAGACGGTAATAGTCGAAAAAGGAGTATCTTCAACTAAATACTACACAGAAGCATTCTGTGAAACATCTTTCTGTTCTGTGCATTCAACTAAAAGAGTTGAACATTAGTTTTGATTGAGCCGTTCTGAAACACTCTTTCTGTAGAAAATGAAAGTGGAAATTTGGAGCGCTAACAGTGTAATAGTGGAAAAAGGAATATCTTCAAATATAAACTACACAGAATCATTCTGTGAAATTTCTTTCCGATCTGAGCATTCAGGTAACAGAGTTAAAACATACTTTTGATTGAGCAGTTTTGAAACACTCTGTCTGTAGAAAATGCAACTGGACATTCGTAGCGCTAAGTGGGTAATAGTGGAAAAAAGAATATGTTCAAATATAAACTACACAGAAGCATTGTATGAAACTTCTTTCTGTTCTGTGCATTCAACTAACAGAGTTGAACCTTACTTTTGATTGAGCCGTTCTGAAACACTTTCTGTAGAAACTGCAATTGGACATTCTGAGCGCTAAGAAGCCTATATTGGGAAAAATAATATCTTCAAATAAAAATTACACAGCAGCATTGTGTGAAACTTATTTCTGATATGTGCATTCAGCTAACAGAGTTAAACCATACTTTTGATTGAGCAGTTCTGAACACTCTTTCTGTAGAAAATGAAACTGGACATTTGGAGCGCTAAGAGGGTAGTAGTTGAAAAAGAATATATTCAAATATAAACTACAGAGAAACATTCTGTGAAACTTTTTCTGATCTGAGCATTCAGCTAACAGAGTTAAACCATACTTTTGATTGAGCAGTTTTGAAACACTCTGTCTGTAGAAAATGCAACTGGACATTCGGAGCGTTAAGTGGGTAATAGTGGAAAAAGGAATATGTTCAAATATAAACTACACAGAAGCATTGTATGAAACAACTTTGTGTTCTGTACATTCAACTAACAGAGTTGAACCTTACTTTTGATTGAGCCGTTCTTAAACACTGTTTCTGTAGAAACTGTAATTGGACATTCTGAGCGCTAGGAGGCCTATATTGCGAAAAATAATATATTCAAATAAAAACTACACAGAAGCATTGTGTGAAACTTATTTCTGATATGTGCATTCCGCTAACAGATTTAAACCATACATTTGATTGCACAGTTCTGAACACTCTTTCTGTAGAAAATGCAAGTGGACTTTCGAGCGCAAAGAGGGTAATAGTGGAAAAAGGAATATATTCAAATATAAATTACACAGAAGCATTCTGTGAAACTTCTTTCTGATCTCTGCATTCAACTAACTGAGTTAAAACTTGCTTTTGATTGAGCCGTTCTGAAACACTATTTCTGTAGAAAATGCAATTGGACATTCTGAGCGCTAAGAGGCCTATATTGGGGAAAAGAATATCTACGCATGAAAACTACACAGAAGCATTCTGTGAAACTTGTTTCTGTTCTGTGAATTCAACTAAAATGTTGAACCTTAGTTTTGATTGAGCCGTTCTGAAACACTCTTTCTGTAGAAAATGCAAGTGGACATTCGGAGCGCTAAGATTGTAATAGTGAAAAAAGGAATATCTCCAAATAAAAACTACACAGAAGCATTCTCTGAAACTCCTTTCTGTTCTCTGCATTCAACTAACAGAGCTGAGCCTTACTTTTGAAGGAGCAGTTCGGAAACACTCTTTGTGTAGGAACTGCCAGTGGACATTCGGAGCGCTAAGACGGTAATAGTCGAAAAAGGAGTATCTTCAACTAAATACTACACAGAAGCATTCTGTGAAACATCTTTCTGTTCTGTGCATTCAACTAAAAGAGTTGAACATTAGTTTTGATTGAGCCGTTCTGAAACACTCTTTCTGTAGAAAATGAAAGTGGAAATTTGGAGCGCTAACAGTGTAATAGTGGAAAAAGGAATATCTTCAAATATAAACTACACAGAATCATTCTGTGAAATTTCTTTCCGATCTGAGCATTCAGGTAACAGAGTTAAAACATACTTTTGATTGAGCAGTTTTGAAACACTCTGTCTGTAGAAAATGCAACTGGACATTCGTAGCGCTAAGTGGGTAATAGTGGAAAAAAGAATATGTTCAAATATAAACTACACAGAAGCATTGTATGAAACTTCTTTCTGTTCTGTGCATTCAACTAACAGAGTTGAACCTTACTTTTGATTGAGCCGTTCTGAAACACTTTCTGTAGAAACTGCAATTGGACATTCTGAGCGCTAAGAGGCCTATATTGGGAAAAATAATATCTTCAAATAAAAATTACACAGCAGCATTGTGTGAAACTTATTTCTGATATGTGCATTCAGCTAACAGAGTTAAACCATACTTTTGATTGAGCAGTTCTGAACACTCTTTCTGTAGAAAATGAAACTGGACATTTGGAGCGCTAAGAGGGTAGTAGTTGAAAAAGAATATATTCAAATATAAACTACAGAGAAACATTCTGTGAAACTTTTTCTGATCTGAGCATTCAGCTAACAGAGTTAAACCATACTTTTGATTGAGCAGTTTTGAAACACTCTGTCTGTAGAAAATGCAACTGGACATTCGGAGCGTTAAGTGGGTAATAGTGGAAAAAGGAATATGTTCAAATATAAACTACACAGAAGCATTGTATGAAACAACTTTGTGTTCTGTACATTCAACTAACAGAGTTGAACCTTACTTTTGATTGAGCCGTTCTTAAACACTGTTTCTGTAGAAACTGTAATTGGACATTCTGAGCGCTAGGAGGCCTATATTGCGAAAAATAATATATTCAAATAAAAACTACACAGAAGCATTGTGTGAAACTTATTTCTGATATGTGCATTCCGCTAACAGATTTAAACCATACATTTGATTGCACAGTTCTGAACACTCTTTCTGTAGAAAATGCAAGTGGACTTTCGAGCGCAAAGAGGGTAATAGTGGAAAAAGGAATATATTCAAATATAAATTACACAGAAGCATTCTGTGAAACTTCTTTCTGATCTCTGCATTCAACTAACTGAGTTAAAACTTGCTTTTGATTGAGCCGTTCTGAAACACCATTTCTGTAGAAAATGCAATTGGACATTCTGAGCGCTAAGAGGCCTATATTAGGAAAAAGAATATCTACACATAAAAACTACACAGAAGCCTTCTGTGAAACTTTTTCTGTTCTGTGCTTTCAACTAAAACTGTTGAACTTTGTTTTGATTGAGCCGTTCTGAAACACTCTTTCTGTAGAAAATGAAAGTGGACATTCGGAGCGCTAAGATTGTATTAGTGGAAAAAGGAATATCTCCAAATAAAAACTACACAGAAGCATTCTCTGAAACTTATTTCTGATCTGTGCATTCAGTTAACAGATCTAAACCATACTTTTGATTGAGCAGTTATGAAACACTCTTTGTGTAGAAAATGCAAGGGGACCTTCGGAGCGCTAAGATTGTAATAGAGGAGAAAGGAATATCTCCAAATAAAAACTACACAGAAGCATTCTCAGAAACTCCTTTCTGTTCTCTGAATTCAACTAACAGAGTTTAGCCTTACTTTTGAAGGAACAGTTCTGAAACACTCTTTGTGTAGAAACTGCCAGTGGACATTCGGAGCTCTAAGTGGGTAATAGTCAATAAAGGAATATCTTCAACTAAATACTACACAGAAGCATTCTGTGAAACTTCTTTCTGTTCTGTGCATTCAACTAAAAGAAGTGAACCTTACTTTTCATTGAGCCGTTCTGAAACACTCTTTCTATAGAAACTGCAATTGGACATTCTGAGCGCTAAGAGGCATATATTGGTAAAAAGAATATTTTCATATAAACACTACACAGAAGCATTCTGTTAAACTTCTTTCTGATCTGTGCATTCAGCTAACAGAGTTAAACCATACTTTTGATTGAGCAGTTCTGAAACACTCTTTCTGTAGAAAATGCTACTGGACATTGGAGCGCAAAGTGCGTAATAGTGGAAAAAGGAATATGTTCAAATATAAACTACACAGAAGCATTCTGTGAAACTTCTTTCTGTTCTGTGCATTCAAATAACTGAGTTGAACCTTACTTTTGATGGAGCCGTTCTCAAACACTCTTTCTGTAGAAACTGCAATTGGACATTCTGAGCGCTAAGAGGCCTATATTGGGAAAAGGAATATCTTCAAATAAAAACTACACAGAAGCATTCTGTGAAACTTATTTCTGATATGCGCATTCAACTAATAGAGTAAAACCATACTTTTGATTGAGCCGTTGTGAACACTCCTTCTGTAGATAATGGAAGTGGACCTTCGGAGCGCTAAGAGGGTAATACTGGAAAAAGTAATATCTTCAAATATAAACTACACAGAATCATTCTGTTAAACTTCTTTCTGATCTGTGCATTCAACTAACAGAATTAAACCATACTTTTGATAGAGCAGTTCTGAACACTCTTTCTGTAGAAAATGAAACTGGACATTTGGAGCGCTAAGAGGGTAGTAGTGGAAAAAGGAATATATTCAAATATAAGCTACACAGAAGCATTCTGTGAAACTTCTTTCTGATCTGAGCATTCAGCTAACAGAGTTAAACCATACTTTTGATTGAGGAGATTTGAAACACTCTGTCTGTAGAAAATGCAACTTTACATACGGAGCCCTAAGTGGGTAATAATGGAAAAAGGTATATGTTCAAATATAAACTACACAGAAGCATTGTATGAAACTCCTTTATGTTCTGTGCATTCAACTAACAGAGTTGAACCTTACTTTTGATTGAGCCGTTCTGAAACTCTCTTTGTGTAGAAACTGCAATTGGATATTCTGAGCGCTAAGAGACATATATTGGGAAAAATAATATCTTCAAATAAAAACTACACAGCAGCATTGTGTGAAACTTATTTCTGATATGTCCATTCAGCTAACAGAGTTAAACCATACTTTTGATTGCGCAGTTCTGAACACTCTTTCTGTAGAAAATGCAAGTGGACATTCGGAGCGCTAATACGGTAATAGTGGAAAAAGGAATATATTCAATTATAAACTACACAGAAGCATTGTATGAAACAACTTTGTGTTCTGTACATTCAACTAACAGAGTTGAACCTTACTTTTGATTGAGCCGTTCTTAAACACTGTTTCTGTAGAAACTGTAATTGGACATTCTGAGCGCTAGGAGGCCTATATTGCGAAAAATAATATATTCAAATAAAAACTACACAGAAGCATTGTGTGAAACCTATTTCTGATATGTGCATTCAGCTAACAGATTTAAACCATACATTTGATTGCACAGTTCTGAACACTCTTTCTGTAGAAAATGCAAGTGGACTTTCGGAGCGCTAAGAGGGTAATAGTGGAAAAAGGAATATATTCAAATATAAATTACACAGAAGCATTCTGTGAAACTTCTTTCTGATCTCTGCATTCAACTAACTGAGTTAAAACTTGCTTTTGATTGAGCCGTTCTGAAACACTCTTTCTGTAGAAATTGCAATTGGACATTCTGAGCGCTAAGAGGCCTATATTGGGAAAAATAATATCTACACATGAAAACTACACAGAAGCATTCTGTGAAACTTCTTTCTGTTCTGTGAATTCAACTAAAAGTGTTGAACCTTAGTTTTGATTGAGCCGTTCTGAAACACTCTTTCTGTAGAAAATGCAAGTGGACATTCGGAGCGCTAAGATTGTAATAGTGAAAAAGGGAATATCTCCAAATAAAAACTACACAGAAGCATTCTCTGAAACTCCTTTCTGTTCTCTGCATTCAACTAACAGAGCTGAGCCTTACTTTTGAAGGTGCAGTTCTGAAACACTCTTTGTGTAGGAACTGCCAGTGGACATTCGGAGCGCTAAGACGGTAATAGTAGAAAAAGGAATATCTTCAACTAAATACTACACAGAAGCATTCTGTGAAACTTCTTTCTGTTCTGTGCATTCAACTAAAAGAGTTGAACATTAGTTTTGATTGAGCCGTTCTGAAACACTCTTTCTGTAGAAAATGAAAGTGGAGATTTGGAGCGCTAACAGTGTAATAGTGGAAAAAGGAATATCTTCAAATATAAACTACAGAGAATCATTCTGTGAAACTTCTTTCTGATCTGAGCATTCAGGTAACAGAGTTAAAACATACTTTTGATTGAGCAGTTCTGAACACTCTTTCTGTAGAAAATGCAACTGGATATTTGGAGCGCTACGAGGGTAGTAGTGGAAAAAGGTGTATATTCAAATATAAACTACACAGAAGCATTCTGTGAAACTTCTTTCTGATCTGAGCATTCAGCTAACAGAGTTAAACCATACTTTTGATTGAGCAGTTTTGAAAAACTCTGTCTGTAGAAAATGCAATTGGACATTTGGAGCGCTAAGTGGGTAATAATGGAAAAAGGAATATGTTCAAATATAAACTAAACAGAAGCATTGTATGAAACTTCTTTCTGTTCTGTGCATTCAACTAACAGATTTGAAACTTACTTTTGATTGAGCCGTTCTGAAACACTTTCTGTAGAAACTGCAATTGGACATTCTGAGCGCTAAGAGGCCTATATTGGGAAAAATAATATCTTCAAATAAAAATTACACAGCAGCATTGTGTGAAACTTATTTCTGATATGTGCATTCAGCTAACAGAGTTAAACCATACTTTTGATTGAGCAGTTCTGAACACTCTTTCTGTAGAAAATGCAACTGGACATTTGGAGCGCTAAGAGGGTAGTAGTTGAAAAAGAATATATTCAAATATAAACTACAGAGAAACATTCTGTGAAACTTTTTCTGATCTGAGCATTCAGCTAACAGAGTTAAACCATACTTTTGATTGAGCAGTTTTGAAACACTCTGTCTGTAGAAAATGCAACTGGACATTCGGAGCGTTAAGTGGGTAATAGTGGAAAAAGGAATATGTTCAAATATAAACTACACAGAAGCATTGTATGAAACAACTTTGTGTTCTGTATATTCAACTAACAGAGTTGAACCTTACTTTTGATTGAGCCGTTCTTAAACACTGTTTCTGTAGAAACTGTAATTGGACATTCTGAGCGCTAGGAGGCCTATATTGCGAAAAATAATATATTCAAATAAAAACTACACAGAAGCATTGTGTGAAACTTATTTGTGATATGTGCATTCAGCTAACAGAGTTAAAGCATACATTTGATTGCACAGTTCTGAACACTCTTTCTGTAGAAAATGCAAGTGGACATTCGGAGCGCTAAGAGGGTAATAGTGGAAAAAGCAATATATTCATATATAAACTACACAGAAGCATTCTGTGAAACTTCTTTCTGATCTCTGCATTCAACTAACTGAGTTAAACCTTGCTTTTGATTGAGCCGTTCTGAAACTCTCTTTCTGTAGAAAATGCAATTGGACATTCTGAGCGCTAAGAGGCCTATATTGGGAAAAAGAATATCTACACATAAAAACTACACAGAAGCCTTCTGTGAAACTTTTTCTGTTCTGTGCTTTCAACTAAAAGTGTTGAACCTTTGTTTTGATTGAGCCGTTCTGAAACACTCTTTCTGTAGAAAATGAAAGTGGACATTCTGAGCGCTAAGATTGTATTAGTGGAAAAAGGAATATCTCCAAATAAAAACTACACAGAATCATTCTCTGAAACTTATTTCTGATCTGTGCATTCAGTTAACAGATCTAAACCATACTTTTGATTGAGCAGTTATGAAACACTCTTTGTGTAGAAAATGCAAGGGGACCTTCGGAGCGCTAAGATTGTAATAGAGGAAAAAGGAATATCTCCAAATAAAAACTACACAGAAGCATTCTCAGAAACTCTTTTCTGTTCTCTGAATTCAACTAACAGAGTTTAGCCTTACTTTTGAAGGAACAGTTCTGAAACACTCTTTGTGTAGAAACTGCCAGTGGACATTCGGAGCGCTAAGTGGGTAATAGTCAATAAAGGAATATCTTCAACTAAATACTACACAGAAGCATTCTGTGAAACTTCTTTCTGTTCTGTGCATTCAACTAAAAGAAGTGAACCTTACTTTTCATTGAGCCGTTCTGAAACACTCTTTCTATAGAAACTGCAATTGGACACTCCGAGCGCTAAGAGGCATATATTGGTAAAAAGAATATTTTCATATAAACACTACACAGAAGCATTCTGTTAAACTTCTTTCTGATCTGTGCATTCACCTAATAGAGTTAAACCATACTTTTGATTGAGCAGTTCTGAAACACTCTTTCTGCAGAAAATGCTACTGGACATTTGGAGCGCTAAGTGGGTAATAGTGGAAAAAGGAATATGTTCAAATATAAACTACACAGAAGCATTCTGTGAAACTTCTTTCTGTTCTGTGCATTCAAATAACTGAGTTGAACATTACTTTTGATGGAGCCGTTCTGAAACACTCTTTCTGTAGAAACTGCAATTGGATATTCTGAGCGCTAAGAGGCCTATATTGGGAAAAAGAATATCTTCAAATAAAAACTACACAGAAGCATTCTGTGAAACTTATTTCTGATATGGGCATTCAACTAATAGAGTAAAACCATACTTTTGATTGAGCCGTTCTGAACACTCTTTCTGTAGAAAACGAAAGTGGTCATTCGGAGCGCTAAGAGGGTAATACTGGAAAAAGTAATATCTTCAAATATAAACTACACAGAATCATTCTGTGAAACTTCTTTCTGATCTGTGCATTCAGCTAACAGAGTTAAACCATACTTTTGATTGAGAAGTTCTGAACACTCTTTCTGTAGAAAATGCAACTGGACATTTGGAGCGCTAAGAAGGTAGTAGTGGAAAAAGAATATATTCAAATATAAACTACACAGAAGCATTCTGTGAAACTTCTTTCTGATCTGAGCATTCAGCTAACAGAGTTAAACCATTCTTTTGATTGAGCAGTTTTGAAACACTCTGTCTGTAGAAAATGCAACTGGACATTCGGAGTGCTAAGTGGGTAATAGTGGAAAAAGGAATATGTTCAAATATAAACTACACAGAAGCATTGTATGAAACATCTTTCTCTTCTGTACATTCAACTAACAGAGTTGAACCTTACTTTTGATTGAGCCGTTCTTAAACACTCTTTCTGTAGAAACTGTAATTGGACATTCTGAGCGCTAAGAGGCCTATATTGTGAAAAATAATATATTCAAATAAAAATTACACAGAAGCATTGTGTGAAACTTATTTGTGATATGTGCATTCAGCTAACAGAGTTAAACCATACTTTTGATTGCACAGTTCTGAATACTCTTTCTGTAGAAAATGCAAGTGGACATTCCGAGCGCTAAGAGGGTAATAGTGGAAAAAGCAATATATCCAAATGTAAACTACACAGAAGCATTCTGTGAAACTTCTTTCTGTTCTCTGCATTCAACTAACTGTGTTGAACCTTGCTTTTGATTGAGCCGTTCTGAAACACTCTTTCTGTAGAAAATGCAATTGGACATTCTGAGCGCTAAGAGGCCTATATTGGGAAAAAGACTATCTACAAATAAAAACTACACAGAAGCATTCTGTGAAACTTCTTTCTGTTCTGTGCATTCAACTAAAAGTGTTGAACCTTAGTTTTGATTGAGCCGTTCTGAAACACTCTTTCTGTAGAAAATGCAAGTGGACATTCGGAACGCTAAGATTGTAATAGTGGAAAAAGGAATATCTCCAAATAAAAACTACACAGAAGCATTCTCTGAAACTCCTTTCTGTTCTCTGCATTCAACTAACAGAGCTGAGTCTCAGTTTTGAAGGAGCAGTTCTGAAACACTCTTTGCGTAGGAACTGCCAGTGGACATTCGGAGTGCTAAGACGGTAATAGTCGAAAAAGGAATATCTTCAACTAAATACTACACAGAAGCATTCTGTGAAACTACTTTCTGTTCTGTGCATTCAACTAAAAGAGTTGAAACTTAGTTTTGATTGAGCCGTTCTGAAACACTCTTTCTGTAGAAAATGAAAGTGGAGATTCGGAGCGCTAAGAGGGTAATAGTGGAAAAAGGAATGTCTTCAAATATAAACTACACAGAATCATTCTGTGAAACTTCTTTCTGATATGTGCATTCAGCTAACAGAGTTAAAGCATACTTTTGATAGAGCAGTTCTGAACACTCTTTCTGTAGAAAATGCAACTGGACATTTGGAGCGCTAAGAGGGTACTAGTGGAAAAAGGAATATATTCAAATATAAGCTACACAGAAGCATTCTGTGAAACTTCTTTCTGATCTGAGCATTCAGATAACAGAGTTAAACCATACTTTTGATTGAGGAGATTTGAAACACTCTGTCTGTAGAAAATGCAACTGGACATTCGGAGCGCGAAGTGGGTAATAATGGAAAAAGGAATATGTTCAATATAAACTACACAGAAGCATTGTATGAAACATCTTTCTGTTCTGTGCATTCAAGTAACAGAGTTGAAGCTTACTTTTGATTGAGCCGTTCTGAAACACTCTTTCTGTAGAAAGAGCAATTGGACATTCTGAGATCTAAGAGGCCTATATTGGGAAAAATAATATCTTCAAATAAAAACTACACAGAAGCATTGTGTGAAACTTATTTCTGATCTGTGCATTCAGCTAATAGAGTTAAACCATACTTTTGATTGCGCAGTTCTGAACACTCTTTCTGTAGAAAATGCAAGTGGACATTCGCAGCGCTAATACGGTAATAGTGGAAAAAGGAATATATTCAATTATAAACTACACAGAAGCATTCTGTGAAACTTCTTTCTGTTCTGTGCATTCAACTAACTGAGTTGAACCTTTCTTTTGATGGAGCCGTTGTGAAACACTCTTTCTGTAGAAATTGCAATTGGACATTCTGACCGATAAAGGCCTATATTGGGAAAAAGAATATCTACAAATAAAAACTACACAGAAGCATTCTGTGAAACTTCTTTCGGATCTGTGCATTCAACTAACAGAGTAAAACCATACTTTTGATTGAGCCGTTCTGAACACTCTTTCTGTAGAAAATGCAAGTGGACATTCGGAGCGCTAAGAGGGTAATAGTTGAAAAAGGAATATATTCAAATATAAACTACACAGAAGCATTCTGTGAAACTTCTTTCTGCTCTGTGCATTCAACTAACAGAGTTGAATCTTACTTTTGATTGAACCGTTCTGAAACACTCTTTCTGTAGAAACTGCAATTGGACTTTCTAAGCGCTAAGAGGCCTACATTGTTAAAAAGAATATCTTCAAATAAAAACTACACAGAAGCATTCTGTGAAACTTATTTCTGATATGTGCATTCAGTTAACAGAGCTAAACCATACTTTTGATTGAGCAGTTATGAAACATTCTTTGTGTAGAAAATGCAAGTGGACCTTCGGAGCGCTAAGATTTTTATAGAGGAAAAACGATTATCTCCAAATAAAAACCACACAGAAGCATTCTCTGAAACTCTTTCTGTTCTCTGAATTCAACTAACAGAGTTTAGCCTTACTTTTGAAGGAACAGTTCTGAAACACTCTTTGTGTAGAAACTGCCAGTGGACATTCGGAGCGCTAAGTGTGTAATAGTCAATAAAGGGATATCTTCAACTGAATACTACACAGAAGCATTCTGTGAAACTTCTTCCTGTTTTGTGCATTCAACTAAAAGAGGTCAACCTTACTTTTCATTGAGCCGTTCTGAAACACTCTTTCTATAGAAACTGCAATTGGACATTCTGAGCGCTAAGAGGCCTATATTGGTAAAAAGAATATTTTCATATAAACACTACACAGAAGCATTCTGTGAAACTTCTTTCTGATCTGGGCATTCAGCTAACAGAGTTAAACCATACTTTTGATTGAGCAGTTCTGAAACACTCTTTCTGTAGAAAATGCTACAGGACATTTGGAGCGCTAAGTGGGTAATAGTGGAAAAAGGAATATCTTCAAATATAAACTACACAGAATCATTCTGTGAAACTTATTTCTGATCTGTGCATTCAGCAAACAGAGTTAAACCATACTTTTGATTGAGCAGTTCTGAACACTCTTTCTGTGGAAAATGCAACTGGACATTTGGAGCGCTAAAAGGGTAGTAGTGGAAAAAGGAATGTCTTCAAATATAAACTACACAGAAGCATTGTATGAAACTTCTTTCTGTTCTGTGCATTCAACTAACAGATTTGAACCTTATTTTTGATTGAGCCGTTCTGAAACACTCTTTCTGTAGAAAATGCAAGTGGATATTCGGAGCGCTAAGACGGTAATACTGGAAAAGGAATATATTCAAATATAAACTACACAGAAGCATTCTGTGAAACGTCTTTCTGTTCTGTGCATTCGAATAACTGAGTTGAACCTTACTTTTGATGGAGGGGTTCTGAAACACTCCTTCTGTAGAAACTGCAATTGGACATTCTGAGAGCTAAGAGGCCTATATTGGGAAAAAGAATATCTTCAAATAAAAATTACACAGAAGCATTCTGTGAAACTTATTTCTGATATGGGCATTCAACTAACAGAGTAAAACCATACTTTTGATTGAGCAGTTCTGAACACTCTTTCTGTAGAAAATGCAAGTGTACATTCGGAGCTCTAAGAGGGTAATACTGGAAATAGTAATATCTTCAAATATAAACTACACAGAATCATTCTGTGAAACTTCTTTCTGATCTGTGCATTCAGCTAACAGAATTAAACCATAATTTTGATTTAGCAGTTCTGAACACTCTTTCTGTAGAAAATGCAACTGGACATTTGGAGCGCTAAGAGGGTAGTAGTGGAAAAAGAAATATATTCAAATATAAACTACACAGAAGCATTCTGTGAAAGTTCTTTCTGATCTGAGCATTCAGCTAACAGAGTTAAACCATACTTTTGACTGAGCAGTTTTGAAACACTCTGTCTGTAGAAAATGCAACTGGACATTCGGAGCGCTAAGTTGGTAATAGTGGAAAAAGGAATATGTTAAAATATAAACTACACAGAAGCATTGTATGAAACATCTTCCTGTTCTGTACATTCAACTAACTGAGTTGAACCTTGCTTTTGATTGAGCCGTTCTGACACTCTTTCTGTAGAAACTGCATTTGGACAATATGAGCCCAAAGAGGCTTATATTGGGAAAAATAATATATTCAAATAAAAACTACACAGAAGCATTGTGTGAAACTTATTTCTGATATGTGCATTCAGCTAACAGAGTTAAACCATACTTTTGATTGCGCAGTTCTGAACACTCTTTCTGTAGAAAATGCAAGTGGACATTCGGAGCGCTAAGAGGGTAATAGTGGAAAAAGCAATATACCCAAATATAAACTACACAGAAGCATTCTATGAAACTTCCATCTGTTCTCTGCATTCAACTAACTGAGTTGAACCTTGCTTTTGATTGAGCCGTTCTGGAACACTCTTTCTGTAGCAAATGCAATTGGACATTCTGAGCGCTAAGAGGCCTATATTGGGTAAAAGAATATCTACAAATAAAAACTACACAGAATCATTCCGTGAAACTTCTTTCTGTTCTGTACATTCAACTAAAAGTGTTCAACCTTAGTTTTGATTGAGCCGTTCTGAAACACTCTTTCTGTAGAAAATGCAAGAGGACATTCGGAGGGCTAAGATAGTAATAGTGGAAAAAGGAATATATCCAAATAAAAACTACACAGAAGCATTCTCTGAAACTCCTTTCTGTTCTCTGCATTCAACTAACAGAGCTGAGCCTTACTTTTGAAGGAGCAGTTCTGAAACACTCTTTGTGTAGAAACTGCCAGTGGAAATTCAGAGCGCTAAGAGGGTTATAGTCGAAAAAGAATATCTTCAACTTAATACTACACAGAAGCATTCTGTGAAACTTCTTTCTGTTCTGTGCATTCAACTAAAAGAGCTGAACCTTAGTTTTGATTGAGCCGTTCTGAAACACTCTTTCTGTAGAAAATGAAAGTGGAGATTCGGAGCGCTAAGAGGGTAATAGTGGAAAAAAGATTATCTTCAAATATAAACTACACAGAATCATTCTGTGAAACTTCTTTCTGATATGTGCATTCAGCTAACAGAGTTAAACCATACTTTTGATAGTGCAGTTCTGAACACTCTTTCTGTAGAAAATGCAACTGGACATTTGGAGCGCTATGAGGGTAGTAGTGGAAAAAGGAATATATTCAAATATAAGCTACACAGAAGCATTCTGTGAAACTTCTTTCTGATCTGAGCATTCAGCTAACAGAGTTAAACCATACTTTTGATTGCGCAGTTCTGAACACTCTTTCTGTAGAAAATGCAAGTGGACATTCGGAGCGCTAATACGGTAATAGTCGAAAAATTAATATATTCAATTATAAACTACACAGAAGCATTGTATGAAACTTCATTCTCTTCTGCGCATTCAACTAACAGAGTTGAACCTTATTTTTGATTCAGCCGTTCTGAAACACTCTTTCTGTAGAAAATGCAAGTGGATATTCTGAGCGCTAAGACGGTAATACTGGAAAAGGAATATATTCAAATATAAACTACACAGAAGCATTCTGTGAAACTTCTTTCTGTTCTGTGCATTCAACTAACTCAGTTGAACCTTACTTTTGATGGAGCCGTTCTGAAACACTCTTTCTTTAGAAACTGCAATTGGACATTCTGAGCGCTAAGAGGCCTATATTGGGAAAAAGAATATCTTCAAATAAAAACTACACAGAAGCATTCTGTGAAACTTATTTCTGATATGTGCATTCAACTAATAGAGTAAAACCACACTTTTGATTGAGCAGTTCTGAACACTCTTTCTGTAGAAAATGCAAGTGGACATTGGGAGCTCTAAGAGGGTAATACTGGAAATAGTAATATCTTCAAATATAAACCACACAGAATCATTCTGTGAAACTTCTTTCTGTTCTGTGCATTCAGCTAACAGAATTAAACCATACTTTTCATTGAGCAGTTCTGAACACTCTTTCTGTAGAAAATGCAACTGGACATTTGGAGCGCTAAGAGGGTAGTAGTGGAAAAAGGAATATATTCAAATATAAACGACACAGAAGCATTCTGTGAAACTTCTTTCTGATCTGAGCATTCAGCTAACAGAGTTAAACCATACTTTTGACTGAGCAGTTTTGAAACACTCTGTCTGTAGAAAATGCAACTGGACATTCGGAGCGCTAAGTGGGTAATAGTGGAAAAAGGAATATGTTCAAATATAAACTACACAGAAGCATTGTATGAAACTACTTTCTGTTCTGTGCATTCAACTAACAGAGTTGAACCTTAATTTGATTTAGCCGTTGTGAAACACTGTTTCTGTAGAAACTGCAATTGGACATTCTGACCGCTAAAAGGCCTATATTGGGAAATAGAATATCTACAAACTAAAACTACACAGAAACATTCTGTGAAACTTATTTCTCATATGTGCATTCAGCTAACAGAGTTAAACCATACTTTTGATTGCGCAGTTCTGAACACTCTTTCTGTAGAAAATGCAAGTGGACATTCGGAGCGCTAAGAGGGTAATAGTGGAAAAAGCAATATACTCAAATATAAACTACACAGAAGCATTCTGTGAAACTTCTTTCTGTTCTCTGCATTCAACTAACTGATTTGAACCTTGCTTTTTATTGAGCCGTTCTGGAACACTCTTTCTGTAGAAAATGCAATTGGACATTCTGAGCGCTAAGAGGCCTATATTGGGAAAAAGAATATCTACAAATAAAAACTACACAGAAGCATTCTGTGAAACTTCTTTCTATTCTGTGCATTCAACTAAAAGTGTTGAACCTTTGTTTTGATTGAGCCGTTCTGAAACACTCTTTCTGTAGGAAATGCAAGTGGACATTCCGAGCGCTAAGATAGTAATAGTGAAAAAAGGAATATCTCCAAATAAAAACTACACAGAAGCATTCTCTGAAACTCCTTTCTGTTCTCTGCATTCAACTAACAGAGCTGAGCCTTACTTTTGAAGGAGCAGTTCTGAAACACACTTTGTGTAGAAACTGCCGGTGGAAATTCAGAGCGCTAAGAGGGTAATAGTCAAAAAAGGAATATCTTCAACTAAATACTACACAGAAGCATTCTGTGAAACTGCTTTCTGTTCTGTGCATTCAATTAAAAGAGTTGAAACTTAGTTTTGATTGAGCCGTTCTGAAACACTCTTTCTGTAGAAAAGGGAAGTGGAGATTCGTAGCGCTAAGAGGATAATAGTGGAAAAAGGATTATATTCAAATATAAACTACACAGAATCATTCTGTGAAACTTCTTTCTGATATGAGCATTCACCTAACAGAGTTAAACCATACTTTTGATAGAGCAGTTCTGAACACTCTTTCTGTAGAAAATGCAACTGGACATTTGGAGCGCTAAGAGGGTAGTAATGGAAAAAGGAATATATTCAAATATAAGCTACACAGAAGCATTCTGTGAAACTTCTTTCTGATCTGAGCACTCAGCTAACAGAGTTAAACCATACTTTTGATTGAGGAGATTTGAAACACTCTGTCTGTAGAAAATGCAACTCTACATTCGGAGCGCTAAGTGGGTAATAATGGAAAAAGGAATATGTTCAAATATAAACTACACAGAAGCATTGTATGAAACTTCTTTCTGTTCTCTGCATTCAACTAACAGAGTTGAACCTTACTTTCGATTGAGCCGTTCTGAAACACTCTTTCTGTAGAAACTGCAATTGGACATTCTGAGCTCTAAGAGGCCTATATTGGGAAAAATAATATCTTCAAATAAAAACTACACAGCAGCATTGTGTGAAACTTATTTCTGATATGTGCATTCAGCTAACAGAATTAAACCATACTTTTGATTGCGCAGTTCTGAACACTCTTTCTGTAGAAAATGCAAGTGGACATTCGGAGCGCTAATACGGTAATAGTGGAAAAAGGAATATATTCAATTATAAACTACACAGAAGCATTCTGTGAAACTTCTTTCTGTTCTGTGCATTCAACTAACTGAGTTGAACCTTACTTTTGATGGAGACGTTTTGAAACACTCTTTCTGTAGAAACTGCAATTGGACATTCTGACCGCTAAAAGGCCTATATTGGGAAAAAGAATATCTACAAATAAAAACTACACAGAAGCATTCTGTGAAACTTCTTTCGGATCTGTGCATTTAACTAACAGAGTAAAACCATATTTTTGATTGAGCCGTTCTGAACACTCTTTCTGTAGAAAATGCAAGTGGACATTCGGAGCGCTAAGAGGGTAATAGTTGAAAAAGGAATATATTCAAATATAAACTACACAGAAGCATTCTGTGAAACTTCTTTCTGTTCTGTGCATTCAACTAACAGAGTTGAACCTTACTTTTGATTGAGCCGTTCTGAAACACTCTTTCTGTAGAAACTGCAATTGGACTTTCTAAGCGCTAAGAGGCCTACATTGTTAAAAAGAATATCTTCAAATAAAAACTACACAGAAGCATTCTTTGAAACTTATTTCTGATCTGTGCATTCAGTTAAGAGAGCTAAACCATACTTTTGATTGAGCAGTTATGAAACACTCTTTGTGTAGAAAATGCAAGTGGACATTCGGAGCGCTAAGATTGTAATAGAGGAAAAAGGAATATCTCCAAATAAAAACCACACAGAAGCATTCTCTGAAACTCCTTTCTGTTCTCTGAATTCAACCAACAGAGTTTAGCCTTACTTTTGAAGGAACAGTTCTGAAACACTCTTTGTGTAGAAACTGCCAGTGGACATTCGGAGCGCTAAGTGGGTAATAGTCAATAAAGGTATATCTTCAACTAAATACTACACAGAAGCATTCTTTGAAACTTCTTTCTGTTCTGTGCATTCAACTAAAAGAGGTGAACCTTACTTTTCATTGAGCCGTTCTGAAACACTCTTTCTATAGAAACTGCAATTGGACATTCTGAGCGCTAAGAGGCCTATATTGGTAAAAAGAGTATTTTCATATAAACACTACACAGAAGCATTCTGTGAAACTTCTTTCTGATGTGTGCATTCAGCTAACAGAGTTAAACCATACTTTTGATTGAGCAGTTCTGAAACACTCTTTCTGTAGAAAATGCTACTGGACATTTGGAGCACTAAGTGGGTAATAGTGGAAAAAGGAATATCTTCAAATATAAACTACACAGAATCATTCTGTGAAACTTCTTTCTGATCTGTGCATTCAGCTAACATAGTTAAACCATACTTTTGATTGAGCAGTTCTGAACAGTCTTTCTGTAGAAAATGCAACTGGACATTTGGAGCGCTAAGAGGGTAGTAGTGGAAAAAGGAATATATTCAAATATAAACTACACAGAAGCATTGTATGAAACTTCTTTCTCTTCTGTGCATTCAACTAACAGAGTTGAACCTTATTTTTGATTGAGCCGTTCTGAAGCACTCTTTCTGTAGAAAATGCAAGTGGATATTCGCAGCGCTAAGACGGTAATACTGGAAAAGGAATATATTCAAATATAAACTACACAGAAGCATTCTGTGAAACTTATTTCTGTTCTGTGCATTCAACTAACTGAGTTGAACCTTACTTTTGATGGAGCCGTTCTGAAAAGCTCTTTCTGTAGAAACTGCAATTGGACATTCTGAGCGCTAAGAGGCCTATATTTTGAAAAAAATATCTTCAAATAAAAACTACACAGAAGCATTCTGTGAAACTTATTTCGGATATGGGCATTCAACTAACAGAGTAAAACCATAGTTTTGATTGAGCCGTTCTGAACACTCTTTCTGTAGAAAATGCAATTGGACATTCTGAGCGCTAAGAGGGTAATACTAGAAAAAGTAATATCTTCAAATATAAACTACACAGAATCATTCTGTGAAACTTCTTTCTGATCTGTGCATTCAGCTAACAGAATTAAACCATACTTTTCATTGAGCAGTTCTGAACACTCTTTCTGTAGAAAATGCAACTAGACATTTGGAGCGATAAGAGGGTAGTAGTGGAAAAAGGAATATATTCAAATATAAACTACACGGAAGCATTCTGTGAAACTTCTTTCTGATCTGAGCATTCAGCTAACAGACTTAAACCATACTTTTGATTGAGCAGTTTTGAAACACTCTGTCTGTAGGAAATGCAACTGGACATTCGTAGCGCTAAGTGGGTAATAGTGGAAAAAGGAATATGTTAAAATATAAACTACACAGAAGCATTGTATGAAACACCTTTCTGTTCTGTACACTCAACTAACAGAGTTGAAACTTAGTTTTGATTGAGCCATTCTGAAACACTCTTTCTGTAGAAAATGCAAGTGGACATTCGGAGCGCTAAGTTAGTAATAGTGGAAAAAGGAATATCTCCAAATAAAAACTACACAGAAGCATTCTCTGAAACTCCTTTCTGTTCTCTGCATTCAACTAACAGAGCTGAGCCTTACTTTTGGAGGAGCAGTTCTGAAACACTCTTTTTGTAGAAACTGCCAGTGGAAATTCAGAGCGCTAAGAGGGTAATAGTCGAAAAAGGAATATCTTCAACTAAATACTACAAAGAAGCATTCTGTGAAACTTCTTTCTGTTCTGTGCATTCAACTAAAAGAGTTGAACCTTTGTTTTGATTGAGCCGTTCTGAAACACTCTTTCTGTAGAAAATGAAAGTGGAGATTCGCAGCGCTAAGAGGGTAATAGTGGAAAAAGGATTATCTTCAAATATAAACTACACAGAATCATTCTGTGAAACTTCTTTCTGATATGTGCATTCAGGTAACAGAGTTAAACCATACTTTTGATAGTGCAGTTCTGAACACTCTTTCTGTAGAAAATGCAACTGGACATTTGGAGCGCTAAGAGGGTATTATTGGAAAAAGGAATATATTCAAATATAAGCTACACAGAAGCATTCTGTGAAACTTCTTTCTGATCTGAGCATTCCGCTAACAGAGTTAAACCATACTTTTGATTGAGGAGATTTGAAACACTCTGACTGTAGAAAATGCAACTGGACATTCGGAGCGCTAAGTGGGTAATAATGGAAAAAGAATATGTTCAAATATAAACAACACAGAAGCATTGTATGAAACTTCTTTCTGTTCAGTGCATTCAACTAACAGAGTTGAACCTTACTTTTGATTGAGCCGTTCTGAAACACTCTTTCTGCAGAAACTGCAATTGGACATTCTCAGCTCTAAGAGGCCTATATTGGGAATAATAATATCTTCAAATAAAAACTACACAGCAGAATTGTGTGAAACTTATTTCTGATATGTGCATTCAGCTAACAGAGTTAAACCATACTTTTGATTGCGCAGTTCTGAGCACTCTTTCTGTAGAAAATGCAAGTGGACATTCGGAGCGCTAATACGGTAATAGTGGAAAAAGGAATATATTCAATTATAAACTACACAGAAGCATTCTGTGAAACTTCTTTCTGTTCTGTCCATTCAACTAACTGAGTTGAACCTTACTTTTGATGGAGCCGTTGTGAAACACTCTTTCTGTAGAAACTGCAATTGGACATTCTGACCGCTAAAAGGCCTATATTGGGAAAAAGAATATCTACAAATAAAAACTACACAGAAGCATTCTGTGAAACTTCTTTCGCATCTGTGCATTCAACTAACAGAGTAAAACCATACTTTTGATTGAGCCGTTCTGAACACACTTTCTGTAGAAAATGCAAGTGGACTTTCGGAGCGCTAAGAGCGTAATAGTTGAAAAAGGAATATATTCAAATATAAACTACACAGAAGCATTCTGTGAAACTTCTTTCTGTTCTGTGCATTCAACTAACAGAGTTGAACCTTACTTTTGATTGAGCCGTTCTGAAACACTCTTTCTGTAGAAACTGCAATTGGACTTTCTAAGCGCTAAGAGGCCTACATTGTTAAAAAGAATATCTTCAAATAAAAACTACACAGAAGCATTCTGTGAAACATATTTCTGATATGTGCATTCAGTTAACAGAGCTAAACCATACTTTTGATTGAGCAGTTATGAAACACTCTTTGTGTAGAAAATATAAGTGGACCTTCGGAGCGCTAAGATTGTAATGGGGAAAAAGGATTATCTCCAAATAAAAACCACACAGAAGCATTCTCTGAAACTCCTTTCTGTTCTCTGAATTCAACTAATAGAGTTGAGCCTTACTTTTGAAGGAACAGTTCTGAAACACTCTTTGTGTAGAAACTGTCAGTGGACATTCAGAGCGCTAAGTGGGTAATAGTCAATAATGTAATATCTTCAACTAAATACTACACAGAAGCATTCTGTGAAACTACTTTCTGTTCTGTGCATTCAACTAAAAGAGGTGAACCTTACTTTTCATTGAGCCGTTCTGAAACACTCTTTCTATAGAAACTGCAATTGGACATTCTGAGCGCTAAGAAGCCTATATTGGTAAAAAGAATATTTTCATATAAACACTACACAGAAGCATTCTGTGAAACTTCTTTCTGATCTGTGCATTCAGCTAACAGAGTTAAACCATACTTTTGATTGAGCAGTTCTGAAACACTCTTTCTGTAGAAAATGCTACTGGACATTTGGAGCGCTAAGTGGGTAATAGTGGAAAAAGGAATATCTTCAAATATAAACTACACAGAATCATTCTGTGAAACTTCTCTCTGATCTGTGCATTCAGCTAACAGAGTTAAAGCATACTTCTGATTGAGCAGTTCTGAACACTCTTTGTGTAGAAAATGCAACTGGACATTTGGAGCGCTAAGAGGGTAGTAGTGGAAAAAGTAATATATTCAAATATAAACTACACAGAAGCATTGTATGAAACTCCTTTCTATTCTGTGCATTTAACTAACAGAGTTGAACCTTATTTTTGATTGAGTCGTTCTGAAACACTCTTTCTTTAGAAAATGCAAGTGGATATTCGCAGCGCTAAGACGGTAATACTGGAAAAGGAATATATTCAAATATAAACAACACAGAAGCATTCTGTGAAACTTATTTCTGTTCTGTGCATTCAACTAACTGAGTTGAACCTTACTTTTCATGGAGCCGTTCTGAAAATCTCTTTCTGTAGAAACTGCAATTGGACATTCTGAGCACTAAGAGGCCTATATTTTGAAAAAGAATATCTTCAAATAAAAACTACACAGAAGCATTCTGTGAAACTTATTTCGGATATGGGCATTCAACTAATAGAGTAAAACCATACTTTTGATTGAGCCGTTCTGAACACTCTTTCTGTAGAAAATGCAAGTGGACATTCTGAGTGCTAAGAGGGTAATACTAGAAAAAGTAATATCTTCAAATATAAACTACACAGAATCATTCTGTGAAACTTCTTTCTGATCTGTGCATTCAGCTAACAGAATTAAACCATACTTTTCATTGAGCAGTTCTGAACACTCTTTCTGTAGAAAATGCAACTAGACATTTGGAGCGATAAGAGGGTAGTAGTGGAAAAAGGAATATATTCAAATATAAACTACACGGAAGCATTCTGTGAAACTTCTTTCTGATCTGAGCATTCAGCTAACAGAGTTAAACCATACTTTTGACTGAGCAGTTTTGAAACACTCTGTCTGTAGAAAATGCAACTGGACATTCGGAGCGCTAAGTGGGTAATAGTGGAAAAAGGAATATGTTCAAATATAAACTACACAGAAGCATTGTATGAAACATCTTTCTGTTCTGTACATTCAACTAACAGAGTTGAAACATACTTTTGATTGAGCCGTTCTGAAACACTCTTTCTGTAGAAACTGCAATTGGACATTCTGAGCCCTAAGAGGCCTATATTGGGAAAAATAATATATTCAAATAAAAACTACACAGAAGCATTGTGTGAAACTTATTTCTGATATGTGCATGCAGCTAACAGAGTTAAACCATACTTTTGATTGCGCAGTTCTGAACACTCTTTCTGTAGAAAATGCAAGTTGAAATTCGGAGCGCTAAGAGGGTAATAGTGGAAAAAGCAATATACTCAAATATAAACTACAAAGAAGCATTCTGTGAAACTTCTTTCTGTTCTCTGCATTCAACTAACTGAGTTGAACCTTGCTTTTGATTGAGCCGTTCTGGAACACTCTTTCTGTAGAAAATGCAATTGGACATACTGAGCGCTAAGAGGCCTATATTGGGAAAAATAATATCTACAAATAAAAACTACACAGAAGCATTCTGTGAAACTTCTTTCTGTTCTGTGCATGCAACTAAAAGTGTTGAACCTTAGTTTTGATTGAGCCGTTCTGAAACACTCTTTCTGTAGAAAATGCAACTGGACATTTGGAGCGCTAAGAGGGTAGTAGTGGAAAAAGGAATATATTCAAATATAAGCTACACAGAAGCATTCTGTGAAACTTCTTTCTGATCTGAGCATTCCGCTAACAGAGTTAAACCATACTTTTGATTGAGGAGATTTGAAACACTCTGACTGTTGAAAATGCAACCGGACATTCGGAGCGCTAAGTGGGTAATAATGGAAAAAGGAATATGTTCAAATATAAACAACACAGAAGCATTGTATGAAACTTCTTTCTGTTCTGTGCATTCAACTAACAGAGTTGAACCTTACTTTTGATTGAGCCTTTCTGAAACACTCTTTCTGTAGAAACTGCAATTGGACATTCTCAGCTCTAAGAGGCCTATATTGGGAATAATAATATCTTCAAATAAAAACTACAGAGCAGCATTGTGTGAAACTTATTTCTGATATGTGCATTCAGCTAACAGAGTTAAACCATACTTTTGATTGCACAGTTCTGAACACTCTTTCTGTAGAAAATGCAAGTGGACATTCGGAGCGCTAATACGGTAATAGTGGAAAAAGGAATATATTCAATTATAAACTACACAGAAGCATTCTGTGAAACTTCTTTCTGTTCTGTGCATTCAACTAACTGAGTTGAACCTTACTTTTGATGGAGCCGTTGTGAAACACTCTTTCTGTAGAAACTGCAATTGGACATTCTGACCGCTAAAAGGCCTATATTGGGAAAAAGAATATCTACAAATAAAAACTACACAGAAGCATTCTGTGAAACTTCTTTCTGATCTGTGCATTCAACTAACAGAGTAAAACCATACTTTTGATTGAGCCGTTCTGAACACTCTTTCTGTAGAAAATGCAAGTGGACATTCGGAGCGCTAAGAGGGTAATAGTTGAAAAAGGAATATATTCAAATATAAACTACACAGAAGCATTCTGTGAAACTTCTTTCCGTTCTGTGCATTCAACTAACAGAGTTGAACCTTACTTTTGATTGAGCCGTTCTGAAACACTCTTTCTGTAGAAACTGCAATTGGACTTTCTAAGCGCTAAGAGGCCTACATTGTTAAAAAGAATATCTTCAAATAAAAACTACACAGAATCATTCTGTGAAACATATTTCTGATACGTGCATTCAGTTAACAGAGCTAAACCATACTTTTGATTGAGCAGTTATGAAACACTCTTTGTGTAGAAAATATAAGTGGACCTTCGGAGCGCTAAGATTGTAATAGGGGAAAAAGGATTATCTCCAAATAAAAACCACCCAGAAGCATTCTCTGAAACTCCTTTCTGTTTTCTGAATTCAACTAACAGAGTTGAGCCTTACTTTTGATGGAACAGTTCTGAAACACTCTTTGTGTAGAAACTGCCAGTGGACATTCGGAGGGCTAAGTGGGTAATAGTCAATAAAGGAATATCTTCAACTAAATACTACACAGAAGCATTCTGTGAAACTACTTTCTGTTCTGTGCATTCAACTAAAAGAGGTGAACCTTACTTTTCATTGAGCCGTTCTGAAACACTCTTTCTATAGAAACTGCAATTGGACATTCTGAGCGCTAAGAGGCCTATATTGGTAAAAAGAATATTTTCATATAAACACTACACAGAAGCATTCTGTGAAACTTCTTTCTGATCTGTGCATTCAGCTAACAGAGTTAAACCACACTTTGGATTGAGCAGTTCTGAAACACTCTTTCTGTAGAAAATGCTACTGGACATTTGGAGCGCTATGTGGGTAATAGTGGAAAAAGGAATATCTTCAAATTTAAACTACACAGAATCATTCTGTGAAACTTCTTTCTGATATGTGCATTCAGCTAACAGAGTTAAAGCATACTTTTGATTGAGCAGTTCTGAACACTCTTTGTGTAGAAAATGCAACTGGACATTTGGAGCGCTAAGAGAGTAGTAGTGGAAAAAGTAATATATTCAAATATAAACTACACAGAAGAATTGTATGAAACTCCTTTCTCTTCTGTGCATTTAACTAACAGAGTTGAACCTTATTTTTGATTGAGCCATTCTGAAACACTCTTTCTTTAGAAAATGCAAGTGGATATTCGCAGCGCTAAGACGGTAATACTGGAAAAGGAATATATTCAAATATAAACTACACAGAGGCATTCTGTGAAACTTATTTCTGTTCTGTGCATTCAACTAACTGAGTTGAACCTTACTTTTGATGGAGCCGTTCTGAAAATCTCTTTCTGTAGAAACTGCAATTGGACATTCTGAGCGCTAAGAGGCCTATATTTTGAAAAAGAATATCTTCAAATAAAAACCACACAGAAGCATTCTGTGAAACTTATTTCGGATATGGGCATTCAACTAATAGAGTAAAACCATACTTTTGATTGAGCCGTTCTGAACACTCTTTCTGTAGAAAATGCAAGTGGACATTCTGAGCGCTAAGAGGGTAATACTAGAAAAAGTAATATCTTCAAATATAAACTACACAGAATCATTCTGTGAAACTTCTTTCTGATCTGTGCATTCAGCTAACAGAATTAAACCATACTTTTCATTGAGCATTTCTGAACACTCTTTCTGTAGAAAATGCAACTAGACATTTGGAGCGATAAGAGGGTAGTAGTGGAAAAAGGAATATATCCAAATATAAACTACACGGAAGCATTCTGTGAAACTTCTTTCTGATCTGAGCATTCAGCTAACAGAGTTAAACCATACTTTTGACTGAGCAGTTTTGAAACACTCTGTCTGTAGAAAATGCAACTGGACATTCGGAGCGCTAAGTGGGTAATAGTGGAAAAAGGAATATGTTCAAATATAAACTACACAGAAGCATTGTATGAAACATCTTTCTGTTCTGTACATTCAACTAACAGAGTTGAAACATACTTTTGATTGAGCCGTTCTGAAACACTCTTTCTGTAGAAACTGCAATTGGACATTCTGAGCCCTAAGAGGCCTATATTGGGAAAAATAATATATTCAAATAAAAACTACACAGAGGCATTGTGTGAAACTTATTTCTGATATGTGCATGCAGCTAACAGAGTTAAACCATACTTTTGATTGCGCAGTTCTGAACACTCTTTCTGTAGAAAATGCAAGTTGAAATTCGGAGCGCTAAGAGGGTAATAGTGGAAAAAGCAATATACTCAAATATAAACTACAAAGAAGCATTCTGTGAAACTTCTTTCTGTTCTCTGCATTCAACTAACTGAGTTGAACCTTGCTTTTGATTGAGCCGTTCTGGAACACTCTTTCTGTAGAAAATGCAATTGGACATTCTGAGCGCTAAGAGGCCTATATTGGGAAAAATAATATCTACAAATAAAAACTACACAGAAGCATTCTGTGAAACTTCTTTCTGTTCTGTGCATTCAACTAAAAGTGTTGAACCTTAGTTTTGATTGAGCCGTTCTGAAACACTCTTTCTGTAGAAAATGCAACTGGACATTTGGAGCGCTAAGAGGGTAGTAGTGGAAAAAGGAATATATTCAAATATAAGCTACACAGAAGCATTCTGTGAAACTTCTTTCTGATCTGAGCATTCCGCTAACAGAGTTAAACCATACTTTTGATTGAGGAGATTTGAAACACTCTGACTGTTGAAAATGCAACCGGACATTCGGAGCGCTAAGTGGGTAATAATGGAAAAAGGAATATGTTCAAATATAAACAACACAGAAGCATTGTATGAAACTTCTTTCTGTTCTGTGCATTCAACTAACAGAGTTGAACCTTACTTTTGATTGAGCCGTTCTGAAACACTCTTTCTGTAGAAACTGCAATTGGACATTCTCAGCTCTAAGAGGCCTATATTGGGAATAATAATATCTTCAAATAAAAACTACACAGCAGCATTGTGTGAAACTTATTTCTGATATGTGCATTCAGCTAACAGAGTTAAACCATACTTTTGATTGCACAGTTCTGAACACTCTTTCTGTAGAAAATGCAAGTGGACATTCGGAGCGCTAATACGGTAATAGTGGAAAAAGGAATATATTCAATTATAAACTACACAGAAGCATTCTGTGAAACTTCTTTCTGTTCTGTGCATTCAACTAACTGAGTTGAACCTTACTTTTGATGGAGCCGTTGTGAAACACTCTTTCTGTAGAAACTGCAATTGGACATTCTGACCGCTAAAAGGCCTATATTGGGAAAAAGAATATCTACAAATAAAAACTACACAGAAGCATTCTGTGAAACTTCTTTCTGATCTGTGCATTCAACTAACAGAGTAAAACCATACTTTTGATTGAGCCGTTCTGAACACTCTTTCTGTAGAAAATGCAAGTGGACATTCGGAGCGCTAAGAGGGTAATAGTTGAAAAAGGAATATATTCAAATATAAACTACACAGAAGCATTCTGTGAAACTCCTTTCCGTTCTGTGCATTCAACTAACAGAGTTGAACCTTACTTTTGATTGAGCAGTTCTGAAACACTCTTTCTGTAGAAACTGCAATTGGACTTTCTAAGCGCTAAGAGGCCTACATTGTTAAAAAGTATATCTTCAAATAAAAACTACACAGAAGCATTCTGTGAAACATATTTCTGATACGTGCATTCAGTTAACAGAGCTAAACCATACTTTTGATTGAGCAGTTATGAAACACTCTTTGTGTAGAAAATATAAGTGGACCTTCGGAGCGCTAAGATTGTAATAGGGGAAAAAGGATTATCTCCAAATAAAAACCACACAGAAGCATTCTCTGAAACTCCTTTCTGTTTTCTGAATTCAACTAACAGAGTTGAGCCTTACTTTTGATGGAACAGTTCTGAAACACTCTTTGTGTAGAAACTGCCAATGGATATTCGGAGGGCTAAGTGGGTAATAGTCAATAAAGGAATATCTTCAACTAAATACTACACAGAAGCATTCTGTGAAACTACTTTCTGTTCTGTGCATTCAACTAAAAGAGGTGAACCTTACTTTTCATTGAGCCGTTCTGAAACACTCTTTCTATAGAAACTGCAATTGGACATTCTGAGAGCTAAGAGGCCTATATTGGTAAAAAGAATATTTTCATATAAACACTACACAGAAGCATTCTGTGAAACTTCTTTCTGATCTGTGCATTCAGCTAACAGAGTTAAACCACACTTTGGATTGAGCAGTTCTGAAACACTCTTTCTGTAGAAAATGCTACTGGACATTTGGAGCGCTATGTGGGTAATAGTGGAAAAAGGAATATCTTCAAATTTAAACTACACAGAATCATTCTGTGAAACTTCTTTCTGATCTGTGCATTCAGCTAACAGAGTTAAAGCATACTTTTGATTGAGCAGTTTTGAACACTCTTTGTGTAGAAAATGCAACTGGACATTTGGAGCGCTAAGAGGGTAGTAGTGGAAAAAGTAATATATTCAAATATAAACTACACAGAATAATTGTATGAAACTCCTTTCTCTTCTGTGCATTTAACTAACAGAGTTGAACCTTATTTTTGATTGAGCCGTTCTGAAACACTCTTTCTTTAGAAAATGCAAGTGGATATTCGCAGCGCTAAGACGGTAATACTGGAAAAGGAATATATTCAAATATAAACTACACAGAGGCATTCTGTGAAACTTATTTCTGTTCTGTGCATTCAACTAACTGAGTTGAACCTTACTTTTGATGGAGCCGTTCTGAAAAGCTCTTTCTGTAGAAACTGCAATTGGACATTCTGAGCGCTAAGAGGCCTATATTTTGAAAAAGAATATCTTCAAATAAAAACCACACAGAAGCATTCTGTGAAACTTATTTCGGATATGGGCATTCAACTAATAGAGTAAAACCATACTTTTGATTGAGCCGTTCTGAACACTCTTTCTGTAGAAAATGCAAGTGGACATTCTGAGCGCTAAGAGGGTAATACTAGAAAAAGTAATATCTTCAAATATAAACTACACAGAATCATTCTGTGAAACTTCTTTCTGATCTGTGCATTCAGCTAACAGAATTAAACCATACTTTTCATTGAGCATTTCTGAACACTCTTTCTGTAGAAAATGCAACTAGACATTTGGAGCGATAAGAGGGTAGTAGTGGAAAAAGGAATATATCCAAATATAAACTACACGGAAGCATTCTGTGAAACTTCTTTCTGATCTGAGCATTCAGCTAACAGAGTTAAACCATACTTTTGACTGAGCAGTTTTGAAACACTCTGTCTGTAGAAAATGCAACTGGACATTCGGAGCGCTAAGTGGGTAATAGTGGAAAAAGGAATATGTTCAAATATAAACTACACAGAAGCATTGTATGAAACATCTTTCTGTTCTGTACATTCAACTAACAGAGTTGAAACATACTTTTGATTGAGCCGTTCTGAAACACTCTTTCTGTAGAAACTGCAATTGGACATTCTGAGCCCTAAGAGGCCTATATTGGGAAAAATAATATATTCAAATAAAAACTACACAGAGGCATTGTGTGAAACTTATTTCTGATATGTGCATGCAGCTAACAGAGTTAAACCATACTTTTGATTGCGCAGTTCTGAACACTCTTTCTGTAGAAAATGCAAGTTGAAATTCGGAGCGCTAAGAGGGTAATAGTGGAAAAAGCAATATACTCAAATATAAACTACAAAGAAGCATTCTGTGAAACTTCTTTCTGTTCTCTGCATTCAACTAACTGAGTTGAACCTTGCTTTTGATTGAGCCGTTCTGGAACACTCTTTCTGTAGAAAATGCAATTGGACATTCTGAGCGCTAAGAGGCCTATATTGGGAAAAATAATATCTACAAATAAAAACTACACAGAAGCATTCTGTGAAACTTCTTTCTGTTCTGTGCATTCAACTAAAAGTGTTGAACCTTAGTTTTGATTGAGCCGTTCTGAAACACTCTTTCTGTAGAAAATGCAACTGGACATTTGGAGCGCTAAGAGGGTAGTAGTGGAAAAAGGAATATATTCAAATATAAGCTACACAGAAGCATTCTGTGAAACTTCTTTCTGATCTGAGCATTCCGCTAACAGAGTTAAACCATACTTTTGATTGAGGAGATTTGAAACACTCTGACTGTTGAAAATGCAACCGGACATTCGGAGCGCTAAGTGGGTAATAATGGAAAAAGGAATATGTTCAAATATAAACAACACAGAAGCATTGTATGAAACTTCTTTCTGTTCTGTGCATTCAACTAACAGAGTTGAACCTTACTTTTGATTGAGCCGTTCTGAAACACTCTTTCTGTAGAAACTGCAATTGGACATTCTCAGCTCTAAGAGGCCTATATTGGGAATAATAATATCTTCAAATAAAAACTACACAGCAGCATTGTGTGAAACTTATTTCTGATATGTGCATTCAGCTAACAGAGTTAAACCATACTTTTGATTGCACAGTTCTGAACACTCTTTCTGTAGAAAATGCAAGTGGACATTCGGAGCGCTAATACGGTAATAGTGGAAAAAGGAATATATTCAATTATAAACTACACAGAAGCATTCTGTGAAACTTCTTTCTGTTCTGTGCATTCAACTAACTGAGTTGAACCTTACTTTTGATGGAGCCGTTGTGAAACACTCTTTCTGTAGAAACTGCAATTGGACATTCTGACCGCTAAAAGGCCTATATTGGGAAAAAGAATATCTACAAATAAAAACTACACAGAAGCATTCTGTGAAACTTCTTTCTGATCTGTGCATTCAACTAACAGAGTAAAACCATACTTTTGATTGAGCCGTTCTGAACACTCTTTCTGTAGAAAATGCAAGTGGACATTCGGAGCGCTAAGAGGGTAATAGTTGAAAAAGGAATATATTCAAATATAAACTACACAGAAGCATTCTGTGAAACTTCTTTCCGTTCTGTGCATTCAACTAACAGAGTTGAACCTTACTTTTGATTGAGCCGTTCTGAAACACTCTTTCTGTAGAAACTGCAATTGGACTTTCTAAGCGCTAAGAGGCCTACATTGTTAAAAAGTATATCTTCAAATAAAAACTACACAGAAGCATTCTGTGAAACATATTTCTGATACGTGCATTCAGTTAACAGAGCTAAACCATACTTTTGATTGAGCAGTTATGAAACACTCTTTGTGTAGAAAATATAAGTGGACCTTCGGAGCGCTAAGATTGTAATAGGGGAAAAAGGATTATCTCCAAATAAAAACCACACAGAAGCATTCTCTGAAACTCCTTTCTGTTTTCTGAATTCAACTAACAGAGTTGAGCCTTACTTTTGATGGAACAGTTCTGAAACACTCTTTGTGTAGAAACTGCCAATGGATATTCGGAGGGCTAAGTGGGTAATAGTCAATAAAGGAATATCTTCAACTAAATACTACACAGAAGCATTCTGTGAAACTACTTTCTGTTCTGTGCATTCAACTAAAAGAGGTGAACCTTACTTTTCATTGAGCCGTTCTGAAACACTCTTTCTATAGAAACTGCAATTGGACATTCTGAGAGCTAAGAGGCCTATATTGGTAAAAAGAATATTTTCATATAAACACTACACAGAAGCATTCTGTGAAACTTCTTTCTGATCTGTGCATTCAGCTAACAGAGTTAAACCACACTTTGGATTGAGCAGTTCTGAAACACTCTTTCTGTAGAAAATGCTACTGGACATTTGGAGCGCTATGTGGGTAATAGTGGAAAAAGGAATATCTTCAAATTTAAACTACACAGAATCATTCTGTGAAACTTCTTTCTGATCTGTGCATTCAGCTAACAGAGTTAAAGCATACTTTTGATTGAGCAGTTCTGAACACTCTTTGTGTAGAAAATGCAACTGGACATTTGGAGCGCTAAGAGGGTAGTAGTGGAAAAAGTAATATATTCAAATATAAACTACACAGAATAATTGTATGAAACTCCTTTCTCTTCTGTGCATTTAACTAACAGAGTTGAACCTTATTTTTGATTGAGCCGTTCTGAAACACTCTTTCTTTAGAAAATGCAAGTGGATATTCGCAGCGCTAAGACGGTAATACTGGAAAAGGAATATATTCAAATATAAACTACACAGAGGCATTCTGTGAAACTTATTTCTGTTCTGTGCATTCAACTAACTGAGTTGAACCTTACTTTTGATGGAGCCGTTCTGAAAAGCTCTTTCTGTAGAAACTGCAATTGGACATTCTGAGCGCTAAGAGGCCTATATTTTGAAAAAGAATATCTTCAAATAAAAACCACACAGAAGCATTCTGTGAAACTTATTTCGGATATGGGCATTCAACTAATAGAGTAAAACCATACTTTTGATTGAGCCGTTCTGAACACTCTTTCTGTAGAAAATGCAAGTGGACATTCTGAGCGCTAAGAGGGTAATACTAGAAAAAGTAATATCTTCAAATATAAACTACACAGAATCATTCTGTGAAACTTCTTTCTGATCTGTGCATTCAGCTAACAGAATTAAACCATACTTTTCATTGAGCATTTCTGAACACTCTTTCTGTAGAAAATGCAACTAGACATTTGGAGCGATAAGAGGGTAGTAGTGGAAAAAGGAATATATCCAAATATAAACTACACGGAAGCATTCTGTGAAACTTCTTTCTGATCTGAGCATTCAGCTAACAGAGTTAAACCATACTTTTGACTGAGCAGTTTTGAAACACTCTGTCTGTAGAAAATGCAACTGGACATTCGGAGCGCTAAGTGGGTAATAGTGGAAAAAGGAATATGTTCAAATATAAACTACACAGAAGCATTGTATGAAACATCTTTCTCTTCTGTACATTCAACTAACAGAGTTGAAACATACTTTTGATTGAGCCGTTCTGAAACACTCTTTCTGTAGAAACTGCAATTGGACATTCTGAGCCCTAAGAGGCCTATATTGGGAAAAATAATATATTCAAATAAAAACTACACAGAGGCATTGTGTGAAACTTATTTCTGATATGTGCATGCAGCTAACAGAGTTAAACCATACTTTTGATTGCGCAGTTCTGAACACTCTTTCTGTAGAAAATGCAAGTTGAAATTCGGAGCGCTAAGAGGGTAATAGTGGAAAAAGCAATATACTCAAATATAAACTACAAAGAAGCATTCTGTGAAACTTCTTTCTGTTCTCTGCATTCAACTAACTGAGTTGAACCTTGCTTTTGATTGAGCCGTTCTGGAACACTCTTTCTGTAGAAAATGCAATTGGACATTCTGAGCGCTAAGAGGCCTATATTGGGAAAAATAATATCTACAAATAAAAACTACACAGAAGCATTCTGTGAAACTTCTTTCTGTTCTGTGCATTCAACTAAAAGTGTTGAACCTTAGTTTTGATTGAGCCGTTCTGAAACACTCTTTCTGTAGAAAATGCAACTGGACATTTGGAGCGCTAAGAGGGTAGTAGTGGAAAAAGGAATATATTCAAATATAAGCTACACAGAAGCATTCTGTGAAACTTCTTTCTGATCTGAGCATTCCGCTAACAGAGTTAAACCATACTTTTGATTGAGGAGATTTGAAACACTCTGACTGTTGAAAATGCAACCGGACATTCGGAGCGCTAAGTGGGTAATAATGGAAAAAGGAATATGTTCAAATATAAACAACACAGAAGCATTGTATGAAACTTCTTTCTGTTCTGTGCATTCAACTAACAGAGTTGAACCTTACTTTTGATTGAGCCGTTCTGAAACACTCTTTCTGTAGAAACTGCAATTGGACATTCTCAGCTCTAAGAGGCCTATATTGGGAATAATAATATCTTCAAATAAAAACTACACAGCAGCATTGTGTGAAACTTATTTCTGATATGTGCATTCAGCTAACAGAGTTAAACCATACTTTTGATTGCACAGTTCTGAACACTCTTTCTGTAGAAAATGCAAGTGGACATTCGGAGCGCTAATACGGTAATAGTGGAAAAAGGAATATATTCAATTATAAACTACACAGAAGCATTCTGTGAAACTTCTTTCTGTTCTGTGCATTCAACTAACTGAGTTGAACCTTACTTTTGATGGAGCCGTTGTGAAACACTCTTTCTGTAGAAACTGCAATTGGACATTCTGACCGCTAAAAGGCCTATATTGGGAAAAAGAATATCTACAAATAAAAACTACACAGAAGCATTCTGTGAAACTTCTTTCTGATCTGTGCATTCAACTAACAGAGTAAAACCATACTTTTGATTGAGCCGTTCTGAACACTCTTTCTGTAGAAAATGCAAGTGGACATTCGGAGCGCTAAGAGGGTAATAGTTGAAAAAGGAATATATTCAAATATAAACTACACAGAAGCATTCTGTGAAACTCCTTTCCGTTCTGTGCATTCAACTAACAGAGTTGAACCTTACTTTTGATTGAGCCGTTCTGAAACACTCTTTCTGTAGAAACTGCAATTGGACTTTCTAAGCGCTAAGAGGCCTACATTGTTAAAAAGTATATCTTCAAATAAAAACTACACAGAAGCATTCTGTGAAACATATTTCTGATACGTGCATTCAGTTAACAGGGCTAAACCATACTTTTGATTGAGCAGTTATGAAACACTCTTTGTGTAGAAAATATAAGTGGACCTTCGGAGCGCTAAGATTGTAATAGGGGAAAAAGGATTATCTCCAAATAAAAACCACACAGAAGCATTCTCTGAAACTCCTTTCTGTTTTCTGAATTCAACTAACAGAGTTGAGCCTTACTTTTGATGGAACAGTTCTGAAACACTCTTTGTGTAGAAACTGCCAGTGGATATTCGGAGGGCTAAGTGGGTAATAGTCAATAAAGGAATATCTTCAACTAAATACTACACAGAAGCATTCTGTGAAACTACTTTCTGTTCTGTGCATTCAACTAAAAGAGGTGAACCTTACTTTTCATTGAGCCGTTCTGAAACACTCTTTCTATAGAAACTGCAATTGGACATTCTGAGAGCTAAGAGGCCTATATTGGTAAAAAGAATATTTTCATATAAACACTACACAGAAGCATTCTGTGAAACTTCTTTCTGATCTGTGCATTCAGCTAACAGAGTTAAACCACACTTTGGATTGAGCAGTTCTGAAACACTCTTTCTGTAGAAAATGCTACTGGACATTTGGAGCGCTATGTGGGTAATAGTGGAAAAAGGAATATCTTCAAATTTAAACTACACAGAATCATTCTGTGAAACTTCTTTCTGATCTGTGCATTCAGCTAACAGAGTTAAAGCATACTTTTGATTGAGCAGTTCTGAACACTCTTTGTGTAGAAAATGCAACTGGACATTTGGAGCGCTGAGAGGGTAGTAGTGGAAAAAGTAATATATTCAAATATAAACTACACAGAATAATTGTATGAAACTCCTTTCTCTTCTGTGCATTTAACTAACAGATTTGAACCTTATTTTTGATTGAGCCGTTCTGAAACACTCTTTCTTTAGAAAATGCAAGTGGATATTCGCAGCGCTAAGACGGTAATACTGGAAAAGGAATATATTCAAATATAAACTACACAGAGGCATTCTGTGAAACTTATTTCTGTTCTGTGCATTCAACTAACTGAGTTGAACCTTACTTTTGATGGAGCCGTTCTGAAAAGCTCTTTCTGTAGAAACTGCAATTGGACATTCTTAGCGCTAAGAGGCCTATATTTTGAAAAAGAATATCTTCAAATAAAAACTACACAGAAGCATTCTGTGAAACTTATTTCGGATATGGGCATTCAACTAATAGAGTAAAACCATACTTTTGATTGAGCCGTTCTGAACACTCTTTCTGTAGAAAATGCAAGTGGACATTCTGAGCGCTAAGAGGGTAATACTAGAAAAAGTAATATCTTCAAATATAAACTACACAGAATCATTCTGTGAAACTTCTTTCTGATCTGTGCATTCAGCTAACAGAATTAAACCATACTTTTCATTGAGCATTTCTGAACACTCTTTCTGTAGAAAATGCAACTAGACATTTGGAGCGATAAGAGGGTAGTAGTGGAAAAAGGAATATATCCAAATATAAACTACACGGAAGCATTCTGTGAAACTTCTTTCTGATCTGAGCATTCAGCTAACAGAGTTAAACCATACTTTTGACTGAGCAGTTTTGAAACACTCTGTCTGTAGAAAATGCAACTGGACATTCGGAGCGCTAAGTGGGTAATAGTGGAAAAAGGAATATGTTCAAATATAAACTACACAGAAGCATTGTATGAAACATCTTTCTGTTCTGTACATTCAACTAACAGAGTTGAAACATACTTTTGATTGAGCCGTTCTGAAACACTCTTTCTGTAGAAACTGCAATTGGACATTCTGAGCCCTAAGAGGCCTATATTGGGAAAAATAATATATTCAAATAAAAACTACACAGAGGCATTGTGTGAAACTTATTTCTGATATGTGCATGCAGCTAACAGAGTTAAACCATACTTTTGATTGCGCAGTTCTGAACACTCTTTCTGTAGAAAATGCAAGTTGAAATTCGGAGCGCTAAGAGGGTAATAGTGGAAAAAGCAATATACTCAAATATAAACTACAAAGAAGCATTCTGTGAAACTTCTTTCTGTTCTCTGCATTCAACTAACTGAGTTGAACCTTGCTTTTGATTGAGCCGTTCTGGAACACTCTTTCTGTAGAAAATGCAATTGGACATTCTGAGCGCTAAGAGGCCTATATTGGGAAAAATAATATCTACAAATAAAAACTACACAGAAGCATTCTGTGAAACTTCTTTCTGTTCTGTGCATTCAACTAAAAGTGTTGAACCTTAGTTTTGATTGAGCCGTTCTGAAACACTCTTTCTGTAGAAAATGCAACTGGACATTTGGAGCGCTAAGAGGGTAGTAGTGGAAAAAGGAATATATTCAAATATAAGCTACACAGAAGCATTCTGTGAAACTTCTTTCTGATCTGAGCATTCCGCTAACAGAGTTAAACCATACTTTTGATTGAGGAGATTTGAAACACTCTGACTGTTGAAAATGCAACCGGACATTCGGAGCGCTAAGTGGGTAATAATGGAAAAAGGAATATGTTCAAATATAAACAACACAGAAGCATTGTATGAAACTTCTTTCTGTTCTGTGCATTCAACTAACAGAGTTGAACCTTACTTTTGATTGAGCCGTTCTGAAACACTCTTTCTGTAGAAACTGCAATTGGACATTCTCAGCTCTAAGAGGCCTATATTGGGAATAATAATATCTTCAAATAAAAACTACACAGCAGCATTGTGTGAAACTTATTTCTGATATGTGCATTCAGCTAACAGAGTTAAACCATACTTTTGATTGCACAGTTCTGAACACTCTTTCTGTAGAAAATGCAAGTGGACATTCGGAGCGCTAATACGGTAATAGTGGAAAAAGGAATATATTCAATTATAAACTACACAGAAGCATTCTGTGAAACTTCTTTCTGTTCTGTGCATTCAACTAACTGAGTTGAACCTTACTTTTGATGGAGCCGTTGTGAAACACTCTTTCTGTAGAAACTGCAATTGGACATTCTGACCGCTAAAAGGCCTATATTGGGAAAAAGAATATCTACAAATAAAAACTACACAGAAGCATTCTGTGAAACTTCTTTCTGATCTGTGCATTCAACTAACAGAGTAAAACCATACTTTTGATTGAGCCGTTCTGAACACTCTTTCTGTAGAAAATGCAAGTGGACATTCGGAGCGCTAAGAGGGTAATAGTTGAAAAAGGAATATATTCAAATATAAACTACACAGAAGCATTCTGTGAAACTTCTTTCCGTTCTGTGCATTCAACTAACAGAGTTGAACCTTACTTTTGATTGAGCCGTTCTGAAACACTCTTTCTGTAGAAACTGCAATTGGACTTTCTAAGCGCTAAGAGGCCTACATTGTTAAAAAGTATATCTTCAAATAAAAACTACACAGAAGCATTCTGTGAAACATATTTCTGATACGTGCATTCAGTTAACAGAGCTAAACCATACTTTTGATTGAGCAGTTATGAAACACTCTTTGTGTAGAAAATATAAGTGGACCTTCGGAGCGCTAAGATTGTAATAGGGGAAAAAGGATTATCTCCAAATAAAAACCACACAGAAGCATTCTCTGAAACTCCTTTCTGTTTTCTGAATTCAACTAACAGAGTTGAGCCTTACTTTTGATGGAACAGTTCTGAAACACTCTTTGTGTAGAAACTGCCAGTGGACATTCGGAGGGCTAAGTGGGTAATAGTCAATAAAGGATTATCTTCAACTAAATACTACACAGAAGCATTCTGTGAAACTACTTTCTGTTCTGTGCATTCAACTAAAAGAGGTGAACCTTACTTTTCATTGAGCCGTTCTGAAACACTCTTTCTATAGAAACTGCAATTGGACATTCTGAGAGCTAAGAGGCCTATATTGGTAAAAAGAATATTTTCATATAAACACTACACAGAAGCATTCTGTGAAACTTCTTTCTGATCTGTGCATTCAGCTAACAGAGTTAAACCACACTTTGGATTGAGCAGTTCTGAAACACTCTTTCTGTAGAAAATGCTACTGGACATTTGGAGCGCTATGTGGGTAATAGTGGAAAAAGGAATATCTTCAAATTTAAACTACACAGAATCATTCTGTGAAACTTCTTTCTGATCTGTGCATTCAGCTAACAGAGTTAAAGCATACTTTTGATTGAGCAGTTCTGAACACTCTTTGTGTAGAAAATGCAACTGGACATTTGGAGCGCTGAGAGGGTAGTAGTGGAAAAAGTAATATATTCAAATATAAACTACACAGAATAATTGTATGAAACTCCTTTCTCTTCTGTGCATTTAACTAACAGAGTTGAACCTTATTTTTGATTGAGCCGTTCTGAAACACTCTTTCTTTAGAAAATGCAAGTGGATATTCGCAGCGCTAAGACGGTAATACTGGAAAAGGAATATATTCAAATATAAACTACACAGAGGCATTCTGTGAAACTTATTTCTGTTCTGTGCATTCAACTAACTGAGTTGAACCTTACTTTTGATGGAGCCGTTCTGAAAAGCTCTTTCTGTAGAAACTGCAATTGGACATTCTGAGCGCTAAGAGGCCTATATTTTGAAAAAGAATATCTTCAAATAAAAACTACACAGAAGCATTCTGTGAAACTTATTTCGGATATGGGCATTCAACTAATAGAGTAAAACCATACTTTTGATTGAGCCGTTCTGAACACTCTTTCTGTAGAAAATGCAAGTGGACATTCTGAGCGCTAAGAGGGTAATACCAGAAAAAGTAATATCTTCAAATATAAACTACACAGAATCATTCTGTGAAACTTCTTTCTGATCTGTGCATTCAGCTAACAGAATTAAACCATACTTTTCATTGAGCAGTTCTGAACACTCTTTCTGTAGAAAATGCAACTAGACATTTGGAGCGATAAGAGGGTAGTAGTGGAAAAAGGAATATATTCAAATATAAACTACACGGAAGCATTCTGTGAAACTTCTTTCTGATCTGAGAATTCAGCTAACAGAGTTAAACCATACTTTTGACTGAGCAGTTTTGAAACACTCTGTCTGTAGAAAATGCAACTGGACATTCGGAGCGCTAAGTGGGTAATAGTGGAAAAAGGAATATGTTCAAATATAAACTACACAGAAGCATTGTATGAAACACCTTTCTGTTCTGTACATTCAACTAACAGAGTTGAACCTTAGTTTTGATTGAGCCGTTCTGAAACACTCTTTCTGTAGAAAATGCAAGTGGACATTCGGAGCGCTAAGTTAGTAATAGTGGAAAAAGGAATATCTCCAAATAAAAACTACACAGAAGCATTCTCTGAAACTCCTTTCTGTTCTCTGCATTCAACTAACAGAGCTGAGCCTTACTTTTGGAGGAGCAGTTCTGAAACACTCTTTGTGTAGAAACTGCCAGTGGAAATTCAGAGCGCTAAGAGGGTAGTAGTGGAAAAAGGAATATATTCAAATATAAGCTACACAGAAGCATTCTGTGAAACTTCTTTCTGATCTGAGCATTCCGCTAACAGAGTTAAACCATACTTTTGATTGAGGAGATTTGAAACACTCTGACTGTTGAAAATGCAACCGGACATTCGGAGCGCTAAGTGGGTAATAATGGAAAAAGGAATATGTTCAAATATAAACAACACAGAAGCATTGTATGAAACTTCTTTCTGTTCTGTGCATTCAACTAACAGAGTTGAACCTTACTTTTGATTGAGCCGTTCTGAAACACTCTTTCTGTAGAAACTGCAATTGGACATTCTCAGCTCTAAGAGGCCTATATTGGGAATAATAATATCTTCAAATAAAAACTACACAGCAGAATTGTGTGAAACTTATTTCTGATATGTGCATTCAGCTAACAGAGTTAAACCATACTTTTGATTGCGCAGTTCTGAACACTCTTTCTGTAGAAAATGCAAGTGGACATTCGGAGCGCTAAGTTGGCAGCAATATGCAGGGAAACCATACCTCCAACTGAGTGGATAAGCCTCCAACTGTGTGGATAAGCCTCCTTCATAAGTGGACCGAGGATTGTTCTTGTTGGGCCTGTGCTCTGATTTGGAGACAAAGAACCATGTATAACCACTATTGCTGCATATACACAGCAGGCAGTAACGTATATTCTGATCCTGCCATTGTCTTTCTTAAACTGACCAGGAGTCCTTATCATAAAGTTCAAATCCCCTTCCATTATCTTCCTGTTTCAGCTGATACCACTGTCCTCTGGACTAAGCCCCAGGCACATTAAGTTTCTAAGTTGACATTTTTAATTAAGTTTTAAAGACATATTTGGAGAATTTTTTAATGCACAAGTATATGTCCAGCTCAAATAATTCCACTTTCAATGTGCTTTCCTGGGTTTCTTGAATGCCATTGAGAAATTACAGTACATATAAAGAAAATAGAAAAGAAATAGTAATCACTGAATCAATGATTAGCGAAAAAAAAACAGCAAAAGCTAAAGCTTTTCAGCAATTAAGTTCACCAATTTCAGTAAATAACTCAAGTGAAAAAAATTAATTTATCTACTTGAAAATGGCTAATGCAGAGTCAAAGATTAAAATGTTGGAAATAAATTTTCTTCTTCCACGCCAACCTTTAAGGAAAATATTATTGAACTCTTCTGGAACACAAAATCTTTGCAACCAGCATTATTATGTATATTATCCACTTACATTAAATTAAAACTCTATATGCATGAGGGAATGTTTCTTCAAATATTAACCATAAATAGAAATTAGAAAAATGTATAAAATTAGGTTGTATATTTCATTCCTAAGATTTTCTAGACTGGGTTTTCTGAAAGATGCAACACCATTCTCTTGATATTCTACAAATAGAAACACGCTACCCCAGAGCATTGGGTTCAGAACGTGCTACCCCAGAAGATGGCACCTTCACATTTGAGAAAATCACAAAGGAGAAAGGTCTCTGACCTTCTCCAATCCTTCTTCTCTGAAGCAAGCTGTAAAAGAATCTGATCTTCAGCTGGGTGCGGTGGCTCACTCCTGTAATCTCAGCACTTTGGGACGCCGAGGTGGGTGGATCACGAGGTCAGGAGATTGAGACCATCCTGGCTAACACGGTGAAACCTCGTCTCTACTAAAAATACAAAAAATTATCCGGGTGTGGTGGTGGCACCTGTAGTCCCAGCTACTCGGGAGGCTGAGGTAGGAAAACGGTGTGAACCCGGGAGGTGGAGCTTGCAGTGAGCAGAGATCACGCCACTGCCCTCCAGCCTGGGCGACAGAGCGAGACTCTGTCTCAAAAAAAAAATAAAAAAAAGAATCTGATCTTCCTCTGAAGTATGTGATAAGAGCCTCATGTGCCTCATATCTGGAGACAAGGAATGTCACACTGGGACACAGAAAATAATATGAACAAACAGGCCTTGCTAAGTTCCCCCAGCTTATTACCATTAGATCATACTCCTTCTGTTCAATCATGCTTCCTCATGACTGTCTACTCCCCATCCAACCTAAGCATAAATATACATAGATTTCGCCATTTCTTTGGGTCTTCATTTCTGAAGGTCCACATGTCACATAAAATTTACATTAAATAAATATGTATGCTTTTCTGTTGTTAAACTGCCTTTTGTTATAGGTGCTTCAGCCATGAACCTAGTGATGGATGAGAAAAAAAAATCCCTTCTACCCTACACTAACAAGGAAGGACGAGAGAGAGAATTCTAATTTCTTACCATAGGTATTCAATGTGATGAGAGGGTGGTCATTTGATGTATAAAATTAGGAATTCATTCTAAAACATGTTTGAAACTTTTGTTTACTTTATTGCAGAGGAAGGGGCAAGTTTGGTGCTCCAAATTCCTGTTTTATTTGCCATCATAGAAAGGATTTGAATTTGCAAGACACTTCAGAAAAGTCTGATTTTTTTTTTCACTTTAAATGTGGTATTGTGGTTACCGTAATGAGGTGGCATCGACACTGCTAATACTTACCCTTTGGAGTTTACCCCAAGGCTTTACCATAAGACATCATCCAGATCACTGTGCTTTCTTTTAAAAAACAAGTCTTTATTAAAAAGAAAAGCACAAACTAGACCATCACAAATAGAAATTAGTAATAGCCAGAAACGTATTTAGCAGCGATATTTTTTCTTTTTCTTTTTTAACAGTCTTGCTCTGTCTCTCAGGCTGGAGTGCAGTGGCGTGATCTCGGCTCACTGTAACCTCCACCTCCCAGGTTCAAGCAATTCTCCTGCCTCAGCCTCCCAGAGTAGTTGTAACTAGAGGTATCCGCCACCACACCCAGGTAATTTGCATATTTTTAGTAGAGTTGGGGTATCACCATGTTGGCCAAGCTGGTCTTGAACTCCTGACCTCAGGTGACCCGCCTACGAAAGTGCTGGGATTACAGGAGTGAGGCACTGCACCCAGACTTATTTAACATCAGTTCTAAACATTGTTGACACATTGCAGTATCTAATTTTCTCTAGTATCCTTAATTAATTATATAATGTGACTTTTGAAGAATTCTTATATACATTAAGATAAAGTTCAAGAAGGCCATTAGCAAAGGATTTTAAAAAGAGTAGTTTTTTTACAAAGATTTTCCATTTTAAACAGATTTTTCTTATAAAATAAATTTCTCCATGTCTTTTAAAAATACGAAACTTGGCTCCCATTAAATATGCTCATTTTTAGTTACCCATGGGATACCCTTACTTATCTATGATAACAGATACTTGTCATAATTTCCTGTATACTCCTAATGTCAGAGGTATGTTTACAAGTGGTATCATTTACTTCTGGATTTCATTTCCAGCTATTTAACCTCCAGATTCATGATAAAGCATTTTTAAGATTATCTCTGAAAACAATACCTGCTTTTTATTTACTCAAAATATATCTACACTTAACATAAGTACACTTTGGATAAGCAGTTATTTTTAGGCAAACTTTTACTAAGATAAGTATATGACAACATAAATAATGGAGGATATCCATGTGTAGCTAAAAGTGAAAATATTTACTTTACCTGGAAGATGTGTTTTTTTTAAAAAAAAAACCCTGAAACAATTGATTTCATGCAAAAAAAGTGCTAAAAGAAAAATGCGTAATCTCTGTATGATAAAAACATTTTCTCGAGCTGTGCAAATGACCTTGTTGATTTTTATTTTATCTAAGAATGATTTTAATATGCAATAATACAACTTACAGCAACATATAACAATGCATTTAATAGTAATGCACAAAAGTAACAAAGCAATGCAGATAAAAATGTTATACTGAACTCATCATTTGACATACTTCCTGTATTAGAATAATTTGCTGAATAATGTCAATTATCAAAACATGTAGCTGCTATGTAGTCCCTTAAAAACTGATATTTCCAGCATGTATATAATACACATATAAGTATATTCGTGTTGAACATAGCTTTAGTACTTTTTATATTTTTTTAAAAAGAAATTGTATGCCTTCTGTTCAAAACCACTATAACTTACTTGACCTGTGTGTGATTTTTATTTTCCGTTAAAATATTTAATTTCCAATATAGTTTGGATGTAGGACAGTCTGCATTTTAGGAAGCAAAAAAATAAATTTTAGAAAGGTAAAATATCAAAGCCAGTTTTGTAGTAATAGTGATGTCTAAAAGTTGAAATAGTAGCTGTCATTAAATGAGCACCTACTATATTTCAGGCACTAAACTGGATTCTTATAGACTCTTTAATAATAATATCATACATTATAAATGTGAAATTTTAGACTGCAAAGTACATAATTTGCTAAAAGTCACAGATGTAATAAACTGTCAATCCAGAATTTGAACTTAAATCTTTTGGCTGCAGAGAGGAAAACAAAAGAACGGTAGGTAAATAGCTAGATGAATCCGTTGACTGACAGTCGTATCAGCTTCCCTTTACTGAATGCTGATCTCATCACACCAGTATAACTTTGTAAAATGTGTTTATTATTTCCATGTTCAAAGTGAGTGACTTAAGGCTAAAAATGATAAGAAATGTGTCCTTGATGGCAGCTATCACTGGAAGATCCAGAATTTTAACCAATATTTCACTATCCAGTATTACTCATTTCAAAGCACTCAGCCTTTCTGCTATCACATACAATTTCCACTTCAAGTAACAAATTCAAATATAATCGGTACAAAGTTTATCCTACCCTGAAAATGAAATGTATAATATTCAAGAACAACTTGATGATTCACATCTGAGAAAACATAGTACTCTCAAAGTGACAAATACTGAATAAATAAATATTACCTCTGTATTGGATGTCTAAAAATGAGTAAGGACAAGATACTTCAAGCTGGAAAAATTAGAATGCAAACAAAAGACAACGGAGAAACCAAACATAGCTGGTCACATATGTATTTTTGTAACGATTTTTAAGTCTGGGAGTCTTGTTTCCTAAGCAAACATTTATTTTTTTGTTAGCCAGAAGTTTATATCTCCCTAGATTATGTAAAATGCTGAAAAAAGAAATATGAAAACTTTATTTTTAGTTGTGTCATCAAACAGTGCCTTACATATTTGAATGACTACACTTTCAAAAGCTGCCAAACTTTAATTTCTTCTGTTAGTATCTATATCTACACATATTCAACATTCAAAGTAAGGAATCTTGTAGTGTGTGTTATATTGTTCAAGTATTGATGATTTTGTTGCAACTCTGGGAACACTTTTTAGCCCCTGAAGCCTGAATTAGGGGTATCTATATAGAGAGGAAATTATTGGCTTATCAAAAGTGTGCATAGATTCTGTAGGTCAAGTCTATCCATCATAGACTTCCTAAAAGGTGGATTAGATTTGAAGCTCTCCCAATTTATTTTGTTATGGTTTATTGGCACATTCATTTTGCACAACTGTTTATACAAAATAAATGGCTGCTGATATCTTAAGCCCCTCCATTAGTGGAGTCCAATTCACCATCTAAGATAACAAAAACATAGGAATCTTCAGTTCCTACTGCTACCATTACAGAAGGCTCAAGCTGTAGAATATTTGATGCTTTCTGCTCTCAAAGTTCTGATCCAGTCCTTTCTCTTACATAACATCTGTCCATGGCCTTGCTCAGAGGGACCCAGTGCTCATTCAAAGATCCCTTTATTGTGGTGAATGTTTAATTTCTTACTAATATTCATTCAAATGCAATACATGTATAGTTACATTCAGTCTGTGCTGCTATAATGGAATATAAGAGACTGGGCAATTTGTAGAGATTCTTCATGGTTCTGGAAACTGGAAAATCCAAGATGCAAAGGCAAGTGTCTGGTGAGGACCTTCTTTCTGTGTCATCTCATGGTGGAAGGTGAGACAGCAAGAGATTGAACTCCCAGCTTTAAGTTATTTTAAATCAGCATGAATCTGTTCACAAGGCTTCAGCCTTCATGACCTAAACACCTCCCATTGGGCCCCACCTCCCAACAGTGGTTCATTGGATTATGTTCCAACACATGCCTTTTGGAGGGACACAGCCAAACGATAATGATATATAACAGCATTTTCTAAGTGTTCATTTTGATGAATTTTGACAAATGTTTACAGTAGTGTAACAACCACTTCAATGGAGACGTTTCATCCTAAAAATTCCCTTGTTCTATAGATTCAATTTTTATATTCTTCTGAAATTTTATGCTGAAATCTAATACCCAATATAACGGTATTGCGAGTTGGAGGCTTTGGAAGGTGATTAGATCATAAGAACAGAGACTTAATCAAAGGAGTTAGTGCTTTTTATAAGAGACCCTGGAGATATCCCGTCCTTCTACAATGTGAGGAGACAAAAGAATGACAGCCACCTCTGAATCAGGAAGTGAGTCATTACCAGGCACTGAATCTGTCAGTAACGTGAATTTGAACTTCTGGTCACCAAAACTGTGAAAAATAAATTTTGGTTGTTTATAAACTACCCAGTCTATGATATTCTGTTACAGCAACCTAAAGTACTATGTTACCTGGTGCCCCTTTGTAATCAGTCCTCGCCCCCAACCTGACACCTAGCCCCTGTCTACCCCACTCAGATTTGGGTGGCTACAGTTTTGGCTATTAAATAATGTCACAAAAATTGAATCATATACTATGTAGCTTTGATTGTTTTTTATTGAGTTTACTTAATGCGTTGGAGATTTATTCATGCTGTTACATATGTCTATATTGTATTTTTTTATCGCAAACTAGTGTTCCATTTGATTATACCTTTACTAATACATGGGCCTCTGGATTATTTCTAGTTTAAGGCCATGCAAATAAAGTTGCTATAAACATTAGCAAATGGGTCTCTGTATGAACATGCTTTTATTTCTCTTGGGTAAACATCCAGGAATTGACAGTTGAGTCATATGATAAATGTATATTTAAATTAAAAGAAACTTCCCTATTGTTATCCAAAGCAACTATACCACTGATGTTTCTACATATCCTCATCAGTACTCCGTCTTCTGTGATTTGATTATAGCCGTCCTAGTAGCTGTATAGAGCATCTCATTGCAGTTTTAATTGCATTTTCCTAATGACTAGTGGCGTTAAGCAAATTTTCACTGCTTATTTGCCATTGGTATATACAGTGGTTCCACGTTCTCCGTGAGAGATTAGTTCTAGAACCCTGATGGATGCCAAAATCCAGAAATGCTAAAATTCCAACATTGGTCCTGTATAACCTGGGAAAATTAAAACTGAGCCCTCTGCATCCTTGGGCTGCCCAATCTGGGAATACTATATTTTCTATCCATAGTTGGTTGAATCTGTGAATGCGGAGCTCGTACACAGGAAAGGCCAACTATATTTTTTGAAAGTCCAGTTTTTAGCCTGTTTCTACCAGTTATAAAAATTTCCAGTTCGCATATATGGAAACTGTTTTTATGTGGATGGCTGAGGATTCTTTTGGAAAAACATACTGTCAAGAAAAGAACATAGGGATTATAAGCCTGACTCTATAGCAAAATCTGATTTTTTAAAAAGAAATTTTTATTAAAATGTCTAAAAAACACTGGGGCCCTGTTGACATCACTTGGATACCCGGCTGGTATAATCTATGACAGTATAAAGAACCCATCTATGTACTCTTCCATGGAATATGAGATGTTGAGGACTTTGGCATGTCGGTAGTTATGTCCACTGGTATTTATTTAGGCAGAGTATGGGGGGTTGCCAGGATTAAGAGAGGGCATAGGGTCAAGTGTGCATCCTGAGAAGCCATAAACAGAAAAGAAAGTGTAACCTAGTAAACCGTGCAGTTCCCGCAGGAATCTGGCAGGAATGGGACACAGTGGGCCCAGCATGGTCTACCAACCCCCTGCCGAATCCTTGAAATTCCTTCTGAAAACCTCCAGAAAGAAAGGACAGAGTACTGCATAGAGGGTTGAAGGTTCTGGTTTCTCCTGGCTCTTGTTTCTGTTTACGATTTGTATCTGTAGTAGTTTCCTGGGACTGCCCTAACAAAACAGCGCACAGTGGGTGGCTTAACCATAAGTGTACTGTCTCAGAGTTCTGGAAGGCAGAAGTCTAAAATCATGGTGTTGAAAAGGTGGCTCCTTCTGAGAGCCACAAGGAAAAAGCTATTCCAGAGAAGTCTCTCTCCTTATGTCATGCAGCTTTGGGTGTTTCTTGGTGTTTTAGTCTGTTCTCCTGCTGCTCATGAAGACATACCAGAGACTGGATAATTTATACAGAAAAAGAGGTTTAATGAACTCACAGTTCCATGTGCTGGGAAGGCCTCATAGTCATGGCAGAAGACGAAAGGCTCATTTCACATGGCGGCAGGCAAGAGAGAATGAGAACCAAGCAAAGAGGAGACCCCTTATCAAACCAACAGATCTTGTGAGACTCATTCACCACCACAAGAACAGTATGGGGAAAACCACCCCGTGATTCAATGATCTCTCACCAGATCCCTCCCACAACACATGGGAGTTACGGAAACTACAACCATGATTCAATTACCTCCCCCAAATCCCTCCCACAACACATGGGAGTTACAGGAGCTAAGACAGACCATATCGCTTGGCTTATCAATGGCATTCTTCCTGTGTCTTCACATCGCCTTCTCTGTATACCTATCTTTCCCTGTGTCCACATTTCTCCTTTTTGTAACTACAGAGTCATATTGGATTGGGCCCATCCTAATGACTTCATCCTGACTTGGTCATCTGCAAAGGCTGTATTTCCATACAAGGTCACATTCACAGCTACTGGAATTACCGCCTCATTATTTGCTGAAGGTACACAATTCAACCCATAACACTGTCAGTCTAGTAATTGTGCCCTTTTAGGTAATTTCTGTTTTCTACTCATAATTTAAAATGAAAGCATCTTGAAATTATAAAAGACAATAGTGCTAAGAGAAAATTTCCATCAACCTATGATTTTAAACTCTTCAAAGTGCTAAGAGAAAATATCCATCAATCTATTATTTTAAACCTTTCTAAATTATTAAGAGTAAGATATATAAAATAAGATAATTTTCAGGACAGCCATGGTTGTTCATGCGTGTAATCTCAGCACTTTGGGAGGCTCGGGAGAGCAGACTGCTTGAGCTCAAGAGTTCAAGACCAGCCTGGACAAGATAGTGAAACTTCATTTCTACTAAAAATACAAACAATTAGCCTGGTGTGGGCATGGTGGCAAATGCCTGTAGTCCCAGTTACCCAAGAGGCTGAGGTGGGAGACCTGCTTGAGCCCAGAAAGTCAAGGCTGCAGTGAACCATGATTGCACCACAGCACTGCAGCCTGGGTGACAGCCTGAGACCCTGCCACATACACACACACACATATTCAAATAAATGATTGAGTTTACATACCAAAGAGCACCAAAATATATGCTTCAATGGGAAGAAAAGAGTGAGATCTAAGTGGCACTGAGTTATACAGAAACTTGAAAACACGTTGGTGTATCTAAATAATCAATAACCAAAGTAACAGCAATAATAACATTAAGGATAATGACTATTTAGCTTGGAATTTAAAAAACAATACATAATTATATTTACAAATTGCAATAATATAAAAACTGGAAGAGATGATCATATCTAAAATTTTCTACAGCCTTTAAATTGTTCAGGTAGAAGGAGATGATTGTTTCAAGTTGTACTTTGCTAATGCAACCTTGTGCTTCATTAGTGCTAATGCACTTTGTTCAACATTTAATAACTAAAGAGCAATGAAAAGCGACACAGATTAAATGGAAAAGGAAATATACAAACAACACACCCCCCAAAAATATGCAATCAAGTCAATGAAAAGCAGAAAACAAACGAAAAAAGTAAAGAAGTAAAAATACAGTGAAATTTTATTAAAGATGCAGAAATATATCCATATGTGTCAAAATCATATTTAGTATAAATACATTAAGTTCACTATTAAAAGACAGAGAGTACAAGCTATAATGACAAAGGATTTTTACACGCTGAGGGACATAAAATGATATGCCAAAATTTAGATTGTATAGTGACATTAATATCTCATTAAATATGCTAGAGCAAAATCTGAAATATATTCAAAAATTAACTTTGGGAGCCCGAGGTGGGTGGATCAAGAGGTCAGCAGATCGAGACCATCCTGGCTAACATGGTGAAATACCATCTCTACTAAAAATACAAAAAAATTAGCCAGGCATGGTGGCAGGCGCCTGTAGTCCCAGCTACTAGGGAGGCTGAGGCAGGAGAACAGGGTGAACCCGGGAGGTGGAGCTTGCAGTGAGCCGAGATCGTGCCCCTGCACTCCAGCCTGGGCGACAGAGCCAGATTCCATCTCAAAAAAAAAAAAAAAAAAAAAAAAAAAAAAAAAAAAAAGCTTTCCAGTTGAAATATCTTTATAACGTAATATTGAATTCTCATGGCTAAGGAAAAATAATTTTATAATTAATCAGGTCTAAATAAAATAAATTAAATACTGAAAGGGCAAAAAATTATCTTAAAGCTTTTACACTTCAATGCTCAGTTTTGCTGTGAACCTAAAACTGTTTTAAAATTAAATTATGTTAAATAGAAATAATTATTTGTGGGACATTTAATGTTTCTTGATTAACCCTTGGACTTGTAGAGATTTTAACTTAGAACAGGCATAAAAATTGTAACAATTGTTATTGTGAATAGAATAGAATATTGTTCTGAGAACAGTAAATATTTCTTGAGAATTTCGATGTGTCCGAGGCTGGAATATTTTCACATATTGTTTAACTCTTTTGTCTTATATACTATTTTGTCTTTAAAACAATCAGATGAGGAAAATGAGGCTCAGATAGCAACTAGCCTGACCCAAATCACACAGCTAGAAAGCAGAGGATGCAGGATTTAAACCCAGAACCTGTTTGACTATTCACTACACTCTACCACCTCCAAGGAACGTGGTGCGTATATGATACTTGAGGACATATCAACAGTCACGACTAAGATTTAGTAAAACGGTGGAGAAATGAAGACAATGTTGAAAGAGAAAGAGTTCTAAGCCAACCACAATTAAAGTCTGAGTATGAAGAAGTCATGCAAAATATTTAACAATTTTACAAATGAAGAAGATGAGGCTAAGAGAGAATTCATTGCTTGCCTTATCGGACATCACAGTCCTCACTAATTATTTTAGTTTGTGTTTTCTTTCACATGTCTTGAAACTTGCACCATCCTATAATAGTCACTAGAATTTAGTACTTAATTTTTCTCTCGTTTCTGTGCATCTGTGCATGGAGAGGGATACCCCTGCTGCATGCTGATAGAAACTGACATTGTTTGAAAACACCTACTTTCATTTCCTAAATATGTGACTTCAAATATAACATAATTAAATATATAAATACTTAGGATATTTTTCTCTCTCTTAAAATTTATCTTAGCTTTGCAGGCCATAAGCTCAGAAATATGTGTTCCTTGTAAAAGCCACCATCTTGACCTCTTATTCTCCAGCCATTAGCACAGTAAGTGTGCATTTAAACAGTTAACTAGCTATGAAATTGTTGGTAGAGGAGTTCTACAAAAACTGCAATGTATTAAAATCCTGTTTGGTCACAACTTTCTGAGGGAGGGAAGAAAACTTCATATGAGTTATGGCGATGTAATTTATGTTGATTATAAGAAAAAATTTGTTTAGGCCAATAAAATTCAAATTAACAAAGCACATTCAGAAACGAGGTTTAAAACATAAATAGCATGAAATAGGGGAGATTAGAGCTAATATTTTCCAGGAGCTAAATAAACACACAAGCTCATATAGCATTTATTGTAAAGGTTAGAAGAGAAATCTAATTCAATATATTTAATGTACATGTAGAATGATTAGAATCTGTCTGGTTCTTGATAAATATAATCTAAAGAATTAGTTTAGACATCTTTCTCCCATCTTCAGTCAGAGTTTTATAAATTAATGAAATTATCTATTATCATTTCATCTTAGATGTCATAAGACTTTGGAAACAGGGGGTATTAGGGACTAATTTACAACACATAAATAGCTTGAACAGGTGGTACTTAATACCATCACAGATACTGGTCACTGGGTAGAGTTCACAGTTATGGAAGTGAATGCCAATTAGAAAAATGTTCATATCCTCATCACTGAGTAAACTTAAACTAAGTGAAAAGACACCACTTGCCAGGTGCAGTGGCTCAGGCCTGTAATCCCAGCACTTTGGGAGGCCGAGGCAGGCAGATCACGAGGTCAGGAGATCGAGACCATCCTGGCTAACAGGGTGAAACCCCGTCTCTACTAAAAATGCAAAAAAAAATTAGCCAGGCGTGGTTGCGGACAACTGTAGTCCCAGCTACTCGGGAGGCTGAGGCAGGAGAATGGTGTGAACCCGGGAGGCGGAGCTTGCAGTGAGCCGAGATTGCACCACTGCACTCCAGCCTGGGCGACAGAGCGAGACTCCGTCTCAGGAAAAAAAAAAAAAAGAATGGATGAATACAAATGCCTTTAATTCCGTTCAGACTTAAGACTTCACAGTTCTCAGAGACACCAAAGAAATTCTTTCCAAAAGTTTTTTTTGCAGAGATATATTTAAAGGCATAATTATATTTTTAAGAGCTTCCCAGATTGTAACAAATATAAGTAACTTCAACTAGCAAATAAGAAATTCATAAATGTAGCTAGCTGCTCAGTATTGCTGATTTGATATCATTTGATATCTTCGAAGTGTACCAACATTTAATGAGGATATAACTGAGTGAATCCTGCAACAGAAATATTAACATATGTGCTAAAATGAGCTATAATGGATATATATATTTCCAATGTCATTTAGAGCAAATACTTATATTAATCAGGCTGAATTATATGACTCCTACATTGAATCTTTGAACAATTGAGTTACAGTGGCAAATAATAGACAAATAAAGAAATGACATAATTAGATCATAAACTGATTTAGTAGTCTTATATAATTTTTATGTAGAGCCTGAAGGAAGAGTGCTGATCATGAAATAGTATCCTAAAAGAATGCAGCTATTACTTAATAATACAAGGAAATCAGAAAATTTGTCAAGGATCATGCAGCATAGTGAGTAGTGATGATTTACATATATCTGAATAGATGATTTACATATATCAGAATAGATGATTTACATATATCAGAACTGATGATTTACATATATCAGAACTGATGATTTACATATATCAGAATAGATGATTTACATATATCAGAATTGATGACTTACATATATCAGAATATTCATCCCTTAACTTAACTACTCATAGATAACAACTTGAGCATTGTGAAATGTTGTTTTCTCTCTGAGGTATTCTTTCAGATCCTACATACCAGTGAAACTACTGACATCAGCTCCTCCGAAGGGCTCCAGGAGAAGCTGACTCACTAAAGGGTGAAGTTTCTATATCCTGGTGATTTAAGATTTAATCCCCCTAACCCAAACCAGTCAGTGACCCCATTTATCCAGCCCCTGGTCCTCTACAATCCCTTCACCCCAACCAAGTACTCTCTGGAAAGACAGATTTGAGGGTGCTCGCATCTCCTCACTCAGCTGTCCTGCAATCATTAAACTCCTTCTTTACTGCAAACTCTGTTTATCAATTTATCAGACTGTGACTGCACAGCAGTCAGAGAATACAAACACGTGAGTCCTGTATCATTTATAAATATTTAACTTTTATATATATTTAACTTCTATACACATAATTGACTATTTTGTATATTACTATTAGTAGGTAATAATAATATTTATATTTCCTCCATAGGTAGCTTCTGGGGCATTTCTGCCTGGTAAATTTTATTCTTTAATGACAAAGACTAAAGTAAGTAACTTTAAAATATTATTGAGAATTTTTTTTCTATTGATGGGACACTGAATTTGTAGGTAGAAATAAAAACCTAGCTTTTTACTAAACTTAATTTTAAACACAATTCAAAATATAAATATAAAATTAAGAATTTCCAAAATTAAACTTAGTTTTAGAAACTCACATAAGCAAGTGTAATACTGAAGAGCAAAGAAACTGTGGTCTACAAAAAAAATTATAAGTAATTCATGAAATCTAAGGGCTAATTTGTGAAGTAAATTAGGAGGATATTTTATGCTGTAGCACCATCCTAGAGACCAAGAGAATCGCTCTAGGAAAACCTGCTCAACTCTTTTTAACCAGAAATTCTTTCTTTCTCCAGAAATCCCTTTCAGGTAATGCCTAATAATATCTCACTGAACATGTATTAGAAATCGTAGTTTAATTTTTAATTAAATAATTCAGTGAAAATATATTAATTGTAAAGATAAATTTTAACACATATGGGAATACTAGACTTACGGTGGTCATCAACCCAAAATGCTACAAAATTACATGGAATGGTTAGTTTGGCAAAAATAAATATCAACACTACCACCAAAAACCTAGGTTTCAAAAAGAAATACAAGAAGCATTCCAAAATGTTAAAAATTTTTCATTTGTCTACTTTCTAAATGCTCTTTAAAATACTTATGTCATCATAATTTTGAAGTTTAAAAGTAAAGAAATAGTTCTCCTAGTTAATATACTGCCTTAAAGTTACTCTGGCTCACAAACAGAACAAATCAAAGCATGACTTGACAGCCGTCAAATTACAGGAAATTGAAGCTAAATGAAATTGGACACCTCACCTCATCTAAACTCCTTACTTTATAAGAAGGAAAAGCCTCACAAAATGTTGAGGTCATTTAGCTTAAAGTCATCAGGTGAGTTAGAGATAATCTGAGAACACCACTTTTTTTCTCTTTGTTACTATTCTCTCATGAAATTTTGCCTGAAAACAGGTCTACTAAAGATATAAGAATTTGTAATGAAGATGAATATATATCATTGTCTTTCTGCTTAGGGTTGTTCAATATTTTCCCATTGATAATATATAAAATCCTACCTACTTTGACCTCCTATCATTGCCTTTCTGCTTAGGGTTGTTCAATATTTTCCCATTGATAATATATAAAATCGTACCTACTTTGACCCCCTATCATTGCCTTTCTGCTTAGGGTTGTTCAATATTTTCCCATTGATAATATATAAAATCCTACCTACTTTGACCTCCTCTCCCACCATTTCCTTGCTATCTCCTAGAACTTCATTCTTGACTCCAAAGCTGCACCCTCCTGCATCAGTTTCTTTTGTTTGAAATCTTCAGCCCTTCATAAATTTCATCCACCAAACTCCTATTTATCCTTTAACTCCCTATTATTTTTTCTTACACTGCCACATTTTCCTTCATTAGCACATATCCAATTTAAAGTTATATAGTTTGAGTTTTTGCTTGACTTTCTGTTTCTCCATTAAAGCATAAGCTCCACAAAAGCAAGTATCATGTCTGATTTAACAGGGTATATTCTATTCTTATAAGAGTGCTGCCACGTAAGTGTCAATGAATGTTTGTGAAATAAATGAAGGACTAAAGGAGTGACTGAACAAATAAAAATAAGTTCTCTGTGTGTATTGTATGTGTGAATAAGATTTTGAGTTTGGCCAAGGCAGTTAATCACATATTAACAACTCATTAAAGTTTATTGCTATGAGGTACACAATTGGTTCAACACCAAATTCTAAGATGAAACAAGGTTTGTGTTCAGAAATATAGTGTCACTTTTTCTAATATCAGTTGCCCTCCAACTATCAGCATGACACATGCAAACCATTGATACGTGTTTTTCTGTTTTTTTTTTTGTATTGAAGATACAACATGAAGGAAAATTATTATATTTCTAATAGGAAGTCCTGTTCTAAATGACAACAAATCTGAGCGTGAACACATTTGTTTAAAAGAGAGAGATTAAAAAGATGAGATTCTGTTTGTACAGTATATAACTGAAGAGAGTTGTATCTAGCAATTTGACAAGAAAGGTGAAACAGAACATTAACCTGAGCACACAAGTTCAGCTAATGATCTGGGATGGGGAGTTGTGGGTAGAGAGGAGGACAAAGACGAAAGACAACCGTTTACCCCAAGTTACTCTCCAAAGATGAGAAAAAGCCCTCTTAGTAATGTCTTTCAAAATCTAACTACTTTCAAGAACACATCGACAAGATACAGAGAGATAACAATCAAGTTGGACAGTAACTTAAAAGTCAGATGTCTTTTTAAGCATAAGTAACTTAGAACTGTAAAGTAAAAAACACTAAATGTCATTGACTTTAAAGTGGATACTGAAGAAAAAGAAAACCCTTCTATTAAAAACTAGACTACATGCAGTAACTTATGTAGAAAACTTAGCATAAATATTTATACAAAATTGCCCTACCCTATTTTATTAAAGTATGACATTATAAATTAAGAGAAAATCATTTTAAAAATGAGTTATATTTTAGGCCTTTTTTCTCAAAATGAGTTTCATAAATTGATATGGTTATTAGCATAGGAATTTCAATAATAGGAACAAAGAAACCAAAAGAAAATGTGTGTGTGTGTATGTATACAATTACCTGGCATTCCAACTTCAACATGTTTAAAAATATTTCAGTAAAAAATGTTAGATTTATTTTAAGGTAGTTTGTAAGATATTTATTAGGTTTATTTGTAGGCCTTGCACACTAAGTTAAGCAACACTATCATAAAATAAATTATTTAATAATGAAACAGAAACTCAAAGCTTCATATTATAATTAAATAAACTCTAAAGTATCTAGTAACTTCAACTGTATCCCTAAAATAACATCAGGTCTACAGTGTGTATCAACTTGCCCAGAGAAAACGCAACAATGAAAGAAAGAAAGAGATATCTATTTTTTCATAAAAGATCAACACACTTTGTCCAATTTTTTTGTCCAACTGCTATCAAGTGGGCCAACGCTAATGGCAAATAAAAGAGCTGCCATTCAACATGCATTCTAGTAGTGAATATTAACTGACTACTCTGTGAAAGCAGTGTTCGTTGAACAAATAAAAGAATCTTTGCCTGCGTGACGCTTATATTTTGGTCACTTTACATTTTACTGGAGGAAACGTGAAGAATAGAATACCAGCAATATTAACAACATTATCCCACTAGAAGGTCTCCAGTGACTGATACTTTCAGACTCATGTCAATGACCCTATATGATCTTTATATTCCAAGGAGCATGGCAATGGATTTTAACATTTCCAAATTAAAAGGTAATGGTAAAGTAATGATAACCAACACAAAAATGACTCCCTGGAAACGACAGCAACTCATTTCAAATGGCTTTGGAATGCCACTAGGACAGTACCTTTTTCTTTGTAATGCAAAAGTCTCACAATCCAGAGAGCAGGTCTTGTGAATTTTGTGAATTTTGATGAGAGGTAAGGCATTACAGAAAGACCCAAAAGTCATGCTCCAGATTCCGGCAATATAGCTAGTAGGACAGACACAGAGTACATAGTTTTACTACTGATCACAGTGATTTAGAGATTGGAACCCACAGTTCTGTGAGATCAGGCATCACTTCAAGATAAATTTACATTTTTAATAAATGCAAACTTTGGCTCAGCTAAACAAGGTACCTTGGGCTATATTAACTGTAGATAGATAAATTTGGCGTAATTAACCCTTGCACAGTCTAAACATACCATGTGCCAAAAATGATGTAAAGCACTGAATATGTGAGATAAAGTATGATGAATTCCATTGACAAATACAGGCAATAGCTTCCATTTAATTGAGAAGAAACCGTATACCTAGCACAAGTCTTTTTCTGTGCATTAACTTTTCATAATACAACTATATGAAGTATATAGTATAAAATAGTATATGAAACTATTTTATATATAAATAAAGGTGTTTCCAAAGGTTAAGAAAGGGCACGGTGAGAGTGAGAAGCACAGTCTGGGTGGGCAGGACAATCTAGTTGTCTATCTGTGCTTTAAACTCCAATAAACATCATCTCCCACACCACGGCATCTAACTCAGAGTCACATTTCAATTGCCAGCAAATGGAAGCCTCATAAACCCAAAATGTGAACGGCAATGAAGTTCATAGAGCACGCTTTGAGTGCACAGAGTATCTTTGCAAACATTATCTTTTTTTATTACACTTTATGTTTTAGGGTACATGTGCACAACGTGGAGGTTTGTTACAGATGTATACATGTGCCATGTAGGTGTGCTGCACCCATTAACTCATCATTTAACATTAGGTATATCTCCTATTGCTATCCCTTCCCCTCCCCCCAAACATTATCTTTTAAGACTTTCACAATCACGGCATGAGATTATTCCCATATCAAAAAGTAGGAAATGAAAGCCTGGAAAGAAGTTATATTGACATTAAACTGCTCTCAAACCCAAGTGTACAAATGATTCTTCTTGCAAAGAAATTCATATTCTACACAAAGTTCTATTTCAAAATGAATTCTGGAATTCAATTAAACACTCATCTGGAAAACGAGAGCTTAAGTGGAAATTCCTCACTGGTATTCAAGCAAATAAATTAAATAATGATATTAAACCTACATCTAATCTCTTATTATTACATATTCAAAGTTTGCTATACAGCTACCACTAAGTTATACATTTCCAGTGACACAAACCATAAAATGAATTTGTTTCTATTGGTACTAGCAAAAAAAAAAAAAAAACCTGCGTAGACAGCAAAAGGGTCAATCTACTAATTTATCTTCTAATAACTTTCCACCCAGGAGCATTCGTCCCTCTCATTAGACAGTTGTTCTATGCTTCTTTTTTTCACATTCTAATTGCCTCACCTGAACCAAAAAAAGAATGTGGATCTAGGATCAATACCTTTTGAAAAGTCATTTATTTCATTATATTATTTTTTCATATATCTGCATTATTGCATAGAATACCTGATTGGTCTTATGCTAAGTTTTTCATGTAACATTACCTCTGCAAGATGTTAATAAGTATCCTTCCAAAAATGTTTGAAAAATCTTGGGTAAAACATATTACGTAAGTTCCTGTTTTATAGTTTTCCAAGAGTTTTACTATCCTTGGCCAATGACAAAATTCAAAGCAGAGATACAGTACACAACTTTTGTAAAACTTACCTATTTTTCTTATAAGACTGTGGCTTTGTTTTGTTTTGTTTTGAACTTCTTTTCTGTGATGTGACATGAGACTGTGTGTTGAGTTAGGGGTGGGGACATACATTAACAGAGGTTTAGGAACTGCTTTGCTAAAGCAAGTTTGAGGAGAAAATGGGGAGACTAATACAAGATTTTCCTTTAAGCAGTGGGAGTTGAAGGGGTAGGTGGTTTTTGGAGAAAGAAGAGACCCATTCATGGCACAGGCTTCTTTATGTTTCTGCTCTGTGTGATACTTAATGAGGATACAGACATTCACTTCCTCTATTTCCCACCCCTGGCCGGGGGTAACCCAAAGGTACCTGATAAAGACACAGCCTTATAGCTGTATCAAGTATCCCTGAGTGTGTTAGGACTGGAGAGGCCTAAGGAATAAAAAACATACATGCATTAAATGGAACAAATACAGAGAAGAAGAAAACTCAGACATGGTACATTAATTGTGTACCTTTCCTTACAACCCAGCACATCACAGGGTACATGACCTGCTTCCTTTTGACCTGCTTCCTTTATGTTCACTGCATGAACAGGGAAGGGGGTTGGGGTACACGTGGGAGATAATTGTGTTTACTATGTACCTGGTATTAATACATCTATAGAGACAATTGGAATGACTATACTGGAGAAACAGCAAGAGAAGAACTGAAAAGGCTAAAACAAATACTTGGTTCTCTAAAAAATACTCCAAAGGATTTCTCATGTCTGACAAATTACATTTTAGTCTAATAGTAATAAGTGACCAAAACTAAGGTGATTTGATAAATATCATAAGGTATTTTACTGTGAAATTGATATCTATACCTATTGCTTATAAAGCTCAGTAATCTGTTCTTGAATTGAGAAATTACTGAGACAACATCAAAAGCTGTCATTTTTGTTTCTATGTTGTCGTTGTTATTGTTTGTGAGGTCAGAGCTTCTAAACTTTATGACTGTTTGAAAGGGGCCTATATAGACCTTGCCTGAATATTAAGTCATGTGAAATGATAAAAAGCTTTCTGATTTATTGGGTTAGACAAAGAAAAAATTGAGAAATTGAGCATCATTAAAATTAAAGACTTTTGTTATTAAAACTGTGCTTAGAATGAAAACAAAAGCCACAGGTTGGGAGAAAATTTTTTCAAAACATATTCAAAACATTTTCAAAACATATCAGATAAATTACTGGTATTTAAAGTATACAGAGAACTCGAAAATAAGAAAGAAAACAACTCATTTAAAAAATAGTCCAAAGGTCTAAATACAGCTGTCAAATGGGGATTTTGAAGTTACTAGTCATGTATCATTAGGGAACTGCAAGTCACAGCAACCGTGAGATATTATTACATGACTATTAAAATGACCAATATCCAAAAGTCTGATGATACCAAAAGCTGGCAAATGTGAGGAGAAACAGGAACTTTTATTCATTGCTTGTGAGAATGCAGAATAGTACAGCTACTTTGGCAGTCAGTTTGGCAGTTTCTTATAAAACTAAACATACTCCTACCACACAACCCAGCAATTACATTCCCGGTATTTACTTAAAGGATTTGAAAACTTACATGCACACAAAAGCCTTCTTCCCATGAATGTTACAGGAGCCTTATTCATGATCACTAAAATCGAAATGTCCTTCAGGAAGTGAATGGAAAAATAAACTGTGGTATATCCAGGCAATGGAATAGTATTCTGTCAAGCTACAGAAGACACACAGGAACCTTTAAATGCATATTGCCAAGTGAAAGAAGCCAGTCTGAAAAGTCTACATACCGTATGATTCAACTACATGACCTTCTGGAGAAAGCAAAACTATGGAGACAGTAAAGAGATCAGTGGCTATTAGGGATTTGGAGGAGATTTGTGCAGTCTAAACATGTCATGTGCCAACAATGACGTAAAGATATGTGAGATAAAGTATGACGAATTCTATTGACAAACACACGCAATGGCTTCCATTTAACTGAGAAGAAACCATATACCTAGCACAAGTCTTTTTCTGTGCATTAATTTTTTGTAATACAACTATATGAAGTTATAGCCTATTTTATATATGAATAAAAGCATTTCCAAAGGTTAAGAAAGGGCACAGTGAGAGTGAGAAGCACAGTCTGGGTAGGCAGGTCAATCTAGTTTTCTATCTGTGCTTTAAACTGCTATAACCATCAACTCAATCTACTAATTTATCTTCTACATAAATTAGTAGAGGAAACGATGAACGGATGGAGCAAGGAAGAATTTTAGGAGAGTGAATCCATTATTCTGTATGACATTGTAATGAGGATTATTTGTCATTACACATTTGACAAAACCTATAGAATTCATAAGACAAGGAGTAAACTCTAATACAAACTACATACTTTAGTCAATAGTAATGTACCAATATTGACTCATCAACTATAACAAATGTACCACACTATTGCAAGATGTTAAAAATCGGGGAAATTGGGGTAGAGGCTGAGGATGACGTGTGAATGCTTATTCACTTCTTTCTACAAACCTAAAATTGCTTTTAAAGAGTCAATAAAAATTAAAACAAGGCAGGGTTTTCATGCAATGGAAAAAAACACACAACTTTAGTAAGTGACTCATAATTATGCTTATGCCACTTTGCTAGATTACACTTCATTAATAAATATAGTTTCATTCTTTATGTTATAAAGCAGAATAAAGTCAGATATCTAGAGAAATTGATTTTAATGATTAGAGTAAAAGCATTTTCACCTCCAACGTCAGAATGAGTTCTTCAGAATCAGTCCATTTTATAGTTAAATCAATCATTGATTTTAAAAAAATATTGAGAAAAACTTTAACTTCACTTTTTCCATCAAACTCAATGTCATGACAGCATTGTCATTTCAATCTAGGATTAAAACCTATTTCTGGACCCAGTGGACTTACTGTGATAGATTCTGAAAATGTCAGACGTTAAAGTCCAGTCTTTGATCTGCTGTCCTCTGCAGTTATCAAAAGGTCAGTTTATCCTGCTTCTTTTCTCTCTTTTTCATATATCTTGCACTTCAGCTTAATATTAGTATTAAGCTAAATTTCTTATTTTATTTTGATTGATAAAGGGAAACAGATTGTTTCAATACAGTTACTGAGAATAAGCAGCAAAACGTACTTATAAAGTACACAAGAGAGCTATAAGATAAAAATTTGTTCAAAAAAAGATTTGGAAATTTTTATTGCATGAATGTTCAAATGGAAAGGAAAACTTTCTGGATTCTTTTTCCACCACACAGGAGTAGCAGCACTAAAGTAGTGAATAATGTCCGTTCAATTGGTAGTTTTCATGTATTTCTGATATCAGAAATGGACTGTTAGTAACTAGTTTTAAAAGCAGAGCATTTTTGTGCATGGCATTCCCCTGAATTCCAAAGCCCAAACTTAACTTAGGCTAATTTCTCTCTGCTGGGAGCCCCATTAATTTCTCATAGATAACATTTCATATATATGCGGCATTCTGATGATGTAAAGGAATTCACACCTTATGGGCCTACAAGCCAAATTTAATCAATGGCTTGCTTCATATGGCTGAGAGCTAAAAATTGTTTTGGCATTTTGGAAGTGTTTAAAGAAGGAGAAGGAAGGGGAGAAGAAGAATGAGTAGATGAAGGAGAGACAGAGACTACATATGGCCAGCAAAGCCTATAATATTTACTGTCTAGTTCTTTACACAAAGAACTTTTCCAATCTTGAACAAAACACACACATTTTCGTTATGCCAAAAAAGGACTACAATAAGTCTTCACTTAACATCATTGACAGGTGCTTGAAAACTGGTCATAGGTATATATATTTATGGTCACGTGATGTTTTGATACACGCATACGGAGGGATAAATTGGGGATGGTTAATCGGTACAAAAATACAGTCAGCGAAACCCATTTTACCATAGGTTGACATCAAAAGAGTTCAGCTTCTATGGCTTTTGGTAACTAAAACGTCAACAAACTTGTAAATAAAGATCAAAACACTTCTAATATTAAATGCTGAAATAAATTTCAGCTATTCATACGTTTAAGATTAATAAAAGCTAGTAAAATCATTATTTACCTACTTATTTCAGTTTAGGGTTGCAGTTGACCGCAGCCTATCCTGTCAGCTCAGGACGCAATGTGGGAACCAGCCCTGGACAGGGTGCCGTCGCATTGCAGGTGCACTCACACATACCCACAGTTACTCAGACTGGGACCACATAGACACGTCAATCAACCTCACATGCACAGCCTTGGGAAGTGAGAGGAAACTGGAGCATCCAGAGAATATCAATGCAGACATGGGGAGAATACATAAGCTCTACACAGACAGTGAACCCCAATTGGAATCAATTTGTTTTTTCTCATCAACATCATAATGAAATGACATTGAATGAAACGTCGTTATTCAAAGACCTGTTGTACTCAGTTCTAAACATTTCAGAATTAAGAGATCTACACACATCCTCTTCTATATAATGGAGTGGGTCTCTTAAAATTTCCTGGCAACATACTCTTAGCCTGCCTAGGAAACACTTTAGAATACAACTGCATTATAATAAATTTTCATATTCTATTCATATCTTCATATTTCTCCCTCTACTTATTAAGGTATAGTCTTGTATATGTAATCCTTCAGTTCCTGAACAAGGTGAACATATGATCTCATGATGTGTGTTTTAATTTCTTAACTTTGTTGAGATTTGGGAATGTGAGGATGATGGAAAGGAAAGAAAGGAATTCAGCAGCTATAAAAGAAATCTGACCTTTAATTTTTTTATTGAATTTGTTTCTTGTTTTATTTTTCCTTCCTTTGCACAAATGAGAACTTCTAGTTTTACAAAGGGTACCATCAACTTTAGGACAAAAATTTGTATTTGTGGCATAACACAAGTTGGAGACACAATGATTTAGAGATTGCATATCAATTTTATCAAATAAATGTGATAAAGTAGGTGATATGCACACACACACACACATTTGTAGTGACAAAACCATTGACACAGATACCCAGATGGCACTTAATGTACTTTCAGCCTTAAATTCTTTCTCAAGGACAAGCCATTTGTTTGCAAATGATTTAGCATTCAAAAATGATTAAACACGGGAAAAAATGCATTGCACATAAAGTTCAGATTACAAGTGAATTAAAGTCACACTAATATAACTATAATTTATAATGAATTCAAATGGCTTTCAGAAGGGTCATCTGTGGAAGGTGAAGAGCAATCTGAATTTATTTTTCTGGTAACTGGTCACAGCAATGTTTTCTAGACTAGTGAGTGAGTGCTCATACAGCACCATGTGTGTTCAACAACACATAAAGTTGGATGACAAAATCTACTTTAGTGAGAAGGTAGCTATTTCCAGGGGCACCAATAGTAATGTCAGTTTTGAGTCTTGGGTTTGCTTTTGTTTGTTTACAAGGCGATGAAATGTTTAAGGAAAAAATAAATTCTACCAATCCATGTTGAGTGAACATTTCAATCCTTGTAAAGACCAAAGTCAGCTGCCACCATGCCATGCAAACCTTATAGTACATGACATGTTAAATCGGTAACCTCGAAAGGGACTTCTGAGAAGCTATGAGTAAAAGGCACATACAAAATGCCTCTGAGATGAATTCACAAATGAAATGGAAAAGGATAACTGTGTACATCCAAGAAGAATAGTAATTAACAGAAAACAAGAACACTTCTAAATTGAAAGAATCCCTAAAGTAAAAGAAGACCAAAGAAAAAGAAATAAAGATGAGAAGTGAAATGAGGCGGAAATGGTGAGCGACAAGGAGATACACTGAGAAAAAAAGTAGCTAAAGTTAGTGTGTTATTATTTCAGCAAAATTAAGTATATCAATACTGAGAAATATGACTTGAAATAGATTCAGTACCTCAAGCAGAAACATAAACAAATAACATCTGGGTTTTTCTTTTGATAACCAGTATTTTAAATACAAAAATCTAAAAATTTTGTCTTTGTGTAAGAGTTACACATTTATCATACCAATCAATAACAAAAAGGCGCTATAAATACTGTATGGAAATAAATGTCCTAACAGATGGTAACCAGACATCAGTCTTCACCGGTAAGGATTAGATTTGAAGGTGTTTGCAGATAATTAAAACTTGTTTTTATAACATAACTTAGCAGCTAAGTAGTATAATGAAAATGGGATATTCAAATTATAAGATATAAAATATTAAAGATAGAAGAACATGTTTATTTTTTCAATATAAATATTGTTACAGCTCAGAGAAACAGTATGAAATCTCAGGGCTCATGAAAGGCCACATTCTAGAGATAGTGATTGACAGGTATGGTAATTCCCCTACAGCGTGGTGCCTGTTGTCATGGAGTAGCATGTCTCCTACAGGGTACTACCAGCAGGTTCATGTAGGAAGAGCCAATAGTCCATGTGAGAAACCCCGGAAGGCTAAAGATAGAAGGAAATATTTGTGCCACGTTGAAGAGCAAGTTCACCAGGTGAATTGGCATGTGGCTAGGGTACAACTTCCCATACATATATAAATAATGAAACACACAAAAAATTATCAGAAAAGTATTTTATTATTATTAGAGTCACGATTAGCACTCTCCTCATCAGGAGAGTTTTAGGTTTTTTTCTAGCCCTACTCTATACTTTTTAAACACAGTCTCCAAGTTTCAAAATAAAAGTTTCTTATTTTTAATTCAAATCTCAATTAAAATAAAACAAAAACCGAAAATGTAGAAGTTCCTCATTTTGACCATCTATATATCATACACAACAAAAAGACTGATAAAATTCCACTAAACACAACAGCTAGATCCGTATTCCCGTTACTGCTTAAGCCCATTCCAATAAGGATTTTATACCAAATCTGCCCTTGCCAAGGCTACCTGGGGCCTTCATTTTATTATTTGCAATGGACAATTTTAACTTCACATCCATGTTGGCTTCCTTACATCCTAGATGCACATACAGCCAGATTTTTTCCATCAGATGTGATTTGATCCTCCAAATTCGGAATGCCTTGATGACCTCCTCTTTATCTAAAGATCACTTTAAAAAGCCTGAAGTATTTGGCTCTTCCCTAAATCTTTGGCCAGATGTAATGTCATCCTCCCATTGGCTTTCTTTGTCCAAACTACATTAGCCTTATCTCAGATCTTCAAACAAGTTATATTTCCTGCCTAAGAACTTTCTATGAGTGAGTGAAAGGTGTGACGAAGATAGTTCCTCTTTGCCCCCAAAGGTTTCATTGATCACGCTGATAATGAATTTACTGTTATTTTAATCTCTTACTGTTATACTCAGGCTTAAATTCTCTACCCTACACACTTCAGTTGACATAATTTTAATTTCCACTGTGATGCTTCTCTCTCTTCTGTCAACACTCTCTCCTCACAGGGTTTCATCCAGATCAGGAGTCAGTAACATTTTTGACAAAGAGCCAGATAGTAAATATTGCAGGCTTTGTGTTGCCAAGAGGCAAATTTATGGAACTTTCCCTGCTGAAAAATTTCCCTGTATTTTACATTTTAGACTTATAAATGCCACATGTACTTATAACTCATGAGCCATACAAAAATAGGTGGCAGACCAGATCTGGCTCATGGGCTATAATAGTTTTCCAACCCCTCACCTAGATTCATGACTTTAGGCATGCTCTATAGGCTACGATGATCTAACTCACATCTCTAGCCAAGTCAACTTGTCAGTGCCTACTTGATGTCTCCACTTGGATTCTAACTAGCGTCTTAATTTAAGATTAAAAAATGTAAAATCAATCACACATACGCACCTACCCACACCTCTGTCACTTGCAAACTGCCTCATGTCATCAAGACTTTGCCATATCACTAAAAGTGACCATAATCCCCCATGTCCCTAAATCCAAATACCTTGATATAATTCTTGCTCAGTAAATTCAATCATCTTCAAATCAACTTCCAATCTCAACTGATTTTCTCCAACTTTATTGCTACACTCATAATCCCAACTACCATCATCCTTCGACTGGACAGGTGCAATAGTCAGCTAAATGAACCCCCTTCCTTCACTAGTGTACCCTTCCACAATAGTAAACCCTCCTAAGAGCTAACCTCATCGTATCACACATCCATCATACACTTTTCAATGTAGTTAATTTATATTCACATTTTGATATAAGATCTAGATTTGGTCCCTGAGAACACTCATGTAATCTCTCTCCATGCTCTTCCTTCATGGACATTCCAGCCAAACCGGCCTTCTTTTCTTTGTAAGAAACTATCAAGCTCTCTTTTTAAATTACAGAATCTTTATATCTGCCCTTCTTTCTGCTCAGAGCACCCCAGATCTTCAAAGTACCTTCCTCTTTGTCTTCACTCAACTCTCAAATGAAATATTACCTCCTCAGAGAGAAAAATGCTCTGAAATACCTACAGCCAGATCAGTGCCTTCCTCCTTGACAGTTTTACTCAGCCATGTTATCACATGTAATCTTCTTCATAGTAGTGTACTTTATAGCCCTTCACACCATTGCTTTTTTTAGGTATTTGTATGTCTTCCTCCTCTTTCCCTCCTCACTACAGTATAGCCAATTGTGTCTTTGCCTTCTTCACTGCTATATCCCCTAGTGCCTGGTAGGCTTTCTATAAACAGCCATTTATTGACTTATTGACTACATGTATATGCTAATCCTTTTTACTAATTGTTGTTACACTATAAATTTCTCTTCTCCCTCTCTTCGCTTCCCTCTTCTCATGTCCCTTGATGCTTCCTACTCAATATTAACATGGACATCATTTTGTGTCTTCAGCATTTCTCTTTTCATTATATTATGATAGGTTAATTTTCCTAAGAAAACACTATTTTGACAAAAGCAAAGCATTAAAGTAAAGCAGCATAGGATCAATTTTTTCCTATTGAAAAGGAAACACCATCTTTCCAAGAAGACAATTCCACCAGGAAACAAAAAAAACACACACATTTCCGGTAAGTCCTAGTTCCCAAGACTTGAAGCCAGTATGTTTTTCCACTTTCAAGTATCCTTGACTGTAGAGATAAAAGGTATCCACTTAGAGATATTAACTCATTACCACTGCCTAAATTTGGTTTCCAGAAACACAACTTAATATGACATCAATGGATGTGATAATCATTTGAAAGTAGCTTTATCAAAATCATCCAACAGAACAAGTTACTTTCCTAATTAGCATCCTCGGTTAAATACCTAAATCTGATGAATAATAAGTTATGCATTATGCTAAATTGCATTGGCTCACTATCTTAGAATGCTTTCAAACTAATTAAAAATGAGATATTCAGTGATGAGAAACATAAAAAGATAAAAACCTATTTCAATCAGTTTAAATTAGAATTTAACATTTCTTCAATACGCTCTTTTGTAGTCAATTGCAAGAGTAATAAAGCAAAATTATTGAGTCTATAATAGTGACCGTTCAAAATTCATAGTGAATTATTAAAAAGAAAACTAAGGTCCCTGCCAACTTTCCACCTCACTTCAAAGCATAGCCAAGGTCATTACAACAGCAAGTAAAAGACTCCACACAATTCCCACTTCTTCGCCTCTATACTGTTACTTCTGGAATCTTCTACTGCTCCAAATTGTGTGTTTGCTCCAGACTCAGCAGTTCTCACCACCTTGTTCTTCCAATTGCCATCTTCTCTGTGCGGCCTTTCTTGACTACCCAGTTAAAAATTATCCTATCAAAATTATCTGATCCCCATCCAGGATTACTTTTCACCATCTAACTTACGATACTTTGCATATTTATGTGGCTCATTGTCTGTTATCTGTCTCCCTAAGTTAGAATGCGAGCTTCATGATGGCAGAGTTTTGGTCAATTTCCTTCACTCAATAATTCCTGACCCAAAGTAAACACTTCATAAGTATTTTTTGAATATACTAATATATAGTCCGAATTATCAAGGAACTTATAAATAAATAAAGACACAACCCAGCATATAGTGCAGCTTGAGAAATGTTGATAGTGTGGTACAGGAGGAGGTATGTAAACTATGAGAAGCAACAGTTAAATAAGAAGCAATCCAGAAAGACACACAGTGTGGGTGACATCTGAGTTAAAGGACAGAAGGTAAGAAGATAACCAGATGGAGAAAAGAGAGGAAGATCTTACAAACAAGCATCAGAAGTTACCATAAGAAAAGCAAGTACAAAATCATCAGAAGAAAAACAATTGCATCCCAGTTATTACCACAAACATAATTAACTATGAAAACCCAGAACAGTTCATGCTTTGATAATGCTAAAGTTGATACGTAGATTAAGATGTGATATAACAATCTGCAAATCTTAGTTTTCAGAAAACCTTTTTAGGCAAGATATGATGATTTAAGGAAGAAAAGTTGCTGATGGATGAGGCATGTTGTCCCTTAAAGACAAACACTATGAAGACTGCGTACAGCCTTTATAATGGAAAGGTGCCACGTTTTTTCTTTTTTAAGTCCTTGGAATCTCAGTTGGCAACTTTGAAATTCATGTGTAATTCATGAGTTTTTTAAAAGAAATGTAATAAGTAACACAAGTGATTCTAGAGCTTGTCTTTAGGCTGAGGTAGATATTGGCATTATAAATTGAAGTGCTAGAAAGGAACAATAAGAATTAAGAATAAGCAGTAATTTCTGCCAAGATCTGTGGCACCCAGTCTCACACATAAGGCTTTTTGGAATCTCTTGGTTTCCAAGGTTCAGGCTCTCATACTTTAGTTTGTACATAAAGGACTTAAGTTATTCTTAAAGCACAGTTTTAGCACTTCACACCAGGAGATGGTTATGAGACTGATCACAGGATAAAGTGAAATAGGATGTGTGCCTACTTGTAGAAGGAACCTCGTTCCTTTTGCCATTCTATTCCTACTTTTCTGGCAGGAAAGTCCTAGAAAAAATTTCATATACAGATTAATTTTAAACAATTTACATGATATTTTACTATTAATAGCTTCTAGAATATCTTAGCTTAGGCTGGCCCTGGTGGCTCACACTTGAAATCCCAGAATTTTGGGAGGCTGAAGTGGGCGGATCAACTGAAGTCAGGAGTTTGAGACTAGCCTAGCCAACATGGTCAAACCTAGTCTCTACTAAAAATCCAAAAATTAGCCGGGTGTGGTGATGCGTACCTGTAATCCCAGCTACACAGGAGGCTGAGGCAGGAGAACCATTGAGCCTGGGAGGTGGAGGCCGCAGTGAGCCAAGATTGTGTCACTGCACTCCAGCCTGGGCAACAGAGCAAGACTCTGTCTCACAAAAACAAAAAACAAACAAACAAAAAAAGAGTATCTTAGCTTATATATTTCTCACATCTGATCCTACCACTTTACTTCTTTTTTCCTGTTTATACCAATTATTTCTATTCCTCTTTACATATAGGCAGAAAGATAAGACTAAAATGTGTCATAGACAATGACATCTAGTAAATTGACGTATTCTTCATGTTTAATTCCACAACAGATTTCAAATACAACCAAAATCTCCAAATAAAATCTTAATTCTAAATTGAGTGCTTGTACAGTCTTCAAATATGTTCAAATAGAACATCAAAGCTCAATAAAAATAGTTATATCACTTGGGATGGTGTTTAAAATATTTTTTCCTAAATAAATTCAGCTTCAGAGGATGAGAAAACCTTCGTTAGGAGATGTTTTAAAGAACAAATTAAGTTAAATGTGAAGGAAATCATACTTTATTTTGTTGAATAGTAAGATTTTTTTGTTGCTATTGTGAATTAATGCCATCCAAATATTGAGTGATGTAATTCAATTTAGTAAAAGAAAAAAGTCTAAATTATCAACTTCTTTCCTTATAAAAATGAAATATGCTATAACTTGCATTTTTTCCATGGCAATGACCCTGATGATCAGAGAGGTTAAAACCTAAAAACATTTAAAATCATCTAATCTAAATTATAAAAAAGAAATCCCTTTCTTCAGAAAAAATAATTTTTTAAGGAAGCACTCATAAACAAATCTCTACTAGTAGATATACAGCATACACATCTCTTACTATCTCCCATGCAGACTGCATAAAAAGGCGTGCTGGCTACTTTTAAGAAAACAACATTCAGATGTCTGGAAAGTATCTGAAATGCATGATTAATCTACACAGATAATTTTCTCAAGAAACCAAATTTTGAAGACAAGTAATTCAAAAGTCTATTGTCTATAAAGTAAATCCGCTGGTATACTTAAACTGCTGTAATCCTTTCTCTGTTTACCTTATAGTGTGCACCTCTCAAGCTATGGGAATGCATGTCTTCTCTAAGAAGAGCTGACTTCTTTTGTAGGAAAAAGCTGTTGGAAATGACTGTTAGGATTTCAAATGTTTGGGAGTGTGTATTCATGTGGGTTTTACGTGTTGAATATTTGCATTTGTAATTTTAAGATGCTTAAATCAAAAACTAAAATGACCTATGCAACATAATTCTGCCATAGGATAAATTAAATTCAATTAAATGTTCCCATACAAATTATTATCTACCACAATGTAAAAATATTTATATATCACAAAGATGTAAGAAACACTGACTTCTATTATACAGCAGAGTTCAATTTCACTACTACTTAGCTTGATGATATTTTAAGGTCATGTCTCTTGGAATACACATTCAATATTCATTGCCAAACGTCTGAGCTCACCTCTCTTGAAGCAATATTCAATTATCAAAGGAAAATAATTTACCAAGCAACCTCACAAAACACAAACTCTAGGTAGCATCAAGGTTTTTCAAAGTGATTATTCCTTACTGGTCGAGATCCTAAGATATTAAAACTCATAGATCACATGATCTGAGATTTTCTAATTGAAAAGCTGTAGCTGTAAACCTTTCATTCAAAGTCGGATACTACTTTCAGCTGTCAAAAGAATTATGCAATCACTTAAACTTCTGGAATGAAAGAGAAAATGAAGGGAACAATAAAAGTAACTGAAATGCACTGAGAAATGAACATAAGGAACCAAATGGAGGCAAAGACAGAGAGAGAGAGAGAGAGGGCTGTTTATCTAACCTTCCCTTCTTGAGTGGGTTTTCTCTGATATCTCTAGAGAACAATTGGATGTGTAACAATGAAATACAAAACACAAGATACTGTCTTCGTATAATTACTTGTAATGATTCCAAGATGGCATAATTTGAGAACTTGCTAAATAGGACAACAAAGTGATCTGCTTTTCCAAAATTTTGCCCCTTAGCTTATATATTATTTCATGGTGAAGATCAATAAAACTGAAAATTGGAATTGCCAGATATTATCAGATTTTATTTTTTGAATGCTTAACAGCTGACCCAAAATCTGGTCATAAAAATGGAAGTTAAATTAAATTGTCCTCAAAATTTAAGTTTGCTACATTTGTAAGAACCACTTGCTTCTTCAAAATCTCAAACTTTCTCATATCTAGCAGCAAATTGAAATTAGGAATTTAAGCATGTAAATTCATCATGGAAACCAAATTGATTAAAATTTTCTGTGTATTCATGATAATGTTTAAAATTTTTGCTACATTTAAACCCTAAGTTAGTTACAAAAACCCTAAAATTATGCTTGTTTAAAAACTTGGGCTAACTTGCTTTTGAAAACATACTGACATATTCGTTCCATTCTTCTTATAATTATTTTTTTGTCACTCCCAAGCAGCACACCATTGTATATATCCCCAAAACGGCACTTCTTTGTTAAAGCCATTAGGACAGAAATATTTTTGAGCCAGATGCAATGGCTCATGCCTGTAATGTCAGTACTTTGGGAGGCCTAGGTTAGAGGACTGCTTGAGGATAGGAGTTTGTGACCTGCCTGGGCAACATAGCAAGACCCAGTCTTTACAAATGAAATGAAAATAAAATATAAAATAAACTGGCTGGACAAAGTAGTGCACACCTGTGGTCATAGCTACCAGGAGGCTGAGATGAGAGGACCATATGAACCCAGGAGTTTGGGGCTGAGAATGAGCTATGACTGCACCACTGCACTTCAGCCAGAACTATGGGTTGGTGAGTTAGAAATAAGTTCTCAGTTCTGAATATAATAACTGCTCCTGGCACTCCCCAGAATGAGCTGGGTTTTCTTTTGCCTCTCTATAGTCCCTCTTCCTCAGGAAATACCCCCATGGTTCTGCCCGCTGTGCTATTAATTACACCAATGCTTATTATATGTCAGTTCAGTTTTATCTAGATTCTCCCAAAGTCAGTGCTGAACTTAGTTGTTTGAAAATGTATATATTGTAATAGTTACCAAAAAGACCAAATACAGCTAGATATTTATGCTATTTGTTTTATTTCCATCGTAGGTATATTTCCTTTTAAAATTCATATATATCTTTCTCTAAGGATTGTCTCCGTTTTCAGATGTTAAGCACTTTCTCATGCACACACCACCTAAGCAGCAAAGACAGAGTCCACGTCAGGGAATGTCACATCCAGGATAAGTACCTATTATTCTGTAACTCAGAAGTAGGAAAATGGATGTCCTCAAGCAGATGCTTTTCTTGACAGATACAAAAATTTGACAAGGATCACTGACTGACTTCCAACCCACCATTCATCACTTTTATCTTATTTTGACCCTAAGGGTCCCAGAGGGATAATGGCACTACATTCCTATTTAGAATTCAGATTTCAGATTGCATTTCTTATATCATTGTTTATAAGTAGTGGTTGCACACAGTCGCGATAATACTATGACATTAATCTACATTCCTCGTTAAATCGATTTTTGTCTTCCGTTTTTGAGCTTAGCTACAATTTCTCACACGGTTTCTCTAGGAAGATTCCTCAATGACTGAAACATTTAGAACATGGTCGATTCATAAATACGACACTGGGATTCCCCAATGACTGAAACATTTTGAACATGGTCCATTCATAAATACGACACTGGGATTCCCCAATGACTGAAACATTTAGAACATGGTCCACTCATAAATACGACACTGGGATTCCCCAATGACTGAAACATTTAGAACATGGTCCATTCATAAATACGACACTGGGATTCCCCAATGACTGAAACTTTTAGAACATGGTCCATTCATAAATATGACATTGGGATTCCCCAATGACTGAAACATTTAGAACATGGTCCATTCATAAATATGACATTGGGATTCCCCAATGATTGAAAAATTTAGAACATGGTCTATTCATAAATATGAAGAGCTTGTGTAGAAAGTATAATTTACTTATCCTATTATGCTTAAGAAATTATGTGAAATAATGTGAAAATAATCTTAAAACATTTGCATGCATATTTGCTGCAAGAGTCATCTTTCATTGATACTTAATCATAATCACGGACATGGTGGGTCCCAATAACCAATATTTAATGCAAGACTGTAAATTTAATAGAGAGAAAACCTTATTTATAAATTTTCATGTGTTCTTTTCTTGAAAATAAGGAGCTGTGAGATTTGTATTTTAAAAGATACTTAGTAATAAAAACTTTAATTTTTAAAACTTTTATTTTTAAATTCTGCTTAATTGCATAAAAGTTAAAAGGTAATATTTAATATTTAATGAGGCTTATTGAGCTAAATGATGATATGCAGCTTGGGTTATACTTGCAATTATAAGATTTGCTCATTATACCTAAGCAATCTCCTTCACTCAATCTAGCTACCACTAAGGAAGCAAAATTCCCTGAATCATAGTATCAAAGCATTCTATTATGTTTTCTATTAAGTTGTTTTGTTCTTTGAATCATTGTCTATTTTAATTTATCCTTTTAGAAAGAAAACAAATTACTTAACTTGCATTTCCCACTAGAAGCTTCACTACAGCTAGACTTGGAATTGATTTCAGGCCATTTTTTAATAAATGATGGTCCCTAGTGAAAGATAGAATACTTGAGCCATCAATATTGAGTAAATAAAAGGGTTTGGGTAAATAAGAGAGAAGATACCTATTTTTCTCAAATATTTTAAATATCTAATAACCTATTCCTCATCTAAAACAAGCCACAATTACTGGAAATGATGGTCAGAGGAAGGTATTAGCAACCCTGTGTAATACTACATGTCATGTTGGATCACTATTACAGAGAAACAGATGTCATGCTGCATTTTAGTAATTCTACACATCACCAGAGAAATAGACAACTCTTATAGCCAAAGAAATCCAACGTAGCTACTGTCTACATATTCTTGTTTTAGACCTTTGGTGAAAAAAACTACTATGTGTATTGAATATATTTTACATTAGTTTTATCACAAAAGAAAAATGAGAATTCTATTAGATGCAAATACAAATTCTGAATGACAGGAAAGAAAAATTAAAATCAAAGCTGATCTTAATTAACAAAATGTATTATCTGCTTACATGTATATACAACTGTTCATATACAAAGGCACAGATGCATTTGTGGTTTTGAAAAAATATCTATTTCATTTCAAATCTTCATTGAACAATATTACATATGGCAAGAAAACTGATCTTTTTGAAGGATCTTTTAAAAAGTGTTAAACTTTATTAGATACTCCAAACTAGCAAAGCTCAACTTCATCACAATTATATAATAACACTGCACACTTTCAATTTTATCTGGAGAAATATATCTATCCCTTGAAATAACTCTGTAAACTTCCTGCTCACAGATTTCATTTCAAGCCTTGAAAATGCAGAAAATCAATGCTGAATATACTTGCCCCGAAAGGAAAAGAAAATTTCAGGGGTGTCAGGATGTTTTATCACATAAAGTACAGAATTGCAATTTGTATATGAGCAGGCAACACACCTCCAAAAATAATACAATACTTATCACAAAATACATTCACAGATACTAGATTTGGCACAAACCACTCCATACAGCTATTGATGAAATCAGTATTGAAAGCCTTATTCCAAAATCTATGGCCCTTTTCTACTCTCCAACTGACATTTCAGGATGCCACAACCTTGCAGCTCCACTCTCTCATTAATTTCCCCTAAATACCCTTGGCAGAAGAACGAGAAACGTCACATTTTTCATTTAATTTCTAAAGAACATCACATCCTTTAAGAATAGGTTCTTGAAATTTTAAAATGTTAAACATAAAAACCCTAAAGAGACAAACATCCAAAAACATAAAAACCCTAAACAGACAAACGTCCAAAAACTTTTCTTCAAAATCACAACAACTTTATATGCTACGTGTTCCTGTAAAATACCACATACACAAACTCACAGGCACACCCACCCACCCAAAACCCACACACTCGAATTTATATGGCCTCGTAATACCTCACATATATATACATGTCACCAAATGCAACAGAGACACACGCATATATATGGCCTCATAATACCTCACATATATATACATATCATCAATTACAACAGAGAAAAGCCAATTTCAGAAACATGGCTTCAATTTTGATGCATTTACTCACACTTAATTCTATTTCAATTTAACTGCAGAGATATTACAATACCCTGTAACAAAAACCTGACGGAAGATTGTAACAAATTGCTTAAACATCAAACCAAACACTAAACATAATTTCATCACAAAGTGAAATTCGCATCCAACTCGCAAAGAATTAGAAAATCCTTGCACTTACCTTGGCCTTGTCCATTCCCCAGATGACCCCAAAACACCACCGTCATCATCAACAGCCCCGGAGCCCACGTCCACATCCTTCTAGTGACACGCTCGTGTCTTCTGGCCATTGCATCTTAAACTCTGCATATTCAGTGGGGTGGATGTGAAAGTACAATAAATTACATTCTTAGAGAAATACACTACGACTCAAATCCCATATCTAATATGCACTGTGCATTTCTGAATTATCCTGCCTACAAGGAGGTACATTTGAAAATCATGCTTCCCTTTAGGGTTGTCATATTGATGATTAATACGAAAGCTCATTCATTTTTAATCTTTAAGCATTCATCTGAATTCCATTTTTAATATCATTTTCCAAAACAGGCCACTTAACCTATGAATGTTAAAAAGTACTCCCGATATACATATTGGAGTTCAGTCAAGCAAAAGCATGGTGTATGGACACTACTTAAGTATAACTTGATATTTAGGCAAATTGATGAATTTAACATACCATGTAATCTCTACATATATACAAAAGGACTTTTCAACACATTTATGTAAGTTTTGCATAAATACCCTTGAAAATATTCTCAAGTTTTAAGTGGTATTCTAATTATGTCAGTAATTTTAACTGAATAAAGAGATGCATCATGTGCAAAAACTAATCTTGTTTACTTAAAATTGAGAGTAAAATTAATTATAGAAGGTACAAAACACTTGTAATTTTGATTTCAGATATATGACCCACAGGAACCTTCATATATACAAATATTATACACATATATGACAATGTATATTTGAATGTTCATTTTGAAACTGCTTTTCATACTGATACATGAAAATACTTAAATGTCCACCAAAGCAAGGTTATTTATTCATACATTTGAATGATATACAGTAGCTCAAAAGAATAAACTTGAGTTGCATGTACTAATATGGATAAGTGTCCAAAATGAATAGTGAAGCAAAACTAGCAAATTTAATAATGATAAGTTCAAAATTACACCTTTCATATGTAAACATGTGCAATAGTTAAAACTATAAATTTTATGTTGCATAAATATATAATACAGTATAATAACGCATAAGAATGAGAAACACCTTCAAGACTAAAGTTAGGAAATTACAAGACTACAATTTAAATGGTTAGTAGGTGGAATTTTAAATCAGAGGTTACTCCTAAATCCCAATTTTTCCACAGTTGACAAAATAACGGAGTTAAGAAAAATAAACTTAATGATTTCCAGAATGAATGCTTTATTCAAAATGCTACGTAATTACAATTCTAATAAACTTGCAAGGGAATCCAGTCACCCAGAAATTTTTTATGCCTTTCTCCTACATCACGAAAGGGGAAGATTTAATTACCAACTTTGCATTACTTAACGTCAGACTCATAGTATCAGAGCTAAAGAGAAATTTAAGAAACACCTAACTCAACCTCTCCATTTTAAATGACCAAATGAGTTGAGAAGGTTACAATGACATTTCTAAGTTCATATGTAAAAACAGAATTTTGATGACAATGACAGTTTAAGTACTAATAAACACTCCTGGAAAAGTTACTGTAATCCAGGTTATTTTACTGTGCTAAATGCCTTACATTCTTTACCCAATTCAGTTTTCACAGAAATCCTATGAACAAAGCACTTCCAAAATTTACCACTTCACAGCTAAGAAAACAAGGCTTAGAGAAATGCTACACGATCCCCTAGTCATGAGGTTAGTAGGTACCACTGTGGAGACTGAGGCAAAACAGGACGATTTCAAAGCCTATGCTCTGAACAAGTAAACACTAAGCAGGAATTTAGTTCTAGATCTCCCAGTTGTAGTCCAATAATCAGCCAAAAAATGGTGCTGAGAAGAGGGGAAAGAAAGATGTCTTGTATGTGGAGCCTCATGTATTTGATCCCAAATACATCTTCATATTGAAAATCATTAGAGCACAAGGCAAAAGAATTATTAGTTTGTTTCTAAAATCATCAACCTTTCCCAAGTTGAACATACAAATATATTTTATCATATATATACTATATGTGTGTATAGCGTGTGTTTATCTAAGTATTCCTGTGGTTTATATATCTGGATGTGGAATTACAAGTGTTTTGTGGTTTATTATTTATTTATTATTATACTTTGAGTTTTGGGGTACATGTGCACAATGTGCAGGTTTGTTACATATGTATCCATGTGCCATGTTGATGTGCTGCACCCATTAACTCGTCATATAGCATTAGGTGTATCTCCTAATGCTGTCCCTGCCCCCTCCCCCCACCCCACCACAGTCCCCAGAGTGTGATGTTCCCCTTCCTGTGTCCACGTGTTCTCATTGTCTCCCTCTGTTGCTCTGGCTGGAGTCAGTGGTGTGATCATAGCTCACTTCAGACTCCAAGTCCTAGGCTCAAGCGATACTTTTGCCTCGGCCTCTCAAGTAGCTCGGACTACAGGCATGCACCACCATCCCCGGCTAATTTTTTTACAGAGATGGGTCCCACCGTGTTGCTTGACTGGTCTCAGCCTCCTTAAGTCAAGGGATCCTCCCACCTGGACTTCCGAAAGCACTGAGATTACAGGTGTCAGCCACCGTGCGTTTTTTGATTTCTTCAATTAATTTTACTTATACACTTGATTACACAAGATTAATTTTGTGTACATAATGAATCTCTTTTGAGGTTTAAGTTACTGATTAATTAGAGTACCACTTAACAAGGGTGTCATCCCAGCACTTTGGGAGGCTGAAGTGGGCGGCTCACCTGAGGTCAGGCATGAGCCACCGTGCCCGGCTTACACACATTCTTTTCACTCCTGCTTGCAGATCTCTGTTCCCTTCTAATTCCAGTGGAACCACTTTCACTTAGTATCAAAATATCCAGATCCACTCATCAAAGTGTAAATAATCCTCCAGCAAATTACCTTTGCAAATCTATTTTTATGTAATATTTCCTTAACTTCTTCTTACCTACATCCAGTAGTCATTTTACAAGGCAGAATTTTTTCTATTTTATATAGAACTGAGGCAGTATTTGAAAAAAATCTCAAAACACTCTTCAGGAAGGACTGGCATCTAAAACACCAGTTCCAATATATATTTCAGTAACATTTTAAAGGACAGATGCTTTTCAAAATGTTATTATAATTTAAAAAAATGTAACCTTCCTCTCTGAGTTCATGTTTATGGAAAACTAATATTTCATAAATGCCAAGTTACTATGATGTATTATCTAAATGCTGCCCCTGCCATTCTATAAATACAAAAATCATAACCTTCTAACTAACTTTGGTATTAGTCAACAACTGTGCTGATGAAAAGTAAAATCAATTCATTTAAAATAATTTTCCACGAACAAAATCAAGTAACTTGTAAGTAGTATGGTAGATGAACCAAAAAATAAAGTAACATTAACCAGAAAGACATGCCATGGACTTCTCTAATCTTTTTTTGGAACACCCTTTTCATGCATATGAAAATAAAAATTAAATATAAAATACCTACTTTATGTATGTACTTTTACTTGTGTCTATTGTTCTTTAAAGATTAAAATAACTCCTAAAGCCTGGATAGCTGAGCCCATTGTGCTCTTCTGCCCATAAAATAGATCGGATGTGCAGTGAAAGAGGTAAAACTTAGGCTTTCAGGTTAGTTATGACGATGGAAACACAATTCTATTCAATAGTGTTCATCTTGGTCTTTCAAATGTTTAAGGTCACAAGGCAAAAGAGAACAGACTTTAAGAATGTTCGTGTATTACTTCTCGTCTTACCCAATAGCTACATTAGTTCAATTAGGCCAGTGTTTTGGAGTAAACAGCACTGTGAAATGTGTCGTGGAGTCCGGAGGCTCCACCACCTACCTCCATGTAGTTGTTCTGTCCGATGGAGCCTAGAGTAATACCTTAGGAGATGCATTACATCTACAGGTACCAACCAGGAAGGGTAGTCTTGAATTAAATGGCTTTAGAACACGTTATAAGAGCAAATCGAAGCTTCTAGGTATTAGAACCACTTCAATCACAGAGCGTCTCTGGGTTCTATCTGTGGCCAGCATCAAGTATCTGTCTGCCCTCCCCGAATGCTTTCTCTCATCATGTGGATCTTCTAGATGGTCTTATTCTTCCCCAGCCAGCCAACTTGATCAACAAGCCTAGGTATATTAGATATGTATAAAGTTGGTTCTTAAATAAAGTCCATTTCTGTATCTAGGTAAGTAATGTCTTCAGACTTACAATTTCATTGATATCTAGAAAGAGTGACTCTAGTTAGCTTCTAGTGTCAGTTTTTCTAGCAGCTTCTTTAAAAACAAAAATCCTCTCTGGAACAAAGCTTCCTTGCAAGTATTGCTGTTGGCAATAGTCCTCTTTACTGAAATGCTTATCCGGTGAAACTTGCGCTGTGCCAGTGAGCCTGCAGGTTGATGGTCCTTTTGTTCAACTTCTCCATTATAAAGCAACCTCTCTGATCACCCTTTTAAAACTAAAGACCAAAGAATCAAATGAGATCAGGAAGTGACCAGAGCTCACAGGTCATCAACTCCTCTTCTTAGCATATTATAGCACACAGTCTAAGCCCGAAAAACACAGCAGAACCCATTACAGCTCTCGAGTTCCAGTTATTAACATTGATTTTTTCCAATGGGAAATTTTCATTAGAAGCTATCACAGGACTCACATTCAGTAATAACTTAGATTAGGATACATACTGGAGCCTTTGTCCTTAGACTAGGTGCCACTGAGTCACTATTAAAAGGAGTCTTTTTGATCTTAGTAAATTCTCACAGGGCTTATCTCAGTCTAAACTGTAACTGGCCTTTACTAGTGATGTCATGTGTAGTTCAAATTAATATTGTAATGTATATAAATTGTATATATAGGTATAATACATGCATGTATTTACAATTATTTATTTTATTTTATTTTTTAATAAGATAAAAGTTAGAGGTTAAAATATGACTCTAGGCCATTGTGCTTTAGAATGAAGAGCACAGACATGGGTTGGAAATGTAAATTTTGGCCCAATTTAATTTCTGTGACAAATTCATTAATGTCTTCAAGGTTCAGGCTCTATGTATGAGACAAATGAAAACAGCTCTAAGATTCCTGAAAACCCTAAAATATTAAAATTCCACTCTGCCATTAGTTCAGATAAATCATTTGCCAATTTGCCCCACAAGAACCAGGCATCTTTAAATGGTAACATAACATGCACTTCTCTCTCCCAAAGTGTGGTGCATAAACGTTCTGCTTCTCAATAACACAGGATGCCTGCTAAAATGTGCTGTCAGGGGGATTAGTAAGGAAATGTTGTATCAAAACTTCTGCAGATGTGGCCCTGAAATACACATTGTAATAAATCCTCCAGGCCTCTCAAGTTAGGAATAACTGGTTTATAAAATTGTACTTACTTAAAAATTATAGATAAACAGATTTCACCGTAACCCATTCTTTCTGTTCTGAATGAAATAAGGCTCTATATTCAGACTGAATTTTCAGTGAAAAACAACTTAAAATAGTGACAAATCATCTATAAGTTTAAATGAATATAACTAGGAGACCTGAAAACTCAGGTTTAGCAGTCATCTTCCAACAGTTTGAGAGCCCACAGGAGCCACAGAGCCCTCATGTCTCTCCAGAGAAGCAGGGTGATTCTTCCCCCTAAACACCATGCAATTCTTGAAGTGAGTGAAAGCATCCCTGCTCACACTGATACCCTCTCAAGTGAACTCAAAGTTAAGCCATCTCCAGCCAGACCAGATATCCTGGCCCATATCTCATTCATTAATATATGTTGAGAAGCCTTTGTTTCTTGGAAACTACATGAGGTGAATAGGCTGTGGACTCCACTGGACCTAGTGGTCTATATTTAACCAATTCCCTTCACACATATGTATCAGATGCTCTCTTAGTTACGGAGCTGCAGTGGTGAATAAGAAAGCCACAGTCCTGTACTCCCAGGGTTTCAATTCTGAAGACGAAGACAGGCACAGAAACCCAACTGAGCAAAGAGAAGAGATTATTACAAAATGTGTTCACATGCAAAGTGAAGCAAGGGACTGAATATACAACAAGGGTTTTGGGGCGAACATTAGATACAATCTTAATTCAGATTATATAAGATTCATACATATAATTTTTATATATAGATATATTAATTTGGGCCGGGCGTGGTGGCTTATGCCTGTAATCCCAGCATTTTGGGAGGCCAAGGCGGATGGATCACTTCAGTCCAGGAGTTTCAGACCAGTCTGATCAACATGGCAAAACCCCATCTCTACTAAAAATAAAAAAGTTAGCCGGGTGTAGTGGTGTGCGCTTGTAGTCCCAGCTACTCAGGAGGCTGAGAAAGGAAAACTGCTTGAACCCAGGAGGCAGAGGTTTCAGTGAGCCAAGATTGTGCCACTGCACTCCAGCCTGGGTGACACAGCAAGACCCTGTCTCAAAAGAAAAAGAAAAAAAGAAATATTAATTTGGATTATACAGATTCTAACCACTTCTTTCAAGTGAGAATATTTAAGGTAAGACCTGAGAATAAAAAGAGTTAGCTTTTCATACACTACAGAAAGATTCGTCTTTTAGGAAAAACCCCCAGTGTTCATGGACCCTAATATATGAGCAAGATCTTGGCATGTAGAAGAAACCTGTGAATTGGATGAAATGAAAAACTGAAAAGTAGGAATCTGGATGAAGTACAGAAGGGAGAAAGACTAATGTGAGACGTGGCTGAAAGAGAAGGATATGTGAAACAGTACAGGTCTTCATTAGTAATGATGAGGAACATAAATGTTAGTCCAAGTACACCAGAAAAGTGGGAGAGTTGGAAACTGAAAGACATGTTAAGAGATCACTTTGGTTTCTCTGTAGCTAACAGGGTGTAGGAGATTAAGAATTAAAGTAGGTTGACTAAGGATGACCTAAGAAAATAAGCGTAGGTAAGAAAATATGTGGCTCTGGCTAGGCTGGGGACATTGGAAATCAAAAGAGGTGGAGGAAATTACAGATGTATTTGGAACCAAAATATTTTTTAAATGAATGTTGAATTGGATATTGTCAGAATATTGAGGAAGGGCCAAAAATGACTTATAAGCGTCTAGCATGGCTGGCAGTGCCACTTACTGACATGTGGGAAACCAGGACATGTTACCTCTGAATTATTCGAGTGCTATTGTCATGTAAATCATCAACTCCCAGAATAAAGGTCTGGGCCAAACTCTAAGACTGGAAATTATGAGCTGTTTAGTAGTGTTTAGAGCTTAGAGAGAGTATGTGTGTGGAGAGAAAAGAAGAGCAATTAGGACAGAACCCTTAGAAACATCAATATTTAAAATTTGGGAAGAGAAACAGAAACAAATAAATTGTGGGAAAATGAAGCTCAGGGTAGTTGCAAGGGAATGCTAAAAATGAACTATGGCATTTGAGGAGGAAAACGTGGAAACTGAAAGCAAGAGAGTACGGATGGATCGTGAGGGAGCAGCAGCAGCTGTGTCCTAAGAAGAGTCTCAGTGAAAATGAAGGGTTGTAGGAATGAGGACATCTGGGCCAACGAGCTGGCAAGGAGTGATGTCCAGGAGGCAGAATATTTGCATCTAGATCCTGGTGGTATATACCCTTATAGAAAATGTTTCAGATTTGATGACAATAAAGTGGAGGAAAGAAAAAAAGTAATGGAAATAAAGATGTCAAAAAACGGGGAACCGAGGTTTGTACTGGTCCTTTCACGTGAAAGCTGAGCCACTAAAATGATGGCTGAACTTGCCTGAAGATGATATTGAGCAAAAGATCTACAGCCTTAAATAAATGGCAAGAGGCCAGGTGCAGTGGATCATGCCTGTAATCCCAGAACTTTGGGGGGCTGAGGCAGGCATATCACCTGAGGTCAGGAGTTCGAGACCAGCCTGGCCAACATGGCGAAACCCCGTCTCTACCAAAAATACAAAAATTAGCTGGGTGTGGTGGTATGCACCTGTAATCCCAGTTACTCAGGAACCTGAGGCAGGAGAATCACTTGAAACCGGGAGGAGGAGGTTGCAGTGAGCCGAGATCACACCATTACACTCCAGCATGGGTGACAGAGCAAGACTCCATCTCAAAAAAAAAAAAAAATAAGACCAGAGTGCCCAGGAGGGAGGTCTGTTGATGATGGTAATACCAAAGGGGCATGGCCGATATTTCCAAGGGGTTTGAGTTTCAAAGGAACAGTCTAATTTGCAAGGAGCGGAGAAATTAACAGTCTAGAAGTTGTAACGGGAACCAAGAACAACCACCTCGGCTTCCAGCCATAGGTATGTGGAGGGTGAGAAAAAGACCTGTCTCAATTTATGAAAGCTAGAGGAAAAACTGCACTTTAGTATCAACCAACTTTTGTTTTAAGATAATTACAAACCAATATGGAACTTAGCAAGAGTCAATTTTGACAGTTTCCTGCAGCTTAGTAAATTCTGCACAAAATTAAGATTTAACACAAAAGTAGAGAAAAATTTTAATGGCATAGCACATTTCTTCACAATTCCTTAAACCAAATAATTCCCTGTTCTTCTAACTCTCACCTTACACTATCAACTAGGCTTCTTATTCAATGAACGGTTTAAGTCTACTAAGACACACACACACACACACACACACACGTCTTATCCAGCTGCAGATCTCATTTTTGAAGGTACACTGAAAGTACATAGATCATTCTATAATCATCAACTATGAAGATTGTGAGCAACTGGAACAAGTATTCTTGGAAAAGAAGTTTCCTGTGTATAAGAAAAAAAAGAGTCCAACTCTGGGAACTGACTTGGCTGAGTCATCATTATATGCCACTGGCAAGAAATCAAGAAGTAACTCAGGACTGATAAACTTTGTTAAAGGAAATGGAAACAGCCTATCTGTGAGGCTTAATTCTTGATAATCTGGCCAAGATATAGCATCTGGATAAGAGTTCACTGACTCAACTAAATTTTGTGAAGGTGAAGTACTTGTTAAAATGAAAGATCTATTTAGAGAGAAATAAGTAGACATAATGTCTGCACTATGGATAGGTGTATACCTGTTTTTTGCAAAAACAGTTTGTATCTTTGAAATGCTGGTTTGCCCTGGACAGAGCTAACTTAAATAGAGACCTGGCGCGGTGGTTCATGCCTGTAATCCCAGCACTTTGGGAGGCCGAGGAGGGTGGATCATGAGGTCAGGAGATCGAGACCATCCTGGCTAACACGGTGAAACCCCGTCTGTACTAAAAATGCAAAAAATTAGCCGGGCATGGTGGCGGGCACCTGTAGTCCCAGCTACTCTGGAGGCTGAGGCAGGAGAATGGTGTGAACCCGGGAGGCGGAGCTTGCAGTGAGCCGAGATCGCGCCACTGCACTCCAGCTGGGTGACAGAGAGAAACTCCGTCCCCAAAATATATATATATAGTTTTTTTATATATATATGTATATATACCCAAAGGATTATAAGTCATGCTGCTATAAAGACACATGCACACGTATGTTTATTGTGGCACTATTCACAATAGCAAAGACTTGGAACCAACCCAAACGTCCAACGATGATAGACTGGATTAAGAAAATGTGGCTGGATACATATGTAACAAACCTGCACATTGTGCATATGTACCCTAAAACCTAAAGTATAATAAAAAAAAAAGAAAATGTGGCACATATACACCATGGAATACTATGCAGCCATAAAAAAGGATGAGTTCATGTCCTTTGTAGACACATGGATGAAGCTGGAAACCATAATTCTCAGCAAACTATCACAAGGACAAAAAAAACCAAACGCTGCATGTTCTCACTCATAGGTGTGAATTGAACAATGAGAACACATGGACCCAGGAAGGGGAACATCACACTCCGGGGCCTGTCATGGGGTGGGGTGAGGGGGAGGGACAGCATTTGGAGATATACCTAATGTAAATGATGAGTTACTGGGTGCAGCACACCAACATGGCACATGTATACATATGTAACAAACCTGCACGTTGTGCACATGTGTCCTAGAACTTAAAGTATATATATATATATATATATATATATATATATATATATATAAATATAAAGAGAAAACCATTAAAGAAAGGCTATAATACACAGGAACACACAGACATACATACACCTGTGTGTCTATATCTTCAGTTATCACACTTTTTCTATACAGACTCCACACGAGACAAACATGTTACATTTTATGAGAAACCATAAGTGGAAAGAGGAGAATTTGTGAAATCAATATAGAATGTTCCTTGTTTAGCATAATTCTAACTGTTTCTCATTAGAGGTCTGAGTATCAATCTGTATTATATGTGGCCATGCTGGCATTTGGGAAATTCCACAAGAAACTTTTTAAATATGAATTTGGAAAAGGGAAAAGGATTTTTAAAGTGTCTTTTTTTGTTCTGCATTCTATGTGGAACATCTATTTTGTGCTAACTGCTCGTGTTAGCTTGTGATTGCCTGTGACTATGTGGAAGATATACTTTACGTGACTATGTGAGCAATAGTCTTAAAGTTAAGAAATCTAAAATTTGGTTGGTTTAGTTGCTAATTAGGTAAATTACCTTGTAATGGTTACTTAACCTCTCAAAGATTAATTATCTTCAGTGGTACATTGAAGGTTCCATTCATATTGATTTTAGTAGACTTATCCTACTAAAAAGTAAATTTAACAGAAATTATTCTAGACCTCATTATTTCAGGAGACCCCACCCCAGCTTTTATTCCTAACTTCAAGAAATGCAGAGAAATTTAAAAATTCGATGTTCTCCCAATTCAACAGAATATAACTGAACTAAATCGATTTATGTATAATTCATTATTTCAACCTTTAACGCTATATCCGAGCGGTTTGTTTTCACCATAAAGTTATAGCTGTTTAGGCCAATAATTAAAGAGGACCTTGATAGAGAATGACAAGAGAGGATGATCGCCCTATTGTCTATCTTCCAGCTGTTTTCAATGCCCTGAAGTTTTATTCACACCCAAATATTAGAATCTTATCTGAGAGAGCGTACTCAAATGATGAATCATGCTAATTTCTCAAGAAAAATGTTACAGAATAATAAATGCCTTTCTGGTCAAAGCACTGATGCTCTGGAAATAATCTTTATCCAAATGAGGTACAGGAATTGTTAGGACTATTAAAAGTTTGTATATGATATCTGCCAGGTTCGACTGAGCTTCACTTAAAATCTACCATATTAGGGCCAAGTGTAATGACTCAAATTAGTGAACTTAAAAATTGTTTTAAAATGTTTCCTGGAGACATTTCAAATATTGCTCTCTGATTTATCACTGTTACTTTTGCTGAATTCAATTTGATGCCAAGATTTATTCAGATTAATCAAATGCCATAAACTCTGATACCTAATGTTCCTTAACACCTTAAGAACTTTTAAACAGATCAAATGTTGAAGATACGCTTTTAGTGAAACTGTACCTAAGCACATGAATTCTATTGAATATAGCTTTTTAGAAGACTAACAAAGAAAGAAGACTTAGGAAATTCGGAAACATTTTTTAAACCTTCTAGAGGGAATTAAACTACTGAAAAATAATTTCAATTGGTGAATCTAATGGCATTAATAAGAAGATAAGAAAAAAGTAACCATAAAACTTTATGGGGGTAATATTTGCTATGAGGATCAGGAAAAACAACTAATGGATATTAGGCTTAATATCTGGGTGATGAAATAAACTGTACAACCAATCCCATGGCATAAGCTTACCTCTGTAACAAACCTACACTTGTACCCCTGAACTTAAAAGTTAAAATTTAAATAAATAACGTTGTGCTATTAATTTCAACCACAGCCTTTCCAAGGTGCAGGGAACTTTTGAGAATTTTATTTCTTGCAAAAGGAAACTTGATTCCTTGCTTAGGGCCTTCCTAGGAAAAACTCTATTCTTTGGAGAAGCATCATACTCCTACAATATTTAAGGACCATCATATTTGTCAGACTTTTTTTCTGTTTTACTGTGAGCAGTTTACAGAACATAAAGAAAAATCAAATCCGAAGGTGCACTACACGTGTTTTATCAAAAGGAACATTTTTGTGTACTTTTAAGAAAATACGACAAATTGAGTTTTCTGACCTATTACCAAGTTAGACATCTTGAGTGAATTGAATCTGTTGTAATCCTGTTTGGTTTTCATCCCATGGCTCTGGAAAACTGACATTTATCTCCAATTTTTCAACTCTGCTTCTTTCCAGTACCTCATCTATACGACTATTATAGTACTTTTCATCTGCTTCTACCACTACACTATGGCTGCATTACTTTTAACACAGTGTCCCACATGTTACCCATTTCTACCTTATATAAAGAGTAGAAATTGAATTGTAATTGAGTATCCAGTTGCCTCATATTCAGGTCTTCAACTGAAATAACTCCAGCTATCTCAAAACTTCAACCCTCTCTGGAAGTATTGGACCAAATTATCCCAGATTATAGCACTCTCAGGCTAAAATTACTAATGCTTCTATAGTTTCAGAGACTGTATCAGGTTATTCAACACAACATTCCATGCACCATTCCAGCCTCATATAATCAGAGGACACTTAGACGACTTTAATAGCCTTCAAAAGACACCCTCCTCTTTTACTTATATATATATTTATTTATCTATTTATTTAATGGAGACAAGGTCTCACTCTGTCACCCAGACTGGAGCGCAGTGGCATAATCACGGTCCACCGCAGCCTGCACCTGCCGGGCTCCGATCCTTCCACCGCAGCCTCCTGAGTGGCTGGGACCACAGGCGCCGCCACCACGTCTGCCTGGTTTTTGTATTTTTGTGGAGATGGGGTTTCACATGTTGCCCAGGCTGATCTGAGACTCCTGGGCTCAAGAGATCCACCTGCCCCGGCCTCCCAAAGTGCTGGGATTACATGAACGAGCCATTGTGCCCAGCCGGTCCCGCCCGGTTTTTAACCTTCGTACTGTTTATATAATCATCCTTCACAAAATAGAACACTTCATTACTCGATGGTTCTCATTATTCTAATATGAAGAACTATATTAAGAAAATAAATTCCCGGCCGGGCGCGGTGGCTCACACTTGTAATCCCAGCACTTTGGGAGGCCGAGGCGGGCGGATCACGAGGTCAGGAGATCGAGACCACGGTGAAACCCCGTCTCTACTAAAAATACAGAAAATTAGCCGGCGTGGTGGCGGCGCCTGTAGTCCCAGCTACTCGGGAGGCTGAGGCAGGAGAATGGCGGGAACCCGGGAGGCAGAGCATGCAGTGAGCCGAGATCGCGCCACTGCACTCCAGCCTGGGCGACAGAGCCAGACTCCAGCTCAGACAAAAAAATAAATCAATAAATTTCCAATATTTCCTAGCATATCCAATTTAATTCTATACATCACATAAAAATAAAAGCCGTCTTACTGTGTTAGTTTCTTACTGCTGTTACAGTAAATTAACATAAACTCAGAGGCTTAAAACAACACATTTTTTTTCTTTATACTTCTGGGGGTCAGAAGTCCAAAATGGGTCTTAGTGTGCTAAAATCAAGGTATCATCAAGTGTATATTTTGTCTAGAGATTCCAGGAGAGAATTCACCAGGTTTGAGGGGTCACATGTATCCCTGAGCTCTTGGCCTCTGCACATCTTGGACACAGCACATCACTTCAGCCTCGGCTCCAGTTTACCCAAGCTCTTCTGCTCACTCTGGTCTCTCCGCCTTCCTGTCTGAAGGTTCTTTGTGACTACAGTGGGCCCACCTAGATAATTCAGGATAATCGCTCCAGTTTAAGGTGAGGTGATTAGCAATCTTAATTCCACCTCTAACCATAATGCTTCCATGCTGCCTAACAACACATTCAAAAGGTCATCCTGCTAAGGGTCATTATTCTACCTACACACTAAGTGACTGAGAAAAAGTAAAGTTATCTATCATGCCTTACCTATGGCGAGGAAATAATAACTTATAATGATTTATCTACGAAAACTTGTTTTTAAAAGCTTTGGTCCTAGTCTATTGATTAAAGTTTTGGTATATTCCAGATAAATTTCATGTCCTTGATGCTAACACATTGTGCACAGTAGATGGCCTTTTTAAAATAGTACTGCATAAAGGAATATTTAAGGTTGTCTGGACAATAGAAAAGGAACTTTAGTTGCTATGCCACAAAAGGCCGGATTTCTGCACATTACACCTCCTACCAGTGCACACATGTGCCAAACTCCTTCCTGAAAGCCTGGTTTATGTTTCCTATGTGCTTAGCAATAGTTTTACTCTCACGACTGTTTATATTAAGTCCTATTTTTTAAAGCATATCCTCATTTGTTTGTTTTCCTGAGCCTCTGAACTGGATTTCATCTGGTATGTATTGCACAGGTTTGCACACTTGATTGTACGCTACCTAAAAGCATCCTCTTGTGTTCTGGACACGGTTATTTTTCTCCATGGTAAGGTGATAAGTGACTTCTCTGAGGACTTGCCACCTTAGAATGCAGTGGTGACATCACCTGCTCAGGCTCTGTCTGCAATGTGGAATTTAGTATTTTCCAACTTCTGGTCTAACTTGAACTTCATAATTAAGCAGAGCCGCCTTTTGAGGGAACAGTAGGGTGTCTGCCCCTAAACGTCTGTGTAAATGCAGAGACACATTTGGGAACATAACTGACTTTTACGTACAGAAGCCAGATGCATTTCATGACCATGCATGCTTAGGGAAGCAAGTTCATCTCATCTATCACAATAAGCATCTGTGCCACTAAATTCCACTGCAGGATACTTTTCACACTTAGACAACAAAACATTTAAGGAAATAAAAGCTCTTTCCAATAAAAATGTGCATCAAATACTGTGTGTATGTTTAAAAAAAAACCTTCCTCTATAAGATAAGGCCACAGGAACTACTAAAAAAGCATTCTTGAAATACATTTTCTGATAGGAATCTAGGCCCTTGCCTTATATAAGATTTAAGGAAAGTGATGTGTGTGTCTTTATACTTGAAAGGCTGTTTTCAACAGCAAACGGTATGCTTTGAGGTATCAATATAGTTTTGAGAATGCAAAAGTTTAAAAGAAATGGAATGCATATTCTCCAGGTATGAATATGCAATTGTCATTATTTTCCTACCATCTACTAGATTAGAAACAGAAGAAAAATTATGGAAATGTCTGTTTTCCCTCAATAGGAGTACCTATTTATTAAAGTTAATTAATTACTATTCTTTAAACATTTTCAAAATAGACTCATAAGTGACAACTTTCAGAGAAAACAAGGGTTTTTGGATGTAAATATTTACTTATAACATGGATAAAATAATTTTGTTAAATATTAACTCCATATTCATAATGTTCTCTATTGTTTTTGCATTTTGTTTAACAATAGAGAATCTAAGACATTTAGTGTTCATGAGTTTCATACAGTTTCCTGTCAATGTACTTTGTCTTTTTTTTATTGGACTACTAATCATTTATTTATGATTTGTTGGAACTACTCATATTTTAAATATGTCAAGTGAACTGCAAGCACTTGTTGCTGATTTGATATTTGCTTTTTACACATATTCATTGTATCCTCTGAAAAAGAAAAGTTTTATATTTTAACAAATTCCAATCCATAAATTTTTTTTTAAATTTTCTGTTATTGGTTAGGGCTATGTTTGGATATTTAATTTTAACCGTAATGTTGCAAGTGATATTTGTCTATGGTATTTTTTCTTTATATTTTGGAAAAGTGTATTTGACATCCACTATGGAATTAATATTTATTAATGACATATTATACCTTTGTGCAACTATAAAATACATATAGCCAATTATCTGAACACCATTTTATGAACTGTTTATCACTTATCCACTGATTTGAAACACTATCTTTATCATATATTGGATTTTAGGTTTATCGAGATTATGTAACATGAAATTATTTAATTATGAAATTATGTGAATTCAAGCATGACAGTCAGCTCTTCTTCCCCACCACTACCCTGTAAAAGGATGGATGGAATAATTGCTTCCCTATGGCTTAAGTGTATGAGAGGTATACAACATGGTCTTGATGAAGTGGGAACTACACAGAAACTGTTTTTGGTCCTGAAATGTACTCCAGCTTTACCAATTTGTTCTACACATATACCATTGAGGGTAGAAGCTGAATTTTGCTAATGATTATATTTACACTACTTAACATTGTGCCAGATACTGAGTAGATGCTTAGAAACATGTTTAATGACTTGTTTTATTGATAGAGACCTAATTATCTGCTGTAGTGGTGCTATCTCATTCAGAATCATTTTGACCAGCCTTTCTCCATCATGAATAAAACACTTATTTACACACTTGTGTACATGCACATGTGCATAGAAACACACACACCCTTTGCAGAGACAAACTGCATCGAAAGCATGTACAAACATTATAGTATTTTTGTTGATTCTGACCTGATTCTGATTCTATTGTATACATTTTCATTCTGATCACAATAACAATAAAAATAGAAAACTATAAGTTGTGAAGCTGGAAGATGCAGAACATGAAAGATCGAATTACCAATTTTTTTTTCTATTTTCTTTAGTTGGCTGCTGATAAAATCAGAAAAGAAATGGACACAAAGATGAAAGTATGCAATGTGTGTGCGTGTGTGTGTGTGTGTATCACATGCACTCGTTTCCATGATGTACATATGGAATTTCATAACCAGCCAAACTAAGCTTCATAAGTGAATGAGAAATAAAATCCTTTACAGACAAGCAGATGCTGACAGATTTAGTCACCATCAGACCTGCCTTCCAAGAGCTCCTAAAGGAAGCACTAAACATGGAAAGGAAAAACCAGTACCAGCCTCTGCAAAAACACACCAAAATATATAAACCAATGAAACTAGGAAGAAACTGCTTCAACTAATGTGCAGAATAACCAGCTAACATCATGATGACAGGACCAAATTCACACATAACAATATTAACGGTAAATATAAATGAGCTAAATGCCCCAATTAAAAGACATACACTGGCAAATTGGATAAAGAGTCAATACCCACAGGTGTGCTGTATTCAGGAGACACATCTCACTTGCAAGGTCACACATAGGCTCAAAATAAAGGGATGGAGGAATATTTACCAAGCAAATGGAAAGAAAGAAAAAAAAAGCAGGAGTTGCAATCCTAGTCTCTAATAAAACAGACTTTAAACCAACAAGGATAAAAAAGGACAAAGAAGGGCATTACATAGTAGTAAAGGGATCAATGCAACAAGAAGAGCTAAGTATCCTAAATATATATATATGCCAAATACAGGAGCACCAGGATTCATAAAACGAGTTCCTAGAGACCTACAAGGAGACTTAGACTCCCACACAATAATAGTGGGAAACTTTAACAACCCACTATCAATATTAGACAGATCAACAAGAAAGGAAATTAACAAGGATATTCAGACTTGAACTCAGCTCTGGTCCAAGTGGACCTAATAGATACCTACAGAACTCTCCACCCCAAATCAACAGAATATACATTCTTCTCAGCACCACATAGCACTTATTCTAAAATCAACCACATAATTGGAAGTAAAACACTCCTCAGCAAATGCAAAAGAATGAAAATCATAACAAACAATCTCTCACACCACAGTGTAATCAAATTAGAACTCAGAATTAAGAAGCTCACTCAAAACTGCACAACTACATGGAAACTGAACAACCTGCTTATGAATGACTACTGGGTAAATAGCAAAATTAAGGCAGAAATAAATAAGTTCTTTGAAACCAATGAGAACAAAGACACAACATATCAGAATTTCTGGGATACAGTTAAAACAGTGTTTAGAGGGAAATTTACAGCATTAAATGTCCACATTAGAAAGTGGGAAAGATCTAAAATAGACACCCTAACATCACAATCAAAAGAAGCAATGGAAAACACATTAAAAACCTAGTATAAAACAAGAAATAACTAAGATCACAGCAGAACCGAATGGGAGAGAAACACAAAAAAACCTTCAAAAAAAAATCAATGAATCTAGGAGTGGGTTTTTTGAAAAGATTAACAAAATAGATAGACCGGTAGCCAGACTAACAAGGAAGAAAAGAGAGAAAGATCAAATAGACACATTAAAAAACGATAAAGGGGATATCACCACTGATCCCACAGAAATACAAACTATTATTAGAGAATACTGTAAACACCTCTACACAAATAAACTAGAAAATCTAGAAGAAATGGATAAAGTCCTGGACACATACACCCTCCCAAGACTAAAGCAGGAAGAAGTCAAATCCCTGAATAGACCAATAACAAGTTCTGAAATTGACTCAGTAATTACTAGCCTACCAACCAAAAAAAGCCCAGGACCAGATGTCTTCACAGCCGAGTTCTACCAGAGGTACAAAGAGGAGCTGGTACCATTCCTTCTGAAACTATTCTGAACAATAGAAAAAGAAAGACTCCTCCCTAAATCATTTTATGAGGCCAGCATCACTCTGATTCCAAAACCTGGCGGAGACCCAATAGAAAAAGAAAATTTCAGGCCAATATCACTGATGAACATCGATGCGAAAATCCTGAATAAAATACTGGCAAGAGAATCCAGCAGCACATCAAAAACTTATCCACCACGATCAAGTTGGCTTCATGCCTGGCATGAAAGGCTGGTTCAACATATGCAAATCAATAAACATAATCCATCACATAAACAGAACCAATGACAAAAACCACATGATTATCTCAATAGATGCAGAAAAGGCCTTCAATAAAATTCAACACCCCTCATACTAAAAACTCTCAATAAACTAGGTATTGATGGAACATATCTCACAAAAATAAGAGCTATTTATGACAAATGCATAGCTAATATCATGCTAAATGGCCGAAAGCTGGAAGCATTACCTTTGAAAACTGGCCCAAGAGTAGGATGCCCTCTCTCCCCACTCTTATCAACATAGTATTGGAAGTTCTGGCCAGGGCAATCGAGTAAGAGAAAGAAATAAAAGCATGCAAATAGGAAGAGAGGAAATCAAATTGTCTCTGTCTGCAGATGACATGATTGTATATTTACAAAACGCCACCACCTCAGCCCAAAAATTCCTTAACCTGATAAGCAACTTTGGCAAAGTCTCAGGATATAAAATTAATGTGCAAAAATCACAATCATTCTTATATACCAATAACAGACAAGCAGAGAGCCAAATCATTAGTAAACTCCCATTCACAATTGCTATAAAGAAAACAAAATACCTAGGAATACAACCTACAAGGGATGTGAAGGACCTCTTCAAAGAAAACTACAAACCAGAGCTCAAGGAAATGACAGGACACAAACATATAGAGAAACACTCCATCCTCATGGATAGGAAGACTCAATATCTTGAAAATGGCCATATTGCCCAAAGTAATTTATAGATTCAATGCTATTCCCATCAAGCTACCATTGACTTTCTTCACAGAACTAGAAAAAAACTATGTTAAATTTCATATGGAAGCAAAAAAGAGCCTGTGGAGCCAAGGCTAACCTAAGCAAAAAGAACAAAGCTGGAGGCATGACGCTGCCTGACTTCAAACTATATTACAAAGCTAAAGTAACCAAAACAGCATGGTGCTAATACCAAAACAGATATATAGACCAATGAAACAGAATAGAGGCCTCAGAAATAACACCACACATCTACAACAATCTGATCTTCAACAAACCTGACAAAAGCAAGCAATGGGGAAAGGATTCCCTATGTAATTAATGGCGCTGGGAAAACTGGGTAGCCATATGCAGAAAAGAGAAACTAGACCCCTTCATTATACCTTATAAAAGAATTAACTCAAGGTGGATTAAAAACATAAATGTAAAACCTAAAACTATAAAAACCCTAGAAGAAAACCTAGGCAATATGATTCAGGACATAGGTGTGGGCAAAGACTTCATGACTAAATCACCAACAGCACTTGAAACAACAGCCAAAATTGACAGATGGAATCTAATCAAACTAAAGAGCTTCTGCTCAGTAAAATAAACTATCACAAGAGTGAACAGGCAACCTACAAAATATGAGAAAATTTTTGCAATCTATCCATCTGACAAAGGTCTAATATCCAGAATCTAGAAGGAACTTAAACAAATTTACAAGAAAAAAAAAACAAACGACCCCATCAAAAAGTGGGCAAAGGATATGAACAGACACTCCTCAAAAGAAGATATGTATATGGCCAATAAACATATGAAAAAAGCTCATTATCACTGTTCATTAGAGAAATGCAAATCAAAACCACAATGACATACCATCTCACACCAGTTAGAATGGTGATCATTAAAAATTCTGGAAACAGCAGATGCTGGAGAAGATGCAGAGAAATAGGAACACTTTTACACTGTTGGTGGGCTTGTAAAATAGTTCAACCATTGTGGAATACAATGTGGTGATTCCTCAAGGATATAAAACCAGAAATACCATTTGACCCAGCAATCCCATTACTGGGTATATACCAAAGGATTATACATCATTCTACTCTAAAGACACATGTACATATATGTTTATCATGGGACTATTTACAATAGCAAAGACTTGGAACCAACATAATGCCCATCAATGATAGACTGGATGAAGAAAATGTGGCACATATTCACCATGGAATACTACACAGCCATAAAAAAGGATGAGTTCACGTCCTTTGCGGGGATATGGATGAAGCTGGAAACCATCATCCTCAGCAAACTAACACAGGAACAGAAAACCAAACACTGCATGTTCTCACTCATAAGTGGGTGCTGAACAATGAGAACATGTTGACACAGGGAGAGGAACATCACACACTGGGGTCTGTAGGTGGGTGTGGGGAAAGGGGAGGGAGAGCATTAGGACAAATAGCTAATGCATGTGGAGCTTAAAACCTAGATGACGGGTTGATGGGTGCAGCAAATTACCATGGCACAAGTATACCTATGTAACAAACCTGCATGTTCAGCACATGTATCCCAGAACTTAAAGTAAAATTTTAAAAAATGAAAGTATGCAATATGTGTATGTGTGTGTATACATACATATAAAACAAGCACTCATTTTCATTTTGTACATATATGCACATTATGAGTGTGAATATATGTTAAATAATATCCTATCAGTTTTGTATTTGTAACACATATATGTACATGCATATACAACAAATAGAGGTGTTTTGCATAATAATTTCATTTATATTCATTTCATCAGCTAAGAACTAAAAAGAATTTAAATCAAAATCAATTATTCATTTACAGGTGTTTTTAACCATCATCTCCCCCTTTATCTTCAGTTTTATGCCTCCTTGTATTGCCATTTTGTGACTTTTTTGCCATAAATTATACATATTTGGAACAGTCACTTTAAGAAATTCAATCTTTGGATAAGATCTCTAAGATTGATTTAGTATGAATACGTGTGTGGGCACACACTTGACAAAGAAAGGTCAGTTATAAATATATGTGTACACTTATCAAAATAATTCACATAAAATCTCTGAATAAAATTATCTGTATGCTTTTTCTGTCAATAAAAGCAATATAGTATAATTCTTGGTAGTAAACCTGTTTGTTTTCATTCTGTTGCCTACCATGTGAGCTGCCATGTTGGTATAAAACATCGATCATTTGATATTTTACTACAGCAAATAATAGTGATCCCCACGAAATAATAAATAAATCAGTGAGTTTCACGGAAATAAGTTTTTGGATGGATCAGATAATTTGAAGTTGTTAGTTTATTCTCCAGCAAGGTGAAAGAAAAAAGCTGTTAGTTTGTTCTCTATCAGGTGATCGAAGATGAAAACTAAAGTTCTCAAGGCCAGTGCATAATAATGGTGCCGTATTCTGTGCATCAATCACCATTACCAAATACCTATATTGCCAAATATTTCATGTACCGCTTTAGTGGTGATTAATCAATGTGCCACGGCACTGAAACTGAAACGAGACTTTGTAGTACAAGTGATATTCAAAGGGTTTTGAAAATTTATCAGCTCTATAGATATAGATGAAAATTTATCATCATCTATCTAGAAATCCTGTTTTTATAAATGTTACCTAGCCAAATATTGGTTTTATTTACTTAATATTTAGAAAACATGAGTTTAGTAAAAATTGTTCAGATTTTCTTAATGTAGTGTGTGAAATTACTATGTAATTATACAAGAAATATGCTACACAGCTGAATACACAAAGAGGTCAGCAGAGGGAGCAAAAGGTGCCTTTCCCCTATAATCCACAGCAACATCACCCGCTCTTCTCTCTACATCATCGATGTATGTTATCTAAAGTCCTGTGCAAATGCCACCTCAACACAAGTCCTCTAGCCTTGCCTTCTTATCAGAAGCAGCTCGAAAGCCCCGATAATTCTAGAACCACTGAAAAATACACACTTGTTGCAAGGATTGAAAAGCCTCATATTGCAAATTCAGAATTCACAGTACTGAAAAAATTCATAATTTTTTAAAGTTACAATACTGTGAACTATACAAAATGAATTATGCTGGGATCCGATGACTCTCTTCATTCCAGCCTATCTTATATTTTCTCATTCATTTCTCCACATAGTCACAACAACAGACTCACTATTACATTTCATTAATGGCTATTTTATAATAAATGATCTCAATAGCATTTCTGAAACCTCTGCTGTTCTGGTTTTACAGAACTCTTGAATTTTTGAATGAGTTAGTTTTTGATTGAAAAAGACCTGACTCTTATGCTTAGAAAAGCCATCATTTCTTTCTGTAAGCTTTCCGTCTTCTATAAGCTTTACATGTTCCATAAGCAAACATTCGCTGGTTTTGTGATCAAACTAGAGAGGCAAATTCAGTTAATAATAACAACGTCATTTATCATCCTCAAATCTAGTGTTATGGATAATACGATCTCCACAAGGAGACGGTTGCACGAGCGACAAGAGAAAGACAATCAACAGTCTTTTACTCATACCAAGATATGTCCACACACACTTGTTTCAACAGTCAAAGTAACGCCATATGTCCCCAGTGATGTGGGTGGGCAAAAGGAACAGTTGGCCTGCTAATGAGGGCCATATGTACACGCAGCCTATCGTACCATCCTTCTTACTTATGGTTGCTGAAAACTCAGTGGAAGAGCTTGCTCTGAGGAATGGCATGGCTGGAGGAGGAGAGGCTTCCTTAAGAGCAGGAAAGGACCATTTGTTGTACAACTACTGTATCTCTGAAACTGGGAGCTAAAGATATGCATGTACGTTACTCATTCTTATTAAGAGTTACTTACGCATCCGTAGAGTTCTTTACTCCAGTTTCACCTTCTTTCACTAAATCCTTTTGCATTTATGTGCAAAGGGATTTTGGGCCCTTTTCAAAAATTACTTTTCCTAATCAATCTTGTTAATTTGATGTTCATTTACATCGGCTTCTCTTTATTTTTAGCTTGATTTCCAGAAAAATTATACTTTCTTTGACATTGTTAAATGTTACAATATTAAAAGAAATGAAAAAGACTTAAAAACTTAGAATATTTGAATGAGGGTTTCTGGAAGGCAGAGAGAACAATAAGGCAAAAGTACTTACTGCACTACTGTTCCAAAGTAAAAGAAAAACAAAGATTTTAAAAGTGATTATAGCAGCTTTGTATCTCAACCAGGGTTTCCTTTGAAATTTCTACAACTGCAAACACTATTCAGCAATTTGCACTGATTATAAAATTTATTGTTTTAAGGTCAATTGTGATACTATGATCAGATAATATAATTTACTTTACTCTTAATGGCTTCATTTTGACAACTGAGGGAGCTTTCAGGAAGGACAACGCTTCCTGCACAACAACCAGTAAAGCAGGTCACATCCATTTTCAATCTAATTTTAAGAAAAATGAAGGACAAACTACTTGTGAGGCAGCAAGAATTCATTTGCATTAAATTAATTTGAACAGGGCATTTCAAGTTCTCTCTGGCAACAATGGAATAAAGGGGAAAATGAATCTATCTTATGCAATGATCCTCTTCTAGGTTACAGAAAGATTTGAAAGGCTGACATGACCATTGCTAAATTTCTTCTAGAAGTCTATGATTAGTGTCATAGATATAACTCATGAGATAAAATATTCACAAAGAATGTCTGTGAACTGCATCAATTGTGATGGAACTACTGTCTAACATCCCTTTGAAAAGTTATATTCTGCAAAGGTTAAAAAACACCAACCTTTCGATGCTTTCTTATATGGATGAGCTTTTGTCAACAAGAACTAAGCTTCACAATTAAGCACTATGGAAGATAATGTTCTAGGTTAATTTAAACCTAACTAATCCAGGACTTGGCCTTGATAAATAATGGGTTTAATTAATATTTTTGACCCTAGCAGTGCAAATACTTTTACTTATATTTTACTAAAGCTAGTTTTGACAAATCTAAGGGTATTTAATTTATCAGTATCTGTTGTCAGATGAAAACTTCCCCATCAATACCTTCTAATGGTTCAAAAATAAACTGTTACCCCCACAGATACATTGTTTTTCCATGCGTAAGCAAGTACATTAATTTCAGGGTCTCAAGGCATAAAAGTGATATTACCACTTGTGATAGGCTGCATAATAGTCCCAAAAGATGTTCTTCACCTAATCTCCCGGCCCTGGGAATGTGCTGCCTTACACAGCCAAAGGACTTGTAGATACGATTCATTTAAGGATCTGGAGACAAGGTGATTATCCCAGATCATCCACGTGAGTCCAAAGTAATCACAGGAGTCCTTAGATGAAGTGGAGAGAAGGACTCAAAGTTAAAGGAGGAGACAGCGCGGAGACAGAAACAGAAATAAAAGCAACGCACCTTGAAAATGGAGGAATGGGGAAAAGACAATGAAGACAGGTGCCACCAGAAGCAGAAAATGCAAGAGAATGGATTCTCCCCTCAGCACCTCCAGAAGGAACCCACACTGCAGACACATTGACTTAGCCATATTAAAGTGATTTTGGACTTCTGACCTTTGAAACTGCAAGACAATAAATATGTGTTAAGTTATGTAAATGTGTCGTAATTTGTTATAGCAGCAGTAATACAACTAATACACCACTACAATAAGCAAAGGAAATAAAGTGCAATAGTGACAAACTTAAGGGTTTCCAGGAAAGAGAAACGAAGTGGTAAACTCAATCACAGGATTATATTAGTAACTGTAGTATATGTTACTTGCTTACCCTTTCAATCACATTATTGCTGTAATTATCATTATCATCCAATCAATATGATTACACCAGTATGTATAACTTAGACATGAAAATTTTTTTCTATTTCACTCTTCCCATAATTCCATGCAGCTACCCCTAAGCAACTATGTATCTGATGAAGCTAATATTTTCAGGGAAAATCTTCCATGTTAAGCAGAAAATTTACATCTAAAATTAAATTCTTTTAAGCCAGTCTGGGGACAATACCTAGAAAATTCAAACATTACTTCTCAAGAATACCACTAGCAGTGAATTTGTGACGCTATCTTCCACCAACTGAATCAAAATTAATTTTAAATATTTTCAAAGCAATATTTTAAAAAATCGTGTACACATTTTTTCCTCTTGGTAAAAATAAACCACTTCTCAACCATCCATTATATTTATGTTAGTTACATGAAGTCCATACATGAATTATCATACCACAAATAGAAAACTATTTAAATAGAAAAATCTCACTTGGTGCTGACAGAATGACAGCATAAAACTGTTAAGCATGAGGAGAAAGTTGTTTGCAGTGTAAATATTTCCCTTTTCCTATCAAAGTGTGTCCTGTGATCTAGCGCTCTTCTCTCCACATGCTTAAGTACAGCAAAAGTTATAAAAACACTCATTCTAGTTTTCTATACTTTAATGGTTGTAGAACATCAGAAGAGAATTGGGAGATGGGAATGTTTTGTGCTTGACATTGCATTTGAGCGGAAAATAAAAACTTGGACATAATATGTGGGATGTCTCCACAGTAATACATGGGAGGGCAAGAAAAAAATGCTATCAAATTTCTATCATGCGCTGAGCCCCTTATATCAACAAATATCCAGCCTTTCTAATGTACTAACAACCACTCTTCATAGCAAGTATTCTATTCCCAGCTTGTAGGTAAGAAACAAAGCTTCAGAAAGGGATCTTCACCAATTTCACACAGTCAATAAAAGGCAGAACTAGGGCAAATATCAATAATAAAAATAGCAATCTAATCCTAATTGGACCTGGCACTGTTCTAAGAAGAAAATCATTAACAAAGGATTTTGAGTTACCACACTCTTAGTCTCCCCGTTTTACAAAAGAAGCAACTGGGGTAAAGTGAAGCTATGCCGTTTCTTTTCAAGCTCATATACCTAACAAGATACCACTTTAATCATGGGTCTCTGATAGATCGTGTACCTCATTTCTAGCGTTTGCTGAGATTTTTCTTATTAACCCTAAGCAAGTATTTGATCCCTGGTAAGTATGCTGTAATTTTTTCACCGCTCATTCTTATCACGGTTCTTCAAGAAAAGTACAGTTCAACACATTTGTCCTATTTGGTTACAAATTTTGAAATTCAAAATATGTATCACACTAAGCTGTTAGCTCCATTTGGAATTTTAAAAAACTAAATTTTTCACTCAGTTAAAAAAAATTGCATTGTTTACTCCCATATCTACAATATAGCTTATAAGTGTATATTTGTATTGAAAACATAATTTTCTACAACTTTTATAATATTTAAATATTATTTAAGGTTTTAATAATATTTAAATATTTAAATAATACATTTAAAAACATAGTTCAACAAGTCCGAATAATCCATCACTTACTTATGACAGAATATTTGTTCAGTATCTTCTGTTTGTTCACTCTTGTGTAATATATCCTATTTTAAGAATCAAAAACTTCTCTTAATGTCAACACTACAGCCTCTTCACAATTCCTACTTATTCCTAATTACCCTTCAGGAGCAAATAAAATGAATTTATCCCAAATTTCTTTGCTTTGAAACAACTTCAGTGAAAATGGTGGTTGTCAACCATATCTACCATTCATATATCCCATTGTTTTCTGCATTAAATTTCATCTAATACTCCTTATGCCATCAGTGTCACTACAAAGGGGGACAGGGGATGAATCTCATCATGAACAAAGGTATATACACTAGATCTTAGGATGTTCAATCATTTCCTTACTCTATTATGTCCCATCTGAACTACTCATATTAAAATGAGCAACTATATGAACATGGTACTTTTAAGAAAGGATGTTCAAAAATTAATTCATATCTTGTACAAATTGGTATCCAAGAAATCATGACCTAATAGGCATCACATATGTGAATGAAAAAATTCACTTTCAGCAATGAATGTTGATGACACTCCTTTAGCAAGAGTTGTACCGAGCTACCCACAACTCCTCAGCACTCACTATTCTCATACATGCGGTCGGACAATGTCCAAGGGTGCAGTGATTCTGTCCAGAGGCTTTTCTGGGCCGTTAGAGCTGTCTCAGCCTGTGTACAGGGTTATACAGACACTCTAGGGCATTCATGACTCTGATCACTGGAGCAGCCCTGTACTAACTGCAAATTTATGGAGGAAACTTTCAAGTCCTCTTGCCCCCCAGTTGGGGTAACTCTGTTACCTATTTCATGTGGTCTCAGTTCTCCAACAAAAATGATCTCGGCCTGCTCATCTTACTTCCATTTCACTACATGGCATAACTAGAAGTTGACTAGGTATTCTGCTTTAATGTATATGCAAAGCCCTCTTGTTCAGGAATGTTTGTAGAATAATATTTCTAAATTAGGAATACAATTGGTCTTGTTCTTTCCTGAGGGATAAAATGTCATCTCTCTTCTTCTCTCCCTCTCTCCTTTCTTCCTAACTCAGCTAACCCTCTATCTGAAAGAATTACAAAGGAAGAAATCTAGGGCATTGTTTAGCATTCTCAGGAGGATTGGAAATGTTGGAATGACAGCGAGTATCACACATACACTGCTTGAAGTATTTTGTAGGATCCAAGGGAAGAGAAAATTTTGACATTCCAGAAAATTTAAGTCATCCTTTTAATATCAGGACCAGAAAGAAACAGGTCACACGGGCAAGAGCCATAAAACTAATTATCTTGACTCTTTCCAGAATACCTGAGCTATAAATGTACAGGGAATCCTGTAATCAGATGCAAAGTTGTGTATAATATACTTAGTTCCCAAATGTAACTAGGAATTTTATGTATATAATGTGAAAAATCGTTCCAAAGTATTTGAGACTCCAAAAACTTTCCTAGCTAGCATTCAATATTCTTGCTTAACTTCTCCTTATACCCCTAACTGTATTGAGCATGCATAGACACACAAAAGCTAGGATCAACTATTACCGCTTAAGAAAGAAAAGGAGGAAAAAGGCTGTATTATAGGGATTTAGTTTTCTTCCTCAACTCTTGAAGAAGCCTATTTGTATCAGCCCGTGTCAGACAACAAAGTACTTATCAATGAAGTTTTATGAATGTGGTCACATATGAAATATAAGAGCATTCAGTTTCTACCTCTCCTTTTCTCATAAATCCTACATCAGATAGACATTAGCTATATCTGCCAATGTTTCCACGGAATCTTAAAGACTATTCACTGCAAAGCTGGCAGTGTAGCCTGAAAGCAAGTTATGTCTGCGTTGCAACTTCACACTAAGTGGTTTAAAAATACAACTAAATGTGGCCTGTCTTTATCTTGATTATAAGACATAAATTATCCCAAGAATATTCTTAGTAAAAATTGGGTCTCCCGGTCAAGCCACTTCTATTAAGAAGGACACAGGTCAGTTTTTAGGAGTTTAGGTGTTATTTGGAAGTTAGGAGCATCTAAATATGGAATATAACTCCATTAAATTATAGTATATTTTATATCAAAGAGAAACGACAAAAATAAGAAATGTTTTAAGTATTTTTTCGTATAGCGTGTTCATATATAATTACTTCAGTAGTCTCAATGTAGTCATGCAATTGTTTGGGTAAAGAACTAAACTTGAAGTTAAATAGCATAGGTCTGAATTCTTATGGTTTATAACATTCATATATTTTATATGTTCCAGAATAATATGTAATTTCTAAGTTTATAACATAATAATTACAGAAATCTAGGTAAAGTAATACTTCTGTGACACAGTCTCTTCATCTACAAAATGGAATATTGCTTTTCTCCTTAAATTTATATTAAAAATTGGAGAAGTAATATATGTGAAAGAACCTTACATTAAATATGCAAGTTTTATTTGTTGAATTCAAACAGTCATTAAAGAACAAAATAAAACATTACATTTGGATTAACAAAGTAGATACATATATCTCAATCTGAGAAACCTTTAAGCTCTCTTGACCATAAAATGACATTGGATCCTATAAGAGAGTTTGGTAAATATTTGAAAGATATTTCAATTTCACACCTAAATGTTGATTCTGACATTTATTTCCTAAACTTATCATTTGTATACTTACCTGCTATTAAATCCACAGGGGTCATGTCACTAACTGTATGCCCACCGATTTTATTGAGAGGTATTCAGCAAGGCCCACAAAGTAAGTATTGAATTTTTTTAAAAAACAGACCCAAAACACCTAAAAGCAAAACACTTAGTAAATTCTTATAATCATGAAGATCACAAATTAGTGCTATTAGTAAGAAAGAAACTTCTAAACCAAATAAAGTCCTAATACCTCCAACGAATTTTGTCTCTCTGATACACACACACACGATTAAAAAAAAAATGAAGGAAATGTAAAAAAATAAATAAATGAAGGAAGTTCTGTGGGAAATGTCCATAATTTCATGCCCAGAATTTCCCTATCAATCTCTTTCCCCAAAGTTCTTCCGAGAAAATAAAGTTGCCTTTCTCTCAACGTTAACTCATCACTTTTCTCATAGCATTTTCAAAAGAAATATTTCCTGTCAGCCGGCCACTTAAACTTTGTGCTGTTAAAGAAATCCAAAAAGGTATCAATTTTGCAACAAAGGATAAAGAGGAGACGAAGTGAACCAACATGGCTTTTAAGCTAAATTGCCGTCACCTGTCACAGGTTGTCTAGCGAGCCTCAAGTTCCCTCTAATAAGCTTATGGAGGGTGCGGAGCAAAGGCACCTCAAGGTGCTCTGCGGGTTTTCCCCTGGTAAATTAGGCTGAAAGGAAAAGAGTCCCACCCCCCACCCCCAAACTTGGAGACCAGGGCTGCCCTGCCGAATGCTGTGCCCAGACCTCCTACTTCCACGCCCTTCCAGTCCTTTCCTCGGCTTGGAAAATTGGGCATGAGGCAAGCAAAAGGAAGGACAGAAGGCCAAAACGGGCATCCGGGAAGCCAAATTTCTGTCTCAAAAGCTCGTCTAGAAACGCGTACATAGCGCGTGCCTTGCGGACATCTCCTAAAACCCCGTTCACTGAAGCGAATTCCTCCCGAACGCCCCCACGCCGGCTGAGGATCGCAACCGCCCATCCGCCCCTCCAGCCTGTGCAGCCGCCCCAAAAACCTCCCGTGAATCGGGAAATGTCAAGGCAGCAGCGCTTGGGGAGCCGAGCAGCCTCGCCAGTTCCAAGTCTCTGGTTCGAGACCCCTCGCTTCGCCTCTTTGGGGAACTCACCTGGAGTCAGGTTTAGATGGCAGCCTCCACCCAGGGGACCGGGAAGCGGCCCCGGGAAGCGCCGCCGCGTCCTGTGAATAACGAGCGCAGCGCAGCGGAGCAGCTCCCCCTGGACTGGCCGCTCCCCGATTCCTCCCGCTCTGTCCGGGAACCGTCCCTCCGTTCTTTCCTCTCCCTCCCCTGCCTGCAGCCGCCGCGCTCCCTCCTCCTGCTGGCGGCTCAGGGCTGTGCTTCCGCCTCCCTCCTGCGGGCGCACGAGCTGCCCGCGCTGCTAATGAGCAGGCTCCAGGCTCCGCCCGGCCAGGGGTGCGCACACACCCCACGCCGGAGACGAGCTCCCGGGAGCGGAGCTATGGATACGCCTGGTGCGGCCGCTGGAGAAATGAACTGGAGGAGGCATCCAGCATCTCACACTTTCTGGCCACTCAGCTTAACTAAGCCATAACCCCAGACTTCTTCCTAAATCTCCAGTAATTTACAGGTGCTGAAAAGTCAATGAGGGGTTTGAGCACAATCTGTGTTAACAGTATTGCCAGTATAGAGATGCTAATCTGGCTAGATTCTAGGGATGAAATGTTCAAGGGACGGTATATGATTCTTTCTGGTGGTTATTTTGACATATTTTGGCTATACTTACAGATCTGTAAAATAAACCAGCAATCTTCTAATCATGACAACACAGATTCCTAATTGAAGGCAGCTGATACTTATTAAATACCAGGCTCTGTTTAATAGGCTCTTCTTTCCCAGCTGATCTTTACTACAATTCTGTGAGCACTACTAGCACCCCTATTCTATATTTTAAGAATTTGGGTTTAACTTTTAAAACAAGACGGTCTTAAAACAAGACTAAGGATCATGTCCAACCTTGCAGAGATTCTAAGTTTCTGAGCCTAAATAATAACTGAAATCTGTAGCTCCCACAACCCATAGCCTGTGTATAATGTGTTGCAGCATCTTGGATGGTACTGTGTAACTGAACCAACAAAGATAATAGGACCATCAGCAAATACACACCACGAGACTAATGAATACCTAGAATCCTAGTGAGACTTGTAAATAGTCAAGCACCCTAAGTAACAATAGTTCAAGTGCATGCTAAACATGGTGATTACTTATAAAAGAACAGCAACCAGTATGAGTGAAGACAGGCAAATAATGTTCAAAATGTTCAGAATCAATGTCCAGCCACTTATGAGTTGAATTCCCCACTCTAAAAAGGAGGCCAGATGTGATGTATTCTAAGAAGTCTACAATGGGCGTGGTCTTTTCGCAACCAAAAAGGGCTTTTTAAACACTTATTTCCCATTAAGAATATGCAATAGCTAATTAATATTAAATCTGAAAATCAGTGATAATTTATTTCAACTAACCTTACATGAAAAAATCATTACTCATTCAAGCTTTTAGAATTAGATTAAATAGCATTGAGTATCAAATTTACTTCAACCCATAGAAATAATAGACAGTTAATTAATAAAGTAAGTAATTTAATTAACTTTACTTTTGTGTCATGATGTATTTTTCCTTAGGAAAAGGATAAGACATTTTTTCCATGGTATAAAATACTAGAATATGACTTTTATATTTTTCTTCATGAAGATTAAAGAATTAATAAAATAAGTACAGACATATTGTCAACAAATCTATCCAGATCATTCATTCTCCACTCAAGAAATTATGCTAGGCAAGCTTTATTTCTCCATATGTACAAGGCAATTCAGAGGTCAAAAATTTGAAAACACTTCAATGAACATCAACCATTAATTAACTAAGAGTAGATTTTATTTATAAACAACTTTAAAAGACCATAAAAAAGGTATAACAAACTTCTACTTTATCAGTACTGCTACTCCTGTTGAACACAAAGATATATAATTATAGTTTTCTCCCTATTTAAAATATTTATTGATTCTGGCATAATAATGTCATACTCATCCCTCAATAATCAGTGTACATGGAACCAGAAATCTTTTCTTTCACCTAGTCAATTGAAGTATTTCTGTGTTTTGCATGTTAACACTCTATTTATTCTGTGTTTCTAGTGCTTATCCTCAAAATTTTTATAGTTCCGTTCACATATGAATTCTACCAATCAGCACTATATGTAAATAATGCAACGTATAAAATGTGTTAAATAAATGGATGTAAGATTTATGCTAAATTTTTCACATAGTAAGTACTTCAAAACCCTTATTATTTTTCCTTAAGCTTTTATGTGCATATATTTTATCTCTCCAACTAAAGAATAAACTTCTAAATAAGAAGAGTTTTGTCTATAAATTTTACGCATTTTAATACATTATTAATCTAAAACCTTGGACTAGAGTTTGGAATTCTTTTATGTATTCATTTATTGATTCAAAAAATAGGTGTCCATGCCATTTTTTCTAAACCTTGTGCAAGATGTAGGGTATACAATGATGTCCAGACTTTAGAGTCCTTGACCTCATGGCGTTTAAAGTGCAGTAATGTACAGTAATTTTAAAATCTATTTATTATTATTTAAAACAATCAATGAATACATTCTTGTCGAAAATAACTGAAAAGTCTGTCTGAATTCCCTGGCCAAGGCCAAAACATGAAAGCAAAAGAGCTGCCTGAAAACAGTGCAAGCCACTCTCCAGAGGGTTTCTCTGTTGAAACAGCACATCGCATTATGGAAATAATGAGAAAAATTAGTAACTGTGCAAACGACAACACATATGCATCTTTGTGGTTTCTGACCTTTTAGCATCGTCGAAGCAAGACCACAAACCTTTCAACACCAGGCGTGGTATTAATCTTGCACAGAATATAATGTTTTCACATATTTTATTCTGATTTCCTACAAAGTAATTTCAATTTCTAGCTAAAGCTAATGGATTTTTCTAGTGAAAACATTGTGTACCGAATGACTTTCCAGTGAGATCCGCGTACCATGCGCCATTTTCATGTTCGTGCTCATTTCTCTGAAGTCTGTTTGCCTTTAATTCACCATAATGAAATTCCTTGTGTACTTTTATTGGCAACCATTGCATAGTGACACTTGCATCCAAATGTAATTCCATTTGAGCTTGGCAGTGTTTGCTTTTTTATCAGAAGAGGAAAGTTAGAGGGAACAAGGGGCAAAGATGTGTGTAAGAATGTCTGAGGGACCATCACAGCATCATCACAAATTCAAGATTTTTTTGAAACATTAGACAAGGGACTCACAGCCATGCCCTGGGATGGCTGAAACACTTCACAACCTGCTCATGTTTATGACCAAAATCATCACCTAAAATGAATTCAATGTGTCAATATCATAATATTGTTTGTGTATAAGTAATCATGAAGCAGTTAGGGAAGGGAGTATAATCTAGTAAGAAATTGGAACAAAAAGTGTTAGACAAAATTCAAGAAGATTTAAAAGAAGAAAATTAACCTGTCTTATCTGAACAGAATTGGAAAAGCACATCAATCATAGCTCTATACATTGACCATAGACTTAAAGCATAACATAAAAATAAAGAAGGCAGATAACTCAGGAAAACATTTCTATTAAATCTACTCCGTAAAGTTTTCCCATACTTTTATTTTACTAACAGGAGCATACATTTAAATCTGACAAAATCATATATATTTTGTTGATTCAATTTGTAGCAGATAGAGGAGCATGTCCCAGTGCTATGACAGTGAGTTGTCACTATAACATACCACTGCTTTACATCTTACCCACAGGCTAAAATGTTTACCCCTAGAGTCGTGACTTTGTATATGACAGGAGATTGCTACTAAAAGTAAATATATTTGGCTGAAGGGTAGATACAACTTTAGGCCATTATATCATTCACTAAAATTTAGCTGGCATTTACATATTTACCTGCTTAGTTCATATGACAAATATGTTTGAGAGACTGCCATATACAAAAAAAAAAGATGGAACCATCTTACAAATTTAGAGATTACTTAAAGAAATGGAACTGAAGGGTTAACTGTGATAGCAAGAATGAAGAGAGCAAAACCAGAGGGTACTTCAAGGAGAACAGGCATGAGAGAGGCATTATAATTTGGAGGGTGCTATGATTTGAACCTATGTGCCCATCCAAAGTTTGTATGTTGAAACTAAAATCCCAGGACAATGACATCAAGAGATGGGGCTTTTGGTTAAGTGATTAAATGAAGAAGGATCCACCCTCATGAATGAGATAAACGTCCTCGTAAAAGATGCTTTAGAGGAATGCCGGGCTCCTCAGTCTCTTCTGCCATGTCGTTACATTGTCCGTTTTTGCCCACTTTTGTCACGTGAAGACGAAGCAAGAAGGTGCCACCTCGGGACCAACTGCCAAATCTCCACTGCCTTGATTTCGGACTTCTCAGCCCCAGAACTGTGAGAAATACATTTCTGTTTTTTATGAATTACTCAATCTGTGGCATTTTGTTATAGCAGCATACAGACAAAAACAGGGTAAACAGCCTGGTGAGAGTGGATATTTTAGAAACTTGAGATGATTCAATGTCGCTGATTCTCCATTTTCTCATATGTAAAATGAAGGAAATAATGCTGATTACTTCATAGTTCATTGTACAAATTAAATTAACTATGTAAATAAAGCAATATAGTTCCTTTTATCTAGTATACATTGTTTAAGTGTTGTTGTCATTACATGAGGAAAACAAGAACTTCCCCAAACAGAAGGATGTGGGAACCAAAACTAAGATATAAGAAAGGACCAAAGTTCACTGTGACAATCTGGTCAAGCGCTGGTTAGGGAAGATAGCATAATGTTACGCATAGATATTATTATAGGATAATTTTCCTCCACCCCGAACTCCTCTAGCACTTTCCCTACGTCTTTCATTGCACTTCTTCATTTGTCTCTTTAATTACGGTTATTTATATAAATCTTTTAGCTTCCTACAAAAATAAGCTTGTAGTGGGACAGATTCTTGAGGATCTATGTCAAAGCAATTTTTCTATTTCCTACAGCAAGTAACCCAGTAGTAATCACACAGAATTTGTTAAAAGAATAAACATAGGAAGATTAATTTCCATTTTTTTCTTTGCTAATTTTTAATCAGAATTATACCATTGTTAGGGAGGGAGAAATTATAAATTGAGGACATGAGTATTAACATTTAAATCTGTTATTCTGCTTTATTTTAGAGCTTGCCATGTTTTGTGATTAAAAAAAGAAACAGGACATTCTATATAGCTGTTGCAAAACGTGTGGTCTGTTGGTGAACTAGCAGCACCAGCATTATCAAGATTTCCTTAGTTTGCAGGGCTACTGAGTCAGAATTCGCATTTTGACAAAACTCCAGGTGATTCATGCTCTGCATTTAAGTTGGAGAAGCACTGTTCTATAGTTCTCCTTATGTCCTAAATGCATTGTCAGTGAAAGAAAATACTATACGTATGATAATAATAACGGTAATATTAACAAAAATGTAACTATTAGTAATTTTCTATGCTCTCCCAGATACTAAGTCCTTTATTTAATACTTGTGATATTTCTGCGAAGTTGCAATTGATATCACCTACTAAACTGATACTCAGAAATCTGAAGTAATTCTCCAAGGTCACAAAGCTAGTGAATCACAAACCAGATTTTTAAACTCTTGCTGCTTCATTCCAAAGACTAAACCGTTTCTAACTCACGGTTAATACATTTGCTTCTGCCTTCCATTTCCTAAATATGGTTTCCTTTCTATTTCATTAGCTTTACTTATACATGACTGATTTTTAACCCTCTCTAACATTTGCAGAATATGGTGTACTATGGTTAATAAGGACAATACCAAGTAATATCATGTTGAGAAAGCGTGCAGAAGTAGCATCAAAAAACAGACTTTTTCCAAAATGTTTACTAAAAACTTTCAATAAAAACAAGATTTTCTACTTAGAATTTCTACCTTGCATAACTCAAATGGAGCATGATTATTAAAATGACAAAAAGATTCCGTAATTGCCTAAGAGCTAAGAATAAGAATTGCTATATAAAAAAGCATAAATATGCCATATGAATGACATGTATAAGAATCATGGGAGTGCTATTTGGTATTTAGTATTTAGTTCCATTCTGCAGCATGATCAAAAAGAAGCATCTGTATAGTTCACTGTGCATTATAGCACAATAAATCACCTCATTAGGCTCAGATATATGTAAAGATTTACAGTCTGGGAAAGTCCACTAGATATTCTTAATCACTTCTTAGACTGTACTCTCCCCCATATTTCTCTTTTTCTATAGAAAGGTTGCACATGGAAAGGCTTTATTTGAAATCCAGCAATGAATGGAATGTCTGTGAAGCAAGAAATAGATGGAAATTGACATTTTAAAAGAAAGTTTGGCTTCTGAAGAGATACAGCTGTGACCTTGGTCTTTTTGTTGGAGAGAAGTATTCCCTAGCCTTACTGTACTATTTTTCCCAAAGCACCCTCTCTATTGTTCTCCCTTCATCTCTGGCTCGTATCATATGGCCCCTCCCTCATTCTATCTGGTGAGTTCTGAGAAAAATGCTTAAATTCTGCAGAGAAGATTGAGAACAATGCTAAATATTCCTCAGAGAAGCAAAATATTATGTTAACAGTTTATATTTTCACATGAAATTATCTATCTCTTCTCTCTGTCTCATGTGTGTATGTGTGTATGTGTGTATGTGTATATATATATATACATATAATATACAGTAGATATGTATATATAGAGTATAATATTCAGTATATATGTATATATAGTATAATATACCGTATATATGTATATATATACAGTGTGTGTGTGTATATATATATACATATATATATATATATACTACCATTTACCTCCCAGGCTATACGTCCTGACATCTTAAAAGTAGAAAGCCCTCACAGGCCGCGGTTGCTCATGCCTGTAATCCCAGCACTTTGAGAGGCCGAGGCGTGCAGATCACCTGAGGTCGGGAGTTCAAGACCAGCCTGACCAACATGGTGAAACCCCATCTCTACTAAAAATACAAAAAATTAGCTGGGCGTTGTGTTGCGCACCTGTAATCCCAGCTACTCAGGAGGTGGAGGCAGGAGAATCACATGAACCCGGGAGTCGGAGGTTGTGTGAGCCGAGACCATGACATTGCACTGCAGCCTGGGCAATGAGAGCAAAACTCCATCTGAAAAATAAAGGTGGATAGGCCTTAAAAGACTTTTGAAAATGAGATTTGTCAAATATTTATTAGAGATGAAGAAAATAAGTGCGGACCCACACGTAACTTGTCTGAGGTCACAGAAGTAGGGACCCACACGTAACTTGTATGAGGTCACAGAGGTAGTCATGCTGCAGCAGCCTTATTGGTTTTCCTCTATGACATGCATTATTATTGTTTTTGATCATTTCAAGAGGTTTCTAGTCGATAGTGGGACAAAATTTCTAATTTGGGAACCTAATTTTCTCTGCAAATCTTCTTTACATCTCTAGCTTATTAATACACCTCAGAAGTGTTACAGGAATTAATTCGCAGGATTTTGAAGAATATTTTGAGGTATGCTGGGAAAAATCATGTCAAGTATCAATGATTAGAAACTAAACAATCAATATTAGATATTGTAAAATTATATTTAATCTTCCATATGGCATAAATAAGTTATTTTAATGTACAGTCGTTGTACTTTGTAAATTTGCATATAAAATATTTGAAAAAATAACTTTCAATATGTAAAATGTAAATATACAAAGGAAAGGATCGGAAAAAATAGATAAAAATAATCAGGCTAAGAAAACACTACAGTGTCACCCTCAGAAGACTATAGAAGGATTCTCACCCTCGAGAAACAGAGGAACTTGAACATGGAAATGACCCTCTGCTGGCCATACTGATTATGGTACATAATTTTAAAAGGCTTTTAGAGAGAAGGGAAATGTTTTATTATGCATTCAGCACAGTGTTATGGTGATGTTTCTTAACTATCAGCTATTTTTAAAATTCTTATAATCTTTCTATAGATGACAAAGTTACATAAATATGAAGGATAAGAAGGGCCCCTGCAAACCTGATAATACAATTCTCTTTTCAATGATAACGTATTTCTAAGCGCGCATCTCCTAATCATATTGATGTGCATTAAGTGTTCTTTTACCTACACCTGTCAAAGTGGCTAAAGTAATATTTCATGAGGAGATAATTTTTTCCTTTAGGTGATTTTTTCCGCATAATACTCTAACATTTCCAATTCCATCTTTCTCGAAAAAGTTTACATGATATACATATACAATTACTAAAATTTTGGCGGCATAAATAATTTAAATGGACTTTACTTCAAAGATAATATTTACTTTTAAAGTTGTAAACCTTTGAATCATCAATTAATTAGAATTATCTTTTTCTTTATAAATAAAGTTTTTTGTCCCTACATATTTATGATTTGGAAATTTTCACCTGGAAAATTTCATTTTCAGTTGTATGCCTTGTCTTTAGTATAAAATTCAGTATTTCAATTTCAATATAATTTTTTGATTGATTTTAATGCAGAGAAGAGAAAGGAATATCTTCAAATATAAACTACACAGAATCATTCTGTGAAACATCTTTCTGATCTGTGCATTCAGCTAACAGAGATAAACCGTACTTTTGATTGAGCAGTTCTGAACACTCTTTCTGTAGAAAATGCAACTGGACATTTGCAGCGCTAAGAGGGTAGTAGTGGAAAAAGGAATATATTCAAATATAAAGTAAACAGAAGCATTCTGTGAAATTTCTTTCTGTTCTCTGCAACTTCTTTCTGTTCTCTGCATTCAACTAACAGAGTTGAGCCTTACTTTTGAAGGAGCAGTTCCGAAACACTCTTTGTGTAGAAACTGAAATTGGACATTCGGAGAGCTAAGAGGATAAAAGTCGAAAAAGGAATATCTTCAGCTAAATACTACACAGAAGCATTCTCTGAAACTTATTTCTGATATGTGCATTCAACTAACAGAGTAAAACCATACTTTTGATTGAGCCATTATGAACACTCTTTCTGAAGAAAATGCAAGTGGACATTCGGAGCACTAAGAAGGTAATACAGGAAAAAGGAATATATTCAAATATAAACTACACAGAAGAATTCTGTGAAACTTCTTTCTGTTCTGTGCATTCAACTAACAGAGTTGAACCTTACTTTTGATTGAGCCGTCCTGAAACACTCATTCTGTAGAAACTGCAATTGGACATTCTGAGCGCTAAGTGGCCTATATTGGGAAAAAGAATATCTCCAAATAAAAACTACTCAGAAGAATTCTGTGAAACTTATTTCTGATCTGTGCATTCAGCTAACAGAGTTAAACCATACTTTTGATTGAGCAGTTATTAAACACTGTTTCTGTAGGAAATGCAAGTGGACATTAGGAGCGCTAAGATTGTAATAGTGGAAAAAGGAATATCCCCAAATAAAAACTACACAGAAGCATTCTCTGAAACTCCTTTCTGTTCTCTGCATTAAACTAACAGAGTTGAGCCTTACTTTTGAAGGAGCTGTTCTGAAACACTCTTTGTGTAGAAACTGACAGTGGACATTCGGAACGCTAAGAGGGTAATAGTCGAAAAAGGAATATCTTCAACTAAATACTAAACAGAAGCATTCTGTGAAACTTCTTTCTTTTCTGTGCATTCAACTAAAAGAGTTGAACCTTACTTTTGACTGAGCCGTTCTGAAACACTCTTTCTGTAGAAAATGCAAGTGGTGATTCGGAGCGCTAAGAGGGTAATAGAGGAAAAAGGAATATCTTCAAATATAAACTACACAGAAGCATTCTGTAGAACTTCTTTCTGTTCCTTGCATTCAACTAACAATATTGAACCTTACTTTTGATTGACCAGTTCTGAAACTCTCTTTCTGTAGATACTGCAATTGGAAATTCTGAACGCTAAGAGTCCTATATTGGAAAAAGGAATATCTTCAAATAAAAACTACACAAAAGAATTCTGTGAAACTTCTTTCTGATCTGTGCATTCAACTAACAGAGTTAAACCATACTTTTGATTGAGCAGTTCTGAAACACTCTTTCTGTAGAAAATGCAACTGGACATTCAGAGCGCTAAGTGGGTAATAGTGGAAAATGGAATATATTCAAATATAAACTACACAGAAGCATTCTGTGAAACTACATTCTGTTCTGTGCATTCAACTAACAGAGTTGAACCTTAATTTTGATTGAGCAGTTCTGAAACACTCTTTCTGTAGAAAGTGTAATTGGATTTCTGAACGCTAAGAGTCCTATATTGAGAAAAATAATATCTTCAAATAAAAACTACAGAGATGCATTCTCTGAAACTACTTTCTGATCTGTGCATTCAGCTAACAGAATTAAATGATACATTTGATTAGGAGTTCTGAAACACTCTTTCTGTAGAAAATGCAAGTGGACATTCGGTGCGCTAAGTTGGTAATTGTGGAAAAAGTAATATCTTCAAATAAAAACTACACAGAGGCATTCTCTGAAACTTCTTTCTGTTCTCTGCATTCAACTCACAGAGTTGAGCCTTATTTTTGAAGGAGCAGCCTGGAAACACACTTTCTGTAGAAACTGCAAGTGGACATTCCGAGCGCTACTAGGGTAATAGTGGAAAAAGGAATACCTTCAAATAAATACTACACAGAAGCAATCTGTGAAACTACTTTCTGTTCTGTGAATTCAACTAAAAGTGTTGAACCCTACTTTTCATTTTGCCGTTCTGAAACACTCTTTCTGTAGAAACTGCAATTGGATATTCGGAGCGCTAAGAGGCCTATATTTGAAAAAGGACTATCTTCAAATAAAAACTACACAGAAGCATTCTGTGAAACTTCGTACTGATATGTGCATTCAGCTAACAGAGATAAACCATACTTTTGATTGAGCAGTTCTGAACACTCTTTTTGTAGAAAATGCAGGTGGACATTCGGAGCGCTAAGAGGGTAATACTGAAAAAAGGAATATATTCAAATATAAACTACACAGAAGCATTCTGTGAAACTTCTTTCTGTTCTCTGCATTCAACTTACAGTGTTGAGCATTACTTTTGAAGGAGCAGTTCTGAAAAACTCTTTGTGTAGAAACTGCCAGTGGGCATTCGGAGCGCTAAGAGGTTAATATTCAAAAAAGGAATATCTTCAACTAAATACTACACAGAAGCCTTCTCTGAAACTTATTTCTGATATGTGCATTTAACTAACAGAGTAAAACCATATTTTTGATTGAGCCGTTCTGAACACTCTTTATGTAGAAAATGCAAGTGGACATTCGGAGCGCTAAGAGGGTAATAGTGGAAAAAGGAATATGTTCAAATATAAACTACTGAGAAGCATTCTGTGAAACTTCTTTCTGTTCTGTGCATTCAACTAACAGAGTTGAACCTTACTTTTGATTGAGCCGTTCTGAAACACTCTTTCTGTAGAAACTGCAATTTAACATACTGAGCGCTATGATGCCTATATTGGGATAAAGAATATCTTAAAATAAAAACTAAACAGATGCATTCTGTGAAACTTCTTTCTTATCTGTGCATTCAGCTAACAGAGTTAAACGATACTTTTGATTTAGCAGTTCTGAAACACTCTTTCGGTAGAAAATGCAAGTGGTCATTCGGTGCGCTAAGATGGTATTTGTGGAAAAAGGAATATCTTCAAATAAAAACTACACAGAGGCATTCTCTGAAACTTGTTTCTGTTCTCTGCTTTCAACTAACAGGGTTGAGCCTCATTTTTGAAGGAGCAGTCCTGAAACACTCTTTCTGTAGAAACTGCAAGTGGACATTCGGAGCGCTAAGAGGGTAATAGTGGAAAAAGGAATATATTCATATAAATACTACACAGAAGCATTCTGTGAAACTACTTTCTGTTCTGTGCATTCAACTAAAAGAGTTGAACCCTACTTTTGATTGAGCCATTCTGAAACACTCTTTCTGTAGAAACTGCAATTGGATATTCGGAGCGCTAAGAGGCCTATATTGGAAAAAGGACTATCTTCAAATAAAAACTACACAGAAGCATTCCGTGAAACTTCGTACTGATCTGTGCATTCAGCTAACAGAATTAAACCATACTTTTGATTGAGCAGTTCGGAAACACTCTTTCTGTAGAAAATGCAAGTGGACATTCGGAGCGCTTAGAAGGTAATTGTGGAACAAGGAACATCTTCAAATATAAACTACACAGAAGCATTCTATGAAACTTCTTTCTGTTCCATTCATTCAACTAACAGAGTTGAACCTTACATTTGATTGAGCAGTTCAGAAACACTCTTTCTGTAGATACTGCAATTGGACATACTGAGCGCTAAGACTCCTATATTGGAGAAAGGATTATCTTCAAATAAAAAGTACACAGAAGCATTCTGTGAAAATTCTTTCTGATCTGTGCATTCAGCTAACAGAGTTAAACCATACTTTTGATTGAGCAGTTCTGAACACTCTTTCTGTAGAAAATGCAAGTGGACATTCGGAGCGCTAAGAGGGTAATACTGAAAAAGGGAATATATTCAAATATAAACTACACAGAGGCATTCTGTGTAACTCCTTTCTGTTCTCTGCATTCAACTAACAGAGTTGAGCCCTACTTTTGAAGGAACAGTTCTGAAACACTCTTTGTGTAGAAACTGAAATTGGACATTCGGAGAGCTAAGAGGATAATAGTCGAAAAAGGAATATCTTCAACAAAATACTACACGGAAGGATTCTGTGAAACTTATTTCTGATATGTGCATTCAAATAACAGAGTAAAACCATACTTTTGATTGAGCCGTTCTGAACACTCTTTCTGTAGAAAATGCAAGTGGACATTCGGAGCACTAAGAGGGTAATACTGGAAAAAGGAATATATTCAAATATAAACTACACAGAAGCATTCTGTGAAACTTCTTGCTGTTCTGTGCATTCAAGTAACAGAGTTGAACCTTACTTTTGATGGAACCGTTCTGAAACCCTCTTTCTGTAGAAAATGCAAGTGGACATTCGGAGCGCTAAGATGATAATAGTGGAAAAAGGAATATATTCAAATATAAACTACACAGAAGCATTCTGTGAAACTGCTTTCTGTTCTGTGCATTCAACTAACAGAGTTGAACCTTACTTTTGATTGAGCCTTCTGAAACACTCATTCTGTAGAAACTGCAATTGGACATTCTGAGCGCTAAGTGGCCTATATTGGGAAAAAGAACATCTCCAAATAAAAACTACTCAGAAGCATTCTGTGAAACTTATTTCTGATCTGTGCATTCAGCTAACAGAGTTAAACGATACTTTTGATTGAGTATTTATGAGACACTCTTTCTGTAGAAAATGCAAGTGGACATTCGGAGCGCTAAGATTGTATTAGTGGAAAAAGGAATATCCCCAAATTAAAACTACACAGAAGCATTCTCTGAAACTCTTTTCTGTTCTCTGCATTCAACTAACAGATTTGAGCCTTACTTTGAAGGAGCTGTTCTGAAACACTCATTGTGTAGAAACTGCCAGTGGACATTCGGAACGCTAAGAGGGTAATAGTTGAAAAAGGAATATCTATAACTAAATACTACACAGAAGCATTCTGTGAAACTTCTTTCTGTTCTGTTCATTCAACTAAAAGAGTTGAACCTTACTTTTGATTGAGCCGTTCTGAAACACTCTTTCTGTAGAAAATGCAAGTGGTGATTCGGAGCGCTAAGAGGGTAATAGTGAAAAAAGGAATATCTTCAAATATAAACTACACAGAAGCATTCTCTGAAACTTCTTTCTGTTCCGTGCATTCAACTAACAGTATTGAACCTTACTTTTGATTGAGCAGTTCTGAAACTCTCTTTCTGCAGATACTGCAATTGGACATTCTGAGCGCTAAGAGACCTATATTGGAAAAAGGAATATCTTCAAATAAAAACTACACAGAAGAATTCTGTGAAACTTCTTTCTGATCTGTGCATTCAACTAACAGAGTTAAACCATACTTTTGATTGAGCAGTTCTGAACACTCTTTCTGTAGAAAATGCAAGTGGACATTCGGAGCTCTAAGTGGGTAATAGTGGAAAAAGTAATATCGTCAAATATGAATTACAGAGAAGCATTCTGTGAAACTACTTTCTGTTCTGTGCATTCAAATAACAGAGTTGAGCCCTACTTTTGAAGGAGCAGTTCTGAAACACTCTTTGTGTAGAAACTGCAATTGGACAATCTGAGCACTAGAGGCCTATATTGGGAAAAAGAATATCTTCAAATAAAAACTACACAGAAGCATTCTGTGCAACTTCTTTCTAATCTGTGCTTTCAGCTAAGAGAGTTAAAACATACATTTGATTGAGCAGTTCTGAACACTCTTTCTGTAGAAAATGCAACTGGACATTTGGAGCGCTAAGAGGGTAGTATTGGAAAAAGCAATATATTCAAATATAAACTACACAGAAGCATTCTGTGAAACTTCTTTTTGTTCTGTGCATTCAACTAACATAGTTGAACCTTACTTTTGATTGAGCTTTTCTGAAACACCCTTTCTGTAGAAACTGCAATTGGACATTCTGAGCGCTAAGAGGCCTATATTGGTAAAAAGAATATCTTCATATAAACATTACACCGCAGCATTCTGTGAAACTTCTTTCTGTTCTGTGCATTCAACTAACAGAGTTGAACCTTACTTTTGATTGAGCCGTTCTGAAACACTCTTTCTGTAGAAACTGCAATTGGACATTCTGAGCGCAAAGAGGCCTATATTGGGAAAAAGAATGTCTACAAATAAAAACTACACAGAAGAATTGTGTGAAACTTCTTTCTGTTCTGTTTGTTCAACTAAAAGAGTTGAACCTTAGTTTTGATTGAGCCGTTCTGAAACACTCTTTCTGTAGAAAATGCAAGTGGAGATTCAGAGCCCTAAGAGGGTAATAGTGGAAAAAGGAATATCTTCAAATATAAACTACACAGAATCATTCTCTGAAACTTCTTTCTGTTCTGTTCATTCAACTAACAGAGTTGAACCTTACTTTTGATTGAGCCTTTCTGAAACACTCTTTCTGTAGAAACTGCAATTGGACATTCTGTGCGCTAAGAGGCCTATATTGGTAAAAAGAATATCTCCATATAAACACTACACAGCAGCATTCTGTGAAACATATTTCTGATCTGTGCATTCAGCTAACAGAGCTAAACCATACTTTTGATTGAGCAGTTCTGAAACACTCTTTCTGTAGAAAATGCAACTGGACATTCAGAGAGCTAAGTGGGTAATAGTGGAAAATGGAATATCTTCATATATAAACTACACAGAAGAATTCTGTGAAACTTATTTCTGATCTGTGCATTCACCTAACAGAGTTAAATCATACTTTTGATAGAGCAGTTCTGAACACACTTTCTGTAGAAAATGCAAGTGGACATTCTGAGCTCTAAGAGGGTAACAGTGGAAAAAGGAATATCTTCAACTACAAACTACACAGAAGCAATCTGTGAAACTACATTCTGTTCTGTGCATTCAACTAACAGATTTGAAACTGAGATTTGATTGAGCCGTTCTGAAACCCTCTTTCTGTAGAAAATGCAAGTGGAGATTCGGAGCGCTAAGAGGGTAATAGTGGAAAATGGAATGTCTTCAAATATAAACTGCACAGAATGATTCTGTGAAACTTCTTTCTGATCTGTGCATTAAGCTAACAGAGTTAAACCATACTTTTGATTCAGCAGATCTGAACACTCTTTCTGTAGAAAATGCAACTGGACATTTGGAGCGCTAAGAGGGTAATAGTGGAAAAAGGAATATATTCAAATATAAACTACACAGTAGCATTCTGTGAAACTTCTTTCTGTTCTGTGCATTCAACTAACAGAGTTGAACCTTACTTTTGATTGAGCCGTTCTGAAACACTCTTTCTGTAGAAACTGCAATTTTACATTCTAAGGGCTAAGAGGCCTACATTGGGAAAAAGAATATCTTCAAATAAAAACTACACAGATGCATTCTGTGAAACTTATTTCTGATCTGTAAATTCAGTTAAAAGAGCTAAACCATATTTTTGATTGAGCAGTTATGAAGCACTCTTTTTGTAGAAAATGCAAGTGGACATTCGGAGCGCTAAGATTGTAATAGAGGAAAAAGGAATATCTCCAATTAAAAACTACACAGAAGCATTCTCTGAAACCCCTTTCTGTTCTCCGCATTCAACTAACAGAGTTGAGCCTTACTTTTGAAGGAGCAGTTCTGAAACACTCTTTGTGTAGAAACTGCCAGTGGATATTCGGAACGCTAAGTGGGTAATAGTCCAAAAAGGAGTATTTTCAACTAAATACTACACAGAAGCATTCTGTGAAACTTCTTTCTGTTCTGTGCATTCAACTAAGAGAGTTGAACCTTAAATTTGATTGAGCCGTTCTGAAACACTGTTTCTGTAGAAACTGCAATTGGACATTCTGAGCGCTAAGAGGCCTATATTGGGAAAATGAATATCTACAAATAAAAAGTACACAGAAGCATTCTGTGAAACTTCTTTCTGTTCTGTTCATTCAACTAAAAGATTGTACCTTAGTTTGATTGAGCCGTTCTGAAACACTCTTTCTGTAGAAACTGCAATTGGACATTCTGAGCGCTAAGAGGCCTATATTGGGAAAAAGAATATCTACAAATAAAAACTACACAGAAGCATTCTGTGATACTTATTTCTGATCTGTGCATTCAGCTAACAGAGTTAAACCATACTTTTGATTGAGCAGATCTGAACACTCTTTCTATAGAAAATGCAACTGGACATTTGGAGAGCTAAGAGGGTAGTAGTGGAAAATGTAATATATTCAAATATAAACTACACAGAAGCATTCTGTGAAAATTCTTTCTGATCTGAGCATTAAGTTAACAGAGTTAAACCATACTTTTGATTGAGCAGTTTTGAAACACTCTGTCTGTAGAAAATGCAACTGGACATTCGTAGCGCTAAGTGGGTAATAGTGGAAAAAAGAATATGTTCAAATATAAACTACACAGAAGCATTGTATGAAACTCCTTTCTGTTCTGTGCATTCAACTAACAGAGTTGAACCTTACTTTTGATTGAGCCGTTCTGAAACACTCTTTCTGTAGAAACTGCAATTGGACATTCTGAGCGCTAAGAGGCCTATATTGGGAAAAAGAATATCTACAAATAAAAACTACACAGAAGCATTCTGTGAAACTTCATTCTGTTCTGTTCATTCAAATAAAAGAGTTGAACCTTACTATTGTTTGAGCCGTTCTGAAACACTCTTTCTGTAGAAACTGCAATTGGACATTCTGAGCGCTAAGAGGCCTATATTGGGTAAAATAATATCTTCAAATAAAAACTACACAGAAGCATTGTGTGAAACTTATTTCTGATATGTGCATTCAGCTAACAGAGTTAAACCATACTTTTGATTGCGCAGTTCCGAACACTATTTCTGTAGAAAATGCAAATGGACATTCGGAGCGCTAAGAGGGTAATAGCGGAAAAAGGAATATATTCAAATATAAACTACACAGTAGCATTCTGTGAAACTTCTTTCTGTTCTGTGCATTTAACTAACAGGGTTGAACCTTACTTTTGATTGAGCCGTTCTGAAACACTCTTTTTGTAGAAACTGCAATTGGACATTCTAATCGCTAAGAGGCCTACATTGGGAAAAAGAATATCTTCAAATAAATACTACACAGATGCATTCTGTGAAACTAATTTATGATCTGTAAATTCAGTTAACAGAGCTTAACCATATTTTTGATTGGGCAGTTATGAAATACACTTTTTGTTGAAAATGCAAGTGGACATTCGGAGCGCTAAGATTGTAATAGAGGAAAAAGGAATGTCTTCAAATATAAACTACACAGAATCATTCTGTGAAACTACTTTCTGATCTGTGCATTCAGCTAACAGAGTTAAACCATACTTTTGATTGAGCAGATCTGAACACTCTTTCTGTAGAAAATGCAACTGGACATTTGGAGCGCTAAGAGGGTAGTAGTGGAAAAAGGAATATATTCAAATATAAACTACACAGAAGCATTCTGTGAAACTTCTTTCTGATCTGAGCATTCAGCTAACAGAATTAAACCATACTTTTGATTGCGCAGTTCAGAACACTCTTTCTGTAGAAAATGCAAGTGGACATTCGGAGCGCTAAGAGGGTAATTGTGGAAAAAGGGATATATTCAAATATAAACTACACAGTAGCATTCTGTGAAACTTCTTTCTGTTCTGTGCATTCAACTAACAGAGTTGAACCTTACTTTTGATTGAGCCGTTCTGAAACACTCTTTCTGTAGAAACTGCAATTGGACATTCTAAGCGCTAAGAGGCCTACATTGGGAAAAAGTATATCTTCAAATAAAAACTACACAGATGCATTCTGTGAAACTTATTTCTGATCTGTAAATTCAGTAAACAGAGCTAAACCATATTTTTGATTGAGCAGTTATGAAACAATCTTTTTGCAGAAAATGCAAGTGGACATTCGGAGCACTAAGATTGTAATAGAGGAAAAAGGGATATCTCCAATTAAAAACTACACAGAAGCATTCTCTGAAACCCCTTTCTGTTCTCCGCATTCAACTAACAGAGTTGAGCCTTACTTTTGAAGGAGCAGTTCTGAAACACTCTTTGTGTAGAAACTGCCAGTGGATATTCGGAGCGCTAAGTGTGTAATAGTCCAAAAAGGAGTATCTTCAACTAAATACTACACAGAAGCATTCAGTGAAACTTCTTTCTGTTCTGTGCATTCAACTAAGAACGTTGAACCTTACATTTGATTCAGCCGTTCTGAAACACTCTTTCTGTAGAAACTGCAATTGGACATTCTGAGCGCTAAGAGGCATATATTGGGAAAAATAATATCTTCAAATAAAAATTACACAGAAGCATTGTTTGAAACTTATTTCTGATATGTGCATTCAGCTAACAGAGTTAAACCATACTTTTGATTGCGCAGTTCAGAACACTCTTTCTGTAGAAAATGCAAGTGGACATTCGGAGCGCTAAGAGGGTAATAGTGGAAAAAGAGATATATCCAAATATAAACTACACAGTAGCATTCTGTGAAAATTCTTTCTGTTCTGTGCATTCAACTAACAGAGTTGAACCTTACTTTTGATTGAGCCGTTCTGAAACACTCTTTCTGTAGAAACTGCAATTGGACATTCTAAGCGCTAAGAGGCCTACATTGGGAAAAAGAATATCTTCAAATAAATACTACACAGATGCATTCTGTGAAAATTATTTCTGATCTGTAAATTCAGTTAACAGAGCTAAACCATATTTTTGATTGAGCAGTTGTGAAACACTCTTTTTGTAGAAAATGCAAGTGGACATTCGGAGCGCTAAGATTGTAATAGAGGAAAAAGGAATATCTCCAATTAAAAACTACACAGAAGCATTCTCTGAAACCCCTTTCTGTTCTCCGCATTCAACTAACAGAGTTGAGCCTTACTTTGAAGGAGCAGTTCTGAAACACTCTTTGTGTAGAAACTGCCAGTGGATATTCGGAGCACTAAGTGGGTAATAGTCCAAAAAGTAGTATCTTCAACTAAATACTACACAGAAGCATTCTGTGAAACTTCTTTCTGTTCTGTGCATTCAACTAAGAAAGTTGAACCTTACATTTGATTGAGCCGTTCTGAAACACTCTTTCTGTAGAAACTGCAATTGGACATTCTGAGCGCTAAGAGGCCTATATTGGGAAAAATAATATCTTCAAATAAAAACTACACAGAAGCATTGTTTGAAACTTATTTCTGATATGTGCATTCAGCTAACAGAGTTAAACCATACTTTTGATTGCGCAGTTCAGAACACTCTTTCTGTAGAAAATGCAAGTGGACATTCGGAGCGCTAAGAGGGTAATAGTGGAAAAAGGAATATATTCAAATATAAACTACACAGAAGCATTCTGTGAAACTTCCTTCTGTTCTGTGCATTCAACTACCAGGGTTGAACCTTACTTTTGATTGAGCCATTCTGAAACACTCTTTCGGTAGAAACTGCAATTGGACATTCTGAGCGCTAAGAGGCCTATATTGGGAAAAAGAATAACTACAAATAAAAACTACACAGAAGCATTCTGTGAAACTTCTTTCTCTTCTGTTCATTCATCTAAAAGATTTGAAACTTAGTTTTGATTGAGCCGTTCTGAAACACTCTTTCTGTAGAAAATGCAAGTGGAGATTCGGAGCGCTAAGAGGGTAATAGTGGAAAAAGGAATATATTCAAATATAAACTACACAGAAGCATTGTATGAAACATCTTTCTGTTCTGTGCATTCAGCTAACAGAGTTGAACCTTACTTTTGATTGAGCCGTTCGGGAACACTCTTTCTGTAGAAACTGCAATTGGACATTCTGAGCGCTAAGAGGCCTATATTGGGAAAAATAATATCTTCAAATAAAAACTACACAGAAGCATTGTGTGAAACTTATTTCTGATGTGTGCATTCAGCTAACAGAGTTAAACCATACTTTTGATTGCGCAGTTCCGAACATTCTTTCTGTAGAAAATGCAAGTGGACATTCGGAGCGCTAAGAGGGTAATAGTGGAAAAAGGAATATATTCAAATATAAACTACACAGTAGCATTCTGTGAAAATTCTTTTTGTTCTGTGCATTCAACTAACAGAGTTGAACCTTACTTTTGATTGAGCCATTCTGAAACACTCTTTTTGTAGAAATTGCAAATGGACATTCTAAGCGCTAAGAGGCCTACACTGGGAAAAAGAATATCTTCAAATAAAAACTACACAGATGCATTCTGTGAAACTTATTTCTGATCTGTAAATTCAGTTAACAGAGCTAAACCATATTTTTAATTGAGCCGTTATGATATACTCTTTTTGTTGAAAATGCAAGTGGACATTCGGAGCGCTAAGATTGTAATAGAGGAAAAAGGAATATCTCCAATTAAAAACTAAACAGAAGCATTCTCTGAAACCCCCTCTGTTCTCCGCATTCAAATAACAGAGTTGAGCCTTACTTTTGAAGGAGCAGTTCTGAAACACTCTTTGTGTAGAAACTGCCAGTGGATATACGGAGCGCTAAGTGTATAATAGTCCAAAAAGCAGTATCCTCAACTAAATACTACACAGAAGCATTCAGTGAAACTTCTTTCTGTTCTGTGCATTCAACTAAGATAGTTGAACCTTACATTTGATTGAGCCGTTCTGAAACACTCTTTCTGTAGAAACTGCAATTGGACATTCTGAGCGCTAAGAGGCCTATATTGGGAAAAATAATATCTTCAAATAAAAATTACACAGAAGCATTGTTTGAAACTTATTTCTGATATGTGCATTCAGCTAACAGAGTTAAATCATACTTTTGATTGCGCAGTTCAGAACACTCTTTCTGTAGAAAATGCAAGTGGACATTCGAAGCGCTAAGAGGGTAATAGTGGAAAAAGGGATATATTCAAATATAAACTACACAGTAGCATTCTGTGAAACTTCTTTCTCTTCTGTGCATTCAACTAACAGTGTTGAACCTTACTTTTGATTGAGCCGTTCTGAAACACTCTTTCTGTAGAAACTGCAATTGGACATTCTAAGCGCTAAGAGGCCTACATGGGGAAAAAGAATATCTTCAAATGAAAACTACACAGATGCATTCTGTGAAACTTATTTCTGATCTGTAAATTCAGTTAACAGAGCTAAACCATATTTTTAATTGAGCAGTTATGAAATACTCTTTTTGTTGAAAATGCAAGTGGACATTCGGAGCGCTAAGATTGTAATAGAGGAAAAAGGAATATCTCCAATTAAAAACTACACAGAAGCATTCTCTGAAACCACGTTCTGTTCTCCGCATTCAACTAACAGGGTTGAGCCTTACTTTTGAAGGAGCAGTTATGAAACACTCTTTGTGTAGAAACTGCCAGTGGATATTCGGAGCGCTAAGTGGGTAATAGTCCAAAAAGGAGTATCTTCAACTAAATACTACACAGAAGCATTCTGTGAAACTTCTTTCTGTTCTGTGCATTCAACTAAGAGATTTGAACCTTACATTTGATTGAGCCGTTCTGAAACACTCTTTCTGTAGAAACTGCAATTGGACATTCTGAGTGCTAAGAGGCCTATATTGGGAAAAATAATATCTTCAAATAAAAACTACACAGAAGCATTGTTTGAAACTTATTTCTGATATGTGCATTCAGCTAACAGAGTTAAACCATACTTTTGATTGCGCAGTTCAGAACACTCTTTCTGTAGAAAATGCAAGTGGACATTCGGAGCGCTAAGAGGGTAATAGTGGAAAAAGGAATATATTCAAATATAAACTACACAGAAGCATTCTGTGAAACTTCCTTCTGTTCTGTGCATTTAACTACCAGGGTTGAACCTTACTTTTGATTGAGCCGTTCTGAAACACTCTTTCTGTAGAAACTGCAATTGGACATTCAGAGCGCTAAGAGGACTATATTGGGAAAAAGAATATCTACAAATAAAAACTACACAAAAGCATTCTGTGAAACTTCTTTCTGTTCTGTTCATTCATCTAAAAGATTTGAACCTTAGTTTTGCTTGAGCCGTTCTGAAACACTCTTTCTGTAGAAAATGCAAGTGGAGATTCGGAGCGCTAAGAGGGTAATAGTGGAAAAAGGAATGTCTTCAAATATAAACTACACAGAATCATTCTGTGAAACTTCTTTCTGATCTGTGCATTCAGCTAACAGATTTAAACCATACTTTTGATAGAGCAGATCTGAACACTCTTTCTGTAGAAAATGCAACTGGACATTTGGAGCGCTAAGAGGGTAGTAGTGGAAAAAGGAATATATTCAAATATAAACTACACAGAAGCATTCTGTGAAACTTCTTTCTGATCTGAGCATTCAGCTAACAGAGTTAAACCATACTTTTGATTGAGCTGTTTTGAAACACTCTGTCTGTAGAAAATGCAACTGGACATTCGTAGCACTAAGTGGGTAATAGTGGAAAAAAGAATATCTTCAAATATAAACTACACAGAAGCATTGTATGAAACAACTTTCTGTTCTGTGCATTCAGCTAACACAGTTGAACCTTACTTTTGATTGAGCCGTTCGGGAACACTCTTTCTGTAGAAACTGCAATTGGACATTCTGAGCGCTAAGAGGCCTATATTGGAAAAAAAAATATCTTCAAATAAAAACTACACAGAAGCATTGTGTGAAACTTATTTCTGATGTGTGCATTCAGCTAACAGAGTTAAACCATACTTTTGATTGCGCAGTTCCGAACATTCTTTCTGTAGAAAATGCAAGTGGACATTCGGAGCGCTAAGAGGGTAATAGTGGAAAAAGGAATATATTCAAATATAAAGTACACAGTAGCATTCTGTGAAACTTCTTTCTGTTCTGTGCATTCAACTAACATAGTTGAACCTTACTTTTGATTGAGCCGTTCTGAAACACTCTTTTTGTAGAAACTGCAATTGGACATTCTAAGCGCTAAGAGGCCTACACTGGGAAAAAGAATATCTTCAAATAAAAACTACACAGATGCATTCTGTGAAACTTATTTCTGATCTGTAAATTCAGTTAACAGAGCTAAACCATATTTTTAATTGAGCCTTTATGAAATACTCTTTTTGTTGAAAATGCAAGTGGACATTCGGAGCGCTAAGATTGTAATAGAGGAAAAAGGAATATCTCCAATTAAAAACTACACAGAAGCATTCTCTGAAACCCCCTCTGTTCTCCGCATTCAAATAACAGAGTTGAGCCTTACTTTTGAAGGAGCAGTTCTGAAACACTCTTTGTGTAGAAACTGCCAGTGGATATTCGGAGCGCTAAGTGTGTAATAGTCCAAAGAGGAGTATCTTCAACTAAATACTAAACAGAAGCATTCAGTGAAACTTCTTTCTGTTCTGTGCATTCAACTAAGATAGTTGAACCTTACATTTGATTGAGCCGTTCTGAAACACTCTTTCTGTAGAAACTGCAATTGGACATTCTGAGCGCTAAGAGGCCTATATTGGGAAAAATAATATCTTCAAATAAAAATTACACAGAAGCATTGTTTGAAACTTATTTCTGATATGTGCATTCAGCTAACAGAGTTAAATCATACTTTTGATTGCGCAGTTCAGAACACTCTTTCTGTATAAAATGCAAGTGGACATTCGGAGCGCTAAGAGGGTAATAGTGGAAAAAGGGATATATTCAAATATAAACTACACAGTAGCATTCTGTGAAACTTCTTTCTCTTCTGTGCATTCAACTAACAGTGTTGAACCTTACTTTTGATTGAGCCGTTCTGAAACACTCTTTCTGTAGAAACTGCAATTGGACATTCTAAGCGCTAAGAGGCCTACATGGGGAAAAAGAATATCTTCAAATGAAAACTACACAGATGCATTCTGTGAAACTTATTTCTGATCTGTAAATTCAGTTAACAGAGCTAAACCATATTTTTAATTGAGCAGTTATGAAATACTCTTTTTGTTGAAAATGCAAGTGGACATTCGGAGCGCTAAGATTGTAATAGAGGAAAAAGGAATATCTCCAATTAAAAACTACACAGAAGCATTCTCTGAAACCACGTTCTGTTCTCCGCATTCAACTAACAGTGTTGAGCCTTACTTTTGAAGGAGCAGTTATGAAACACTCTTTGTGTAGAAACTGCCAGTGGATATTCGGAGCGCTAAGTGGGTAATAGTCCAAAAAGGAGTATCTTCAACTAAATACTACACAGAAGCATTCTGTGAAACTTCTTTCTGTTCTGTGCATTCAACTAAGTGATTTGAACCCTACATTTGATTGAGCCGTTCTGAAACACTCTTTCTGTAGAAACTGCAATTGGACATTCTGAGTGCTAAGGGGCCTATATTGGGAAAAATAATATCTTCAAATAAAAACTACACAGAAGCATTGTTTGAAACTTATTTCTGATATGTGCATTCAGCTAACAGAGTTAAACCATACTTTTGATTGCGCAGTTCAGAACACTCTTTCTGTAGAAAATGCAAGTGGACATTCGGAGCGCTAAGAGGGTAATAGTGGAAAAAGGAATATATTCAAATACAAACTACACAGAAGCATTCTGTGAAACTTCCTTCTGTTCTGTGCATTTAACTACCAGGGTTGAACCTTACTTTTGATTGAGCCGTTCTGAAACACTCTTTCTGTAGAAACTGCAATTGGACATTCTGAGCGCTAAGAGGCCTATATTGGGAAAAAGAATATCTACAAATAAAAACTACACAGAAGCATTCTGTGAAACTTCTTTCTGTTCTGTTCATTCATCTAAAAGATTTGAACCTTAGTTTTGCTTGAGCCGTTCTGAAACACTCTTTCTGTAGAAAATGCAAGTGGAGATTCGGAGCGCTAAGAGGGTAATAGTGGAAAAAGGAATGTCTTCAAATATAAACTACACAGAATCATTCTGTGAAACTTCTTTCTGATCTGTGCATTCAGCTAACAGAGTTAAACCATACTTTTGATAGAGCAGATCTGAACACTCTTTCTGTAGAAAATGCAACTGGACATTTGGAGCGCTAAGAGGGTAGTAGTGGAAAAAGGAATATATTCAAATATAAACTACACAGAAGCATTCTGTGAAACTTCTTTCTGATCTGAGCATTCAGCTAACAGAGTTAAACCATACTTTTGATTGAGCTGTTTTGAAACACTCTGTCTGTAGAAAATGCAACTGGACATTCGTAGCACTAAGTGGGTAATAGTGGAAAAAAGAATATCTTCAAATATAAACTACACAGAAGCATTGTATGAAACAACTTTCTGTTCTGTGCATTCAGCTAACAGAGTTGAACCTTACTTTTGATTGAGCCGTTCGGGAACACTCTTTCTGTAGAAACTGCAATTGGACATTCTGAGCGCTAAGAGGCCTATATTGGGAAAAAAAATATCTTCAAATAAAAACTACACAGAAGCATTGTGTGAAACTTATTTCTGATGTGTGCATTCAGCTAACAGAGTTAAACCATACTTTTGATTGCGCAGTTCCGAACATTCTTTCTGTAGAAAATGCAAGTGGACATTCGGAGCGCTAAGAGGGTAATAGTGGAAAAAGGAATATATTCAAATATAAACTACACAGTAGCATTCTGTGAAACTTCTTTCTGTTCTGTGCATTCAACTAACAGAGTTGAACCTTACTTTTGATTGAGCCGTTCTGAAACACTCTTTTTGTAGAAACTGCAATTGGACATTCTAAGCGCTAAGAGGCCTACACTGGGAAAAAGAATATCTTCAAATAAAAACTACACAGATGCATTCTGTGAAACTTATTTCTGATCTGTAAATTCAGTTAACAGAGCTAAACCATATTTTTAATTGACCAGTTATGAAATACTCTTTTTGTTGAAAATGCAAGTGGACATTCGGAGCGCTAAGATTGTAATAGAGGAAAAAGGAATATCTCCAATTAAAAACTACACAGAAGCATTCTCTGAAACCCCCTCTGTTCTCCGCATTCAAATAACAGAGTTGAGCCTTACTTTTGAAGGAGCAGTTCTGAAAGACGCTTTGTGTAGAAACTGCCAGTGGATATTCGGAGCGCTAAGTGTGTAATAGTCCAAAAAGGAGTATCTTCAACTAAATACTACACAGAAGCATTCAGTGAAACTTCTTTCTGTTCTGTGCATTCAACTAAGAGAGTTGAACCTTACATTTGATTCAGCCGTTCTGAAACACTCTTTCTGTAGAAACTGCAATTGGACATTCTGAGCGCTAAGAGGCCTATATTGGGAAAAATAATAACTTCAAATAAAAATTACACAGAAGCATTGTTTGAAACTTATTTCTGATATGTGCATTCAGCTAACAGAGTTAAAATATACTTTTGATTGCGCAGTTCAGAACACTCTTTCTGTAGAAACTGCAATTGGACATTCTGAGCGCTAAGAGGCCTATATTGGGAAAAATAATATCTTCAAATGAAAACTACACAGAAGCATTGTGTGAAACTTATTTCTGATATGTTCATTAAGCTAACAGAGTTAAACCATACTTTTGATTGCGCAGTTGTGAACACTCTTTCTGTAGAAAATGCAAGTGGACATTCGGAGCGCTAAGAGGGTAATAGTGGAAAAAGGAATATATTCAAATATAAACTACACAGTAGCATTCTGTGAAAATTCTTTCTGTTCTGTGCATTCAACTAACAGAGTTGAACCTTACTTTTGATTGAGCCGTTCTGAAACACTCTTTCTGTAGAAACTGCAATTGGACATGCTAAGCGCTAAGAGGCCTACATTGGGAAAAAGAATATCTTCAAATAAAAACTACACAGATGCATTCTGTGAAACTTATTTCTGATCTGTAAATTCAGTTAACAGAGATAAAACATATTTTTGATTGAGCAGTTATGAAACACTCTTTTTGTAGAAAATGCAAGTGGAGATTCGGAGCGCTAAGAGGGTAATAGTGGATAAAGGAATGTCTTCAAATATAAACTACACAGAATCATTCGGTGAAACTTCTTTCTGATCTGTGCATTCAGCTAACAGAGTTAAACCATACTTTTGATTGAGCAGATCTGAACACTCTTTCTGTAGAAAATGCAACTGGACATTTGGAGCGCTAAGAGCGTAGTAGTGGAAAAAGGAATATATTCAAATATAAACTACACAGAAGCATTCTGTGAAACTTCTTTCTGATCTGAGCATTCAGCTAACAGAGTTAAACCATACTTTTGATTGAGCAGTTTTGAAACACTCTGTCTGTAGAAAATGCAACTGGACATTCGTAGCGCTAAGTGGGTAATAGTGGAAAAAAGAATATGTTCAAATATAAACTACACAGAAGCATTGTATGAAACTTCTTTCTGTTCTGTGCATTCAACTAACAGAGTTGAACCTTACTTTTGATTGAGCCGTTCTGAAACACTCTTTCTGTAGAAACTGCAATTGGACATTCTGAGCGCTAAGAGGCGTATATTGGGAAATAGAATGTCTACAAATAAAAACTACACAGAAGAATTGTGTGAAAATTCTTTCTGTTCTGTTTGTTCAACTAAGAGAGTTGAACCTTAGTTTTGATTGAGCCGTTCTGAAACACTCTTTCTGTAGAAAATGCAAGTGGAGATTCGGAGCGCTAAGAGGGTAATAGTGGAAAAAGGAATGTCTCCAAATATAAACTACACAGAATCATTCGGTGAAACTTCTTTCTGATCTGTGCATTCAGCTAACAGAGTTAAACCATACTTTTGATTGAGCAGATCTGAACACTCTTTCTGTAGAAAATGCAACTGGACATTTGGATCGCTAAGAGAGTAGTAGTGGAAAAAGGAATATATTCAAATATAAACTACACAGAAGCATTCTGTGAAACTTCTTTCTGATCTGAGCATTCAGCTAACAGAGTTAAACCATACTTTTGATTGAGCAGTTTTGAAAAACTCTGTCTGTAGAAAATGCAACTGGACATTCGTAGCGCTAAGTGGGTAATACTGGAAAAAAGAATATGTTCAAATATAAACTACACAGAAGCATTGTATGAAACTTCTTTCTGTTCTGTGCATTCAACTAACAGAGTTGAACCTTACTTTTGATTGAGCCTTTCTGAAACACTCTTTCTGTAGAAACTGCAATTGGACATTCTGAGCGCTAAGAGGCCTCTATTGGGAAAAATAATATCTTCAAATAAAAACTACACAGAAGCATTGTGTGAAACTTATTTCTGATATGTTCATTAAGCTAACAGAGTTAAACCATACTTTTGATTGCGCAGTTCTGAACACACTTTCTGTAGAAAATGCAAGTGGACATTCGGAGCGCTAAGAGGGTAATAGTGGAAAAAGGAATACATTTAAATATAAACTACACAGTAGCATTCTGTGAAAATTCTTTCTGTTCTGTGCATTCAACTAACAGAGTTGAACCTTACTTTTGATTGAGCCGTTCTGAAACACTCTTTCTGTAGATACTGCAATTGGACATGCTAAGCGCTAAGAGGCCTACATTGGGAAAAAGAATATCTACAAATAAAAACTACACAGATGCATTCTGTGAAAATATTTCTGATCTGTAAATTCAGTTAACAGAGATAAAACATATTTTTGATTGAGCAGTTATGAAACTCTCTTTTTGTAGAAAATGCAAGTGGAGATTTGGAGCGCTAAGAGGCTAATAGTGGAAAAAGGAATATATTTAAATATAAACTACACAGTAGCATTCTGTGAAAATTCTTTCTGTTCTGTGCATTCAACTAACAGAGTTGAACCTTACTTTTGATTGAGCCGTTCTGAAACACTCTTTCTGTAGAGACTGCAATTGGACATGCTAAGCGCTAAGAGGCCTACATTGGGAAAAAGAATATCTTCAAATAAAAACTACACAGATGCATTCTGTGAAACTTATTTCTGATCTGTAAATTCAGTTAACAGAGATAAAACATATTTTTGATTGAGCAGTTATGAAACACTCTTTTTGTAGAAAATACAACTGGAGATTTGGAGCGCTAAGATGGTAATAGTGGAAAAAGGAATGTCTTCAAATATAAACTACACAGAATCATTCGGTGAAACTTCTTTCTGATCTGTGCATTCAGCTAACAGAGTTAAACCATACTTTTGATTGAGCAGATCTGAACACTCTTTCTGTAGAAAATGCAACTGGACATTTGGAGCGCTAAGAGAGTAGTAGTGGAAAAAGGAATATATTCAAATATAAACTACACAGAAGCATTCTGTGAAACTTCTTTCTGATCTGAGCATTCAGCTAACAGAGTTAAACCATACTTTTGATTGAGCAGTTTTGAAACACTCTGTCTGTAGAAAATGCAGCTGGACATTCGTAGCGCTAAGTGGGTAATAGTGGAAAAAAGAATATGTTCAAATATAAACTACACAGAAGCATTGTATGAAACTTCTTTCTGTTCTGTGCATTCAACTAACAGAGTTGAACCTTACTTTTGATTGAGCCTTTCTGAAACACTCTTTCTGTAGAAACTGCAATTGGACATTCTGAGCGCAAAGAGGCCTCTCTTGGGAAAAATAATATCTTCAAATAAAAACTACACAGAAGCATTGTGTGAAAATTATTTCTGATATATTCATTAAGCTAACAGAGTTAAACCATACTTTTGATTGCGCAGTTCTGAACACTCTTTCTGTTGATAATGCAAGTGGACATTCGGAGCGCTAAGAGGGTAATAGTGGTAAAAGGAATATATTTAAATATAAACTACACAGTAGCATTCTGTGAAAATTCTTTCTGTTCTGTGCATTCAACTAACAGAGTTGAACCTTACTTTTGATTGAGCCGTTCTGAAACACTCTTTCTGTAGAAACTGCAATTGGACATGCTAAGCGCTAAGAGGCCTACATTGGGAAAAAGAATATCTTCAAATAAATACTACACAGATGCATTCTGTGAAAATATTTCTGATCTGTAAATTCAGTTAACAGAGATAAAACATATTTTTTATTGAGCAGTTATGAAACACTCTTTTTGTAGAAAATGCAAGTGGAGATTCGGAGCGCTAAGAGGGTAATAGTGGAAAAAGGAATATATTTAAATATAAACTACACAGTAGCATTCTGTGAAAATTCTTTCTGTTCTGTGCATTCAACTAACAGAGTTGAACCTTACTTTTGATTGAGCCGTTCTGAAACACTCTTTCTGTAGAGACTGCAATTGGACATGCTAAGCGCTAAGAGGCCTACATTGGGAAAAAGAATATCTTCAAATAAAAACTACACAGATGCATTCTGTGAAACTTATTTCTGATCTGTAAATTCAGTTAACAGAGATAAAACATATTTTTGATTGAGCAGTTATGAAACACTCTTTTTGTAGAAAATGCAAGTGGAGATTTGGAGCGCTAAGATGGTAATAGTGGAAAAAGGGATGTCTTCAAATATAAACTACACAGAATCATTCGGTGAATCTTCTTTCTGATCTGTGCATTCAGCTAACAGAGTTAAACCTTACTTTTGATTGAGCAGATCTGAACACTCTTTCTGTAGAAAATGCAACTGGACATTTGGAGCGCTAAGAGAGTAGTAGTGGAAAAAGGAATATATTCAAATATAAACTACACAGAAGCATTCTGTGAAACTTCTTTCTGATCTGAGCATTCAGCTAACAGAGTTAAACCATACTTTTGATTGAGCAGTTTTGAAACACTCCGTCTGTAGAGAATGCAGCTGGACATTCGTAGCGCTAAGTGGGTAATAGTGGAAAAAAGAATATGTTCAAATATAAACTACACAGAAGCATTGTATGAAACTTCTTTCTGTTCTGTGAATTCAACTAACATAGTTGAACCTTACTTTTGATTGAGCCTTTCTGAAACACTCTTTCTGTAGAAACTGCAATTGGACATTCTGAGCGCTAAGAGGCCTCTCTTGGGAAAAATAATATCTTCAAATAAAAACTACACAGAAGCATTGTGTGAAACTTATTTCTGATATGTTCATTAAGCTAACAGAGTTAAACCATACTTTTGATTGCACAGTTCTGAACACTCTTTCTGTTGAAAATGCAAGTGGACATTCGGAGCGCTAAGAGGGTAATAGTGGTAAAAGGAATATATTTAAATATAAACTACACAGTAGCATTCTGTGAAAATTCTTTCTGTTCTGTGCATTCAACTAACAGAGTTGAACCTTACTTTTGATTGAGCCGTTCTGAAACACTCTTTCTGTAGAAACTGCAATTGGACATGCTAAGCGCTAAGAGGCCTACATTGGGAAAAAGAATATCTTCAAATAAAAACTACACAGATGCATTCTGTGAAACTTATTTCTGATCTGTAAATTCAGTTAACAGAGATAAAACATATTTTTGATTGAGCAGTTATGAAACACTCTTTTTGTAGAAAATGCAAGTGGAGATTCGGAGTGCTAAGAGGGTAATAGTGGAAAAAGGAATGTCTTCAAATATAAACTACACAGAAACATTCGGTGAAACTTCTTTCTGATCTGTGCATTCAGCTAACAGAGTTAAACCATACTTTTGATTGAGCAGATCTGAACACTCTTTCTGTAGAAAATGCAACTGGACATTTGGAGCGCTAAGAGCGTAGTAGTGGAAAAAGGAATATATTCAAATATAAACTACACAGAGGCATTCTGTGAAACTTCTTTCTGATCTGAGCATTCAGCTAACAGAGTTAAACCATACTTTTGATTGAGCAGTTTTGAAACACTCTGTCTGTAGAAAATGCAACTGGACATTCGTAGCGCTAAGTGGGTAATAGTGGAAAAAAGATTATGTTTAAATATAAACTACACAGAAGCATTGTATGAAACTTCTTTCTGTTCTGTGCATTCAACTAACAGAGTTGAACCTTACTTTTGATTGAGCCGTTCTGAAACACTCTTTCTGTAGAAACTGCAATTGGACATTCTGAGCGCTAGGAGGCCTCTATTGGGAAAAAGAATGTCTACAAATAAAAACTACACAGAAGAATTGTGTGAAACTTCTTTCTGTTCTGTTTCTTCAACTAAAAGAGTTGAACCTTAGTTTTGATTGAGCCGTTCTGAAACACTCTTTCTGTAGAAAATGCAAGTGGAGATTCGGAGCGCTAAGCGGGTAATAGTGGAAAAAGGAATGTCTCCAAATATAAACTACACAGAATCATTCGGTGAAACTTCTTTCTGATCTGTGCATTCAGCTAACAGAGTTAAACCATACTTTTGATTGAGCAGATCTGAACACTCTTTCTGTAGAAAATGCAACTGGACATTTGGATCGCTAAGAGAGTAGTAGTGGAAAAAGGAATATATTCAAATATAAACTACACAGAAGCATTCTGTGAAACTTCTTTCTGATCTGAGCATTCAGCTAACAGAGTTAAACCATACTTTTGATTGAGCAGTTTTGAAAAACTCTGTCTGTAGAAAATGCAACTGGACATTCGTAGCGCTAAGTGGGTAATACTGGAAAAAAGAATATGTTCAAATATAAACTACACAGAAGCATTGTATGAAACTTCTTTCTGTTCTGTGCATTCAACTAACAGAGTTGAACCTTACTTTTGATTGAGCCTTTCTGAAACACTCTTTCTGTAGAAACTGCAATTGGACATTCTGAGCGCTAAGAGGCCTCTATTGGGAAAAATAATATCTTCAAATAAAAACTACACAGAAGCATTGTGTGAAACTTATTTCTGATATGTTCATTAAGCTAACAGAGTTAAACCATACTTTTGATTGCGCAGTTCTGAACACTCTTTCTGTAGAAAATGCAAGTGGACATTCGGAGTGCTAAGAGGGTAATAGTCGAAAAAGGAATACATTTAAATATAAACTACACAGTAGCATTCTGTGAAAATTCTTTCTGTTCTGTGCATTCAACTAACAGAGTTGAACCTTACATTTGATTGAGCCGTTCTGAAACACTCTTTCTGTAGATACTGCAATTGGACATGCTAAGCGCTAAGAGGCCTACATTGGGAAAAAGAATATCTTCAAATAAAAACTACACAGATGCATTCTGTGAAAATATTTCTGATCTGTAAATTCAGTTAACAGAGATAAAACATATTTTCGATTGAGCAGTTATGAAACTCTCTTTTTGTAGAAAATGCAAGTGGAGATTCGGAGCGCTAAGAGGCTAATAGTGGAAAAAGGAATATATTTAAATATAAACTACACAGTAGCATTCTGTGAAAATTCTTTCTGTTCTGTGCATTCAACTAACAGAGTTGAACCTTACTTTTGATTGAGCCGTTCTGAAACACTCTTTCTGTAGAAACTGCAATTGGACATGCTAAGCGCTAAGAGGCCTACATTGGGAAAAAGAATATCTTCAAATAAAAACTACACAGATGCATTCTGTGAAACTTATTTCTGATCTGTAAATTCAGTTAACAGAGATAAAACATATTTTTGATTGAGCAGTTATGAAACACTCTTTTTGTAGAAAATACAACTGGAGATTTGGAGCGCTAAGATGGTAATAGTGGAAAAAGGAATGTCTTCAAATATAAACTACACAGAATCATTCGGTGAAACTTCTTTCTGATCTGTGCATTCAGCTAACAGAGTTAAACCATACTTTTGATTGAGCAGATCTGAACACTCTTTCTGTAGAAAATGCAACTGGACATTTGGAGCGCTAAGAGAGTAGTAGTGGAAAAAGGAATATTTTCAAATATAAACTACACAGAAGCATTCTGTGAAACTTCTTTCTGATCTGAGCATTCAGCTAACAGAGTTAAACCATACTTTTGATTGAGCAGTTTTGAAACACTCTGTCTGTAGAAAATGCAGCTGGACATTCGTAGCGCTAAGTGGGTAATAGTGGAAAAAAGAATATGTTCAAATATAAACTACACAGAAGCATTGTATGAAACTTCTTTCTGTTCTGTGCATTCAACTAACAGAGTTGAACCTTACTTTTGATTGAGCCTTTCTGAAACACTCTTTCTGTAGAAACTGCAATTGGACATTCTGAGCGCTAAGAGGCCTCTCTTGGGAAAAATAATATCTTCAAATAAAAACTACACAGAAGCATTGTGTGAAAATTATTTCTGATATATTCATTAAGCTAACAGAGTTAAACCATACTTTTGATTGCGCAGTTCTGAACACTCTTTCTGTTGAAAATGCAAGTGGACATTCGGAGCGCTAAGAGGGTAATAGTGGTAAAAGGAATATATTTAAATATAAACTACACAGTAGCATTCTGTGAAAATTCTTTCTGTTCTGTGCATTCAACTAACAGAGTTGAACCTTACTTTTGATTGAGCCGTTCTGAAACACTCTTTCTGTAGAAACTGCAATTGGACATGCTAAGCGCTAAGAGGCCTACATTGGGAAAAAGAATATCTTCAAATAAATACTACACAGATGCATTCTGTGAAAATATTTCTGATCTGTAAATTCAGTTAACAGAGATAAAACATATTTTTTATTGAGCAGTTATGAAACACTCTTTTTGTAGAAAATGCAAGTGGAGATTCGGAGCGCTAAGAGGGTAATAGTGGAAAAAGGAATATATTTAAATATAAACTACACAGTAGCATTCTGTGAAAATTCTTTCTGTTCTGTGCATTCAACTAACAGAGTTGAACCTTACTTTTGATTGAGCCGTTCTGAAACACTCTTTCTGTAGAGACTGCAATTGGACATGCTAAGCGCTAAGAGGCCTACATTGGGAAAAAGAATATCTTCAAATAAAAACTACACAGATGCATTCTGTGAAACTTATTTCTGATCTGTAAATTCAGTTAACAGAGATAAAACATATTTTTGATTGAGCAGTTATGAAACACTCTTTTTGTAGAAAATGCAAGTGGAGATTTGGAGCGCTAAGATGGTAATAGTGGAAAAAGGGATGTCTTCAAATATAAACTACACAGAATCATTCGGTGAATCTTCTTTCTGATCTGTGCATTCAGCTAACAGAGTTAAACCATACTTTTGATTGAGCAGATCTGAACACTCTTTCTGTAGAAAATGCAACTGGACATTTGGAGCGCTAAGAGAGTAGTAGTGGAAAAAGGAATATATTCAAATATAAACTACACAGAAGCATTCTGTGAAACTTCTTTCTGATCTGAGCATTCAGCTAACAGAGTTAAAACATACTTTTGATTGAGCAGTTTTGAAAAACTCTGTCTGTAGAAAATGCAACTGGACATTCGTAGCGCTAAGTGGGTAATACTGGAAAAAAGAATATGTTCAAATATAAACTACACAGAAGCATTGTATGAAACTTCTTTCTGTTCTGTGCATTCAACTAACAGAGTTGAACCTTACTTTTGATTGAGCCTTTCTGAAACACTCTTTCTGTAGAAACTGCAATTGGACATTCTGAGCGCTAAGAGGCCTCTATTGGGAAAAATAATATCTTCAAATAAAAACTACACAGAAGCATTGTGTGAAACTTATTTCTGATATGTTCATTAAGCTAACAGAGTTAAACCATACTTTTGATTGCGCAGTTCTGAACACTCTTTCTGTAGAAAATGCAAGTGGACATTCGGAGCGCTAAGAGGGTAATAGTCGAAAAAGGAATACATTTAAATATAAACTACACAGTAGCATTCTGTGAAAATTCTTTCTGTTCTGTGCATTCAACTAACAGAGTTGAACCTTACATTTGATTGAGCCGTTCTGAAACACTCTTTCTGTAGATACTGCAATTGGACATGCTAAGCGCTAAGAGGCCTACATTGGGAAAAAGAATATCTTCAAATAAAAACTACACAGATGCATTCTGTGAAAATATTTCTGATCTGTAAATTCAGTTAACAGAGATAAAACATATTTTCGATTGAGCAGTTATGAAACTCTCTTTTGTAGAAAATGCAAGTGGAGATTCGGAGCGCTAAGAGGCTAATAGTGGAAAAAGGAATATATTTAAATATAAACTACACAGTAGCATTCTGTGAAAATTCTTTCTGTTGTGTGCATTCAACTAACAGAGTTGAACCTTACTTTTGATTGAGCCGTTCTGAAACACTCTTTCTGTAGAAACTGCAATTGGACATGCTAAGCGCTAAGAGGCCTACATTGGGAAAAAGAATATCTTCAAATAAAAACTACACAGATGCATTCTGTGAAACTTATTTCTGATCTGTAAATTCAGTTAACAGAGATAAAACATATTTTTGATTGAGCAGTTATGAAACACTCTTTTTGTAGAAAATACAACTGGAGATTTGGAGCGCTAAGATGGTAATAGTGGAAAAAGGAATGTCTTCAAATATAAACTACACAGAATCATTCGGTGAAACTTCTTTCTGATCTGTGCATTCAGCTAACAGAGTTAAACCATACTTTTGATTGAGCAGATCTGAACACTCTTTCTGTAGAAAATGCAACTGGACATTTGGAGCGCTAAGAGAGTAGTAGTGGAAAAAGGAATATTTTCAAATATAAACTACACAGAAGCATTCTGTGAAACTTCTTTCTGATCTGAGCATTCAGCTAACAGAGTTAAACCATACTTTTGATTGAGCAGTTTTGAAACACTCTGTCTGTAGAAAATGCAGCTGGACATTCGTAGCGCTAAGTGGGTAATAGTGGAAAAAAGAATATGTTCAAATATAAACTACACAGAAGCATTGTATGAAACTTCTTTCTGTTCTGTGCATTCAACTAACAGAGTTGAACCTTACTTTTGATTGAGCCTTTCTGAAACACTCTTTCTGTAGAAACTGCAATTGGACATTCTGAGCGCTAAGAGGCCTCTCTTGGGAAAAATAATATCTTCAAATAAAAACTACACAGAAGCATTGTGTGAAAATTATTTCTGATATATTCATTAAGCTAACAGAGTTAAACCATACTTTTGATTGCGCAGTTCTGAACACTCTTTCTGTTGAAAATGCAAGTGGACATTCGGAGCGCTAAGAGGGTAATAGTGGTAAAAGGAATATATTTAAATATAAACTACACAGTAGCATTCTGTGAAAATTCTTTCTGTTCTGTGCATTCAACTAACAGAGTTGAACCTTACTTTTGATTGAGCCGTTCTGAAACACTCTTTCCGTAGAAACTGCAATTGGACATGCTAAGCGCTAAGAGGCCTACATTGGGAAAAAGAATATCTTCAAATAAATACTACACAGATGCATTCTGTGAAAATATTTCTGATCTGTAAATTCAGTTAACAGAGATAAAACATATTTTTTATTGAGCAGTTATGAAACACTCTTTTTGTAGAAAATGCAAGTGGAGATTCGGAGCGCTAAGAGGGTAATAGTGGAAAAAGGAATATATTTAAATATAAACTACACAGTAGCATTCTGTGAAACTTCTTTCTGTTCTGTGCATTCAACTAACAGAGTTGAACCTTACTTTTGATTGAGCCGTTCTGAAACACTCTTTCTGTAGAAACTGCAATTGGACATTCTGAGCGCTAGGAGGCCTCTATTGGGAAAAAGAATGTCTACAAATAAAAACTACACAGAAGAATTGTGTGAAACTTCTTTCTGTTCTGATTCTTCAACTAAAAGAGTTGAACCTTAGTTTTGATTGAGCCGTTCTGAAACACTCTTTCTGTAGAAAATGCAAGTGGAGATTCGGAGCGCTAAGAGGGTAATAGTGGAAAAAGGAATGTCTCCAAATATAAACTACACAGAATCATTCGGTGAAACTTTTTTCTGATCTGTGCATTCAGCTAACAGAGTAAAACCATACTTTTGATTGAGCAGATCTGAACATTCTTTCTGTAGAAAATGCAACTGGACATTTGGATCGCTAAGAGATTAGTAGTGGAAAAAGGAATATATTCAAATATAAACTACACAGAAGCATTCTGTGAAACTTCTTTCTGATCTGAGCATTCAGCTAACAGAGTTAAACCATACTTTTGATTGAGCAGTTTTGAAACACTCTGTCTGTAGAAAATGCAGCTGGACATTCGTAGCGCTAAGTGGGTAATAGTGGAAAAAAGAATATGTTCAAATATAAACTACACAGAAGCATTGTATGAAACTTCTTTCTGTTCTGTGCATTCAACTAACAGAGTTGAACCTTACTTTTGATTGAGCCTTTCTGAAACACTCTTTCTGTAGAAACTGCAATTGGACATTCTGAGCGCTAAGAGGCCTCTCTTGGGAAAAATAATATCTTCAAATAAAAACTACACAGAAGCATTGTGTGAAACTTATTTCTGATATGTTCATTAAGCTAACAGAGTTAAACCATACTTTTGATTGCGCAGTTCTGAACACTCTTTCTGTTGAAAATGCAAGTGGACATTCGGAGCGCTAAGAGGGTAATAGTGGTAAAAGGAATATATTTAAATATAAACTACACAGTAGCATTCTGTGAAAATTCTTTCTGTTCTGTGCATTCAACTAACAGAGTTGAACCTTACTTTTGATTGAGCCGTTCTGAAACACTCTTTCTGTAGAAACTGCAATTGGACATGCTAAGCGCTAAGAGGCCTACATTGGGAAAAAGAATATCTTCAAATAAAAACTACACAGATGCATTCTGTGAAACTTATTTCTGATCTGTAAATTCAGTTAACAGAGATAAAACATATTTTTGATTGAGCAGTTATGAAACACTCTTTTTGTAGAAAATGCAAGTGGAGATTCGGAGTGCTAAGAGGGTAATAGTGGAAAAAGGAATGTCTTCAAATATAAACTTCACAGAATCATTCGGTGAAACTTCTTTCTGATCTGTGCATTCAGCTAACAGAGTTAAACCATACTTTTGATTGAGCAGATCTGAACACTCTTTCTGTAGAAAATGCAACTGGACATTTTGAGCGCTAAGAGCGTAGTAGTGGAAAAAGGAATATATTCAAATATAAACTACACAGAAGCATTCTGTGAAACTTCTTTCTGACCTGAGCATTCAGCTAAGAGAGTTAAAACATACTTTTGATTGAGCAGGTTTGAAACACTCTGTCTGTAGAAAATGCAACTGGACATTCGTAGCGCTAAGTGGATAATAGTGGAAAAAAGAATATGTTCAAATATAAACTACACAGAAGCATTGTATGAAACTTCTTTCTGTTCTGTGCATTCAACTAACAGAGTTGAACCTTACTTTTGATTGAGCCGTTCTGAAACACTCTTTCTGTAGAAACTGCAATTGGACATTCTGAGCGCTAGGAGGCCTCTATTGGGAAAAAGAATGTCTACAAATAAAAACTACACAGAAGAATTGTGTGAAACTTCTTTCTGTTCTGATTCTTCAACTAAAAGAGTTGAACCTTAGTTTTGATTGAGCCGTTCTGAAACACTCTTTCTGTAGAAAATGCAAGTGGAGGTTCGGAGCGCTAAGAGGTTAATAGTGGAAAAAGGAATGTCTCCAAATATAAACTACACAGAATCATTCGGTGAAACTTCTTTCTGATCTGTGAATTCAGCTAACAGAGTTAAACCATACTTTTGATTGAGCAGATCTGAACACTCTTTCTGTAGAAAATGCAACTGGACATTTGGATCGCTAAGAGATTAGTAGTGGAAAAAGGAATATATTCAAATATAAACTACACAGAAGCATTCTGTGAAACTTCTTTCTGATCTGAGCATTCAGCTAACAGAGTTAAACCATACTTTTGATTGAGCAGTTTTGAAACACTCTGTCTGTAGAAAATGCAACTTCACATTCGTAGCGCTAAGTCGGTAATACTGGAAAAAAGAATATGTTCAAATATAAACTACACAGAAGCATTGTATGAAACTTCTTTCTGTTCTGTGCATTCAACTAACAGAGTTGAACCTTACTTTTGATTGAGCCTTTCTGAAACACTCTTTCTGTAGAAACTGCAATTGGACATTCTGAGCGCTAAGAGGCCTCTATTGGGAAAAATAATATCTTCAAATAAAAACTACACAGAAGCATTGTGTGAAACTTATTTCTGATATGTTCATTAAGCTAACAGAGTTAAACCATACTTTTGATTGCGCAGTTCTGAACACTCTTTCTGTAGAAAATGCAAGTGGACATTCGGAGCGCTAAGAGGGTAATAGTGGAAAAAGGAATATATTTAAATATAAACTACACAGTAGCATTCTGTGAAAATTCTTTCTGTTCTGTGCATTCAACTAACAGAGTTGAACCTTACTTTTGATTGAGCCGTTCTGAAACACTCTTTCTGTAGAAACTGCAATTGGACATGCTAAGCGCTAAGAGGCCTACATTGGGAAAAAGAATATCTTCAAATAAAAACTACACAGAAGCATTCTGTGAAACATATTTCTGATCTGTAAATTCAGTTAAGAGATAAAACATATTTTTGATTGAGCAGTTATGAAACACTCTTTTTGTAGAAAATGCAAGTGGAGATTCGGAGCACTAAGAGGGTAATAGTGGAAAAAGGAATATATTTAAATATAAACTACACAGTAGCATTCTGTGAAAATTCTTTCTGTTCTGTGCATTCAACTAACAGAGTTGAACCTTACTTTTGATTGAGCCGTTCTGAAACACTCTTTCTGTAGAAACTGCAATTGGACATGCTAAGCGCTAAGAGGCCTACATTGGGAAAAAGAATATCTTCAAATAAAAACTACACAGATGCATTCTGTGAAACTTATTTCTGATCTGTAAATTCAGTTAACAGAGATAAAACATATTTTTGATTGAGCAGTTATGAAACACTCTTTTTGTAGAAAATGCAAGTGGAGATTCGGAGCGCTAAGAGGGTAATAGTGGAAAAAGGAATGTCTTCAAATATAAACTACACAGAATCATTCGGTGAAACTTCTTTCTGATCTGTGCATTCAGCTAACAGAGTTAAACCATACTTTTGATTGAGCAGATCTGAACACTCTTTCAGTAGAAAATGCAACTGGACATTTGGAGCGCTAAGAGCGTAGTAGTGGAAAAAGGAATATATTCAAATATAAACTACACAGAAGCATTCTGTGAAACTTCTTTCTGATCTGAGCATTCAGCTAACAGAGTTAAACCATACTTTTGATTGAGCAGTTTTGAAACACTCTGTCTGTAGAAAATGCAAGTGGACATTCGGAGCGCTAAGAGGGTAATAGTGGAAAGAGGAATATATTCAAATATAAACTACACAGTAGCATTCTGTGAAAATTCTTTCTGTTCTGTGCATTCAACTAACAGAGTTGAACCTTACTTTTGATTGAGCCGTTCTGAAACACTCTTTCTGTAGAATCTGCAATTGGACATGCTAAGCGCTAAGAGGCCTACATTGGGAAAAAGAATATCTTCAAATAAAAACTACACAGATGCATTCTGTGAAACTTATTTCTGATCTGTAAATTCAGTTAACAGAGATAAAACATATTTTTGATTGAGCAGTTATGAAAGACTCTTTTTGTAGAAAATGCAAGTGGAGATTCGGAGCGCTAAGAGGGTAATAGTGGAAAAAGGAATGTCTTCAAATATAAACTACACAGAATCATTCGGTGAAACTTCTTTCTGATCTGTGCATTCAGCTAACAGAGTTAAACCATACTTTTGATTGAGCAGATCTGAACACTCTTTCTGTAGAAAATGCAACTGGACATTTGGAGCGCTAAGAGCATAGTAGTGGAAAAAGGAATATATTCAAATATAAACTACACAGAAGCATTCTGTGAAACTTCTTTCTGATCTGAGCATTCAGCTAACAGAGTTAAACCATACTTTTGATTGAGCAGTTTTGAAACACTCTGTCTGTAGAAAATGCAACTGGACATTCGTAGCGCTAAGTGGGTAATAGTGGAAAAAAGTATATGTTCAAATATAAACTACACAGAAGCATTGTATGAAACTTCTTTCTGTTCTGTGCATTCAACTAACAGAGTTGAACCTTACTTTTGATTGAGCCGTTCTGAAACACTCTTTCTGTAGAAACTGCAATTGGACATTCTGAGCGCTAAGAGGCCTCTATTGGGAAAATGAATGTCTACAAATAAAAACTACACAGAAGAATTGTGTGAAACTTCTTTCTGTTCTGTTTGTTCAACTAAAAGATTTGAACCTTAGTTTTGATTGAGCAGTTCTGAAACACTCTTTCTGTAGAAAATGCAAGTGGAGATTCGGAGCGCTAAGAGGGTAATAGTGGAAAAAGGAATGTCTCCAAATATAAACTACACAGAATCATTCTGTGAAACTACTTTCTGATCTGTGCATTCAGCTAACAGAGTTAAAACATACTTTTGATTGAGCAGATCTGAACACTCTTTCTGTAGAAAATGCAACTGGACATTTGGAGCGCTAAGAGAGTAGTAGTGGAGAAAGGAATATATTCAAATATAAACTACACAGAAGCATTCTGTGAAACTTCTTTCTGATCTGAGCATTCAGCTAACAGAGTTAAAACATACTTTTGATTGAGCAGATTTGAAACACTCTGTCTGTAGAAAATGCAACTGGACATTCGTAGCGCTAAGTGGGTAATAGTGGAAAAAAGAATATGTTCAAATATAAACTACACAGAAGCATTGTATGAAACTTCTTTCTGTTCTGTGCATTCAACTAACAGAGTTGAACCTTACATTTGATTGAGCCGTTCTGAAACACTCTTTCTGTAGAAACTGCAATTGGACATTCTGAGCGCTAAGAGGCCTCTATTGGGAAAAATAATATCTTCAAATAAAAACTACACAGAAGCATTGTGTGAAACTTATTTCTGATATGTTCATTAAGCTAACAGATTTAAACTATACTTTTGATTGCGCAGTTCTGAAAACTCTTTCCGTAGAAAATGCAAGTGGACATTCGGAGCGCTAAGAGGGTAATAGTGGAAAAAGGAACATATTCACATATAAACTACACAGTAGCATTCTGTGAAAATTCTTTCTGTTCTGTGCATTCAACTAACAGAGTTGAACCTTACTTTTGATTGAGCCGTTCTGAAACACTCTTTCTGTAGAAACTGCAATTGGACATGCTAAGCGCTAAGAGGCCTACATTGGGAAAAAGAATATCTTCAAATAAAAACTACACAGATGCATTCTGTGAAACTTATTTCTGATCTGTAAATTCAGTTAACAGAGATAAAACATATTTTTGATTGAGCAGTTATGAAACACTCTTTTTGTAGAAAATGCAAGTGGAGATTCGGAGCGCTAAGATGGTAATAGTGGAAAAAGGAATGTCTTCAAATATAAACTACACAGAATCATTCTGTGAAACTTCTTTCTGATCTGAGCATTCAGCTAACAGAGTTAAAGCATACTTTTGATTCAGCAGTTTTGAAACACTCTGTCTGTAGAAAATGCAACTGGACATTCGTAGCGCTAAGTGGGTAATAGTGGAAAAAACTATATGTTCAAATATAAACTACACAGAAGCGTTGTATGAAACTTCTTTCTGTTCTGTGCATTCAACTAACGGAGTTGAACCTTACATTTGATTGAGCCGTTCTGAAACACTCTTTCTGTAGAAACTGCAATTGGACATTCTGAGCGCTAAGAGGCCCCTATTGGGAAAAATAATATCTTCAAATAAAAACTAGACAGAAGCATTGTGTGAAACTTATTTCTGATATGTTCATTAAGCTAACAGAGTTAAACCATACTTTTGATTGCGCAGTTCTGAACACTCTTTCTGTAGAAAATGCAAGTGGACATTCGGAGCGCTAAGAGGGTAATAGTGGAAAGAGGATTATATTCAAATATAAACTACACAGTAGCATTCTGTGAAAATTTTTCTGTTCTGTGCATTCAACTAACAGAGTTGAACCTTACTTTTGATTGAGCCGTTCTGAAACACTCTTTCTGTAGAATCTGCAATTGGACATGCTAAGCGCTAAGAGGCCTACATTGGGAAAAAGAATATCTTCAAATAAAAACTACACAGATGCATTCTGTGAAACTTATTTCTGATCTGTAAATTCAGTTAACAGAGATAAAACATATTTTTGATTGAGCAGTTATGAAAGACTCTTTTTGTAGAAAATGCAAGTGGAGATTCGGAGCGCTAAGAGGGTAATAGTGGAAAAAGGAATGTCTTCAAATATAAACTACACAGAATCATTCGGTGAAACTTCTTTCTGATCTGTGCATTCAGCTAACAGAGTTAAACCATACTTTTGATTGAGCAGATCTGAACACTCTTTCTGTAGAAAATGCAACTGGACATTTGGAGCGCTAAGAGCATAGTAGTGGAAAAAGGAATATATTCAAATATAAACTACACAGAAGCATTCTGTGAAACTTCTTTCTGATCTGAGCATTCAGCTAACAGAGTTAAACCATACTTTTGATTGAGCAGTTTTGAAACACTCTGTCTGTAGAAAATGCAACTGGACATTCGTAGCGCTAAGTGGGTAATAGTGGAAAAAATATATGTTCAAATATAAACTACACAGAAGCATTGTATGAAACTTCTTTCTGTTCTGTGCATTCAACTAACAGAGTTGAACCTTACTTTTGATTGAGCCGTTCTGAAACACTCTTTCTGTAGAAACTGCAATTGGACATTCTGAGCGCTAAGAGGCCTCTATTGGGAAAATGAATGTCTACAAATAAAAACTACACAGAAGAATTGTGTGAAACTTCTTTCTGTTCTGTTTGTTCAACTAAAAGATTTGAACCTTAGTTTTGATTGAGCAGTTCTGAAACACTCTTTCTGTAGAAAATGCAAGTGGAGATTCGGAGCGCTAAGAGGGTAATAGTGGAAAAAGGAATGTCTCCAAATATAAACTACACAGAATCATTCTGTGAAACTACTTTCTGATCTGTGCATTCAGCTAACAGAGTTAAAACATACTTTTGATTGAGCAGATCTGAACACTCTTTCTGTAGAAAATGCAACTGGACATTTGGAGCGCTAAGAGAGTAGTAGTGGAGAAAGGAATATATTCAAATATAAACTACACAGAAGCATTCTGTGAAACTTCTTTCTGATCTGAGCATTCAGCTAACAGAGTTAAAACATACTTTTGATTGAGCAGATTTGAAACACTCTGTCTGTAGAAAATGCAACTGGACATTCGTAGCGCTAAGTGGGTAATAGTGGAAAAAAGAATATGTTCAAATATAAACTACACAGAAGCATTGTATGAAACTTCTTTCTGTTCTGTGCATTCAACTAACAGAGTTGAACCTTACATTTGATTGAGCCGTTCTGAAACACTCTTTCTGTAGAAACTGCAATTGGACATTCTGAGCGCTAAGAGGCCTCTATTGGGAAAAATAATATCTTCAAATAAAAACTACACAGAAGCATTGTGTGAAACTTATTTCTGATATGTTCATTAAGCTAACAGAGTTAAACCATACTTTTGATTGCGCAGTTCTGAAAACTCTTTCCGTAGAAAATGCAAGTGGACATTCGGAGCGCTAAGAGGGTAATAGTGGAAAAAGGAACATATTCACATATAAACTACACAGTAGCATTCTGTGAAAATTCTTTCTGTTCTGTGCATTCAACTAACAGAGTTGAACCTTACTTTTGATTGAGCCGTTCTGAAACACTCTATCTGTAGAAACTGCAATTGGACATGCTAAGCGCTAAGAGGCCTACATTGGGAAAAAGAATATCTTCAAATAAAAACTACACAGATGCATTCTGTGAAACTTATTTCTGATCTGTAAATTCAGTTAACAGAGATAAAACATATTTTTGATTGAGCAGTTATGAAACACTCTTTTTGTAGAAAATGCAAGTGGAGATTCGGAGCGCTAAGATGGTAATAGTGGAAAAAGGAATGTCTTCAAATATAAACTACACAGAATCATTCGGTGAAACTTCTTTCTGATCTGTGCATTCAGCTAACAGAGTTAAACCATACTTTTGATTGAGCAGATCTGAACACTCTTTCTGTAGAATATGCAACTGGACATTTGGAGCGCTAAGAGCGTAGTAGTGGAAAAAGTAATATATTCAAATATAAACTACACAGAAGCATTCTGTGAAACTTCTTTGTGATCTGAGCTTTCAGCTAACAGAGTTAAACCATACTTTTGATTGAGCAGTTTTGAAACACTCTGTCTGTAGAAAATGCAACTGGACATTCGTAGCGCTAAGTGGGTAATAGTGGAAAAAAGATTATGTTCAAATATAAACTACACAGAAGCATTGTATGAAACTTCTTTCTGTTCTGTGCATTCAACTAACAGAGTTGAACCTTACTTTTGATTGAGCCTTTCTGAAACACTCTTTCTGTAGAAACTGCAATTGGACATTCTGAGCGCTAAGAGGCCTCTATTGGGAAAAATAATATCTTCAAATAAAAACTACACAGAAGCATTGTGTGAAACTTATTTCTGATATGTTCATTAAGCTAACAGAGTTAAACCATACTTTTGATTGCGCAGTTCTGAACACTCTTTCTGTAGAAAATGCAAGTGGACATTCGGAGCGCTAAGAGGGTAATAGTGGAAAAAGGAATATTTTTAAATATAAACTACACAGTAGCATTCTGTGAAAATTCTTTCTGTTCTGTGCATTCAACTAACAGAGTTGAACCTTACTTTTGATTGAGCCGTTCTGAAACACTCTTTCTGTAGAATCTGCAATTGGACATGCTAAGCGCTAAGAGGCCTACATTGGGAAAAAGAATATCTTCAAATAAAAACTACACAGATGCATTCTGTGAAACTTATTTCTGATCTGTAAATTCAGTTAACAGAGATAAAACATATTTTTGATTGAGCAGTTATGAAAGACTCTTTTTGTAGAAAATGCAAGTGGAGATTCGGAGCGCTAAGAGGGTAATAGTGGAAAAAGGAATGTCTTCAAATATAAACTACACAGAATCATTCTGTGAAACTTCTTTCTGATCTGTGCATTCAGCTAACAGAGTTAAACCATACTTTTGATTGAGCAGATCTGAACACTCTTTCTGTAGAAAATGCAACTGGACATTTGGAGCGCTAAGAGAGTACTAGTGGAAAAAGGAATATATACAAATATAAACTACACAGAAGCATTCTGTGAAACTTCTTTCTGATCTGAGCATTCAGCTAACAGAGTTAAACCATACTTTTGATTGAGCAGTTTTGAAACACTCTGTCTGTAGAAAATGCAACTGGACATTCCTAGCGCTAAGTGGGTAATAGTGGAAAAAAGAATATGTTCAAATATAAACTACACAGAAGCATTGTATGAAACTTCTTTCTGTTCTGTGCATTCAACTAACAGAGTTGAACCTTACTTTTGATTGAGCCTTTCTGAAACACTCTTTCTGTAGAAACTGCAATTGGACATTCTGAGCGCCAAGAGTCCTCTATTGGGAAAAATAATATCTTCAAATAAAAATAACACAGAAGCATTGTGTGAAACTTATTTCTGATATGTTCATTAAGCTAACAGAGTTAAACCATACTTTTGATTGCGCAGTTCTGAACACTCTTTCTGTAGAAAATGCAAGTGGACCTTCGGAGCGCTAAGAGGGTAATAGTGGAAAAAGGAATATATTCAAATATAAACTACACAGTAGCATTCTGTGAAAATTCTTTCTGTTCTGTGCATTCAACTAACAGAGTTGAACCTTATTTTTGATTGAGCCGTTCTGAAACACTCTTTCTGTAGAAACTGCAATTGTACATGCTAAGCGCTAAGAGGCCTACATTGGGAAAAAGAATATCTTCAAATAAAAACTACACAGATGCATTCTGTGAAACTTATTTCTGATCTGTAAATTCAGTTAACAGAGATAAAACATATTTTTGATTGAGCAGTTATGAAACACTCTTTTTGTAGAAAATGCAAGTGGAGATTCGGAGCGCTAAGAGGGTAATACTGGAAAAAGGAATATCTTCAAATATAAACTACACAGAATCATTCGGTGAAACTTCTTTCTGATCTGTGCATTCAGCTAACAGAGTTAAACCATACTTTTGATTGAGCAGATCTGAACACTCTTTCTGTAGAAAATGCAACTGGACATTTGAGCGCTAAGAGCGTAGTAGTGGAAAAAGGAATATATTCAAATATAAACTACACAGAAGCATTCTGTGAAACTTCTTTCTGATCTGAGCTTTCAGCTAACAGAGTTAAACCATACTTTTGATTGAGCAGTTTTGAAACACTCTGTCTGTAGAAAATGCAACTGGACATTCGTAGCGCTAAGTGGGTAATAGTGGAAAAAAGAATATGTTCAAATATAAACTACACAGAAGCATTGTATGAAACTTCTTTCTGTTCTGTGCATTCAACTAACAGAGTTGAACCTTACTTTTGATTGAGCCGTTCTTAAACACTCTTTCTGTAGAAACTGCAATTGGACATTCTGAGCGCTAGGAGGCCTATATTGGGAAAACGAATGTCTACAAATAAAAACTACACAGAAGAATTGTGTGAAACTTCTTTCTGTTCTGTTTGTTCAACTAAAAGAGTTGAACCTTAGTTTTGATTGAGCCGTTCTGAAACACTCTTTCTGTAGAAAATGCAAGTGGAGATTCGGAGCGCTAAGAGGGTAATAGTGGAAAAAGGAATGTCTCCAAATATAAACTACACAGAATCATTCTGTGAAACTTCTTTCTGATCTGTGCATTCAGCTAACAGAGTTAAACCATACTTTTGATTGAGCAGATCTGAACACTCTTTCTGTAGAAAATGCAACTGGACATTTGGAGCGCTAAGAGAGTAGTAGTGGAAAAAGGAATATATTCAAATATAAACTACACAGAAGCATTCTGTGAAACTTCTTTCTGACCTGAGCATTCAGCTAACAGAGTTAAACCATACTTTTGATTGAGCAGTTTTGAAACACTCTGTCTGTAGAAAATGCAACTGGACATTCGTAGCGCTAAGTGGGTAATAGTGGAAAAAAGAATATGTTCAAATATAAACTACACAGAAGCATTGTATGAAAATTCTTTCTGTTCTGTGCATTCAACTAACAGAGTTGAACCTTAATTTTGATTGAGCCATTCTGAAACTCTCTTTCTGTAGAATCTGCAATTGGTCATTCTGAGCGCTAAGAGGCCTCTATTGGGAAAAATAATATCTTCAAATAAAAACTACACAGAAGCATTGTGTGAAACTTATTTCTGATATGTTCATTAAGCTAACAGAGTTAAACCATACTTTTGATTGCGCAGTTCTGAACACTCTTTCTGTAGAAAATGCAAGTGGACATTCGGAGCGCTAAGAGGGTAATAGTGGAAAAAGGAATATATTCAAATATAAACTACACAGTAGCATTCTGTGAAAATTCTTTCTGTTCTGTGCATTCAACTAACAGAGTTGAACCTTACTTTTGATTGAGCCGTTCTGAAACACTCTTTCTGTAGAAACTGCAATTGTACATGCTAAGCGCTAAGAGGCCTACCTTGGGAAAAAGAATATCTTCAAATAAAAACTACACAGATGCATTCTGTGAAACTTATTTCTGATCTGTAAATTCAGTTAACAGAGATAAAACATATTTTTGATTGAGCAGTTATGAAACACTCTTTTTGTAGAAAATGCAAGTGGAGATTCGGAGCGCTAAGAGGGTAATAGTGGAAAAAGGAATGTCTTCAAATATAAACTACACAGAATCATTCGGTGAAACTTCTTTCTGATCTGTGCATTCAGCTAACAGAGTTAAACCATACTTTTGATTGAGCAGATCTGAACACTCTTTCTGTAGAAAATGCAACTGGACATTTGGAGTGCTAAGAGCGTAGTAGTGGAAAAAGGAATATATTCAAATATAAACTACACAGAAGCATTCTGTGAAACTTCATTCTGATCTGAGCTTTCAGCTAACAGAGTTAAACCATACTTTTGATTGAGCAGTTTTGAAACACTCTGTCTGTAGAAAATGCAACTGGACATTCGTAGCGCTAAGTGGGTAATAGTGGAAAAAAGAATATGTTCAAATATAAACTACACAGAAGCATTGTATGAAACTTCTTTCTGTTCTGTGCATTCAACTAACAGAGTTGAACCTTACTTTTGATTGAGCCGTTCTGAAGCAATCTTTCTGTAGAAACTGCAATTGGACATTCTGAGCGCTAGGAGGCCTATATTGGGAAAAAGAATGTCTACAAATAAAAACTACACAGAAGAATTGTGTGAAACTTCTTTCTGTTCTGTTTGTTCAACTAAAAGATTTGAACCTTAATTTTGATTGAGCCGTTCTGAAACACTCTTTCTGTAGAAAATGCAAGTGGAGATTCGGAGCGCTAAGAGGGTAATAGTGGAAAAAGGAATGTCTCCAAATATAAACTACACAGAATCATTCTGTGAAACTTCTTTCTGATCTGTGCATTCAGCTAACAGAGTTAAACCATACTTTTGATTGAGCAGATCTGAACACTCTTTCTGTAGAAAATGCACCTGGACATTTGGAGCGCTAAGAGAGTACTAGTGGAAAAAGGAATATATACAAATATAAACTACACAGAAGCATTCTGTGAAACTTCTTTCTGATCTGAGCATTCAGCTAACAGAGTTAAACCATACTTTTGATTGAGCAGTTTTGAAACACTCTGTCTGTAGAAAATGCAACTGGACATTCGTAGCGCTAAGTGGGTAATAGTGGAAAAAAGAATATGTTCAAATATAAACTACACAGAAGCATTGTATGAAACTTCTTTCTGTTCTGTGCATTCAACTAACAGAGTTGAACCTTACTTTTGATTGAGCCTTTCTGAAACACTCTTTCTGTAGGAACTGCAATTGGACATTCTGAGCGCTAAGAGGCCTCTATTGGGAAAAATAATATCTTCAAATAAAAACTACACAGAAGCATTGTGTGAAACTTATTTCTGATATGTTCATTAAGCTAACAGAGTTAAACCATACTTTTGATTGCGCAGTTCTGAACACTCTTTCTGTAGAAAATGCAAGTGGACATTCGGAGCGCTAAGAGGGTAATAGTGGAAAAAGGAATATATTCAAATATAAACTACACAGTAGCATTCTGTGAAAATTCTTTCTGTTCTGTGCATTCAACTAACAGAGTTGAACCTTACTTTTGATTGAGCCGTTCTGAAACACTCTTTCTGTAGAAAATGCAAGTGGAGATTCGGAGCGCTAAGAGGTAATAGTGGAAAAAGGAATGTCTTCAAATATAAACTACACAGAATCATTCGGTGAAACTTCTTTCTGATCTGTGCATTCAGCTAACAGAGTTAAACCATACTTGTGATTGAGCAGATCTGAACACTCTTTCTGTAGAAAATGCAACTGGACATTTGGAGCGCTAAGAGCATAGTAGTGGAAAAAGGAATATATTCAAATATAAACTACACAGAAGCATTCTGTGAAACTTCTTTCTGATCTGAGCATTCAGCTAACAGAGTTAAACCATACTTTTGATTGAGCAGTTTTGAAACACTCTGTCTGTAGAAAATGCAACTGGGCATTCGTAGCGCTAAGTGGGTAATAGTGGAAAAAAGAATATGTTCAAATATAAACTACACAGAAGCATTGTATGAAACTTCTTTCTGTTCTGTGCATTCAACTAAAAGATTTGAACCATACTTTTAATTGAGCCGTTCTGAAACACTCTTTCTGTAGAAACTGCAATTGGACATTCTGAGCGCTAGGAGGCCTATATTGGGAAAAAGAATGTCTACAAATAAAAACTACACAGAAGAATTGTTTGAAACTTCTTTCTGTTCTGTTTGTTCAACTAAAAGAGTTGAACCTTCGTTTTGATTGAGCCGTTCTGAAACACTCTTTCTGTAGAAAATGCAAGTGGAGATTCGGAGCGCTAAGAGGGTAATAGTGGAAAAAGGAATGTCTCCAAATATAAACTACACAGAATCATTCTGTGAAACTTCTTTCTGATCTGTGCATTCAGCTAACAGTGTTAAACCATACTTTTGATTGAGCAGATCTGAACACTCTTTCTGTAGAAAATGCAACTGGACATTTGGAGCGCTAAGAGAGTACTAGTGGAAAAAGGAATATATACAAATATAAACTACACAGAAGCATTCTGTGAAACTTCTTTCTGATCTGAGCATTCAGCTCACAGAGTTAAACCATACTTTTGATTGAGCAGTTTTGAAACACTCTGTCTGTAGAAAATGCAACTGGACATTCGTAGCGCTAAGTGGGTAATAGTGGAAAAAAGAATATGTTCAAATATAAACTACACAGAAGCATTGTATGAAACTTCTTTCTGTTCTGTGCATTCAACTAACAGAGTTGAACCTTACTTTTGATTGAGCCTTTCTGAAACACTCTTTCTGTAGAAACTGCAATTGGACATTCTGAGCGCCAAGAGTCCTCTATTGGGAAAAATAATATCTTCAAATAAAAATAACACAGAAGCATTGTGTGAAACTTATTTCTGATATGTTCATTAAGCTAACAGAGTTAAACCATACTTTTGATTGCGCAGTTCTGAACACTCTTTCTGTAGAAATTGCAAGTGGACCTTCGGAGCGCTAAGAGGGTAATAGTGGAAAAAGGAATATATTCAAATATAAACTACACAGTAGCATTCTGTGAAAATTCTTTCTGTTCTGTGCATTCAACTAACAGAGTTGAACCTTACTTTTGATTGAGCCGTTCTGAAACACTCTTTCTGTAGAAACTGCAATTGTACATGCTAAGCGCTAAGAGGCCTACATTGGGAAAAAGAATATCTTCAAATAAAAACTACACAGATGCATTCTGTGAAACTTATTTCTGATCTGTAAATTCAGTTAACAGAGATAAAACATATTTTTGATTGAGCAGTTATGAAACACTCTTTTTGTAGAAAATGCAACTGGAGATTCGGAGCGCTAAGAGGGTAATAGTGGAAAAAGGAATATCTTCAAATATAAACTACACAGAATGATTCGGTGAAAATTCTTTCTGATCTGTGCATTCAGCTAACAGAGTTAAACCATACTTTTGATTGAGCAGATCTGAACACTCTTTCTGTAGAAAATGCAACTGGACATTTGGAGCGCTAAGAGCGTAGTAGTGGAAAAAGGAATATATTCAAATATAAACTACACAGAAGCATTCTGTGAAACTTCTTTCTGATCTGAGCTTTCAGCTAACAGAGTTAAACCATACTTTTGATTGAGCAGTTTTGAAACACTCTGTCTGTAGAAAATGCAACTGGACATTCGTAGCTCTAAGTGGGTAATAGTGGAAAAAAGAATATGTTCAAATATAAACTACACAGAAGCATTGTATGAAACTTCTTTCTGTTCTGTGCATTCAACTAACAGAGTTGAACCTTACTTTTGATTGAGCCGTTCTGAAACACTCTTTCTGTAGAAACTGCAATTGGACATTCTGAGCGCTAGGAGGCCTATATTGGGAAAACGAATGTCTACAAATAAAAACTACACAGAAGAATTTTGTGAAACTTCTTTCTGTTCTGTTTGTTCAACTAAAAGAGTTGAACCTTAGTTTTGATTGAGCCGTTCGGAAACACTCTTTCTGTAGAAAATGCAAGTGGAGATTCGGAGCGCTAAGAGGGTAATAGTGGAAAAAGGAATGTCTCCAAACATAAACTACACAGAATCATTCTGTGAAACTTCTTTCTGATCTGTGCATTCAGCTAACAGAGTTAAACCATACTTTTGATTGAGCAGATCTGAACACTCTTTCTGTAGAAAATGCAACTGGACATTTGGAGCGCTAAGAGAGTAGTAGTGGAAAAAGGAATATATTCAAATATAAACTACACAGAAGCATTCTGTGAAACTTCTTTCTGACCTGAGCATTCAGCTAACAGAGTTAAACCATACTTTTGATTGAGCAGTTTTGAAACACTCTGTCTGTAGAAAATGCAACTGGACATTCGTAGCGCTAAGTGGGTAATAGTGGAAAAAAGAATATGTTCAAATATAAACTACACAGAAGCATTGTATGAAACTTCTTTCTATTCTGTGCATTCAACTAACAGAGTTGAACCTTAATTTTGATTGAGCCATTCTGAAACTCTCTTTCTGTAGAATCTGCAATTGGACATTCTGAGCGCTAAGAGGCCTCTATTGGGAAAAATAATATCTTCAAATAAAAACTACACAGAAGCATTGTGTGAAACTTATTTCTGATATGTTCATTAAGCTAACAGAGTTAAACCATACTTTTGATTGCGCAGTTCTGAACACTCTTTCTGTAGAAAATGCAAGTGGACATTCGGAGCGCTAAGAGGGTAATAGTGGAAAAAGGAATATATTCAAATATAAACTACACAGTAGCATTCTGTGAAAATTCTTTCTGTTCTGTGCTTTCAACTAACAGAGTTGAACCTTACTTTTGATTGAGCCGTTCTGAAACACTCTTTCTGAAGAAACTGCAATTGTACATGCTAAGCGCTAAGAGGCCTACATTGGGAAAAAGAATATCTTCAAATAAAAACTACACAGATGCATTCTGTGAAACTTATTTCTGATCTGTAAATTCAGTTAACAGAGATAAAACATATTTTTGATTGAGCAGTTATGAAACACTCTTTTTGTAGAAAATGCAAGTGGAGATTCGGAGCGCTAAGAGGGTAATAGTGGAAAAAGGAATGTCTTCAAATATAAACTACACAGAATCATTCGGTGAAACTTCTTTCTGATCTGTGCATTCAGCTAACAGAGTTAAACCATACTTTTGATTGAGCAGATCTGAACACTCTTTCTGTAGAAAATGCAACTGGACATTTGGAGTGCTAAGAGCGTAGTAGTGGAAAAAGGAATATATTCAAATATAAACTACACAGAAGCATTCTGTGAAACTTCTTTCTGATCTGAGCTTTCAGCTAACAGAGTTAAACCATACTTTTGATTGAGCAGTTTTGAAACACTCTGTCTGTAGAAAATGCAACTGGACATTCGTAGCGCTAAGTGGGTAATAGTGGAAAAAAGAATATGTTCAAATATAAACTACACAGAAGCATTGTATGAAACTTCTTTCTGTTCTGTGCATTCAACTAACAGAGTTGAACCTTACTTTTGATTGAGCCGTTCTGAAACACTCTTTCTGTAGAAACTGCAATTGGACATTCTGAGCGCTAGGAGGCCTATATTGGGAAAAAGAATGTCTACAAATAAAAACTACACAGAAGAATTGTGTGAAACTTCTTTCTGTTCTGTTTGTTCAACTAAAAGATTTGAACCTTAATTTTGATTGAGCCGTTCTGAAACACTCTTTCTGTAGAAAATGCAAGTGGAGATTCGGAGCGCTAAGAGGGTAATAGTGGAAAAAGGAATGTCTCCAAATATAAACTACACAGAATCATTCTGTGAAACTTCTTTCTGATCTGTGCATTCAGCTAACAGAGTTAAACCATACTTTTGATTGAGCAGATCTGAGCACTCTTTCTGTAGAAAATGCAACTGGACATTTGGAGGGCTATGAGCGTAGTAGTGGAAAAAGGAATATATTCAAATATAAACTACACAGAAGCATTCTGTGAAACTTCTTTCTGATCTGAGCATTCAGCTAACAGAGTTAAACCATACTTTTGATTGAGCAGTTTTGAAACACTCTGTCTGTAGAAAATGCAACTGGACATTCGTAGCGCTAAGTGGGTAATAGTGGAAAAAAGAATATGTTCAAATATAAACTACACAGAAACATGGTATGAAACTTCTTTCTGTTCTGTGCATTCAACTAACAGAGTTGAACCTTACTTTTGATTGAGCCTTTCTGAAACACTCTTTCTGTAGAAACTGCAATTGGACATTCTGAGCGCTAAGAGGCCTCTATTGGGAAAAATAATATCTTCAAATAAAAACTACACAGAAGCATTGTGTGAAACTTATTTCTGATATGTTCATTAAGCTAACAGAGTTAAACCCTACTTTTTATTGCGCAGTTCTGAACACTCTTTCTGTAGAAAATGCAAGTGGACATTCGGAGCGCTAAGAGGGTAATAGTGGAAAAAGGAATATATTCAAATATAAACTACACAGTAGCATTCTGTGAAAATTCTTTCTGTTCTGTGCATTCAACTAACAGAGTTGAACCTTACTTTTGATTGAGCCGTTCTGAAACACTCTTTCTGTAGAAACTGCAATTGGACATGCTAAGCGCTAAGAGGTCTACATTGGGAAAAAGAATATCTTCAAATAAAAACTACACAGATGCATTCTGTGAAACTTATTTTTGATCTGTAAATTCAGTTAACAGAGATAAAACATATTTTTGATTGAGCAGTTATGAAACACTCTTTTTGTAGAAAATGCAAGTGGAGATTCGGAGCGCTAAGAGGGTACTAGTGGAAAAAGGAATGTCTTCAAATATAAACTACACAGAATCATTCGGTGAAACTTCTTTCTGATCTGTGCATTCAGCTAACAGAGTTAAACCATACTTTTGATTGAGCAGATCTGAACACTCTTTCTGTAGAAAATGCAACTGGACATTTGGAGCGCTAAGAGCGTAGTAGTGGAAAAAGGAATATATTCAAATATAAACTACACAGAAGCATTCTGTGAAACTTCTTTCTGATCTGAGCATTCAGCTAACAGAGTTAAACCATACTTTTGATTGAGCAGTTTTGAAACACTCTGTCTGTAGAAAATGCAACTGGACATTCGTAGCGCTAAGTGGGTAATAGTGGAAAAAAGAATATGTTCAAATATAAACTACACAGAAGCATTGTATGAAACTTCTTTCTGTTCTGTGCATTCAACTAACAGAGTTGAACCTTACTTTTGATTGAGCCGTTCTGAAACACTCTTTCTGTAGAAACTGCAATTGGACATTCTGAGCGCTAAGAGGCCTATATTGGGAAAAAGAATGTCTACAAATAAAAACTACACAGAAGAATTGTGTGAAACTTCTTTCTGTTCTGTTTGTTCAACTAAAAGAGTTGAACCTTAGTTTTGATTGAGCCGTTCTGAAACTCTCTTTCTGTAGAAAATGCAAGTGGAGTATCGGAGCGCTAAGTGGGTAATAGTGGAAAAAGGAATGTCTCCAAATATAAACTACACAGAATCATTCTGTGAAACTTCTTTCTGATCTGTGCATTCAGCTAACAGAGTTAAACCATACTTTTGATTGAGCAGATCTGAACACTCTTTCTGTAGAAAATGCAACTGGACATTTGGAGCGCTAAGTGGGTAATAGTGGAAAAAAGAATATGTTCAAATATAAACTACACAGAAGCATTGTATGAAACTTCTTTCTGTTCTGTGCATTCAACTAACAGAGTTGAACCTTACTTTTGATTGAGCCGTTCTGAAACACTCTTTCTGTAGAAACTGCAATTGGACATTCTGAGCGCTAAGAGGCCTCTATTGGGAAAAATAATATCTTCAAATAAAAACTACACAGAAGCATTGTGTGAAACTTATTTCTGATATGTTCATTAAGCTAACAGAGTTAAACCATACTTTTGATTGCGCAGTTCTGAACACTCTTCCTGTAGAAAATGCAAGTGGACATTCGGAGCGCTAAGAGGGTAATAGTGGAAAAAGTAATATATTCAAATATAAACTACACAGTAGCATTCTGTGAAAATTCTTTCTGTTCTGTGCATTCAACTAACAGAGTTGAACCTTACTTTTGATTGAGCCGTTCTGAAACACTCTTTCTGTAGAAACTGCAATTGGACATGCTAAGCGCTAAGGGGCCTACATTGGGAAAAAGAATATCTTCAAATAAAAACTACACAGATGCATTCTATGAAACTTATTTCTGATCTGTAAATTCAGTTAACAGAGATAAAATATATTTTTGATTGAGCAGTTATGAAACACTCTTTTTGTAGAAAATGCAAGTGGAGATTCGGAGCGCTAAGAGGGTACTAGTGGAAAAAGGAATGTCTTCAAATATAAACTACACAGAATCATTCGGTGAAACTTCTTTCTGATCTGTGCATTCAGCTAACAGAGTTAAACCATACTTTTGATTGAGAAGATCTGAACACTCTTTCTGTAGAAAATGCAACTGGACATTTGGAGCGCTAAGAGAGTACTAGTGGAAAAAGGAATATATACAAATATAAACTACACAGAAGCATTCTGTGAAACTTCTTTCTGATCTGAGCATTCAGCTAACAGAGTTAAACCATACTTTTGATTGAGCAGTTTTGAAACACTCTGTCTGTAGAAAATGCAACGGGACATTCGTAGCGCTAAGTGGGTAATAGTGGAAAAAAGAATATGTTCAAATATAAACTACACAGAAGCATTGTATGAAACTTCTTTCTGTTCTGTGCATTCAACTAACAGAGTTGAACCTTACTTTTGATTGAGCCTTTCTGAAACACTCTTTCTGTAGAAACTGCAATTGGACATTCTGAGCGCTAAGAGGCCTCTATTGGGAAAAATAATATCTTCAAATAAAAACTACACAGAAGCATTGTGTGAAACTTATTTCTGATATGTTCATTAAGCTAACAGAGTTAAACCATACTTTTGATTGCGCAGTTCTGAACACTCTTTCTGTAGAAAATGCAAGTGGACATTCGGAGCGCTAAGAGGGTAATAGTGGAAAAAGGAATATATTCAAATATAAACTACACAGTAGCATTCTGTGAAAATTCTTTCTGTTCTGTGCATTCAACTAACAGAGTTGAACCTTACTTTTGATTGAGCCGTTCTGAAACACTCTTTCTGTAGAAACTGCAATTGGACATGCTAAGCGCTAAGAGTCCTACATTGGGAAAAAGAATATCTTCAAATAAAAACTACACAGATGCATTCTGTGAAACTTATTTCTGATCTGTAAATTCAGTTAACAGAGATAAAACATATTTTTGATTGAGCAGTTATGAAACACTCTTTTTGTAGAAAATGCAAGTGGAGATTCGGAGCGCTAAGAGGGTACTAGTGGAAAAAGGAATGTCTTCAAATATAAACTACACAGAATCATTCGGTGAAACTTCTTTCTGATCTGTGCATTCAGCTAACAGAGTTAAACCATACTTTTGATTGAGCAGATCTGAGCACTCTTTCTGTAGAAAATGCAACTGGACATTTGGAGGGCTAAGAGCGTAGTAGTGGAAAAAGGAATATATTCAAATATAAACTACACAGAAGCATTCTGTGAAACTTCTTTCTGATCTGAGCATTCAGCTAACAGAGTTAAACCATACTTTTGATTGAGCAGTTTTGAAACACTCTGTCTGTAGAAAATGCAACTGGGCATTCGTAGCGCTAAGTGGGTAATATTGGAAAAAATAATATGTTCAAATATAAACTACACAGAACCATTGTATGAAGCTTCTTTCTGTTCTGTGCATTCAACTAACAGAGTTGAACCTTACTTTTGATTGAGCCGTTCTGAAACACTCTTTCTGTAGAAACTGCAATAGGACATTCTGAGCGCTAAGAGGCCTACTTTGGGAAAAAGAATGTCTACAAATAAAAACTACACAGAAGAATTGTGTGAAACTTCTTTCTGTTCTGTTTGTTCAACTAAAAGAGTTGAACCTTAGTTTTGATTGAGCCGTTCTGAAACACTCTTTCTGTAGAAAATGCAAGTGGAGTATCGGAGCGCTAAGTGGGTAATAGTGGAAAAAGGAATGTCTCCAAATATAAACTACACAGAATCATTCTGTGAAACTTCTTTCTGATATGTGCATTCAGGTAACAGAGTTAAACCATACTTTTGATTGAGCAGATCTGAACACTCTTTCTCTAGAAAATGCAACTGGACATTTGGAGCGCTAAGTGGGTAATAGTGGAAAAAAGAATATGTTCAAATATAAACTACACAGAAGCATTGTATGAAAATTTTTCTGTTCTGTGCATTCAACTAACAGAGTTGAACCTTACTTTTGATTGAGCCGTTCTGAAACACTCTTTCTGTAGAAACTGCAATTGGACATTCTGAGCGCTAAGAGGCCTCTATTGGGAAAAATAATATCTTCAAATAAAAACTACACAGAAGCATTGTGTGAAACTTATTTCTGATATGTTCATTAAGCTAACAGAGTTAAACCATACTTTTGATTGCGCAGTTCTGAACACTCTTTCTGTAGAAAATGCAAGTGGACATTCGGAGCGCTAAGAGGGTAATAGTGGAAAAAGTAATATATTCAAATATAAACTACACAGTAGCATTCTGTGAAAATTCTTTCTGTTCTGTGCATTCAACTAACAGAGTTGAACCTTACTTTTGATTGAGCCGTTCTGAAACACTCTTTCTGTAGAAACTGCAATTGGACATTCTAAGCGCTAAGAGGCCTACATTGGGAAAAAGAATATCTTCAAATAAAAACTACACAGATGCATTCTGTGAAACTTGTTTCTGATCTGTAAATTCAGTTAACAGAGATAAAACATATTTTTGATTGAGCAGTTATGAAACACTCTTTTTGTAGAAAATGCAAGTGGAGATTCGGAGCGCTAAGAGGGTACTAGTGGAAAAAGGAATGTCTTCAAATATAAACTACACAGAATCATTCGGTGAAACTTCTTTCTGATCTGTGCATTCAGCTAACAGAGTTAAACCATACTTTTGATTGAGAAGATCTGAACACTCTTTCTGTAGAAAATGCAACTGGACATTTGGAGCGCTAAGAGCGTAGTAGTGGAAAAAGGAATATATTCAAATATAAACTACACAGAAGCATTCTGTGAAACTTCTTTCTGATCTGAGCATTCAGCTAACAGAGTTAAACCATACTTTTGATTGAGCAGTTTTGAAACACTCTGTCTGTAGAAAATGCAACTGGACATTCGTAGCGCTAAGTGGGTAATAGTGGAAAAAAGAATATGATCAAATATAAACTACACAGAAGCATGGTATGAAACTTCTTTCTGTTCTGTGCATTCAACTAACAGAGTTGAACATTACTTTTGATTGAGCCGTTCTGAAACACTCTTTCTGTAGAAACTGCAATGGGACATTCTGAGCGCTAGGAGGCCTATATTGGGAAAATGAATGTCTACAAATAAAAACTACACAGAAGAATTGTGTGAAACTTCTTTCTGTTCTGTTTGTTCAACTAAAAGAGTTGAACCTTAGTTTTGATTGAGCCGTTCTGAAACACTCTTTCTGTAGAAAATGCAAGTGGAGATTCGGAGCGCTAAGAGGGTAATAGTGGAAAAAGGAATGTCTCCAAATATAAACTACACAGAATCATTCTGTGAAAATTCTTTCTGATCTGTGCATTCAGCTAACAGAATTAAACCATACTTTTGATTGAGCAGATCTGAACACTCTTTCTGTAGAAAATGCAACTGGACATTTGGAGCGCTAAGAGAGTAGTAGTGGAAAAAGGAATATATTCAAATATAAACTACACAGAAGCATTCTGTGAAACTTCTTTCTGACCTGAGCATTCAGCTAACAGAGTTAAACCATACTTTTGATTGAGCAGTTTTGAAACACTCTGTCTGTAGAAAATGCAACTGGACATTCGTAGCGCTAAGTGGGTAATAGTGGAAAAAAGAATATGTTCAAATATAAACTACACAGAAGCATTGTATGAAACTTCTTTCTGTTCTGTGCATTCAACTAACAGAGTTGAACCTTACTTTTGATTGAGCCGTTCTGAAACACTCTTTCTGTAGAAACTGCAATTGGACACTCTGAGCGCTAAGAGGCCTCTACTGGGAAAAATAATATCTTCAAATAAAAACTACACAGAAGCATTGTGTGAAACTTATTTCTGATATGTTCATTAAACTAACAGAGTTAAACCATACTTTTGATTGCGCAGTTCTGAACACTCTTTCTGTAGAAAATGCAAGTGGACATTCGGAGCGCTAAGAGGGTAATAGTGGAAAAAGGAATATATTCAAATATAAACTACACAGTAGCATTCTGTGAAAATTCTTTCTGTTCTGTGCATTCAACTAACAGAGTTGAACCTTACTTTTGATTGAGCCGTTCTGAAACACTCTTTCTGTAGAAACTGCAATTGGACATGCTAAGCGCTAAGAGGCCTACATTGGGAAAAAGAATATCTTCAAATAAAAACTACACAGATGCATTCTGTGAAACTTATTTCTGATCTGTAAATTCAGTTAACAGAGATAAAACATATTTTTGATTGAGCAGTTATGAAACACTCTTTTTGTAGAAAATGCAAGTGGAGATTCGGAGCGCTAAGAGGGTACTAGTGGAAAAAAGAATGTCTTCAAACATAAACTACACAGAATCATTCGGTGAAACTTCTTTCTGATCTGTGCATTCAGCTAACAGAGTTAAACCATACTTTTGATTGAGCAGATCTGAACACTCTTTCTGTAGAAAATGCAACTGGACATTTGGAGCGCTAAGAGCGTAGTAGTGGAAAAAGGAATATATTCAAATATAAACTACACAGAAGCATTCTGTGAAACTTCTTTCTGATCTGAGCATTCAGCTAACAGAGTTAAACCATACTTTTGATTGAGCAGTTTTGAAACACTCTGTCTGTAGAAAATGCAACTGGACATTCGTAGCGCTAAGTGGGTAATAGTGGAAAAAAGAATATGCTCAAATATAAACTACACAGAAGCATTGTATGAAACTTCTTTCTGTTCTGTGCATTCAACTAACAGAGTTGAACCTTACTTTTGATTGAGCCGTTCTGAAACACTCTTTCTGTAGAAACTGCAATTGGACATTCTGAGCGCTAAGAGGCCTATATTGGGAAAAAGAATGTCTACAAATAAAAACTACACAGAAGAATTGTGTGAAACTTCTTTCTGTTCTGTTTGTTCAACTAAAAGAGTTGAACCTTAGTTTTGATTGAGCCGTTCTGAAACACTCTTTCTGTAGAAAATGCAAGTGGAGATTCGGAGCGCTAAGAGGGTAATAGTGGAAAAAGGAATGTCTCCAAATACAAACTACACAGAATCATTCTGTGAAACTTCTTTCTGATCTGTGCATTCAGCTAACAGAGTTAAACCATACATTTGATTGAGCAGATCTGAACACTCTTGCTGTAGAAAATGCAACTGGACATTTGGAGCGCTAAGTGGGTAATAGTGGAAAAAAGAATATGTTCAAATATAAACTACACAGAAGCATTGTATGAAACTTCTTTCTGTTCTGTGCATTCAACTAACAGAGTTGAACCTTAATTTTGATTGAGCCGTTCTGAAACACTCTTTCTGTAGAAACTGCAATTGGACATTCTGAGCGCTAAGAGGCCTCTATTGGGAAAAATAATATCTTCAAATAAAAACTACACAGAAGCATTGTGTGAAACTTATTTCTGATATATTCATTAAGCTAACAGAGTTAAACCATACTTTTGATTGCGCAGTTCTGAACACTCTTTCTGTAGAAAATGCAAGTGGACATTCGGAGCGCTAAGAGGGTAATAGTGGAAAAAGGAATATATTCAAATATAAACTACACAGTAGCATTCTGTGAAAATTCTTTCTGTTCTGTGCATTCAACTAACAGAGTTGAACCTTACTTTTGATTGAGCCGTTCTGAAACACTCTTTCTGTAGAAACTGCAATTGGACATGCTAAGCGCTAAGAGGCCTACATTGGGAAAAAGAATATCTTCAAATAAAAACTACACAGATGCATTCTGTGAAACTTATTTCTGATCTGTAAATTCAGTTAACAGAGATAAAACATATTTTTGATTGAGCAGTTATGAAACACTCTTTTTGTAGAAAATGCAAGTGGAGATTCGGAGCGCTAAGGGGGTACTAGTGGAAAAAGGAATGTCTTCAAATATAAACTACACAGAATCATTCGGTGAAACTTCTTTCTGATCTGTGCATTCAGCTATCAGAGTTAAACCATACTTTTGATTGAGCAGATCTGAACACTCTTTCTGTAGAAAATGCAACTGGACATTTGGAGCGCTAAGAGCGTAGTAGTGGAAAAAGGAATATATTCAAATATAAACTACACAGAAGCATTCTGTGAAACTTCTTTCTGATCTGAGCATTCAGCTAACAGAGTTAAACCATACTTTTGATTGAGCAGTTTTGAAACACTCTGTCTGTAGAAAATGCAACTGGACATTCGTAGCGCTAAGTGGGTAATAGTGGAAAAAAGAATATGCTCAAATATAAACTACACAGAAGCATTGTATGAAACTTCTTTCTGTTCTGTGCATTCAACTAACAGAGTTGAACCTTACTTTTGATTGAGCCGTTCTGAAACACTCTTTCTGTAGAAACTGCAATTGGACATTCTGAGCGCTAAGAGGCCTATATTGGGAAAAAGAATGTCTACAAATAAAAACTACACAGAAGAATTGTGTGAAACTTCTTTCTGTTCTGTTTGTTCAACTAAAAGAGTTGAACCTTAGTTTTGATTGAGCCGTTCTGAAACACTCTTTCTGTAGAAAATGCAAGTGGAGATTCGGAGCGCTAAGAGGGTAATAGTGGAAAAAGGAATGTCTCCAAATACAAACTACACAGAATCATTCTGTGAAACTTCTTTCTGAACTGTGCATTCAGCTAACAGATTTAAACCATACATTTGATTGAGCAGATCTGAACACTCTTGCTGTAGAAAATGCAACTGGACATTTGGAGCGCTAAGTGGGTAATAGTGGAAAAAAGAATATGTTCAAATATAAACTACACAGAAGCATTGTATGAAACTTCTTTCTGTTCTGTGCATTCAACTAACAGAGTTGAACCTTAATTTTGATTGAGCCGTTCTGAAACACTCTTTCTGTAGAAACTGCAATTGGACATTCTGAGCGCTAAGAGGCCTCTATTGGGAAAAATAATATCTTCAAATAAAAACTACACAGAAGCATTGTGTGAAACTTATTTCTGATATATTCATTAAGCTAACAGAGTTAAACCATACTTTTGATTGCGCAGTTCTGAACACTCTTTCTGTAGAAAATGCAAGTGGACATTCGGAGCGCTAAGAGGGTAATAGTGGAAAAAGGAATATATTCAAATATAAACTACACAGTAGCATTCTGTGAAAATTCTTTCTGTTCTGTGCATTCAACTAACAGAGTTGAACCTTACTTTTGATTGAGCCGTTCTGAAACACTCTTTCTGTAGAAACTGCAATTGGACATGCTAAGCGCTAAGAGGCCTACATTGGGAAAAAGAATATCTTCAAATAAAAACTACACAGATGCATTCTGTGAAACTTATTTCTGATCTGTAAATTCAGTTAACAGAGATAAAACATATTTTTGATTGAGCAGTTATGAAACACTCTTTTTGTAGAAAATGCAAGTGGAGATTCAGAGCGCTAAGGGGGTACTAGTGGAAAAAGGAATGTCTTCAAATATAAACTACACAGAATCATTCGGTGAAACTTCTTTCTGATCTGTGCATTCAGCTATCAGAGTTAAACCATACTTTTGATTGAGCAGATCTGAACACTCTTTCTGTAGAAAATGCAACTGGACATTTGGAGCGCTAAGAGCGTAGTAGTGGAAAAAGGAATATATTCAAATATAAACTACACAGAAGCATTCTGTGAAACTTCTTTCTGATCTGAGCATTCAGCTAACAGAGTTAAACCATACTTTTGATTGAGCAGTTTTGAAACACTCTGTCTGTAGAAAATGCAACTGGACATTCGTAGCGCTAAGTGGGTTATAGTGGAAAAAAGAATATGCTCAAATATAAACTACACAGAAGCATTGTATGAAACTTCTTTCTGTTCTGTGCATTCAACTAACAGAGTTGAACATTACTTTTGATTGAGCCGTTCTGAAACACTCTTACTGTAGAAACTGCAATTGGATATTCTGAGCGCTAGGAGGCCTATATTGGGAAAAAGAATGTCTACAAATAAAAACTACACAGAAGAATTGTGTGAAACTTATTTCTGTTCTGTTTGTTCAACTAAAAGAGTTGAACCTTAGTTTTGATTGAGCCGTTCTGAAACACTCTTTCTGTAGAAAATGCAAGTGGAGATTCGGAGCGCTAAGAGGGTAATAGTGGAAAAAGGAATGTCTCCAAATATAAACTACACAGAATCATTCTGTGAAACTTCTTTCTGATCTGTGCATTCAGCGAACAGAGTTAAACCATACTTTTGATTGAGCAGATCTGAACACTCTTTCTGTAGAAAATGCAACTGGACATTTGTAGTGCTAAGAGAGTAGTAGTGGAAAAAGGAATATATTCAAATATAAACTACACAGAAGCATTCTGTGAAACTTCTTTCTGACCTGAGCATTCAGCTAACAGAGTTAAACCATACTTTTGATTGAGCAGTTTTGAAACACTCTGTCTGTAGAAAATGCAACGGGACATTCGTAGCGCTAAGTGGGTAATAGTGGAAAAAAGAATATATTCAAATATAAACTACACAGAAGCATTGTATGAAACTTCTTTCTGTTCTGTGCATTCAACTAACAGAGTTGAACCTTACTTTTGATTGAGCCGTTCTGAAACACTCTTTCTGTAGAAACTGCAATTGGACATTCTGAGCGCTAAGAGGCCTCTATTGGGAAAAATAATATCTTCAAATAAAAACTACACAGAAGCATTGTGTGAAACTTATTTCTGATATGTTCATTAAACTAACAGAGTTAAACCATACTTTTGATTGCGCAGTTCTGAACACTCTTTCTGTAGAAAATGCAAGTGGACATTCGGAGCGCTAAGAGGGTAATAGTGGAAAAAGGAATATATTCAAATATAAACTACACAGTAGCATTCTGTGAAAATTCTTTCTGTTCTGTGCATTCAACTAACAGAGTTGAACCTTACTTTTGATTGAGCCGTTCTGAAACACTCTTTCTGTAGAAACTGCAATTGGACATGCTAAGCGCTAAGAGGCCTATATTGGGAATAAGAATATCTTCAAATAAAAACTACACAGATGCATTCTGTGAAACTTATTTCTGATCTGTAAATTCAGTTAACAGAGATAAAACATATTTTTGATTGAGCAGTTATGAAACACTCTTTTTGTAGAAAATGCAAGTGGAGATTCGGAGCGCTAAGAGGGTAATAGTGGAAAAAGGAATGTCTTCAAACATAAACTACACAGAATCATTCGGTGAAACTTCTTTCTGATCTGTGCATTCAGCTAACAGAGTTAAACCATACTTTTGATTGAGCAGATCTGAACACTCTTTCTGTAGAAAATGCAACTGGACATTTGGAGCACTAAGAGCGTAGTAGTGGAAAAAGGAATATATTCAAATATAAACTACACAGAAGCATTCTGTGAAACTTCTTTCTGATCTGAGCATTCAGCTAACTGAGTTCAACCATACTTTTGATTGAGCAGTTTTGAAACACTCTGTCTGTAGAAAATGCAACTGGACATTCGTAGCACTAAGTGGGTAATAGTGGAAAAAAGAATATGTTCAGATATAAACTACACAGAAGCATTGTATGAAACTTCTTTCTGTTCTGTGCATTCAACTAACAGAGTTGAACCTTACTTTTGATTGAGCCGTTCTGAAACACTCTTTCTGTAGAAACTGCAATTGGACATTCTGAGCGCTAAGAGGCCTATATTGGGAAAAAGAATGTCTACAAATAAAAACTACACAGAAGAATTGTGTGAAACTTCTTTCTGTTCTGTTTGTTCAACTAAAAGAGTTGAACCTTAGTTTTGATTGAGCCGTTCTGAAACACTCTTTCTGTAGAAAATGCAAGTGGAGATTCGGAGCGCTAAGAGGGTAATAGTGGAAAAAGGAATGTCTCCAAATACAAACTACACAGAATCATTCTGTGAAACTTCTTTCTGATCTGTGCATTCAGCTAACAGAATTAAACCATACATTTGATTGAGCAGATCTGAACACTCTTGCTGTAGAAAATGCAACTGGACATTTGGAGCGCTAAGTGGGTAATAGTGGAAAAAAGAATATGTTCAAATATAAACTACACAGAAGCATTGTATGAAACTTCTTTCTGTTCTGTGCATTCAACTAACAGAGTTGAACCTTAATTTTGATTGAGCCGTTCTGAAACACTCTTTCTGTAGAAACTGCAATTGGACATTCTGAGCGCTAAGAGGCCTCTATTGGGAAAAATAATATCTTCAAATAAAAACTACACAGAAGCATTGTGTGAAACTTATTTCTGATATGTTCATTAAGCTAACAGAGTTAAACCATACTTTTGATTGCGCAGTTCTGAACACTCTTTCTGTAGAAAATGCAAGTGGACATTCGGAGCGCTAAGAGGGTAATAGTGGAAAAAGGAATATATTCAAATATAAACTACACAGTAGCATTCTGTGAAAATTCTTTCTGTTCTGTGCATTCAACTAACAGAGTTGAACCTTACTTTTGATTGAGCCGTTCTGAAACACTCTTTCTGTAGAAACTGCAATTGGACATGCTAAGCGCTAAGAGGCCTACATTGGGAAAAAGAATATCTTCAAATAAAAACTACACAGATGCATTCTGTGAAACTTATTTCTGATCTGTAAATTCAGTTAACAGAGATAAAACATATTTTTGATTGAGCAGTTATGAAACACTCTTTTTGTAGAAAATGCAAGTGGAGATTCGGAGCGCTAAGGGGGTACTAGTGGAAAAAGGAATGTCTTCAAATATAAACTACACAGAATCATTCGGTGAAACTTCTTTCTGATCTGTGCATTCAGCTATCAGAGTTAAACCATACTTTTGATTGAGCAGATCTGAACACTCTTTCTGTAGAAAATGCAACTGGACATTTGGAGCGCTAAGAGCGTAGTAGTGGAAAAAGGAATATATTCAAATATAAACTACACAGAAGCATTCTGTGAAACTTCTTTCTGATCTGAGCATTCAGCTAACAGAGTTAAACCATACTTTTGATTGAGCAGTTTTGAAACACTCTGTCTGTAGAAAATGCAACTGGACATTCGTAGCGCTAAGTGGGTTATAGTGGAAAAAAGAATATGATCAAATATAAACTACACAGAAGCATTGTATGAAACTTCTTTCTGTTCTGTGCATTCAACTAACAGAGTTGAACATTACTTTTGATTGAGCCGTTCTGAAACACTCTTTCTGTAGAAACTGCAATTGGACATTCTGAGCGCTAGGAGGCCTATATTGGGAAAAAGAATGTCTACAAATAAAAACTACACAGAAGAATTGTGTGAAACTTATTTCTGTTCTGTTTGTTCAACTAAAAGAGTTGAACCTTAGTTTTGATTGAGCCGTTCTGAAACACTCTTTCTGTAGAAAATGCAAGTGGAGATTCGGAGCGCTAAGAGGGTAATAGTGGAAAAAGGAATGTCTCCAAATATAAACTACACAGAATCATTCTGTGAAACTTCTTTCTGATCTGTGCATTCAGCTAACAGTGTTAAACCATACTTTTGATTGAGCAGATCTGAACACTCTTTCTGTAGAAAATGCAACTGGACATTTGTAGTGCTAAGAGAGTAGTAGTGGAAAAAGGAATATATTCAAATATAAACTACACAGAAGCATTCTGTGAAACTTCTTTCTGACCTGAGCATTCAGCTAACAGAGTTAAACCATACTTTTGATTGAGCAGTTTTGAAACACTCTGTCTGTAGAAAATGCAACGGGACATTCGTAGCGCTAAGTGGGTAATAGTGGAAAAAAGAATATATTCAAATATAAACTACACAGAAGCATTGTATGAAACTTCTTTCTGTTCTGTGCATTCAACTAACAGAGTTGAACCTTACTTTTGATTGAGGCGTTCTGAAACACTCTTTCTGTAGAAACTGCAATTGGACATTCTGAGCGCTAAGAGGCCTCTATTGGGAAAAATAATATCTTCAAATAAAAACTACACAGAAGCATTGTGTGAAACTTATTTCTGATATGTTCATTAAACTAACAGAGTTAAACCATACTTTTGATTGCGCAGTTCTGAACACTCTTTCTGTAGAAAATGCAAGTGGACATTCGGAGCGCTAAGAGGGTAATAGTGGAAAAAGGAATATATTCAAATATAAACTACACAGTAGCATTCTGTGAAAATTCTTTCTGTTCTGTGCATTCAACTAACAGAGTTGAACCTTACTTTTGATTGAGCCGTTCTGAAACACTCTTTCTGTAGAAACTGCAATTGGACATGCTAAGCGCTAAGAGGCCTATATTGGGAATAAGAATATCTTCAAATAAAAACTACACAGATGCATTCTGTGAAACTTATTTCTGATCTGTAAATTCAGTTAACAGAGATAAAACATATTTTTGATTGAGCAGTTATGAAACACTCTTTTTGTAGAAAATGCAAGTGGAGATTCGGAGCGCTAAGAGGGTAATAGTGGAAAAAGGAATGTCTTCAAACATAAACTACACAGAATCATTCGGTGAAACTTCTTTCTGATCTGTGCATTCAGCTAACAGAGTTAAACCATACTTTTGATTGAGCAGATCTGAACACTCTTTCTGTAGAAAATGCAACTGGACATTTGGAGCACTAAGAGCGTAGTAGTGGAAAAAGGAATATATTCAAATATAAACTACACAGAAGCATTCTGTGAAACTTCTTTCTGATCTGAGCATTCAGCTAACTGAGTTCAACCATACTTTTGATTGAGCAGTTTTGAAACACTCTGTCTGTAGAAAATGCAACTGGACATTCGTAGCACTAAGTGGGTAATAGTGGAAAAAAGAATATGTTCAGATATAAACTACACAGAAGCATTGTATGAAACTTCTTTCTGTTCTGTGCATTCAACTAACAGAGTTGAACCTTACTTTTGATTGAGCCGTTCTGAAACACTCTTTCTGTAGAAACTGCAATTGGACATTCTGAGCGCTAAGAGGCCTATATTGGGAAAAAGAATGTCTACAAATAAAAACTACACAGAAGAATTGTGTGAAACTTCTTTCTGTTCTGTTTGTTCAACTAAAAGTGTTGAACCTTAGTTTTGATTGAGCCGTTCTGAAACACTCTTTCTGTAGAAAATGCAAGTGGAGATTCGGAGCGCTAAGAGGGTAATAGTGGAAAAAGGAATGTCTCCAAATATAAACTACACAGAATCATTCTGTGAAAATTCTTTCTGATCTGTGCATTCAGCTAACAGATTTAAACCATACTTTTGATTGAGCAGATCTGAACACTCTTTCTGTAGAAAATGCAACTGGACATTTGGAGCGCTAAGTGGGTAATAGTGGAAAAAAGAATATGTTCAAATATAAACTACACAGAAGCATTGTATGAAACTTCTTTCTGTTCTGTGCATTCAACTAACAGAGTTGAACCTTACTTTTGATTGAGCCGTTCTGAAACACTCTTTCTGTAGAAACTGCAATTGGACATTCTGAGCGCTAAGAGGCCTCTATTGGGAAAAATAATATCTTCAAATAAAAACTACACAGAAGCATTGTGTGAAACTTATTTCTGATATGTTCATTAAGCTAACAGAGTTAAACCATACTTTTGATTGCACAGTTCTGAACACTCTTTCTGTAGAAAATGCAAGTGGACATTCGGAGCGCTAAGAGGGTAATAGTGGAAAAAGAAATATATTCAAATATAAACTACACAGTAGCATTCTGTGAAAATTCTTTCTGTTCTGTGCATTCAACTAACAGAGTTGAACCTTACTTTTGATTGAGCCGTTCTGAAACACTCTTTCTGTAGAAACTGCAATTGGACATGCTAAGCGCTAAGAGGCCTACATTGGGAAAAAGAATATCTTCAAATAAAAACTACACAGATGCATTCTGTGAAACTTATTTCTGATCTGTAAATTCAGTTAACAGAGATAAAACATATTTTTGATTGAGCAGTTATGAAACACTCTTTTTGTAGAAAATGCAAGTGGAGATTCGGAGCGCTAAGAAGGTTCTAGTGGAAAAAGCAATGTCTTCAAATATAAACTACACAGAATCATTCGGTGAAACTTCTTTCTGATCTGTGCATTCAGCTAACAGAGTTAAACCATACTTTTGATTGAGCAGATCTGAACACTCTTTCTGTAGAAAATGCAACTGGACATTTGGAGCGCTAAGAGCGTAGTAGTGGAAAAAGGAATATATTCAAATATAAACTACACAGAAGCATTCTGTGAAACTTCTTTCTGATCTGAGCATTCAGCTAACAGATTTAAACCATACTTTTGATTGAGCAGTTTTGAAACACTCTGTCTGTAGAAAATGCAACTGGACATTCGTAGCGCTAAGTGGGTAATAGTGGAAAAAAGAATATGTTCAAATATAAACTACACAGAAGCATTGTATGAAACTTCTTTCTGTTCTGTGCATTCAACTAACAGAGTTGAACCTTACTTTTGATTGAGCCGTTCTGAAACACTCTTTCTGTAGAAAATGCAAGTGGAGATTCGGAGCGCTAAGAGGGTAATAGTGGAAAAAGGAATGTCTCCAAATATAAACTACACAGAATCATTCTGTGAAACTTCTTTCTGATCTGTGCATTCAGCTAACAGAGTTAAGCCATACTTTTGATTGAGCAGATCTGAACACTCTTTCTGTAGAAAATGCAACTGGACATTTGGAGCGCTAAGAGAGTAGTAGTGGAAAAAGGAATATATTCAAATATAAACTACACAGAAGCATTCTGTGAAACTTCTTTCTGATCTGAGCATTCAGCTAACAGAGTTAAACCATACTTTTGATTGAGCAGTTTTGAAACACTCTGTCTGTAGAAAATGCAACGGGACATTCGTAGCGCTAAGTGGGTAATAGTGGAAAAAAGAATATATTCAAATATAAACTACACAGAAGCATTGTATGAAACTTCCTTTTGTTCTGTGCATTCAACTAACAGAGTTGAACCTTACTTTTGATTGAGCCTTTCTGAAACACTCTTTCTGTAGAAACTGCAATTGGACATTCTGAGCGCTAAGAGGCCTCTATTGGGAAAAATAATATCTTCAAATAAAAACTACACAGAAGCATTGTGTGAAACTTATTTCTGATATGTTCATTAAGCTAACAGAGTTAAACCATACTTTTGATTGCGCAGTTCTGAACACTCTTTCTGTAGAAAATGCAAGTGGACATTCGGAGCGCTAAGAGGGTAATAGTGGAAAAAGGAATATATTCAAATATAAACTACACAGTAGCATTCTGTGAAAATTCTTTCTGTTCTGTGCATTCAACTAACAGAGTTGAACCTTACTTTTGATTGAGCCGTTCTGAAACACTCTTTCTGTAGAAACTGCAATTGGACATGCTAAGCGCTAAGAGGCCTACATTGGGAAAAAGAATATCTTCAAATAAAAACTACACAGATGCATTCTGTGAAACTTATTTCTGATCTGTAAATTCAGTTAACAGAGATAAAACATATTTTTGATTGAGCAGTTATGAAACACTCTTTTTGTAGAAAATGCAAGTGGAGATTCGGAGCGCTAAGAAGGTAATAGTGGAAAAAGGAATGTCTTCAAATATAAACTACACAGAATCATTCGGTGAAACTTCTTTCTGATCTGTGCATTCAGCTAACAGAGTTAAACCATACTTTTGATTGAGCAGATCTGAACACTCTTTCTGTAGAAACTGCAACTGGACATTTGGAGCGCTAAGAGCGTAGTAGTGGAAAAAGGAATATATTCAAATATAAACTACACAGAAGCATTCTGTGAAACTTCTTTCTGATCTGAGCATTCAGCTAACAGAGTTAAACCATACTTTTGATTGAGCAGTTTTGAAACACTCTGTCTGTAGAAAATGCAACTGGACATTCGTAGCGCTAAGTGGGTAATAGTGGAAAAAAGAATATGTTCAAATATAAACGACACAGAAGCATTGTATGAAACTTCTTTCTGTTCTGTGCATTCAACTAACAGAGTTGAACCTTACTTTTGATTGAGCCGTTGTGAAACACTCTTTCTGTAGAAACTGCAATTGGACATTCTGAGCGCTAAGAGGGCTATATTGGGAAAAAGAATGTCTACAAATAAAAACTACACAGAAGAATTTTGTGAAACTTCTTTCTGTTCTGTTTGTTCAACTAAAAGAATTGAACCTTAGTTTTGATTGAGCCGTTCTGAAACACTCTTTCTGTAGAAAATGCAAGTGGAGATTCGGAGCGCTAAGAGGGTAATAGTGGAAAAAGGAATGTCTCCAAATATAAACTACACAGAATCATTCTGTGAAACTTCTTTCTGATCTGTGCATTCAGCTAACAGAGTTAAACCATACTTTTGATTGAGCAGATCTGAACACTCTTTCTGTAGAAAATGCAACTGGACATTTGGAGCGCTAAGTGGGTAATAGTGGAAAAAAGAATATGTTCAAATATAAACTACACAGAAACATTGTATGAAACTACTTTCTGTTCTGTGCATTCAACTAACAGAGTTGAACCTTACTTTGGATTGAGCCGTTATGAAACACTCTTTCTGTAGAAACTGCAATTGGACATTCTGAGCGCTAAGAGGCCTCTATTGGGAAAAATAATATCTTCAAATAAAAACTACACAGAAGCATTGTGTGAAACTTATTTCTGATATGTTCATTAAGCTAACAGAGTTAAACCATACTTTTGATTGCGCAGTTCTGAACACTCTTTCTGTAGAAAATGCAAGTGGACATTCGGAGCGCTAAGAGGGTAATAGTGGAAAATGGAATATATTCAAATATAAACTACACAGTAGCATTCTGTGAAAATTCTTTCTGTTCTGTGCATTCAACTAACAGAGTTGAACCTTACTTTTGATTGAGCCGTTCTGAAACACTCTTTCTGTAGAAACTGCAATTGGACATGCTATTCGCTAAGAGGCCTACATTGGGAAAAAGAATATCTTCAAATAAAAACTACACAGATGCATTCTGTGAAACTTATTTCTGATCTGTAAATTCAGTTAACAGAGATAAAACATATTTTTGATTGAGCAGTTATGAAACACTCTTTTTGTAGAAAATGCATGTGGAGATTCGGAGCGCTAAGGGGGTACTAGTGGAAAATGGAATGTCTTCAAATATAAACTACACAGAATCATTCGGTGAAACTTCTTTCTGATCTGTGAATTCAGCTAACAGAGTTAAACCATACTTTTGATTGAGCAGATCTGAACACTCTTTCTGTAGAAAATGCAACTGGACATTTGGAGCGCTAAGAGCGTAGTAGTGGAAAAAGGAATATATTCAAATATAAACTACACAGAAGCATTCTGTGAAACTTCTTTCTGATCTGAGCATTCAGCTAACAGAGTTCAACCATACTTTTGATTGAGCAGTTTTGAAACACTCTGTCTGTAGAAAATGCAACTGGACATTCGTAGCACTAAGTGGGTAATAGTGGAAAAAAGAATATGTTCAGATATAAACTACACAGAAGCATTGTATGAAACTTCTTTCTGTTCTGTGCATTCAACTAACAGAGTTGAACCTTACTTTTGATTGAGCCGTTCTGAAACACTCTTTCTGTAGAAACTGCAATTGGACATTCTGAGCGCTAAGAGGCCTATATTGGGAAAAAGAATGTCTACAAATAAAAACTACACAGAAGAATTGTGTGAAACTTCTTTCTGTTCTGTTTGTTCAACTAAAAGTGTTGAACCTTAGTTTTGATTGAGCCGTTCTGAAACACTCTTTCTGTAGAAAATGCAAGTGGAGATTCGGAGCGCTAAGAGGGTAATAGTGGAAAAAGGAATGTCTCCAAATATAAACTACACAGAATCATTCTGTGAAACTTCTTTCTGATCTGTGCATTCAGCTAACAGAGTTAAACCATACTTTTGATTGAGCAGATCTGAACACTCTTTCTGTAGAAAATGCAACTGGACATTTGGAGCGCTAAGTGGGTAATAGTGGAAAAAAGAATATGTTCAAATATAAACTACACAGAAGCATTGTATGAAACTTCTTTCTGTTCTGTGCATTCAACTAACAGAGTTGAACCTTACTTTTGATTGAGCCGTTCTGAAACACTCTTTCTGTAGAAACTGCAATTGGACATTCTGAGCGCTAAGAGGCCTCTATTGGGAAAAATAATATCTTCAAATAAAAACTACACAGAAGCATTGTGTGAAACTTATTTCTGATATGTTCATTAAGCTAACAGAGTTAAACCATACTTTTGATTGCACAGTTCTGAACACTCTTTCTGTAGAAAATGCAAGTGGACATTCGGAGCGCTAAGAGGGTAATAGTGGAAAAAGAAATGTATTCAAATATAAACTACACAGTAGCATTCTGTGAAAATTCTTTCTGTTCTGTGCATTCAACTAACAGAGTTGAACCTTACTTTTGATTGAGCCGTTCTGAAACACTCTTTCTGTAGAAACTGCAATTGGACATGCTAAGCGCTAAGAGGCCTACATTGGGAAAAAGATTATCTTCAAATAAAAACTACACAGATGCATTCTGTGAAACTTATTTCTGATCTGTAAATTCAGTTAACAGAGATGAAACATATTTTTGATTGAGCAGTTATGAAACACTCTTATTGTAGAAAATGCAAGTGGAGATTCGGAGCGCTAAGAGGGTTCTAGTGGAAAAAGGAATGTCTTCAAATATAAACTACACAGAATCATTCGGTGAAACTTCTTTCTGATCTGTGCATTCAGCTAACAGAGTTAAACCATACTTTTGATTGAGCAGATCTGAACACTCTTTCTGTAGAAAATGCAACTGGACATTTGGAGCGCTAAGAGCGTAGTAGTGGAAAAAGGAATATATTCAAATATAAACTACACAGAAGCATTCTGTGAAACTTCTTTCTGATCTGAGCATTCAGCTAACAGATTTAAACCATACTTTTGATTGAGCAGTTTTGAAACACTCTGTCTGTAGAAAATGCAACTGGACATTCGTAGCGCTAAGTGGGTAATAGTGGAAAAAAGAATATGTTCAAATATAAACTACACAGAAGCATTGTATGAAACTTCTTTCTGTTCTGTGCATTCAACTAACAGGGTTGAACCTTACTTTTGATTGAGCAGTTCTGAAACTCTCTTTCTGTAGAAACTGCAATTGGACATTCTGAGCGCTAGGAGGCCTATATTGGGAAAAAGAATGTCTACAAATAAAAACTACACAGAAGAATTGTGTGAAACTTCTTTCTGTTCTGTTTGTTCAACTAAAAGAGTTGAACCTTAGTTTTGATTGAGCCGTTCTGAAACACTCTTTCTGTAGAAAATGCAAGTGGAGATTCGGAGCACTAAGAGGGTAATAGTGGAAAAAGGAATGTCTCCAAATATAAACTACACAGAATCATTCTGTGAAACTTCTTTCTGATCTGTGCATTCAGCAAACAGTGTTAAACCATACTTTTGATTGAGCAGATCTGAACACTCTTTCTGTAGAAAATGCAACTGGACATTTGGAGCGCTAAGAGAGTACTAGTGGAAAAAGGAATATATTCAAATATAAACTACACAGAAGCATTCTGTGAAACTTCTTTCTCATCTGAGCATTCAGCTAACAGAGTTAAACCATACTTTTGATTGAGCAGTTTTGAAACACTCTGTCTGTAGGAAATGCAACTGGACATTCGTAGCGCTAAGTGGGTAATAGTGGAAAAAAGAATATGTTCAAATATAAACTACACAGAAGCATTGTATGAAACTTCTTTCTGTTCTGTGCATTCAACTAACGGAGTTGAACCTTACTTTTGATTGAGCCTTTCTGAAACACTCTTTCTGTAGAAACTGCAATTGGACATTCTGAGCGCTAAGAGGCCTCTATTGGGAAAAATAATATCTTCAAATAAAAACTACACAGAAGCATTGTGTGAAACTTATTTCTGATATGTTCATTAAGCTAACAGAGTTAAACCATACTTTTGATTGCGCAGTTCTGAACACTCTTTCTGTAGAAAATGCAAGTGGACATTCGGAGCGCTAAGAGGGTAATAGTGGAAAATGGAATATATTGAAATATAAACTACACAGTAGCATTCTGTGAAAATTCTTTCTGTTCTGTGCATTCAACTAACAGAGTTGAACCTTACTTTTGATTGAGCCGTTCTGAAACACTCTTTCTGTAGAAACTGCAATTGGACATGCTAAGCGCTAAGAGGCCTACATTGGGAAAAAGAATATCTTCAAATAAAAACTACACAGATGCATTCTGTGAAACATATTTCTGATCTGTAAATTCAGTTAACAGAGATAAAACATATTTTTGATTGAGCAGTTATGAAACACTCTTTTTGTAGAAAATGCAAGTGGAGATTCGGAGCGCTAAGTGGGTTCTAGTGGAAAAAGGAATGTCTTCAAATATAAACTACACAGAATCATTCGGTGAAACTTCTTTCTGATCTGTGCATTCAGCTAACAGAGTTAAACCAGACTTTTGATTGAGCAGATCTGAACACTCTTTCTGTAGAAAATGCAACTGGACATTTGGAGCGCTAAGAGCGTAGTAGTGGAAAAAGGAATATATTCAAATATAAACTACACAGAAGCATTCTGTGAATCTTCTTTCTGATCTGAGCATTCAGCTAACAGAGTTAAACCATACTTTTGATTGAGCAGTTTTGAAACACTCTGTCTGTAGAAAATGCAACTGGACATTCGTAGCGCTAAGTGGGTAATAGTGGAAAAAAGAATATGTTCAAATATAAACTACACAGAAGCATTGTATGAAACTTCTTTCTGTTCTGTGCATTCAACTAACAGAGTTGAACCTTACTTTTGATTGAGCCGTTCTGAAATTCTCTTTCTGTAGAAACTGCAATTGGACATTCTGAGCGCTAGGAGGCCTATACTGGGAAAAAGAATGTCTACAAATAAAAACTACACAGAAGAATTGTGTGAAACTTCTTTCTGTTCTGTTTGTTCAACTAAAAGAGTTGAAACTTAGTTTTGATTGAGCCGTTCTGAAACACTCTTTCTGTAGAAAATGCAAGTGGAGATTCGGAGCGCTAAGAGGGTAATAGTGGAAAAAGGAATGTCTCCAAATATAAACTACACAGAATCATTCTGTGAAACTTCTTTCTGATCTGTGCATTCAGCTAACAGTGTTAAACCATACTTTTGATAGAGCAGATCTGAACACTCTTTCTGTAGAAAATGCAACTGGACATTTGGAGCGCTAAGAGAGTACTAGTGGAAAAAGGAATATATTCAAATATAAACTACACAGAAGCATTCTGTGAAACTTCTTTCTCATCTGAGCATTCAGCTAACAGAGTTAAACCATACTTTTGATTGAGCAGTTTTGAAACACTCTGTCTGTAGGAAATGCAACTGGACATTCGTAGCGCTAAGTGGGTAATAGTGGAAAAAAGAATATGTTCAAATATAAACTACACAGAAGCATTGTATGAAACTTTTTTCTGTTCTGTGCATTCAACTAACGGAGTTGAACCTTACTTTTGATTGAGCCTTTCTGAAACACTCTTTCTGTAGAAACTGCAATTGGACATTCTGAGCGCTAAGAGGCCTCTATTGGGAAAAATAATATCTTCAAATAAAAACTACACAGAAGCATTGTGTGAAACTTATTTCTGATATGTTCATTAAGCTAACAGAGTTAAACCATACTTTTAATTGCGCAGTTCTGAACACTCTTTCTGTAGAAAATGCAAGTGGACATTCGGAGCGCTAAGAGGGTAATAGTGGAAAAAGGAATATATTCAAATATAAACTACACAGTAGCATTCTGTGAAAATTCTTTCTGTTCTGTGCATTCAACTAACAGAGTTGAACCTTACTTTTGATTGAGCCGTTCTGAAACACTCTTTCTGTAGAAACTGCAATTGGACATGCTAAGCGCTAAGAGGCCTATATTGGGAAAAAGAATATCTTCAAATAAAAACTACACAGATGCATTCTGTGAAACTTATTTCTGATCTGTAAATTCAGTTAACAGAGATAAAACATATTTTTGATTGAGCAGTTATGAAACACTCTTTTTGTAGAAAATGCATGTGGAGATTCGGAGCGCTAAGGGGGTACTAGTGGAAAAAGGAATGTCTTCAAATAAAAACTACACAGAATCATTCGGTGAAACTTCTTTCTGATCTGTGCATTCAGCTAACAGAGTTAAACCATACTTTTGATTGAGCAGATCTGAACACTCTTTCTGTAGAAAATGCAACTGGACATTTGGAGCGCTAAGAGCGTAGTAGTGGAAAAAGGAATATATTCAAATATAAACTACACAGAAGCATTCTGTGAAACTTCTTTCTGATCTGAGCATTCAGCTAACAGAGTTAAACCATACTTTTGATTGAGCAGTTTTGAAACACTCTGTCTGTAGAAAATGCAACTGGACATTCGTAGCGCTAAGTGGGTAATAGTGGAAAAAAGAATATGTTCAAATATAAACTACACAGAAGCATTGTATGAAACTTCTTTCTGTTCTGTGCATTCAACTAACAGAGTTGAACATTACTTTTGATTGAGCCTTTCTGAAACACTCTTTCTGTAGAAACTGCAATTGGACATTCTGAGCGCTAAGAGGCCTCTATTGGGAAAAATAATATCTTCAAATAAAAACTACACAGAAGCATTGTGTGAAACTTATTTCTGATATGTTCATTAAGCTAAGAGAGTTAAACCATACTTTTGATTGCGCAGTTCTGAACACTCTTTCTGTAGAAAATGCAAGTGGACACTCGGAGCGCTAAGAGGGTAATAGTGGAAAAAGGAATATATTCAAATATAAACTACACAGTAGCATTCTGTGAAAATTCTTTCTGTTCTGTGCATTCAACTAACAGAGTTGAACCTTACTTTTGATTGAGCCGTTCTGAAACACTCTTTCTGTAGAAACTGCAAGTGGACATTCTGAGCGCTAAGAGGGCTATATTGGGAAAAAGAATGTCTACAAATAAAAACTACACAGAAGAATTGTGTGAAACTTCTTTCTGTTCTGTTTGTTCAACTAAAAGAGTTGAACCTTGGTTTTGATTGAGCCGTTCTGAAACACTCTTTCTGTAGAAAATGCAAGTGGAGATTCGGAGCGCTAAGAGGGTAATAGTGGAAAAAGGAATGTCTCCAAATATAAACTACACAGAATCATTCTGTGAAACTTCTTTCTGATCTGTGCATTCAGCTCACAGAGTTAAACCATACTTTTGATTGAGCAGATCTGAACACTCTTTCTGTAGAAAATGCAACTGGACATTTGGAGCGCTTAGTGGGTAATAGTGGAAAAAAGTATATGTTCAAATATAAACTACACAGAAGCATTGTATGAAACTTCTTTCTGTTCTGTGCATTCAACTAACAGAGTTGAACCTTACTTTTGATTGAGCCGTTCTGAAACACTCTTTCTGTAGAAACTGCAATTGGACATTCTGAGCGCTAAGAGGCCTATATTGGGAAAAAGAATGTCTACAAATAAAAACTACACGGAAGAATTGTGTGAAACTTCTTTCTGTTCTGTTTGTTCAACTAAAAGAGTTGAACCTTAGTTTTGATTGAGCCGTTCTGAAACACTCTTTCTGTAGAAAATGCAAGTGGAGATTCGGAGCGCTAAGAGGGTAATAGTGGAAAAAGGAATGTCTCCAAATATAAACTACACAGAATCATTCTGTGAAACTTCTTTCTGATCTGTGCATTCAGCTAACAGAGTTAAACCATACTTTTGATTGAGCAGATCTGAACACTCTTTCTGTAGAAAATGCAACTGGACATTTGGAGCGCTAAGAGAGTAGTAGTGGAAAAAGGAATATATTCAAATATAAACTACACAGAAGCATTCTGTGAAACTTCTTTCTGACCTGAGCATTCAGCTAACAGAGTTAAACCATACTTTTGATTGAGCAGTTTGAAACACTCTGTCTGTAGAAAATGCAACTGGACATTCGTAGGGCTAAGTGGGTAATAGTGGAAAAAAGAATATGTTCAAATATAAACTACACAGAAGCATTGTATGAAACTTCTTTCTGTTCTGTGCATTCAACTAACAGAGTTGAACCTTACTTTTGATTGAGCCGTTCTGAAACACTCTTTCTGTAGAAACTGCAATTGGACATTCTGAGCGCTAAGAGGCCTCTATTGGGAAAAATAATATCTTCAAATAAAAACTACACAGAAGCATTGTGTGAAACTTATTTCTGATATGTTCATTAAGCTAACAGAGTTAAACCATACTTTGATTGCGCAGTTCTGAACACTCTTTCTGTAGAAAATGCAAGTGGACATTCGGAGCGCTAAGAGGGTAATAGTGGAAAAAGGAATATATTCAAATATAAACTACACAGTAGCATTCTGTGAAAATACTTTCTGTTCTGTGCATTCAACTAACAGAGTTGAACCTTACTTTTGATTGAGCCGTTCTGAAACACTCTTTCTGTAGAAACTGCAATTGGACATGCTAAGCGCTAAGAGGCCTACATTGGGAAAAAGAATATCTTCAAATAAAAACTACACAGATGCATTCTGTGAAACTTATTTCTGATCTGTAAATTCAGTTAACAGAGATAAAACATAGTTTTGATTGAGCAGTTATGAAACACTCTTTTTGTAGAAAATGCAAGTGGAGATTCGGAGCGCTAAGAGGGTACTAGTGGAAAAAGGAATGTCTTCAAATATAAACTACACAGAATCATTCGGTGAAACTTCTTTCTGATCTGTGCATTCAGCTAACAGAGTTAAACCATACTTTTGATTGAGCAGATCTGAACACTCTTTCTGTAGAAAATGCAACTGGACATTTGGAGCGCTAAGAGCGTAGTAGTGGAAAAAGGAATATATTCAAATATAAACTACACAGAACCATTCTGTGAAACTTCTTTCTGATCTGAGCTTTCAGCTAACAGAGTTAAACCATACTTTTGATTGAGCAGTTTTGAAACACTCTGTCTGTAGAAAATGCAACTGGACATTCGTAGCGCTAAGTGGGTAATAGTGGAAAAAATAATATGTTCAAATATAAACTACACAGAAGCATTGTATGAAACTTCTTTCTGTTCTGTGCATTCAACTAACAGAGTTGAACCTTACTTTTGATTGAGCCGTTCTGAAACACTCTTTCTGTAGAAACTGCAATTGGACATTCTGAGCGCTAGGAGGCCTATATTGGGAAAAAGAATGTCTACAAATAAAAACTACACAGAAGAATTGTGTGAAACTTATTTCTGTTCTGTTTGTTCAACTAAAAGAGTTGAACCTTAGTTTTGATTGAGCCGTTCTGAAACACTCTTTCTGTAGAAAATGCAAGTGGAGATTCGGAGCGCTAAGAGGGTAATAGTGGAAAAAGGAATGTCTCCAAATATAAACTACACAGAATCATTCTGTGAAACTTCTTTCTGATCTGTGCATTCAGCTAACAGAGTTAAACCATACTTTTGATTGAGCAGATCTGAACACTCTTTCTGTAGAAAATGCAACTGGACATTTGGAGCGCTAAGAGAGTAGTAGTGGAAAAAGGAATATATTCAAATATAAACTACACAGAAGCATTCTGTGAAACTTCGTTCTGATCTGAGCATTCAGCTAACAGAGTTAAACCATAATTTTGATTGAGCAGTTTGGAAACACTCTGTCTGTAGAAAATGCAACTGGACATTCGTAGCGCTAAGTGGGTAATAGTGGAAAAAAGAATATGTTCAAATATAAACTACACAGAAGCATTGTATGAAACTTCTTTCTGTTCTGTGCATTCAACTAACAGAGTTGAACCTTACTTTTGATTGAGCCTTTCTGAAACACTCTTTCTGTAGAAACTGCAATTGGACATTCTGAGCGCTAAGAGGCCTCTATTGGGAAAAATAATATCTTCAAATAAAAACTACACAGAAGCATTGTTTGAAACTTATTTCTGATATGTTCATTAAGCTAACAGAGTTAAACCATACTTTTGATTGCGCAGTTCTGAACACTCTTTCTGTAGAAAATGCAAGTGGACATTCGGAGCGCTAAGAGGGTAATAGTGGAAAAAGGAATATATTCAAATATAAACTACACAGTAGCATTCTGTGAAAATTCTTTCTGTTCTGTGCATTCAACAAACAGAGTTGAACCTTACTTTTGATTGAGCCGTTCTGAAACACTCTTTCTGTAGAAACTGCAATTGGACATGCTAAGCGCTAAGAGGCCTACATTGGGAAAAAGAATATCTTCAAATAAAAACTACACAGATGCATTCTGTGAAACTTATTTCTGATCTGTAAATTCAGTTAACAGAGATAAAACATATTTTTGATTGAGCAGTTATGAAACACTCTTTTTGTAGAAAATGCAAGTGGAGATTCGGAGCGCTAAGTGGGTACTAGTGGAAAAAGGAATGTCTTCAAATATAAACTACACAGAATCATTCGGTGAAACTTCTTTCTGATCTGTGCATTCAGCTAACAGAGTTAAACCACACTTTTGATTGAGCAGATCTGAACACTCTTTCTGTAGAAAATGCAACTGGACATTTGGAGCGCTAAGAGCGTAGTAGTGGAAAAATGAATATATTCAAATATAAACTACACAGAAGCATTCTGTGAAACTTCTTTCTGATCTGAGCTTTCAGCTAACAGAGTTAAACCATACTTTTGATTGAGCAGTTTTGAAACACTCTGTCTGTAGAAAATGCAACTGGACATTCGTAGCGCTTAGTGGGTAATAGTGGAAAAAAGAATATGTTCAAATATAAACTACACAGAAGCATTGTATGAAACTTCTTTCTGTTCTGTGCATTCAACTAACAGAGTTGAACCTTACTTTTGATTAAGCCGTTCTGAAACACTCTTTCTGTAGAAACTGCAATTGGACATTCTGAGCGCTAGGAGGCCTATATTGGGAAAAAGAATGTCTACAAATAAAAACTACACAGAAGAATTGTGTGAAACTTCTTTCTGTTCTGTTTGTTCAACTAAAAGAGTTGAACCTTAGTTTTGATTGAGCCGTTCTGAAACACTCTTTCTGTAGAAAATGCAAGTGGAGATTCGGAGCGCTAAGAGGGTAATAGTGGAAAAAGGAATGTCTCCAAATATAAACTACACAGAATCATTCTGTGAAACTTCTTTCTGATCTGTGCATTCAGCTAACAGAGTTAAACCATACTTTTGATTGAGCAGATCTGAACACTCTTTCTGTAGAAAATGCAACTGGACATTTGGAGCGCTAAGAGAGTAGTAGTGGAAAAAGGAATATATTCAAATATAAACTACACAGAAGCATTCTGTGAAACTTCTTTCTGATCTGAGCATTCAGCTAACAGAGTTAAACCATACTTTTGATTGAGCAGTTTTGAAACACTCTGTCTGTAGAAAATGCAACTGGACATTCGTAGCGCTAAGTGGGTAATAGTGGAAAAAAGAATATGTTCAAATATAAACTACACAGAAGCATTGTATGAAACTTCTTTCTGTTCTGTGCATTCAACTAACAGAGTTGAACCTTACTTTTGATTGAGCCGTTCTGAAATTCTCTTTCTGTAGAAACTGCAATTGGACATTCTGAGCGCTAGGAGGCCTATACTGGGAAAAAGAATGTCTACAAATAAAAACTACACAGAAGAATTGTGTGAAACTTCTTTCTGTTCTGTTTGTTCAACTAAAAGAGTTGAAACTTAGTTTTGATTGAGCCGTTCTGAAACACTCTTTCTGTAGAAAATGCAAGTGGAGATTCGGAGCGCTAAGAGGGTAATAGTGGAAAAAGGAATGTCTCCAAATATAAACTACACAGAATCATTCTGTGAAACTTCTTTCTGATCTGTGCATTCAGCTAACAGTGTTAAACCATACTTTTGATAGAGCAGATCTGAACACTCTTTCTGTAGAAAATGCAACTGGACATTTGGAGCGCTAAGAGAGTACTAGTGGAAAAAGGAATATATTCAAATATAAACTACACAGAAGCATTCTGTGAAACTTCTTTCTCATCTGAGCATTCAGCTAACAGAGTTAAACCATACTTTTGATTGAGCAGTTTTGAAACACTCTGTCTGTAGGAAATGCAACTGGACATTCGTAGCGCTAAGTGGGTAATAGTGGAAAAAAGAATATGTTCAAATATAAACTACACAGAAGCATTGTATGAAACTTTTTTCTGTTCTGTGCATTCAACTAACGGAGTTGAACCTTACTTTTGATTGAGCCTTTCTGAAACACTCTTTCTGTAGAAACTGCAATTGGGCATTCTGAGCGCTAAGAGGCCTCTATTGGGAAAAATAATATCTTCAAATAAAAACTACACAGAAGCATTGTGTGAAACTTATTTCTGATATGTTCATTAAGCTAACAGAGTTAAACCATACTTTTAATTGCGCAGTTCTGAACACTCTTTCTGTAGAAAATGCAAGTGGACATTCGGAGCGCTAAGAGGGTAATAGTGGAAAAAGGAATATATTCAAATATAAACTACACAGTAGCATTCTGTGAAAATTCTTTCTGTTCTGTGCATTCAACTAACAGAGTTGAACCTTACTTTTGATTGAGCCGTTCTGAAACACTCTTTCTGTAGAAACTGCAATTGGACATGCTAAGCGCTAAGAGGCCTATATTGGGAAAAAGAATATCTTCAAATAAAAACTACACAGATGCATTCTGTGAAACTTATTTCTGATCTGTAAATTCAGTTAACAGAGATAAAACATATTTTTGATTGAGCAGTTATGAAACACTCTTTTTGTAGAAAATGCATGTGGAGATTCGGAGCGCTAAGGGGGCACTAGTGGAAAAAGGAATGTCTTCAAATAAAAACTACACAGAATCATTCGGTGAAACTTCTTTCTGATCTGTGCATTCAGCTAACAGAGTTAAACCATACTTTTGATTGAGCAGATCTGAACACTCTTTCTGTAGAAAATGCAACTGGACATTTGGAGCGCTAAGAGCGTAGTAGTGGAAAAAGGAATATATTCAAATATAAACTACACAGAAGCATTCTGTGAAACTTCTTTCTGATCTGAGCATTCAGCTAACAGAGTTAAACCATACTTTTGATTGAGCAGTTTTGAAACACTCTGTCTGTAGAAAATGCAACTGGACATTCGTAGCGCTAAGTGGGTAATAGTGGAAAAAAGAATATGTTCAAATATAAACTACACAGAAGCATTGTATGAAACTTCTTTCTGTTCTGTGCATTCAACTAACAGAGTTGAACATTACTTTTGATTGAGCCTTTCTGAAACACTCTTTCTGTAGAAACTGCAATTGGACATTCTGAGCGCTAAGAGGCCTCTATTGGGAAAAATAATATCTTCAAATAAAAACTACACAGAAGCATTGTGTGAAACTTATTTCTGATATGTTCATTAAGCTAAGAGAGTTAAACCATACTTTTGATTGCGCAGTTCTGAACTCTCTTTCTGTAGAAAATGCAAGTGGACACTCGGAGCGCTAAGAGGGTAATAGTGGAAAAAGGAATATATTCAAATATAAACTACACAGTAGCATTCTGTGAAAATTCTTTCTGTTCTGTGCATTCAACTAACAGAGTTGAACCTTACTTTTGATTGAGCCGTTCTGAAACACTCTTTCTGTAGAAACTGCAAGTGGACATTCTGAGCGCTAAGAGGGCTATATTGGGAAAAAGAATGTCTACAAATAAAAACTACACAGAAGAATTGTGTGAAACTTCTTTCTGTTCTGTTTGTTCAACTAAAAGAGTTGAACCTTGGTTTTGATTGAGCCGTTCTGAAACACTCTTTCTGTAGAAAATGCAAGTGGAGATTCGGAGCGCTAAGAGGGTAATAGTGGAAAAAGGAATGTCTCCAAATATAAACTACACAGAATCATTCTGTGAAACTTCTTTCTGATCTGTGCATTCAGCTCACAGAGTTAAACCATACTTTTGATTGAGCAGATCTGAACACTCTTTCTGTAGAAAATGCAACTGGACATTTGGAGCGCTTAGTGGGTAATAGTGGAAAAAAGTATATGTTCAAATATAAACTACACAGAAGCATTGTATGAAACTTCTTTCTGTTCTGTGCATTCAACTAACAGAGTTGAACCTTACTTTTGATTGAGCCGTTCTGAAACACTCTTTCTGTAGAAACTGCAATTGGACATTCTGAGCGCTAAGAGGCCTATATTGGGAAAAAGAATGTCTACAAATAAAAACTACACGGAAGAATTGTGTGAAACTTCTTTCTGTTCTGTTTGTTCAACTAAAAGAGTTGAACCTTAGTTTTGATTGAGCCGTTCTGAAACACTCTTTCTGTAGAAAATGCAAGTGGAGATTCGGAGCGCTAAGAGGGTAATAGTGGAAAAAGGAATGTCTCCAAATATAAACTACACAGAATCATTCTGTGAAACTTCTTTCTGATCTGTGCATTCAGCTAACAGAGTTAAACCATACTTTTGATTGAGCAGATCTGAACACTCTTTCTGTAGAAAATGCAACTGGACATTTGGAGCGCTAAGAGAGTAGTAGTGGAAAAAGGAATATATTCAAATATAAACTACACAGAAGCATTCTGTGAAACTTCTTTCTGACCTGAGCATTCAGCTAACAGAGTTAAACCATACTTTTGATTGAGCAGTTTGAAACACTCTGTCTGTAGAAAATGCAACTGGACATTCGTAGGGCTAAGTGGGTAATAGTGGAAAAAAGAATATGTTCAAATATAAACTACACAGAAGCATTGTATGAAACTTCTTTCTGTTCTGTGCATTCAACTAACAGAGTTGAACCTTACTTTTGATTGAGCCGTTCTGAAACACTCTTTCTGTAGAAACTGCAATTGGACATTCTGAGCGCTAAGAGGCCTCTATTGGGAAAAATAATATCTTCAAATAAAAACTACACAGAAGCATTGTGTGAAACTTATTTCTGATATGTTCATTAAGCTAACAGAGTTAAACCATACTTTGATTGCGCAGTTCTGAACACTCTTTCTGTAGAAAATGCAAGTGGACATTCGGAGCGCTAAGAGGGTAATAGTGGAAAAAGGAATATATTCAAATATAAACTACACAGTAGCATTCTGTGAAAATACTTTCTGTTCTGTGCATTCAACTAACAGAGTTGAACCTTACTTTTGATTGAGCCGTTCTGAAACACTCTTTCTGTAGAAACTGCAATTGGACATGCTAAGCGCTAAGAGGCCTACATTGGGAAAAAGAATATCTTCAAATAAAAACTACACAGATGCATTCTGTGAAACTTATTTCTGATCTGTAAATTCAGTTAACAGAGATAAAACATAGTTTTGATTGAGCAGTTATGAAACACTCTTTTTGTAGAAAATGCAAGTGGAGATTCGGAGCGCTAAGAGGGTACTAGTGGAAAAAGGAATGTCTTCAAATATAAACTACACAGAATCATTCGGTGAAACTTCTTTCTGATCTGTGCATTCAGCTAACAGAGTTAAACCATACTTTTGATTGAGCAGATCTGAACACTCTTTCTGTAGAAAATGCAACTGGACATTTGGAGCGCTAAGAGCGTAGTAGTGGAAAAAGGAATATATTCAAATATAAACTACACAGAACCATTCTGTGAAACTTCTTTCTGATCTGAGCTTTCAGCTAACAGAGTTAAACCATACTTTTGATTGAGCAGTTTTGAAACACTCTGTCTGTAGAAAATGCAACTGGACATTCGTAGCGCTAAGTGGGTAATAGTGGAAAAAATAATATGTTCAAATATAAACTACACAGAAGCATTGTATGAAACTTCTTTCTGTTCTGTGCATTCAACTAACAGAGTTGAACCTTACTTTTGATTGAGCCGTTCTGAAACACTCTTTCTGTAGAAACTGCAATTGGACATTCTGAGCGCTAGGAGGCCTATATTGGGAAAAAGAATGTCTACAAATAAAAACTACACAGAAGAATTGTGTGAAACTTATTTCTGTTCTGTTTGTTCAACTAAAAGAGTTGAACCTTAGTTTTGATTGAGCCGTTCTGAAACACTCTTTCTGTAGAAAATGCAAGTGGAGATTCGGAGCGCTAAGAGGGTAATAGTGGAAAAAGGAATGTCTCCAAATATAAACTACACAGAATCATTCTGTGAAACTTCTTTCTGATCTGTGCATTCAGCTAACAGAGTTAAACCATACTTTTGATTGAGCAGATCTGAACACTCTTTCTGTAGAAAATGCAACTGGACATTTGGAGCGCTAAGAGAGTAGTAGTGGAAAAAGGAATATATTCAAATATAAACTACACAGAAGCATTCTGTGAAACTTCGTTCTGATCTGAGCATTCAGCTAACAGAGTTAAACCATAATTTTGATTGAGCAGTTTGGAAACACTCTGTCTGTAGAAAATGCAACTGGACATTCGTAGCGCTAAGTGGGTAATAGTGGAAAAAAGAATATGTTCAAATATAAACTACACAGAAGCATTGTATGAAACTTCTTTCTGTTCTGTGCATTCAACTAACAGAGTTGAACCTTACTTTTGATTGAGCCTTTCTGAAACACTCTTTCTGTAGAAACTGCAATTGGACATTCTGAGCGCTAAGAGGCCTCTATTGGGAAAAATAATATCTTCAAATAAAAACTACACAGAAGCATTGTGTGAAACTTATTTCTGATATGTTCATTAAGCTAACAGAGTTAAACCATACTTTTGATTGCGCAGTTCTGAACACTCTTTCTGTAGAAAATGCAAGTGGACATTCGGAGCGCTAAGAGGGTAATAGTGGAAAAAGGAATATATTCAAATATAAACTACACAGTAGCATTCTGTGAAAATTCTTTCTGTTCTGTGCATTCAACAAACAGAGTTGAACCTTACTTTTGATTGAGCCGTTCTGAAACACTCTTTCTGTAGAAACTGCAATTGGACATGCTAAGCGCTAAGAGGCCTACATTGGGAAAAAGAATATCTTCAAATAAAAACTACACAGATGCATTCTGTGAAACTTATTTCTGATCTGTAAATTCAGTTAACAGAGATAAAACATATTTTTGATTGAGCAGTTATGAAACACTCTTTTTGTAGAAAATGCAAGTGGAGATTCGGAGCGCTAAGTGGGTACTAGTGGAAAAAGGAATGTCTTCAAATATAAACTACACAGAATCATTCGGTGAAACTTCTTTCTGATCTGTGCATTCAGCTAACAGAGTTAAACCACACTTTTGATTGAGCAGATCTGAACACTCTTTCTGTAGAAAATGCAACTGGACATTTGGAGCGCTAAGAGCGTAGTAGTGGAAAAAGGAATATATTCAAATATAAACTACACAGAAGCATTCTGTGAAACTTCTTTCTGATCTGAGCTTTCAGCTAACAGAGTTAAACCATACTTTTGATTGAGCAGTTTTGAAACACTCTGTCTGTAGAAAATGCAACTGGACATTCGTAGCGCTTAGTGGGTAATAGTGGAAAAAAGAATATGTTCAAATATAAACTACACAGAAGCATTGTATGAAACTTCTTTCTGTTCTGTGCATTCAACTAACAGAGTTGAACCTTACTTTTGATTAAGCCGTTCTGAAACACTCTTTCTGTAGAAACTGCAATTGGACATTCTGAGCGCTAGGAGGCCTATATTGGGAAAAAGAATGTCTACAAATAAAAACTACACAGAAGAATTGTGTGAAACTTCTTTCTGTTCTGTTTGTTCAACTAAAAGAGTTGAACCTTAGTTTTGATTGAGCCGTTCTGAAACACTCTTTCTGTAGAAAATGCAAGTGGAGATTCGGAGCGCTAAGAGGGTAATAGTGGAAAAAGGAATGTCTCCAAATATAAACTACACAGAATCATTCTGTGAAACTTCTTTCTGATCTGTGCATTCAGCTAACAGAGTTAAACCATACTTTTGATTGAGCAGATCTGAACACTCTTTCTGTAGAAAATGCAACTGGACATTTGGAGCGCTAAGAGAGTAGTAGTGGAAAAAGGAATATATTCAAATATAAACTACACAGAAGCATTCTGTGAAACTTCTTTCTGATCTGAGCATTCAGCTAACAGAGTTAAACCATACTTTTGATTGAGCAGTTTTGAAACACTCTGTCTGTAGAAAATGCAACTGGACATTCGTAGCGCTAAGTGGGTAATAGTGGAAAAAAGAATATGTTCAAATATAAACTACACAGAAGCATTGTATGAAACTTCTTTCTGTTCTGTGCATTCAACTAACAGAGTTGAACCTTACATTTGATTGAGCCGTTCTGAAACACTCTTTCTGTAGAAACTGCAATTGGACATTCTGAGCGCTAAGAGGCGTCTATTGGGAAAAATAATATCTTCAAATAAAAACTACACAGAAGCATTGTGTGAAACTTATTTCTGATATGTTCATTAAGCTAACAGAGTTAAACCATACTTTGATTGCGCAGTTCTGAACACTCTTCCTGTAGAAAATGCAAGTGGACATTCGGAGCGCTAAGAGGGTAATAGTGGAAAAAGGAATATATTCAAATATAAACTACACAGTAGCATTCTGTGAAAATTCTTTCTGTTCTGTGCATTCAACTAACAGAGTTGAACCTTACTTTTGATTGAGCCGTTCTGTAACACTCTTTCTGTAGAAACTGCAATTGGACATGCTAAGTGCTAAGAGGCCTACATTGGGAAAAAGAATATCTTCAAATAAAAACTACACAGATGCATTCTGTGAAACTTATTTCTGATCTGTAAATTCAGTTAACAGAGATAAAACATAGTTTTGATTGAGCAGTTATGAAACACTCTTTTTGTAGAAAATGCAAGTGGAGATTCGGAGCGCTAAGAGGGTACTAGTGGAAAAAGGAATGTCTTCAAATATAAACTACACAGAATCATTCGGTGAAACTTCTTTCTGATCTGTGCATTCAGCTAACAGAGTTAAACCATACTTTTGATTGAGCAGATCTGAACACTCTTTCTGTAGAAAATGCAACTGGACATTTGGAGCGCTAAGAGCGTAGTAGTGGAAAAAGGAATATATTCAAATATAAACTACACAGAAGCATTCTGTGAAACTTCTTTCTGATCTGAGCTTTCAGCTAACAGAGTTAAACCATACTTTTGATTGAGCAGTTTTGAAACACTCTGTCTGTAGAAAATGCAACTGGACATTCGTAGCGCTAAGTGGGTAATAGTGGAAAAAAGAATATGTTCAAATATAAACTACACAGAAGCATTGTATGAAACATCTTTCTGTTCTGTGCATTCAACTAACAGAGTTGAACCTTACTTTTGATTGAGCCGTTCTGAAACACTCTTTCTGTAGAAACTGCAATTGGACATTCTGAGCGCTAAGAGGGCTATATTGGGAAAAAGAATGTCTACAAATAAAAGCTACACAGAAGAATTGTGTGAAACTAATTTCTGTTCTGTTTGTTCAACTAAAAGAGTTGAACCTTAGTTTTGATTGAGCCGTTCTGAAACACTGTTTCTGTAGAAAATGCAAGTGGAGATTCGGAGCGCTAAGAGGGTAATAGTGGAAAAAGGAATGTCTCCAAATATAAACTACACAATATCATTCTGTGAAACTTCTTTCTGATCTGTGCATTCAGCTAAGAGAGTTAAACCATACTTTTGATTGAGCAGATCTGAGCACTCTTTCTGTAGAAAATGCAACTGGACATTTGGAGCGCTAAGAGAGTAGTAGTGGAAAAAGGAATATATTCAAATATAAACTACACAGAAGCATTCTGTGAAACTTCTTTCTGACCTGAGCATTCAGCTAAGAGAGTTAAACCATACTTTTGATTGAGCAGTTTTGAAACACTCTGTCTGTAGAAAATGCAACTGGACATTCGTAGCGCTAAGTGGGTAATAGTGGAAAAAAGAATATGTTCAAATATAAACTACACAGAAGCATTGTATGAAACTTCTTTCTGTTCTGTGCATTCAACTAACAGAGTTGAACCTTACTTTTGATTGAGCCGTTCTGAAACACTCTTTCTGTAGAAACTGCAATTGGACATTCTGAGCGCTAAGAGGCCTCTATTGGGAAAAATAATATCTTCAAATAAAAACTACACAGAAGCATTGTGTGAAACTTATTTCTGATATGTTCATTAATCTAACAGAGTTAAACCATACTTTTGATTGCGCAGTTCTGAACACTCTTTCTGTAGAAAATGCAAGTGGACATTCGGAGCGCTAAGAGGGTAATAGTGGAAAAAGGAATATATTCAAATATAAACTACACAGTAGCATTCGGTGAAAATTCTTTCTGTTCTGTGCATTCAACTAACAGAGTTGAACCTTACTTTTGATTGAGCCGTTCTGAAACACTCTTTCTGTAGAAACTGCAATTGGACATGCTAAGCGCTAAGAGGCCTACTTTGGGAAAAAGAATATCTTCAAATAAAAACTACACAGATGCATTCTGTGAAACTTATTTCTGATCTGTAAATTCAGTTAACAGAGATAAAACATATTTTTGATTGAGCAGTTATGAAACACTCTTTTTGTAGAAAATGCAAGTGGAGATTCGGAGCGCTAAGAGGGTAATAGTGGAAAAAGGAATGTCTTCAAATATAAACTACACAGAATCATTCGGTGAAACTTCTTTCTGATCTGTGCATTCAGCTAACAGAGTTAAACTATACTTTTGATTGAGCAGACCTGAACACTCTTTCTGTAGAAAATGCAACTGGACATTTGAAGCGCTAAGAGCGTAGTAGTGGAAAAAGGAATATATTCAAATATAAACTACACAGAAGCATTCTGTGAAACTTCTTTCTGATCTGAGCTTTCAGCTAACAGAGTTAATTCATACTTTTGATTGAGCAGTTTTGAAACACTCTGTCTGTAGAAAATGCAACTGGACATTCGCAGCGCTAAGTGGGTAATAGTGGAAAAAAGAATATGTTCAAATATAAACTACACAGAAGCATTGTATGAAACTTCTTTCTGTTCTGTGCATTCAACTAACAGAGTTGAACCTTACTTTTGATTAAGCCGTTCTGAAACACTCTTTCTGTAGAAACTGCAATTGGACATTCTGAGCGCTAGGATGCCTATATTGGGAAAAAGAATGTCTACAAATAAAAACTACACAGAAGAATTGTGTGAAACATCTTTCTGTTCTGTTTGTTCAACTAAAAGAATTGAAACTTAGTTTTGATTGAGCCGTTCTGAAACACTCTTTCTGTAGAAAATGCAAGTGGAGATTCGGAGCGCTAAGAGGGTAATAGTGGAAAAAGGAATGTCTCCAAATATAAACTACACAGAATCATTCTGTGAAACTTCTTTCTGATCTGTGCATTCATCTAACAGAGTTAAACCATACTTTTGATTGAGGAGATCTGAACACTCTTTCTGTAGAAAATGCAACTGGACATTTGGAGCGCTAAGAGAGTAGTAGTGGAAAAAGGAATATATTCAAATATAAACTACACAGAAGCATTCTGTGAAACTTCTTTCTGATCTGAGCATTCAACTAACAGAGTTAAACCATACTTTTGATTGAGCAGTTTTGAAACACTCTGTCTGTAGAAAATGCAACTGGACATTCGTAGCGCTAAGTGGGTAATAGTGGAAAAAATAATATGTTCAAATATAAACTACACAGAAGCATTGAATGAAACTACTTTCTGTTCTGTGCATTCAACTAACAGAGTTGAACCTTACTTTTGATTGAGCCTTTCTGGAACACTCTTTCTGTAGAAACTGCAATTGGACATTCTGAGCGCTAAGAGGCCTCTATTGGGAAAAATAATATCTTCAAATAAAAACTACACAGAAGCATTGTGTGAAACTTATTTCTGATATGTCCATTAAGCTAACAGAGTTAAACCATACTTTTGATTGCGCAGTTCTGAACACTCTTTCTGTAGAAAATGCAAGTGGACATTCGGAGCTCTAAGAGGGTAATAGTGGAAAAAGGAATATATTCAAATATAAACTACACAGTAGCATTCTGTGAAAATTCTTTCTGTTCTGTGCATTCAACTAACAGAGTTGAACCTTACTTTTGATTGAGCCGTTCTGAAACACTCTTTCTGTAGAAACTGCAATTGGACATGCTAAGCGCTAAGAGGCCTACATTGGGAAAAAGAATATCTTCAAATAAAAACTACACAGATGCATTCTGTGAAACTTATTTCTGATCTGTAAATTCAGTTAACAGAGATAAAACATAGTTTTGATTGAGCAGTTATGAAACACTCTTCTTGTAGAAAATGCAAGTGGAGATTCGGAGCGCTAAGAGGTTACTAGTGGAAAAAGGAATGTCTTCAAATATAAACTACACAGAATCATTCGGTGAAACTTGTTTCTGATCTGTGCATTCAGCTAACAGAGTTAAACCATACTTTTGATTGAGCAGATCTGAACACTCTTTCTGTAGAAAATGCAACTGGACATTTGGAGCGCTAAGAGCGTAGTAGTGGAAAAAGGAATATATTCAAATATAAACTACACAGAAGCATTCTGTGAAACTTCTTTCTGATCTGAGCTTTCAGCTAACAGAGTTAAACCATACTTTTGATTGAGCAGTTTTGAAACACTCTGTCTGTAGAAAATGCAACTGGACATTCGTAGCGCTAAGTGGGTAATAGTGGAAAAAAGAATATGTTCAAATATAAACTACACAGAAGCATTGTATGAAACTTCTTTCTGTTCTGTGCATTCAACTAACAGAGTTGAACCTTACTTTTGATTGAGCCGTTCTGAAACACTCTTTCTGTAGAAACTGCAATTGGACATTCTGAGCGCTAGGAGGCCTATATTGGGAAAAAGAATGTCTACAAATAAAAACTACACAGAAGAATTGTGTGAAACTTCTTTCTGTTCTGTTTGTTCAACTAAAAGAGTTGAACCTTAGTTTTGATTGAGCCGTTCTGAAACACTCTTTCTGTAGAAAATGCAAGTGGAGATTCGGAGCGCTAAGAGGGTAATAGTGGAAAAAGGAATGTCTCCAAATATAAACTACACAGAATCATTCTGTGAAACTTCTTTCTGATCTGTGCATTCAGCTAACAGAGTTAAAACATACTTTTGATTGAGCAGATCTGAACACTCTTTCTGTAGAAAATGCAACTGGACATTTGGAGCGCTAAGAGAGTAGTAGTGGAAAAAGGAATATATTCAAATATAAACTACACAGAAGCATTCTGTGAAACTTCTTTCTGATCTGAGCATTCAGCTAACAGAGTTAAACCATACTTTTGATTGAGCAGTTTTGAAACACTCTGTCTGTAGAAAATGCAACTGGACATTCGTAGCGCTAAGTGGGTAACAGTGGAAAAAAGAATATGTTCAAATATAAACTACACAGAAGCATTGTATGAAACTTCTTTCTGTTCTGTGCATTCAACTAACAGAGTTGAACCTTACTTTTGATTGAGCCTTTCTGAAACACTCTTTCTGTAGAAACTGCAATTGGACATTCTGAGCGCTAAGAGGCCTCTATTGGGAAAAATAATATCTTCAAATAAAAACTACACAGAAGCATTGTGTGAAACTTATTTCTGATATGTTCATTAAGCTAACAGAGTTAAACCATACTTTTGATTGTGCAGTTCTGAACACTCTTTCTGTAGAAAATGCAAGTGGACATTCGGAGCGCTAAGAGGGTAATAGTGGAAAAAGGAATATATTCAAATATAAACTACACAGTAGCATTCTGTGAAAATGCTTTCTGTTCTGTGCATTCAACTAACAGAGTTGAACCTTACGTTTGATTGAGCCGTTCTGAAACACTCTTTCTGTAGAAACTGCAATTGGACATGCTAAGCGCTAAGAGGCCTACTTTGGGAAAAAGAATATCTTCAAATAAAAACTACACAGATGCATTCTGTGAAACTTATTTCTGATCTGTAAATTCAGTTAACAGAGATAAAACATATTTTTGATTGAGCAGTTATGAAACACTCTTTTTGTAGAAAATGCAAGTGGAGATTCGGAGCGCTAAGAGGGTAATAGTGGAAAAAGGAATGTCTTCAAATATAAACTACACAGAATCATTCGGTGAAAATTCTTTCTGATCTGTGCATTCAGCTAACAGAGTTAAACTATACTTTTGATTGAGCAGATCTGAACACTCTTTCTGTAGAAAATGCAACTGGACATTTGGAGCGCTAAGAGCGTAGTAGTGGAAAAAGGAATATATTCAAATATAAACTACACAGAAGCATTCTGTGAAACTTCTTTCTGATCTGAGCTTTCAGCTAACAGAGTTAAACCATACTTTTGATTGAGCAGTTTTGAAACACTCTGTCTGTAGAAAATGCAACTGGACATTCGTAGCGCTAAGTGGGTAATAGTGGAAAAAAGAATATGTTCAAATATAAACTACACAGAAGCATTGTATGAAACTTCTTTCTGTTCTGTGCATTCAACTAACAGAGTTGAACCTTACTTTTGATTGAGCCGTTCTGAAACACTCTTTCTGTAGAAACTGCAATTGGACATTCTGAGCGCTAAGAGGCCTATATTGGGAAAAAGAATGTCTACAAATAAAAACTACACGGAAGAATTGTGTGAAAAATCTTTCTGTTCTGTTTGTTCAACTAAAAGAGTTGAACCTTAGTTTTGATTGAGCCGTTCTGAAACACTCTTTCTGTAGAAAATGCAAGTGGAGATTCGGAGCGCTAAGAGGGTAATAGTGGAAAAAGGAATGTCTCCAAATATAAACTACACAGAATCATTCTGTGAAACTTCTTTCTGATCTGTGCATTCAGCTAACAGAGTTAAACCATACTTTTGATTGAGCAGATCTGAACACTCTTTCTGTAGAAAATGCAAGTGGACATTTGGAGCGCTAAGAGAGTAGTAGTGGAAAAAGGAATGTATTCAAATATAAACTACACAGAAGCATTCTGTGAAACTTCTTTCTGACCTGAGCATTCAGCTAACAGAGTTAAACCATACTTTTGATTGAGCAGTTTTGAAACACTCTGTCTGTAGAAAATGCAACTGGACATTCGTAGCGCTAAGTGGGTAATAGTGGAAAAAAGAATATGTTCAAATATAAACTACACAGAAGCATTGTATGAAACTTCTTTCTGTTCTGTGCATTCAACTAACAGAGTTGAACCTTACTTTTGATTGAGCCGTTCTGAAACACTCTTTCTGTAGAAACTGCAATTGGACATTCTGAGCGCTAAGAGGCCTCTATTGGGAAAAATAATATCTTCAAATAAAAACTACACAGAAGCATTGTGTGAAACTTATTTCTGATATGTTCATTAAGCTAACAGAGTTAAACCATACTTTGATTGCGCAGTTCTGAACACTCTTTCTGTAGAAAATGCAAGTGGACATTCTGAGCGCTAAGAGGGTAATAGTGGAAAAAGGAATATATTCAAATATAAACTACACAGTAGCATTCTGTGAAAATTCTTTCTGTTCTGTGCATTCAACTAACAGAGTTGAACATTACTTTTGATTGAGCCGTTCTGAAACACTCTTTCTGTAGAAACTGCAATTGGACATGCTAAGCGCTAAGAGGCCTACATTGGGAAAAAGAATATCTTCAAATAAAAACTACACAGATGCATTCTGTGAAACTTATTTCTGATCTGTAAATTCAGTTAACAGAGATAAAACATAGTTTTGATTGAGCAGTTATGAAACACTCTTTTTGTAGAAAATGCAAGTGGAGATTCGGAGCGCTAAGAGGGTACTAGTGGAAAAAGGAATGTCTTCAAATATAAACTACACATAATCATTCGGTGAAACTTCTTTCTGATCTGTGCATTCAGCTAACAGAGTTAAACCATACTTTTGATTGAGCAGATCTGAACACTCTTTCTGTAGAAAATGCAACTGGACATTTGGAGCGCTAAGAGCGTAGTAGTGGAAAAAGGAATATATTCAAATATAAACTACACAGAAGCATTCTGTGAAACTTCTTTCTGATCTGAGCATTCAGCTAACAGAATTAAACCATACTTTTGATTGAGCAGTTTTGAAACACTCTGTCTGTAGAAAATGCAACTGGACATTCGTAGCGCTAAGTGGGTAATAGTGGAAAAAAGAATATGTTCAAATATAAACTACACAGAAGCATTGTATGAAACTTCTTTCTGTTCTGTGCATTCAACTAACAGAGTTGAACCTTACTTTTGATTGAGCCGTTCTGAAACACTCTTTCTGTAGAAACTGCAATTGGACATTCTGAGCGCTAAGAGGCCTCTATTGGGAAAAATAATATCTTCAAATAAAAACTACACAGAAGCATTGTGTGAAACTTATTTCTGATATGTTCATTAAGCTAACAGAGTTAAACCATACTTTTGATTGCGCAGTTCTGAACACTCTTTCTGTAGAAAATGCAAGTGGACATTCGGAGCGCTAAGAGGGTAATAGTGGAAAAAGGAATATATTCAAATATAAACTACACAGTAGCATTCTGTGAAAATTCTTTCTGTTCTGTGCATTCAACTAACAGAGTTGAACCTTACTTTTGATTGAGCCGTTCTGAAAGACTCTTTCTGTAGAAACTGCAAGTGGACATGCTAAGCGCTAAGAGGCCTACATTGGGAAAAAGAATATCTTCAAATAAAAACTACACAGATGCATTCTGTGAAACTTATTTCTGATCTGTAAATTCAGTTAACAGAGATAAAACATATTTTTGATTGAGCAGTTATGAAACACTCTTTTTGTAGAAAATGCAAGTGGAGATTCGGAGCGCTAAGAGGGTACTAGTGGAAAAACGAATGTCTTCAAATATAAACTACACAGAATCATTCGGTGAAACTTCTTTCTGATCTGTGCATTCAGCTAACAGAGTTAAACCACACTTTTGATTGAGCAGATCTGAACACTCTTTCTGTAGAAAATGCAACTGGACATTTGGAGCGCTAAGAGCGTAGTAGTGGAAAAATTAATATATTCAAATATAAACTACACGGAAGCATTCTGTGAAACTTCTTTCTGATCTGAGCATTCAGCTAACAGAGTTAAAACATACTTTTGATTGAGCAGTTTTGAAACACTCTGTCTGTAGAAAATGCAACTGGACATTCGTAGCGCTAAGTGGGTAATAGTGGAAAGAAGAATATGTTCAAATATAAACTACACAGAAGCATTGTATGAAACTTCTTTCTGTTCTGTGCATTCAACTAACAGAGTTGAACCTTACTTTTGATTGAGCCGTTCTGAAACACTCTTTCTGTAGAAACTGCAATTGGACATTCTGAGCGCTAAGAGGCCTATATTGGGAAAAAGAATGTCTACAAATAAAAACTACACAGAAGAATTGTGTGAAACTTCTTTCTGTTCTGTTTGTTCAACTAAAAGAGTTGAACCTTAGTTTTGATTGAGCCGTTCTGAAACACTCCTTCTGTAGAAAATGCAAGTGGAGATTCGGAGCGCTAAGAGGGTAATAGTGGAAAAAGGAATGTCTCCAAATATAAACTACACAGAATCATTCTGTGAAACTTCTTTCTGATCTGTGCATTCAGCTAACAGAGTTAAACCATACTTTTGATTGAGCAGATCTGAACACTCTTTCTGTAGAAAATGCAACTGGACATTTGGAGCGCTAAGAGAGTAGTAGTGGAAAAAGGAATATATTCAAATATAAACTACACAGAAGCATTCTGTGAAACTTCTTTCTGATCTGAGCATTCAGCTAACAGAGTTAAACCATACTTTTGATTGAGCAGTTTTGAAACACTCTGTCTGTAGAAAATGCAACTGGACATTCGTAGCGCTAAGTGGGTAATAGTGGAAAAAAGAATATGTTCAAATATAAACTACACAGAAGCATTGTATGAAACTTCTTTCTGTTCTGTGCATTCAACTAACAGAGTTGAACCTTACTTTTGATTGAGCCTTTCTGAAACACTCTTTCTGTAGAAACTGCAATTGGACATTCTGAGCGCTAAGAGGCCTCTATTGGGAAAAATAATATCTTCAAATAAAAACTACACAGAAGCATTGTGTGAAACTTATTTCTGATATGTTCATTAAGCTAACAGAGTTAAACCATACTTTTGATTGCGCAGTTCTGAACACTCTTTCTGTAGGAAATGCAAGTGGACATTCGGAGCGCTAAGAGGGTAATAGTGGAAAAAGGAATATATTCAAATATAAACTACACAGTAGCATTCTGTGAAAATTCTTTCTGTTCTGTGCATTCAACTAACAGAGTTGAACCTTACTTTTGATTGAGCCGTTCTGAAACACTCTTTCTGTAGAAACTGCAAGTGGACATGCTAAGCGCTAAGAGGCCTACATTGGGAAAAAGAATATCTTCAAATAAAAACTACGCAGATGCATTCTGTGAAACTTATTTCTGATCTGTAAATTCAGTTAACAGAGATAAAACATATTTTTGATTGAGCAGTTATGAAACACTCTTTTTGTAGAAAATGCAAGTGGAGATTCGGAGCGCTATGAGGGTACTAGTGGAAAAAGGAATGTCTTCAAATATAAACTACACAGAATCATTCGGTGAAACTTCTTTCTGATCTGTGCATTCAGATAACAGAGTTAAAACATACTTTTGATTGAGCAGATCTGAACCCTCATTCTGTAGAAAATGCAACTGGACATTTGGAGCGCTAAGAGCGTAGTAGTGGAAAAAGGAATATATTCAAATATAAACTACACAGAAGCATTCTGTGAAACTTCTTTCTGACCTGAGCATTCAGCTAACAGAGTTAAACCATACTTTTGATTGAGCAGTTTTGAAACACTCTGTCTGTAGAAAATGCAACTGAACATTCGTAGCGCTAAGTGGGTAATAGTGGAAAAAAGAATATGTTCAAATATAAACTACACAGAAGCATTGTATTAAACTTCTTTCTGTTCTGTGCATTCAACTAACAGAGTTGAACCTTACTTTTGATTGAGCCTTTCTGAAACACTCTTTCTGTAGAAACTGCAATTGGACATTCTGAGCGCTAAGAGGCCTCTATTGGGAAAAATAATATCTTCAAATAAAAACTACACAGAAGCATTGTGTGAAACTTATTTCTGATATGTTCATTAAGCTAACAGAGTTAAACCATACTTTTGATTGCGCAGTTCTGAACACTCTTTCTGTAGAAAATGCAAGTGGACATTCAGAGCGCTAAGAGGGTAATAGTGGAAAAAGGAATGTCTCCAAATATAAACTACACAGAATCATTCTGTGAAACTTCTTTCTGATCTGTGCATTCAGCTAACAGAGTTAAACCATACTTTTGATTGAGCAGATCTGAACACTCTTTCTGTAGAAAATGCAACTGGACATTTGGAGCGCTAAGAGAGTAGTAGTGGAAGAAGGAATATATTCAAATATAAACTACACAGTAGCATTCTGTGAAAATTCTTTCTGTTCTGTGCATTCAACTAACAGTGTTGAACCGTACATTTGATTGAGCCGTTCTGAAACACTCTTTCTGTAGAAACTGCAATTGGACATTCTGAGCGCTAAGAGGCCTCTATTGGGAAAAATAATATCTTCAAATAAAAACTACACAGAAGCATTGTGTGAAACATATTTCTGATATGTTCATTAGGCTAACAGAGTTAAACCATACTTTTGATTGCGGAGTTCTGAACACTCTTTCTGTAGAAAATGCAAGTGGACATTCGGAGCGCTAAGAGGGTAATAGTGGAAAAAGGAATATATTCAAATATAAACTACACAGTAGCATTCTTTGAAAATTCTTTCTGTTCTGTGCATTCAACTAACAGAGTTGAACCTTACTTTTGATTGAGCCGTTCTGAAACCCTCTTTCTGTAGAAACTGCAATTGGACATGCTAAGCGCTAAGAGGCCTACTTTGGGAAAAAGAATATCTTCAAATAAAAACTACACAGATGCATTCTGTGAAACTTATTTCTGATCTGTAAATTCAGTTAACAGAGATAAAACATATTTTTGATTGAGCAGTTATGAAACACTCTTTTTGTAGAAAATGCAAGTGGAGATTCGGAGCGCTAAGAGGGTAATAGTGGAAAAAGGAATGTCTTCAAATATAAACTACACAGAATCATTCGGTGAAACTTCTTTCTGATCTGTGCATTCAGCTAACAGAGTTAAACCATACTTTTGATTGAGCAGATCTGAACACTCTTTCTGTAGAAAATGCAACTGGACATTTGGAGCGCTAAGAGCGTAGTAGTGGAAAAAGGAATATATTCAAATATAAACTACACAGAAGCATTCTGTGAAACTTCTTTCTGATCTGAGCTTTCAGCTAACAGAGTTAAACCATACTTTTGATTGAGCAGTTTTGAAACACTCTGTCTGTAGAAAATGCAACTGGACATTCGTAGAGCTAAGTGGGTAATAGTGGAAAAAAGAATATGTTCAAATATAAACTACACAGAAGCATTGTATGAAACTTCTTTCTGTTCTGTGCATTCAACTAACAGAGTTGAACCTTACTTTTGATTAAGCCGTTCTGAAACACTCTTTCTGTAGAAACTGCAATTGGACATTCTGAGCGCTAGGAGGCCTATATTGGGAAAAAGAATGTCTACAAATAAAAACTACACAGAAGAATTGTGTGAAACTTCTTTCTGTTCTGTTTGTTCAACTAAAAGAGTTGAACCTTAGTTTTGATTGAGCCGTTCTGAAACACTCTTTCTGTAGAAAATGCAAGTGGAGATTCGGAGCGCTAAGAGGGTAATAGTGGAAAAAGGAATGTCTCCAAATATAAACTACACAGAATCATTCTGTGAAACTTCTTTCTGATCTGTGCATTCAGCTAACAGAGTTAAACCATACTTTTGATTGAGCAGATCTGAACATTCTTTCTGTAGAAAATACAACTGGACATTTGGAGCGCTAAGAGAGTAGTAGTGGAAAAAGGAATATATTCAAATATAAACTACACAGAAGCATTCTGTGAAACTTCTTTCTGACCTGAGCATTCAGCTAATAGAGTTAAACCTTACTTTTGATTGAGCAGTTTTGAAACACTCTGTCTGTAGAAAATGCAACTGGACATTCGTAGCGCTAAGTGGGTAATAGTGGAAAAAAGAATATGTTCAAATATAAACTACACAGAAGCATTGTATGAAACTTCTTTCTGTTCTGTGCATTCAACTAACAGAGTTGAACCTTACTTTTGATTGAGCCGTTCTGAAACACTCTTTCTGTAGAAACTGCAATTGGACATTCTGAGCGCTAAGAGGCCTCTATTGGGAAAAATAATATCTTCAAATAAAAACTACACAGAAGCATTGTGTGAAACTTATTTCTGATATGTTCATTAAGCTAACAGAGTTAAACCATACTTTTGATTGCGCAGTTCTGAACACTCTTTCTGTAGAAAATGCAAGTGGACATTCGGAGCGCTAAGAGGGTAATAGTGGAAAAAGGAATATATTCAAATATAAACTACACAGTAGAATTCTGTGAAAATTCTTTCTGTTCTGTGCATTCAACTAACAGAGTTGAACCTTACTTTTGATTGAGCCGTTCTGAAAGACTCTTTCTTTAGAAACTGCAAGTGGACATGCTAAGCGCTAAGAGGCCTACATTGGGAAAAAGAATATCTTCAAATAAAAACTACACAGATGCATTCTGTGAAACTTATTTCTGATCTGTAAATTCAGTTAACAGAGATAAAACATATTTTTGATTGAGCAGTTATGAAACACTCTTTTTGTAGAAAATGCAAGTGGAGATTCGGAGCGCTAAGAGGGTACTAGTGGAAAAACGAATGTCTTCAAATATAAACTACACAGAATCATTCGGTGAAACTTCTTTCTGATCTGTGCATTCAGCTAACAGAGTTAAACCACACTTTTGATTGAGCAGATCTGAACACTCTTTCTGTAGAAAATGCAACTGGACATTTGGAGCGCTAAGAGCGTAGTAGTGGAAAAATTAATATATTCAAATATAAACTACACGGAAGCATTCTGTGAAACTTCTTTCTGATCTGAGCATTCAGCTAACAGAGTTAAACCATACTTTTGATTGAGCAGTTTTGAAACACTCTGTCTGTAGAAAATGCAACTGGACATTCGTAGCGCTAAGTGGGTAATAGTGGAAAGAAAAATATGTTCAAATATAAACTACACAGAAGCATTGTATGAAACTTCTTTCTGTTCTGTGCATTCAACTAACAGAGTTGAACCTTACTTTTGATTGAGCCGTTCTGAAACACTCTTTCTGTAGAAACTGCAATTGGACATTCTGAGCGCTAAGAGGCCTATATTGGGAAAAAGAATGTCTACAAATAAAAACTACACAGAAGAATTGTGTGAAACTTCTTTCTGTTCTGTTTGTTCAACTAAAAGAGTTGAACCTTAGTTTTGATTGAGCCGTTCTGAAACACTACTTCTGTAGAAAATGCAAGTGGAGATTCGGAGCGCTAAGAGGGTAATAGTGGAAAAAGGAATGTCTCCAAATATAAACTACACAGAATCATTCTGTGAAACTTCTTTCTGATCTGTGCATTCAGCTAACAGAGTTAAACCATACTTTTGATTGAGCAGATCTGAACACTCTTTCTGTAGAAAATGCAACTGGACATTTGGAGCGCTAAGAGAGTAGTAGTGGAAAAAGGAATATATTCAAATATAAACTACACAGAAGCATTCTGTGAAACTTCTTTCTGATCTGAGCATTCAGCTAACAGAGTTAAACCATACTTTTGATTGAGCAGTTTTGAAACACTCTGTCTGTAGAAAATGCAACTGGACATTCGTAGCGCTAAGTGGGTAATAGTGGAAAAAAGAATATGTTCAAATATAAACTACACAGAAGCATTGTATGAAACTTCTTTCTGTTCTGTGCATTCAACTAACAGAGTTGAACCTTACTTTTGATTGAGCCTTTCTGAAACACTCTTTCTGTAGAAACTGCAATTGGACATTCTGAGCGCTAAGAGGCCTCTATTGGGAAAAATAATATCTTCAAATAAAAACTACACAGAAGCATTGTGTGAAACTTATTTCTGATATGTTCATTAAGCTAACAGAGTTAAACCATACTTTTGATTGCGCAGTTCTGAACACTCTTTCTGTAGAAAATGCAAGTGGACATTCGGAGCGCTAAGAGGGTAATAGTGGAAAAAGGAATATATTCAAATATAAACTACACAGTAGCATTCTGTGAAAATTCTTTCTGTTCTGTGCATTCAACTAACAGAGTTGAACCTTACTTTTGATTGAGCCGTTCTGAAACACTCTTTCTGTAGAAACTGCAAGTGGACATGCTAAGCGCTAAGAGGCCTACATTGGGAAAAAGAATATCTTCAAATAAAAACTACGCAGATGCATTCTGTGAAACTTATTTCTGATCTGTAAATTCAGTTAACAGAGATAAAACATATTTTTGATTGAGCAGTTATGAAACACTCTTTTTGTAGAAAATGCAAGTGGAGATTCGGAGCGCTATGAGGGTACTAGTGGAAAAAGGAATGTCTTCAAATATAAACTACACAGAATCATTCGGTGAAACTTCTTTCTGATCTGTGCATTCAGATAACAGAGTTAAAACATACTTTTGATTGAGCAGATCTGAACACTCATTCTGTAGAAAATGCAACTGGACATTTGGAGCGCTAAGAGCGTAGTAGTGGAAAAAGGAATATATTCAAATATAAACTACACAGAAGCATTCTGTGAAACTTCTTTCTGATCTGAGCATTCAGCTAACAGAGTTAAACCATACTTTTGATTGAGCAGTTTTGAAACACTCTGTCTGTAGAAAATGCAACTGGGCATTCATAGCGCTAAGTGGGTAATAGTGGAAAAGAGAATATGTTCAAATATAAACTACACAGAAGCATTGTATGAAACTTCTTTCTGTTCTGTGCATTCAACTAACAGAGTTGAACCTTACTTTTGATTGAGCCGTTCTGAAACACTCTTTCTGTAGAAACTGCAATTGGACATTCTGAGCGCTAAGAGGCCTATATTGGGAAAAAGAATGTCTACAAATAAAAACTACACGGAAGAATTGTGTGAAACTTCTTTCTGTTCTGTTTGTTAAACTAAAAGAGTTGAACCTTAGTTTTGATTGAGCCGTTCTGAAACACTCTTTCTGTAGAAAATGCAAGTGGAGATTCGGAGCGCTAAGAGGGTAATAGTGGAAAAAGGAATGTCTCCAAATATAAACTACACAGAATCATTCTGTGAAAATTCTTTCTGATCTGTGCATTCAGCTAACAGAGTTAAACCATACTTTTGATTGAGCAGATCTGAACACTCTTTCTGTAGAAAATGCAACTGGACATTTGGAGCGCTAAGAGAGTAGTAGTGGAAAAAGGAATATATTCAAATATAAACTACACAGAAGCATTCTGTGAAACTTCTTTCTGACCTGAGCATTCAGCTAACAGAATTAAACCATACTTTTGATTGAGCAGTTTTGAAACACTCTGTCTGTAGAAAATGCAACTGAACATTCGTAGCGCTAAGTGGGTAATAGTGGAAAAAAGAATATGTTCAAATATAAACTACACAGAAGCATTGTATTAAACTTCTTTCTGTTCTGTGCATTCAACTAACAGAGTTGAACCTTACTTTTGATTGAGCCTTTCTGAAACACTCTTTCTGTAGAAACTGCAATTGGACATTCTGAGCGCTAAGAGGCCTCTATTGGGAAAAATAATATCTTCAAATAAAAACTACACAGAAGCATTGTGTGAAACTTATTTCTGATATGTTCATTAAGCTAACAGAGTTAAACCATACTTTTGATTGCGCAGTTCTGAACACTCTTTCTGTAGAAAATGCAAGCGGACATTCGGAGCGCTAAGAGGGTAATAGTGGAAAAAGGAATATATTCAAATATAAACTACACAGTAGCATTCTGTGAAAATTCTTTCTGTTCTGTGCATTCAACTAACAGAGTTGAACCTTACTTTTGATTGAGCCGTTCTGAAACACTCTTTCTGTAGAAACTGCAAGTGGACATGCTAAGCGCTAAGAGGCCTACATTGGGAAAAAAATATCTTCAAATAAAAACTACGCAGATGCATTCTGTGAAACTTATTTCTGATCTGTAAATTCAGTTAACAGAGATAAAACATATTTTTGATTGAGCAGTTATGAAACACTCTTTTTGTAGAAAATGCAAGTGGAGATTCGGAGCGCTAAGTGGGTACTAGTGGAAAAAGGAATGTCTTCAAATATAAACTACACAGAATCATTCGGTGAAACTTCTTTCTGATCTGTGCATTCAGATAACAGAGTTAAACCATACTTTTGATTGAGCAGATCTGAACACTCATTCTGTAGAAAATGCAACTGGACATTTGGAGCGCTAAGAGCGTAGTAGTGGAAAAAGGAATATATTCAAATATAAACTACACAGAAGCATTCTGTGAAACTTCTTTCTGATCTGAGCATTCAGCTAACAGAGTTAAACCATACTTTTGATTGAGCAGTTTTGAAACACTCTGTCTGTAGAAAATGCAACTGGGCATTCGTAGCGCTAAGTGGGTAATAGTGGAAAAGAGAATATGTTCAAATATAAACTACACAGAAGCATTGTATGAAACTTCTTTCTGTTCTGTGCATTCAACTAACAGAGTTGAACCTTACTTTTGATTGAGCCGTTCTGAAACACTCTTTCTGTAGAAACTGCAATTGGACATTCTGAGTGCTAAGAGGCCTATATTGGGAAAAAGAATGTCTACAAATAAAAACTACACGGAAGAATTGTGTGAAACTTCTTTCTGTTCTGTTTGTTCAACTAAAAGAGTTGAACCTTAGTTTTGATTGAGCCGTTCTGAAACACTCTTTCTGTAGAAAATGCAAGTGGAGATTCGGAGCGCTAAGAGGGTAATAGTGGAAAAAGGAATGTCTCCAAATATAAACTACACAGAATCATTCTGTGAAACTCCTTTCTGATCTGTGCATTCAGCTAACAGAGTTAAACCATACTTTGGATTGAGCAGATCTGAACACTCTTTCTGTAGAAAATGCAACTGGACATTTGGAGCGCTAAGAGATTAGTAGTGGAAAAAGGAATATATTCAAATATAAACTACACAGAAGCATTCTGTGAAACTTCTTTCTGACCTGAGCATTCAGCTAACAGAGTTAAACCATACTTTTGATTGAGCAGTTTTGAAACACTCTGTCTGTAGAAAATGCAACTGGACATTCGTAGCGCTAAGTGGGTAATAGTTGAAAAAAGAATATGTTCAAATATAAACTACACAGAAGCATTGTATGAAACTTCTTTGTGTTCTGTGCATTCAACTAACAGAGTTGAACCTTACTTTTGATTGAGCCTTTCTGAAACACTCTTTCTGTAGAAACTGCAATTGGACATTCTGAGCGCTAAGAGGCCTCTATTGGGAAAAATAATATCTTCAAATAAAAACTACACAGAAGCATTGTGTGAAACTTATTTCTGATATGTTCATTAAGCTAACAGAGTTAAACCATACTTTTGATTGCGCAGTTCTGAACACTCTTTCTGTAGAAAATGCAAGTGGACATTCGGAGCGCTAAGAGGGTAATAGTGGAAAAAGGAATATATTCAAATATAAACTACACAGTAGCATTCTGTGAAAATTCTTTCTGTTCTGTGCATTCAACTAACAGAGTTGAACCTTACTTTTGATTGAGCCGTTCTGAAACACTCTTTCTGTAGAAACTGCAAGTGGACATGCTAAGCGCTAAGAGGCCTACATTGGGAAAAAGAATATCTTCAAATAAAAACTACGCAGATGCATTCTGTGAAACTTATTTCTGATCTGTAAATTCAGTTAACAGAGATAAAACATATTTTTGATTGAGCAGTTATGAAACACTCTTTTTGTAGAAAATGCAAGTGGAGATTCGGAGCGCTAAGTGGGTACTAGTGGAAAAAGGAATGTCTTCAAATATAAACTACACAGAATCATTCGGTGAAACTTCTTTCTGATCTGTGCATTCAGATAACAGAGTTAAACCATACTTTTGATTGAGCAGATCTGAACACTCATTCTGTAGAAAATGCAACTGGACATTTGGAGCGCTAAGAGCGTAGTAGTGGAAAAAGGAATATATTCAAATATAAACTACACAGAAGCATTCTGTGAAACTTCTTTCTGATCTGAGCATTCAGCTAACAGAGTTAAACCATACTTTTGATTGAGCAGTTTTGAAACACTTTGTCTGTAGAAAATGCAACTGGGCATTCGTAGCGCTAAGTGGGTAATAGTGGAAAAGAGAATATGTTCAAATATAAACTACACAGAAGCATTGTATGAAACTTCTTTCTGTTCTGTGCATTCAACTAACAGAGTTGAACCTTACTTTTGATTGAGCCGTTCTGAAACACTCTTTCTGTAGAAACTGCAATTGGACATTCTGAGTGCTAAGAGGCCTATATTGGGAAAAAGAATGTCTACAAATAAAAACTACACGGAAGAATTGTGTGAAACTTCTTTCTGTTCTGTTTGTTCAACTAAAAGAGTTGAACCTTAGTTTTGATTGAGCCGTTCTGAAACACTCTTTCTGTAGAAAATGCAAGTGGAGATTCGGAGCGCTAAGAGGGTAATAGTGGAAAAAGGAATGTCTCCAAATATAAACTACACAGAATCATTCTGTGAAACTTCTTTCTGATCTGTGCATTCAGCTAACAGAGTTAAACCATACTTTTGATTGAGCAGATCTGAACACTCTTTCTGTAGAAAATGCAACTGGACATTTGGAGCGCTAAGAGATTAGTAGTGGAAAAAGGAATATATTCAAATATAAACTACACAGAAGCATTCTGTGAAACTTCTTTCTGACCTGAGCATTCAGCTAACAGAGTTAAACCATACTTTTGATTGAGCAGTTTTGAAACACTCTGTCTGTAGAAAATGCAACTGGACATTCGTAGCGCTAAGTGGGTAATAGTGGAAAAAAGAATATGTTCAAATATAAACTACACAGAATCATTGTATGAAACTTCTTTCTGTTCTGTGCATTCAACTAACAGAGTTGAACCTTACTTTTGATTGAGCCGTTCTGAAACACTCTTTCTGTAGAAACAGCAATTGGACATTCTGAGCGCTAAGAGGCCTCTATTGGGAAAAATAATATCTTCAAATAAAAACTACACAGAAGCATTGTGTGAAACTTATTTCTGATATGTTCATTAAGCTAACAGAGTTAAACCATACTTTTGATTGCGCAGTTCTGAACACTCTTTCTGTAGAAAATGCAAGTGGACATTCGGAGCGCTAAGAGGGTAATAGTGGAAAAAGGAATATATTCAAATATAAACTACACAGTAGCATTCTGTGAAAATTCTTTCTGTTCTGTGCATTCAACTAACAGAGTTGAACCTTACTTTTGATTGAGCCGTTCTGAAACACTCTTTCTGTAGAAACTGCAATTGGACAGGCTAAGCGCTAAGAGGCCTACATTGGGAAAAAGAATATCTTCAAATAAAAACTACACAGATGCATTCTGTGAAACTTATTTCTGATCTGTAAATTCAGTTAACAGAGATAAAACATATTTTTGATTGAGCAGTTATGAAACACTCTTTTTGTAGAAAATGCAAGTGGAGATTCGGAGCGCTAAGAGGGTACTAGTGGAAAAAGGAATGTCTTCAAATATAAACTACACAGAATCATTCGGTGAAACTTCTTTCTGATCTGTGCATTCAGCTAACAGAGTTAAACCATACTTTTGATTGAGCAGATCTGAACACTCTTTCTGTAGAAAATGCAACAGGACATTTGGAGCGCTAAGAGCGTAGTAGTGGAAAAAGGATTATATTCAAATATAAACTACACAGAAGCATTCTGTGAAACTTCTTTCTGACCTGAGCTTTCAGCTAACAGAGTTAAACCATACTTTTGATTGAGCAGTTTTGAAACACTCTGTCTGTAGAAAATGCAACTGGACATTCGTAGCGCTAAGTGGGTAATAGTGGAAAAAAGAATATGTTCAAATATAAACTACACAGAAGCATTGTATGAAACTTCTCTCTGTTCTGTGCATTCAACTAACAGAGTTGAACCTTACTTTTGATTGAGCCTTTCTGAAACACTCTTTCTGTATAAACTGCAATTGGACATTCTGAGCGCTAAGAGGCCTCTATTGGGAAAAATAATATCTTCAAATAAAAACTACACAGAAGCATTGTGTGAAACTTATTTCTGATATGTTCATTAAGCTAACAGAGTTAAACCATACTTTTGATTGCGCAGTTCTGAACACTCTTTCTGTAGAAAATGCAAGTGGACATTCGGAGCGCTAAGAGGTTAATAGTGGAAAAAGGAATATATTCAAATATAAACTACACAGTAGCATTCTGTGAAAATTCTTTCTGTTCTGTGCATTCAACTAACAGAGTTGAACCTTACTTTTGATTGAGCCGTTCTGAAACACTCTTTCTGTAGAAACTGCAATTGGACATGATAAGCGCTATGAGGCCTACATTGGGAAAAAGAATATCTTCAAATAAAAACTACACAGATGCATTCTGTGAAACTTATTTCTGATCTGTAAATTCAGTTAACAGAGATAAAACATATTTTTGATTGAGCAGTTATGAAACACTCTTTTTGTAGAAAATGCAAGTGGAGATTCGGAGCGCTAAGAGGGTACTAGTGGAAAAAGGAATGTCTTCAAATATAAACTACACAGAATCATTCGGTGAAACTTCTTTCTGATCTGTGCATTCAGCTAACAGAGTTAAACCATACTTTTGATTGAGCAGATCTGAACACTCTTTCTGTAGAAAATGCAACTGGACATTTGGAGCGCTAAGAGCGTAGTAGTGGAAAAAGGAATATATTCAAATATAAACTACACAGAAGCATTCTGTGAAACTTCTTTCTGATCTGAGGATTCAGCTAACAGAGTTAAACCATACTTTTGATTGAGCAGTTTTGAAACACTCTGTCTGTAGAAAATGCAACTGGACATTCGTAGCGCTAAGTGGGTAATAGTGGAAAAAAGAATATGTTCAAATATAAACTACACAGAAGCATTGTATGAAACTTCTTTCTGTTCTGTGCATTCAACTAACAGAGTTGAACCTTACTTTTGATTGAGCCGTTCTGAAACACTCTTTCTGTAGAAACTGCAATTGGACATTCTGAGCGCTAAGAGGCCTATATTGGGAAAAAGAATGTCTACAAATAAAAACTACACAGAAGAATTGTGTGAAACTTCTTTCTGTTCTGTTTGTTCAACTAAAAGAGTTGAACCTTAGTTTTGATTGAGCCGTTCTGAAACACTCTTTCTGTGGAAAATGCAAGTGGAGATTCGGAGCGCTAAGAGGGTAATAGTGGAAAAAGGAATGTCTCCAAATATAAACTACACAGAATCATTCTGTGAAACTTCTTTCTGATCTCTGCATTCAGCTAACAGAGTTAAACCATACTTTTGATTGAGCAGATCTGAACACTGTTTCTGTAGAAAATGCAACTGGACATTTGGAGCGCTAACAGAGTTGTAGTGGAAAAAGGAATATATTGAAATATAAACTACACAGAAGCATTCTGTGAAACTTATTTCTGACATGAGCATTCAGCTAAGAGAGTTAAACAATACTTTTGATTGAGCAGTTTTGAAACTCTCTGTCTGTAGAAAATGCAACTGGACATTCGTAGCGCTAAGTGGGTAATAGTGGAAAAAAGAATATGTTCAAATATAAACTACACAGAAGCATTGTATGAAACTTCTTTCTGTTCTGTGCATTCAACTAACAGAGTTGAACCTTACTTTTGATTGAGCCTTTCTGAAACACTCTTTCTGTAGAAACTGCAATTGGACATTGTGAGCGCTAAGAGGCCTCTATTGGCAAAAATAATATCTTCAAATAAAAACTACACAGAAGCATTGTGTGAAACTTATTTCTGATATGTTCATTAAGCTAACAGAGTTAAACCATACTTTTGATTGCGCTGTTCTGAACACTCTTTCTGTAGAAAATGCAAGTGGACATTCGGAGCGCTAAGAGGGTAATAGTGGAAAAAGGAATATATTCAAATATAAACTACACAGTAGCATTCTGTGAAAATTCTTTCTGTTCTGTGCATTCAACTAACAGAGTTGAACCTTACTTTTGATTGAGCCGTTCTGAAACACTCTTTCTGTAGAAACTGCAATTGGACATGCTAAGCGCTAAGAGGCCTACATTGGGAAAAAGAATATCTTCAAATAAAAACTACACAGATGCATTCTGTGAAACTTATTTCTGATCTGTAAATTGAGTTAACAGAGATAAAACATATTTTTGATTGAGCAGTTATGAAACACTCTTTTTGTAGAAAATGCAAGTGGAGATTCGGAGCGCTAAGAGGGTACTAGTGGAAAAAGGAATGTCTTCAAATATAAACTACACAGAATCATTCGGTGAAACTTCTTTCTGATCTGTGCATTCAGCAAACAGAGTTAAACCATACTTTTGATTGAGCAGATCTGAACACTCTTTCTGTAGAAAATGCAACTGGACATTTGGAGCGCTAAGAGCGTAGTAGTGGAAAAAGGAATATATTCAAATATAAACTACACAGAAGCATTCTGTGAAACTTCTTTCTGATCTGAGCTTTCAGCTAACAGAGTTAAACCATACTTTTGATTGAGCAGTTTTGAAACACTCTGTCTGTAGAAAATGCAACTGGACATTCGTAGCGCTAAGTGGGTAATAGTGGAAAAAAGAATATGTTCAAATATAAACTACACAGAAGCATTGTATGAAACTTCTTTCTGTTTTGTGCATTCAACTAACAGAGTTGAACCTTACTTTTGATTGAGCCGTTCTGAAACACTCTTTCTGTAGAAACTGCAATTGGACATTCTGAGCGCTAGGAGGCCTATATTGGGAAAAAGAATGTATACAAATAAAAACTACACAGAAGAATTGTGTGAAACATCTTTCTGTTCTGTTTGTTCAACTAAAAGAGTTGAACCTTTGTTTTGATTGAGCCGTTCTGAAACACTCTTTCTGTAGAAAATGCAAGTGGAGATTCGGAGCGCTAAGAGGGTAATAGTGGAAAAAGGAATGTCTCCAAATATAAACTACACAGAATCATTCTGTGAAACTTCTTTCTGATCTGTGCATTCAGCTAACAGAGTTAAACCATACTTTTGATTGAGCAGATCTGAACACTCTTTCTGTAGAAAATGCAACTGGACATTTGGAGCGCTAAGAGAGTAGTAGTAAAAAAAGGAATATATTCAAATATAAACTACACAGAAGCATTCTGTGAAACGTCTTTCTGACCTGAGCATTCAGCTAAGAGAGTTAAACCATACTTTTGATTGAGCAGTTTTGAAACACTCTGTCTGTAGAAAATGCAACTGGACATTCGTAGCGCTAAGTGGGTAATAGTGGAAAAAAGAATATGTTCAAATATAAACTACACAGAAGCATTGTATGAAACTTCTTTCTGTTCTGTGCATTCAACTAACAGAGTTGAACCTTACTTTTGATTGAGCCTTTCTGAAACACTCTTTCTGTAGAAACTGCAATTGGACATTCTGAGCGCTAAGAGGCCTCTATTGGGAAAAATAATATCTTCAAATAAAAACTACACAGAAGCATTTTGTGAAACTTATTTCTGATATGTTCATTAAGCTAACAGAGTTAAACCATACTTTTGATTGCGCAGTTCTGAACACTCTTTCTGTAGAAAATGCAAGTGGACATTCGGAGCGCTAAGAGGGTAATAGTGGAAAAAGGAATATATTCAAATATAAACTACACAGTAGCATTCTGTGAAAATTCTTTCTGTTCTGTGCATTCAACTAACAGAGTTGAACCTTACTTTTGATTGAGCCGTTCTGAAACACTCTTTCTGTAGAAACTGCAATTGGACATGCTAAGCGCTAAGAGGCCTACATTGGGAAAAAGAATATCTTCAAATAAAAACTACACAGATGCATTCTGTGAAACTTATTTCTGATCTGTAAATTCAGTTAACAGAGATAAAACATATTTTTGATTGAGCAGTTATGAAACACTCTTTTTGTAGAAAATGCAAGTGGAGATTCGGAGCGCTAAGAGGGTACTAGTGGAAAAAGGAATGTCTTCAAATATAAACTACACAGAATCATTCGGTGAAACTTCTTTCTGATCTGTGCATTCAGCTAACAGAGTTAAACCATACTTTTGATTGAGCAGATCTGAACACTCTTTCTGTAGAAAATGCAACTGGACATTTGGAGCGCTAAGAGCGTAGTAGTGGAAAAAGGAATATATTCAAATATAAACTACACAGAAGCATTCTGTGAAACTTCTTTCTGATCTGAGCTTTCAGCTAACAGAGTTAAACCATACTTTTGATTGAGCAGTTTTGAAACACTCTGTGTGTAGAAAATGCAACTGGACATTCGTAGCGCTAAGTGGGTAATAGTGGAAAAAAGAATATGTTCAAATATAAACTACACAGAAGCATTGTATGAAACTTCTTTCTGTTCTGTGCATTCAACTAACAGAGTTGAACCTTACTTTTGATTGAGCCGTTCTGAAACACTCTTTCTGTAGAAACTGCAATTGGACATTCTGAGCGCTAAGAGGCCTATATTGGGAAAAAGAATGTCTACAAATAAAAACTACACAGAAGAATTGTGTGAAACTTCTTTCTGTTCTGTTTGTTCAACTAAAAGAGTTGAACCTTAGTTTTGATTGAGCCGTTCTGAAACACTCTTTCTGTAGAAAATGCAAGTGGAGATTCGGAGCGCTAAGAGGGTAATAGTGGAAAAAGGAATGTCTCCAAATATAAACTACACAGAATCATTCTGTGAAAATTCTTTCTGATCTGTGCATTCAGCTAACAGAGTTAAACCATACTTTTGATTGAGCAGATCTGAACACTCTTTCTGTAGAAAATGCAACTGGACATTTGGAGCGCTAAGAGAGTAGTAGTGGAAAAAGGAATATATTCAAATATAAACTACACAGAACGATTCTGTGAAACTTCTTTCTGACCTGAGCATTCAGCTAACAGAGTTAAACCATACTTTTGATTGAGCAGTTTTGAAACACTCTGTCTGTAGAAAATGCAACTGGACATTCGTAGCGCTAAGTGGGTAATAGTGGAAAAGAGAATATGTTCAAATATAAACTACACAGAAGCATTGTATGAAACTTCTTTCTGTTCTGTGCATTCAACTAACAGAGTTGAACCTTACTTTTGATTGAGCCGTTCTGAAACACTCTTTCTGTAGAAACTGCAATTGGACATTCTGAGCGCTAAGAGGCCTCTATTGGGAAAAATAATATCTTCAAATAAAAACTACACAGAAGCATTGTGTGAAACTTATTTCTGATATGTTCATTAAGCTAACAGAGTTAAACCATACTTTTGATTGCGCAGTTCTGAACACTCTTTCTGTAGAAAATGCAAGTGGACATTCGGAGCGCTAAGAGGGTAATAGTGGAAAAAGGAATATATTCAAATATAAACTACACAGTAGCATTCTGTGAAAATTCTTTCTGTTCTGTGCATTCAACTAACAGAGTTGAACCTTACTTTTGATTGAGCCGTTCTGAAACACTCTTTCTGTAGAAACTGCAATTGGACAGGCTAAGCGCTAAGAGGCCTACATTGGGAAAAAGAATATCTTCAAATAAAAACTACACAGATGCATTCTGTGAAACTTATTTCTGATCTGTAAATTCAGTTAACAGAGATAAAACATATTTTTGATTGAGCAGTTATGAAACACTCTTTTTGTAGAAAATGCAAGTGGAGATTCGGAGCGCTAAGAGGGTACTAGTGGAAAAAGGAATGTCTTCAAATATAAACTACACAGAATCATTCGGTGAAACTTCTTTCTGATCTGTGCATTCAGCTAACAGAGTTAAACCATACTTTTGATTGAGCAGATCTGAACACTCTTTCTGTAGAAAATGCAACTGGACATTTGGAGCGCTAAGAGCGTAGTAGTGGAAAAAGGAATATATTCAAATATAAACTACACAGAAGCATTCTGTGAAACTTCTTTCTGACATGAGCATTCAGCTAAGAGAGTTAAACAATACTTTTGATTGAGCAGTTTTGAAACTCTCTGTCTGTAGAAAATGCAACTGGACATTCGTAGCGCTAAGTGGGTAATAGTGGAAAAAAGAATATGTTCAAATTTAAACTACACAGAAGCATTGTATGAAACTTCTTTCTGTTCTGTGCATTCAACTAACAGAGTTGAACCTTACTTTTGATTGAGCCTTTCTGAAACACTCTTTCTGTAGAAACTGCAATTGGACATTGTGAGCGCTAAGAGGCCTCTATTGGGAAAAATAATATCTTCAAATAAAAACTACACAGAAGCATTGTGTGAAACTTATTTCTGATATGTTCATTAAGCTAACAGAGTTAAACCATACTTTTGATTGCGCAGTTCTGAACACTCTTTCTGTAGAAAATGCAAGTGGACATTCGGAGCGCTAAGAGGGTAATAGTGGAAAAAGGAATATATTCAAATATAAACTACACAGTAGCATTCTGTGAAAATTCTTTCTGTTCTGTGCATTCAACTAACAGAGTTGAACCTTACTTTTGATTGAGCCGTTCTGAAACACTCTTTCTGTAGAAACTGCAATTGGACATGCTAAGCGCTAAGAGGCCTACATTGGGAAAAAGAATATCTTCAAATAAAAACTACACAGATGCATTCTGTGAAACTTATTTCTGATCTGTAAATTGAGTTAACAGAGATAAAACATATTTTTGATTGAGCAGTTATGAAACACTCTTTTTGTAGAAAATGCAAGTGGAGATTCGGAGCGCTAAGAGGGTACTAGTGGAAAAAGGAATGTCTTCAAATATAAACTACACAGAATCATTCGGTGAAACTTCTTTCTGATCTGTGCATTCAGCAAACAGAGTTAAACCATACTTTTGATTGAGCAGATCTGAACACTCTTTCTGTAGAAAATGCAACTTGACATTTGGAGCGCTAAGAGCGTAGTAGTGGAAAAAGGAATATATTCAAATATAAACTACACAGAAGCATTCTGTGAAACTTCTTTCTGATCTGAGCTTTCAGCTAACAGAGTTAAACCATACTTTTGATTGAGCAGTTTTGAAACACTCTGTCTGTAGAAAATGCAACTGGACATTCGTAGCGCTAAGTGGGTAATAGTGGAAAAAAGAATATGTTCAAATATAAACTACACAGAAGCATTGTATGAAACTTCTTTCTGTTCTGTGCATTCAACTAACAGAGTTGAACCTTACTTTTGATTGAGCCGTTCTGAAACACTCTTTCTGTAGAAACTGCAATTGGACATTCTGAGCGCTAGGTGGCCTATATTGGGAAAAAGAATGTATACAAATAAAAACTACACAGAAGAATTGTGTGAAACATCTTTCTGTTCTGTTTGTTCAACTAAAAGAGTTGAACCTTAGTTTTGATTGAGCCGTTCTGAAACACTCTTTCTGTAGAAAATGCAAGTGGAGATTCGGAGCGCTAAGAGGGTAATAGTGGAAAAAGGAATGTCTCCAAATATAAACTACACAGAATCATTCTGTGAAACTTCTTTCTGATCTGTGCATCCAGCTAACAGAGTTAAACCATACTTTTGATTGAGCAGATCTGAACACTCTTTCTGTAGAAAATGCAACTGGACATTTGGAGCGCTAAGAGAGTAGTAGTAAAAAAAGGAATATATTCAAATATAAACTACACAGAAGCATTCTGTGAAACGTCTTTCTGACCTGAGCATTCAGCTAAGAGAGTTAAACCATACTTTTGATTGAGCAGTTTTGAAACACTCTGTCTGTAGAAAATGCAACTGGACATTCGTAGCGCTAAGTGGGTAATAGTGGAAAAAAGAATATGTTCAAATATAAACTACACAGAAGCATTGTATGAAACTTCTTTCTGTTCTGTGCATTCAACTAACAGAGTTGAACCTTACTTTTGATTGAGCCTTTCTGAAACTCTCTTTCTGTAGAAACTGCAATTGGACATTCTGAGCGCTAAGAGGCCTCTATTGGGAAAAATAATATCTTCAAATAAAAACTACACAGAAGCATTGTGTGAAACTTATTTCTGATATGTTCATTAAGCTAACAGAGTTAAACCATACTTTTGATTGCGCAGTTCTGAACACTCTTTCTGTAGAAAATGCAAGTGGACATTCGGAGCGCTAAGAGGGTAATAGTGGAAAAAGGAATATATTCAAATATAAACTACACAGTAGCATTCTGTGAAAATTCTTTCTGTTCTGTGCATTCAACTAACAGAGTTGAACCTTACTTTTGATTGAGCCGTTCTGAAACACTCTTTCTGTAGAAACTGCAATTGGACATGCTAAGGGCTAAGAGGCCTACATTGGGAAAAAGAATATCTTCAAATAAAAACTACACAGATGCATTCTGTGAAACTTATTTCTGATCTGTAAATTGAGTTATCAGAGATAAAACATATTTTTGATTGAGCAGTTATGAAACACTCTTTTTGTAGAAAATGCAAGTGGAGATTCGGAGCGCTAAGAGGGTACTAGTGGAAAAAGGAATGTCTTCAAATATAAACTACACAGAATCATTCGGTGAAACTTCTTTCTGATCTGTGCATTCAGCTAACAGAGTTAAACCATACTTTTGATTGAGCAGATCTGAACACTCTTTCTGTAGAAAATGCAACTGGACATTTGGAGCGCTAAGAGCGTAGTAGTGGAAAAAGGAATATATTCAAATATAAACTACACAGAAGCATTCTGTGAAACTTCTTTCTGATCTGAGCTTTCAGCTAACAGAGTTAAACCATACTTTTGATTGAGCAGTTTTGAAACACTCTGTGTGTAGAAAATGCAACTGGACATTCGTAGCGCTAAGTGGGTAATAGTGGAAAAAAGAATATGTTCAAATATAAACTACACAGAAGCATTGTATGAAACTTCTTTCTGTTCTGTGCATTCAACTAACAGAGTTGAACCTTACTTTTGATTGAGCCGTTCTGAAACACTCTTTCTGTAGAAACTGCAATTGGACATTCTGAGCGCTAAGAGGCCTATATTGGGAAAAAGAATGTCTACAAATAAAAACTACACAGAAGAATTGTGTGAAACTTCTTTCTGTTCTGTTTGTTCAACTAAAAGAGTTGAACCTTAGTTTTGATTGAGCCGTTCTGAAACACTCTTTCTGTAGAAAATGCAAGTGGAGATTCGGAGCGCTAAGAGGGTAATAGTGGAAAAAGGAATGTCTCCAAATATAAACTACACAGAATCATTCTGTGAAAATTCTTTCTGATCTGTGCATTCAGCTAACAGAGTTAAACCATACTTTTGATTGAGCAGATCTGAACCCTCTTTCTGTAGAAAATGCAACTGGACATTTGGAGCGCTAAGAGAGTAGTAGTGGAAAAAGGAATATATTCAAATATAAACTACACAGAAGGATTCTGTGAAACTTCTTTCTGACCTGAGCATTCAGCTAACAGAGTTAAACCATACTTTTGATTGAGCAGTTTTGAAACACTCTGTCTGTAGAAAATGCAACTGGACATTCGTAGTGCTAAGTTGGTAATAGTGGAAAAGAGAATATGTTCAAATATAAACTACACAGAAGCATTGTATGAAACTTCTTTCTGTTCTGTGCATTCAACTAAGAGAGTTGAACCTTACTTTTGATTGAGCCGTTCTGAAACACTCTTTCTGTAGAAACTGCAATTGGACATTCTGAGCGCTAAGAGGCCTCTATTGGGAAAAATAATATCTTCAAATAAAAACTACACAGAAGCATTGTGTGAAACTTATTTCTGATATGTTCATTAAGATAACAGAGTTAAACCATACTTTTGATTGCGCAGTTCTGAACACTCTTTCTGTAGAAAATGCAAGTGGACATTCGGAGCGCTAAGAGGGTAATAGTGGAAAAAGGAATATATTCAAATATAAACTACACAGTAGCATTCTGTGAAAATTCTTTCTGTTCTGTGCATTCAACTAACAGAGTTGAACCTTACTTTTGATTGAGCCGTTCTGAAACACTCTTTCTGTAGAAACTGCAAGTGGACATGCTAAGCGCTAAGAGGCCTACATTGGGAAAACGAATATCTTCAAATAAAAACTACACAGATGCATTCTGTGAAACTTATTTCTGATCTGTAAATTCAGTTAACAGAGATAAAACATATTTTTGATTGAGCAGTTATGAAACACTCTTTTTGTAGAAAATGCAAGTGGAGATTCGGAGCGCTAAGAGGGTACTAGTGGAAAAAGGAATGTCTTCAAATATAAACTACACAGAATCATTCGGTGAAACTTCTTTCTGATCTGTGCATTCAGCTAACAGAGTTAAACCATACTTTTGATTGAGCAGATCTGAACACTCTTTCTGTAGAAAATGCAACTGGACATTTGGAGCGCTAAGAGCGTAGTAGTGGAAAAAGGAATATATTCAAATATAAACTACACAGAAGCATTCTGTGAAACTTCTTTCTGACATGAGCATTCAGCTAAGAGAGTTAAACAATACTTTTGATTGAGCAGTTTTGAAACTCTCTGTCTGTAGAAAATGCAACTGGACATTCGTAGCGCTAAGTGGGTAATAGTGGAAAAAAGAATATGTTCAAATTTAAACTACACAGAAGCATTGTATGAAACTTCTTTCTGTTCTGTGCATTCAACTAACAGAGTTGAACCTTACTTTTGATTGAGCCTTTCTGAAACACTCTTTCTGTAGAAACTGCAATTGGACATTGTGAGCGCTAAGAGGCCTCTATTGGGAAAAATAATATCTTCAAATAAAAACTACACAGAAGCATTGTGTGAAACTTATTTCTGATATGTTCATTAAGCTAACAGAGTTAAACCATACTTTTGATTGCGCAGTTCTGAACACTCTTTCTGTAGAAAATGCAAGTGGACATTCGGAGCGCTAAGAGGGTAATAGTGGAAAAAGGAATATATTCAAATATAAACTACACAGTAGCATTCTGTGAAAATTCTTTCTGTTCTGTGCATTCAACTAACAGAGTTGAACCTTACTTTTGATTGAGCCGTTCTGAAACACTCTTTCTGTAGAAACTGCAATTGGACATGCTAAGCGCTAACAGGCCTACATTGGGAAAAAGAATATCTTCAAATGAAAACTACACAGATGCATTCTGTGAAACTTATTTCTGATCTGTAAATTCAGTTAACAGAGATAAAACATATTTTTGATTGAGCAGTTATGAAACACTCTTTTTGTAGAAAATGCAAGTGGAGATTCGGAGCGCTAAGAGGGTACTAGTGGAAAAAGGAATGTCTTCAAATATAAACTACACAGAATCATTCGGTGAAACTTCTTTCTGATCTGTGCATTCAGCTAACAGAGTTAAACCATACTTTTGATTGAGCAGATCTGAACACTCTTTCTGTAGAAAATGCAACTGGACATTTGGAGCGCTAAGAGCGTAGTAGTGGAAAAAGGAATATATTCAAATATAAACTACACAGAAGCATTCTGTGAAACTTCTTTCTGATCTGAGCATTCAGCTAACAGAGTTAAACCATACTTTTGATTGAGCAGTTTTGAAACACTCTGTCTGTAGAAAATGCAACTGGACATTCGTAGCGCTAAGTGGGTAATAGTGGAAAAAAGAATATGTTCAAATATAAACTACACAGAAGCATTGTATGAAACTTCTTTCTGTTCTGTGCATTCAACTAACAGAGTTGAACCTTACTTTTGATTGAGCCGTTCTGAAACACTCATTCTGTAGAAACTGCAATTGGACATTCTGAGCGCTAAGAGGCCTATATTGGGAAAAAGAATGTCTACAAATAAAAACTACACAGAAGAATTGTGTGAAACTTCTTTCTGTTCTGTTTGTTCAACTAAAAGAGTTGAACCTTAGTTTTGATTGAGCCGTTCTGAAACACTCTTTCTGTGGAAAATGCAAGTGGAGATTCGGAGCGCTAAGAGGGTAATAGTGGAAAAAGGAATGTCTCCAAATATAAATTACACAGAATCATTCTGTGAAACTTCTTTCTGATCTCTGCATTCAGCTAACAGAGTTAAACCATACTTTTGATTGAGCAGATCTGAACACTCTTTCTGTAGAAAATGCAACTGGACATTTGGAGCGCTAACAGTGTAGTAGTGGAAAAAGGAATATATTGAAATATAAACTACACAGAAGCATTCTGTGAAACTTCTTTCTGACATGAGCATTCAGCTAAGAGAGTTAAACAATACTTTTGATTGAGCAGTTTTGAAACACTCTGTCTGTAGAAAATGCAACTGGACATTCGTAGCGCTAAGTGGGTAATAGTGGAAAAAAGAATATGTTCAAATATAAACTACACAGAAGCATTGTATGAAACTTCTTTCTGTTCTGTGCATTCAACTAACAGAGTTGAACCTTACTTTTGATTGAGCCTTTCTGAAACACTCTTTCTGTAGAAACTGCAATTGGACATTGTGAGCGCTAAGAGGCCTCTATTGGGAAAAATAATATCTTCAAATAAAAACTACACAGAAGCACTGTGTGAAACTTATTTCTGATATGTTCATTAAGCTAACAGAGTTAAACCATACTTTTGATTGCGCAGTTCTGAACACTCTTTCTGTAGAAAATGCAAGTGGACATTCGGAGCGCTAAGAGGGTAATAGTGGAAAAAGGAATATATTCAAATATAAACTACACAGTAGCATTCTGTGACAATTCTTTCTGTTCTGTGCATTCAACTAACAGAGTTGAACCTTACTTTTGATTGAGCCGTTCTGAAACACTCTTTCTGTAGAAACTGTAATTGGACATGCTAAGCGCTAAGAGGCCTACATTGGGAAAAAGAATATCTTCAAATAAAAACTACACAGATGCATTCTGTGAAACTTATTTCTGATCTGTAAATTGAGTTAACAGAGATAAAACATATTTTTGATTGAGCAGTTATGAAACACTCTTTTTGTAGAAAATGCAAGTGGAGATTCGGAGCGCTAAGAGGGTACTAGTGGAAAAAGGAATGTCTTCAAATATAAACTACACAGAATCATTCGGTGAAACTTCTTTCTGATCTGTGCATTCAGCTAACAGAGTTAAACCATACTTTTGATTGAGCAGATCTGAACACTCTTTCTGTAGAAAATGCAACTGGACATTTGGAGCGCTAAGAGCGTAGTAGTGGAAAAAGGAATATATTCAAATATAAACTACACAGAAGCATTCTGTGAAACTTCTTTCTGATCTGAGCTTTCAGCTAACAGAGTTAAACCATACTTTTGATTGAGCAGTTTTGAAACACTCTGTGTGTAGAAAATGCAACTGGACATTCGTAGCGCTAAGTGGGTAATAGTGGAAAAAAGAATATGTTCAAATATAAACTACACAGAAGCATTGTATGAAACTTCTTTCTGTTCTGTGCATTCAACTAACAGAGTTGAACCTTACTTTTGATTGAGCCGTTCTGAAACACTCTTTCTGTAGAAACTGCAATTGGACATTCTGAGCGCTAAGAGGCCTATATTGGGAAAAAGAATGTCTACAAATAAAAACTACACAGAAGAATTGTGTGAAACTTCTTTCTGTTCTGTTTGTTCAACTAAAAGAGTTGAACCTTAGTTTTGATTGAGCCGTTCTGAAACACTCTTTCTGTAGAAAATGCAAGTGGAGATTCGGAGCGCTAAGAGGGTAATAGTGGAAAAAGGAATGTCTCCAAATATAAACTACACAGAATCATTCTGTGAAAATTCTTTCTGATCTGTGCATTCAGCTAACAGAGTTAAACCATACTTTTGATTGAGCAGATCTGAACACTCTTTCTGTAGAAAATGCAACTGGACATTTGGAGCGCTAAGAGAGTAGTAGTGGAAAAAGGAATATATTCAAATATAAACTACACAGAAGGATTCTGTGAAACTTCTTTCTGACCTGAGCATTCAGCTAACAGAGTTAAACCATACTTTTGATTGAGCAGTTTTGAAACACTCTGTCTGTAGAAAATGCAACTGGACATTCGTAGTGCTAAGTGGGTAATAGTGGAAAAGAGAATATGTTCAAATATAAACTACACAGAAGCATTGTATGAAACTTCTTTCTGTTCTGTGCATTCAACTAAGAGAGTTGAACCTTACTTTTGATTGAGCCGTTCTGAAACACTCTTTCTGTAGAAACTGCAATTGGACATTCTGAGCGCTAAGAGGCCTCTATTGGGAAAAATAATATCTTCAAATAAAAACTACACAGAAGCATTGTGTGAAACTTATTTCTGATATGTTCATTAAGATAACAGAGTTAAACCATACTTTTGATTGCGCAGTTCTGAACACTCTTTCTGTAGAAAATGCAAGTGGACATTCGGAGCGCTAAGAGGGTAATAGTGGAAAAAGGAATATATTCAAATATAAACTACACAGTAGCATTCTGTGAAAATTCTTTCTGTTCTGTGCATTCAACTAACAGAGTTGAACCTTACTTTTGATTGAGCCGTTCTGAAACACTCTTTCTGTAGAAACTGCAATTGGACAGGCTAAGCGCTAAGAGGCCTACATTGGGAAAAAGAATATCTTCAAATAAAAACTACACAGATGCATTCTGTGAAACTTATTTCTGATCTGTAAATTCAGTTAACAGAGATAAAACATATTTTTGATTGAGCAGTTATGAAACACTCTTTTTGTAGAAAATGCAAGTGGAGATTCGGAGCGCTAAGAGGGTACTAGTGGAAAAAGGAATGTCTTCAAATATAAACTACACAGAATCATTCGGTGAAACTTCCTTCTGATCTGTGCATTCAGCTAACAGAGTTAAACCATACTTTTGATTGAGCAGATCTGAACACTCTTTCTGTAGAAAATGCAACTGGACATTTGGAGCGCTAAGAGCGTAGTAGTGGAAAAAGGAATATATTCAAATATAAACTACACAGAAGCATTCTGTGAAACTTCTTTCTGACCTGAGCTTTCAGCTAACAGAGTTAAACCATACTTTTGATTGAGCAGTTTTGAAACACTCTGTCTGTAGAAAATGCAACTGGACATTCGTAGCGCTAAGTGGGTAATAGTGGAAAAAAGAATATGTTCAAATATAAACTACACAGAAGCATTGTATGAAACTTCTTTCTGTTCTGTGCATTCAACTAACAGAGTTGAAACTTACTTTTGATTGAGCCTTTCTGAAACACTCTTTCTGTAGAAACTGCAATTGGACATTCTGAGCGCTAAGAGGCCTCTATTGGGAAAAATAATATCTTCAAATAAAAACTACACAGAAGCATTGTGTGAAACTTATTTCTGATATGTTCATTAAGCTAACAGAGTTAAACCATACTTTTGATTGCGCAGTTCTGAACACTCTTTCTGTAGAAAATGCAAGTGGACATTCGGAGCGCTAAGAGGGTAATAGTGGAAAAAGGAATATATTCAAATATAAACTACACAGTAGCATTCTGTGAAAATTCTTTCTGTTCTGTGCATTCAACTAACAGAGTTGAACCTTACTTTTGATTGAGCCGTTCTGAAACACTCTTTCTGTAGAAACTGCAATTGGACATGCTAAGCGCTAAGAGGCCTACATTGGGAAAAAGAATATCTTCAAATAAAAACTACACAGATGCATTCTGTGAAACTTATTTCTGATCTGTAAATTCAGTTAACAGAGATAAAACATATTTTTGATTGAGCAGTTATGAAACACTCTTTTTGTAGAAAATGCAAGTGGAGATTCGGAGCGCTAAGAGGGTACTAGTGGAAAAAGGAATGTCTTCAAATATAAACTACACAGAATCATTCGGTGAAACTTCTTTCTGATCTGTGCATTCAGCTAACAGAGTTAAACCATACTTTTGATTGAGCAGATCTGAACACTCTTTCTGTAGAAAATGCAACTGGACATTTGGAGCGCTAAGAGCGTAGTAGTGGAAAAAGGAATATATTCAAATATAAACTACACAGAAGCATTCTGTGAAACTTCTTTCTGATCTGAGCATTCAGCTAACAGAGTTAAACCATACTTTTGATTGAGCAGTTTTGAAACACTCTGTCTGTAGAAAATGCAACTGGACATTCGTAGCGCTAAGTGGGTAATAGTGGAAAAAAGAATATGTTCAAATATAAACTACACAGAAGCATTGTATGAAACTTCTTTCTGTTCTGTGCATTCAACTAACAGAGTTGAACCTTACTTTTGATTGAGCCGTTCTGAAACACTCATTCTGTAGAAACTGCAATTGGACATTCTGAGCGCTAAGAGGCCTATATTGGGAAAAAGAATGTCTACAAATAAAAACTACACAGAAGAATTGTGTGAAACTTCTTTCTGTTCTGTTTGTTCAACTAAAAGAGTTGAACATTAGTTTTGATTGAGCCGTTCTGAAACACTCTTTCTGTGGAAAATGCAAGTGGAGATTCGGAGCGCTAAGAGGGTAATAGTGGAAAAAGGAATGTCTCCAAATATAAATTACACAGAATCATTCTGTGAAACTTCTTTCTGATCTCTGCATTCAGCTAACAGAGTTAAACCATACTTTTGATTGAGCAGATCTGAACACTCTTTCTGTAGAAAATGCAACTGGACATTTGGAGCGCTAACAGAGTAGTAGTGGAAAAAGGAATATATTGAAATATAAACTACACAGAAGCATTCTGTGAAACTTCTTTCTGACATGAGCATTCAGCTAAGAGAGTTAAACAATACTTTTGATTGAGCAGTTTTGAAACACTCTGTCTGTAGAAAATGCAACTGGACATTCGTAGCGCTAAGTGGGTAATAGTGGAAAAAAGAATATGTTCAAATATAAACTACACAGAAGCATTGTATGAAACTTCTTTCTGTTCTGTGCATTCAACTAACAGAGTTGAACCTTACTTTTGATTGAGCCTTTCTGAAACACTCTTTCTGTAGAAACTGCAATTGGACATTGTGAGCGCTAAGAGGCCTCTATTGGGAAAAATAATATCTTCAAATAAAAACTACACAGAAGCATTGTGTGAAACTTATTTCTGATATGTTCATTAAGCTAACAGAGTTAAACCATACTTTTGATTGCGCAGTTCTGAACACTCTTTCTGTAGAAAATGCAAGTGGACATTCGGAGCGCTAAGAGGGTAATAGTGGAAAAAGGAATATATTCAAATATAAACTACACAGTAGCATTCTGTGACAATTCTTTCTGTTCTGTGCATTCAACTAACAGAGTTGAACCTTACTTTTGATTGAGCCGTTCTGAAACACTCTTTCTGTAGAAACTGTAATTGGACATGCTAAGCGCTAAGAGGCCTACATTGGGAAAAAGAATATCTTCAAATAAAAACTACACAGATGCATTCTGTGAAACTTATTTCTGATCTGTAAATTGAGTTAACAGAGATAAAACATATTTTTGATTGAGCAGTTATGAAACACTCTTTTTGTAGAAAATGCAAGTGGAGATTCGGAGCGCTAAGAGGGTACTAGTGGAAAAAGGAATGTCTTCAAATATAAACTACACAGAATCATTCGGTGAAACTTCTTTCTGATCTGTGCATTCAGCTAACAGAGTTAAACCATACTTTTGATTGAGCAGATCTGAACACTCTTTCTGTAGAAAATGCAACTGGACATTTGGAGCGCTAAGAGCGTAGTAGTGGAAAAAGGAATATATTCAAATATAAACTACACAGAAGCATTCTGTGAAACTTCTTTCTGATCTGAGCTTTCAGCTAACAGAGTTAAACCATACTTTTGATTGAGCAGTTTTGAAACACTCTGTCTGTAGAAAATGCAACTGGACATTCGTAGCGCTAAGTGGGTAATAGTGGAAAAAAGAATATGTTCAAATATAAACTACACAGAAGCATTGTATGAAACTTCTTTCTGTTCTGTGCATTCAACTAACAGAGTTGAACCTTACCTTGATTGAGCCGTTCTGAAACACTCTTTCTGTAGAAACTGCAATTGGACATTCTGAGCGCTAGGAGGCCTATATTGGGAAAAAGAACGTATACAAATAAAAACTACACAGAAGAATTGTGTGAAACTTCTTTCTGTTCTGTTTGTTCAACTAAAAGAGTTGAACCTTAGTTTTGATTGAGCCGTTCTGAAACACTCTTTCTGTAGAAAATGCAAGTGGAGATTCGGAGCGCTAAGAGGGTAATAGTGGAAAAAGGAATGTCTCCAAATATAAACTACACAGAATCATTCTGTGAAACTTCTTTCTGATCTGTGCATTCAGCTAACAGAGTTAAACCATACTTTTGATTGAGCAGATCTGAACACTCTTTCTGTAGAAAATGCAACTGGACATTTGGAGCGCTAAGAGAGTAGTAGTAAAAAAAGGAATATATTCAAATATAAACTTCACAGAAGCATTCTGTGAAACGTCTTTCTGACCTGAGCATTCAGCTAAGAGAGTTAAACCATACTTTTGATTGAGCAGTTTTGAAACACTCTGTCTGTAGAAAATGCAACTGGACATTCGTAGCGCTAAGTGGGTAATAGTGGAAAAAAGAATATGTTCAAATATAAACTACACAGAAGCATTGTATGAAACTTCTTTCTGTTCTGTGCATTCAACTAACAGAGTTGAACCTTACTTTTGATTGAGCCTTTCTGAAACACTCTTTCTGTAGAAACTGCAATTGGACATTCTGAGCGCTAAGAGGCCTCTATTGGGAAAAATAATATCTTCAAATAAAAACTACACAGAAGCATTGTGTGAAACTTATTTCTGATATGTTCATTAAGCTAACAGAGTTAAACCATACTTTTGATTGCGCAGTTCTGAACACTCTTTCTGTAGAAAATGCAAGTGGACATTCGTAGCGCTAAGAGGGTAATAGTGGAAAAAGGAATATATTCAAATATAAACTACACAGTAGCATTCTGTGAAAATTCTTTCTGTTCTGTGCATTCAACTAACAGAGTTGAACCTTACTTTTGATTGAGCCGTTTTGAAACACTCTTTCTGTAGAAACTGCAATTGGACATGCAAAGCGCTAAGAGGCCTACATTGGGAAAAAGAATATCTTCACATAAAAACTACACAGATGCATTCTGTGAAACTTATTTCTGATCTGTAAATTCAGTTAACAGAGATAAAACATATTTTTGATTGAGCAGTTATGAAACACTCTTTTTGTAGAAAATGCAAGTGGAGATTCGGAGCGCTAAGTGGGTACTAGTGGAAAAAGGAATGTCTTCAAATATAAACTACACAGAATCATTCGGTGAAACTTCTTTCTGATCTGTGCATTCAGCTAACAGAGTTAAACCATACTTTTGATTGAGCAGATCTGAACACTCTTTCTGTAGAAAATGCAACTGGACATTTGGAGCGCTAAGAGCGTAGTAGTGGAAAAAGGAATATATTCAAATATAAACTACACAGAAGCATTCTGTGAAACTTCTTTCTGATCTGAGCATTCAGCTAACAGAGTTAAACCATACTTTTGATTGAGCAGTTTTGAAACACTCTGTCTGTAGAAAATGCAACTGGACATTCGTAGCGCTAAGTGGGTAATAGTGGAAAAAAGAATATGTTCAAATATAAACTACACAGAAGCATTGTATGAAACTTCTTTCTGTTCTGTGCATTCAACTAACAGAGTTGAACCTTACTTTTGATTGAGCCGTTCTGAAACACTCTTTCTGTAGAAACTGCAATTGGACATTCTGAGCGCTAAGAGGCCTATATTGGGAAAAAGAATGTCTACAAATAAAAACTACACAGAAGAATTGTGTGAAACTTCTTTCTGTTCTGTTTGTTCAACTAAAAGAGTTGAACCTTAGTTTTGATTGAGCCGTTCTGAAACACTCTTTCTGTGGAAAATGCAAGTGGAGATTCGGAGCGCTAAGAGGGTAATAGTTGAAAAAGGAATGTCTCCAAATATAAACTACACAGAATCATTCTGTGAAACTTCTTTCTGATCTCTGCATTCAGCTAACAGAGTTAAACCATACTTTTGATTGAGCAGATCTGAACACTCTTTCTGTAGAAAATGCAACTGGACATTTGGAGCGCTAACAGAGTAGTAGTGGAAAAAGGAATATATTGAAATATAAACTACACAGAAGCATTCTGTGAAACTTCTTTCTGACATGAGCATTCAGCTAAGAGAGTTAAACAATACTTTTGATTGAGCAGTTTTGAAACACTCTGTCTGTAGAAAATGCAACTGGACATTCGTAGCGCTAAGTGGGTAATAGTGGAAAAAAGATTATGTTCAAATATAAACTACACAGAAGCATTGTATGAAACTTCTTTCTGTTCTGTGCATTCAACTAACAGAGTTGAACCTTACTTTTGATTGAGCCTTTCTGAAACACTCTTTCTGTAGAAACTGCAATTGGACATTGTGAGCGCTAAGAGGCCTCTATTGGGAAAAATAATATCTTCAAATAAAAACTACACAGAAGCATTGTGTGAAACTTATTTCTGATATGTTCATTAAGCTAACAGAGTTAAACCATACTTTTGATTGCGCAGTTCTGAACACTCTTTCTGTAGAAAATGCAAGTGGACATTCGGAGCGCTAAGAGGGTAATAGTGGAAAAAGGAATATATTCAAATATGAACTACACAGTAGCATTCTGTGACAATTCTTTCTGTTCTGTGCATTCAACTAACAGAGTTGAACCTTACTTTTGATTGAGCCGTTCTGAAACACTCTTTCTGTAGAAACTGCAATTGGACATGCTAAGCGCTAAGAGGCCTACATTGGGAAAAAGAATATCTTCAAATAAAAACTACACAGATGCATTCTGTGAAACTTATTTCTGATCTGTAAATTCAGTTAACAGAGATAAAACATATTTTTGATTGAGCAGTTATGAAACACTCTTTTTGTAGAAAATGCAAGTGGAGATTCGGAGCGCTAAGAGGGTACTAGTGGAAAAAGGAATGTCTTCAAATATAAACTACACAGAATCATTCGGTGAAACTTCTTTCTGATCTGTGCATTCAGCTAACAGAGTTAAACCATACTTTTGATTGAGCAGATCTGAACACTCTTTCTGTAGAAAATGCAACTGGACATTTGGAGCGCTAAGAGCGTAGTAGTGGAAAAAGGAATATATTCAAATATAAACTACACAGAAGCATTCTGTGAAACTTCTTTCTGATCTGAGCTTTCAGCTAACAGAGTTAAACCATACTTTTGATTGAGCAGTTTTGAAACACTCTGTCTGTAGAAAATGCAACTGGACATTCGTAGCGCTAAGTGGGTAATAGTGGAAAAAAGAATATGTTCAAATATAAACTACACAGAAGCATTGTATGAAACTTCTTTCTGTTCTGTGCATTCAACTAACAGAGTTGAACCTTACTTTTGATTGAGCCGTTCTGAAACACTCTTTCTGTAGAAACTGCAATTGGACATTCTGAGCGCTAGGAGGCCTATATTGGGAAAAAGAACGTATACAAATAAAAACTACACAGAAGAATTGTGTGAAACTTCTTTCTGTTCTGTTTGTTCAACTAAAAGAGTTGAACATTAGTTTTGATTGAGCCGTTCTGAAACACTCTTTCTGTGGAAAATGCAAGTGGAGATTCGGAGCGCTAAGAGGGTAATAGTGGAAAAAGGAATGTCTCCAAATATAAATTACACAGAATCATTCTGTGAAACTTCTTTCTGATCTCTGCATTCAGCTAACAGAGTTAAACCATACTTTTGATTGAGCAGATCTGAACACTCTTTCTGTAGAAAATGCAACTGGACATTTGGAGCGCTAACAGAGTAGTAGTGGAAAAAGGAATATATTGAAATATAAACTACACAGAAGCATTCTGTGAAACTTCTTTCTGACATGAGCATTCAGCTAAGAGAGTTAAACAATACTTTTGATTGAGCAGTTTTGAAACACTCTGTCTGTAGAAAATGCAACTGGACATTCGTAGCGCTAAGTGGGTAATAGTGGAAAAAAGAATATGTTCAAATATAAACTACACAGAAGCATTGTATGAAACTTCTTTCTGTTCTGTGCATTCAACTAACAGAGTTGAACCTTACTTTTGATTGAGCCTTTCTGAAACACTCTTTCTGTAGAAACTGCAATTGGACATTGTGAGCGCTAAGAGGCCTCTATTGGGAAAAATAATATCTTCAAATAAAAACTACACAGAAGCATTGTGTGAAACTTATTTCTGATATGTTCATTAAGCTAACAGAGTTAAACCATACTTTTGATTGCGCAGTTCTGAACACTCTTTCTGTAGAAAATGCAAGTGGACATTCGGAGCGCTAAGAGGGTAATAGTGGAAAAAGGAATATATTCAAATATAAACTACACAGTAGCATTCTGTGACAATTCTTTCTGTTCTGTGCATTCAACTAACAGAGTTGAACCTTACTTTTGATTGAGCCGTTCTGAAACACTCTTTCTGTAGAAACTGTAATTGGACATGCTAAGCGCTAAGAGGCCTACATTGGGAAAAAGAATATCTTCAAATAAAAACTACACAGATGCATTCTGTGAAACTTATTTCTGATCTGTAAATTGAGTTAACAGAGATAAAACATATTTTTGATTGAGCAGTTATGAAACACTCTTTTTGTAGAAAATGCAAGTGGAGATTCGGAGCGCTAAGTGGGTACTAGTGGAAAAAGGAATGTCTTCAAATATAAACTACACAGAATCATTCGGTGAAACTTCTTTCTGATCTGTGCATTCAGCTAACAGAGTTAAACCATACTTTTGATTGAGCAGATCTGAACACTCTTTCTGTAGAAAATGCAACTGGACATTTGGAGCGCTAAGAGCGTAGTAGTGGAAAAAGGAATATATTCAAATATAAACTACACAGAAGCATTCTGTGAAACTTCTTTCTGATCTGAGCATTCAGCTAACAGAGTTAAACCATACTTTTGATTGAGCAGTTTTGAAACACTCTGTCTGTAGAAAATGCAACTGGACATTCGTAGCGCTAAGTGGCTAATAGTGGAAAAAAGAATATGTTCAAATATAAACTACACAGAAGCATTGTATGAAACTTCTTTCTGTTCTGTGCATTCAACTAACAGAGTTGAACCTTACTTTTGATTGAGCCGTTCTGAAACACTCTTTCTGTAGAAACTGCAATTGGACATTCTGAGCGCTAAGAGGCCTATATTGGGAAAAAGAATGTCTACAAATAAAAACTACACAGAAGAATTGTGTGAAACTTCTTTCTGTTCTGTTTGTTCAACTAAAAGAGTTGAACCTTAGTTTTGATTGAGCCGTTCTGAAACACTCTTTCTGTGGAAAATGCAAGTGGAGATTCGGAGCGCTAAGAGGGTAATAGTTGAAAAAGGAATGTCTCCAAATATAAACTACACAGAATCATTCTGTGAAACTTCTTTCTGATCTCTGCATTCAGCTAACAGAGTTAAACCATACTTTTGATTGAGCAGATCTGAACACTCTTTCTGTAGAAAATGCAACTGGACATTTGGAGCGCTAACAGAGTAGTAGTGGAAAAAGGAATATATTGAAATATAAACTACACAGAAGCATTCTGTGAAACTTCTTTCTGACATGAGCATTCAGCTAAGAGAGTTAAACAATACTTTTGATTGAGCAGTTTTGAAACACTCTGTCTGTAGAAAATGCAACTGGACATTCGTAGCGCTAAGTGGGTAATAGTGGAAAAAAGATTATGTTCAAATATAAACTACACAGAAGCATTGTATGAAACTTCTTTCTGTTCTGTGCATTCAACTAACAGAGTTGAACCTTACTTTTGATTGAGCCTTTCTGAAACACTCTTTCTGTAGAAACTGCAATTGGACATTGTGAGCGCTAAGAGGCCTCTATTGGGAAAAATAATATCTTCAAATAAAAACTACACAGAAGCATTGTGTGAAACTTATTTCTGATATGTTCATTAAGCTAACAGAGTTAAACCATACTTTTGATTGCGCAGTTCTGAACACTCTTTCTGTAGAAAATGCAAGTGGACATTCGGAGCGCTAAGAGGGTAATAGTGGAAAAAGGAATATATTCAAATATAAACTACACAGTAGCATTCTGTGACAATTCTTTCTGTTCTGTGCATTCAACTAACAGAGTTGAACCTTACTTTTGATTGAGCCGTTCTGAAACACTCTTTCTGTAGAAACTGCAATTGGACATGCTAAGCGCTAAGAGGCCTACATTGGGAAAAAGAATATCTTCAAATAAAAACTACACAGATGCATTCTGTGAAACTTATTTCTGATCTGTAAATTCAGTTAACAGAGATAAAACATATTTTTGATTGAGCAGTTATGAAACACTCTTTTTGTAGAAAATGCAAGTGGAGATTCGGAGCGCTAAGTGGGTACTAGTGGAAAAAGGAATGTCTTCAAATATAAACTACACAGAATCATTCGGTGAAACTTCTTTCTGATCTGTGCATTCAGCTAACAGAGTTAAACCATAGTTTTGATTGAGCAGATCTGAACACTCTTTCTGTAGAAAATGCAACTGGACATTTGGAGCGCTAAGAGCGTAGTAGTGGAAAAAGGAATATATTCAAATATAAACTACACAGAAGCATTCTGTGAAACTTCTTTCTGATCTGAGCTTTCAGCTAACAGAGTTAAACCATACTTTTGATTGAGCAGTTTTGAAACACTCTGTCTGTAGAAAATGCAACTGGACATTCGTAGCGCTAAGTGGGTAATAGTGGAAAAAAGAATATGTTCAAATATAAACTACACAGAAGCATTGTATGAAACTTCTTTCTGTTCTGTGCATTCAACTAACAGAGTTGAACCTTACTTTTGATTGAGCCGTTCTGAAACACTCTTTCTGTAGAAACTGCAATTGGACATTCTGAGCGCTAGGAGGCCTATATTGGGAAAAAGAACGTATACAAATAAAAACTACACAGAAGAATTGTGTGAAACTTCTTTCTGTTCTGTTTGTTCAACTAAAAGAGTTGAACCTTAGTTTTGATTGAGCCGTTCTGAAACACTCTTTCTGTGGAAAATGCAAGTGGGATTCGGAGCGCTAAGAGGGTAATAGTGGAAAAAGGAATGTCTCCAAATATAAACTACACAGAATCATTCTGTGAAACTTCTTTCTGATCTCTGCATTCAGCTAACAGAGTTAAAACATACTTTTGATTGAGCAGATCTGAACACTCTTTCTGTAGAAAATGCAACTGGACATTTGGAGCGCTAACAGAGTAGTAGTGGAAAAAGGAATATATTGAAATATAAACTACACAGAAGCATTCTGTGAAACTTCTTTCTGACATGAGCATTCAGCTAAGAGAGTTAAACAATACTTTTGATTGAGCAGTTTTGAAACACTCTGTCTTTAGAAAATGCAACTGGACATTCGTAGCGCTAAGTGGGTAATAGTGGAAAAAAGAATATGTTCAAATATAAACTACACAGAAGCATTGTATGAAACTTCTTTCTGTTCTGTGCATTCAACTAACAGAGTTGAACCTTACTTTTGATTGAGCCTTTCTGAAACACTCTTTCTGTAGGAACTGCAATTGGACATTGTGAGCGCTAAGAGGCCTCTATTGGGAAAAATAATATCTTCAAATAAAAACTACACAGAAGCATTGTGTGAAACTTATTTCTGATATGTTCATTAAGCTAACAGAGTTAAACCATACTTTTGATTGCGCAGTTCTGAACACTCTTTCTGTAGAAAATGCAAGTGGACTTTCGGAGCGCTAAGAGGGTAATAGTGGAAAAAGGAATATATTCAAATATAAACTACACAGTAGCATTCTGTGAAAATTCTTTCTGTTCTGTGCATTCAACTAACAGAGTTGAACCTTACTTTTGATTGAGCCGTTTTGAAACACTCTTTCTGTAGAAACTGCAATTGAACATGATAAGCGCTAAGAGGCCTACATTGGGAAAAAGAATATCTTCAAATAAAAACTACACAGATGCATTCTGTGAAACTTATTTCTGATCTGTAAATTCAGTTAACAGAGATAAAACATATTTTTGATTGAGCAGTTATGAAACACTCTTTTTGTAGAAAATGCAAGTGGAGATTCCGAGCGCTAAGAGGGTACTAGTGGAAAAAGGAATGTCTTCAAATATAAACTACACAGAATCATTCGGTGAAACTTCTTTCTGATCTGTGCATTCAGCTAACAGAGTTAAACCATACTTTTGATTGAGCAGATCTGAACACTCTTTCTGTAGAAAATGCAACTGGACATTTGGAGCGCTAAGAGCGTAGTAGTGGAAAAAGGAATATATTCAAATATAAACTACACAGAAGCATTCTGTGAAACTTCTTTCTGATCTGAGCATTCAGCTAACAGAGTTAAACCATACTTTTGATTGAGCAGTTTTGAAACACTCTGTCTGTAGAAAATGCAACTGGACATTCGTAGCGCTAAGTGGGTAATAGTGGAAAAAAGAATATGTTCAAATATAAACTACACAGAAGCATTGTATGAAACTTCTTTCTGTTCTGTGCATTCAACTAACAGAGTTGAACCTTACTTTTGATTGAGCCGTTCTGAAACACTCTTTCTGTAGAAACTGCAATTGGACATTCTGAGCGCTAAGAGGCCTATATTGGGAAAAAGAATGTCTACAAATAAAAACTACACAGAAGAATTGTGTGAAACTTCTTTCTGTTCTGTTTGTTCAACTAAAAGAGTTGAACCTTAGTTTTGATTGAGCCGTTCTGAAACACTCTTTCTGTAGAAAATGCAAGTGGAGATTCGGAGCGCTAAGAGGGTAATAGTGGAAAAAGGAATGTCTCCAAATATAAACTACACAGAATCATTCTGTGAAACTTCTTTCTGATCTGTGCATTCAGCTAACAGAGTTAAACCATACTTTTGATTGAGCAGATCTGAACACTCTTTCTGTAGACAATGCAACCGGACATTTGGAGCGCTAAGAGAGTAGTAGTGGAAAAAGGAATATATTGAAATATAAACTTCACAGAAGCATTCTGTGAAACTTCTTTCTGACATGAGCATTCAGCTAAGAGAGTTAAACAATACTTTTGATTGAGCAGTTTTGAAACACTCTGTCTGTAGAAAATGCAACTGGACATTCGTAGCGCTAAGTGGGTAATAGTGGAAAAAAGAATATGTTCAAATATAAACTACACAGAAGCATTGTATGAAACTTCTTTCTGTTCTGTGCATTCAACTAACAGAGTTGAACCTTACTTTTGATTGAGCCTTTCTGAAACACTCTTTCTGTAGAAACTGCAATTGGACATTGTGAGCGCTAAGAGGCCTCTATTGGGAAAAATAATATCTTCAAATAAAAACTACACAGAAGCATTGTGTGAAACTTATTTCTGATATGTTCATTAAGCTAACAGAGTTAAACCATACTTTTGATTGCGCAGTTCTGAACACTCTTTCTGTAGAAAATGTAAGTGGACATTCGGAGCGCTAAGAGGGTAATATTGGAAAAAGGAATATATTCAAATAAAAACTACACAGTAGCATTCTGTGAAAATTCTTTCTGTTCTGTGCATTCAACTAACAGAGTTGAACCTTACTTTTGATTGAGCCGTTCTGAAACACTCTTTCTGTAGAAACTGCAATTGGACATGCTAAGCGCTAAGAGGCCTAGATTGGGAAAAAGAATATCTTCAAATAAAAACTACACAGATGCATTCTGTGAAACTTATTTCTGATCTGTAAATTCAGTTAACAGAGATAAAACATATTTTTGATTCAGCAGTTATGAAACACTCTTTTTGTAGAAAATGCAAGTGGAGATTCGGAGCGCTAAGAGGGTACTAGTGGAAAAAGGAATGTCTTCAAATATAAACTACACAGAATCATTCGGTGAAACTTCTTTCTGATCTGTGCATTCAGCTAACAGAGTTAAACCATACTTTTGATTGAGCAGATCTGAACACTCTTTCTGTAGAAAATGCAACTGGACATTTGGAGCGCTAAGAGCGTAGTAGTGGAAAAAGCAATATATTCAAATATAAACTACACAGAAGCATTCTGTGAAACATCTTTCTGATCTGAGCTTTCAGCTAACAGAGTTAAACCATACTTTTGATTGAGCAGTTTTGAAACACTCTGTGTGTAGAAAATGCAACTGGACATTCGTAGCGCTAAGTGGGTAATAGTGGAAAAAAGAATATGTTCAAATATAAACTACACAGAAGCATTGTATGAAACTTCTTTCTGTTCTGTGCATTCAACTAACAGAGTTGAACCTTACTTTTGATTGAGCCGTTCTGAAACACTCTTTCTGTAGAAACTGCAATTAGACATTCTGAGCGCTAAGAGGCCTATATTGGGAAAAAGAATGTCTACAAATAAAAACTACACAGAAGAATTGTGTGAAACTTCTTTCTGTTCTGTTTGTTCAACTAAAAGAGTTGAACCTTAGTTTTGATTGAGCCGTTCTGAAACACTCTTTCTGTAGAAAATGCAAGTGGAGATTCGGAGCGCTAAGAGGGTAATAGTGGAAAAAGGAATGTCTCCAAATATAAACTACACAGAATCATTCTGTGAAAATTCTTTCTGATCTGTGCATTCAGCTAACAGAGTTAAACCATACTTTTGATTGAGCAGATCTGAACACTCTTTCTGTAGAAAATGCAACTGGACATTTGGAGCGCTAAGAGAGTAGTAGTGGAAAAAGGAATATATTCAAATATAAACTACACAGAAGGATTCTGTGAAACTTCTTTCTGACCTGAGCATTCAGCTAACAGAGTTAAACCATACTTTTGATTGAGCAGTTTTGAAACACTCTGTCTGTAGAAAATGCAACTGGACATTCGTAGTGCTAAGTGGGTAATAGTGGAAAAGAGAATATGTTCAAATATAAACTACACAGAAGCATTGTATGAAACTTCTTTCTGTTCTGTGCATTCAACTAAGAGAGTTGAACCTTACTTTTGATTGAGCCGTTCTGAAACACTCTTTCTGTAGAAACTGCAATTGGACATTCTGAGCGCTAAGAGGCCTCTATTGGGAAAAATAATATCTTCAAATAAAAACTACACAGAAGCATTGTGTGAAACTTATTTCTGATATGTTCATTAAGATAACAGAGTTAAACCATACTTTTGATTGCGCAGTTCTGAACACTCTTTCTGTAGAAAATGCAAGTGGACATTCGGAGCGCTAAGAGGGTAATAGTGGAAAAAGGAATATATTCAAATATAAACTACACAGTAGCATTCTGTGAAAATTCTTTCTGTTCTGTGCATTCAACTAACAGAGTTGAACCTTACTTTTGATTGAGCCGTTCTGAAACACTCTTTCTGTAGAAACTGCAATTGGACAGGCTAAGCGCTAAGAGGCCTACATTGGGAAAAAGAATATCTTCAAATAAAAACTACACAGATGCATTCTGTGAAACTTATTTCTGATCTGTAAATTCAGTTAACAGAGATAAAACATATTTTTGATTGAGCAGTTATGAAACACTCTTTTTGTAGAAAATGCAAGTGGAGATTCGGAGCGCTAAGAGGGTACTAGTGGAAAAAGGAATGTCTTCAAATATAAACTACACAGAATCATTCGGTGAAACTTCTTTCTGATCTGTGCATTCAGCTAACAGAGTTAAACCATACTTTTGATTGAGCAGATCTGAACACTCTTTCTGTAGAAAATGCAACTGGACATTTGGAGCGCTAAGAGCGTAGTAGTGGAAAAAGGAATATATTCAAATATAAACTACACAGAAGCATTCTGTGAAACTTCTTTCTGACCTGAGCTTTCAGCTAACAGAGTTAAACCATACTTTTGATTGAGCAGTTTTGAAACACTCTGTCTGTAGAAAATGCAACTGGACATTCGTAGCGCTAAGTGGGTAATAGTGGAAAAAAGAATATGTTCAAATATAAACTACACAGAAGCATTGTATGAAACTTCTTTCTGTTCTGTGCATTCAACTAACAGAGTTGAACCTTACTTTTGATTGAGCCGTTCTGAAACACTCATTCTGTAGAAACTGCAATTGGACATTCTGAGCGCTAAGAGGCCTATATTGGGAAAAAGAATGTCTACAAATAAAAACTACACAGAAGAATTGTGTGAAACTTCTTTCTGTTCTGTTTGTTCAACTAAAAGAGTTGAACCTTAGTTTTGATTGAGCCGTTCTGAAACACTCTTTCTGTGGAAAATGCAAGTGGAGATTCGGAGCGCTAAGAGGGTAATAGTGGAAAAAGGAATGTCTCCAAATATAAATTACACAGAATCATTCTGTGAAACTTCTTTCTGATCTCTGCATTCAGCTAACAGAGTTAAACCATACTTTTGATTGAGCAGATCTGAACACTCTTTCTGTAGAAAATGCAACTGGACATTTGGAGCGCTAACAGAGTAGTAGTGGAAAAAGGAATATATTGAAATATAAACTACACAGAAGCATTCTGTGAAACTTCTTTCTGACATGAGCATTCAGCTAAGAGAGTTAAACAATACTTTTGATTGAGCAGTTTTGAAACACTCTGTCTGTAGAAAATGCAACTGGACATTCGTAGCGCTAAGTGGGTAATAGTGGAAAAAAGAATATGTTCAAATATAAACTACACAGAAGCATTGTATGAAACTTCTTTCTGTTCTGTGCATTCAACTAACAGAGTTGAACCTTACTTTTGATTGAGCCTTTCTGAAACACTCTTTCTGTAGAAACTGCAATTGGACATTTTGAGCGCTAAGAGGCCTCTATTGGGAAAAATAATATCTTCAAATAAAAACTACACAGAAGCATTGTGTGAAACTTATTTCTGATATGTTCATTAAGCTAACAGAGTTAAACCATACTTTTGATTGCGCAGTTCTGAACACTCTTTCTGTAGAAAATGCAAGTGGACATTCGGAGCGCTAAGAGGGTAATAGTGGAAAAAGGAATATATTCAAATATAAACTACACAGTAGCATTCTGTGAAAATTCTTTCTGTTCTGTGCATTCAACTAACAGAGTTGAACCTTACTTTTGATTGAGCCGTTCTGAAACACTCTTTCTGTAGAAACTGTAATTGGACATGCTAAGCGCTAAGAGGCCTACATTGGGAAAAAGAATATCTTCAAATAAAAACTACACAGATGCATTCTGTGAAACTTATTTCTGATCTGTAAATTGAGTTAACAGAGATAAAACATATTTTTGATTGAGCAGTTATGAAACACTCTTTTTGTAGAAAATGCAAGTGGAGATTCGGAGCGCTAAGAGGGTACTAGTGGAAAAAGGAATGTCTTCAAATATAAACTACACAGAATCATTCGGTGAAACTTCTTTCTGATCTGTGCATTCAGCTAACAGAGTTAAACCATACTTTTGATTGAGCAGATCTGAACACTCTTTCTGTAGAAAATGCAACTGGACATTTGGAGCGCTAAGAGCGTAGTAGTGGAAAAAGGAATATATTCAAATATAAACTACACAGAAGCATTCTGTGAAACTTCTTTCTGATCTGAGCTTTCAGCTAACAGAGTTAAACCATACTTTTGATTGAGCAGTTTTGAAACACTCTGTGTGTAGAAAATGCAACTGGACATTCGTAGCGCTAAGTGGGTAATAGTGGAAAAAAGAATATGTTCAAATATAAACTACACAGAAGCATTGTATGAAACTTCTTTCTGTTCTGTGCATTCAACTAACAGAGTTGAACCTTACTTTTGATTGAGCCTTTCTGAAACACTCTTTCTGTAGAAACTGCAATTGGACATTGTGAGCGCTAAGAGGCCTCTATTGGGAAAAATAATATCTTCAAATAAAAACTACACAGAAGCATTGTGTGAAACTTATTTCTGATATGTTCATTAAGCTAACAGAGTTAAACCATACTTTTGATTGCGCAGTTCTGAACACTCTTTCTGTAGAAAATGCAAGTGGACTTTCGGAGCGCTAAGAGGGTAATAGTGGAAAAAGGAATATATTCAAATATAAACTACACAGTAGCATTCTGTGAAAATTCTTTCTGTTCTGTGCATTCAACTAACAGAGTTGAACCTTACTTTTGATTGAGCCGTTTTGAAACACTCTTTCTGTAGAAACTGCAATTGAACATGATAAGCGCTAAGAGGCCTACATTGGGAAAAAGAATATCTTCAAATAAAAACTACACAGATGCATTCTGTGAAACTTATTTCTGATCTGTAAATTCAGTTAACAGAGATAAAACATATTTTTGATTGAGCAGTTATGAAACACTCTTTTTGTAGAAAATGCAAGTGGAGATTCCGAGCGCTAAGAGGGTACTAGTGGAAAAAGGAATGTCTTCAAATATAAACTACACAGAATCATTCGGTGAAACTTCTTTCTGATCTGTGCATTCAGCTAACAGAGTTAAACCATACTTTTGATTGAGCAGATCTGAACACTCTTTCTGTAGAAAATGCAACTGGACATTTGGAGCGCTAAGAGCGTAGTAGTGGAAAAAGGAATATATTCAAATATAAACTACACAGAAGCATTCTGTGAAACTTCTTTCTGATCTGAGCATTCAGCTAACAGAGTTAAACCATACTTTTGATTGAGCAGTTTTGAAACACTCTGTCTGTAGAAAATGCAACTGGACATTCGTAGCGCTAAGTGGGTAATAGTGGAAAAAAGAATATGTTCAAATATAAACTACACAGAAGCATTGTATGAAACTTCTTTCTGTTCTGTGCATTCAACTAACAGAGTTGAACCTTACTTTTGATTGAGCCGTTCTGAAACACTCTTTCTGTAGAAACTGCAATTGGACATTCTGAGCGCTAAGAGGCCTATATTGGGAAAAAGAATGTCTACAAATAAAAACTACACAGAAGAATTGTGTGAAACTTCTTTCTGTTCTGTTTGTTCAACTAAAAGAGTTGAACCTTAGTTTTGATTGAGCCGTTCTGAAACACTCTTTCTGTAGAAAATGCAAGTGGAGATTCGGAGCGCTAAGAGGGTAATAGTGGAAAAAGGAATGTCTCCAAATATAAACTACACAGAATCATTCTGTGAAACTTCTTTCTGATCTGTGCATTCAGCTAACAGAGTTAAACCATACTTTTGATTGAGCAGATCTGAACACTCTTTCTGTAGACAATGCAACTGGACATTTGGAGCGCTAAGAGAGTAGTAGTGGAAAAAGGAATATATTGAAATATAAACTTCACAGAAGCATTCTGTGAAACTTCTTTCTGACATGAGCATTCAGCTAAGAGAGTTAAACAATACTTTTGATTGAGCAGTTTTGAAACACTCTGTCTGTAGAAAATGCAACTGGACATTCGTAGCGCTAAGTGGGTAATAGTGGAAAAAAGAATATGTTCAAATATAAACTACACAGAAGCATTGTATGAAACTTCTTTCTGTTCTGTGCATTCAACTAACAGAGTTGAACCTTACTTTTGATTGAGCCTTTCTGAAACACTCTTTCTGTAGAAACTGCAATTGGACATTGTGAGCGCTAAGAGGCCTCTATTGGGAAAAATAATATCTTCAAATAAAAACTACACAGAAGCATTGTGTGAAACTTATTTCTGATATGTTCATTAAGCTAACAGAGTTAAACCATACTTTTGATTGCGCAGTTCTGAACACTCTTTCTGTAGAAAATGTAAGTGGACATTCGGAGCGCTAAGAGAGTAATATTGGAAAAAGGAATATATTCAAATAAAAACTACACAGTAGCATTCTGTGAAAATTCTTTCTGTTCTGTGCATTCAACTAACAGAGTTGAACCTTACTTTTGATTGAGCCGTTCTGAAACACTCTTTCTGTAGAAACTGCAATTGGACATGCTAAGCGCTAAGAGGCCTACATTGGGAAAAAGAATATCTTCAAATAAAAACTACACAGATGCATTCTGTGAAACTTATTTCTGATCTGTAAATTCAGTTAACAGAGATAAAACATATTTTTGATTCAGCAGTTATGAAACACTCTTTTTGTAGAAAATGCAAGTGGAGATTCGGAGCGCTAAGAGGGTACTAGTGGAAAAAGGAATGTCTTCAAATATAAACTACACAGAATCATTCGGTGAAACTTCTTTCTGATCTGTGCATTCAGCTAACAGATTTAAACCATACTTTTGATTGAGCAGATCTGAACACTCTTTCTGTAGAAAATGCAACTGGACATTTGGAGCGCTAAGAGCGTAGTAGTGGAAAAAGCAATATATTCAAATATAAACTACACAGAAGCATTCTGTGAAACATCTTTCTGATCTGAGCTTTCAGCTAACAGAGTTAAACCATACTTTTGATTGAGCAGTTTTGAAACACTCTGTGTGTAGAAAATGCAACTGGACATTCGTAGCGCTAAGTGGGTAATAGTGGAAAAAAGAATATGTTCAAATATAAACTACACAGAAGCATTGTATGAAACTTCTTTCTGTTCTGTGCATTCAATTAACAGAGTTGAACCTTACTTTTGATTGAGCCGTTCTGAAACACTCTTTCTGTAGAAACTGCAATTGGACATTCTGAGCGCTAAGAGGCCTATATTGGGAAAAAGAATGTCTACAAATAAAAACTACACAGAAGAATTGTGTGAAACTTCTTTCTGTTCTGTTTGTTCAACTAAAAGAGTTGAACCTTAGTTTTGATTGAGCCGTTCTGAAACACTCTTTCTGTAGAAAATGCAAGTGGAGATTCGGAGCGCTAAGAGGGTAATAGTGGAAAAAGGAATGTCTCCAAATATAAACTACACAGAATCATTCTGTGAAAATTCTTTCTGATCTGTGCATTCAGCTAACAGAGTTAAACCATACTTTTGATTGAGCAGATCTGAACACTCTTTCTGTAGAAAATGCAACTGGACATTTGGAGCGCTAAGAGAGTAGTAGTGGAAAAAGGAATATATTCAAATATAAACTACACAGAAGGATTCTGTGAAACTTCTTTCTGACCTGAGCATTCAGCTAACAGAGTTAAACCATACTTTTGATTGAGCAGTTTTGAAACACTCTGTCTGTAGAAAATGCAACTGGACATTCGTAGTGCTAAGTGGGTAATAGTGGAAAAGAGAATATGTTCAAATATAAACTACACAGAAGCATTGTATGAAACTTCTTTCTGTTCTGTGCATTCAACTAAGAGAGTTGAACCTTACTTTTGATTGAGCCGTTCTGAAACACTCTTTCTGTAGAAACTGCAATTGGACATTCTGAGCGCTAAGAGGCCTCTATTGGGAAAAATAATATCTTCAAATAAAAACTACACAGAAGCATTGTGTGAAACTTATTTCTGATATGTTCATTAAGATAACAGAGTTAAACCATACTTTTGATTGCGCAGTTCTGAACACTCTTTCTGTAGAAAATGCAAGTGGACATTCGGAGCGCTAAGAGGGTAATAGTGGAAAAAGGAATATATTCAAATATAAACTACACAGTAGCATTCTGTGAAAATTCTTTCTGTTCTGTGCATTCAACTAACAGAGTTGAACCTTACTTTTGATTGAGCCGTTCTGAAACACTCTTTCTGTAGAAACTGCAATTGGACAGGCTAAGCGCTAAGAGGCCTACATTGGGAAAAAGAATATCTTCAAATAAAAACTACACAGATGCATTCTGTGAAACTTATTTCTGATCTGTAAATTCAGTTAACAGAGATAAAACATATTTTTGATTGAGCAGTTATGAAACACTCTTTTTGTAGAAAATGCAAGTGGAGATTCGGAGCGCTAAGAGGGTACTAGTGGAAAAAGGAATGTCTTCAAATATAAACTACACAGAATCATTCGGTGAAACTTCTTTCTGATCTGTGCATTCAGCTAACAGAGTTAAACCATACTTTTGATTGAGCAGATCTGAACACTCTTTCTGTAGAAAATGCAACTGGACATTTGGAGCGCTAAGAGCGTAGTAGTGGAAAAAGGAATATATTCAAATATAAACTACACAGAAGCATTCTGTGAAACTTCTTTCTGACCTGAGCTTTCAGCTAACAGAGTTAAACCATACTTTTGATTGAGCAGTTTTGAAACACTCTGTCTGTAGAAAATGCAACTGGACATTCGTAGCGCAAAGTGGGTAATAGTGGAAAAAAGAATATGTTCAAATATAAACTACACAGAAGCATTGTATGAAACTTCTTTCTGTTCTGTGCATTCAACTAACAGAGTTGAAACTTACTTTTGATTGAGCCTTTCTGAAACACTCTTTCTGTAGAAACTGCAATTGGACATTCTGAGCGCTAAGAGGCCTCTATTGGGAAAAATAATATCTTCAAATAAAAACTACACAGAAGCATTGTGTGAAACTTATTTCTGATATGTTCATTAAGCTAACAGAGTTAAACCATACTTTTGATTGCGCAGTTCTGAACACTCTTTCTGTAGAAAATGCAAGTGGACATTCGGAGCGCTAAGAGGGTAATAGTGGAAAAAGGAATATATTCAAATATAAACTACACAGTAGCATTCTGTGAAAATTCTTTCTGTTCTGTGCATTCAACTAACAGAGTTGAACCTTACTTTTGATTGAGCCGTTCTGAAACACTCTTTCTGTAGAAACTGCAATTGGACATGCTAAGCGCTAAGAGGCCTACATTGGGAAAAAGAATATCTTCAAATAAAAACTACACAGATGCATTCTGTGAAACTTATTTCTGATCTGTAAATTCAGTTAACAGAGATAAAACATATTTTTGATTGAGCAGTTATGAAACACTCTTTTTGTAGAAAATGCAAGTGGAGATTCGGAGCGCTAAGAGGGTACTAGTGGAAAAAGGAATGTCTTCAAATATAAACTACACAGAATCATTCGGTGAAACTTCTTTCTGATCTGTGCATTCAGCTAACAGAGTTAAACCATACTTTTGATTGAGCAGATCTGAACACTCTTTCTGTAGAAAATGCAACTGGACATTTGGAGCGCTAAGAGCGTAGTAGTGGAAAAAGGAATATATTCAAATATAAACTACACAGAAGCATTCTGTGAAACTTCTTTCTGATCTGAGCATTCAGCTAACAGAGTTAAACCATACTTTTGATTGAGCAGTTTTGAAACACTCTGTCTGTAGAAAATGCAACTGGACATTCGTAGCGCTAAGTGGGTAATAGTGGAAAAAAGAATATGTTCAAATATAAACTACACAGAAGCATTGTATGAAACTTCTTTCTGTTCTGTGCATTCAACTAACAGAGTTGAACCTTACTTTTGATTGAGCCGTTCTGAAACACTCATTCTGTAGAAACTGCAATTGGACATTCTGAGCGCTAAGAGGCCTATATTGGGAAAAAGAATGTCTACAAATAAAAACTACACAGAAGAATTGTGTGAAACTTCTTTCTGTTCTGTTTGTTCAACTAAAAGAGTTGAACCTTAGTTTTGATTGAGCCGTTCTGAAACACTCTTTCTGTGGAAAATGCAAGTGGAGATTCGGAGCGCTAAGAGGGTAATAGTGGAAAAAGGAATGTCTCCAAATATAAATTACACAGAATCATTCTGTGAAACTTCTTTCTGATCTCTGCATTCAGCTAACAGAGTTAAACCATACTTTTGATTGAGCAGATCTGAACACTCTTTCTGTAGAAAATGCAACTGGACATTTGGAGCGCTAACAGAGTAGTAGTGGAAAAAGGAATATATTGAAATATAAACTACACAGAAGCATTCTGTGAAACTTCTTTCTGACATGAGCATTCAGCTAAGAGAGTTAAACAATACTTTTGATTGAGCAGTTTTGAAACACTCTGTCTGTAGAAAATGCAACTGGACATTCGTAGCGCTAAGTGGGTAATAGTGGAAAAAAGAATATGTTCAAATATAAACTACACAGAAGCATTGTATGAAACTTCTTTCTGTTCTGTGCATTCAACTAACAGAGTTGAACCTTACTTTTGATTGAGCCTTTCTGAAACACTCTTTCTGTAGAAACTGCAATTGGACATTGTGAGCGCTAAGAGGCCTCTATTGGGAAAAATAATATCTTCAAATAAAAACTACACAGAAGCATTGTGTGAAACTTATTTCTGATATGTTCATTAAGCTAACAGAGTTAAACCATACTTTTGATTGCGCAGTTCTGAACACTCTTTCTGTAGAAAATGCAAGTGGACATTCGGAGCGCTAAGAGGGTAATAGTGGAAAAAGGAATATATTCAAATATAAACTACACAGTAGCATTCTGTGACAATTCTTTCTGTTCTGTGCATTCAACTAACAGAGTTGAACCTTACTTTTGATTGAGCCGTTCTGAAACACTCTTTCTGTAGAAACTGTAATTGGACATGCTAAGCGCTAAGAGGCCTACATTGGGAAAAAGAATATCTTCAAATAAAAACTACACAGATGCATTCTGTGAAACTTATTTCTGATCTGTAAATTGAGTTAACAGAGATAAAACATATTTTTGATTGAGCAGTTATGAAACACTCTTTCTGTAGAAAATGCAAGTGGAGATTCGGAGCGCTAAGAGGGTACTAGTGGAAAAAGGAATGTCTTCAAATATAAACTACACAGAATCATTCGGTGAAACTTCTTTCTGATCTGTGCATTCAGCTAACAGAGTTAAACCATACTTTTGATTGAGCAGATCTGAACACTCTTTCTGTAGAAAATGCAACTGGACATTTGGAGCGCTAAGAGCGTAGTAGTGGAAAAAGGAATATATTCAAATATAAACTACACAGAAGCATTCTGTGAAACTTCTTTCTGATCTGAGCTTTCAGCTAACAGAGTTAAACCATACTTTTGATTGAGCAGTTTTGAAACACTCTGTGTGTAGAAAATGCAACTGGACATTCGTAGCGCTAAGTGGGTAATAGTGGAAAAAAGAATATGTTCAAATATAAACTACACAGAAGCATTGTATGAAACTTCTTTCTGTTCTGTGCATTCAACTAACAGAGTTGAACCTTACTTTTGATTGAGCCGTTCTGAAACACTCTTTCTGTAGAAACTGCAATTGGACATTCTGAGCGCTAAGAGGCCTATATTGGGAAAAAGAATGTCTACAAATAAAAACTACACAGAAGAATTGTGTGAAACTTCTTTCTGTTCTGTTTGTTCAACTAAAAGAGTTGAACCTTAGTTTTGATTGAGCCGTTCTGAAACACTCTTTCTGTAGAAAATGCAAGTGGAGATTCGGAGCGCTAAGAGGGTAATAGTGGAAAAAGGAATGTCTCCAAATATAAACTACACAGAATCATTCTGTGAAAATTCTTTCTGATCTGTGCATTCAGCTAACAGAGTTAAACCATACTTTTGATTGAGCAGATCTGAACACTCTTTCTGTAGAAAATGCAACTGGACATTTGGAGCGCTAAGAGAGTAGTAGTGGAAAAAGGAATATATTCAAATATAAACTACACAGAAGGATTCTGTGAAACTTCTTTCTGACCTGAGCATTCAGCTAACAGAGTTAAACCATACTTTTGATTGAGCAGTTTTGAAACACTCTGTCTGTAGAAAATGCAACTGGACATTCGTAGTGCTAAGTGGGTAATAGTGGAAAAGAGAATATGTTCAAATATAAACTACACAGAAGCATTGTATGAAACTTCTTTCTGTTCTGTGCATTCAACTAAGAGAGTTGAACCTTACTTTTGATTGAGCCGTTCTGAAACACTCTTTCTGTAGAAACTGCAATTGGCATTCTGAGCGCTAAGAGGCCTCTATTGGGAAAAATAATATCTTCAAATAAAAACTACACAGAAGCATTGTGTGAAACTTATTTCTGATATGTTCATTAAGATAACAGAGTTAAACCATACTTTTGATTGCGCAGTTCTGAACACTCTTTCTGTAGAAAATGCAAGTGGACATTCGGAGCGCTAAGAGGGTAATAGTGGAAAAAGGAATATATTCAAATATAAACTACACAGTAGCATTCTGTGAAAATTCTTTCTGTTCTGTGCATTCAACTAACAGAGTTGAACCTTACTTTTGATTGAGCCGTTCTGAAACACTCTTTCTGTAGAAACTGCAATTGGACAGGCTAAGCGCTAAGAGGCCTACATTGGGAAAAAGAATATCTTCAAATAAAAACTACACAGATGCATTCTGTGAAACTTATTTCTGATCTGTAAATTCAGTTAACAGAGATAAAACATATTTTTGATTGAGCAGTTATGAAACACTCTTTTTGTAGAAAATGCAAGTGGAGATTCGGAGCGCTAAGAGGGTACTAGTGGAAAAAGGAATGTCTTCAAATATAAACTACACAGAATCATTCGGTGAAACTTCTTTCTGATCTGTGCATTCAGCTAACAGAGTTAAACCATACTTTTGATTGAGCAGATCTGAACACTCTTTCTGTAGAAAATGCAACTGGACATTTGGAGCGCTAAGAGCGTAGTAGTGGAAAAAGGAATATATTCAAATATAAACTACACAGAAGCATTCTGTGAAACTTCTTTCTGACCTGAGCTTTCAGCTAACAGAGTTAAACCATACTTTTGATTGAGCAGTTTTGAAACACTCTGTCTGTAGAAAATGCAACTGGACATTCGTAGCGCTAAGTGGGTAATAGTGGAAAAAAGAATATGTTCAAATATAAACTACACAGAAGCATTGTATGAAACTTCTTTCTGTTCTGTGCATTCAACTAACAGAGTTGAAACTTACTTTTGATTGAGCCTTTCTGAAACACTCTTTCTGTAGAAACTGCAATTGGACATTCTGAGCGCTAAGAGGCCTCTATTGGGAAAAATAATATCTTCAAATAAAAACTACACAGAAGCATTGTGTGAAACTTATTTCTGATATGTTCATTAAGCTAACAGAGTTAAACCATACTTTTGATTGCGCAGTTCTGAACACTCTTTCTGTAGAAAATGCAAGTGGACATTCGGAGCGCTAAGAGGGTAATAGTGGAAAAAGGAATATATTCAAATATAAACTACACAGTAGCATTCTGTGAAAATTCTTTCTGTTCTGTGCATTCAACTAACAGAGTTGAACCTTACTTTTGATTGAGCCGTTCTGAAACACTCTTTCTGTAGAAACTGCAATTGGACATGCTAAGCGCTAAGAGGCCTACATTGGGAAAAAGAATATCTTCAAATAAAAACTACACAGATGCATTCTGTGAAACTTATTTCTGATCTGTAAATTCAGTTAACAGAGATAAAACATATTTTTGATTGAGCAGTTATGAAACACTCTTTTTGTAGAAAATGCAAGTGGAGATTCGGAGCGCTAAGAGGGTACTAGTGGAAAAAGGAATGTCTTCAAATATAAACTACACAGAATCATTCGGTGAAACTTCTTTCTGATCTGTGCATTCAGCTAACAGAGTTAAACCATACTTTTGATTGAGCAGATCTGAACACTCTTTCTGTAGAAAATGCAACTGGACATTTGGAGCGCTAAGAGCGTAGTAGTGGAAAAAGGAATATATTCAAATATAAACTACACAGAAGCATTCTGTGAAACTTCTTTCTGATCTGAGCATTCAGCTAACAGAGTTAAACCATACTTTTGATTGAGCAGTTTTGAAACACTCTGTCTGTAGAAAATGCAACTGGACATTCGTAGCGCTAAGTGGGTAATAGTGGAAAAAAGAATATGTTCAAATATAAACTACACAGAAGCATTGTATGAAACTTCTTTCTGTTCTGTGCATTCAACTAACAGAGTTGAACCTTACTTTTGATTGAGCCGTTCTGAAACACTCATTCTGTAGAAACTGCAATTGGACATTCTGAGCGCTAAGAGGCCTATATTGGGAAAAAGAATGTCTACAAATAAAAACTACACAGAAGAATTGTGTGAAACTTCTTTCTGTTCTGTTTGTTCAACTAAAAGAGTTGAACCTTAGTTTTGATTGAGCCGTTCTGAAACACTCTTTCTGTGGAAAATGCAAGTGGAGATTCGGAGCGCTAAGAGGGTAATAGTGGAAAAAGGAATGTCTCCAAATATAAATTACACAGAATCATTCTGTGAAACTTCTTTCTGATCTCTGCATTCAGCTAACAGAGTTAAACCATACTTTTGATTGAGCAGATCTGAACACTCTTTCTGTAGAAAATGCAACTGGACATTTGGAGCGCTAACAGAGTAGTAGTGGAAAAAGGAATATATTGAAATATAAACTACACAGAAGCATTCTGTGAAACTTCTTTCTGACATGAGCATTCAGCTAAGAGAGTTAAACAATACTTTTGATTGAGCAGTTTTGAAACACTCTGTCTGTAGAAAATGCAACTGGACATTCGTAGCGCTAAGTGGGTAATAGTGGAAAAAAGAATATGTTCAAATATAAACTACACAGAAGCATTGTATGAAACTTCTTTCTGTTCTGTGCATTCAACTAACAGAGTTGAACCTTACTTTTGATTGAGCCTTTCTGAAACACTCTTTCTGTAGAAACTGCAATTGGACATTGTGAGCGCTAAGAGGCCTCTATTGGGAAAAATAATATCTTCAAATAAAAACTACACAGAAGCATTGTGTGAAACTTATTTCTGATATGTTCATTAAGCTAACAGAGTTAAACCATACTTTTGATTGCGCAGTTCTGAACACTCTTTCTGTAGAAAATGCAAGTGGACATTCGGAGCGCTAAGAGGGTAATAGTGGAAAAAGGAATATATTCAAATATAAACTACACAGTAGCATTCTGTGACAATTCTTTCTGTTCTGTGCATTCAACTAACAGAGTTGAACCTTACTTTTGATTGAGCCGTTCTGAAACACTCTTTCTGTAGAAACTGTAATTGGACATGCTAAGCGCTAAGAGGCCTACATTGGGAAAAAGAATATCTTCAAATAAAAACTACACAGATGCATTCTGTGAAACTTATTTCTGATCTGTAAATTGAGTTAACAGAGATAAAACATATTTTTGATTGAGCAGTTATGAAACACTCTTTTTGTAGAAAATGCAAGTGGAGATTCGGAGCGCTAAGAGGGTACTAGTGGAAAAAGGAATGTCTTCAAATATAAACTACACAGAATCATTCGGTGAAACTTCTTTCTGATCTGTGCATTCAGCTAACAGAGTTAAACCATACTTTTGATTGAGCAGATCTGAACACTCTTTCTGTAGAAAATGCAACTGGACATTTGGAGCGCTAAGAGCGTAGTAGTGGAAAAAGGAATATATTCAAATATAAACTACACAGAAGCATTCTGTGAAACTTCTTTCTGATCTGAGCTTTCAGCTAACAGAGTTAAACCATACTTTTGATTGAGCAGTTTTGAAACACTCTGTGTGTAGAAAATGCAACTGGACATTCGTAGCGCTAAGTGGGTAATAGTGGAAAAAAGAATATGTTCAAATATAAACTACACAGAAGCATTGTATGAAACTTCTTTCTGTTCTGTGCATTCAACTAACAGAGTTGAACCTTACTTTTGATTGAGCCGTTCTGAAACACTCTTTCTGTAGAAACTGCAATTGGACATTCTGAGCGCTAAGAGGCCTATATTGGGAAAAAGAATGTCTACAAATAAAAACTACACAGAAGAATTGTGTGAAACTTCTTTCTGTTCTGTTTGTTCAACTAAAAGAGTTGAACCTTAGTTTTGATTGAGCCGTTCTGAAACACTCTTTCTGTAGAAAATGCAAGTGGAGATTCGGAGCGCTAAGAGGGTAATAGTGGAAAAAGGAATGTCTCCAAATATAAACTACACAGAATCATTCTGTGAAAATTCTTTCTGATCTGTGCATTCAGCTAACAGAGTTAAACCATACTTTTGATTGAGCAGATCTGAACACTCTTTCTGTAGAAAATGCAACTGGACATTTGGAGCGCTAAGAGAGTAGTAGTGGAAAAAGGAATATATTCAAATATAAACTACACAGAAGGATTCTGTGAAACTTCTTTCTGACCTGAGCATTCAGCTAACAGAGTTAAACCATACTTTTGATTGAGCAGTTTTGAAACACTCTGTCTGTAGAAAATGCAACTGGACATTCGTAGTGCTAAGTGGGTAATAGTGGAAAAGAGAATATGTTCAAATATAAACTACACAGAAGCATTGTATGAAACTTCTTTCTGTTCTGTGCATTCAACTAAGAGAGTTGAACCTTACTTTTGATTGAGCCGTTCTGAAACACTCTTTCTGTAGAAACTGCAATTGGACATTCTGAGCGCTAAGAGGCCTCTATTGGGAAAAATAATATCTTCAAATAAAAACTACACAGAAGCATTGTGTGAAACTTATTTCTGATATGTTCATTAAGATAACAGAGTTAAACCATACTTTTGATTGCGCAGTTCTGAACACTCTTTCTGTAGAAAATGCAAGTGGACATTCGGAGCGCTAAGAGGGTAATAGTGGAAAAAGGAATATATTCAAATATAAACTACACAGTAGCATTCTGTGAAAATTCTTTCTGTTCTGTGCATTCAACTAACAGAGTTGAACCTTACTTTTGATTGAGCCGTTCTGAAACACTCTTTCTGTAGAAACTGCAATTGGACAGGCTAAGCGCTAAGAGGCCTACATTGGGAAAAAGAATATCTTCAAATAAAAACTACACAGATGCATTCTGTGAAACTTATTTCTGATCTGTAAATTCAGTTAACAGAGATAAAACATATTTTTGATTGAGCAGTTATGAAACACTCTTTTTGTAGAAAATGCAAGTGGAGATTCGGAGCGCTAAGAGGGTACTAGTGGAAAAAGGAATGTCTTCAAATATAAACTACACAGAATCATTCGGTGAAACTTCCTTCTGATCTGTGCATTCAGCTAACAGAGTTAAACCATACTTTTGATTGAGCAGATCTGAACACTCTTTCTGTAGAAAATGCAACTGGACATTTGGAGCGCTAAGAGCGTAGTAGTGGAAAAAGGAATATATTCAAATATAAACTACACAGAAGCATTCTGTGAAACTTCTTTCTGACCTGAGCTTTCAGCTAACAGAGTTAAACCATACTTTTGATTGAGCAGTTTTGAAACACTCTGTCTGTAGAAAATGCAACTGGACATTCGTAGCGCTAAGTGGGTAATAGTGGAAAAAAGAATATGTTCAAATATAAACTACACAGAAGCATTGTATGAAACTTCTTTCTGTTCTGTGCATTCAACTAACAGAGTTGAAACTTACTTTTGATTGAGCCTTTCTGAAACACTCTTTCTGTAGAAACTGCAATTGGACATTCTGAGCGCTAAGAGGCCTCTATTGGGAAAAATAATATCTTCAAATAAAAACTACACAGAAGCATTGTGTGAAACTTATTTCTGATATGTTCATTAAGCTAACAGAGTTAAACCATACTTTTGATTGCGCAGTTCTGAACACTCTTTCTGTAGAAAATGCAAGTGGACATTCGGAGCGCTAAGAGGGTAATAGTGGAAAAAGGAATATATTCAAATATAAACTACACAGTAGCATTCTGTGAAAATTCTTTCTGTTCTGTGCATTCAACTAACAGGGTTGAACCTTACTTTTGATTGAGCCGTTCTGAAACACTCTTTCTGTAGAAACTGCAATTGGACATGCTAAGCGCTAAGAGGCCTACATTGGGAAAAAGAATATCTTCAAATAAAAACTACACAGATGCATTCTGTGAAACTTATTTCTGATCTGTAAATTCAGTTAACAGAGATAAAACATATTTTTGATTGAGCAGTTATGAAACACTCTTTTTGTAGAAAATGCAAGTGGAGATTCGGAGCGCTAAGAGGGTACTAGTGGAAAAAGGAATGTCTTCAAATATAAACTACACAGAATCATTCGGTGAAACTTCTTTCTGATCTGTGCATTCAGCTAACAGAGTTAAACCATACTTTTGATTGAGCAGATCTGAACACTCTTTCTGTAGAAAATGCAACTGGACATTTGGAGCGCTAAGAGCGTAGTAGTGGAAAAAGGAATATATTCAAATATAAACTACACAGAAGCATTCTGTGAAACTTCTTTCTGATCTGAGCATTCAGCTAACAGAGTTAAACCATACTTTTGATTGAGCAGTTTTGAAACACTCTGTCTGTAGAAAATGCAACTGGACATTCGTAGCGCTAAGTGGGTAATAGTGGAAAAAAGAATATGTTCAAATATAAACTACACAGAAGCATTGTATGAAACTTCTTTCTGTTCTGTGCATTCAACTAACAGAGTTGAACCTTACTTTTGATTGAGCCGTTCTGAAACACTCATTCTGTAGAAATTGCAATTGGACATTCTGAGCGCTAAGAGGCCTATATTGGGAAAAAGAATGTCTACAAATAAAAACTACACAGAAGAATTGTGTGAAACTTCTTTCTGTTCTGTTTGTTCAACTAAAAGAGTTGAACCTTAGTTTTGATTGAGCCGTTCTGAAACACTCTTTCTGTGGAAAATGCAAGTGGAGATTCGGAGCGCTAAGAGGGTAATAGTGGAAAAAGGAATGTCTCCAAATATAAATTACACAGAATCATTCTGTGAAACTTCTTTCTGATCTCTGCATTCAGCTAACAGAGTTAAACCATACTTTTGATTGAGCAGATCTGAACACTCTTTCTGTAGAAAATGCAACTGGACATTTGGAGCGCTAACAGAGTAGTAGTGGAAAAAGGAATATATTGAAATATAAACTACACAGAAGCATTCTGTGAAACTTCTTTCTGACATGAGCATTCAGCTAAGAGAGTTAAACAATACTTTTGATTGAGCAGTTTTGAAACACTCTGTCTGTAGAAAATGCAACTGGACATTCGTAGCGCTAAGTGGGTAATAGTGGAAAAAAGAATATGTTCAAATATAAACTACACAGAAGCATTGTATGAAACTTCTTTCTGTTCTGTGCATTCAACTAACAGAGTTGAACCTTACTTTTGATTGAGCCTTTCTGAAACACTCTTTCTGTAGAAACTGCAATTGGACATTGTGAGCGCTAAGAGGCCTCTATTGGGAAAAATAATATCTTCAAATAAAAACTACACAGAAGCATTGTGTGAAACTTATTTCTGATATGTTCATTAAGCTAACAGAGTTAAACCATACTTTTGATTGCGCAGTTCTGAACACTCTTTCTGTAGAAAATGCAAGTGGACATTCGGAGCGCTAAGAGGGTAATAGTGGAAAAAGGAATATATTCAAATATAAACTACACAGTAGCATTCTGTGACAATTCTTTCTGTTCTGTGCATTCAACTAACAGAGTTGAACCTTACTTTTGATTGAGCCGTTCTGAAACACTCTTTCTGTAGAAACTGTAATTGGACATGCTAAGCGCTAAGAGGCCTACATTGGGAAAAAGAATATCTTCAAATAAAAACTACACAGATGCATTCTGTGAAACTTATTTCTGATCTGTAAATTGAGTTAACAGAGATAAAACATATTTTTGATTGAGCAGTTATGAAACACTCTTTTTGTAGAAAATGCAAGTGGAGATTCGGAGCGCTAAGAGGGTACTAGTGGAAAAAGGAATGTCTTCAAATATAAACTACACAGAATCATTCGGTGAAACTTCTTTCTGATCTGTGCATTCAGCTAACAGAGTTAAACCATACTTTTGATTGAGCAGATCTGAACACTCTTTCTGTAGAAAATGCAACTGGACATTTGGAGCGCTAAGAGCGTAGTAGTGGAAAAAGGAATATATTCAAATATAAACTACACAGAAGCATTCTGTGAAACTTCTTTCTGATCTGAGCTTTCAGCTAACAGAGTTAAACCATACTTTTGATTGAGCAGTTTTGAAACACTCTGTGTGTAGAAAATGCAACTGGACATTCGTAGCGCTAAGTGGGTAATAGTGGAAAAAAGAATATGTTCAAATATAAACTACACAGAAGCATTGTATGAAACTTCTTTCTGTTCTGTGCATTCAACTAACAGAGTTGAACCTTACTTTTGATTGAGCCGTTCTGAAACACTCTTTCTGTAGAAACTGCAATTGGACATTCTGAGCGCTAAGAGGCCTATATTGGGAAAAAGAATGTCTACAAATAAAAACTACACAGAAGAATTGTGTGAAACTTCTTTCTGTTCTGTTTGTTCAACTAAAAGAGTTGAACCTTAGTTTTGATTGAGCCGTTCTGAAACACTCTTTCTGTAGAAAATGCAAGTGGAGATTCGGAGCGCTAAGAGGGTAATAGTGGAAAAAGGAATGTCTCCAAATATAAACTACACAGAATCATTCTGTGAAAATTCTTTCTGATCTGTGCATTCAGCTAACAGAGTTAAACCATACTTTTGATTGAGCAGATCTGAACACTCTTTCTGTAGAAAATGCAACTGGACATTTGGAGCGCTAAGAGAGTAGTAGTGGAAAAAGGAATATATTCAAATATAAACTACACAGAAGGATTCTGTGAAACTTCTTTCTGACCTGAGCATTCAGCTAACAGAGTTAAACCATACTTTTGATTGAGCAGTTTTGAAACACTCTGTCTGTAGAAAATGCAACTGGACATTCGTAGTGCTAAGTGGGTAATAGTGGAAAAGAGAATATGTTCAAATATAAACTACACAGAAGCATTGTATGAAACTTCTTTCTATTCTGTGCATTCAACTAAGAGAGTTGAACCTTACTTTTGATTGAGCCGTTCTGAAACACTCTTTCTGTAGAAACTGCAATTGGACATTCTGAGCGCTAAGAGGCCTCTATTGGGAAAAATAATATCTTCAAATAAAAACTACACAGAAGCATTGTGTGAAACTTATTTCTGATATGTTCATTAAGATAACAGAGTTAAACCATACTTTTGATTGCGCAGTTCTGAACACTCTTTCTGTAGAAAATGCAAGTGGACATTCGGAGCGCTAAGAGGGTAATAGTGGAAAAAGGAATATATTCAAATATAAACTACACAGTAGCATTCTGTGAAAATTCTTTCTGTTCTGTGCATTCAACTAACAGAGTTGAACCTTACTTTTGATTGAGCCGTTCTGAAACACTCTTTCTGTAGAAACTGCAATTGGACAGGCTAAGCGCTAAGAGGCCTACATTGGGAAAAAGAATATCTTCAAATAAAAACTACACAGATGCATTCTGTGAAACTTATTTCTGATCTGTAAATTCAGTTAACAGAGATAAAACATATTTTTGATTGAGCAGTTATGAAACACTCTTTTTGTAGAAAATGCAAGTGGAGATTCGGAGCGCTAAGAGGGTACTAGTGGAAAAAGGAATGTCTTCAAATATAAACTACACAGAATCATTCGGTGAAACTTCTTTCTGATCTGTGCATTCAGCTAACAGAGTTAAACCATACTTTTGATTGAGCAGATCTGAACACTCTTTCTGTAGAAAATGCAACTGGACATTTGGAGCGCTAAGAGCGTAGTAGTGGAAAAAGGAATATATTCAAATATAAACTACACAGAAGCATTCTGTGAAACTTCTTTCTGATCTGAGCTTTCAGCTAACAGAGTTAAACCATACTTTTGATTGAGCAGTTTTGAAACACTCTGTGTGTAGAAAATGCAACTGGACATTCGTAGCGCTAAGTGGGTAATAGTGGAAAAAAGAATATGTTCAAATATAAACTACACAGAAGCATTGTATGAAACTTCTTTCTGTTCTGTGCATTCAACTAACAGAGTTGAACCTTACTTTTGATTGAGCCGTTCTGAAACACTCTTTCTGTAGAAACTGCAATTGGACATTCTGAGCGCTAAGAGGCCTATATTGGGAAAAAGAATGTCTACAAATAAAAACTACACAGAAGAATTGTGTGAAACTTCTTTCTGTTCTGTTTGTTCAACTAAAAGAGTTGAACCTTAGTTTTGATTGAGCCGTTCTGAAACACTCTTTCTGTAGAAAATGCAAGTGGAGATTCGGAGCGCTAAGAGGGTAATAGTGGAAAAAGGAATGTCTCCAAATATAAACTACACAGAATCATTCTGTGAAAATTCTTTCTGATCTGTGCATTCAGCTAACAGAGTTAAACCATACTTTTGATTGAGCAGATCTGAACACTCTTTCTGTAGAAAATGCAACTGGACATTTGGAGCGCTAAGAGAGTAGTAGTGGAAAAAGGAATATATTCAAATATAAACTACACAGAAGGATTCTGTGAAACTTCTTTCTGACCTGAGCATTCAGCTAACAGAGTTAAACCATACTTTTGATTGAGCAGTTTTGAAACACTCTGTCTGTAGAAAATGCAACTGGACATTCGTAGTGCTAAGTGGGTAATAGTGGAAAAGAGAATATGTTCAAATATAAACTACACAGAAGCATTGTATGAAACTTCTTTCTATTCTGTGCATTCAACTAAGAGAGTTGAACCTTACTTTTGATTGAGCCGTTCTGAAACACTCTTTCTGTAGAAACTGCAATTGGACATTCTGAGCGCTAAGAGGCCTCTATTGGGAAAAATAATATCTTCAAATAAAAACTACACAGAAGCATTGTGTGAAACTTATTTCTGATATGTTCATTAAGATAACAGAGTTAAACCATACTTTTGATTGCGCAGTTCTGAACACTCTTTCTGTAGAAAATGCAAGTGGACATTCGGAGCGCTAAGAGGGTAATAGTGGAAAAAGGAATATATTCAAATATAAACTACACAGTAGCATTCTGTGAAAATTCTTTCTGTTCTGTGCATTCAACTAACAGAGTTGAACCTTACTTTTGATTGAGCCGTTCTGAAACACTCTTTCTGTAGAAACTGCAATTGGACAGGCTAAGCGCTAAGAGGCCTACATTGGGAAAAAGAATATCTTCAAATAAAAACTACACAGATGCATTCTGTGAAACTTATTTCTGATCTGTAAATTCAGTTAACAGAGATAAAACATATTTTTGATTGAGCAGTTATGAAACACTCTTTTTGTAGAAAATGCAAGTGGAGATTCGGAGCGCTAAGAGGGTACTAGTGGAAAAAGGAATGTCTTCAAATATAAACTACACAGAATCATTCGGTGAAACTTCCTTCTGATCTGTGCATTCAGCTAACAGAGTTAAACCATACTTTTGATTGAGCAGATCTGAACACTCTTTCTGTAGAAAATGCAACTGGACATTTGGAGCGCTAAGAGCGTAGTAGTGGAAAAAGGAATATATTCAAATATAAACTACACAGAAGCATTCTGTGAAACTTCTTTCTGACCTGAGTTTTCAGCTAACAGAGTTAAACCATACTTTTGATTGAGCTGTTTTGAAACACTCTGTCTGTAGAAAATGCAACTGGACATTCGTAGCGCTAAGTGGGTAATAGTGGAAAAAAGAATATGTTCAAATATAAACTACACAGAAGCATTGTATGAAACTTCTTTCTGTTCTGTGCATTCAACTAACAGAGTTGAAACTTACTTTTGATTGAGCCTTTCTGAAACACTCTTTCTGTAGAAACTGCAATTGGACATTCTGAGCGCTAAGAGGCCTCTATTGGGAAAAATAATATCTTCAAATAAAAACTACACAGAAGCATTGTGTGAAACTTATTTCTGATATGTTCATTAAGCTAACAGAGTTAAACCATACTTTTGATTGCGCAGTTCTGAACACTCTTTCTGTAGAAAATGCAAGTGGACATTCGGAGCGCTAAGAGGGTAATAGTGGAAAAAGGAATATATTCAAATATAAACTACACAGTAGCATTCTGTGAAAATTCTTTCTGTTCTGTGCATTCAACTAACAGAGTTGAACCTTACTTTTGATTGAGCCGTTCTGAAACACTCTTTCTGTAGAAACTGCAATTGGACATGCTAAGCGCTAAGAGGCCTACATTGGGAAAAAGAATATCTTCAAATAAAAACTACACAGATGCATTCTGTGAAACTTATTTCTGATCTGTAAATTCAGTTAACAGAGATAAAACATATTTTTGATTGAGCAGTTATGAAACACTCTTTTTGTAGAAAATGCAAGTGGAGATTCGGAGCGCTAAGAGGGTACTAGTGGAAAAAGGAATGTCTTCAAATATAAACTACACAGAATCATTCGGTGAAACTTCTTTCTGATCTGTGCATTCAGCTAACAGAGTTAAACCATACTTTTGATTGAGCAGATCTGAACACTCTTTCTGTAGAAAATGCAACTGGACATTTGGAGCGCTAAGAGCGTAGTAGTGGAAAAAGGAATATATTCAAATATAAACTACACAGAAGCATTCTGTGAAACTTCTTTCTGATCTGAGCATTCAGCTAACAGAGTTAAACCATACTTTTGATTGAGCAGTTTTGAAACACTCTGTCTGTAGAAAATGCAACTGGACATTCGTAGCGCTAAGTGGGTAATAGTGGAAAAAAGAATATGTTCAAATATAAACTACACAGAAGCATTGTATGAAACTTCTTTCTGTTCTGTGCATTCAACTAACAGAGTTGAACCTTACTTTTGATTGAGCCGTTCTGAAACACTCATTCTGTAGAAACTGCAATTGGACATTCTGAGCGCTAAGAGGCCTATATTGGGAAAAAGAATGTCTACAAATAAAAACTACACAGAAGAATTGTGTGAAACTTCTTTCTGTTCTGTTTGTTCAACTAAAAGAGTTGAACCTTAGTTTTGATTGAGCCGTTCTGAAACACTCTTTCTGTGGAAAATGCAAGTGGAGATTCGGAGCGCTAAGAGGGTAATAGTGGAAAAAGGAATGTCTCCAAATATAAATTACACAGAATCATTCTGTGAAACTTCTTTCTGATCTCTGCATTCAGCTAACAGAGTTAAACCATACTTTTGATTGAGCAGATCTGAACACTCTTTCTGTAGAAAATGCAACTGGACATTTGGAGCGCTAACAGAGTAGTAGTGGAAAAAGGAATATATTGAAATATAAACTACACAGAAGCATTCTGTGAAACTTCTTTCTGACATGAGCATTCAGCTAAGAGAGTTAAACAATACTTTTGATTGAGCAGTTTTGAAACACTCTGTCTGTAGAAAATGCAACTGGACATTCGTAGCGCTAAGTGGGTAATAGTGGAAAAAAGAATATGTTCAAATATAAACTACACAGAAGCATTGTATGAAACTTCTTTCTGTTCTGTGCATTCAACTAACAGAGTTGAACCTTACTTTTGATTGAGCCTTTCTGAAACACTCTTTCTGTAGAAACTGCAATTGGACATTGTGAGCGCTAAGAGGCCTCTATTGGGAAAAATAATATCTTCAAATAAAAACTACACAGAAGCATTGTGTGAAACTTATTTCTGATATGTTCATTAAGCTAACAGAGTTAAACCATACTTTTGATTGCGCAGTTCTGAACACTCTTTCTGTATGAAATGCAAGTGGACATTCGGAGCGCTAAGAGGGTAATAGTGGAAAAAGGAATATATTCAAATATAAACTACACAGTAGCATTCTGTGACAATTCTTTCTGTTCTGTGCATTCAACTAACAGAGTTGAACCTTACTTTTGATTGAGCCGTTCTGAAACACTCTTTCTGTAGAAACTGTAATTGGACATGCTAAGCGCTAAGAGGCCTACATTGGGAAAAAGAATATCTTCAAATAAAAACTACACAGATGCATTCTGTGAAACTTATTTCTGATCTGTAAATTGAGTTAACAGAGATAAAACATATTTTTGATTGAGCAGTTATGAAACACTCTTTTTGTAGAAAATGCAAGTGGAGATTCGGAGCGCTAAGAGGGTACTAGTGGAAAAAGGAATGTCTTCAAATATAAACTACACAGAATCATTCGGTGAAACTTCTTTCTGATCTGTGCATTCAGCTAACAGAGTTAAACCATACTTTTGATTGAGCAGATCTGAACACTCTTTCTGTAGAAAATGCAACTGGACATTTGGAGCGCTAAGAGCGTAGTAGTGGAAAAAGGAATATATTCAAATATAAACTACACAGAAGCATTCTGTGAAACTTCTTTCTGATCTGAGCTTTCAGCTAACAGAGTTAAACCATACTTTTGATTGAGCAGTTTTGAAACACTCTGTCTGTAGAAAATGCAACTGGACATTCGTAGCGCTAAGTGGGTAATAGTGGAAAAAAGAATATGTTCAAATATAAACTACACAGAAGCATTGTATGAAACTTCTTTCTGTTCTGTGCATTCAACTAACAGAGTTGAACCTTACCTTGATTGAGCCGTTCTGAAACACTCTTTCTGTAGAAACTGCAATTGGACATTCTGAGCGCTAGGAGGCCTATATTGGGAAAAAGAACGTATACAAATAAAAACTTCACAGAAGAATTGTGTGAAACTTCTTTCTGTTCTGTTTGTTCAACTAAAAGAGTTGAACCTTAGTTTTGATTGAGCCGTTCTGAAACACTCTTTCTGTAGAAAATGCAAGTGGAGATTCGGAGCGCTAAGAGGGTAATAGTGGAAAAAGGAATGTCTCCAAATATAAACTACACAGAATCATTCTGTGAAACTTCTTTCTGATCTGTGCATTCAGCTAACAGAGTTAAACCATACTTTTGATTGAGCAGATCTGAACACTCTTTCTGTAGAAAATGCAACTGGACATTTGGAGCGCTAAGAGAGTAGTAGTAAAAAAAGGAATATATTCAAATATAAACTTCACAGAAGCATTCTGTGAAACGTCTTTCTGACCTGAGCATTCAGCTAAGAGAGTTAAACCATACTTTTGATTGAGCAGTTTTGAAACACTCTGTCTGTAGAAAATGCAACTGGACATTCGTAGCGCTAAGTGGGTAATAGTGGAAAAAAGAATATGTTCAAATATAAACTACACAGAAGCATTGTATGAAACTTCTTTCTGTTCTGTGCATTCAACTAACAGAGTTGAACCTTACTTTTGATTGAGCCTTTCTGAAACACTCTTTCTGTAGAAACTGCAATTGGACATTCTGAGCGCTAAGAGGCCTCTATTGGGAAAAATAATATCTTCAAATAAAAACTACACAGAAGCATTGTGTGAAACTTATTTCTGATATGTTCATTAAGCTAACAGAGTTAAACCATACTTTTGATTGCGCAGTTCTGAACACTCTTTCTGTAGAAAATGCAAGTGGACATTCGTAGCGCTAAGAGGGTAATAGTGGAAAAAGGAATATATTCAAATATAAACTACACAGTAGCATTCTGTGAAAATTCTTTCTGTTCTGTGCATTCAACTAACAGAGTTGAACCTTACTTTTGATTGAGCCGTTTTGAAACACTCTTTCTGTAGAAACTGCAATTGGACATGCAAAGCGCTAAGAGGCCTACATTGGGAAAAAGAATATCTTCACATAAAAACTACACAGATGCATTCTGTGAAACTTATTTCTGATCTGTAAATTCAGTTAACAGAGATAAAACATATTTTTGATTGAGCAGTTATGAAACACTCTTTTTGTAGAAAATGCAAGTGGAGATTCGGAGCGCTAAGTGGGTACTAGTGGAAAAAGGAATGTCTTCAAATATAAACTACACAGAATCATTCGGTGAAACTTCTTTCTGATCTGTGCATTCAGCTAACAGAGTTAAACCATACTTTTGATTGAGCAGATCTGAACACTCTTTCTGTAGAAAATGCAACTGGACATTTGGAGCGCTAAGAGCGTAGTAGTGGAAAAAGGAATATATTCAAATATAAACTACACAGAAGCATTCTGTGAAACTTCTTTCTGATCTGAGCATTCAGCTAACAGAGTTAAACCATACTTTTGATTGAGCAGTTTTGAAACACTCTGTCTGTAGAAAATGCAACTGGACATTCGTAGCGCTAAGTGGGTAATAGTGGAAAAAAGAATATGTTCAAATATAAACTACACAGAAGCATTGTATGAAACTTCTTTCTGTTCTGTGCATTCAACTAACAGAGTTGAACCTTACTTTTGATTGAGCCGTTCTGAAACACTCTTTCTGTAGAAACTGCAATTGGACATTCTGAGCGCTAAGAGGCCTATATTGGGAAAAAGAATGTCTACAAATAAAAACTACACAGAAGAATTGTGTGAAACTTCTTTCTGTTCTGTTTGTTCAACTAAAAGAGTTGAACCTTAGTTTTGATTGAGCCGTTCTGAAACACTCTTTCTGTGGAAAATGCAAGTGGAGATTCGGAGCGCTAAGAGGGTAATAGTTGAAAAAGGAATGTCTCCAAATATAAACTACACAGAATCATTCTGTGAAACTTCTTTCTGATCTCTGCATTCAGCTAACAGAGTTAAACCATACTTTTGATTGAGCAGATCTGAACACTCTTTCTGTAGAAAATGCAACTGGACATTTGGAGCGCTAACAGAATAGTAGTGGAAAAAGGAATATATTGAAATATAAACTACACAGAAGCATTCTGTGAAACTTCTTTCTGACATGAGCATTCAGCTAAGAGAGTTAAACAATACTTTTGATTGAGCAGTTTTGAAACACTCTGTCTGTAGAAAATGCAACTGGACATTCGTAGCGCTAAGTGGGTAATAGTGGAAAAAAGATTATGTTCAAATATAAACTACACAGAAGCATTGTATGAAACTTCTTTCTGTTCTGTGCATTCAACTAACAGAGTTGAACCTTACTTTTGATTGAGCCTTTCTGAAACACTCTTTCTGTAGAAACTGCAATTGGACATTGTGAGCGCTAAGAGGCCTCTATTGGGAAAAATAATATCTTCAAATAAAAACTACACAGAAGCATTGTGTGAAACTTATTTCTGATATGTTCATTAAGCTAACAGAGTTAAACCATACTTTTGATTGCGCAGTTCTGAACACTCTTTCTGTAGAAAATGCAAGTGGACATTCGGAGCGCTAAGAGGGTAATAGTGGAAAAAGGAATATATTCATATATAAACTACACAGTAGCATTCTGTGACAATTCTTTCTGTTCTGTGCATTCAACTAACAGAGTTGAACCTTACTTTTGATTGAGCCGTTCTGAAACACTCTTTCTGTAGAAACTGCAATTGGACATGCTAAGCGCTAAGAGGCCTACATTGGGAAAAAGAATATCTTCAAATAAAAACTACACAGATGCATTCTGTGAAACTTATTTCTGATCTGTAAATTCAGTTAACAGAGATAAAACATATTTTTGATTGAGCAGTTATGAAACACTCTTTTTGTAGAAAATGCAAGTGGAGATTCGGAGCGCTAAGAGGGTACTAGTGGAAAAAGGAATGTCTTCAAATATAAACTACACAGAATCATTCGGTGAAACTTCTTTCTGATCTGTGCATTCAGCTAACAGAGTTAAACCATACTTTTGATTGAGCAGATCTGAACACTCTTTCTGTAGAAAATGCAACTGGACATTTGGAGCGCTAAGAGCGTAGTAGTGGAAAAAGGAATATATTCAAATATAAACTACACAGAAGCATTCTGTGAAACTTCTTTCTGATCTGAGCTTTCAGCTAACAGAGTTAAACCATACTTTTGATTGAGCAGTTTTGAAACTCTCTGTCTGTAGAAAATGCAACTGGACATTCGTAGCGCTAAGTGGGTAATAGTGGAAAAAAGAATATGTTCAAATATAAACTACACAGAAGCATTGTATGAAACTTCTTTCTGTTCTGTGCATTCAACTAACAGAGTTGAACCTTACTTTTGATTGAGCCGTTCTGAAACACTCTTTCTGTAGAAACTGCAATTGGACATTCTGAGCGCTAGGAGGCCCATATTGGGAAAAAGAACGTATACAAATAAAAACTACACAGAAGAATTGTGTGAAACTTCTTTCTGTTCTGTTTGTTCAACTAAAAGAGTTGAACCTTAGTTTTGATTGAGCCGTTCTGAAACACTCTTTCTGTGGAAAATGCAAGTGGGATTCGGAGCGCTAAGAGGGTAATAGTGGAAAAAGGAATGTCTCCAAATATAAACTACACAGAATCATTCTGTGAAACTTCTTTCTGATCTCTGCATTCAGCTAACAGAGTTAAACCATACTTTTGATTGAGCAGATCTGAACACTCTTTCTGTAGAAAATGCAACTGGACATTTGGAGCGCTAACAGAGTAGTAGTGGAAAAAGGAATATATTGAAATATAAACTACACAGAAGCATTCTGTGAAACTTCTTTCTGACATGAGCATTCAGCTAAGAGAGTTAAACAATACTTTTGATTGAGCAGTTTTGAAACACTCTGTCTTTAGAAAATGCAACTGGACATTCGTAGCGCTAAGTGGGTAATAGTGGAAAAAAGAATATGTTCAAATATAAACTACACAGAAGCATTGTATGAAACTTCTTTCTGTTCTGTGCATTCAACTAACAGAGTTGAACCTTACTTTTGATTGAGCCTTTCTGAAACACTCTTTCTGTAGAAACTGCAATTGGACATTGTGAGCGCTAAGAGGCCTCTATTGGGAAAAATAATATCTTCAAATAAAAACTACACAGAAGCATTGTGTGAAACTTATTTCTGATATGTTCATTAAGCTAACAGAGTTAAACCATACTTTTGATTGCGCAGTTCTGAACACTCTTTCTGTAGAAAATGCAAGTGGACTTTCGGAGCGCTAAGAGGGTAATAGTGGAAAAAGGAATATATTCAAATATAAACTACACAGTAGCATTCTGTGAAAATTCTTTCTGTTCTGTGCATTCAACTAACAGAGTTGAACCTTACTTTTGATTGAGCCGTTTTGAAACACTCTTTCTGTAGAAACTGCAATTGAACATGATAAGCGCTAAGAGGCCTACATTGGGAAAAAGAATATCTTCAAATAAAAACTACACAGATGCATTCTGTGAAACTTATTTCTGATCTGTAAATTCAGTTAACAGAGATAAAACATATTTTTGATTGAGCAGTTATGAAACACTCTTTTTGTAGAAAATGCAAGTGGAGATTCGGAGCGCTAAGAGGGTACTAGTGGAAAAAGGAATGTCTTCAAATATAAACTACACAGAATCATTCGGTGAAACTTCTTTCTGATCTGTGCATTCAGCTAACAGAGTTAAACCATACTTTTGATTGAGCAGATCTGAACACTCTTTCTGTAGAAAATGCAACTGGACATTTGGAGCGCTAAGAGCGTAGTAGTGGAAAAAGGAATATATTCAAATATAAACTACACAGAAGCATTCTGTGAAACTTCTTTCTGATCTGAGCATTCAGCTAACAGAGTTAAACCATACTTTTGATTGAGCAGTTTTGAAACACTCTGTCTGTAGAAAATGCAACTGGACATTCGTAGCGCTAAGTGGGTAATAGTGGAAAAAAGAATATGTTCAAATATAAACTACACAGAAGCATTGTATGAAACTTCTTTCTGTTCTGTGCATTCAACTAACTGAGTTGAACCTTACTTTTGATTGAGCCGTTCTGAAACACTCTTTCTGTAGAAACTGCAATTGGACATTCTGAGCGCTAAGAGGCCTATATTGGGAAAAAGAATGTCTACAAATAAAAACTACACAGAAGAATTGTGTGAAACTTCTTTCTGTTCTGTTTGTTCAACTAAAAGAGTTGAACCTTAGTTTTGATTGAGCCGTTCTGAAACACTCTTTCTGTGGAAAATGCAAGTGGAGATTCGGAGCGCTAAGAGGGTAATAGTGGAAAAAGGAATGTCTCCAAATATAAATTACACAGAATCATTCTGTGAAACTTCTTTCTGATCTCTGCATTCAGCTAACAGAGTTAAACCATACTTTTGATTGAGCAGATCTGAACACTCTTTCTGTAGAAAATGCAACTGGACATTTGGAGCGCTAACAGAGTAGTAGTGGAAAAAGGAATATATTGAAATATAAACTACACAGAAGCATTCTGTGAAACTTCTTTCTGACATGAGCATTCAGCTAAGAGAGTTAAACAATACTTTTGATTGAGCAGTTTTGAAACACTCTGTCTGTAGAAAATGCAACTGGACATTCGTAGCGCTAAGTGGGTAATAGTGGAAAAAAGAATATGTTCAAATATAAACTACACAGAAGCATTGTATGAAACTTCTTTCTGTTCTGTGCATTCAACTAACAGAGTTGAACCTTACTTTTGATTGAGCCTTTCTGAAACACTCTTTCTGTAGAAACTGCAATTGGACATTGTGAGCGCTAAGAGGCCTCTATTGGGAAAAATAATATCTTCAAATAAAAACTACACAGAAGCATTGTGTGAAACTTATTTCTGATATGTTCATTAAGCTAACAGAGTTAAACCATACTTTTGATTGCGCAGTTCTGAACACTCTTTCTGTATGAAATGCAAGTGGACATTCGGAGCGCTAAGAGGGTAATAGTGGAAAAAGGAATATATTCAAATATAAACTACACAGTAGCATTCTGTGACAATTCTTTCTGTTCTGTGCATTCAACTAACAGAGTTGAACCTTACTTTTGATTGAGCCGTTCTGAAACACTCTTTCTGTAGAAACTGTAATTGGACATGCTAAGCGCTAAGAGGCCTACATTGGGAAAAAGAATATCTTCAAATAAAAACTACACAGATGCATTCTGTGAAACTTATTTCTGATCTGTAAATTGAGTTAACAGAGATAAAACATATTTTTGATTGAGCAGTTATGAAACACTCTTTTTGTAGAAAATGCAAGTGGAGATTCGGAGCGCTAAGAGGGTACTAGTGGAAAAAGGAATGTCTTCAAATATAAACTACACAGAATCATTCGGTGAAACTTCTTTCTGATCTGTGCATTCAGCTAACAGAGTTAAACCATACTTTTGATTGAGCAGATCTGAACACTCTTTCTGTAGAAAATGCAACTGGACATTTGGAGCGCTAAGAGCGTAGTAGTGGAAAAAGGAATATATTCAAATATAAACTACACAGAAGCATTCTGTGAAACTTCTTTCTGATCTGAGCTTTCAGCTAACAGAGTTAAACCATACTTTTGATTGAGCAGTTTTGAAACACTCTGTCTGTAGAAAATGCAACTGGACATTCGTAGCGCTAAGTGGGTAATAGTGGAAAAAAGAATATGTTCAAATATAAACTACACAGAAGCATTGTATGAAACTTCTTTCTGTTCTGTGCATTCAACTAACAGAGTTGAACCTTACCTTGATTGAGCCGTTCTGAAACACTCTTTCTGTAGAAACTGCAATTGGACATTCTGAGCGCTAGGAGGCCTATATTGGGAAAAAGAACGTATACAAATAAAAACTTCACAGAAGAATTGTGTGAAACTTCTTTCTGTTCTGTTTGTTCAACTAAAAGAGTTGAACCTTAGTTTTGATTGAGCCGTTCTGAAACACTCTTTCTGTAGAAAATGCAAGTGGAGATTCGGAGCGCTAAGAGGGTAATAGTGGAAAAAGGAATGTCTCCAAATATAAACTACACAGAATCATTCTGTGAAACTTCTTTCTGATCTGTGCATTCAGCTAACAGAGTTAAACCATACTTTTGATTGAGCAGATCTGAACACTCTTTCTGTAGAAAATGCAACTGGACATTTGGAGCGCTAAGAGAGTAGTAGTAAAAAAAGGAATATATTCAAATATAAACTTCACAGAAGCATTCTGTGAAACGTCTTTCTGACCTGAGCATTCAGCTAAGAGAGTTAAACCATACTTTTGATTGAGCAGTTTTGAAACACTCTGTCTGTAGAAAATGCAACTGGACATTCGTAGCGCTAAGTGGGTAATAGTGGAAAAAAGAATATGTTCAAATATAAACTACACAGAAGCATTGTATGAAACTTCTTTCTGTTCTGTGCATTCAACTAACAGAGTTGAACCTTACTTTTGATTGAGCCTTTCTGAAACACTCTTTCTGTAGAAACTGCAATTGGACATTCTGAGCGCTAAGAGGCCTCTATTGGGAAAAATAATATCTTCAAATAAAAACTACACAGAAGCATTGTGTGAAACTTATTTCTGATATGTTCATTAAGCTAACAGAGTTAAACCATACTTTTGATTGCGCAGTTCTGAACACTCTTTCTGTAGAAAATGCAAGTGGACATTCGTAGCGCTAAGAGGGTAATAGTGGAAAAAGGAATATATTCAAATATAAACTACACAGTAGCATTCTGTGAAAATTCTTTCTGTTCTGTGCATTCAACTAACAGAGTTGAACCTTACTTTTGATTGAGCCGTTTTGAAACACTCTTTCTGTAGAAACTGCAATTGGACATGCAAAGCGCTAAGAGGCCTACATTGGGAAAAAGAATATCTTCACATAAAAACTACACAGATGCATTCTGTGAAACTTATTTCTGATCTGTAAATTCAGTTAACAGAGATAAAACATATTTTTGATTGAGCAGTTATGAAACACTCTTTTTGTAGAAAATGCAAGTGGAGATTCGGAGCGCTAAGTGGGTACTAGTGGAAAAAGGAATGTCTTCAAATATAAACTACACAGAATCATTCGGTGAAACTTCTTTCTGATCTGTGCATTCAGCTAACAGAGTTAAACCATACTTTTGATTGAGCAGATCTGAACACTCTTTCTGTAGAAAATGCAACTGGACATTTGGAGCGCTAAGAGCGTAGTAGTGGAAAAAGGAATATATTCAAATATAAACTACACAGAAGCATTCTGTGAAACTTCTTTCTGATCTGAGCATTCAGCTAACAGAGTTAAACCATACTTTTGATTGAGCAGTTTTGAAACACTCTGTCTGTAGAAAATGCAACTGGACATTCGTAGCGCTAAGTGGGTAATAGTGGAAAAAAGAATATGTTCAAATATAAACTACACAGAAGCATTGTATGAAACTTCTTTCTGTTCTGTGCATTCAACTAACAGAGTTGAACCTTACTTTTGATTGAGCCGTTCTGAAACACTCTTTCTGTAGAAACTGCAATTGGACATTCTGAGCGCTAAGAGGCCTATATTGGGAAAAAGAATGTCTACAAATAAAAACTACACAGAAGAATTGTGTGAAACTTCTTTCTGTTCTGTTTGTTCAACTAAAAGAGTTGAACCTTAGTTTTGATTGAGCCGTTCTGAAACACTCTTTCTGTGGAAAATGCAAGTGGAGATTCGGAGCGCTAAGAGGGTAATAGTTGAAAAAGGAATGTCTCCAAATATAAACTACACAGAATCATTCTGTGAAACTTCTTTCTGATCTCTGCATTCAGCTAACAGAGTTAAACCATACTTTTGATTGAGCAGATCTGAACACTCTTTCTGTAGAAAATGCAACTGGACATTTGGAGCGCTAACAGAATAGTAGTGGAAAAAGGAATATATTGAAATATAAACTACACAGAAGCATTCTGTGAAACTTCTTTCTGACATGAGCATTCAGCTAAGAGAGTTAAACAATACTTTTGATTGAGCAGTTTTGAAACACTCTGTCTGTAGAAAATGCAACTGGACATTCGTAGCGCTAAGTGGGTAATAGTGGAAAAAAGATTTTGTTCAAATATAAACTACACAGAAGCATTGTATGAAACTTCTTTCTGTTCTGTGCATTCAACTAACAGAGTTGAACCTTACTTTTGATTGAGCCTTTCTGAAACACTCTTTCTGTAGAAACTGCAATTGGACATTGTGAGCGCTAAGAGGCCTCTATTGGGAAAAATAATATCTTCAAATAAAAACTACACAGAAGCATTGTGTGAAACTTATTTCTGATATGTTCATTAAGCTAACAGAGTTAAACCATACTTTTGATTGCGCAGTTCTGAACACTCTTTCTGTAGAAAATGCAAGTGGACATTCGGAGCGCTAAGAGGGTAATAGTGGAAAAAGGAATATATTCATATATAAACTACACAGTAGCATTCTGTGACAATTCTTTCTGTTCTGTGCATTCAACTAACAGAGTTGAACCTTACTTTTGATTGAGCCGTTCTGAAACACTCTTTCTGTAGAAACTGCAATTGGACATGCTAAGCGCTAAGAGGCCTACATTGGGAAAAAGAATATCTTCAAATAAAAACTACACAGATGCATTCTGTGAAACTTATTTCTGATCTGTAAATTCAGTTAACAGAGATAAAACATATTTTTGATTGAGCAGTTATGAAACACTCTTTTTGTAGAAAATGCAAGTGGAGATTCGGAGCGCTAAGAGGGTACTAGTGGAAAAAGGAATGTCTTCAAATATAAACTACACAGAATCATTCGGTGAAACTTCTTTCTGATCTGTGCATTCAGCTAACAGAGTTAAACCATACTTTTGATTGAGCAGATCTGAACACTCTTTCTGTAGAAAATGCAACTGGACATTTGGAGCGCTAAGAGCGTAGTAGTGGAAAAAGGAATATATTCAAATATAAACTACACAGAAGCATTCTGTGAAACTTCTTTCTGATCTGAGCTTTCAGCTAACAGAGTTAAACCATACTTTTGATTGAGCAGTTTTGAAACTCTCTGTCTGTAGAAAATGCAACTGGACATTCGTAGCGCTAAGTGGGTAATAGTGGAAAAAAGAATATGTTCAAATATAAACTACACAGAAGCATTGTATGAAACTTCTTTCTGTTCTGTGCATTCAACTAACAGAGTTGAACCTTACTTTTGATTGAGCCGTTCTGAAACACTCTTTCTGTAGAAACTGCAATTGGACATTCTGAGCGCTAGGAGGCCTATATTGGGAAAAAGAACGTATACAAATAAAAACTACACAGAAGAATTGTGTGAAACTTCTTTCTGTTCTGTTTGTTCAACTAAAAGAGTTGAACCTTAGTTTTGATTGAGCCGTTCTGAAACACTCTTTCTGTGGAAAATGCAAGTGGGATTCGGAGCGCTAAGAGGGTAATAGTGGAAAAAGGAATGTCTCCAAATATAAACTACACAGAATCATTCTGTGAAACTTCTTTCTGATCTCTGCATTCAGCTAACAGAGTTAAACCATACTTTTGATTGAGCAGATCTGAACACTCTTTCTGTAGAAAATGCAACTGGACATTTGGAGCGCTAACAGAGTAGTAGTGGAAAAAGGAATATATTGAAATATAAACTACACAGAAGCATTCTGTGAAACTTCTTTCTGACATGAGCATTCAGCTAAGAGAGTTAAACAATACTTTTGATTGAGCAGTTTTGAAACACTCTGTCTTTAGAAAATGCAACTGGACATTCGTAGCGCTAAGTGGGTAATAGTGGAAAAAAGAATATGTTCAAATATAAACTACACAGAAGCATTGTATGAAACTTCTTTCTGTTCTGTGCATTCAACTAACAGAGTTGAACCTTACTTTTGATTGAGCCTTTCTGAAACACTCTTTCTGTAGAAACTGCAATTGGACATTGTGAGCGCTAAGAGGCCTCTATTGGGAAAAATAATATCTTCAAATAAAAACTACACAGAAGCATTGTGTGAAACTTATTTCTGATATGTTCATTAAGCTAACAGAGTTAAACCATACTTTTGATTGCGCAGTTCTGAACACTCTTTCTGTAGAAAATGCAAGTGGACTTTCGGAGCGCTAAGATGGTAATAGTGGAAAAAGGAATATATTCAAATATAAACTACACAGTAGCATTCTGTGAAAATTCTTTCTGTTCTGTGCATTCAACTAACAGAGTTGAACCTTACTTTTGATTGAGCCGTTTTGAAACACTCTTTCTGTAGAAACTGCAATTGAACATGATAAGCGCTAAGAGGCCTACATTGGGAAAAAGAATATCTTCAAATAAAAACTACACAGATGCATTCTGTGAAACTTATTTCTGATCTGTAAATTCAGTTAACAGAGATAAAACATATTTTTGATTGAGCAGTTATGAAACACTCTTTTTGTAGAAAATGCAAGTGGAGATTCCGAGCGCTAAGAGGGTACTAGTGGAAAAAGGAATGTCTTCAAATATAAACTACACAGAATCATTCGGTGAAACTTCTTTCTGATCTGTGCATTCAGCTAACAGAGTTAAACCATACTTTTGATTGAGCAGATCTGAACACTCTTTCTGTAGAAAATGCAACTGGACATTTGGAGCGCTAAGAGCGTAGTAGTGGAAAAAGGAATATATTCAAATATAAACTACACAGAAGCATTCTGTGAAACTTCTTTCTGATCTGAGCATTCAGCTAACAGAGTTAAACCATACTTTTGATTGAGCAGTTTTGAAACACTCTGTCTGTAGAAAATGCAACTGGACATTCGTAGCGCTAAGTGGGTAATAGTGGAAAAAAGAATATGTTCAAATATAAACTACACAGAAGCATTGTATGAAACTTCTTTCTGTTCTGTGCATTCAACTAACTGAGTTGAACCTTACTTTTGATTGAGCCGTTCTGAAACACTCTTTCTGTAGAAACTGCAATTGGACATTCTGAGCGCTAAGAGGCCTATATTGGGAAAAAGAATGTCTACAAATAAAAACTACACAGAAGAATTGTGTGAAACTTCTTTCTGTTCTGTTTGTTCAACTAAAAGAGTTGAACCTTAGTTTTGATTGAGCCGTTCTGAAACACTCTTTCTGTAGAAAATGCAAGTGGAGATTCGGAGCGCTAAGAGGGTAATAGTGGAAAAAGGAATGTCTCCAAATATAAACTACACAGAATCATTCTGTGAAACTTCTTTCTGATCTGTGCATTCAGCTAACAGAGTTAAACCATACTTTTGATTGAGCAGATCTGAACACTCTTTCTGTAGACAATGCAACTGGACATTTGGAGCGCTAAGAGAGTAGTAGTGGAAAAAGGAATATATTGAAATATAAACTTCACAGAAGCATTCTGTGAAACTTCTTTCTGACATGAGCATTCAGCTAAGAGAGTTAAACAATACTTTTGATTGAGCAGTTTTGAAACACTCTGTCTGTAGAAAATGCAACTGGACATTCGTAGCGCTAAGTGGGTAATAGTGGAAAAAAGAATATGTTCAAATATAAACTACACAGAAGCATTGTATGAAACTTCTTTCTGTTCTGTGCATTCAACTAACAGAGTTGAACCTTACTTTTGATTGAGCCTTTCTGAAACACTCTTTCTGTAGAAACTGCAATTGGACATTGTGAGCGCTAAGAGGCCTCTATTGGGAAAAATAATATCTTCAAATAAAAACTACACAGAAGCATTGTGTGAAACTTATTTCTGATATGTTCATTAAGCTAACAGAGTTAAACCATACTTTTGATTGCGCAGTTCTGAACACTCTTTCTGTAGAAAATGTAAGTGGACATTCGGAGCGCTAAGAGGGTAATATTGGAAAAAGGAATATATTCAAATAAAAACTACACAGTAGCATTCTGTGAAAATTCTTTCTGTTCTGTGCATTCAACTAACAGAGTTGAACCTTACTTTTGATTGAGCCGTTCTGAAACACTCTTTCTGTAGAAACTGCAATTGGACATGCTAAGCGCTAAGAGGCCTACATTGGGAAAAAGAATATCTTCAAATAAAAACTACACAGATGCATTCTGTGAAACTTATTTCTGATCTGTAAATTGAGTTAACAGAGATAAAACATATTTTTGATTCAGCAGTTATGAAACACTCTTTTTGTAGAAAATGCAAGTGGAGATTCGGAGCGCTAAGAGGGTACTAGTGGAAAAAGGAATGTCTTCAAATATAAACTACACAGAATCATTCGGTGAAACTTCTTTCTGATCTGTGCATTCAGCTAACAGATTTAAACCATACTTTTGATTGAGCAGATCTGAACACTCTTTCTGTAGAAAATGCAACTGGACATTTGGAGCGCTAAGAGCGTAGTAGTGGAAAAAGCAATATATTCAAATATAAACTACACAGAAGCATTCTGTGAAACATCTTTCTGATCTGAGCTTTCAGCTAACAGAGTTAAACCATACTTTTGATTGAGCAGTTTTGAAACACTCTGTGTGTAGAAAATGCAACTGGACATTCGTAGCGCTAAGTGGGTAATAGTGGAAAAAAGAATATGTTCAAATATAAACTACACAGAAGCATTGTATGAAACTTCTTTCTGTTCTGTGCATTCAACTAACAGAGTTGAACCTTACTTTTGATTGAGCCGTTCTGAAACACTCTTTCTGTAGAAACTGCAATTGGACATTCTGAGCGCTAAGAGGCCTATATTGGGAAAAAGAATGTCTACAAATAAAAACTACACAGAATAATTGTGTGAAACTTCTTTCTGTTCTGTTTGTTCAACTAAAAGAGTTGAACCTTAGTTTTGATTGAGCCGTTCTGAAACACTCTTTCTGTAGAAAATGCAAGTGGAGATTCGGAGCGCTAAGAGGGTAATACTGGAAAAAGGAATGTCTCCAAATATAAACTACACAGAATCATTCTGTGGAAATTCTTTCTGATCTGTGCATTCAGCTAACAGAGTTAAACCATACTTTTGATTGAGCAGATCTGAACACTCTTTCTGTAGAAAATGCAACTGGACATTTGGAGCGCTAAGAGAGTAGTAGTGGAAAAAGGAATATATTCAAATATAAACTACACAGAAGCATTCTGTGAAACTTCTTTCTGACATGAGCATTCAGCTAAGAGAGTTAAACAATACTTTTGATTGAGCAGTTTTGAAACACTCTGTCTGTAGAAAATGCAACTGGACATTCGTAGCGCTAAGTGGGTAATAGTGGAAAAAAGAATATGTTCAAATATAAACTACACAGAAGCATTGTATGAAACTTCTTTCTGTTCTGTGCATTCAACTAACAGAGTTGAACCTTACTTTTGATTGAGCCTTTCTGAAACACTCTTTCTGTAGAAACTGCAATTGGACATTGTGAGCGCTAAGAGGCCTCTATTGGGAAAAATAATATCTTCAAATAAAAACTACACAGAAGCATTGTGTGAAACTTATTTCTGATATGTTCATTAAGCTAACAGAGTTAAACCATACTTTTGATTGCGCAGTTCTGAACACTCTTTCTGTAGAAAATGTAAGTGGACATTCGGAGCGCTAAGAGGGTAATAGTGGAAAAAGGAATATATTCAAATATAAACTACACAGTAGCATTCTGTGAAAATTCTTTCTGTTCTGTGCATTGAACTAACAGAGTTGAACCTTACTTTTGATTGAGCCGTTCTGAAACACTCTTTCTGTAGAAACTGCAATTGGACATGCTAAGCGCTAAGAGGCCTACATTGGGAAAAAGAATATCTTCAAATAAAAACTACACAGATGCATTCTGTGAAACTTATTTCTGATCTGTAAATTCAGTTAACAGAGATAAAACATATTTTTGATTCAGCAGTTATGAAACACTCTTTTTGTAGAAAATGCAAGTGGAGATTCGGAGCGCTAAGAGGGTACTAGTGGAAAAAGGAATGTCTTCAAATATAAACTACACAGAATCATTCGGTGAAACTTCTTTCTGATCTGTGCATTCAGCTAACAGAGTTAAACCATACTTTTGATTGAGCAGATCTGAACACTCTTTCTGTAGAAAATGCAACTGGACATTTGGAGCGCTAAGAGCGTAGTAGTGGAAAAAGGAATATATTCAAATATAAACTACACAGAAGCATTCTGTGAAACATCTTTCTGATCTGAGCTTTCAGCTAACAGAGTTAAACCATACTTTTGATTGAGCAGTTTTGAAACACTCTGTGTGTAGAAAATGCAACTGGACATTCGTAGCGCTAAGTGGGTAATAGTGGAAAAAAGAATATGTTCAAATATAAACTACACAGAAGCATTGTATGAAACTTCTTTCTGTTCTGTGCATTCAACTAACAGAGTTGAACCTTACTTTTGATTGAGCCGTTCTGAAACACTCTTTCTGTAGAAACTGCAATTGGACATTCTGAGCGCTAAGAGGCCTATATTGGGAAAAAGAATGTCTACAAATAAAAACTACACAGAAGAATTGTGTGAAACTTCTTTCTGTTCTGTTTGTTCAACTAAAAGAGTTGAACCTTAGTTTTGATTGAGCCGTTCTGAAACACTCTTTCTGTAGAAAATGCAAGTGGAGATTCGGAGCGCTAAGAGGGTAATACTGGAAAAAGGAATGTCTCCAAATATAAACTACACAGAATCATTCTGTGGAAATTCTTTCTGATCTGTGCATTCAGCTAACAGAGTTAAACCATACTTTTGATTGAGCAGATCTGAACACTCTTTCTGTAGAAAATGCAACTGGACATTTGGAGCGCTAAGAGAGTAGTAGTGGAAAAAGGAATATATTCAAATATAAACTACACAGAAGCATTCTGTGAAACATCTTTCTGACCTGAGCATTCAGCTAAGAGAGTTAAACCATACTTTTGATTGAGCAGTTTTGAAACACTCTGTCTGTAGAAAATGCAACTGGACATTCGTAGCGCTAAGTTGGTAATAGTGGAAAAAAGAATATGTTCAAATATAAACTACACAGAAGCATTGTATGAAACTTCTTTCTGTTCTGTGCATTCAACTAACAGAGTTGAACCTTACTTTTGATTGAGCCTTTCTGAAACACTCTTTCTGTAGAAACTGCAATTGGACATTCTGAGCGCTAAGAGGCCTCTATTGGGAAAAATAATATCTTCAAATAAAAACTACACAGAAGCATTGTGTGAAACTTATTTCTGATATGTTCATTAAGCTAACAGAGTTAAACCATACTTTTGATTGCGCAGTTCTGAACACTCTTTCTGTAGAAAATGCAAGTGGACATTCGGAGCGCTAAGAGGGTAATAGTGGAAAAAGGAATATATTCAAATATAAACTACACAGTAGCATTCTGTGAAAATTCTTTCTGTTCTGTGCATTCAACTAACAGAGTTGAACCTTACTTTTGATTGAGCCGTTCTGAAACACTCTTTCTGTAGAAACTGCAAGTGGACATGCTAAGCGCTAAGAGGCCTACATTGGGAAAAAGAATGTCTTCAAATAAAAACTACGCAGATGCATTCTGTGAAACTTATTTCTGATCTGTAAATTCAGTTAACAGAGATAAAACATATTTTTGATTGAGCAGTTATGAAACACTCTTTTTGTAGAAAATGCAAGTGGAGATTCGGAGCGCTAAGAGGGTACTAGTGGAAAAAGGAATGTCTTCAAATATAAACTACACAGAATCATTCGTTGAAACTTCTTTCTGATCTGTGCATTCAGATAACAGAGTTAAACCATACTTTTTATTGAGCAGATCTGAACACTCATTCTGTAAAAAATGCAACTGGACATTTGGAGCGCTAAGAGCGTAGTAGTGGAAAAAGGAATATATACAAATATAAACTACACAGAAGCATTCTGTGAAACTTCTTTCTGATCTGAGCATTCAGCTAACAGAGTTAAACCATACTTTTGATTGAGCTGTTTTGAAACTCTCTGTCTGTAGAAAATGCAACTGGGCATTCGTAGCGCTAAGTGGGTAATAGTGGAAAAGAGAATATGTTCAAATATAAACTACACAGAAGCATTGTATGAAACTTCTTTCTGTTCTGTGCATTCAACTAACAGAGTTGAACCTTACTTTTTATTGAGCCGTTCTGAAACACTCTTTCTGTAGAAACTGCAATTGGACATTCTGAGTGCTAAGAGGCCTATATTGGGAAAAAGAATGTCTACAAATAAAAACTACACGGAAGAATTGTGTGAAACTTCTTTCTGTTCTGTTTGTTCAACTAAAAGAGTTGAAACTTAGTTTTGATTGAGCCGTTCTGAAACACTCTTTCTGTAGAAAATGCAAGTGGAGATTCGGAGCGCTAAGAGGGTAATAGTGGAAAAAGGAATGTCTCCAAATATAAACTACACAGAATCATTCTGTGAAACTTCTTTCTGATCTGTGCATTGAGCTAACAGAGTTAAACCATACTTTTGATTGAGCAGATCTGAACACTCTTTCTGTAGAAAATGCAACTGGACATTTGGAGCGCTAAGAGAGTAGTAGTGGAAAAAGGAATATATTCAAATATAAACTACACAGAAGCATTCTGTGAAACTTCTTTCTGACCTGAGCATTCAGCTAACAGAGTTAAACCATACTTTTGATTGAGCAGTTGTGAAACACTCTGTCTGTAGAAAATGCAACTGGACATTCGTAGCGCTAAGTGGGTAATAGTGGAAAAAAGAATATGTTCAAATATAAACTACACAGAAGCATTGTATGAAACTTCTTTCTGTTCTGTGCATTCAACTAACAGAGTTGAACCTTACTTTTGATAAAGCCGTTCTGAAACACTCTTTCTGTAGAAACTGCAATTGGACATTCTGAGCGCTAGGAGGCCTATATTGGGAAAAAGAATGTCTACAAATAAAAACTACACAGAAGAATTGTGTGAAACTTCTTTCTGTTCTGTTTGTTCAACTAAAAGAGTTGAACCTTAGTTTTGATTGAGCCGTTCTGAAACACTCTTTCTGTAGAAAATGCAAGTGGAGATTCGGAGCGCTAAGAGGGTAATAGTGGAAAAAGGAATGTCTCCAAATATAAACTACACAGAATCATTCTGTGAAACTTCTTTCTGATCTGTGCATTCAGCTAACAGAGTTAAACCATACTTTTGATTGAGCAGATCTGAACACTCTTTCTGTAGAAAATGCAACTGGACATTTGGAGCGCTAAGAGAGTAGTAGTGGAAAAAGGAATATATTCAAATATAAACTACACAGAAGCATTCTGTGAAACTTCTTTCTGATCTGAGCATTCAGCTAACAGAGTTAAACCATACTTTTGATTGAGCAGTTTTGAAACACTCTGTCTGTAGAAAATGCAACTGGACATTCGTAGTGCTAAGTGGGTAATAGTGGAAAAAAGAATATGTTCAAATATAAACTACAGAGAAGCATTGTATGAAACTTCTTTCTGTTCTGTGCATTCAACTAACAGAGTTGAACCTTACTTTTGATTGAGCCGTTCTGAAACACTCTTTCTGTAGAAACTGCAATTGGACATTCTGAGCGCTAAGAGGCCTCTATTGGGAAAAATAATATCTTCAAATAAAAACTACACAGAAGCATTGTGTGAAACTTATTTCTGATATGTTCATTAAGCTAACAGAGTTAAACCCTACTTTTGATTGCGCAGTTCTGAACACTCTTTCTGTAGAAAATGCAAGTGGACATTCGGAGCGCTAAGAGGGTAATAGTGGAAAAAGGAATATATTCAAATATAAACTACACAGTAGCATTCTGTGAAAATTCTTTCTGTTCTGTGCATTCAACTAACAGAGTTGAACCTTACTTTTGATTGAGCCGTTCTGAAACACTCTTTCTGTTGAAACTGCAAGTGGACATGCTAAGCGCTAAGAGGCCTACATTGGGAAAAAGAATATCTTCAAATAAAAACTACACAGATGCATTCTGTGAAACTTATTTCTGATCTGTAAATTCAGTTAACAGAGATAAAACATATTTTTGATTGAGCAGTTATGAAACACTCTTTTTGTAGAAAATGCAAGTGGAGATTCGGAGCGCTAAGAGGGTACTAGTGGAAAAAGGAATGTCTTCAAATATAAACTACACAGAATCATTCGGTGAAACTTCTTTCTGATCTGTGCATTCAGCTAACAGAGTTAAACCATACTTTTGATTGAGCAGATCTGAACACTCATTCTGTAGAAAATGCAACTGGACATTTGGAGCGCTAAGAGCGTAGTAGTGGAAAAAGGAATATATTCAAATATAAACTACACAGAAGCATTCTGTGAAACTTCTTTCTGATCTGAGCATTCAGCTAACAGAGTTAAACCATACTTTTGATTGAGCAGTTTTGAAACACTCTGTCTGTAGAAAATGCAACTGGGCATTCGTAGCGCTAAGTGGGTAATAGTGGAAAAAAGAATATGTTCAAATATAAACTACACAGAAGCATTGTATGAAACTTCTTTCTGTTCTGTGCATTCAACTAACAGATTTGAACCTTACTTTTGATTGAGCCGTTCTGAAACACTCTTTCTGTAGAAACTGCAATTGGACATTCTGAGCGCTAAGAGGCCTATATTGGGAAAAAGAATGTCTACAAATAAAAACTACACAGAAGAATTGTGTGAAACTTCTTTCTGTTCTGTTTGTTCAACTAAAAGAGTTGAACCTTAGTTTTGATTGAGCCGTTCTGAAACACTCTTTCTGTAGAAAATGCAAGTGGAGATTCGGAGCGCTAAGAGGGTAATAGTGGAAAAAGGAATGTCTCCAAATATAAACTACACAGAATCATTCTGTGAAACTTCTTTCTGATCTGTGCATTCAGCTAACAGAGTTAAACCATACTTTTGATTGAGCAGATCTGAACACTCTTTCTGTAGAAAATGCAACTGGACATTTGGAGCGCTAAGAGAGTAGTAGTGGAAAAAGGAATATATTCAAATATAAACTACACAGAAGCATTTTGTGAAACTTCTTTCTGACCTGAGCATTCAGCTAACAGAGTTAAACCATACTTTTGATTGAGCAGTTTTGAAACACTCTGTCTGTAGAAAATGCAACTGGACATTCGTAGCGCTAAGTGGGTAATAGTGGAAAAAAGAATATGTTCAAATATAAACTACACAGAAGCATTGTATGAAACTTCTTTCTGTTCTGTGCATTCAACTAACAGAGTTGAACCTTACTTTTGATTGAGCCGTTCTGAAACACTCTTTCTGTAGAAACTGTAATTGGACATTCTGAGCGCTAAGAGGCCTCTATTGGGAAAAATAATATCTTCAAATAAAAACTACACAGAAGCATTGTGTGAAACTTATTTCTGATATGTTCATTAAGCTAACAGAGTTAAACCATACTTTTGATTGCGCAGTTCTGAACACTCTTTCTGTAGAAAATGCAAGTGGACATTCGGAGCGCTAAGAGGGTAATAGTGGAAAAAGGAATATATTCAAATATAAACTACACAGTAGCATTCTGTGAAAATTCTTTCTGTTCTGTGCATTCAACTAACAGAGTTGAACCTTACTTTTGATTGAGCCGTTCTGAAACACTCTTTCTGTAGAAACTGCAAGTGGACATGCTAAGCGCTAAGAGGCCTACATTGGGAAAAAGAATATCTTCAAATAAAAACTACACAGATGCATTCTGTGAAACTTATTTCTGATCTGTAAATTCAGTTAACAGAGATAAAACATATTTTTGATTGAGCAGTTAAGAAACACTCTTTTTGTAGAAAATGCAAGTGGAGATTCGGAGCGCTAAGTGGGTACTAGTGGAAAAAGGAATGTCTTCAAATATAAACTACACAGAATCATTCGGTGAAACTTCTTTCTGATCTGTGCATTCAGCTAACAGAGTTAAACCATACATTTGATTGAGCAGATCTGAACACTCATTCTGTAGAAAATGCAACTGGACATTTGGAGCGCTAAGAGCGTAGTAGTGGAAAAAGGAACATATTCAAATATAAACTACACAGAAGCATTCTGTGAAACTTCTTTCTGATCTGAGCATTCAGCTAACAGAGTTAAACCATACTTTTGATTGAGCAGTTTTGAAACACTCTGTCTGTAGAAAATGCAACTGGGCATTCGTAGCGCTAAGTGGGTAATAGTGGAAAAAAGAATATGTTCAAATATAAACTACACAGAAGCATTGTATGAAACTTCTTTCTGTTCTGTGCATTCAACTAACAGAGTTGAACCTTACTTTTGATTGAGCCGTTCTGAAACACTCTTTCTGTAGAAACTGCAATTGGACATTCTGAGCGCTAAGAGGCCTATATTGGGAAAAAGAATGTCTACAAATAAAAACTACAAAGAAGAATTGTGTGAAACTTCTTTCTGTTCTGTTTGTTCAACTAAAAGAGTTGAACCTTAGTTTTGATTGAGCCGTTCTGAAACACTCTTTCTGTAGAAAATGCAAGTGGAGATTCGGAGCGCTAAGAGGGTAATAGTGGAAAAAGGAATGTCTCCAAATATAAACTACACAGAATCATTCTGTGAAACTTCTTTCTGATCTGTGCATTGAGCTAACAGAGTTAAACCATACTTTTGATTGAGCAGATCTGAACACTCTTTCTGTAGAAAATGCAACTGGACATTTGGAGCGCTAAGAGAGTAGTAGTGGAAAAAGGAATATATTCAAATATAAACTACACAGAAGCATTCTGTGAAACTTCTTTCTGACCTGAGCATTCAGCTAACAGATTTAAACCATACTTTTGATTGAGCAGTTGTGAAACACTCTGTCTGTAGAAAATGCAAATGGACATTCGTAGCGCTAAGTGGGTAATAGTGGAAAAAAGAATATGTTCAAATATAAACTACACAGAAGCATTGTATGAAACTACTTTCTGTTCTGTGCATTCAACTAACAGAGTTGAACCTTACTTTTGATTGAGCCGTTCTGAAACACTCTTTCTGTAGAAACTGCAATTGGACATTCTGAGCGCTAAGAGGCCTCTATTGGGAAAAATAATATCTTCAAATAAAAACTACACAGAAGCATTGTGTGAAACTTATTTCTGATATGTTCATTAAGCTAACAGAGTTAAACCCTACTTTTGATTGCGCAGTTCTGAACACTCTTTCTGTAGAAAATGCAAGTGGACATTCGGAGCGCTAAGAGGGTAATAGTGGAAAAAGGAATATATTCAAATATAAACTACACAGTAGCATTCTGTGAAAATTCTTTCTGTTCTGTGCATTCAACTAACAGAGTTGAACCTTACTTTTGATTGAGCCGTTCTGAAACACTCTTTCTGTTGAAACTGCAAGTGGACATGCTAAGCGCTAAGAGGCCTACATTGGGAAAAAGAATATCTTCAAATAAAAACTACACAGATGCATTCTGTGAAACTTATTTCTGATCTGTAAATTCAGTTAACAGAGATAAAACATATTTTTGATTGAGCAGTTAAGAAACACTCTTTTTGTAGAAAATGCAAGTGGAGATTCGGAGCGCTAAGTGGGTACTAGTGGAAAAAGGAATGTCTTCAAATATAAACTACACAGAATCATTCGGTGAAACTTCTTTCTGATCTGTGCATTCAGCTAACAGAGTTAAACCATACTTTTGATTGAGCAGATCTGAACACTCATTCTGTAGAAAATGCAACTGGACATTTGGAGCGCTAAGAGCGTAGTAGTGGAAAAAGGAACATATTCAAATATAAACTACACAGAAGCATTCTGTGAAACTTCTTTCTGATCTGAGCATTCAGCTAACAGAGTTAAACCATACTTTTGATTGAGCAGTTTTGAAACACTCTGTCTGTAGAAAATGCAACTGGGCATTCGTAGCGCTAAGTGGGTAATAGTGGAAAAAAGAATATGTTCAAATATAAACTACACAGAAGCATTGTATGAAACTTCTTTCTGTTCTGTGCATTCAACTAACAGAGTTGAACCTTACTTTTGATTGAGCCGTTCTGAAACACTCTTTCTGTAGAAACTGCAATTGGACATTCTGAGCGCTAAGAGGCCTATATTGGGAAAAAGAATGTCTACAAATAAAAACTACAAAGAAGAATTGTGTGAAACTTCTTTCTGTTCTGTTTGTTCAACTAAAAGAGTTGAACCTTAGTTTTGATTGAGCCGTTCTGAAACACTCTTTCTGTAGAAAATGCAAGTGGAGATTCGGAGCGCTAAGAGGGTAATAGTGGAAAAAGGAATGTCTCCAAATATAAACTACACAGAATCATTCTGTGAAACTTCTTTCTGATCTGTGCATTGAGCTAACAGAGTTAAACCATACTTTTGATTGAGCAGATCTGAACACTCTTTCTGTAGAAAATGCAACTGGACATTTGGAGCGCTAAGAGAGTAGTAGTGGAAAAAGGAATATATTCAAATATAAACTACACAGAAGCATTCTGTGAAACTTCTTTCTGACCTGAGCATTCAGCTAACAGATTTAAACCATACTTTTGATTGAGCAGTTGTGAAACACTCTGTCTGTAGAAAATGCAACTGGACATTCGTAGCGCTAAGTGGGTAATAGTGGAAAAAAGAATATGTTCAAATATAAACTACACAGAAGCATTGTATGAAACTTCTTTCTGTTCTGTGCATTCAACTAACAGAGTTGAACCTTACTTTTGATTGAGCCGTTCTGAAACACTCTTTCTGTAGAAACTGCAATTGGACATTCTGAGCGCTAAGAGGCCTCTATTGGGAAAAATAATATCTTCAAATAAAAACTACACAGAAGCATTGTGTGAAACTTATTTCTGATATGTTCATTAAGCTAACAGAGTTAAACCCTACTTTTGATTGCGCAGTTCTGAACACTCTTTCTGTAGAAAATGCAAGTGGACATTCGGAGCGCTAAGAGGGTAATAGTGGAAAAAGGAATATATTCAAATATAAACTACACAGTAGCATTCTGTGAAAATTCTTTCTGTTCTGTGCATTCAACTAACAGAGTTGAACCTTACTTTTGATTGAGCCGTTCTGAAACACTCTTTCTGTTGAAACTGCAAGTGGACATGCTAAGCGCTAAGAGGCCTACATTGGGAAAAAGAATATCTTCAAATAAAAACTACACAGATGCATTCTGTGAAACTTATTTCTGATCTGTAAATTCAGTTAACAGAGATAAAACATATTTTTGATTGAGCAGTTATGAAACACTCTTTTTGTAGAAAATGCAAGTGGAGATTCGGAGCGCTAAGAGGGTACTAGTGGAAAAAGGAATGTCTTCAAATATAAACTACACAGAATCATTCGGTGAAACTTGTTTCTGATCTGTGCATTCAGCTAACAGAGTTAAACCATACTTTTGATTGAGCAGATCTGAACACTCAATCTGTAGAAAATGCAACTGGACATTTGGAGCGCTAAGAGCGTAGTAGTGGAAAAAGGAATATATTAAAATATAAACTACACAGAAGCATTCTGTGAAACTTCTTTCTGATCTGAGCATTCAGCTAACAGAGTTAAACCATACTTTTGATTGAGCAGTTTTGAAACACTCTGTCTGTAGAAAATGCAACTGGGCATTCGTAGCGCTAAGTGGGTAATAGTGGAAAAAAGAATATGTTCAAATATAAACTACACAGAAGCATTGTATGAAACTTCTTTCTGTTCTGTGCATTCAACTAACAGATTTGAACCTTACTTTTGATTGAGCCGATCTGAAACACTCTTTCTGTAGAAACTGCAATTGGACATTCTGAGCGCTAAGAGGCCTATATTGGGAAAAAGAATGTCTACAAATAAAAACTACACAGAAGAATTGTGTGAAACTTCTTTCTGTTCTGTTTGTTCAACTAAAAGAGTTGAACCTTAGTTTTGATTGAGCCGTTCTGAAACACTCTTTCTGTAGAAAATGCAAGTGGAGATTCGGAGCGCTAAGAGGGTAATAGTGGAAAAAGGAATGTCTCCAAATATAAACTACACAGAATCATTCTGTGAAACTTCTTTCTGATCTGTGCATTCAGCTAACAGAGTTAAACCATACTTTTGATTGAGCAGATCTGAACACTCTTTCTGTAGAAAATGCAACTGGACATTTGGAGCGCTAAGAGAGTAGTAGTGGAAAAAGGAATATATTCAAATATAAACTACACAGAAGCATTTTGTGAAACTTCTTTCTGACCTGAGCATTCAGCTAACAGAATTAAACCATACTTTTGATTGAGCAGTTTTGAAACACTCTGTCTGTAGAAAATGCAACTGGACATTCGTAGCGCTAAGTGGGTAATAGTGGAAAAAAGAATATGTTCAAATATAAACTACAGAGAAGCATTGTATGAAACTTCTTTCTGTTCTGTGCATTCAACTAACAGAGTTGAACCTTACTTTTGATTGAGCCGTTCTGAAACACTCTTTCTGTAGAAACTGCAATTGGACATTCTGAGCGCTAAGAGGCCTCTATTGGGAAAAATAATATCTTCAAATAAAAACTACACAGAAGCATTGTGTGAAACTTATTTCTGATATGTTCATTAAGCTAACAGAGTTAAACCCTACTTTTGATTGCGCAGTTCTGAACACTCTTTCTGTAGAAAATGCAAGTGGACATTCGGAGCGCTAAGAGGGTAATAGTGGAAAAAGGAATATATTCAAATATAAACTACACAGTAGCATTCTGTGAAAATTCTTTCTGTTCTGTGCATTCAACTAACAGAGTTGAACCTTACTTTTGATTGAGCCGTTCTGAAACACTCTTTCTGTTGAAACTGCAAGTGGACATGCTAAGCGCTAAGAGGCCTACATTGGGAAAAAGAATATCTTCAAATAAAAACTACACAGATGCATTCTGTGAAACTTATTTCTGATCTGTAAATTCAGTTAACAGAGATAAAACATATTTTTGATTGAGCAGTTATGAAACACTCTTTTTGTAGAAAATGCAAGTGGAGATTCGGAGCGCTAAGAGGGTACTAGTGGAAAAAGGAATGTCTTCAAATATAAACTACACAGAATCATTCGGTGAAACTTCTTTCTGATCTGTGCATTCAGCTAACAGAGTTAAACCATACTTTTGATTGAGCAGATCTGAACACTCATTCTGTAGAAAATGCAACTGGACATTTGGAGCGCTAAGAGCGTAGTAGTGGAAAAAGGAATATATTCAAATATAAACTACACAGAAGCATTCTGTGAAACTTCTTTCTGATCTGAGCATTCAGCTAACAGAGTTAAACCATACTTTTGATTGAGCAGTTTTGAAACACTCTGTCTGTAGAAAATGCAACTGGGCATTCGTAGCGCTAAGTGGGTAATAGTGGAAAAAAGAATATGTTCAAATATAAACTACACAGAAGCATTGTATGAAACTTCTTTCTGTTCTGTGCATTCAACTAACAGATTTGAACCTTACTTTTGATTGAGCCGTTCTGAAACACTCTTTCTGTAGAAACTGCAATTGGACATTCTGAGCGCTAAGAGGCCTATATTGGGAAAAAGAATGTCTACAAATAAAAACTACACAGAAGAATTGTGTGAAACTTCTTTCTGTTCTGTTTGTTCAACTAAAAGAGTTGAACCTTAGTTTTGATTGAGCCGTTCTGAAACACTCTTTCTGTAGAAAATGCAAGTGGAGATTCGGAGCGCTAAGAGGGTAATAGTGGAAAAAGGAATGTCTCCAAATATAAACTACACAGAATCATTCTGTGAAACTTCTTTCTGATCTGTGCATTCAGCTAACAGAGTTAAACCATACTTTTGATTGAGCAGATCTGAACACTCTTTCTGTAGAAAATGCAACTGGACATTTGGAGCGCTAAGAGAGTAGTAGTGGAAAAAGGAATATATTCAAATATAAACTACACAGAAGCATTTTGTGAAACTTCTTTCTGACCTGAGCATTCAGCTAACAGAGTTAAACCATACTTTTGATTGAGCAGTTTTGAAACACTCTGTCTGTAGAAAATGCAACTGGACATTCGTAGCGCTAAGTGGGTAATAGTGGAAAAAAGAATATGTTCAAATATAAACTACACAGAAGCATTGTATGAAACTTCTTTCTGTTCTGTGCATTCAACTAACAGAGTTGAACCTTACTTTTGATTGAGCCGTTCTGAAACACTCTTTCTGTAGAAACTGTAATTGGACATTCTGAGCGCTAAGAGGCCTCTATTGGGAAAAATAATATCTTCAAATAAAAACTACACAGAAGCATTGTGTGAAACTTATTTCTGATATGTTCATTAAGCTAACAGAGTTAAACCATACTTTTGATTGCGCAGTTCTGAACACTCTTTCTGTAGAAAATGCAAGTGGACATTCGGAGCGCTAAGAGGGTAATAGTGGAAAAAGGAATATATTCAAATATAAACTACACAGTAGCATTCTGTGAAAATTCTTTCTGTTCTGTGCATTCAACTAACAGAGTTGAACCTTACTTTTGATTGAGCCGTTCTGAAACACTCTTTCTGTAGAAACTGCAAGTGGACATGCTAAGCGCTAAGAGGCCTACATTGGGAAAAAGAATATCTTCAAATAAAAACTACACAGATGCATTCTGTGAAACTTATTTCTGATCTGTAAATTCAGTTAACAGAGATAAAACATATTTTTGATTGAGCAGTTAAGAAACACTCTTTTTGTAGAAAATGCAAGTGGAGATTCGGAGCGCTAAGTGGGTACTAGTGGAAAAAGGAATGTCTTCAAATATAAACTACACAGAATCATTCGGTGAAACTTCTTTCTGATCTGTGCATTCAGCTAACAGAGTTAAACCATACTTTTGATTGAGCAGATCTGAACACTCATTCTGTAGAAAATGCAACTGGACATTTGGAGCGCTAAGAGCGTAGTAGTGGAAAAAGGAACATATTCAAATATAAACTACACAGAAGCATTCTGTGAAACTTCTTTCTGATCTGAGCATTCAGCTAACAGAATTAAACCATACTTTTGATTGAGCAGTTTTGAAACACTCTGTCTGTAGAAAATGCAACTGGGCATTCGTAGCGCTAAGTGGGTAATAGTGGAAAAAAGAATATGTTCAAATATAAACTACACAGAAGCATTGTATGAAACTTCTTTCTGTTCTGTGCATTCAACTAACAGAGTTGAACCTTACTTTTGATTGAGCCGTTCTGAAACACTCTTTCTGTAGAAACTGCAATTGGACATTCTGAGCGCTAAGAGGCCTATATTGGGAAAAAGAATGTCTACAAATAAAAACTACAAAGAAGAATTGTGTGAAACTTCTTTCTGTTCTGTTTGTTCAACTAAAAGAGTTGAACCTTAGTTTTGATTGAGCCGTTCTGAAACACTCTTTCTGTAGAAAATGCAAGTGGAGATTCGGAGCGCTAAGAGGGTAATAGTGGAAAAAGGAATGTCTCCAAATATAAACTACACAGAATCATTCTGTGAAACTTCTTTCTGATCTGTGCATTGAGCTAACAGAGTTAAACCATACTTTTGATTGAGCAGATCTGAACACTCTTTCTGTAGAAAATGCAACTGGACATTTGGAGCGCTAAGAGAGTAGTAGTGGAAAAAGGAATATATTCAAATATAAACTACACAGAAGCATTCTGTGAAACTTCTTTCTGACCTGAGCATTCAGCTAACAGATTTAAACCATACTTTTGATTGAGCAGTTGTGAAACACTCTGTCTGTAGAAAATGCAACTGGACATTCGTAGCGCTAAGTGGGTAATAGTGGAAAAAAGAATATGTTCAAATATAAACTACACAGAAGCATTGTATGAAACTTCTTTCTGTTCTGTGCATTCAACTAACAGAGTTGAACCTTACTTTTGATTGAGCCGTTCTGAAACACTCTTTCTGTAGAAACTGCAATTGGACATTCTGAGCGCTAAGAGGCCTCTATTGGGAAAAATAATATCTTCAAATAAAAACTACACAGAAGCATTGTGTGAAACTTATTTCTGATATGTTCATTAAGCTAACAGAGTTAAACCCTACTTTTGATTGCGCAGTTCTGAACACTCTTTCTGTAGAAAATGCAAGTGGACATTCGGAGCGCTAAGAGGGTAATAGTGGAAAAAGGAATATATTCAAATATAAACTACACAGTAGCATTCTGTGAAAATTCTTTCTGTTCTGTGCATTCAACTAACAGAGTTGAACCTTACTTTTGATTGAGCCGTTCTGAAACACTCTTTCTGTTGAAACTGCAAGTGGACATGCTAAGCGCTAAGAGGCCTACATTGGGAAAAAGAATATCTTCAAATAAAAACTACACAGATGCATTCTGTGAAACTTATTTCTGATCTGTAAATTCAGTTAACAGAGATAAAACATATTTTTGATTGAGCAGTTATGAAACACTCTTTTTGTAGAAAATGCAAGTGGAGATTCGGAGCGCTAAGAGGGTACTAGTGGAAAAAGGAATGTCTTCAAATATAAACTACACAGAATCATTCGGTGAAACTTCTTTCTGATCTGTGCATTCAGCTAACAGAGTTAAACCATACTTTTGATTGAGCAGATCTGAACACTCATTCTGTAGAAAATGCAACTGGACATTTGGAGCGCTAAGAGCGTAGTAGTGGAAAAAGGAATATATTCAAATATAAACTACACAGAAGCATTCTGTGAAACTTCTTTCTGATCTGAGCATTCAGCTAACAGAGTTAAACCATACTTTTGATTGAGCAGTTTTGAAACACTCTGTCTGTAGAAAATGCAACTGGGCATTCGTAGCGCTAAGTGGGTAATAGTGGAAAAAAGAATATGTTCAAATATAAACTACACAGAAGCATTGTATGAAACTTCTTTCTGTTCTGTGCATTCAACTAACAGATTTGAACCTTACTTTTGATTGAGCCGTTCTGAAACACTCTTTCTGTAGAAACTGCAATTGGACATTCTGAGCGCAAAGAGGCCTATATTGGGAAAAAGAATGTCTACAAATAAAAACTACACAGAAGAATTGTGTGAAACTTCTTTCTGTTGTTTGTTCAACTAAAAGAGTTGAACCTTAGTTTTGATTGAGCCGTTCTGAAACACTCTTTCTGTAGAAAATGCAAGTGGAGATTCGGAGCGCTAAGAGGGTAATAGTGGAAAAAGGAATGTCTCCAAATATAAACTACACAGAATCATTCTGTGAAACTTCTTTCTGATCTGTGCATTCAGCTAACAGAGTTAAACCATACTTTTGATTGAGCAGATCTGAACACTCTTTCTGTAGAAAATGCAACTGGACATTTGGAGCGCTAAGAGAGTAGTAGTGGAAAAAGGAATATATTCAAATATAAACTACACAGAAGCATTTTGTGAAACTTCTTTCTGACCTGAGCATTCAGCTAACAGAATTAAACCATACTTTTGATTGAGCAGTTTTGAAACACTCTGTCTGTAGAAAATGCAACTGGACATTCGTAGCGCTAAGTGGGTAATAGTGGAAAAAAGAATATGTTCAAATATAAACTACACAGAAGCATTGTATGAAACTTCTTTCTGTTCTGTGCATTCAACTAACAGAGTTGAACCTTACTTTTGATTGAGCCGTTCTGAAACACTCTTTCTGTAGAAACTGCAATTGGACATTCTGAGCGCTAAGAGGCCTCTATTGGGAAAAATAATATCTTCAAATAAAAACTACACAGAAGCATTGTGTGAAACTTATTTCTGATATGTTCATTAAGCTAACAGAGTTAAACCCTACTTTTGATTGCGCAGTTCTGAACACTCTTTCTGTAGAAAATGCAAGTGGACATTCGGAGCGCTAAGAGGGTAATAGTGGAAAAAGGAATATATTCAAATATAAACTACACAGTAGCATTCTGTGAAAATTCTTTCTGTTCTGTGCATTCAACTAACAGAGTTGAACCTTACTTTTGATTGAGCCGTTCTGAAACACTCTTTCTGTAGAAACTGCAAGTGGACATGCTAAACGCTAAGAGGCCTACATTGGGAAAAAGAATATCTTCAAATAAAAACTACACAGATGCATTCTGTGAAACTTATTTCTGATCTGTAAATTCAGTTAACAGAGATAAAACATATTTTTGATTGAGCAGTTATGAAACACTCTTTTTGTAGAAAATGCAAGTGGAGATTCGGAGCGCTAAGTGGGTACTAGTGGAAAAAGGAATGTCTTCAAATATAAACTACACAGAATCATTCGGTGAAACTTCTTTCTGATCTGTGCATTCAGCTAACAGAGTTAAACCATACTTTTGATTGAGCAGATCTGAACACTCATTCTGTAGAAAATGCAACTGGACATTTGGAGCGCTAAGAGCGTAGTAGTGGAAAAAGGAATATATTCAAATATAAACTACACAGAAGCATTCTGTGAAACTTCTTTCTGATCTGAGCATTCAGCTAACAGAGTTAAACCATACTTTTGATTGAGCAGTTTTGAAACACTCTGTCTGTAGAAAATGCAACTGGGCATTCGTAGCGCTAAGTGGGTAATAGTGGAAAAAAGAATATGTTCAAATATAAACTACACAGAAGCATTGTATGAAACTTCTTTCTGTTCTGTGCATTCAACTAACAGAGTTGAACCTTACTTTTGATTGAGCCGTTCTGAAACACTCTTTCTGTAGAAACTGCAATTGGACATTCTGAGCGCTAAGAGGCCTATATTGGGAAAAAGAATGTCTACAAATAAAAACTACACAGAAGAATTGTGTGAAACTTCTTTCTGTTCTGTTTGTTCAACTAAAAGAGTTGAACCTTAGTATTGATTGAGCCGTTCTGAAACACTCTTTCTGTAGAAAATGCAAGTGGAGATTCGGAGCGCTAAGAGGGTAATAGTGGAAAAAGGAATGTCTCCAAATATAAACTACACAGAATCATTCTGTGAAACTTCTTTCTGATCTGTGCATTGAGCTAACAGAATTAAACCATACTTTTGATTGAGCAGATCTGAACACTCTTTCTGTAGAAAATGCAACTGGACATTTGGAGCGCTAAGAGAGTAGTAGTGGAAAAAGGAATATATTCAAATATAAACTACACAGAAGCATTCTGTGAAACTTCTTTCTGACCTGAGCATTCAGCTAACAGAGTTAAACCATACTTTTGATTGAGCAGTTGTGAAACACTCTGTCTGTAGAAAATGCAACTGGACATTCGTAGCGCTAAGTGGGTAATAGTGGAAAAAAGAATATGTTCAAATATAAACTACACAGAAGCATTGTATGAAACTTCTTTCTGTTCTGTGCATTCAACTAACAGAGTTGAACCTTACTTTTGATTAAGCCGTTCTGAAACACTCTTTCTGTAGAAACTGCAATTGGACATTCTGAGCGCTAGGAGGCCTATATTGGGAAAAAGAATGTCTACAAATAAAAACTACACAGAAGAATTGTGTGAAACTTCTTTCTGTTCTGTTTGTTCAACTAAAAGAGTTGAACCTTAGTTTTGATTGAGCCGTTCTGAAACACTCTTTCTGTAGAAAATGCAAGTGGAGATTCGGAGCGCTAAGAGGGTAATAGTGGAAAAAGGAATGTCTCCAAATAGAAACTACACAGAATCATTCTGTGAAATTTCTTTCTGATCTGTGCATTCAGCTAACAGAGTTAAACCATACTTTTGATTGAGCAGATCTGAACACTCTTTCTGTAGAAAATGCAACTGGACATTTGGAGCGCTAAGAGAGTAGTAGTGGAAAAAGGAATATATTCAAATATAAACTACACAGAAGCATTCTGTGAAACTTCTTTCTGATCTGAGCATTCAGCTAAAAGAGTTAAACCATACTTTTGATTGAGCAGTTTTGAAACACTCTGTCTGTAGAAAATGCAACTGGACATTCTTAGCACTAAGTGGTTAATAGTGGAAAAAAGAATATGTTCAAATATAAACTACACAGAAGCATTGTATGAAACTTCTTTCTGTTCTGTGCATTCAACTAACAGAGTTGAACCTTACTTTTGATTGAGCCTTTCTGAAACACTCTTTCTGTAGAAACTGCAATTGGACATTCTGAGCGCTAAGAGGCCTCTATTGGGAAAAATAATATCTTCAAATAAAAACTACACAGAAGCATTGTGTGAAACTTATTTCTGATATGTTCATTAAGCTAACAGAGTTAAACCATACTTTTGATTGCGCAGTTCTGAACACTCTTTCTGTAGAAAATGCAAGTGGACATTCGGAGCGCTAAGAGGGTAATAGTGGAAAAAGGGTTATATTCAAATATAAACTACACAGTAGCATTCTGTGAAAATTCTTTCTGTTCTGTGCATTCAACTAACAGAGTTGAACCTTACTTTTGATTGAGCCGTTCTGAAACACTCTTTCTGTAGAAACTGCAATTGGACATGCTAAGCGCTAAGAGGCCTACATTGGGAAAAAGAATATCTTCAAATAAAAACTACACAGATGCATTCTGTGAAACTTATTTCTGATCTGTAAATTCAGTTAACAGAGATAAAACATATTTTTGATTGAGCAGTTATGAAACACTCTTTTTGTAGAAAATGCAAGTGGAGATTCGGAGCGCTAAGAGGGTACTAGTGGAAAAAGGAATGTCTTCAAATATAAACTACACAGAATCATTCGGTGAAACTTCTTTCTGATCTGTGCATTCAGCTAACAGAGTTAAACCATACTTTTGATTGAGCAGATCTGAACACTCTTTCTGTAGAAAATGCAACTGGACATTTGGAGCGCTAAGAGCGTAGTAGTGGAAAAAGGAATATATTCAAATATAAACTACACAGAAGCATTCTGTGAAACTTCTTTCTGATCTGAGCATTCAGCTAACAGAGTTAAACCATACTTTTGATTGAGCAGTTTTGAAACACTCTGTCTGTAGAAAATGCAACTGGACATTCGTAGCGCTAAGTGGGTAATAGTGGAAAAAAGAATATGTTCAAATATAAACTACACAGAAGCATTGTATGAAACTTCTTTCTGTTCTGTGCATTCAACTAACAGAGTTGAACCTTACTTTTGATTGAGCCGTTCTGAAACACTCTTTCTGTAGAAACTGCAATTGGACATTCTGAGCGCTAAGAGGCCTATATTGGGAAAAAGAATGTCTACAAATAAAAACCACACAGAAGAATTGTGTGAAACTTCTTTCTGTTCTGTTTGTTCAACTAAAAGAGTTGAACCTTAGTTTTGATTGATCCGTTCTGAAACACTCTTTCTGTAGAAAATGCAAGTGGAGATTCGGAGCGCTAAGAGGGTAATAGTGGAAAAAGGAATGTCTCCAAATATAAACTACACAGAAACATTCTGTGAAACTTCTTTCTGATCTGTGCATTCAGCTAACAGAGTTAAACCATACTTTTGATTGAGCAGATCTGAACACTCTTTCTGTAGAAAATGCAACTGGACATTTGGAGCGCTAAGAGAGTAGTAGTGGAAAAAGGAATATATTCAAATATAAACTACACAGAAGCATTCTTTGAAACTTCTTTCTGAACTGAGCATTCAGCTAAGAGAGTTAAACCATACTTTTGATTGAGCAGTTCTGAAACACTCTGTCTGTATAAAATGCAACTGGACATTCGTAGCGCTAATTGAGTAATAGTGGAAAAAAGAATATGTTCAAATATAAACTACACAGAAGCATTGTATGAAACTACTTTCTGTTCTTGCATTAAACTAACAGAGTTGAACCTTACTTTTGATTGAGCCTTTCTGAAACACTCTTTCTGTAGAAACTGCAATTGGACATTCTGAGCGCTAAGAGGCCTCTATTGGGAAAAATAATATCTTCAAATAAAAACTACACAGAAGCATTGTGTGAAACTTATTTCTGATATGTTCATTAAGCTAACAGAGTTAAACCATACTTTTGATTGCGCAGTTCTGAACACTCTTTCTGTAGAAAATGCAAGTGGACATTCGGAGCGCTAAGAGGGTAATAGTGGAAAAAGGAATATATTCAAATATAAACTACACAGTAGCATTCTGTGAAAATTCTTTCTGTTCTGTGCATTCAACTAACAGAGTTGAACCTTACTTTTGATTGAGCCGTTCTGAAACACTCTTTCTGTAGAAACTGCAATTGGACATGCTAAGCGCTAAGAGGCCTACATTGGGAAAAAGAATATCTTCAAATAAAAACTACACAGATGCATTCTGTGAAACTTATTTCTGATCTGTAAATTCAGTTAACAGAGATAAAACATATTTTTGATTGAGCAGTTATGAAACACTCTTTTTGTAGAAAATGCAAGTGGAGATTCGGAGCGCTAAGAGGGTACTAGTGGAAAAAGGAATGTCTTCAAATATAAACTACACAGAATCATTCGGTGAAACTTGTTTCTGATCTGTGCATTCAGCTAACAGAGTTAAACCATACTTTTGATTGAGCAGATCTGAACACTCTTTCTGTAGAAAATGCAACTGGACATTTGGAGCGCTAAGAGCGTAGTAGTGGAAAAAGGAATATATTAAAATATAAACTACACAGAAGCATTCTGTGAAACTTCTTTCTGATCTGAGCATTCAGCTAACAGAGTTAAACCATACTTTTGATTGAGCAGTTTTGAAACACTCTGTCTGTAGAAAATGCAACTGGACATTCGTAGCGCTAAGTGGGTAATAGTGGAAAAAAGAATATGTTCAAATATAAACTACACAGAAGCATTGTATGAAACTTCTTTCTGTTCTGTGCATTCAACTAACAGAGTTGAACCTTACTTTTGATTGAGCCGTTCTGAAACACTCTTTCTGTAGAAACTGCAATTGGACATTCTGAGCGCTAAGAGGCCTATATTGGGAAAAAGAATGTCTACAAATAAAAACTACACAGAAGAATTGTGTGAAACTAATTTCTGTTCTGTTTGTTCAACTAAAAGAGTTGAAACTTAGTTTTGATTGAGCCGTTCTGAAACACTCTTTCTGTAGAAAATGCAAGTGGAGATTCGGAGCGCTAAGAGGGTAATAGTGGAAAAAGGGATGTCTCCAAATATAAACTACACAGAATCATTCTGTGAAACTTCTTTCTGATCTGTGCATTCAACTAACAGAGTTGAACCTTACTTTTGATTGAGTCTTTCTGAAACACTCTTTCTGTAGAAACTGCAATTGGACATTCTGAGCGCTAAGAGGCCTCTATTGGGAAAAATAATATCTTCAAATAAAACTACACAGAAGCATTGTGTGAAACTTATTTCTGATATGTTCATTAAGCTAACAGAGTTAAACCATACTTTTGATAGCGCAGTTCTGAACACTCTTTCTGTAGAAAATGCAAGTGGACATTCGGAGCGCTAAGAGGGTAATAGTGGAAAAAGGGTTATATTCAAATATAAACTACACAGTAGCATTCTGTGAAAATTCTTTCTGTTCTGTGCATTCAACTAACAGAGTTGAACCTTACTTTTGATTGAGCCGTTCTGAAACACTCTTTCTGTAGAAACTGCAATTGGACATGCTAAGCGCTAAGAGGCCTACATTGGGAAAAAGAATATCTTCAAATAAAAACTACACAGATGCATTCTGTGAAACTTATTTCTGATCTGTAAATTCAGTTAACAGAGATAAAACATATTTTCGATTGAGCAGTTATGAAACACTCTTTTTGTAGAAAATGCAAGTGGAGATTCGGAGCGCTAAGAGGGTACTAGTGGAAAAAGGAATGTCTTCAAATATAAACTACACAGAATCATTCGGTGAAACTTCTTTCTGATCTGTGCATTCAGCTAACAGAGTTAAACCACACTTTTGATTGAGCAGATCTGAACACTCTTTCTGTAGAAAATGCAACTGGACATTTGGAGCGCTAAGAGCGTAGTAGTGGAAAAAGGTATATATTCAAATATAAACTACACAGAAGCATTCTGTGAAACTTCTTTCTGATCTGAGCTTTCAGCTAACAGAGTTAAACCATACTTTTGATTGAGCAGTTTTGAAACACTCTTTCTGTAGAAAATGCAACTGGACATTCGTAGCGCTAAGTGGGTAATAGTGGAAAAAAGAATATGTTCAAATATAAACTACACAGAAGCATTGTATGAAACTTCTTTCTGTTCTGTGCATTCAACTAACAGAGTTGAACCTTACTTTTGATTGAGCTGTTCTGAAACACTCTTTCTGTAGAAACTGCAATTGGACATTCTGAGGGCTAGGAGGCCTATATTGGGAAAAAGAATGTCTACAAATAAAAACTACACAGAAGAATTGTGTGAAACTTCTTTCTGTTCTGTTTGTTCAACTAAAAGAGTTGAACCTTAGTTTTGATTGAGCTGTTCTGAAACACTCTTTCTGTAGAAAATGCAAGTGGAGATTCGGAGCGCTAAGAGGGTAATAGTGGAAAAAGGAATGTCTCCAAATATAAACTACACAGAATCATTCTGTGAAACTTCTTTCTGATCTGTGCATTCAGCTAACAGAGTTAAACCATACTTTTGATTGAGCAGATCTGAACACTCTTTCTGTAGAAAATGCAACTGGACCTTTGGAGCGCTAAGAGAGTAGTAGTGGAAAAAGGAATATATTCAAATATAAACTACACAGAAGCATTCTGTGAAACTTCTTTCTGATCTGAGCATTCAGCTAACAGAGTTAAACCATACTTTTGATTGAGCAGTTTTGAAACACTCTGTCTGTAGAAAATGCAACTGGACATTCGTAGCGCTAAGTGGGTAATAGTGGAAAAAAGAATATGTTCAAATATAAACTACACAGAAGCATTGTATGAAACTTCTTTCTGTTCTGTGCATTCAACAAACAGAGTTGAAGCTTACTTTTGATTGAGCCTTTCTGAAACACTCTTTCTGTAGAAAATGCAATTGGACATTCTGAGCGCTAAGAGGCCTCTATTGGGAAAAATAATATCTTCAAATAAAAACTACAAAGAAGCATTGTGTGAAACTTATTTCTGATATGTTCATTAAGCTAACAGAGTTAAACCATACTTTTGATTGCGCAGTTCTGAACACTCTTTCTGTAGAAAATTCAAGTGGACATTCGGAGCGCTAAGAGGGTAATAGTGGAAAAAGGAATATATTCAAATATAAACTACACAGTAGCATTCTGTGAAAATTCTTTCTGTTCTGTGCATTCAACTAACAGAGTTGAACCTTACTTTTGATTGAGCCTTTCTGAAACACTCTTTCTGTAGAAACTGCAATTGTACATGCTAAGCGCTAAGAGGCCTACATTGGGAAAAAGAATATCTTCAAATAAAATCTACACAGATGCATTCTGTGAAACTTATTTCTGATCTGTAAATTCAGTTAACAGAGATAAAACATATTTTTGATTGAGCAGTTATGAAACACTCTTTTTGTAGAAAATGCAAGTGGAGATTCGGAGCGCTAAGAGGGTACTAGTGGAAAAAGGAATGTCTTCAAATATAAACTACACAGAATCATTCGGTGAAACTTCTTTCTGATCTGTGCATTCAGCTAACAGAGTTAAACCATACTTTTGATTGAGCAGATCTGAACACTCTTTCTGTAGAAAATGCAACTGGACATTTGGAGCGCTAAGAGCGTAGTAGTGGAAAAAGGAATATATTCAAATATAAACTACACAGAAGCATTCTGTGAAACTTCTTTCTGATCTGAGCATTCAGCTAACAGAGTTAAACCATACTTTTGATTGAGCAGTTTTGAAACACTCTGTCTGTAGAAAATGCAACTGGACATTCGTAGCGCTAAGAGGGTAATAGTGGAAAAAAGAATATGTTCAAATATAAACTACACAGAAGCATTGTATGAAACTTCTTTCTGTTCTGTGCATTCAACTAACAGAGTTGAACCTTACTTTTGATTGAGCCGTTCTGAAACACTCTTTCTGTAGCAATTGCAATTGGACATTATGAGCGCTAAGAGGCCTATATTGGGAAAAAGAATGTCTACAAATAAAAACTACACAGAAGAATTGTGTGAAACTTCTTTCTGTTCTGTTTGTTCAACTAAAAGAGTTGAACCTTAGTTTTGATTGAGCCGTTCTGAAACACTCTTTCTGTAGAAAATGCAAGTGGACATTCGGAGCGCTAAGAGGGTAATAGTGGAAAAAGGAATGTCTCCAAATACAAACTACACAGAATCATTCTGTGAAACTTCTTTCTGATCTGTGCATTCAGCTAACAGAGTTAAACCATACTTTTGATTGAGCAGATCTGAACACTCTTTCTGTAGAAAATGCAACTGGACATTTGGAGCGCTAAGAGAGTAGTAGTGGAAAAAGGAATATATTCAAATATAAACTACACAGAAGCATTCTGTGAAACTTCTTTCTGACCTGAGCATTCAGCTAAGAGAGTTAAACCATACTTTTGATTGAGCAGTTTTGAAACACTCTGTCTGTAGGAAATGCAACTGGACATTCGTAGTGCTAAGTGGGTAATAGTGGAAAAAAGAATATGTTCAAATATAAACTACAGAGAAGCATTGTATGAAACTCCTTTCTGTTCTGTGCATTCAACTAACAGAGTTGAACCTTACTTTTGATTGAGCCGTTCTGAAACACTCTTTCTGTAGAAACTGCAATTGGACATTCTGAGCGCTAAGAGGCCTCTATTGGGAAAAATAATATCTTCAAATAAAAACTACACAGAAGCATTGTGTGAAACTTATTTCTGATATGTTCATTAAGCTAACAGAGTTAAACCCTACTTTTTATTGCGCAGTTCTGAACACTCTTTCTGTAGAAAATGCAAGTGGACATTCGGAGCGCTAAGAGGGTAATAGTGGAAAAAGGAATATATTCAAATATAAACTACACAGTAGCATTCTGTGAAAATTCTTTCTGTTCTGTGCATTCAACTAACAGAGTTGAACCTTACTTTTGATTGAGCCGTTCTGAAACACTCTTTCTGTAGAAACTGCAAGTGGACATGCTAAGCGCTAAGAGGCCTACATTGGGAAAAAGAATATCTTCAAATAAAAACTACACAGATGCATTCTGTGAAACTTATTTCTGATCTGTAAATTCAGTTAACAGAGATAAAACATATTTTTGATTGAGCAGTTATGAAACACTCTTTTTGTAGAAAATGCAAGTGGAGATTCGGAGCGCTAAGTGGGTACTAGTGGAAAAAGGAATGTCTTCAAATATAAACTACACAGAATCATTCGGTGAAACTTCTTTCTGATCTGTGCATTCAGCTAACAGATTTAAACCATACTTTTGATTGAGCAGATCTGAACACTCATTCTGTAGAAAATGCAACTGGACATTTGGAGCGCTAAGAGCGTAGTAGTGGAAAAAGGAATATATTCAAATATAAACTACACAGAAGCATTCTGTGAAACTTCTTTCTGATCTGAGCATTCAGCTAACAGAGTTAAACCATACTTTTGATTGAGCAGTTTTGAAACACTCTGTCTGTAGAAAATGCAACTGGGCATTCGTAGCGCTAAGTGGGTAATAGTGGAAAAAAGAATATGTTCAAATATAAACTACACAGAAGCATTGTATGAAACTTCTTTCTGTTCTGTGCATTCAACTAACAGAGTTGAACCTTACTTTTGATTGAGCCGTTCTGAAACACTCTTTCTGTAGAAACTGCAATTGGACATTCTGAGCGCTAAGAGGCCTATATTGGGAAAAAGAATGTCTACAAATAAAAACTACACAGAAGAATTGTGTGAAACTTCTTTCTGTTCTGTTTGTTCAACTAAAAGAGTTGAACCTTAGTATTGATTGAGCCGTTCTGAAACACTCTTTCTGTAGAAAATGCAAGTGGAGATTCGGAGCGCTAAGAGGGTAATAGTGGAAAAAGGAATGTCTCCAAATATAAACTACACAGAATCATTCTGTGAAACTTCTTTCTGATCTGTGCATTGAGCTAACAGTGTTAAACCATACTTTTGATTGAGCAGATCTGAACACTCTTTCTGTAGAAAATGCAACTGGACATTTGGAGCGCTAAGAGAGTAGTAGTGGAAAAAGGAATATATTCAAATATAAACTACACAGAAGCATTCTGTGAAACTTCTTTCTGACCTGAGCATTCAGCTAACAGAGTTAAACCATACTTTTGATTGAGCAGTTGTGAAACACTCTGTCTGTAGAAAATGCAACTGGACATTCGTAGCGCTAAGTGGGTAATAGTGGAAAAAAGAATATGTTCAAATATAAACTACACAGAAGCATTGTATGAAACTTCTTTCTGTTCTGTGCATTCAACTAACAGAGTTGAACCTTACTTTTGATTAAGCCGTTCTGAAACACTCTTTCTGTAGAAACTGCAATTGGACATTCTGAGCGCTAGGAGGCCTATATTGGGAAAAAGAATGTCTACAAATAAAAACTACACAGAAGAATTGTGTGAAACTTCTTTCTGTTCTGTTTGTTCAACTAAAAGAGTTGAACCTTAGTTTTGATTGAGCCGTTCTGAAACACTCTTTCTGTAGAAAATGCAAGTGGAGATTCGGAGCGCTAAGAGGGTAATAGTGGAAAAAGGAATGTCTCCAAATATAAACTACACAGAATCATTCTGTGAAATTTCTTTCTGATCTGTGCATTCAGCTAACAGAGTTAAACCATACTTTTGATTGAGCAGATCTGAACACTCTTTCTGTAGAAAATGCAACTGGACATTTTGAGCGCTAAGAGAGTAGTAGTGGAAAAAGGAATATATTCAAATATAAACTACACAGAAGCATTCTGTGAAACTTCTTTCTGATCTGAGCATTCAGCTAACAGTGTTAAACCATACTTTTGATTGAGCAGTTTTGAAACACTCTGTCTGTAGAAAATGCAACTGGACATTCTTAGCACTAAGTGGTTAATAGTGGAAAAAAGAATATGTTCAAATATAAACTACACAGAAGCATTGTATGAAACTTCTTTCTGTTCTGTGCATTCAACTAACAGAGTTGAACCTTACTTTTGATTGAGCCTTTCTGAAACACTCTTTCTGTAGAAACTGCAATTGGACATTCTGAGCGCTAAGAGGCCTCTATTGGGAAAAATAATATCTTCAAATAAAAACTACACAGAAGCATTGTGTGAAACTTATTTCTGATATGTTCATTAAGCTAACAGAGTTAAACCATACTTTTGATTGCGCAGTTCTGAACACTCTTTCTGTAGAAAATGCAAGTGGACATTCGGAGCGCTAAGAGGGTAATAGTGGAAAAAGGGTTATATTCAAATATAAACTACACAGTAGCATTCTGTGAAAATTCTTTCTGTTCTGTGCATTCAACTAACAGAGTTGAACCTTACTTTTGATTGAGCCGTTCTGAAACACTCTTTCTGTAGAAACTGCAATTGGACATGCTAAGCGCTAAGAGGCCTACATTGGGAAAAAGAATATCTTCAAATAAAAACTACACAGATGCATTCTGTGAAACTTATTTCTGATCTGTAAATTCAGTTAACAGAGATAAAACATATTTTTGATTGAGCAGTTATGAAACACTCTTTTTGTAGAAAATGCAAGTGGAGATTCGGAGCGCTAAGAGGGTACTAGTGGAAAAAGGAATGTCTTCAAATATAAACTACACAGAATCATTCGGTGAAACTTCTTTCTGATCTGTGCATTCAGCTAACAGAGTTAAACCATACTTTTGATTGAGCAGATCAGAACACTCTTTCTGTAGAAAATGCAACTGGACATTTGGAGCGCTAAGAGCGTAGTAGTGGAAAAAGGAATATATTCAAATATAAACTACACAGAAGCATTCTGTGAAACTTCTTTCTGATCTGAGCATTCAGCTAACAGAGTTAAACCATACTTTTGATTGAGCAGTTTTGAAACACTCTGTCTGTAGAAAATGCAACTGGACATTCGTAGCGCTAAGTGGGTAATAGTGGAAAAAAGAATATGTTCAAATATAAACTACACAGAAGCATTGTATGAAACTTCTTTCTGTTCTGTGCATTCAACTAACAGAGTTGAACCTTACTTTTGATTGAGCCGTTCTGAAACACTCTTTCTGTAGAAACTGCAATTGGACATTCTGAGCGCTAAGAGGCCTATATTGGGAAAAAGAATGTCTACAAATAAAAACCACACAGAAGAATTGTGTGAAACTTCTTTCTGTTCTGTTTGTTCAACTAAAAGAGTTGAACCTTAGTTTTGATTGAGCCGTTCTGAAACACTCTTTCTGTAGAAAATGCAAGTGGAGATTCGGAGCGCTAAGAGGGTAATAGTGGAAAAAGGAATGTCTCCAAATATAAACTACACAGAAACATTCTGTGAAACTTCTTTCTGATCTGTGCATTCAGCTAACAGAGTTAAACCATACTTTTGATTGAGCAGATCTGAACACGCTTTCTGTAGAAAATGCAACTGGACATTTGGAGCGCTAAGAGAGTAGTAGTGGAAAAAGGAATATATTCAAATATAAACTACACAGAAGCATTCTGTGAAACTTCTTTCTGACCTGAGCATTCAGCTAAGAGAGTTAAACCATACTTTTGATTGAGCAGTTTTGAAACACTCTGTCTGTATAAAATGCAACTGGACATTCGTAGCGCTAAGTGAGTAATAGTGGAAAAAAGAATATGTTCAAATATAAACTACACAGAAGCATTGTATGAAACTACTTTCTGTTCTTGCATTAAACTAACAGAGTTGAACCTTACTTTTGATTGAGCCTTTCTGAAACACTCTTTCTGTAGAAACTGCAATTGGACATTCTGAGCGCTAAGAGGCCTCTATTGGGAAAAATAATATCTTCAAATAAAAACTACACAGAAGCATTGTGTGAAACTTATTTCTGATATGTTCATTAAGCTAACAGAGTTAAACCATACTTTTGATAGCGCAGTTCTGAACACTCTTTCTGTAGAAAATGCAAGTGGACATTCGGAGCGCTAAGAGGGTAATAGTGGAAAAAGGAATATATTCAAATATAAACTACACAGTAGCATTCTGTGAAAATTCTTTCTGTTCTGTGCATTCAACTAACAGAGTTGAACCTTACTTTTGATTGAGCCGTTCTGAAACACTCTTTCTGTAGAAACTGCAATTGGACATGCTAAGCGCTAAGAGGCCTACATTGGGAAAAAGAATATCTTCAAATAAAAACTACACAGATGCATTCTGTGAAACTTATTTCTGATCTGTAAATTCAGTTAACAGAGATAAAACATATTTTTGATTGAGCAGTTATGAAACACTCTTTTTGTAGAAAATGCAAGTGGAGATTCGGAGCGCTAAGATGGTACTAGTGGAAAAAGGAATGTCTTCAAATATAAACTACACAGAATCATTCGGTGAAACTTGTTTCTGATCTGTGCATTCAGCTAACAGAGTTAAACCATACTTTTGATTGAGCAGATCTGAACACTCTTTCTGTAGAAAATGCAACTGGACATTTGGAGCGCTAAGAGCGTAGTAGTGGAAAAAGGAATATATTCAAATATAAACTACACAGAAGCATTCTGTGAAACTTCTTTCTGATCTGAGCATTCAGCTAACAGAGTTAAACCATACTTTTGATTGAGCAGTTTTGAAACACTCTGTCTGTAGAAAATGCAACTGGACATTCGTAGCGCTAAGTGGGTAATAGTGGAAAAAAGAATATGTTCAAATATAAACTACACAGAAGCATTGTATGAAACTTCTTTCTGTTCTGTGCATTCAACTAACAGAGTTGAACCTTACTTTTGATTGAGCCGTTCTGAAACACTCTTTCTGTAGAAACTGCAATTGGACATTCTGAGCGCTAAGAGGCCTATATTGGGAAAAAGAATGTCTACAAATAAAAACTACACAGAAGAATTGTGTGAAACTAATTTCTGTTCTGTTTGTTCAAATAAAAGAGTTGAACCTTAGTTTTGATTGAGCCGTTCTGAAACACTCTTTCTGTAGAAAATGCAAGTGGAGATTCGGAGCGCTAAGAGGGTAATAGTGGAAAAACGGATGTCTCCAAATATAAACTACACAGAATCATTCTGTGAAACTTCTTTCTGATCTGTGCATTCAACTAACAGAGTTGAACCTTACTTTTGATTGAGCCTTTCTGAAACACTCTTTCTGTAGAAACTGCAATTGGACATTCTGAGCGCTAAGAGGCCTCTATTGGGAAAAATAATATCTTCAAATAAAACTACACAGAAGCATTGTGTGAAACTTATTTCTGATATGTTCATTAAGCTAACAGAGTTAAACCATACTTTTGATAGCGCAGTTCTGAACACTCTTTCTGTAGAAAATGCAAGTGGACATTCGGAGCGCTAAGAGGGTAATAGTGGAAAAAGGGTTATATTCAAATATAAACTACACAGTAGCATTCTGTGAAAATTCTTTCTGTTCTGTGCATTCAACTAACAGAGTTGAACCTTACTTTTGATTGAGCCGTTCTGAAACACTCTTTCTGTAGAAACTGCAATTGGACATGCTAAGCGCTAAGAGGCCTACATTGGGAAAAAGAATATCTTCAAATAAAAACTACACAGATGCATTCTGTGAAACTTATTTCTGATCTGTAAATTCAGTTAACAGAGATAAAACATATTTTCGATTGAGCAGTTATGAAACACTCTTTTTGTAGAAAATGCAAGTGGAGATTCGGAGCGCTAAGAGGGTACTAGTGGAAAAAGGAATGTCTTCAAATATAAACTACACAGAATCATTTGGTGAAACTTCTTTCTGATCTGTGCATTCAGCTAACAGAGTTAAACCACACTTTTGATTGAGCAGATCTGAACACTCTTTCTGTAGAAAATGCAACTGGACATTTGGAGCGCTAAGAGCGTAGTAGTGGAAAAAGGAATATATTCAAATATAAACTACACAGAAGCATTCTGTGAAACTTCTTTCTGATCTGAGCTTTCAGCTAACAGAGTTAAACCATACTTTTGATTGAGCAGTTTTGAAACACTCTTTCTGTAGAAAATGCAACTGGACATTCGTAGCGCTAAGTGGGTAATAGTGGAAAAAAGAATATGTTCAAATATAAACTACACAGAAGCATTGTATGAAACTTCTTTCTGTTCTGTGCATTCAACTAACAGAGTTGAACCTTACTTTTGATTGAGCTGTTCTGAAACACTCTTTCTGTAGAAACTGCAATTGGACATTCTGAGCGCTAGGAGGCCTATATTGGGAAAAAGAATGTCTACAAATAAAAACTACACAGAAGAATTGTGTGAAACTTCTTTCTGTTCTGTTTGTTCAACTAAAAGAGTTGAACCTTAGTTTTGATTGAGCTGTTCTGAAACACTCTTTCTGTAGAAAATGCAAGTGGAGATTCGGAGCGCTAAGAGGGTAATAGTGCAAAAAGGAATGTCTCCAAATATAAACTACACAGAATCATTCTGTGAAACTTCTTTCTGATCTGTGCATTCAGCTAACAGAGTTAAACCATACTTTTGATTGAGCAGATCTGAACACTCTTTCTGTAGAAAATGCAACTGGACCTTTGGAGCGCTAAGAGAGTAGTAGTGGAAAAAGGAATATATTCAAATATAAACTACACAGAAGCATTCTGTGAAACTTCTTTCTGATCTGAGCATTCAGCTAACAGAGTTAAACCATACTTTTGATTGAGCAGTTTTGAAACACTCTGTCTGTAGAAAATGCAACTGGACATTCGTAGGGCTAAGTGGGTAATAGTGGAAAAAAGAATATGTTCAAATATAAACTACACAGAAGCATTGTATGAAACTTCTTTCTGTTCTGTGCATTCAACTAACAGAGTTGAACCTTACTTTTGATTGAGCCGTTCTGAAACACTCTTTCTGTAGAAAATGCAATTGGACCTTCTGAGCGCTAAGAGGCCTCTATTGGGAAAAATAATATCTTCAAATAAAAACTACACAGAAGCATTGTGTGAAACTTATTTCTGATATGTTCATTAAGCTAACAGAGTTAAACCATACTTTTTATTGCGCAGTTCTGAACACTCTTTCTGTAGAAAATTCAAGTGGACATTCGGAGCGCTAAGAGGGTAATAGTGGAAAAAGGAATATATTCAAATATAAACTATACAGTAGCATTCTGTGAAAATTCTTTCTGTTCTGTGCATTCAACTAACAGAGTTGAACCTTACTTTTGATTGAGCCTTTCTGAAACACTCTTTCTGTAGAAACTGCAATTGGACATGCTAAGCGCTAAGAGGCCTACATTGGGAAAAAGAATATCTTCAAATAAAAACTACACAGATGCATTCTGTGAAACTTATTTCTGATCTGTAAATTCAGTTAACAGAGATAAAACATATTTTTGATTGAGCAGTTATGAAACACTCTTTTTGTAGAAAATGCAAGTGGAGATTCGGAGCGCTAAGAGGGTACTAGTGGAAAAAGGAATGTCTTCAAATATAAACTACACAGAATCATTCGGTGAAACTTCTTTCTGATCTGTGCATTCAGCTAACAGAGTTAAACCATACTTTTGATTGAGCAGATCTGAACACTCTTTCTGTAGAAAATGCAACTGGACATTTTGAGCGCTAAGAGCGTAGTAGTGGAAAAAGGAATATATTCAAATATAAACTACACAGAAGCATTCTGTGAAACTTCTTTCTGATCTGAGCATTCAGCTAACAGAGTTAAACCATACTTTTGATTGAGCAGTTTTGAAACACTCTGTCTGTAGAAAATGCAACTGGACATTCGTAGCGCTAAGAGGGTAATAGTGGAAAAAAGAATATGTTCAAATATAAACTACACAGAAGCATTGTATGAAACTTCTTTCTGTTCTGTGCATTCAACTAACAGAGTTGAACCTTACTTTTGATTGAGCCGTTCTGAAACACTCTTTCTGTAGCAATTGCAATTGGACATTCTGAGCGCTAAGAGGCCTATATTGGGAAAAAGAATGTCTACAAATAAAAACTACACAGAAGAATTGTGTGAAATTTCTTTCTGTTCTGTTTGTTCAACTAAAAGAGTTGAACCTTAGTTTTGATTGAGCCGTTCTGAAACACTCTTTCTGTAGAAAATGCAAGTGGACATTCGGAGCGCTAAGAGGGTAATAGTGGAAAAAGGAATGTCTCCAAATACAAACTACACAGAATCATTCTGTGAAACTTCTTTCTGATCTGTGCATTCAGCTAACAGAGTTAAACCATACTTTTGATTGAGCAGATCTGAACACTCTTTCTGTAGAAAATGCAACTGGACATTTGGAGCGCTAAGAGAGTAGTAGTGGAAAAAGGAATATATTCAAATATAAACTACACAGAAGCATTCTGTGAAACTTCTTTCTGACCTGAGCATTCAGCTAAGAGAGTTAAACCATACTTTTGATTGAGCAGTTTTGAAACACTCTGTCTGTAGGAAATGCAACTGGACATTCGTAGTGCTAAGTGGGTAATAGTGGAAAAAAGAATATGTTCAAATATAAACTACAGAGAAGCATTGTATGAAACTCCTTTCTGTTCTGTGCATTCAACTAACAGAGTTGAACCTTACTTTTGATTGAGCCGTTCTGAAACACTCTTTCTGTAGAAACTGCAATTGGACATTCTGAGCGCTAAGAGGCCTCTATTGGGAAAAATAATATCTTCAAATAAAAACTACACAGAAGCATTGTGTGAAACTTATTTCTCATATGTTCATTAAGCTAACAGAGTTAAACCCTACTTTTGATTGCGCAGTTCTGAACACTCTTTCTGTAGAAAATGCAAGTGGACATTCGGAGCGCTAAGAGGGTAATAGTGGAAAAAGGAATATATTCAAATATAAACTACACAGTAGCATTCTGTGAAAATTCTTTCTGTTCTGTGCATTCAACTAACAGGGTTGAACCTTACTTTTGATTGAGCCGTTCTGAAACACTCTTTCTGTAGAAACTGCAAGTGGACATGCTAAGCGCTAAGAGGCCTACATTGGGAAAAAGAATATCTTCAAATAAAAACTACACAGATGCATTCTGTGAAACTTATTTCTGATCTGTAAATTCAGTTAACAGAGATAAAACATATTTTTGATTGAGCAGTTATGAAACACTCTTATTGTAGAAAATGCAAGTGGAGATTCGGAGCGCTAAGTGGGTACTAGTGGAAAAAGGAATGTCTTCAAATATAAACTACACAGAATCATTCGGTGAAACTTCTTTCTGATCTGTGCATTCAGCTAACAGAGTTAAACCATACTTTTGATTGAGCAGATCTGAACACTCATTCTGTAGAAAATGCAACTGGACATTTGGAGCGCTAAGAGCGTAGTAGTGGAAAAAGGAATATATTCAAATATAAACTACACAGAAGCATTCTGTGAAACTTCTTTCTGATCTGAGCATTCAGCTAACAGAGTTAAACCATACTTTTGATTGAGCAGATTTGAAACACTCTGTCTGTAGAAAATGCAACTGGGCATTCGTAGCGCTAAGTGGGTAATAGTGGAAAAAAGAATATGTTCAAATATAAACTACACAGAAGCATTGTATGAAACTTCTTTCTGTTCTGTGCATTCAACTAACAGAGTTGAACCTTACTTTTGATTGAGCCGTTCTGAAACACTCTTTCTGTAGAAACTGCAATTGGACATTCTGAGCGCTAAGAGGCCTATATTGGGAAAAAGAATGTCTACAAATAAAAACTACACAGAAGAATTGTGTGAAACTTCTTTCTGTTCTGTTTGTTCAACTAAAAGAGTTGAACCTTAGTATTGATTGAGCCGTTCTGAAACACTCTTTCTGTAGAAAATGCAAGTGGAGATTCGGAGCGCTAAGAGGGTAATAGTGGAAAAAGGAATGTCTCCAAATATAAACTACACAGAATCATTCTGTGAAACTTCTTTCTGATCTGTGCATTGAGCTAACAGAGTTAAACCATACTTTTGATTGAGCAGATCTGAACACTCTTTCTGTAGAAAATGCAACTGGACATTTGGAGCGCTAAGAGAGTAGTAGTGGAAAAAGGAATATATTCAAATATAAACTACACAGAAGCATTCTGTGAAACTTCTTTCTGACCTGAGCATTCAGCTAACAGAGTTAAACCATACTTTTGATTGAGCAGTTGTGAAACACTCTGTCTGTAGAAAATGCAACTGGACATTCGTAGCGCTAAGTGGGTAATAGTGGAAAAAAGAATATGTTCAAATATAAACTACACAGAAGCATTGTATGAAACTTCTTTCTGTTCTGTGCATTCAACTAACAGAGTTGAACCTTACTTTTGATTAAGCCGTTCTGAAACACTCTTTCTGTAGAAACTGCAATTGGACATTCTGAGCGCTAGGAGGCCTATATTGGGAAAAAGAATGTCTACAAATAAAAACTACACAGAAGAATTGTGTGAAACTTCTTTCTGTTCTGTTTGTTCAACTAAAAGAGTTGAACCTTAGTTTTGATTGAGCCGTTCTGAAACACTCTTTCTGTAGAAAATGCAAGTGGAGATTCGGAGCGCTAAGAGGGTAATAGTGGAAAAAGGAATGTCTCCAAATATAAACTACACAGAATCATTCTGTGAAATTTCTTTCTGATCTGTGCATTCAGCTAACAGAGTTAAACCATACTTTTGATTGAGCAGATCTGAACACTCTTTCTGTAGAAAATGCAACTGGACATTTGGAGCGCTAAGAGAGTAGTAGTGGAAAAAGGAATATATTCAAATATAAACTACACAGAAGCATTCTGTGAAACTTCTTTCTGATCTGAGCATTCAGCTAACAGAGTTAAACCATACTTTTGATTGAGCAGTTTTGAAACACTCTGTCTGTAGAAAATGCAACTGGACATTCTTAGCACTAAGTGGTTAATAGTGGAAAAAAGAATATGTTCAAATATAAACTACACAGAAGCATTGTATGAAACTTCTTTCTGTTCTGTGCATTCAACTAACAGAGTTGAACCTTACTTTTGATTGAGCCTTTCTGAAACACTCTTTCTGTAGAAACTGCAATTGGACATTCTGAGCGCTAAGAGGCCTCTATTGGGAAAAATAATATCTTCAAATAAAAACTACACAGAAGCATTGTGTGAAACTTATTTCTGATATGTTCATTAAGCTAACAGAGTTAAACCATACTTTTGATTGCGCAGTTCTGAACACTCTTTCTGTAGAAAATGCAAGTGGACATTCGGAGCGCTAAGAGGGTAATAGTGGAAAAAGGGTTATATTCAAATATAAACTACACAGTAGCATTCTGTGAAAATTCTTTCTGTTCTGTGCATTCAACTAACAGAGTTGAACCTTACTTTTGATTGAGCCGTTCTGAAACACTCTTTCTGTAGAAACTGCAATTGGACATGCTAAGCGCTAAGAGGCCTACATTGGGAAAAACAATATCTTCAAATAAAAACTACACAGATGCATTCTGTGAAACTTATTTCTGATCTGTAAATTCAGTTAACAGAGATAAAACATATTTTTGATTGAGCAGTTATGAAACACTCTTTTTGTAGAAAATGCAAGTGGAGATTCGGAGCGCTAAGAGAGTACTAGTGGAAAAAGGAATGTCTTCAAATATAAACTACACAGAATCATTCGGTGAAACTTCTTTCTGATCTGTGCATTCAGCTAACAGAGTTAAACCATACTTTTGATTGAGCAGATCTGAACACTCTTTCTGTAGAAAATGCAACTGGACATTTCGAGCGCTAAGAGCGTAGTAGTGGAAAAAGGAATATATTCAAATATAAACTACACAGAAGCATTCTGTGAAACTTCTTTCTGATCTGAGCATTCAGCTAACAGAGTTAAACCATACTTTTGATTGAGCAGTTTTGAAACACTCTGTCTGTAGAAAATGCAACTGGACATTCGTAGCGCTAAGTGGGTAATAGTGGAAAAAAGAATATGTTCAAATATAAACTACACAGAAGCATTGTATGAAACTTCTTTCTGTTCTGTGCATTCAACTAACAGAGTTGAACCTTACTTTTGATTGAGCCGTTCTGAAACACTCTTTCTGTAGAAACTGCAATTGGACATTCTGAGCGCTAAGAGGCCTATATTGGGAAAAAGAATGTCTACAAATAAAAACCACACAGAAGAATTGTGTGAAACTTCTTTCTGTTCTGTTTGTTCAACTAAAAGAGTTGAACCTTAGTTTTGATTGAGCCGTTCTGAAACACTCTTTCTGTAGAAAATGCAAGTGGAGATTCGGAGCGCTAAGAGGGTAATAGTGGAAAAAGGAATGTCTCCAAATATAAACTACACAGAAACATTCTGTGAAACTTCTTTCTGATCTGTGCATTCAGCTAACAGAGTTAAACCATACTTTTGATTGAGCAGATCTGAACACTCTTTCTGTAGAAAATGCAACTGGACATTTGGAGCGCTAAGAGAGTAGTAGTGGAAAAAGGAATATATTCAAATATAAACTACACAGAAGCATTCTGTGAAACTTCTTTCTGACCTGAGCATTCAGCTAAGAGAGTTAAACCATACTTTGGATTGAGCAGTTTTGAAACACTCTGTCTGTAGAAAATGCAACTGGACATTCTTAGCGCTAAGTGGGTAATAGTGGAAAAAAGAATATGTTCAAATATAAACTACACAGAAGCATTGTATGAAACTTCTTTCTGTTCTGTGCATTCAACTAACAGAGTTGAACCTTACTTTTGATTGAGCCTTTCTGAAACACTCTTTCTGTAGAAACTGCAATTGGACATTCTGAGCGCTAAGAGGCCTCTATTGGGAAAAATAATATCTTCAAATAAAAACTACACAGAAGCATTGTGTGAAACTTATTTCTGATATGTTCATTAAGCTAACAGAGTTAAACCATACTTTTGATTGCGCAGTTCTGAACACTCTTTCCGTAGAAAATGCAAGTGAACATTCGGAGCGCTAAGAGGGTAATAGTGGAAAAAGGGTTATATTCAAATATAAACTACACAGTAGCATTCTGTGAAAATTCTTTCTGTTCTGTGCATTCAACTAACAGAGTTGAACCTTACTTTTGATTGAGCCGTTCTGAAACACTCTTTCTGTAGAAACTGCAATTGGACATGCTAAGCGCTAAGAGGCCTACATTGGGAAAAAGAATATCTTCAAATAAAAACTACACAGATGCATTCTGTGAAACTTATTTCTGATCTGTAAATTCAGTTAACAGAGATAAAACATATTTTTGATTGAGCAGTTATGAAACACTCTTTTTGTAGAAAATGCAAGTGGAGATTCGGAGCGCTAAGAGGGTAATAGTGGAAAAAGGAATGTCTCCAAATATAAACTACACAGAAACATTCTGTGAAACTTCTTTCTGATCTGTGCATTCAGCTAACAGAGTTAAACCATACTTTTGATTGAGCAGATCTGAACACTCTTTCTGTAGAAAATGCAACTGGACATTTGGAGCGCTAAGAGAGTAGTAGTGGAAAAAGGAATATATTCAAATATAAACTACACAGAAGCATTCTGTGAAACTTCTTTCTGACCTGAGCATTCAGCTAAGAGAGTTAAACCATACTTTTGATTGAGCAGTTTTGAAACACTCTGTCTGTAGAAAATGCAACTGGACATTCGTAGCGCTAAGTGGGTAATAGTGGAAAAAAGAATATGTTCAAATATAAACTACACAGAAGCATTGTATGAAACTACTTTCTGTTCTTGCATTAAACTAACAGAGTTGAACCTTACTTTTGATTGAGCCTTTCAGAAACACTCTTTCTGTAGAAACTGCAATTGGACATTCTGAGCGCTAAGAGGCCTCTATTGGGAAAAATAATATCTTCAAATAAAAACTACACAGAAGCATTGTGTGAAACTTATTTCTGATATGTTCATTAAGCTAACAGAGTTAAACCATACTTTTGATTGCGCAGTTCTGAACACTCTTTCTGTAGAAAATGCAAGTGGACATTCGGAGCGCTAAGAGGGTAATAGTGGAAAAAGGAATATATTCAAATATAAACTACACAGTAGCATTCTGTGAAAATTCTTTGTGTTCTGTGCATTCAACTAACAGAGTTGAACCTTACCTTTGATTGAGCCGTTCTGAAACACTCTTTCTGTAGAAGCTGCAATTGGACATGCTAAGCGCTAAGAGGCCTACATTGGGAAAAAGAATATCTTCAAATAAAAACTACACAGATGCATTCTGTGAAACTTATTTCTGATATGTAAATTCAGTTAACAGAAATAAAACATATTTTTGATTGAGCAGTTATGAAACACTCTTTTTGTAGAAAATGCAAGTGGAGATTCGGAGCGCTAAGAGGGTACTAGTGGAAAAAGGAATGTCTTCAAATATAAACTACACAGAATCATTCGGTGAAACTTGTTTCTGATCTGTGCATTCAGCTAACAGAGTTAAACCATACTTTTGATTGAGCAGATATGAACACTCTTTCTGTAGAAAATGCAACTGGACATTTGGAGCGCTAAGAGCGTAGTAGTGGAAAAAGGAATATATTAAAATATAAACTACACAGAAGCATTCTGTGAAACTTCTTTCTGATCTGAGCATTCAGCTAACAGAGTTAAACCATACTTTTGATTGAGCAGTTTTGAAACACTCTGTCTGTAGAAAATGCAACTGGACATTCGTAGCGCTAAGTGGGTAATAGTGGAAAAAAGAATATGTTCAAATATAAACTACACAGAAGCATTGTATGAAACTTCTTTCTGTTCTGTGCATTCAACTAACAGAGTTGAACCTTACTTTTGATTGAGCCGTTCTGAAACACTCTTTCTGTAGAAACTGCAATTGGACATTCTGAGCGCTAAGAGGCCTATATTGGGAAAAAGAATGTCTACAAATAAAAACTACACAGAAGAATTGTGTGAAACTAATTTCTGTTCTGTTTGTTCAACTAAAAGAGTTGAACCTTAGTTTTGATTGAGCCGTTCTGAAACACTCTTTCTGTAGAAAATGCAAGTGGAGATTCGGAGCGCTAAGAGGGTAATAGTGGAAAAAGGGATGTCTCCAAATATAAACTACACAGAATCATTCTGTGAAACTTCTTTCTGATCTGTGCATTCAGCTAACAGAGTTAAACCATACTTTTGATTGAGCAGATCTGAACACTCTTTCTGTAGAAAATGCAACTGGACATTTGGAGCGCTAAGAGAGTAGTAGTGGAAAAAGGAATATATTCAAATATAAACTACACAGAAGCATTCTGTGAAACTTCTTTCTGACCTGAGCATTCAGCTAAGAGAGTTAAACCATACTTTTGATTGAGCAGTTTTGAAACACTCTGTCTGTAGAAAATGCAACTGGACATTCGTAGCGCTAAGTGGGTAATAGTGGAAAAAAGAATATGTTCAAATATAAACTACACAGAAGCATTGTATGAAACTTCTTTCTGTTCTGTGCATTCAACTAACAGAGTTGAACCTTACTTTTGATTGAGCCTTTCTGAAACACTCTTTCTGTAGAAACTGCAATTGGACATTCTGAGCGCTAAGAGGCCTCTATTGGGAAAAATAATATCTTCAAATAAAAACTACACAGAAGCATTGTGTGAAACTTATTTCTGATATGTTCATTAAGCTAACAGAGTTAAACCATACTTTTGATTGCGCAGTTCTGAACACTCTTTCTGTAGAAAATGCAAGTGGACATTCGGAGCGCTAAGAGGGTAATAGTGGAAAAAGGGTTATATTCAAATATAAACTACACAGTAGCATTCTGTGAAAATTCTTTCTGTTCTGTGCATTCAACTAACAGAGTTGAACCTTACTTTTGATTGAGCCGTTCTGAAACACTCTTTCTGTAGAAACTGCAATTGGACATGCTAAGCTCTAAGAGGCCTACATTGGGAAAAAGAATATCTTCAAATAAAAACTACACAGATGCATTCTGTGAAACTTATTTCTGATCTGTAAATTCAGTTAACAGAGATAAAACATATTTTTGATTGAGCAGTTATGAAACACTCTTTTTGTAGAAAATGCAAGTGGAGATTCGGAGCGCTAAGAGGGTACTAGTGGAAAAAGGAATGTCTTCAAATATAAACTACACAGAATCATTCGGTGAAACTTCTTTCTGATCTGTGCATTCAGCTAACAGAGTTAAACCATACTTTTGATTGAGCAGATCTGAACACTCTTTCTGTAGAAAATGCAACTGGACATTAGGAGCGCTAAGAGCGTAGTAGTGGAAAAAGGAATATATTCAAATATAAACTACACAGAAGCATTCTGTGAAACTTCTTTCTGATCTGAGCATTCAGCTAACAGAGTTAAACCATACTTTTGATTGAGCAGTTTTGAAACACTCTGTCTGTAGAAAATGCAACTGGACATTCGTAGCGCTAAGGGGGTAATAGTGGAAAAAAGAATATATTCAAATATAAACTACACAGAAGTATTGTATGAAACTTCTTTCTGTTCTGTGCATTCAACTAACAGAGTTGAACCTTACTTTTGTTTGAGCCTTTCTGAAACACTCTTTCTGTAGAAACTGCAATTGGACATTCTGAGCGCTAAGAGGCCTATATTGGGAAAAAGAATGTCTACAAATAAAAACTACACAGAAGAATTGTGTGAAACTTCTTTCTGTTCTGTTTGTTCAACTAAAAGAGTTGAACCTTAGTTTTGATTGAGCCGTTCTGAAACACTCTTTCTGTAGAAAATGCAAGTGGAGATTCGGAGCGCTAAGAGGGTCATAGTGGAAAAAGGAATGTCTCCAAATATAAACCACACAGAATCATTCTGTGAAACTTCTTTCTGATCTGTGCATTCAGCTAACAGAGTTAAACCATACTTTTGATTGAGCAGATCTGAACACTCTTTCTGTAGAAAATGCAACTGGACATTTGGAGCGCTAAGAGAGTAGTAGTGGAAAAAGGAATATATTCAAATATAAACTACACAGAAGCATTCTGTGAAACTTCTTTCTGACCTGAGCATTCAGCTAAGAGAGTTAAACCATACTTTTGATTGAGCAGTTTTGAAACACTCTGTCTGTAGGAAATGCAACTGGACATTCGTAGTGCTAAGTGGGTAATAGTGGAAAAAAGAATATGTTCAAATATAAACTACAGAGAAGCATTGTATGAAACTCCTTTCTGTTCTGTGCATTCAACTAACAGAGTTGAACCTTACTTTTGATTGAGCCGTTCTGAAACACTCTTTCTGTAGAAACTGCAATTGGACATTCTGAGCGCTAAGAGGCCTCTATTGGGAAAAATAATATCTTCAAATAAAAACTACACAGAAGCATTGTGTGAAACTTATTTCTGATATGTTCATTAAGCTAACAGAGTTAAACCCTACTTTTGATTGCGCAGTTCTGAACACTCTTTCTGTAGAAAATGCAAGTGGACATTCGGAGCGCTAAGAGGGTAATAGTGGAAAAAGGAATATATTCAAATATAAACTACACAGTAGCATTCTGTGAAAATTCTTTCTGTTCTGTGCATTCAACTAACAGAGTTGAACCTTACTTTTGATTGAGCCGTTCTGAAACACTCTTTCTGTAGAAACTGCAAGTGGACATGCTAAGCGCTAAGAGGCCTACATTGGGAAAAAGAATATCTTCAAATAAAAACTACACAGATGCATTCTGTGAAACTTATTTCTGATCTGTAAATTCAGTTAACAGAGATAAAACATATTTTTGATTGAGCAGTTATGAAACACTCTTATTGTAGAAAATGCAAGTGGAGATTCGGAGCGCTAAGTGGGTACTAGTGGAAAAAGGAATGTCTTCAAATATAAACTACACAGAATCATTCGGTGAAACTTCTTTCTGATCTGTGCATTCAGCTAACAGAGTTAAACCATACTTTTGATTGAGCAGATCTGAACACTCATTCTGTAGAAAATGCAACTGGACATTTGGAGCGCTAAGAGCGTAGTAGTGGAAAAAGGAATATATTCAAATATAAACTACACAGAAGCATTCTGTGAAACTTCTTTCTGATCTGAGCATTCAGCTAACAGAGTTAAACCATACTTTTGATTGAGCAGTTTTGAAACACTCTGTCTGTAGAAAATGCAACTGGGCATTCGTAGCGCTAAGTGGGTAATAGTGGAAAAAAGAATATGTTCAAATATAAACTACACAGAAGCATTGTATGAAACTTCTTTCTGTTCTGTGCATTCAACTAACAGAGTTGAACCTTACTTTTGATTGAGCCGTTCTGAAACACTCTTTCTGTAGAAACTGCAATTGGACATTCTGAGCGCTAAGAGGCCTATATTGGGAAAAAGAATGTCTACAAATAAAAACTACACAGAAGAATTGTGTGAAACTTCTTTCTGTTCTGTTTGTTCAACTAAAAGAGTTGAACCTTAGTATTGATTGAGCCGTTCTGAAACACTCTTTCTGTAGAAAATGCAAGTGGAGATTCGGAGCGCTAAGAGGGTAATAGTGGAAAAAGGAATGTCTCCAAATATAAACTACACAGAATCATTCTGTGAAACTTCTTTCTGATCTGTGCATTGAGCTAACAGAGTTAAACCATACTTTTGATTGAGCAGATCTGAACACTCTTTCTGTAGAAAATGCAACTGGACATTTGGAGCGCTAAGAGAGTAGTAGTGGAAAAAGGAATATATTCAAATATAAACTACACAGAAGCATTCTGTGAAACTTCTTTCTGACCTGAGCATTCAGCTAACAGAGTTAAACCATACTTTTGATTGAGCAGTTGTGAAACACTCTGTCTGTAGAAAATGCAACTGGACATTCGTAGCGCTAAGTGGGTAATAGTGGAAAAAAGAATATGTTCAAATATAAACTACACAGAAGCATTGTATGAAACTTCTTTCTGTTCTGTGCATTCAACTAACAGAGTTGAACCTTACTTTTGATTAAGCCGTTGTGAAACACTCTTTCTGTAGAAACTGCAATTGGACATTCTGAGCGCTAGGAGGCCTATATTGGGAAAAAGAATGTCTACAAATAAAAACTACACAGAAGAATTGTGTGAAACTTCTTTCTGTTCTGTTTGTTCAACTAAAAGAGTTGAACCTTAGTTTTGATTGAGCCGTTCTGAAACACTCTTTCTGTAGAAAATGCAAGTGGAGATTCGGAGCGCTAAGAGGGTAATAGTGGAAAAAGGAATGTCTCCAAATATAAACTACACAGAATCATTCTGTGAAATTTCTTTCTGATCTGTGCATTCAGCTAACAGAGTTAAACCATACTTTTGATTGAGCAGATCTGAACACTCTTTCTGTAGAATATGCAACTGGACATTTGGAGCGCTAAGAGAGTAGTAGTGGAAAAAGGAATATATTCAAATATAAACTACACAGAAGCATTCTGTGAAACTTCTTTCTGATCTGAGCATTCAGCTAACAGAGTTAAACCATACTTTTGATTGAGCAGTTTTGAAACACTCTGTCTGTAGAAAATGCAACTGGACATTCTTAGCACTAAGTGGTTAATAGTGGAAAAAAGAATATGTTCAAATATAAACTACACAGAAGCATTGTATGAAACTTCTTTCTGTTCTGTGCATTCAACTAACAGAGTTGAACCTTACTTTTGATTGAGCCTTTCTGAAACACTCTTTCTGTAGAAACTGCAATTGGACATTCTGAGCGCTAAGAGGCCTCTATTGGGAAAAATAATATCTTCAAATAAAAACTACACAGAAGCATTGTGTGAAACTTATTTCTGATATGTTCATTAAGCTAACAGAGTTAAACCATACTTTTGATTGCGCAGTTCTGAACACTCTTTCTGTAGAAAATGCAAGTGGACATTCGGAGCGCTAAGAGGGTAATAGTGGAAAAAGGGTTATATTCAAATATAAACTACACAGTAGCATTCTGTGAAAATTCTTTCTGTTCTGTGCATTCAACTAACAGAGTTGAACCTTACTTTTGATTGAGCCGTTCTGAAACACTCTTTCTGTAGAAACTGCAATTGGACATGCTAAGCGCTAAGAGGCCTACATTGGGAAAAAGAATATCTTCAAATAAAAACTACACAGATGCATTCTGTGAAACTTATTTCTGATCTGTAAATTCAGTTAACAGAGATAAAACATATTTTTGATTGAGCAGTTATGAAACACTCTTTTTGTAGAAAATGCAAGTGGAGATTCGGAGCGCTAAGAGGGTACTAGTGGAAAAAGGAATGTCTTCAAATATAAACTACACAGAATCATTCGGTGAAACTTCTTTCTGATCTGTGCATTCAGCTAACAGAGTTAAACCATACTTTTGATTGAGCAGATCTGAACACTCTTTCTGTAGAAAATGCAACTGGACATTTGGAGCGCTAAGAGCGTAGTAGTGGAAAAAGGAATATATTCAAATATAAACTACACAGAAGCATTCTGTGAAACTTCTTTCTGATCTGAGCATTCAGCTAACAGAGTTAAACCATACTTTTGATTGAGCAGTTTTGAAACACTCTGTCTGTAGAAAATGCAACTGGACATTCGTAGCGCTAAGTGGGTAATAGTGGAAAAAAGAATATGTTCAAATATAAACTACACAGAAGCATTGTATGAAACTTCTTTCTGTTCTGTGCATTCAACTAACAGAGTTGAACCTTACTTTTGATTGAGCCGTTCTGAAACACTCTTTCTGTAGAAACTGCAATTGGACATTCTGAGCGCTAAGAGGCCTATATTGGGAAAAAGAATGTCTACAAATAAAAACCACACAGAAGAATTGTGTGAAACTTCTTTCTGTTCTGTTTGTTCAACTAAAAGAGTTGAACCTTAGTTTTGATTGAGCCGTTCTGAAACACTCTTTCTGTAGAAAATGCAAGTGGAGATTCGGAGCGCTAAGAGGGTAATAGTGGAAAAAGGAATGTCTCCAAATATAAACTACACAGAAACATTCTGTGAAACTTCTTTCTGATCTGTGCATTCAGCTAACAGAGTTAAACCATACTTTTGATTGAGCAGATCTGAACACTCTTTCTGTAGAAAATGCAACTGGACATTTGGAGCGCTAAGAGAGTAGTAGTGGAAAAAGGAATATATTCAAATATAAACTACACAGAAGCATTCTGTGAAACTTCTTTCTGACCTGAGCATTCAGTTAAGACAGTTAAACCATACTTTTGATTGAGCAGTTTTGAAACACTCTGTCTGTAGAAAATGCAACTGGACATTCTTAGCGCTAAGTGGGTAATAGTGGAAAAAAGAATATGTTCAAATATAAACTACACAGAAGCATTGTATGAAACTTCTTTCTGTTCTGTGCATTCAACTAACAGAGTTGAACCTTACTTTTGATTGAGCCTTTCTGAAACACTCTTTCTGTAGAAACTGCAATTGGACATTCTGAGCGCTAAGAGGCCTCTATTGGGAAAAATAATATCTTCAAATAAAAACTACACAGAAGCATTGTGTGAAACTTATTTCTGATATGTTCATTAAGCTAACAGAGTTAAACCATACTTTTGATTGCGCAGTTCTGAACACTCTTTCCGTAGAAAATGCAAGTGAACATTCGGAGCGCTAAGAGGGTAATAGTGGAAAAAGGGTTATATTCAAATATAAACTACACAGTAGCATTCTGTGAAAATTCTTTCTGTTCTGTGCATTCAACTAACAGAGTTGAACCTTACTTTTGATTGAGCCGTTCTGAAACACTCTTTCTGTAGAAACTGCAATTGGACATGCTAAGCGCTATGAGGCCTATATTGGGAAAAAGAATATCTTCAAATAAAAACTACACAGATGCATTCTGTGAAACTTATTTCTGATCTGTAAATTCAGTTAACAGAGATAAAACATATTTTTGATTGAGCAGTTATGAAACACTCTTTTTGTAGAAAATGCAAGTGGAGATTCGGAGCGCTAAGAGGGTACTAGTGGAAAAAGGAATGTCTCCAAATATAAACTACACAGAAACATTCTGTGAAACTTCTTTCTGATCTGTGCATTCAGCTAACAGAGTTAAACCATACTTTTGATTGAGCAGATCTGAACACTCTTTCTGTAGAAAATGCAACTGGACATTTGGAGCGCTAAGAGAGTAGTAGTGGAAAAAGGAATATATTCAAATATAAACTACACAGAAGCATTCTGTGAAACTTCTTTCTGACCTGAGCATTCAGCTAAGAGAGTTAAACCATACTTTTGATTGAGCAGTTTTGAAACACTCTGTCTGTAGAAAATGCAACTGGACATTCGTAGCGCTAAGTGGGTAATAGTGGAAAAAAGAATATGTTCAAATATAAACTACACAGAAGCATTGTATGAAACTTCTTTCTGTTCTGTGCATTCAACTAACAGAGTTGAACCTTACTTTTGATTGAGCCGTTCTGAAACACTCTTTCTGTAGAAACTGCAATTGGACATTCTGAGCGCTAAGAGGCCTATATTGGGAAAAAGAATGTCTACAAATAAAAACTACACAGAAGAATTGTGTGAAACTTCTTTCTGTTCTGTTTGTTCAACTAAAAGAGTTGAACCTTAGTTTTGATTGAGCCGTTCTGAAACACTCTTTCTGTAGAAAATGCAAGTGGAGATTCGGAGCGCTAAGAGGGTAATAGTGGAAATAGGAATGTCTCCAAATATAAACTACACAGAATCATTCTGTGAAAATTCTTTCTGATCTGTGCATTCAGCTAACAGAGTTAAACCATACTTTTGATTGAGCAGATCTGAACACTCTTTCTGTAGAAAATGCAACTGGACATTTGGAGCGATAAGAGAGTAGTAGTGGAAAAAGGAATATATTCAAATATAAACTACACAGAAGCATTCTGTGAAACTTCTTTCTGATCTGAGCATTCAGCTAACAGAGTTAAACCATACTTTTGATTGAGCAGTTTTGAAACACTCTGTCTGTAGGAAATGCAACTGGACATTCGTAGCGCTAAGTGGGTAATAGTGGAAAAAAGAATATGTTCAAATATAAACTACACAGAAGCATTGTATGAAACTTCTTTCTGTTCTGTGCATTCAACTAACAGAGTTGAACCTTACTTTGATTGAGCCTTTCTGAAACACTCTTTCTGTAGAAAGTGCAATTGGACATTCTGAGCGCTAAGAGGCCTCTATTGGGAAAAATAATATCTTCAAATAAAAACTACACAGAAGCATTGTGTGAAACTTATTTCTGATATGTTCATTAAGCTAACAGAGTTAAACCATACTTTTGATTGCGCAGTTCTGAACACTCTTTCTGTAGAAAATGCATGTGGGCATTCCGAGCGCTAAGAGGGTAATAATGGAAAAAGGAATATATTCAAATATAAACTACACAGTAGCATTCTGTGAAAATTCTTTCTGTTCTGTGCATTCAACTAACAGAGTTGAACCTTACTTTTGATTGAGCCGTTCTGAAACACTCTTTCTGTAGAAACTGCAATTGGACATGCTAAGCGCTAAGAGGCCTACATTGGGAAAAAGAATATCTTCAAATAAAAACTACACAGATGCATTCTGTGAAACTTATTTCTGATCTGTAAATTCAGTTAACAGAGATAAAACATATTTTTGATTGAGCAGTTATGAAACACTCTTTTTGTAGAAAATGCAAGTGGAGATTCGGAGCGCTAAGAGGGTACTAGTGGAAAAAGTAATGTCTTCAAATATAAACTACACAGAATCATTCGGTGAAATTTCTTTCTGATCTGTGCATTCAGCTAACAGAGTTAAACCGTACTTTTGATTGAGCAGATCTGAACACTCATTCTGTAGAAAATGCAACTGGACATTTGGAGCGCTAAGAGCGTAGTAGTGGAAAAAGGAATATATTCAAATATAAACTACACAGAAGCATTCTGTGAAACTTCTTTCTGATCTGAGCATTCAGCTAACAGAGTTAAACCATACTTTTGATTGAGCAGTTTTGAAACACTCTGTCTGTAGAAAATGCAACTGGGCATTCTTAGCGCTAAGTGGGTAATAGTGGAAAAAAGAATATGTTCAAATATAAACTACACAGAAGCATTGTATGAAACTTCTTTCTGTTCTGTGCATTCAACTAACAGAGTTGAACCTTACTTTTGATTGAGCCGTTCTGAAACACTCTTTCTGTAGAAACTGCAATTGGACATTCTGAGCGCTAAGAGGCCTCTATTGGGAAAAATAATATCTTCAAATAAAAACTACACAGAAGCATTGTGTGAAACTTATTTCTGATATGTTCATTAAGCTAACAGAGTTAAACCATACTTTTGATTGCGCAGTTCTGAACACTCTTTCTGTAGAAAATGCAAGTGGACATTCGGAGCGCTAAGAGGGTAATAGTGGAAAAAGGAATATATTCAAATATAAACTACACAGTAGCATTCTGTGAAAATTCTTTCTGTTCTGTGCATTCAACTAACAGTGTTGAACCTTACTTTTGATTGAGCCGTTCTGAAACACTCTTTCTGTAGAAACTGCAATTGGACATGCTAAGCGCTAAGAGGCCTACATTGGGAAAAAGAATATCTTCAAATAAAAACTACACAGATGCATTCTGTGAAACTTATTTCTGATCTGTAAATTCAGTTAACAGAGATAAAACATATTTTTGATTGAGCAGTTTGAAACACTCTTTTTGTAGAAAATGCAAGTGGAGATTCGGAGCGCTAAGAGGGTAATAGTGGAAAAAGGAATGTCTTCAAATATAAACTACACAGAATCATTCGGTGAAACTTCTTTCTGATCTGTGCATTCAGCTAACAGAGTTAAACCATACTTTTGATTGAGCAGATCTGAACACTCTTTCTGTAGAAAATGCAACTGGACATTTGGAGCGCTAAGAGCGTAGTAGTGGAAAAAGGAATATATTCAAATATAAACTACACAGAAGCATTCTGTGAAACATCTTTCTGATCTGAGCATTCAGCTAACCGAGTTAAACCATACTTTTGATTGAGCAGTTTTGAAACACTCTGTCTGTAGAAAATGCAACTGGGCATTCGTAGCGCTAAGTGGGTAATAGTGGAAAAAAGAATATGTTCAAATATAAACTACACAGCAGCATTGTATGAAACTTCTTTCTGTTCTGTGCATTCAACTAACAGAGTTGAACCTTACTTTTGATTGTGCCGTTCTGAAACACTCTTTCTGTAGAAACTGCAATTGGACATTCTGAGCGCTAAGAGGCCTATATTGGGAAAAAGAATGTCTACAAATAAAAACTACACAGAAGAATTGTGTGAAACTTCTTTCTGTTCTGTTTGTTCAACTAAAAGAGTTGAACCTTAGTTTTGATTGAGCCGTTCTGAAACACTCTTTCTGTAGAAAATGCAAGTGGAGATTCGGAGCGCTAAGAGGGTAATAGTGGAAAAAGGAATGTCTCCAAATATAAACTACACAGAATCATTCTGTGAAACTTCTTTCTGATCTGTGCATTCAGCTAACAGAGTTAAACCATACTTTTGATTGAGCAGATCTGAACACTCTTTCTGTAGAAAATGCAACTGGACATTTGGAGCGCTAAGAGAGTAGTAGTGGAAAAAGGAATATATTCAAATATAAACTACACAGAAGCATTCTGTGAAACTTCTTTCTGATCTGAGGATTCAGCTAACAGAGTTAAACCATACTTTTGATTGAGCAGTTTTGAAACACTCTGTCTGTAGAAAATGCAACTGGACATTCGTAGCGCTAAGTGGGTAATAGTGGAAAAAAGAATATGTTCAAATATAAACTACACAGAAGCATTGTATGAAACTTCTTTCTGTTCTGTGCATTCAACTAACAGAGTTGAAACTTACTTTTGATTGAGCCTTTCTGAAACACTCTTTCTGTAGGAACTGCAATTGGACATTCTGAGCGCTAAGAGACCTCTATTGGGAAAAATAATATCTTCAAATAAAAACTACACAGAAGCATTGTGTGAAACTTATTTCTGATATGTTCATTAAGCTAACAGAGTTAAACCATACTTTTGATTGCGCAGTTCTGAACACTCTTTCTGTAGAAAATGCAAGTGGACATTCGGAGCGCTAAGAGGGTAATAGTGGAAAAGGGAATATATTCAAATATAAACTACACAGTAGCATTCTGTGAAAATTCTTTCTGTTCTGTGCATTCAACTAACCGAGTTGAACCTTACTTTTGATTGAGCCGTTCTGAAACACTCTTTCTGTAGAAACTGCAATTGGACATGCTAAGCGCTAAGAGGCCTACATTGGGAAAAAGAATATCTTCAAATAAAAACTACACAGATGCATTCTGTGAAACTTATTTCTGATCTGTAAATTCAGTTAACAGAGATAAAACATATTTTTGATTGAGCAGTTATGAAACACTCTTTTTGTAGAAAATGCAAGTGGAGATTCGGAGCGCTAAGAGGGTAATAGTGGAAAAAGGAATGTCTCCAAATATAAACTACACAGAATCATTCTGTGAAACTTCTTTCTGATCTCTGCATTCAGCTAACAGAGGTAAACCATACTTTTGATTGAGCAGATCTGAACACTCTTTCTGTAGAAAATGCAACTGGACATTTGGAGCGCTAAGAGAGTAGTAGTGGAAAAAGGAATATATTCAAATATAAACTACACAGAAGCATTCTGTGAAACTTCTTTCTGACCTGAGCATTCAGCTAAGAGAGTTAAACCATACTTTTGATTGAGCAGTTTTGAAACACTCTGTCTGTAGAAAATGCAACTGGACATTCGTAGCGCTAAGTGGGTAATAGTGGAAAAAAGAATATGTTCAAATATAAACTACACAGAAGCATTGTATGAAACTTCTTTCTGTTCTGTGCATTCAACTAACAGAGTTGAACCTTACTTTTGATTGAGCCGTTCTGAAACACTCTTTCTGTAGAAACTACAATTGGACATTCTGAGCGCTAGGAGGCCTACATTGGGAAAAAGAATGTCTACAAATAAAAACTACACAGAAGAATTGTGTGAAACTTCTTTCTGTTCTGTTTGTTCAACTAAAAGAGTTGAACCTTAGTTTTGATTGAGCCGTTCTGAAACACTCTTTCTGTAGAAAATGCAAGTGGAGATTCGGAGCGCTTAGAGGGTAATAGTGGAAAAAGGAATGTCTCCAAATATAAACTACACAGAATCATTCTGTGAAACTTCTTTCTGATCTGTGCATTCAGCTAACAGAGTAAAACCATACTTTTGATTGAGCAGATCTGAACACTCTTTCTGTAGAAAATGCAACTGGAGATTTGGAGCGCTAAGAGAGTAGTAGTGAAAAAAGGAATATATTCAAATATAAACTACACAGAAGCATTCTGTGAAACTTCTTTCTGACCTGAGCATTCAGATAACAGAGTTAAACCATACTTTTGATTGAGCAGTTTTGAAACACTCTGTCTGTAGAAAATGCAACTGGACATTCGTAGCGCTAAGTGGGTAATAGTGGAAAAAAGAATATGTTCAAATATAAACTACACAGAAGCATTGTATGAAACTTCTTTCTGTTCTGTGCATTCAACTAACAGAGTTGAACCTTAATTTTGATTGAGCCGTTCTGAAACACTCTTTCTGTAGAAACTGCAATTGGACATTCTGAGAGCTAAGAGGCCTCTATTGGGAAAAATAATATCTTCAAATAAAAACTACACAGAAGCATTTTGTGAAACTTATTTCTGATATGTTCATTAAGCTAACAGAGTTAAACCATACTTTTGATTGCGCAGTTCTGAACACTCTTTCTGTAGAAAATGCAAGTGGACATTCGGAGCGCTAGGAGGGTAATAGTGGAAAAAGGAATATATTCAAATATAAAGTACACAGTAGCATTCTGTGAAAATTCTTTCTGTTCTGTGCATTCAACTAACAGAGTTGAACCTTACTTTTGATTGAGCCGTTCTGAAACACTCTTTCTGTAGAAACTGCAATTGGACATGCTAAGCGCTAAGAGGCCTACATTGGGAAAAAGAATATCTTCAAATAAAAACTACACAGATGCATTCTGTGAAACTTATTTCTGATCTGTAAATTCAGTTAACAGAGATAAAACATATTTTTGATTGAGCAGTTTGAAACACTCTTTTTGTAGAAAATGCAAGTGGAGATTCGGAGCGCTAAGAGGGTAATAGTGGAAAAAGGAATGTCTTCAAATATAAACTACACAGAATCATTCGGTGAAACTTCTTTCTGATCTGTGCATTCAGCTAACAGAGTTAAACCATACTTTTGATTGAGCAGATCTGAACACTCTTTCTGTAGAAAATGCAACTGGACATTTGGAGCGCTAAGAGCGTAGTAGTGGAAAAAGGAATATATTCAAATATAAACTACACAGAAGCATTCTGTGAAACATCTTTCTGATCTGAGCATTCAGCTAACCGAGTTAAACCATACTTTTGATTGAGCAGTTTTGAAACACTCTGTCTGTAGAAAATGCAACTGGGCATTCGTAGCGCTAAGTGGGTAATAGTGGAAAAAAGAATATGTTCAAATATAAACTACACAGCAGCATTGTATGAAACTTCTTTCTGTTCTGTGCATTCAACTAACAGAGTTGAACCTTACTTTTGATTGTGCCGTTCTGAAACACTCTTTCTGTAGAAACTGCAATTGGACATTCTGAGCGCTAAGAGGCCTATATTGGGAAAAAGAATGTCTACAAATAAAAACTACACAGAAGAATTGTGTGAAACTTCTTTCTGTTCTGTTTGTTCAACTAAAAGAGTTGAACCTTAGTTTTGATTGAGCCGTTCTGAAACACTCTTTCTGTAGAAAATGCAAGTGGAGATTCGGAGCGCTAAGAGGGTAATAGTGGAAAAAGGAATGTCTCCAAATATAAACTACACAGAATCATTCTGTGAAACTTCTTTCTGATCTGTGCATTCAGCTAACAGAGTTAAACCATACTTTTGATTGAGCAGATCTGAACACTCTTTCTGTAGAAAATGCAACTGGACATTTGGAGCGCTAAGAGAGTAGTAGTGGAAAAAGGAATATATTCAAATATAAACTACACAGAAGCATTCTGTGAAACTTCTTTCTGATCTGAGGATTCAGCTAACAGAGTTAAACCATACTTTTGATTGAGCAGTTTTGAAACACTCTGTCTGTAGAAAATGCAACTGGACATTCGTAGCGCTAAGTGGGTAATAGTGGAAAAAAGAATATGTTCAAATATAAACTACACAGAAGCATTGTATGAAACTTCTTTCTGTTCTGTGCATTCAACTAACAGAGTTGAAACTTACTTTTGATTGAGCCTTTCTGAAACACTCTTTCTGTAGGAACTGCAATTGGACATTCTGAGCGCTAAGAGACCTCTATTGGGAAAAATAATATCTTCAAATAAAAACTACACAGAAGCATTGTGTGAAACTTATTTCTGATATGTTCATTAAGCTAACAGAGTTAAACCATACTTTTGATTGCGCAGTTCTGAACACTCTTTCTGTAGAAAATGCAAGTGGACATTCGGAGCGCTAAGAGGGTAATAGTGGAAAAGGGAATATATTCAAATATAAACTACACAGTAGCATTCTGTGAAAATTCTTTCTGTTCTGTGCATTCAACTAACCGAGTTGAACCTTACTTTTGATTGAGCCGTTCTGAAACACTCTTTCTGTAGAAACTGCAATTGGACATGCTAAGCGCTAAGAGGCCTACATTGGGAAAAAGAATATCTTCAAATAAAAACTACACAGATGCATTCTGTGAAACTTATTTCTGATCTGTAAATTCAGTTAACAGAGATAAAACATATTTTTGATTGAGCAGTTATGAAACACTCTTTTTGTAGAAAATGCAAGTGGAGATTCGGAGCGCTAAGAGGGTAATAGTGGAAAAAGGAATGTCTCCAAATATAAACTACACAGAATCATTCTGTGAAACTTCTTTCTGATCTCTGCATTCAGCTAACAGAGGTAAACCATACTTTTGATTGAGCAGATCTGAACACTCTTTCTGTAGAAAATGCAACTGGACATTTGGAGCGCTAAGAGAGTAGTAGTGGAAAAAGGAATATATTCAAATATAAACTACACAGAAGCATTCTGTGAAACTTCTTTCTGACCTGAGCATTCAGCTAAGAGAGTTAAACCATACTTTTGATTGAGCAGTTTTGAAACACTCTGTCTGTAGAAAATGCAACTGGACATTCGTAGCGCTAAGTGGGTAATAGTGGAAAAAAGAATATGTTCAAATATAAACTACACAGAAGCATTGTATGAAACTTCTTTCTGTTCTGTGCATTCAACTAACAGAGTTGAACCTTACTTTTGATTGAGCCGTTCTGAAACACTCTTTCTGTAGAAACTACAATTGGACATTCTGAGCGCTAGGAGGCCTACATTGGGAAAAAGAATGTCTACAAATAAAAACTACACAGAAGAATTGTGTGAAACTTCTTTCTGTTCTGTTTGTTCAACTAAAAGAGTTGAACCTTAGTTTTGATTGAGCCGTTCTGAAACACTCTTTCTGTAGAAAATGCAAGTGGAGATTCGGAGCGCTTAGAGGGTAATAGTGGAAAAAGGAATGTCTCCAAATATAAACTACACAGAATCATTCTGTGAAACTTCTTTCTGATCTGTGCATTCAGCTAACAGAGTAAAACCATACTTTTGATTGAGCAGATCTGAACACTCTTTCTGTAGAAAATGCAACTGGAGATTTGGAGCGCTAAGAGAGTAGTAGTGAAAAAAGGAATATATTCAAATATAAACTACACAGAAGCATTCTGTGAAACTTCTTTCTGACCTGAGCATTCAGATAACAGAGTTAAACCATACTTTTGATTGAGCAGTTTTGAAACACTCTGTCTGTAGAAAATGCAACTGGACATTCGTAGCGCTAAGTGGGTAATAGTGGAAAAAAGAATATGTTCAAATATAAACTACACAGAAGCATTGTATGAAACTTCTTTCTGTTCTGTGCATTCAACTAACAGAGTTGAACCTTAATTTTGATTGAGCCGTTCTGAAACACTCTTTCTGTAGAAACTGCAATTGGACATTCTGAGAGCTAAGAGGCCTCTATTGGGAAAAATAATATCTTCAAATAAAAACTACACAGAAGCATTTTGTGAAACTTATTTCTGATATGTTCATTAAGCTAACAGAGTTAAACCATACTTTTGATTGCGCAGTTCTGAACACTCTTTCTGTAGAAAATGCAAGTGGACATTCGGAGCGCTAGGAGGGTAATAGTGGAAAAAGGAATATATTCAAATATAAAGTACACAGTAGCATTCTGTGAAAATTCTTTCTGTTCTGTGCATTCAACTAACAGAGTTGAACCTTACTTTTGATTGAGCCGTTCTGAAACACTCTTTCTGTAGAAACTGCAATTGGACATGCTAAGCGCTAAGAGGCCTACATTGGGAAAAAGAATATCTTCAAATAAAAACTACACAGATGCATTCTGTGAAACTTATTTCTGATCTGTAAATTCAGTTAACAGAGATAAAACATATTTTTGATTGAGCAGTTATGAAACACTCTTTTTGTAGAAAATGCAAGTGGAGATTCGGAGCGCTAAGAGGGTACTAGTGGAAAAAGGAATGTCTTCAAATATAAACTACACAGAATCATTCGGTGAAACTTCTTTCTGATCTGTGCATTCACCTAACAGAGTTAAACCATACTTTTGATTGAGCAGATCTGAACACTCTTTCTGTAGAAAATGCAACTGGACATTTGGAGCGCTAAGAGCGTAGTAGTGGAAAAAGGAATATATTCAAATATAAACTACACAGAAGCATTCTGTGAAACTTCTTTCTGATCTGAGCTTTCAGCTAACAGAGTTAAACCATACTTTTGATTGAGCAGTTTTGAAACACTATGTCTGTAGAAAATGAAACTGGACATTCGTAGCGCTAAGTGGGTAATAGTGGAAAAAAGAATATGTTCAAATATAAACTACACAGAAGCATTGTATGAAACTTCTTTCTGTTCTGTGCATTCAACTAACAGAGTTGAACCTTACTTTTGATTGAGCCGTTCTGAAACACTCTTTCTGTAGAAACTGCAATTGGACATTCTGAGCGCTAGGAGGCCTATATTGGGAAAAAGAATGTCTACAAATAAAAACTACACAGAAGAATTGTGTGAAACTTCTTTCTGTTCTGTTTGTTCAAATAAAAGAGTTGAACCTTAGTTTTGATTGACCCGTTCTGAAACACTCTTTCTGTAGAAAATGCAAGTGGAGATTCGGAGCGCTAAGAGGGTAATAGTGGAAAAAGGAATGTCTCCAAATATAAACTACACAGAATCATTCTGTGAAACTTCTTTCTGATCTGTGCATTCAGCTAACAGAGTTAAACCATACTTTTGATTGAGCAGATCTGAACACTCTTTCTGTAGAAAATGCAACTGGACATTTGGAGCGCTAAGAGAGTAGTAGTGGAAAAAGGAATATATTCAAATATAAACTACACAGAAGCATTCTGTGAAACTTCTTTCTGATCTGAGGATTCAGCTAACAGAGTTAAACCATACTTTTGATTGAGCAGTTTGAAACACTCTGTCTGTAGAAAATGCAACTGGACATTCGTAGCGCTAAGTGGGTAATAGTGGAAAAAAGAATATGTTCAAATATAAACTACACAGAAGCATTGTATGAAACTTCTTTCTGTTCTGTGCATTCAAGTAACAGAGTTGAACCTTACTTTTGATTGAGCCTTTCTGAAACACTCTTTCTGTAGAAACTGCAAATGGACATTCTGAGCGCTAAGAGGCCTCTATTGGGAAAAATAATATCTTCAAATAAAAACTACACAGAAGCATTGTGTGAAACTTATTTCTGATATGTTCATTAAGCTAACAGAGTTAAACCATACTTTTGATTGCGCAGTTCTGAACACTCTTTCTGTAGAAAATGCAAGTGGACATTCGGAGCGCTAAGAGGGTAATAGTGGAAAAAGGAATATATTCAAATATAAACTACACAGTAGCATTCTGTGAAAATTATTTCTGTTCTGTGCATTCAACTAACAGAGTTGAACCTTACTTTTGATTGAGCCGTTCTGAAACACTCTTTCTGTAGAAACTGCAATTGGACATGCTAAGCGCTAAGAGGCCTACATTGGGAAAAAGAATATCTTCAAATAAAAACTACACAGATGCATTCTGTGAAACTTATTTCTGATCTGTAAATTCAGTTAACAGAGATAAAACATATTTTTGATTGAGCAGTTATGAAACACTCTTTTTGTAGAAAATGCAAGTGGAGATTCGGAGCGCTAAGAGGGTACTAGTGGAAAAAGTAATGTCTTCAAATATAAACTACACAGAATCATTCGGTGAAATTTCTTTCTGATCTGTGCATTCAGCTAACAGAGTTAAACCGTACTTTTGATTGAGCAGATCTGAACACTCATTCTGTAGAAAATGCAACTGGACATTTGGAGCGCTAAGAGCGTAGTAGTGGAAAAAGGAATATATTCAAATATAAACTACACAGAAGCATTCTGTGAAACTTCTTTCTGATCTGAGCATTCAGCTAACAGAGTTAAACCATACTTTTGATTGAGCAGTTTTGAAACACTCTGTCTGTAGAAAATGCAACTGGGCATTCTTAGCGCTAAGTGGGTAATAGTGGAAAAAAGAATATGTTCAAATATAAACTACACAGAAGCATTGTATGAAACTTCTTTCTGTTCTGTGCATTCAACTAACAGAGTTGAACCTTACTTTTGATTGAGCCGTTCTGAAACACTCTTTCTGTAGAAACTGCAATTGGACATTCTGAGCGCTAAGAGGCCTCTATTGGGAAAAATAATATCTTCAAATAAAAACTACACAGAAGCATTGTGTGAAACTTATTTCTGATATGTTCATTAAGCTAACAGAGTTAAACCATACTTTTGATTGCGCAGTTCTGAACACTCTTTCTGTAGAAAATGCAAGTGGACATTCGGAGCGCTAAGAGGGTAATAGTGGAAAAAGGAATATATTCAAATATAAACTACACAGTAGCATTCTGTGAAAATTCTTTCTGTTCTGTGCATTCAACTAACAGTGTTGAACCTTACTTTTGATTGAGCCGTTCTGAAACACTCTTTCTGTAGAAACTGCAATTGGACATGCTAAGCGCTAAGAGGCCTACATTGGGAAAAAGAATATCTTCAAATAAAAACTACACAGATGCATTCTGTGAAACTTATTTCTGATCTGTAAATTCAGTTAACAGAGATAAAACATATTTTTGATTGAGCAGTTTGAAACACTCTTTTTGTAGAAAATGCAAGTGGAGATTCGGAGCGCTAAGAGGGTAATAGTGGAAAAAGGAATGTCTTCAAATATAAACTACACAGAATCATTCGGTGAAACTTCTTTCTGATCTGTGCATTCAGCTAACAGAGTTAAACCATACTTTTGATTGAGCAGATCTGAACACTCTTTCTGTAGAAAATGCAACTGGACATTTGGAGCGCTAAGAGCGTAGTAGTGGAAAAAGGAATATATTCAAATATAAACTACACAGAAGCATTCTGTGAAACATCTTTCTGATCTGAGCATTCAGCTAACCGAGTTAAACCATACTTTTGATTGAGCAGTTTTGAAACACTCTGTCTGTAGAAAATGCAACTGGGCATTCGTAGCGCTAAGTGGGTAATAGTGGAAAAAAGAATATGTTCAAATATAAACTACACAGCAGCATTGTATGAAACTTCTTTCTGTTCTGTGCATTCAACTAACAGAGTTGAACCTTACTTTTGATTGTGCCGTTCTGAAACACTCTTTCTGTAGAAACTGCAATTGGACATTCTGAGCGCTAAGAGGCCTATATTGGGAAAAAGAATGTCTACAAATAAAAACTACACAGAAGAATTGTGTGAAACTTCTTTCTGTTCTGTTTGTTCAACTAAAAGAGTTGAACCTTAGTTTTGATTGAGCCGTTCTGAAACACTCTTTCTGTAGAAAATGCAAGTGGAGATTCGGAGCGCTAAGAGGGTAATAGTGGAAAAAGGAATGTCTCCAAATATAAACTACACAGAATCATTCTGTGAAACTTCTTTCTGATCTGTGCATTCAGCTAACAGAGATAAACCATACTTTTGATTGAGCAGATCTGAACACTCTTTCTGTAGAAAATGCAACTGGACATTTGGAGCGCTAAGAGAGTAGTAGTGGAAAAAGGAATATATTCAAATATAAACTACACAGAAGCATTCTGTGAAACTTCTTTCTGATCTGAGGATTCAGCTAACAGAGTTAAACCATACTTTTGATTGAGCAGTTTTGAAACACTCTGTCTGTAGAAAATGCAACTGGACATTCGTAGCGCTAAGTGGGTAATAGTGGAAAAAAGAATATGTTCAAATATAAACTACACAGAAGCATTGTATGAAACTTCTTTCTGTTCTGTGCATTCAACTAACAGAGTTGAAACTTACTTTTGATTGAGCCTTTCTGAAACACTCTTTCTGTAGGAACTGCAATTGGACATTCTGAGCGCTAAGAGACCTCTATTGGGAAAAATAATATCTTCAAATAAAAACTACACAGAAGCATTGTGTGAAACTTATTTCTGATATGTTCATTAAGCTAACAGAGTTAAACCATACTTTTGATTGCGCAGTTCTGAACACTCTTTCTGTAGAAAATGCAAGTGGACATTCGGAGCGCTAAGAGGGTAATAGTGGAAAAGGGAATATATTCAAATATAAACTACACAGTAGCATTCTGTGAAAATTCTTTCTGTTCTGTGCATTCAACTAACCGAGTTGAACCTTACTTTTGATTGAGCCGTTCTGAAACACTCTTTCTGTAGAAACTGCAATTGGACATGCTAAGCGCTAAGAGGCCTACATTGGGAAAAAGAATATCTTCAAATAAAAACTACACAGATGCATTCTGTGAAACTTATTTCTGATCTGTAAATTCAGTTAACAGAGATAAAACATATTTTTGATTGAGCAGTTATGAAACACTCTTTTTGTAGAAAATGCAAGTGGAGATTCGGAGCGCTAAGAGGGTAATAGTGGAAAAAGGAATGTCTCCAAATATAAACTACACAGAATCATTCTGTGAAACTTCTTTCTGATCTCTGCATTCAGCTAACAGAGGTAAACCATACTTTTGATTGAGCAGATCTGAACACTCTTTCTGTAGAAAATGCAACTGGACATTTGGAGCGCTAAGAGAGTAGTAGTGGAAAAAGGAATATATTCAAATATAAACTACACAGAAGCATTCTGTGAAACTTCTTTCTGACCTGAGCATTCAGCTAAGAGAGTTAAACCATACTTTTGATTGAGCAGTTTTGAAACACTCTGTCTGTAGAAAATGCAACTGGACATTCGTAGCGCTAAGTGGGTAATAGTGGAAAAAAGAATATGTTCAAATATAAACTACACAGAAGCATTGTATGAAACTTCTTTCTGTTCTGTGCATTCAACTAACAGAGTTGAACCTTACTTTTGATTGAGCCGTTCTGAAACACTCTTTCTGTAGAAACTACAATTGGACATTCTGAGCGCTAGGAGGCCTACATTGGGAAAAAGAATGTCTACAAATAAAAACTACACAGAAGAATTGTGTGAAACTTCTTTCTGTTCTGTTTGTTCAACTAAAAGAGCTGAACCTTAGTTTTGATTGAGCCGTTCTGAAACACTCTTTCTGTAGAAAATGCAAGTGGAGATTCGGAGCGCTTAGAGGGTAATAGTGGAAAAAGGAATGTCTCCAAATATAAACTACACAGAATCATTCTGTGAAACTTCTTTCTGATCTGTGCATTCAGCTAACAGAGTAAAACCATACTTTTGATTGAGCAGATCTGAACACTCTTTCTGTAGAAAATGCAACTGGAGATTTGGAGCGCTAAGAGAGTAGTAGTGAAAAAAGGAATATATTCAAATATAAACTACACAGAAGCATTCTGTGAAACTTCTTTCTGACCTGAGCATTCAGATAACAGAGTTAAACCATACTTTTGATTGAGCAGTTTTGAAACACTCTGTCTGTAGAAAATGCAACTGGACATTCGTAGCGCTAAGTGGGTAATAGTGGAAAAAAGAATATGTTCAAATATAAACTACACAGAAGCATTGTATGAAACTTCTTTCTGTTCTGTGCATTCAACTAACAGAGTTGAACCTTAATTTTGATTGAGCCGTTCTGAAACACTCTTTCTGTAGAAACTGCAATTGGACATTCTGAGAGCTAAGAGGCCTCTATTGGGAAAAATAATATCTTCAAATAAAAACTACACAGAAGCATTTTGTGAAACTTATTTCTGATATGTTCATTAAGCTAACAGAGTTAAACCATACTTTTGATTGCGCAGTTCTGAACACTCTTTCTGTAGAAAATGCAAGTGGACATTCGGAGCGCTAGGAGGGTAATAGTGGAAAAAGGAATATATTCAAATATAAAGTACACAGTAGCATTCTGTGAAAATTCTTTCTGTTCTGTGCATTCAACTAACAGAGTTGAACCTTACTTTTGATTGAGCCGTTCTGAAACACTCTTTCTGTAGAAACTGCAATTGGACATGCTAAGCGCTAAGAGGCCTACATTGGGAAAAAGAATATCTTCAAATAAAAACTACACAGATGCATTCTGTGAAACTTATTTCTGATCTGTAAATTCAGTTAACAGAGATAAAACATATTTTTGATTGAGCAGTTATGAAACACTCTTTTTGTAGAAAATGCAAGTGGAGATTCGGAGCGCTAAGAGGGTACTAGTGGAAAAAGGAATGTCTTCAAATATAAACTACACAGAATCATTCGGTGAAACTTCTTTCTGATCTGTGCATTCAGCTAACAGAGTTAAACCATACTTTTGATTGAGCAGATCTGAACACTCTTTCTGTAGAAAATGCAACTGGACATTTGGAGCGCTAAGAGCGTAGTAGTGGAAAAAGGAATATATTCAAATATAAACTACACAGAAGCATTCTGTGAAACTTCTTTCTGATCTGAGCTTTCAGCTAACAGAGTTAAACCATACTTTTGATTGAGCAGTTTTGAAACACTCTGTCTGTAGAAAATGCAACTGGACATTCGTAGCGCTAAGTGGGTAATAGTGGAAAAAAGAATATGTTCAAATATAAACTACACAGAAGCATTGTATGAAACTTCTTTCTGTTCTGTGCATTCAACTAACAGAGTTGAACCTTACTTTTGATTGAGCCGTTCTGAAACACTCTTTCTGTAGAAACTGCAATTGGACATTCTGAGCGCTAGGAGGCCTATATTGGGAAAAAGAATGTCTACAAATAAAAACTACACAGAAGAATTGTGTGAAACTTCTTTCTGTTCTGTTTGTTCAAATAAAAGAGTTGAACCTTAGTTTTGATTGACCCGTTCTGAAACACTCTTTCTGTAGAAAATGCAAGTGGAGATTCGGAGCGCTAAGTGGGTAATAGTGGAAAAAGGAATGTCTCCAAATATAAACTACACAGAATCATTCTGTGAAACTTCTTTCTGATCTGTGCATTCAGCTAACAGAGTTAAACCATACTTTTGATTGAGCAGATCTGAACACTCTTTCTGTAGAAAATGCAACTGGACATTTGGAGCGCTAAGAGAGTAGTAGTGGAAAAAGGAATATATTCAAATATAAACTACACAGAAGCATTCTGTGAAACTTCTTTCTGATCTGAGGATTCAGCTAACAGAGTTAAACCATACTTTTGATTGAGCAGTTTGAAACACTCTGTCTGTAGAAAATGCAACTGGACATTCGTAGCGCTAAGTGGGTAATAGTGGAAAAAAGAATATGTTCAAATATAAACTACACAGAAGCATTGTATGAAACTTCTTTCTGTTCTGTGCATTCAAGTAACAGAGTTGAACCTTACTTTTGATTGAGCCTTTCTGAAACACTCTTTCTGTAGAAACTGCAAATGGACATTCTGAGCGCTGAGAGGCCTCTATTGGGAAAAATAATATCTTCAAATAAAAACTACACAGAAGCATTGTGTGAAACTTATTTCTGATATGTTCATTAAGCTAACAGAGTTAAACCATACTTTTGATTGCGCAGTTCTGAACACTCTTTCTGTAGAAAATGCAAGTGGACATTCGGAGCGCTAAGAGGGTAATAGTGGAAAAAGGAATATATTCAAATATAAACTACACAGTAGCATTCTGTGAAAATTATTTCTGTTCTGTGCATTCAACTAACAGAGTTGAACCTTACTTTTGATTGAGCCGTTCTGAAACACTCTTTCTGTAGAAACTGCAATTGGACATGCTAAGCGCTAAGAGGCCTACATTGGGAAATAATATCTTCAAATAAAAACTACACAGATGCATTCTGCTAAAGTTATTTCTGATCTGTAAATTCAGTTAACAGAGATAAAACATATTTTTGATTGAGCAGTTATGAAACACTCTTTTTGTAGAAAATGCAAGTGGAGATTCGGAGCGCTAAGAAGGTACTAGTGGAAAAGTAATGTCTTCAAATATAAACTACACAGAATCATTCGGTGAAACTTCTTTCTGATCTGTGCATTCAGCTAACAGAGTTAAACCATACTTTTGATTGAGCAGATCTGAACACTCTTTCTGTAGAAAATGCAACTGGACATTTGGAGCGCTAAGAGCCTAGTAGTGGAAAAAGGAATATATTCAAATATAAACTACACAGAAGCATTCTGTGAAACTTCTTTCTGATCTGAGCATTCAGCTAACAGAGTTAAACCATACTTTTGATTGAGCAGTTTTGAAACACTCTGTCTGTAGAAAATGCAACTGGACATTCGTAGCGCTAAGTGGGTAATAGTGGAAAAAAGAATATGTTCAAATATAAACTACACAGAAGCATTGTATGAAACTTCTTTCTGTTCTGTGCATTCAACTAACAGAGTTGAACCTTACTTTTGATTGAGCCGTTCTGAAACACTCTTTCTGTAGAAACTGCAATTGGACATTCTGAGCGCTAAGAGGCCTATATTGGGAAAAAGAATGTCTACAAATAAAAACTACACAGAAGAATTGTGTGAAACTTCTTTCTGTTCTGTTTGTTCAACTAAAAGAGTTGAACCTTAGTTTTGATTGAGCCGTTCTGAAACACTCTTTCTGTAGAAAATGCAAGTGGAGATTCGGAGCGCTAAGAGGGTAATAGTGGAAAAAGGAATGTCTCCAAATATAAACTACACAGAATCATTCTGTGAAACTTCTTTCTGATCTGTGCATTCAGCTAACAGAGTTAAACCATACTTTTGATTGAGCAGATCTGAACACTCTTTCTGTAGAAAATGCAACTGGACATTTGGAGCGCTAAGAGAGTAGTAGTGGAAAAAGGAATATATTCAAATATAAACTACACAGAAGCATTCTGTGAAACTTCTTTCTGATCTGAGCATTCAGCTAACAGAGTTAAACCACACTTTTGATTGAGCAGTTTTGAAACACTCTGTCTGTAGAAAATGCAACTGGACATTCGTAGCGCTAAGTGGGTAATAGTGGAAAAAAGAATATGTTCAAATATAAACTACACAGAAGCATTGTATGAAACTTCTTTCTGTTCTGTGCATTCAACTAACAGAGTTGAACCTTACTTTGATTGAGCCTTTCTGAAACACTCTTTCTGTAGAAAGTGCAATTGGACATTCTGAGCGCTAAGAGGCCTCTATTGGGAAAAATAATATCTTCAAATAAAAACTACACAGTAGCATTGTGTGAAACTTATTTCTGATATGTTCATTAAGCTAACAGAGTTAAACCATACTTTTGATTGCGCAGTTCTGAACACTCTTTCTGTAGAAAATGCAAGTGGAAATTCGGAGCGCTAAGAGGGTAATAGTGGAAAAAGGAATATATTCAAATATAAACTACACAGTAGCATTCTGTGAAAATTATTTCTGTTCTGTGCATTCAACTAACAGAGTTGAACCTTACTTTTGATTGAGCCGTTCTGAAACACTCTTTCTGTAGAAACTGCAATTGGACATGCTAAGCGCTAAGAGGCCTACATTGGGAAAAAGAATATCTTCAAATAAAAACTACACAGATGCATTCTGTGAAAGTTATTTCTGATCTGTAAATTCAGTTAACAGAGATAAAACATATTTTTGATTGAGCAGTTATGAAACACTCTTTTTGTAGAAAATGCAAGTGGAGATTCGGAGCGCTAAGAGGGTACTAGTGGAAAAAGTAATGTCTTCAAATATAAACTACACAGAATCATTCGGTGAAATTTCTTTCTGATCTGTGCATTCAGCTAACAGAGTTAAACCATACTTTTGATTGAGCAGATCTGAACACTCATTCTGTAGAAAATGCAACTGGACATTTGGAGCGCTAAGAGCGTAGTAGTGGAAAAAGGAATATATTCAAATATAAACTACACAGAAGCATTCTGTGAAACTTCTTTCTGATCTGAGCATTCAGCTAACAGAGTTAAACCATACTTTTGATTGAGCAGTTTTGAAACACTCTGTCTGTAGAAAATGCAACTGGGCATTCGTAGCGCTAAGTGGGTAATAGTGGAAAAAAGAATATGTTCAAATATAAACTACACAGAAGCATTGTATGAAACTTCTTTCTGTTCTGTGCATTCAACTAACAGAGTTCAACCTTACTTTTGATTGAGCCGTTCTGAAACACTCTTTCTGTAGAAACTGCAATTGGACATTCTGAGCGCTAAGAGGCCTCTATTGGGAAAAATAATATCTTCAAATAAAAACTACACAGAAGCATTGTGTGAAACTTATTTCTGATATGTTCATTAAGCTAACAGAGTTAAACCATACTTTTGATTGCGCAGTTCTGAACACTCTTTCTGTAGATAATGCAAGTGGACATTCGGAGCGCTAAGAGGGTAATAGTGGAAAAAGGAATATATTCAAATATGAACTACACAGTAGCATTCTGTGAAAATTCTTTCTGTTCTGTGCATTCAACTAACAGAGTTGAACCTTACTTTTGATTGAGCCGTTCTGAAACACTCTTTCTGTAGAAACTGCAATTGGACATGCTAAGCGCTAAGAGGCCTATATTGGGAAAAAGAATATCTTCAAATAAAAACTCCACAGATGCATTCTGTGAAACTTATTTCTGGTCTGTAAATTCAGTTAACAGAGATAAAACATATTTTTGATTGAGCAGTTATGAAACACTCTTTTTGTAGAAAATGCAAGTGGAGATTCGGAGCGCTAAGAGGGTAATAGTGGAAAAAGGAATGTCTTCAAATATAAACTACACAGAATCATTCGGTGAAACTTCTTTCTGATCTCTGCATTCAGCTAACAAAGTTAAACCATACTTTTGATTGAGCAGATCTGAACACTCATTCTGTAGAAAATGCAACTGGACATTTGGAGCGCTAAGAGCGTAGTAGTGGAAAAAGGAATATATTCAAATATAAACTACACAGAAGCATTCTGTGAAACTTCTTTCTGATCTGAGCATTCAGCTAACCGAGTTAAACCATACTTTTGATTGAGCAGTTTTGAAACACTCTGTCTGTAGAAAATGCAACTGGGCATTCCTAGCGCTAAGTGGGTAATAGTGGAAAAAAGAATATGTTCAAATATAAACTACACAGAAGCATTGTATGAAACTTCTTTCTGTTCTGAGCATTCAACTAACAGAGTTGAACCTTACTTTTGATTGAGCCGTTCTGAAACACTCTTTCTGTAGAAACTGCAATTGGACATTCTGAGCGCTAGGAGGCCTATATTGGGAAAAAGAATGTCTACAAATAAAAACTACACAGAAGAATTGTGTGAAACTTCTTTCTGTTCTGTTTGTTCAACTAAAAGAGTTGAACCTTAGTTTTGATTGAGCCGTTCTGAAACACTCTGTAGAAAATGCAAGTGGAGATTCGGAGCGCTAAGAGAGTAATAGTGGAAAAAGGAATGTCTCCAAATATAAACTACACAGAATCATTCTGTGAAACTTCTTTCTGATCTGTGCATTCAGCTAACAGATTTAAATCATACTTTTGATTGAGCAGATCTGAACACTCTTTCTGTAGAAAATGCAACTGGACATTTGGAGCGCTAAGAGAGTAGTAGTGGAAAAAGGAATATATTCAAATATAAACTACACAGAAGCATTCTGTGAAACTTCTTTCTGATCTGAGCATTCAGCTAACAGAGTTAAACCATACTTTTGATTGAGCAGTTTTGAAACACTATGTCTGTAGAAAATGCAACTGGACATTCGTAGCGCTAAGTGGGTAATAGTGGAAAAAAGAATATGTTCAAATATAAACTACACAGAAGCATTGTATGAAACTTCTTTCTGTTCTGTGCATTCAACTAACAGAGTTGAACCTTACTTTTGATTGAGCCTTTCTGAAACACTCTTTCTGTAGAAACTGCAATTGGACATTCTGAGCGCTAAGAGGCCTTATTGGGAAAAATAATATCTTCAAATAAAAACTACACAGAAGCATTGTGTGAAACTTATTTCTGATATGTTCATTAAGCTAACAGAGTTAAACCATACTTTTGATTGCGCAGTTCTGAACACTCTTTCTGTAGAAAATGCAAGTGGACATTCGGAGCGCTAAGAGGGTAATAGTGGAAAAGGGAATATATTCAAATATAAACTACACAGTAGCATTCTGTGAAAATTCTTTCTGTTCTGTGCATTCAACTAACAGAGTTGAACCTTACTTTTGATTGAGCCGTTCTGAAACACTCTTTCTGTAGAAACTGCAATTGGACATGCTAAGCGCTAAGAGGCCTACATTGGGAAAAAGAATATCTTCAAATAAAAACTACACAGATGCATTCTGTGAAACTTATTTCTGATCTGTAAATTCAGTTAACAGAGATAAAACATATTTTTGATTGAGCAGTTATGAAACACTCTTTTTGTAGAAAATGCAAGTGGAGATTCGGAGCGCTAAGAGGGTACTAGTGGAAAAAGGAATGTCTTCAAATATAAACTACACAGAATCATTCGGTGAAACTTCTTTCTGATCTGTGCATTCAGCTAACAGAGTTAAACCATACTTTTGATTGAGCAGATCTGAACACTCTTTCTGTAGAAAATGCAACTGGACATTTGGAGCGCTATGAGCGTAGTAGTGGAAAAAGGAATATATTCAAATATAAACTACACAGAAGCATTCTGTGAAACTTCTTTCTGATCTGAGCATTCGGCTAACAGAGTTAAACCATACTTTTGATTGAGCAGTTTTGAAACACTCTGTCTGTAGAAAATGCAACTGGACATTCGTAGCGCTAAGTGGGTAATAGTGGAAAAAAAAATATGTTCAATTATAAACTACACAGAAGCATTGTATGAAACTTCTTTCTGTTCTGTGCATTCAACTAACAGAGTTGAACCTTACTTTTGATTGAGCCGTTCTGAAACACTCTTTCTGTAGAAACTGCAATTGGACATTCTGAGCGCTAAGAGTCCTCTATTGGGAAAAAGAATGTCTACAAATAAAAACTACACAGAAGAATTGTGTGAAACTTCTTTCTGTTCTGTTTGTTCAACTAAAAGAGTTGAACCTTAGTTTTGATTGAGCTGTTCTGAAACACTCTTTCTGTAGAAAATGCAAGTGGAGATTCGGAGCGCTAAGAGGGTAATAGTGGAAAAAGGAATGTCTCCAAATATAAACTACACAGAATCATTCTGTGAAACTTCTTTCTGATCTGTGCATTCAGCTAACAGAGTTAAACCATACTTTTGATTGAGCAGATCTGAACACTCTTTCTGTAGAAAATGCAACTGGACATTTGGAGCGCTAAGAGAGTAGTAGTGGAAAAAGGAATATATTCAAATATAAACTACACAGAAGCATTCTGTGAAACTTCTTTCTGATCTGAGCATTCAGCTAACAGAGTTAAACCATACTTTTGATTGAGCAGTTTTGAAACACTCTGTCTGTAGAAAATGCAACGGGACATTCGTAGCGCTAAGTGGGTAATAGTGGAAAAAAGTATATGTTCAAATATAAACTACACAGAAGCATTGTATGAAACTTCTTTCTGTTCTGTGCATTCAACTAACAGAGTTGAACCTTACTTTTGATTGAGCCTTTCTGAAACACTCTTTCTGTAGAAACTGCAATTGGACATTCTGAGCGCTAAGAGGCCTCTATTGGGAAAAATAATATCTTCAAATAAAAACTACACAGAAGCATTGTGTGAAACTTATTTCTGATATGTTCATTAAGTTAACAGAGTTAAACCATACTTTTGATTGCGCAGTTCTGAACACTCTTTCTGTAGAAAATGCAAGTGGACATTCGGAGCGCTAAGAGGGTAATAGTGGAAAAAGGAATATATTCAAATATAAACTACACAGTAGCATTCTGTGAAAATTCTTTCTGTTCTGTGCATTCAACTAACAGAGTTGAACCTTACTTTTGATTGAGCCGTTCTGAAACACTCTTTCTGTAGAAACTGCAATTATACATGCTAAGCGCTAAGAGGCCTACATTGGGAAAAAGAATATCTTCAAATAAAAACTACACAGATGCATTCTGTGAAACTTATTTCTGATCTGTAAATTCAGTTAACAGAGATAAAACATATTTTTGATTGAGCAGTTATGAAACACTCTTTTTGTAGAAAATGCAAGTGGAGATTCGGAGCGCTAAGAGGGTACTAGTGGAAAAAGGAATGTCTTCAAATATAAACTACACAGAATCATTCGGTGAAACTTCTTTCTGATCTGTGCATTCAGCTAACAGAGTTAAACCATACTTTTGATTGAGCAGATCTGAACACTCTTTCTGTAGAAAATGCAACTGGACATTTGGAGCGCTAAGAGCGTAGTAGTGGAAAAAGGAATATATTCAAATATAAACTACACAGAAGCATTCTGTGAAACTTCTTTCTGATCTGAGCATTCAGCTAACAGAGTTAAACCATACTTTTGATTGAGCAGTTTTGAAACACTCTGTCTGTAGAAAATGCAACTGGACATTCGTAGCGCTAAGTGGGTAATAGTGGAAAAAAAAATATGTTCAAATATAAACTACACAGAAGGATTGTATGAAACTTCTTTCTGTTCTGTGCATTCAACTAACAGAGTTGAACCTTACTTTTGATTGAGCCGTTCTGAAACACTCTTTCTGTAGAAACTGCAATTGGACATTCTGAGCGCTAAGAGGCCTATATTGGGAAAAAGAATGTCTACAAATAAAAACTACACAGAAGAATTGTGTGAAACTTCTTTCTGTTCTTTTTGTTCAACTAAAAGAGTTGAACCTTAGTTTTGATTGAGCTGTTCTGAAACACTCTTTCTGTAGAAAATGCAAGTGGAGATTCGGAGCGCTAAGAGGGTAATAGTGGAAAAAGGAATGTCTCCAAATATAAACTACACAGAATCATTCTGTGAAACTTCTTTCTGATCTGTGCATTCAGCTAACAGAGTTAAACCATACTTTTGATTGAGCAGATCTGAACACTCTTTCTGTAGAAAATGCAACTGGACATTTGGAGCGCTAAGAGAGTAGTAGTGGAAAAAGGAATATATTCAAATATAAACTACACAGAAGCATTCTGTGAAACTTCTTTCTGACCTGAGCATTCAGCTAACAGAGTTAAACCATACTTTTGATTGAGCAGTTTTGAAACACTCTGTCTGTAGAAAATGCAACTGGACATTCGTAGCGCTAAGTGGGTAATAGTGGAAAAAAGAATATGTTCAAATATAAACTACACAGAAGCATTGTATGAAACTTCTTTCTGTTCTGTGCATTCAACTAACAGAGTTGAACCTTACTTTTGATTGAGCCGTTCTGAAACACTCTTTCTGTAGAAACTGCAATTGGACATTCTGAGCGCTAGGAGGCCTATATTGGGAAAAAGAATGTCTACAAATAAAAACTACACAGAAGAATTGTGTGAAACTTCTTTCTGTTCTGTTTGTTCAACTAAAAGAGTTGAACCTTAGTTTTGATTGAGCCGTTCTGAAAAACTCTTTCTGTAGAAAATGCAAGTGGAGATTCGGAGCGCTTAGAGGGTAATAGTGGAAAAAGGAATGTCTCCAAATATAAACTACACAGAATCATTCTGTGAAACTTCTTTCTGATCTGTGCATTCAGCTAACAGAATTAAACCATACTTTTTATTGAGCAGATCTGAACACTCTTTCTGTAGAAAATGCAACTGGACATTTGGAGCGCTAAGAGAGTATTAGTGGAAAAAGGAATATATTCAAATATAAACTACACAGAAGCATTCTGTGAAACTTCTTTCTGATCTGAGCATTCAGCTAACAGAGTTAAACCATACTTTTGATTGAGCAGTTTTGAAACACTCTGTCTGTAGAAAATGCAACTGGACATTCGTAGCGCTAAGTGGGTAATAGTGGAAAAAAGAATATGTTCAAATATAAACTACACAGAAGCATTGTATGAAACTTCTTTCTGTTCTGTGCATTCAACTAACAGAGTTGAACCTTACTTTTGATTGAGCCTTTCTGAAACACTCTTTCTGTAGAAACTGCAATTGGACATTCTGAGCGCTAAGAGGCCTCTATTGGGAAAAATAATATCTTCAAATAAAAACTACACAGAAGCATTGTGTGAAACTTATTTCTGATATGTTCATTAAGCTAACAGAGTTAAACCATACTTTTGATTGCGCAGTTCTGAACACTCTTTCTGTAGAAAATGCAAGTGGACATTCGGAGCGCTAAGAGGGTAATAGTGGAAAAAGGAATATATTCAAATATAAACTACACAGTAGCATTCTGTGAAAATTCTTTCTGTTCTGTGCAGTCAACTAACAGAGTTGAACCTTACTTTTGATTGAGCCGTTCTGAAACACTCTTTCTGTAGAAACTGCAATTGGACATGCTAAGCGCTAAGAGGCCTACATTGCGAAAAAGAATATCTTCAAATAAAAACTACACAGATGCATTCTGTGAAACTTATTTCTGATCTGTAAATTCAGTTAACAGAGATAAAACATATTTTTGATTGAGCAGTTATGAAACACTCTTTTTGTAGAAAATGCAAGTGGAGATTCGGAGCGCTAAGAGGGTACTAGTGGAAAACGGAATGTCTTCAAATATAAACTACACAGAATCATTCGGTGAAACTTCTTTCTGATCTGTGCATTCAGCTAACAGAGTTAAACCATACTTTTGATTGAGCAGATCTGAACACTCTTTCTGTAGAAAATGCAACTGGACATTTGGAGCGCTAAGAGCGTAGTAGTGGAAAAAGGAATATATTCAAATATAAACTACACAGAAGCATTCTGTGAAACTTCTTTCTGATCTGAGCATTCAGCTAACAGAGTTAAACCATACTTTTGATTGAGCAGTTTTGAAACACTCTGTCTGTAGAAAATGCAACTGGACATTCGTAGCGCTAAGTTGGTAATAGTGGAAAAAAAAAATATGTTCAAATATAAACTACACAGAAGCATTGTATGAAACTTCTTTCTGTTCTGTGCATTCAACTAACAGAGTTGAACCTTACTTTTGATTGAGCCGTTCTGAAACACTCTTTCTGTAGAAACTGCAATTGGACATTCTGAGCGCTAAGAGGCCTATATTGGGAAAAAGAATGTCTACAAATAAAAACTACACAGAAGAATTGTGTGAAACTTCTTTCTGTTCTGTTTGTTCAACTAAAAGAGTTGAACCTTAGTTTTGATTGAGCTGTTCTGAAACACTCTTTCTGTAGAAAATGCAAGTGGAGATTCGGAGCGCTAAGAGGGTAATAGTGGAAAAAGGAATGTCTCCAAATATAAACTACACAGAATCATTCTGTGAAATTTCCTTCTGATCTGTGCATTCAGCTAACAGAGTTAAACCATACTTTTGATTGAGCAGATCTGAACACTCTTTCTGTAGAAAATGCAACTGGACATTTGGAGCGCTAAGAGAGTAGTAGTGGAAAAAGGAATATATTCAAATATAAACTACACAGAAGCATTCTGTGAAACTTCTTTCTGATCTGAGCATTCAGCTAACAGAGTTAAACCATACTTTTGATTGAGCAGTTTTGAAACACTCTGTCTGTAGAAAATGCAACGGGACATTCGTAGCGCTAAGTGGGTAATAGTGGAAAAAAGTATATGTTCAAATATAAACTACACAGAAGCATTGTATGAAACTTCTTTCTGTTCTGTGCATTCAACTAACAGAGTTGAACCTTACTTTTGATTGAGCCTTTCTGAAACACTCTTTCTGTAGAAACTGCAATTGGACATTCTGAGCGCTAAGAGGCCTCTATTGGGAAAAATAATATCTTCAAATAAAAACTACACAGATGCATTCTGTGAAACTTATTTCTGATCTGTAAATTCAGTTAACAGAGATAAAACATATTTTTGATTGAGCATTTATGAAACACTCTTTTTGTAGAAAATGCAAGTGGAGATTCGGAGCGCTAAGAGGGTACTAGTGGAAAATGGAATGTCTTCAAATATAAACTACACAGAATCATTCGGTGAAACTTCTTTCTGATCTGTGCATTCAGCTAACAGAGTTAAACCATACTTTTGATTGAGCAGATCTGAACACTCTTTCTGTAGAAAATGCAACTGGACATTTGGAGCGCTAAGAGCGTAGTAGTGGAAAAAGGAATATATTCAAATATAAACTACACAGAAGCATTCTGTGAAACTTCTTTCTGATCTGAGCATTCAGCTAACAGAGTTAAACCATATTTTGATTGAGCAGTTTTGAAACACTCTGTCTGTAGAAAATGCAACTGGACATTCGTAGCGCTAAGTGGGTAATAGTGGAAAAAAAAATATGTTCAAATATAAACTACACAGAAGCATTGTATGAAACTTCTTTCTGTTCTGTGCATTCAACTAACAGAGTTGAACCTTACTTTTGATTGAGCCGTTCTGAAACACTCTTTCTGTAGAAACTGCAATTGGACATTCTGAGCGCTAAGAGGCCTATATTGGGAAAAAGAATGTCTACAAATAAAAACTACACAGAAGAATTGTGTGAAACTTCTTTCTGTTCTTTTTGTTCAACTAAAAGAGTTGAACCTTAGTTTTGATTGAGCTGTTCTGAAACACTCTTTCTGTAGAAAATGCAAGTGGAGATTCGGAGCGCTAAGAGGGTAATAGTGGAAAAAGGAATGTCTCCAAATATAAACTACACAGAATCATTCTGTGAAACTTCTTTCTGATCTGTGCATTCAGCTAACAGAGTTAAACCATACTTTTGATTGAGCAGATCTGAACACTCTTTCTGTAGAAAATGCAACTGGATATTTGGAGCGCTAAGAGAGTAGTAGTGGAAAAAGGAATATATTCAAATATAAACTACACAGAAGCATTCTGTGAAACTTCTTTCTGATCTGAGCATTCAGCTAACAGAGTTAAACCATACTTTTGATTGAGCAGTTTTGAAACACTCTGTCTGTAGAAAATGCAACTGGACATTCGTATCGCTAAGTGGGTAATAGTGGAAAAAAGAATATGTTCAAATATAAACTACACAGAAGCATTGTATGAAACTTCTTTCTGTTCTGTGCATTCAACTAACAGAGTTGAACCTTACTTTTGATTGAGCCGTTCTGAAACACTCTTTCTGTAGAAACTGCAATTGGACATTCTGAGCGCTAGGAGGCCTATATTGGGAAAAAGAATGTCTACAAATAAAAACTACACAGAAGAATTGTGTGAAACTTCTTTCTGTTCTGTTTGTTCAACTAAAAGAGTTGAACCTTAGTTTTGATTGAGCCGTTCTGAAACACACTTTCTGTAGAAAATGCAAGTGGAGATTCGGAGCACTTAGAGGGTAATAGTGGAAAAAGGAATGTCTCCAAATATAAACTACACAGAATCATTCTGTGAAACTTCTTTCTGATCTGTGCATTCAGCTAACAGAATTAAACCATACTTTTGATTGAGCAGATCTGAACACTCTTTCTGTAGAAAATGCAACTGGACATTTGGAGCGCTAAGAGAGTAGTAGTGGAAAAAGGAATATATTCAAATATAAACTACACAGAAGCATTCTGTGAAACTTCTTTCTGATCTGAGCATTCAGCTAACAGAGTTAAACCATACTTTTGATTGAGCAGTTTTGAAACACTCTGTCTGTAGAAAATGCAACGGGACATTCGTAGCGCTAAGTGGGTAATAGTGGAAAAAAGAATATGTTCAAATATAAACTACACAGAAGCATTGTATGAAACTACTTTCTGCTCTGTGCACTCAACTAACAGAGTTGAACCTTACTTTTGATTGAGCCTTTCTGAAACACTCTTTCTGTAGAAACTGCAATTGGACATTCTGAGCGCTAAGAGGCCTCTATTGGGAAAAATAATATCTTCAAATAAAAACTACACAGAAGCATTGTGTGAAACTTATTTCTGATATGTTCATTAAGCTAACAGAGTTAAACCATACTTTTGATTGCGCAGTTCTGAACACTCTTTCTGTAGAAAATGCAAGTGGACATTCGGAGCGCTAAGAGGGTAATAGTGGAAAAAGGAATATATTCAAATATAAACTACACAGTAGCATTCTGTGAAAATTCTTTCTGTTCTGTGCATTCAACTAACAGAGTTGAACCTTACTTTTGATTGAGCCGTTCTGAAACACTCTTTCTGTAGAAACTGCAATTATACATGCTAAGCGCTAAGAGGCCTACATTGGGAAAAAGAATATCTTCAAATAAAAACTACACAGATGCATTCTGTGAAACTTATTTCTGATCTGTAAATTCAGTTAACAGAGATAAAACATATTTTTGATTGAGCAGTTATGAAACACTCTTTTTGTAGAAAATGCAAGTGGAGATTCGGAGCGCTAAGAGGGTACTAGTGGAAAAAGGAATGTCTTCAAATATAAACTACACAGAATCATTCGGTGAAACTTCTTTCTGATCTGTGCATTCAGCTAACAGAGTTAAACCATACTTTTGATTGAGCAGATCTGAACACTCTTTCTGTAGAAAATGCAACTGGACATTTGGAGCGCTAAGAGCGTAGTAGTGGAAAAAGGAATATATTCAAATATAAACTACACAGAAGCATTCTGTGAAACTTCTTTCTGATCTGAGCATTCAGCTAACAGAGTTAAACCATACTTTTGATTGAGCAGTTTTGAAACACTCTGTCTGTAGAAAATGCAACTGGACATTCGTAGCGCTAAGTGGGTAATAGTGGAAAAAAAAATATGTTCAAATATAAACTACACAGAAGGATTGTATGAAACTTCTTTCTGTTCTGTGCATTCAACTAACAGAGTTGAACCTTACTTTTGATTGAGCCGTTCTGAAACACTCTTTCTGTAGAAACTGCAATTGGACATTCTGAGCGCTAAGAGGCCTATATTGGGAAAAAGAATGTCTACAAATAAAAACTACACAGAAGAATTGTGTGAAACTTCTTTCTGTTCTTTTTGTTCAACTAAAAGAGTTGAACCTTAGTTTTGATTGAGCTGTTCTGAAACACTCTTTCTGTAGAAAATGCAAGTGGAGATTCGGAGCGCTAAGAGGGTAATAGTGGAAAAAGGAATGTCTCCAAATATAAACTACACAGAATCATTCTGTGAAACTTCTTTCTGATCTGTGCATTCAGCTAACAGAGTTAAACCATACTTTTGATTGAGCAGATCTGAACACTCTTTCTGTAGAAAATGCAACTGGACATTTGGAGCGCTAAGAGAGTAGTAGTGGAAAAAGGAATATATTCAAATATAAACTACACAGAAGCATTCTGTGAAACTTCTTTCTGACCTGAGCATTCAGCTAACAGAGTTAAACCATACTTTTGATTGAGCAGTTTTGAAACACTCTGTCTGTAGAAAATGCAACTGGACATTCGTAGCGCTAAGTGGGTAATAGTGGAAAAAAGAATATGTTCAAATATAAACTACACAGAAGCATTGTATGAAACTTCTTTCTGTTCTGTGCATTCAACTAACAGAGTTGAACCTTACTTTTGATTGAGCCGTTCTGAAACACTCTTTCTGTAGAAACTGCAATTGGACATTCTGAGCGCTAGGAGGCCTATATTGGGAAAAAGAATGTCTACAAATAAAAACTACACAGAAGAATTGTGTGAAACTTCTTTCTGTTCTGTTTGTTCAACTAAAAGAGTTGAACCTTAGTTTTGATTGAGCCGTTCTGAAACACTCTTTCTGTAGAAAATGCAAGTGGAGATTCGGAGCGCTTAGAGGGTAATAGTGGAAAAAGGAATGTCTCCAAATATAAACTACACAGAATCATTCTGTGAAACTTCTTTCTGATCTGTGCATTCAGCTAACAGAATTAAACCATACTTTTTATTGAGCAGATCTGAACACTCTTTCTGTAGAAAATGCAACTGGACATTTGGAGCGCTAAGAGAGTATTAGTGGAAAAAGGAATATATTCAAATATAAACTACACAGAAGCATTCTGTGAAACTTCTTTCTGATCTGAGCATTCAGCTAACAGAGTTAAACCATACTTTTGATTGAGCAGTTTTGAAACACTCTGTCTGTAGAAAATGCAACTGGACATTCGTAGCGCTAAGTGGGTAATAGTGGAAAAAAGAATATGTTCAAATATAAACTACACAGAAGCATTGTATGAAACTTCTTTCTGTTCTGTGCATTCAACTAACAGAGTTGAACCTTACTTTTGATTGAGCCTTTCTGAAACACTCTTTCTGTAGAAACTGCAATTGGACATTCTGAGCGCTAAGAGGCCTCTATTGGGAAAAATAATATCTTCAAATAAAAACTACACAGAAGCATTGTGTGAAACTTATTTCTGATATGTTCATTAAGCTAACAGAGTTAAACCATACTTTTGATTGCGCAGTTCTGAACACTCTTTCTGTAGAAAATGCAAGTGGACATTCGGAGCGCTAAGAGGGTAATAGTGGAAAAAGGAATATATTCAAATATAAACTACACAGTAGCATTCTGTGAAAATTCTTTCTGTTCTGTGCAGTCAACTAACAGAGTTGAACCTTACTTTTGATTGAGCCGTTCTGAAACACTCTTTCTGTAGAAACTGCAATTGGACATGCTAAGCGCTAAGAGGCCTACATTGCGAAAAAGAATATCTTCAAATAAAAACTACACAGATGCATTCTGTGAAACTTATTTCTGATCTGTAAATTCAGTTAACAGAGATAAAACATATTTTTGATTGAGCAGTTATGAAACACTCTTTTTGTAGAAAATGCAAGTGGAGATTCGGAGCGCTAAGAGGGTACTAGTGGAAAACGGAATGTCTTCAAATATAAACTACACAGAATCATTCGGTGAAACTTCTTTCTGATCTGTGCATTCAGCTAACAGAGTTAAACCATACTTTTGATTGAGCAGATCTGAACACTCTTTCTGTAGAAAATGCAACTGGACATTTGGAGCGCTAAGAGCGTAGTAGTGGAAAAAGGAATATATTCAAATATAAACTACACAGAAGCATTCTGTGAAACTTCTTTCTGATCTGAGCATTCAGCTAACAGAGTTAAACCATACTTTTGATTGAGCAGTTTTGAAACACTCTGTCTGTAGAAAATGCAACTGGACATTCGTAGCGCTAAGTTGGTAATAGTGGAAAAAAAAATATGTTCAAATATAAACTACACAGAAGCATTGTATGAAACTTCTTTCTGTTCTGTGCATTCAACTAACAGAGTTGAACCTTACTTTTGATTGAGCCGTTCTGAAACACTCTTTCTGTAGAAACTGCAATTGGACATTCTGAGCGCTAAGAGGCCTATATTGGGAAAAAGAATGTCTACAAATAAAAACTACACAGAAGAATTGTGTGAAACTTCTTTCTGTTCTGTTTGTTCAACTAAAAGAGTTGAACCTTAGTTTTGATTGAGCTGTTCTGAAACACTCTTTCTGTAGAAAATGCAAGTGGAGATTCGGAGCGCTAAGAGGGTAATAGTGGAAAAAGGAATGTCTCCAAATATAAACTACACAGAATCATTCTGTGAAATTTCCTTCTGATCTGTGCATTCAGCTAACAGAGTTAAACCATACTTTTGATTGAGCAGATCTGAACACTCTTTCTGTAGAAAATGCAACTGGACATTTGGAGCGCTAAGAGAGTAGTAGTGGAAAAAGGAATATATTCAAATATAAACTACACAGAAGCATTCTGTGAAACTTCTTTCTGATCTGAGCATTCAGCTAACAGAGTTAAACCATACTTTTGATTGAGCAGTTTTGAAACACTCTGTCTGTAGAAAATGCAACGGGACATTCGTAGCGCTAAGTGGGTAATAGTGGAAAAAAGTATATGTTCAAATATAAACTACACAGAAGCATTGTATGAAACTTCTTTCTGTTCTGTGCATTCAACTAACAGAGTTGAACCTTACTTTTGATTGAGCCTTTCTGAAACACTCTTTCTGTAGAAACTGCAATTGGACATTCTGAGCGCTAAGAGGCCTCTATTGGGAAAAATAATATCTTCAAATAAAAACTACACAGATGCATTCTGTGAAACTTATTTCTGATCTGTAAATTCAGTTAACAGAGATAAAACATATTTTTGATTGAGCAGTTATGAAACACTCTTTTTGTAGAAAATGCAAGTGGAGATTCGGAGCGCTAAGAGGGTACTAGTGGAAAATGGAATGTCTTCAAATATAAACTACACAGAATCATTCGGTGAAACTTCTTTCTGATCTGTGCATTCAGCTAACAGAGTTAAACCATACTTTTGATTGAGCAGATCTGAACACTCTTTCTGTAGAAAATGCAACTGGACATTTGGAGCGCTAAGAGCGTAGTAGTGGAAAAAGGAATATATTCAAATATAAACTACACAGAAGCATTCTGTGAAACTTCTTTCTGATCTGAGCATTCAGCTAACAGAGTTAAACCATGTTTTGATTGAGCAGTTTTGAAACACTCTGTCTGTAGAAAATGCAACTGGACATTCGTAGCGCTAAGTGGGTAATAGTGGAAAAAAAAATATGTTCAAATATAAACTACACAGAAGCATTGTATGAAACTTCTTTCTGTTCTGTGCATTCAACTAACAGAGTTGAACCTTACTTTTGATTGAGCCGTTCTGAAACACTCTTTCTGTAGAAACTGCAATTGGACATTCTGAGCGCTAAGAGGCCTATATTGGGAAAAAGAATGTCTACAAATAAAAACTACACAGAAGAATTGTGTGAAACTTCTTTCTGTTCTTTTTGTTCAACTAAAAGAGTTGAACCTTAGTTTTGATTGAGCTGTTCTGAAACACTCTTTCTGTAGAAAATGCAAGTGGAGATTCGGAGCGCTAAGAGGGTAATAGTGGAAAAAGGAATGTCTCCAAATATAAACTACACAGAATCATTCTGTGAAACTTCTTTCTGATCTGTGCATTCAGCTAACAGAGTTAAACCATACTTTTGATTGAGCAGATCTGAACACTCTTTCTGTAGAAAATGCAACTGGATATTTGGAGCGCTAAGAGAGTAGTAGTGGAAAAAGGAATATATTCAAATATAAACTACACAGAAGCATTCTGTGAAACTTCTTTCTGATCTGAGCATTCAGCTAACAGAGTTAAACCATACTTTTGATTGAGCAGTTTTGAAACACTCTGTCTGTAGAAAATGCAACTGGACATTCGTATCGCTAAGTGGGTAATAGTGGAAAAAAGAATATGTTCAAATATAAACTACACAGAAGCATTGTATGAAACTTCTTTCTGTTCTGTGCATTCAACTAACAGAGTTGAACCTTACTTTTGATTGAGCCGTTCTGAAACACTCTTTCTGTAGAAACTGCAATTGGACATTCTGAGCGCTAGGAGGCCTATATTGGGAAAAAGAATGTCTACAAATAAAAACTACACAGAAGAATTGTGTGAAACTTCTTTCTGTTCTGTTTGTTCAACTAAAAGAGTTGAACCTTAGTTTTGATTGAGCCGTTCTGAAACACACTTTCTGTAGAAAATGCAAGTGGAGATTCGGAGCACTTAGAGGGTAATAGTGGAAAAAGGAATGTCTCCAAATATAAACTACACAGAATCATTCTGTGAAACTTCTTTCTGATCTGTGCATTCAGCTAACAGAATTAAACCATACTTTTGATTGAGCAGATCTGAACACTCTTTCTGTAGAAAATGCAACTGGACATTTGGAGCGCTAAGAGAGTAGTAGTGGAAAAAGGAATATATTCAAATATAAACTACACAGAAGCATTCTGTGAAACTTCTTTCTGATCTGAGCATTCAGCTAACAGAGTTAAACCATACTTTTGATTGAGCAGTTTTGAAACACTCTGTCTGTAGAAAATGCAACGGGACATTCGTAGCGCTAAGTGGGTAATTGTGGAAAAAAGAATATGTTCAAATATAAACTACACAGAAGCATTGTATGAAACTACTTTCTGCTCTGTGCACTCAACTAACAGAGTTGAACCTTACTTTTGATTGAGCCTTTCTGAAACACTCTTTCTGTAGAAACTGCAATTGGACATTCTGAGCGCTAAGAGGCCTCTATTGTGTAAAATAATATCTTCAAATAAAAACTACACAGAAGCATTGTGTGAAACTTATTTCTGATATGTTCATTAAGCTAACAGAGTTAAACCATACTTTTGATTGCGCAGTTCTGAACACTCTTTCTGTAGAAAATGCAAGTGGACATTCGGAGCGCTAAGAGGGTAATAGTGGAAAAAGGAATATATTCAAATATAAACTACACAGTAGCATTCTGTGAAAATTCTTTCTGTTCTGTGCATTCAACTAACAGAGTTGAACCTTACTTTTGATTGAGCCGTTCTGAAACACTCTTTCTGTAGAAACTGCAATTGGACATGCTAAGCGCTAAGAGGCCTACATTGGGAAAAAGAATATCTTCAAATAAAAACTACACAGATGCATTCTGTGAAACTTATTTCTGATCTGTAAATTCAGTTAACAGAGATAAAACATATTTTTGATTGAGCAGTTATGAAACACTCTTTTTGTAGAAAATGCAAGTGGAGATTCGGAGCGCTAAGAGGGTAATAGTGGAAAAAGTAATGTCTTCAAATATAAACTACACAGAATCATTCGGTGAAACTTCTTTCTGATCTGTGCATTCAGCTAACAGAGTTAAACCATACTTTTGATTGAGCAGATCTGAACACTCTTTCTGTAGAAAATGCAACTGGACATTTGGAGCGCTAAGAGCGTAGTATTGGAAAAAGGAATATATTCAAATATAAACTACACAGAAGCATTCTGTGAAACTTCTTTCTGATCTGAGCATTCAGCTAACAGAGTTAAACCATACTTTTGATTGAGCAGTTTTGAAACACTCTGTCTGTAGGAAATGCAACTGGACATTCGTAGCGCTAAGTGGGTAATAGTGGAAAAAAGAATATGTTCAAATATAAACTACACAGAAGCATTGTATGAAACTTCTTTCTGTTCTGTGCATTCAACTAAAAGAGTTGAACCTTACTTTTGATTGAGCCGTTCTGAAACACTCTTTCTGTAGAAACTGCAATTGGACATTCTGAGCGCTAAGAGGCCTATATTGGGAAAAAGAATGTCTACAAATAAAAACTACACAGAAGAATTGTGTGAAACTTCTTTCTGTTCTGTTTGTTCAACTAAAAGAGTTGAACCTTAGTTTTGATTGAGCCGTTCTGAAACACTCTTTCTGTAGAAAATGAAAGTGGATATTCGGAGCGCTAAGAGGGTAATAGTGGAAAAAGGAATGTCTCCAAATATAAACTACACAGAATCATTCTGTGAAACTTCTTTCTGATCTGTGCATTCAGCTAACAGAGTTAAACCATACTTTTGATTGAGCAGATCTGAACACTCTTTCTGTAGAAAATGCAACTGGACATTTGGACCGCTAAGAGAGTAGTAGTGGAAAAAGGAATATATTCAAATATAAACTACACAGAAGCATTCTGTGAAACTTCTTTCTGATCTGAGCATTCAGCTAAAAGAGTTAAACCATACTTTTGATTGAGCAGTTTTGAAACACTCTGTCTGTAGAAAATGCAACTGGACATTCGTAGCGCTAAGTGGGTAATAGTGGAAAAAAGAATATGTTCAAATATAAACTACACAGAAGCATTGTATGAAACTTCTTTCTGTTCTGTGCATTCAACTAACAGAGTTGAACCTTACTTTTGATTGAGCCTTTCTGAAACACTCTTTCTGTAGAAACTGCAATTGGACATTCTGAGCGCTAAGAGGCCTCTATTGGGAAAAATAATATCTTCAAATAAAAACTACACAGAAGCATTGTGTGAAACTTAATTCTGATATGTTCATTAAGCTAACAGAGTTAAACCATACTTTTGATTGCGCAGTTCTGAACACTCTTTCTGTAGAAAATGCAAGTGGACATTCGGAGCGCTAAGAGGGTAATAGTGGAAAAAGGAATATATTCAAATATAAACTACACAGTAGCATTCTGTGAAAATTCTTTCTGTTCTGTGCATTCAACTAACAGAGTTGAACCTTACTTTTGATTGAGCCTTTCTGAAACACTCTTTCTGTAGAAACTGCAATTGGACATGCTAAGCGCTAAGAGGCCTACATTGGGAAAAAGAATATCTTCAAATAAAAACTACACAGATGCATTCTGTGAAACTTATTTCTGGTCTGTAAATTCAGTTAACAGAGATAAAACATATTTCTGATTGAGCAGTTATGAAACACTCTTTTTGTAGAAAATGCAAGTGGAGATTCGGAGCGCTAAGAGGGTAATAGTGGAAAAAGGAATGTCTTCAAATATAAACTACACAGAATCATTCGGTGAAACTTCTTTCTGATCTGTGCATTCAGCTAACAGAGTTAAACCATACTTTTGATTGAGCAGATCTGAACACTCTTTCTGTAGAAAATGCAACTGGACATTTGGAGCGCTAAGAGCGTAGTAGTGGAAAAAGGAATATATTCAAATATAAACTACACAGAAGCATTCTGTGAAACTTCTTTCTGATCTGAGGATTCAGCTAACAGAGTTAAACCATACTTTTGATTGAGCAGTTTAGAAACACTCTGTCTGTAGAAAATGCAACTGGACATTCGTAGCGCTAAGTGGGTAATAGTGGAAAAAAGAATATGTTCAAATATAAACTACACAGAAGCATTGTGTGAAACTTCTTTCTGTTCTGTGCATTCAACTAACAGAGTTGAACCTTACTTTTGATTGAGCCTTTCTGAAACACTCTTTCTGTAGAAACTGCAATTGGACATTCTGAGCGCTAAGAGACCTCTATTGGGAAAAATAATATCTTCAAATAAAAACTACACAGAAGCATTGTGTGAAACTTATTTCTGATATGTTCATTAAGCTAACAGAGTTAAACCATACTTTTGATTGCGCAGTTCTGAACACCCTTTCTGTAGAAAATGCAAGTGGACATTCGGAGCGCTAAGAGGGTAATAGTGGAAAAAGGAATATATTCAAATATAAACTACACAGTAGCATTCTGTGAAAATTCATTCTGTTCTGTGCATTCAACCAACAGAGTTGAACCTTACTTTTGATTGAGGCGTTCTGAAACACTCTTTCTGTAGAAACTGCAATTCGACATGCTAAGCGCTAAGAGGCCTACATTGGGAAAAAGAATATCTTCAAATAAAAACTACACAGATGCATTCTGTGAAACTTATTTCTGATCTGTAAATTCAGTTAACAGAGATAAAACATATTTTTGATTGAGCAGTTATGAAACACTCTTTTCGTAGAAAATGCAAGTGGAGATTCGGAGCGCTAAGAGGGTAATAGTGGAAAAAGGAATGTCTTCAAATATAAACTACACAGAATCATTCGGTGAAACTTCTTTCTGATCTGTGCATTCAGCTAACAGAGTTAAGCCATACATTTGATTGAGCAGATCTGAACACTCTTTCTGTAGAAAATGCAACTGGACATTTGGAGCGCTAAGAGCGTAGTAGTGGAAAAAGGAATATATTCAAATATAAACTACACAGAAGCATTCTGTGAAACTTCTTTCTGATCTGAGCATTCAGCTAACAGAGTTAAACCATACTTTTGATTGAGCAGTTTTGAAACACTCTGTCTGTAGAAAATGCAACGGGACATTCGTAGCGCTAAGTGGGTAATAGTGGAAAAAAGAATATGTTCAAATATAAACTACACAGAAGCATTGTATGAAACTTCTTTCTGTTCTGTGCATTCAACTAACAGAGTTGAACCTTACTTTTGATTGAGCCGTTCTGAAACACTCATTCTGTAGAAACTGCAATTGGACATTCTGAGCGCTAAAAGGCCTATATTGGGAAAAAGAATGTCTACAAATAAAAACTACACAGAAGAATTGTGTGAAACTTCTTTCTGTTCTGTTTGTTCAACTAACAGAGTTGAACCTTAGTTTTGATTGAGCTGTTCTGAAACACTCTTTCTGTAGAAAATGCAAGTGGAGTTTCGGAGCGCTAAGAGGGTAATAGTGGAAAAAGGAATGTCTCCAAATATAAACTACACAGAATCATTCTGTGAAACTTTTTCTGATCTGTGCATTCAGCTAACAGAGTTAAACCATACTTTTGATTGAGCAGATCTGAACACTCTTTCTGTAGAAAATGCAACTGGACATTTGGAGCGCTAAGAGAGTAGTAGTGGAAAAAGGAATATATTCAAATATAAACTACACAGAAGCATTCTGTGAAACTTCTTTCTGATCTGAGCATTCAGCTAACAGAGTTAAACCATACTTTTGATTGAGCAGTTTTGAAACACTCTGTCTGTAGAAAATGCAACGGGACATTCGTAGCGCTAAGTGGGTAATAGTGGAAAAAAGTATATGTTCAAATATAAACTACACAGAAGCATTGTATGAAACTTCTTTCTGTTCTGTGCATTCAACTAACAGAGTTGAACCTTACTTTTGATTGAGCCTTTCTGAAACACTCTTTCTGTAGAAACTGCAATTGGACATTCTGAGCGCTAAGAGGCCTCTATTGGGAAAAATAATATCTTCAAATAAAAACTACACAGATGCATTCTGTGAAACTTATTTCTGATCTGTAAATTCAGTTAACAGAGATAAAACATATTTTTGATTGAGCAGTTATGAAACACTCTTTTTGTAGAAAATGCAAGTGGAGATTCGGAGCGCTAAGAGGGTACTAGTGGAAAATGGAATGTCTTCAAATATAAACTACACAGAATCATTCGGTGAAACTTCTTTCTGATCTGTGCATTCAGCTAACAGAGTTAAACCATACTTTTGATTGAGCAGATCTGAACACTCTTTCTGTAGAAAATGCAACTGGACATTTGGAGCGCTAAGAGCGTAGTAGTGGAAAAAGGAATATATTCAAATATAAACTACACAGAAGCATTCTGTGAAACTTCTTTCTGATCTGAGCATTCAGCTAACAGAGTTAAACCATATTTTGATTGAGCAGTTTTGAAACACTCTGTCTGTAGAAAATGCAACTGGACATTCGTAGCGCTAAGTGGGTAATAGTGGAAAAAAAAATATGTTCAAATATAAACTACACAGAAGCATTGTATGAAACTTCTTTCTGTTCTGTGCATTCAACTAACAGAGTTGAACCTTACTTTGATTGAGCCGTTCTGAAACACTCTTTCTGTAGAAACTGCAATTGGACATTCTGAGCGCTAAGAGGCCTATATTGGGAAAAAGAATGTCTACAAATAAAAACTACACAGAAGAATTGTGTGAAACTTCTTTCTGTTCTTTTTGTTCAACTAAAAGAGTTGAACCTTAGTTTTGATTGAGCTGTTCTGAAACACTCTTTCTGTAGAAAATGCAAGTGGAGATTCGGAGCGCTAAGAGGGTAATAGTGGAAAAAGGAATGTCTCCAAATATAAACTACACAGAATCATTCTGTGAAACTTCTTTCTGATCTGTGCATTCAGCTAACAGAGTTAAACCATACTTTTGATTGAGCAGATCTGAACACTCTTTCTGTAGAAAATGCAACTGGATATTTGGAGCGCTAAGAGAGTAGTAGTGGAAAAAGGAATATATTCAAATATAAACTACACAGAAGCATTCTGTGAAACTTCTTTCTGATCTGAGCATTCAGCTAACAGAGTTAAACCATACTTTTGATTGAGCAGTTTTGAAACACTCTGTCTGTAGAAAATGCAACTGGACATTCGTATCGCTAAGTGGGTAATAGTGGAAAAAAGAATATGTTCAAATATAAACTACACAGAAGCATTGTATGAAACTTCTTTCTGTTCTGTGCATTCAACTAACAGAGTTGAACCTTACTTTTGATTGAGCCGTTCTGAAACACTCTTTCTGTAGAAACTGCAATTGGACATTCTGAGCGCTAGGAGGCCTATATTGGGAAAAAGAATGTCTACAAATAAAAACTACACAGAAGAATTGTGTGAAACTTCTTTCTGTTCTGTTTGTTCAACTAAAAGAGTTGAACCTTAGTTTTGATTGAGCCGTTCTGAAACACACTTTCTGTAGAAAATGCAAGTGGAGATTCGGAGCACTTAGAGGGTAATAGTGGAAAAAGGAATGTCTCCAAATATAAACTACACAGAATCATTCTATGAAACTTCTTTCTGATCTGTGCATTCAGGTAACAGAATTAAACCATACTTTTGATTGAGCAGATCTGAACACTCTTTCTGTAGAAAATGCAACTGGACATTTGGAGCGCTAAGAGAGTAGTAGTGGAAAAAGGAATATATTCAAATATAAACTACACAGAAGCATTCTGTGAAACTTCTTTCTGATCTGAGCATTCAGCTAACAGAGTTAAACCATACTTTTGATTGAGCAGTTTTGAAACACTCTGTCTGTAGAAAATGCAACGGGACATTCGTAGCGCTAAGTGGGTAATAGTGGAAAAAAGAATATGTTCAAATATAAACTACACAGAAGCATTGTATGAAACTACTTTCTGTTCTGTGCACTCAACTAACAGAGTTGAACCTTACTTTTGATTGAGCCTTTCTGAAACACTCTTTCTGTAGAAACTGCAATTGGACATTCTGAGCGCTAAGAGGCCTCTATTGGGAAAAATAATATCTTCAAATAAAAACTACACAGAAGCATTGTGTGAAACTTATTTCTGATATGTTCATTAAGCTAACAGAGTTAAACCATACTTTTGATTGCGCAGTTCTGAACACTCTTTCTGTAGAAAATGCAAGTGGACATTCGGAGCGCTAAGAGGGTAATAGTGGAAAAAGGAATATATTCAAATATAAACTACACAGTAGCATTCTGTGAAAATTCTTTCTGTTCTGTGCATTCAACTAACAGAGTTGAACCTTACTTTTGATTGAGCCGTTCTGAAACACTCTTTCTGTAGAAACTGCAATTGGACATGCTAAGCGCTAAGAGGCCTACATTGGGAAAAAGAATATCTTCAAATAAAAACTACACAGATGCATTCTGTGAAACTTATTTCTGATCTGTAAATTCAGTTAACAGAGATAAAACATATTTTTGATTGAGCAGTTATGAAACACTCTTTTTGTAGAAAATGCAAGTGGAGATTCGGAGCGCTAAGAGGGTAATAGTGGAAAAAGTAATGTCTTCAAATATAAACTACACAGAATCATTCGGTGAAACTTCTTTCTGATCTGTGCATTCAGCTAACAGAGTTAAACCATACTTTTGATTGAGCAGATCTGAACACTCTTTCTGTAGAAAATGCAACTGGACATTTGGAGCGCTAAGAGCGTAGTATTGGAAAAAGGAATATATTCAAATATAAACTACACAGAAGCATTCTGTGAAACTTCTTTCTGATCTGAGCATTCAGCTAACAGAGTTAAACCATACTTTTGATTGAGCAGTTTTGAAACACTCTGTCTGTAGGAAATGCAACTGGACATTCGTAGCGCTAAGTGGGTAATAGTGGAAAAAAGAATATGTTCAAATATAAACTACACAGAAGCATTGTATGAAACTTCTTTCTGTTCTGTGCATTCAACTAAAAGAGTTGAACCTTACTTTTGATTGAGCCGTTCTGAAACACTCTTTCTGTAGAAACTGCAATTGGACATTCTGAGCGCTAAGAGGCCTATATTGGGAAAAAGAATGTCTACAAATAAAAACTACACAGAAGAATTGTGTGAAACTTCTTTCTGTTCTGTTTGTTCAACTAAAAGAGTTGAACCTTAGTTTTGATTGAGCCGTTCTGAAACACTCTTTCTGTAGAAAATGAAAGTGGATATTCGGAGCGCTAAGAGGGTAATAGTGGAAAAAGGAATGTCTCCAAATATAAACTACACAGAATCATTCTGTGAAACTTCTTTCTGATCTGTGCATTCAGCTAACAGAGTTAAACCATACTTTTGATTGAGCAGATCTGAACACTCTTTCTGTAGAAAATGCAACTGGACATTTGGACCGCTAAGAGAGTAGTAGTGGAAAAAGGAATATATTCAAATATAAACTACACAGAAGCATTCTGTGAAACTTCTTTCTGATCTGAGCATTCAGCTAAAAGAGTTAAACCATACTTTTGATTGAGCAGTTTTGAAACACTCTGTCTGTAGAAAATGCAACTGGACATTCGTAGCGCTAAGTGGGTAATAGTGGAAAAAAGAATATGTTCAAATATAAACTACACAGAAGCATTGTATGAAACTTCTTTCTGTTCTGTGCATTCAACTAACAGAGTTGAACCTTACTTTTGATTGAGCCTTTCTGAAACACTCTTTCTGTAGAAACTGCAATTGGACATTCTGAGCGCTAAGAGGCCTCTATTGGGAAAAATAATATCTTCAAATAAAAACTACACAGAAGCATTGTGTGAAACTTAATTCTGATATGTTCATTAAGCTAACAGAGTTAAACCATACTTTTGATTGCGCAGTTCTGAACACTCTTTCTGTAGAAAATGCAAGTGGACATTCGGAGCGCTAAGAGGGTAATAGTGGAAAAAGGAATATATTCAAATATAAACTACACAGTAGCATTCTGTGAAAATACTTTCTGTTCTGTGCATTCAACTAACAGAGTTGAACCTTACTTTTGATTGAGCCTTTCTGAAACACTCTTTCTGTAGAAACTGCAATTGGACATGCTAAGCGCTAAGAGGCCTACATTGGGAAAAAGAATATCTTCAAATAAAAACTACACAGATGCATTCTGTGAAACTTATTTCTGGTCTGTAAATTCAGTTAACAGAGATAAAACATATTTCTGATTGAGCAGTTATGAAACACTCTTTTTGTAGAAAATGCAAGTGGAGATTCGGAGCGCTAAGAGGGTAATAGTGGAAAAAGGAATGTCTTCAAATATAAACTACACAGAATCATTCGGTGAAACTTCTTTCTGATCTGTGCATTCAGCTAACAGAGTTAAACCATACTTTTGATTGAGCAGATCTGAACACTCTTTCTGTAGAAAATGCAACTGGACATTTGGAGCGCTAAGAGCGTAGTAGTGGAAAAAGGAATATATTCAAATATAAACTACACAGAAGCATTCTGTGAAACTTCTTTCTGATCTGAGGATTCAGCTAACAGAGTTAAACCATACTTTTGATTGAGCAGTTTAGAAACACTCTGTCTGTAGAAAATGCAACTGGACATTCGTAGCGCTAAGTGGGTAATAGTGGAAAAAAGAATATGTTCAAATATAAACTACACAGAAGCATTGTGTGAAACTTCTTTCTGTTCTGTGCATTCAACTAACAGAGTTGAACCTTACTTTTGATTGAGCCTTTCTGAAACACTCTTTCTGTAGAAACTGCAATTGGACATTCTGAGCGCTAAGAGACCTCTATTGGGAAAAATAATATCTTCAAATAAAAACTACACAGAAGCATTGTGTGAAACTTATTTCTGATATGTTCATTAAGCTAACAGAGTTAAACCATACTTTTGATTGCGCAGTTCTGAACACCCTTTCTGTAGAAAATGCAAGTGGACATTCGGAGCGCTAAGAGGGTAATAGTGGAAAAAGGAATATATTCAAATATAAACTACACAGTAGCATTCTGTGAAAATTCATTCTGTTCTGTGCATTCAACCAACAGAGTTGAACCTTACTTTTGATTGAGCCGTTCTGAAACACTCTTTCTGTAGAAACTGCAATTCGACATGCTAAGCGCTAAGAGGCCTACATTGGGAAAAAGAATATCTTCAAATAAAAACTACACAGATGCATTCTGTGAAACTTATTTCTGATCTGTAAATTCAGTTAACAGAGATAAAACATATTTTTGATTGAGCAGTTATGAAACACTCTTTTCGTAGAAAATGCAAGTGGAGATTCGGAGCGCTAAGAGGGTAATAGTGGAAAAAGGAATGTCTTCAAATATAAACTACACAGAATCATTCGGTGAAACTTCTTTCTGATCTGTGCATTCAGCTAACAGAGTTAAGCCATACATTTGATTGAGCAGATCTGAACACTCTTTCTGTAGAAAATGCAACTGGACATTTGGAGCGCTAAGAGCGTAGTAGTGGAAAAAGGAATATATTCAAATATAAACTACACAGAAGCATTCTGTGAAACTTCTTTCTGATCTGAGCATTCAGCTAACAGAGTTAAACCATACTTTTGATTGAGCAGTTTTGAAACACTCTGTCTGTAGAAAATGCAACGGGACATTCGTAGCGCTAAGTGGGTAATAGTGGAAAAAAGAATATGTTCAAATATAAACTACACAGAAGCATTGTATGAAACTTCTTTCTGTTCTGTGCATTCAACTAACAGAGTTGAACCTTACTTTTGATTGAGCCGTTCTGAAACACTCATTCTGTAGAAACTGCAATTGGACATTCTGAGCGCTAAAAGGGCTATATTGGGAAAAAGAATGTCTACAAATAAAAACTACACAGAAGAATTGTGTGAAACTTCTTTCTGTTCTGTTTGTTCAACTAACAGAGTTGAACCTTAGTTTTGATTGAGCTGTTCTGAAACACTCTTTCTGTAGAAAATGCAAGTGGAGTTTCGGAGCGCTAAGAGGGTAATAGTGGAAAAAGGAATGTCTCCAAATATAAACTACACAGAATCATTCTGTGAAACTTTTTCTGATCTGTGCATTCAGCTAACAGAGTTAAAACATACTTTTGATTGAGCAGATCTGAACACTCTTTCTGTAGAAAATGCAACTGGACATTTGGAGCGCTAAGAGAGTAGTAGTGGAAAAAGGAATATATTCAAATATAAACTACACAGAAGCATTCTGTGAAACTTCTTTCTGACCTGAGCATTCAGCTAACAGAGTTAAACCATACTTTTGATTGAGCAGTTTTGAAACACTCTGTCTGTAGAAAATGCAACTGGACATTCGTAGCGCTAAGTGGGTAATAGTGGAAAAAAGAATATGTTCAAATATAAACTACACAGAAGCATTGTATGAAACTTCTTTCTGTTCTGTGCATTCAACTAACAGAGTTGAACCTTACTTTTGATTGAGCCGTTCTGAAACACTCTTTCTGTAGAAACTGCAATTGGACATTCTGAGCGCTAGGAGGCCTATATTGCTAAAAAGCATGTCTACAAATAAAAACTACACAGAAGAATTGTGTGAAACTTCTTTCTGTTCTGTTTGTTCAACTAAAAGAGTTGAACCTTAGTTTTGATTGAGCCGTTCTGAAACACTCTTTCTGTAGAAAATGCAAGTGGAGATTCGGAGCGCTTAGAGGGTAATAGTGGAAAAAGGAATGTCTCCAAATATAAACTACACAGAATCATTCTGTGAAACTTCTTTCTGATCTGTGCATTCAGCTAACAGAATTAAACCATACTTTTTATTGAGCAGATCTGAACACTCTTTCTGTAGAAAATGCAACTGGACATTTGGAGCGCTAAGAGAGTATTAGTGGAAAAAGGAATATATTGAAATATAAACTACACAGAAGCATTCTGTGAAACTTCTTTCTGATCTGAGCATTCAGCTAACGGAGTTAAACCATACTTTTGATTGAGCAGTTTTGAAACACTCTGTCTGTATAAAATGCAACTGGACATTCGTAGCGCTAAGTGGGTAATAGTGGAAAAAAGAATATGTTCAAATATAAACTACACAGAAGCATTGTATGAAACTTCTTTCTGTTCTGTGCATTCAACTAACAGAGTTGAACCTTACTTTTGATTGAGCCTTTCTGAAACACTATTTCTGTAGAAACTGCAATTGGACATCCTGAGCGCTAAGAGGCCTCTATTGGGAAAAATAATATCTTCAATTAAAAACTACACAGAAGCATTGTGTGAAACTTATTTCTGATATGTTCATTAAGCTAACAGAGTTAAACCATACTTTTGATTGCGCAGTTCTGAACACTCTTTCTGTAGAAAATGCTAGTGGACATTCGGAGCGCTAAGAGGGTAATAGTGGAAAAAGGAATATATTCAAATATAAACTACACAGTAGCATTCTGTGAAAATTCTTTCTGTTCTGTGCATTCAACTAACAGAGTTGAACCTTACTTTTGATTGAGCCGTTCTGAAACACTCTTTCTGTAGAAACTGCAATTGGACATGCTAAGCGCTAAGAGGCCTACATTGGGAAAAAAATATCTTCAAATAAAAACTACACAGATGCATTCTGTGAAACTTATTTCTGATCTGTAAATTCAGTTAACAGAGATAAAACATATTTTTGATTGAGCAGTTATGAAACACTCTTTTTGTAGAAAATGCAAGTGGAGATTCGGAGCGCTAAGAGGGTAATAGTGGAAAAAGGAATGTCTTCAAATATAAACTACACAGAATCATTCGGTGAAACTTCTTTCTGATCTGTGCATTCAGCTAACAGAGTTAAACCATACTTTTGATTGAGCAGATCTGAACACTCTTTCTGTAGAAAATGCAACTGGACATTTGGAGCGCTAAGAGCGTAGTATTGGAAAAAGGAATATATTCAAATATAAACTACACAGAAGCATTCTGTGAAACTTCTTTCTGATCTGAGCATTCAGCTAACAGAGTTAAACCATACTTTTGATTGAGCAGTTTTGAAACACTCTGTCTGTAGGAAATGCAACTGGACATTCGTAGCGCTAAGTGGGTAATAGTGGAAAAAAGAATATGTTCAAATATAAACTACACAGAAGCATTGTATGAAACTTCTTTCTGTTCTGTGCATTCAACTAACAGAGTTGAACCTTACTTTTGATTGAGCCGTTCTGAAACACTCTTTCTGTAGAAACTGCAATTGGACATTCTGAGCGCTAAGAGGCCTATATTGGGAAAAAGAATGTCTACAAATAAAAACTACACAGAAGAATTGTGTGAAACTTCTTTCTGTTCTGTTTGTTCAACTAAAAGAGTTGAACCTTAGTTTTGATTGAGCCGTTCTGAAACACTCTTTCTGTAGAAAATGAAAGTGGAGATTCGGAGCGCTAAGAGGGTAATAGTGGAAAAAGGAATGTCTCCAAATATAAACTACACAGAATCATTCTGTGAAACTTCTTTCTGATCTGTGCATTCAGCTAACAGAGTTAAACCATACTTTTGATTGAGCAGATCTGAACACTCTTTCTGTAGAAAATGCAACTGGACATTTGGAGCGATAAGAGAGTAGTAGTGGAAAAAGGAATATATTCAAATATAAACTACACAGAAGCATTCTGTGAAACTTCTTTCTGATCTGAGCATTCAGCTAACAGAGTTAAACCATACTTTTGATTGAGCAGTTTTGAAACACTCTGTCTGTAGAAAATGCAACTGGACATTCGTAGCGCTAAGTGGGTAATAGTGGAAAAAAGAATATGTTCAAATATAAACTACACAGAAGCATTGTATGAAACTTCTTTCTGTTCTGTGCATTCAACTAACAGAGTTGAACCTTACTTTTGATTGAGCCTTTCTGAAACACTCTTTCTGTAGAAACTGCAATTGGACATTCTGAGCACTAAGAGGCCTCTATTGGGAAAAATAATAACTTCAAATAAAAACTACACAGAAGCATTGTGTGAAACTTATTTCTGATATGTTCATTAAGCTAACAGAGTTAAACCATACTTTTGATTGCGCAGTTCTGAACACTCTTTCTGTAGAATATGCAAGTGGACATTCGGAGCGCTAAGAGGGTAATAGTGGAAAAAGGAATATATTCAAATATAAACTACACAGTAGCATTCTGTGAAAATTCATTCTGTTCTGTGCATTCAACCAACAGAGTTGAACCTTACTTTTGATTGAGCCGTTCTGAAACACTCTTTCTGTAGAAACTGCAATTCGACATGCTAAGCGCTAAGAGGCCTACATTGGGAAAAAGAATATCTTCAAATAAAAACTACACAGATGCATTCTGTGAAACTTATTTCTGATCTGTAAATTCAGTTAACAGAGATAAAACATATTTTTGATTGAGCAGTTATGAAACACTCTTTTTGTAGAAAATGCAAGTGGAGATTCGGAGTGCTAAGAGGGTAATAGTGGAAAAAGGAATGTCTTCAAATATAAACTACACAGAATCATTCGGTGAAACTTCTTTCTGATCTGTGCATTCAGCTAACAGAGTTAAGCCATACATTTGATTGAGCAGATCTGAACACTCTTTCTGTAGAAAATGCAACTGGACATTTGGAGCGCTAAGAGCGTAGTAGTGGAAAAAGGAATATATTCAAATATAAACTACACAGAAGCATTCTGTGAAACTTCTTTCTGATCTGAGCATTCAGCTAACAGAGTTAAACCATACTTTTGATTGAGCAGTTTTGAAACACTCTGTCTGTAGAAAATGCAACTGGACATTCGTAGCGCTAAGTGGGTAATAGTGGAAAAAAGTATATGTTCAAATATAAACTACACAGAAGCATTGTATGAAACTTCTTTCTGTTCTGTGCATTCAACTAACAGAGTTGAACCTTACTTTTGATTGAGCCGTTCTGAAACATTCTTTCTGTAGAAACTGAAATTGGACATTCTGAGCGCTAAGAGGCCTATATTGGGAAAAATAATGTCTACAAATAAAAACTACACAGAAGAATTGTGTGAAACTTCTTTCTGTTCTGTTTGTTCAACTAACAGAGTTGAACCTTAGTTTTGATTGAGCTGTTCTGAAACACTCTTTCTGTAGAATATGCAAGTGGAGTTTCGGAACGCTAAGAGGGTAATAGTGGAAAAAGGAATGTCTCCAAATATAAACTACACAGAATCATTCGGTGAAACTTCTTTCTGATCTGTGCATTCAGCTAACAGAGTTAAACCATACTTTTGATTGAGCAGATCTGAACACTCTTTCTGTAGAAAATGCAACTGGACATTTGGAGCGCTAAGAGCGTAGTAGTGGAAAAAGGAATATATTCAAATATAAACTACACAGAAGCATTCGGTGAAACTTCTTTCTGATCTGAGCATTCAGCTTACAGAGTTAAACCATACTTTTGATTGAGCAGTTTTGAAACAATCTGTCTGTAGAAAATGCAACTGGACATTCGTAGCGCTAAGTGGGTAATAGTGGAAAAAAGAATATGTTCAAATATAAACTACACAGAAGCATTGTATGAAACTTCTTTCTGTTCTGTGCATTCAACTAACAGAGTTGAACCTTACTTTTGATTGAGCCTTTCTGAAACACTCTTTCTGTAGAAACTGTAATTGGACATTCTGAGTGCTAAGAGGCCTATATTGGGAAAAACAATGTCTACAAATAAAAACTACACAGAAGAATTGTGTGAAACTTCTTTCTGTTCTGTTTGTTCAACTAAAAGAGTTGAACCTTAGTTTTCATGGAGCTGTTCTGAAACACTCTTTCTGTAGAAAATGCAAGTGGAGATTCGGAGCGCTAAGAGGGTAATATTGGAAAAAGGAATGTCTCCAAATATAAACTACACAGAATCATTCTGTGAAACTTCTTTCTGATCTGTGCATTCAGCTAACAGAGTTAAAACATACTTTTGATTGAGCAGATCTGAACACTCTTTCTGTAGAAAATGCAACTGGACATTTGGAGCGCTAAGAGAGTAGTAGTGGAAAAAGGAATATATTCAAATATAAACTACACAGAAGCATTCTGTGAAACTTCTTTCTGACCTGAGCATTCAGCTAACAGAGTTAAACCATACTTTTGATTGAGCAGTTTTGAAACACTCTGTCTGTAGAAAATGCAACTGGACATTCGTAGCGCTAAGTGGGTAATAGTGGAAAAAAGAATATGTTCAAATATAAACTACACAGAAGCATTGTATGAAACTTCTTTCTGTTCTGTGCATTCAACTAACAGAGTTGAACCTTACTTTTGATTGAGCCGTTCTGAAACACTCTTTCTGTAGAAACTGCAATTGGACATTCTGATCGCTAAGAGGCCTCTATTGGGAAAAATAATATCTTCAAATAAAAACTACACAGAAGCATTGTGTGAAACTTATTTCTGATATGTTCATTAAGCTAACAGAGTTAAACCATACTTTTGATTGCGCAGTTCTGAACACTCTTTCTGTAGAAAATGCAAGTGGACATTCGGAGCGCTAAGAGGGTAATAGTGGAAAAAGGAATATATTCAAATATAAACTACACAGTAGCATTCTGTGAAAATTCTTTCTGTTCTGTGCATTCAACTAACAGAGTTGAACCTTACTTTTGATTGAGCCGTTCTCAAACACTCTTTCTGTAGAAACTGCAATTGGACATGCTAAGCACTAAGAGGCCTACAATGGGAAAAACAATATCTTCAAATAAAAACTACACAGATGCATTCTGTGAAACTTATTTCTGATCTGTAAATTCAGTTAACAGAGATAAAACATATTTTTGATTGAGCAGTTATGAAACACTCTTTTTGTAGAAAATGCAAGTGGAGATTCGGAGCGCTAAGAGGGTAATAGTGGAAAAAGGAATGACTTCAAATATAAACTACACAGAATCATTCGGTGAAACTTCTTTCTGATCTGTGCATTCAGCTAACAGAGTTAAACCATACTTTTGATTGAGCAGATCTGAACACTCTTTCTGTAGAAAATGCAACTGGACATTTGGAGCGCTAAGAGCGTAGTAGTGGAAAAAGGAATATATTCAAATATAAACTACACAGAAGCATTCTGTGAAACTTCTTTCTGATCTGAGCATTCAGCTAACAGAGTTAAACCATACTTTTGATTGAGCAGTTTTGAAACACTCTGTCTGTAGAAAATGCAACTGGACATTCGTAGCGCTAAGTGGGTAATAGTGGAAAAAAGAATATGTTAAATATAAACTACACAGAAGCATTGTATGAAACTTCTTTCTGTTCTGTGCATTCAACTAACAGAGTTGAACCTTACTTTTGATTGAGCCTTTCTGAAACACTCTTTCTGTAGAAACTGCAATTGGACATTCTGAGCGCTAAGAGGCCTATATTGGGAAAAAGAATGTCTACAAATTAAAACTACACAGAAGAATTGTGTGAAACTTCTTTCTGTTCTGTTTGTTCAACTAAAAGAGTTGAACCTTAGTTTTGATTGAGCTGTTCTGAAACACTCTTTCTGTAGAAAATGCAAGTGGAGATTCGGAGCGCTAAGAGGGTAATAGTGGAAAAGGGAATGTCTCCAAATATAAACTACACAGAATCATTCTGTGAAACTTCTTTCTGATCTGTGCATTCAGCTAACAGAGTTAAACCATACTTTTGATTGAGCAGATCTGAACACTCTTTTTGTAGAAAATGCAACTGGACATTTGGAGCGCTAAGAGAGTAGTAGTGGAAAAAGGAATATATTCAAATATAAACTACACAGAAGCATTCTGTGAAACTTCTTTCTGACCTGAGCATTCAGCTAACAGAGTTAAACCATACTTTTGATTGAGCAGTTTTGAAACACTCTGTCTGTAGAAAATGCAACTGGACATTCGTAGCGCTAAGTGGGTAATAGTGGAAAAAAGAATATGTTCAAATATAAACTACACAGAAGCATTGTATGAAACTTCTTTCTGTTCTGTGCATTCAACTAACAGAGTTGAACCTTACTTTTGATTGAGCCGTTCTGAAACACTCTTTCTGTAGAAACTGCAATTGGACATTCTGATCGCTAAGAGGCCTCTATTGGGAAAAATAATATCTTCAAATAAAAACTACACAGAAGCATTGTGTGAAACTTATTTCTGATATGTTCATTAAGCTAACAGAGTTAAACCATACTTTTGATTGCGCAGTTCTGAACACTCTTTCTGTAGAAAATGCAAGTGGACATTCGGAGCGCTAAGAGGGTAATAGTGGAAAAAGGAATATATTCAAATATAAACTACACAGTAGCATTCTGTGAAAATTCTTTCTGTTCTGTGCATTCAACTAACAGAGTTGAACCTTACTTTTGATTGAGCCGTTCTCAAACACTCTTTCTGTAGAAACTGCAATTGGACATGCTAAGCACTAAGAGGCCTACAATGGGAAAAAGAATATCTTAAAATAAAAACTACACAGATGCATTCTGTGAAACTTATTTCTGATCTGTAAATTCAGTTAACAGAGATAAAACATATTTTTGATTGAGCAGTTATGAAACACTCTTTTTGTAGAAAATGCAAGTGGAGATTCGGAGCGCTAAGAGGGTAATAGTGGAAAAAGGAATGACTTCAAATATAAACTACACAGAATCATTCGGTGAAACTTCTTTCTGATCTGTGCATTCAGCTAACAGAGTTAAACCATACTTTTGATTGAGCAGATCTGAACACTCTTTCTGTAGAAAATGCAACTGGACATTTGGAGCGCTAAGAGCGTAGTAGTGGAAAAAGGAATATATTCAAATATAAACTACACAGAAGCATTCTGTGAAACTTCTTTCTGATCTGAGCATTCAGCTAACAGAGTTAAACCATACTTTTGATTGAGCAGTTTTGAAACACTCTGTCTGTAGAAAATGCAACTGGACATTCGTAGCGCTAAGTGGGTAATAGTGGAAAAAAGAATATGTTAAATATAAACTACACAGAAGCATTGTATGAAACTTCTTTCTGTTCTGTGCATTCAACTAACAGAGTTGAACCTTACTTTTGATTGAGCCTTTCTGAAACACTCTTTCTGTAGAAACTGCAATTGGACATTCTGAGCGCTAAGAGGCCTATATTGGGAAAAAGAATGTCTACAAATAAAAACTACACAGAAGAATTGTGTGAAACTTCTTTCTGTTCTGTTTGTTCAACTAAAAGAGTTGAACCTTAGTTTTGATTGAGCTGTTCTGAAACACTCTTTCTGTAGAAAATGCAAGTGGAGATTCGGAGCGCTAAGAGGGTAATAGTGGAAAAGGGAATGTCTCCAAATATAAACTACACAGAATCATTCTGTGAAACTTCTTTCTGATCTGTGCATTCAGCTAACAGAGTTAAACCATACTTTTGATTGAGCAGATCTGAACACTCTTTTTGTAGAAAATGCAACTGGACATTTGGAGCGCTAAGAGAGTAGTAGTGGAAAAAGGAATATATTCAAATATAAACTACACAGAAGCATTCTGTGAAACTTCTTTCTGACCTGAGCATTCAGCTAACAGAGTTAAACCATACTTTTGATTGAGCAGTTTTGAAACACTCTGTCTGTAGAAAATGCAACTGGACATTCGTAGCGCTAAGTGGGTAATAGTGGAAAAAAGAATATGTTCAAATATAAACTACACAGAAGCATTGTATGAAACTTCTTTCTGTTCTGTGCATTCAACTAACAGAGTTGAACCTTACTTTTGATTGAGCCGTTCTGAAACACTCTTTCTGTAGAAACTGCAATTGGACATTCTGAGCGCAAGGAGGCCTATATTGGGAAAAAGAATGTCTACAAATAAAAACTACACAGAAGAATTGTGTGAAACTTCTTTCTGTTCTGTTTGTTCAACTAACAGAGTTGAACCTTAGTTTTGATTGAGCCGTTCTGAAACACTCTTTCTGTAGAAAATGCAAGTGGAGATTCGGAGCGCTTAGAGGGTAATAGTGGAAAAAGGAATGTCTCCAAATATAAACTACACAGAATCATTCTGTGAAACTTCTTTCTGATCTGTGCATTCAGCTAACAGAATTAAACCATACTTTTGATTGAGCAGATCTGAACACTCTTTCTGTAGAAAATGCAACTGGAGATTTGGAGCGCTAAGAGAGTAGTAGTGGAAAAAGGAATATATTCAAATATAAACTACACAGAAGCATTCTGTGAAACTTCTTTCTGATCTGAGCATTCAGCTAACAGAGTTAAACCATACTTTTGATTGAGCAGTTTTGAAACACTCTGTCTGTAGAAAATGCAACTGGACATTCGTAGCGCTAAGTGGGTAATAGTGGAAAAAAGAATATGTTCAAATATAAACTACACAGAAGCATTGTATGAAACTTCTTTCTGTTCTGTGCATTCAACTAACAGAGTTGAACCTTATTTTGATTGAGACTTTCTGAAACACTCTTTCTGTAGAAACTGCAATTGGACATTCTGAGCGCTAAGAGGCCTCTATTGGGAAAAATAATATCTTCAAATAAAAACTACACAGAAGCATTGTGTGAAACTTATTTCTGATATGTTCATTAAGCTAACAGAGTTAAACCATACATTTGATTGCGCAGTTCTGAACACTCTTTCTGTAGAAAATGCAAGTGGACATTCGGAGCGCTAAGAGGGTAATAGTGGAAAAAGGAATATATTCAAATATAAACTACACAGTAGCATTCTGTGAAAATTCTTTCTGTTCTGTGCATTCAACTAACAGAGTTGAACCTTACTTTTGATTGAGCCGTTCTGAAACACTCTTTCTGTAGAAACTGCAATTGGACATACAAAGCGCTAAGAGGCCTACATTGGGAAAAAGAATATCTTCAAATAAAAACTACACAGATGCATTCTGTGAAACTTATTTCTGATCTGTAAATTCAGTTAACAGAGATAAAACATATTTTTGATTGGGCAGTTATGAAACACTCTTTTTGTAGAAAATGCAAGTGGAGATTCGGAGCGCTAAGAGGGTAATAGTGGAAAAAGGAATGTCTTCAAATATAAACTACACAGAATCATTCGGTGAAACTTCTTTCTGATCTGTGCATTCAGCTAACAGAGTTAAACCATACTTTTGATTGAGCAGATCTGAACACTCTTTCTGTAGAAAATGCAACTGGACATTTGGGGCGCTAAGAGCGTAGTAGTGGAAAAAGGAATATATTCAAATATAAACTACACAGAAGCATTCTGTGAAACTTTTTTCTGATCTGAGCATTCAGCTAAAAGAGTTAAACCATACTTTTGATTGAGCAGTTTTGAAACACTCTGTCTGTAGAAAATGCAACTGGACATTCGTAGCGCTAAGTGGGTAATAGTGGAAAAAAGAATATGTTCAAATATAAACTACACAGAAGCATTGTATGAAGCTTCTTTCTGTTCTGTGCATTCAACTAACAGAGTTGAACCTTACTTTTGATTGAGCCGTTCTGAAACACTCTTTCTGTAGAAACTGCAATTGGACATTCTGAGCGCTAGGAGGCCTATATTGGGAAAAAGAATGTCTACAAATAAAAACTACACAGAAGAATTGTGTGAAACTTCTTTCTGTTCTGTTTGTTCAACTAAAAGAGTTGAACCTTAGTTTTGATTGAGCCGTTCTGAAACACTCTTTCTGTAGAAAATGCAAGTGGAGATTCGGAGCGCTTAGAGGGTAATAGTGGAAAAAGGAATGTCTCCAAATATAAACTACACAGAATCATTCTGTGAAACTTCTTTCTGATCTGTGCATTCAGCTAACAGAATTAAACCATACTTTTGATTGAGCAGATCTGAACACTCTTTCTGTAGAAAATGCAACTGGACATTTGGAGCGCTAAGAGAGTAGTAGTGGAAAAAGGAATATATTCAAATATAAACTACACAGAAGCATTCTGTGAAACTTCTTTCTGATCTGAGCATTCAGCTAACAGAGTTAAACCATACTTTTGATTGAGCAGTTTTGAAACACTCTGTCTGTAGAAAATGCAACGGGACATTCGTAGCGCTAAGTGGGTAATAGTGGAAAAAAGAATATGTTCAAATATAAACTACACAGAAGCATTGTATGAAACTTCTTTCTGTTCTGTGCATTCAACTAACAGAGTTGAACCTTACTTTTGATTGAGCCTTTCTGAAACACTCTTTCTGTAGAAACTGCAATTGGACATTCTGAGCGCTAAGAGGCCTCTATTGGGAAAAATAATATCTTCAAATAAAAACTACACAGAAGCATTGTGTGAAACTTATTTCTGATATGTTCATTAAGCTAACAGAGTTAAACCATACTTTGATTGCGCAGTTCTGAACACTCTTTCTGTAGAAAATGCAAGTGGACATTCGGAGCGCTAAGAGGGTAATAGTGGAAAAAGAAATATATTCAAATATAAACTACACAGTAGCATTCTGTGAAAATTCTTTCTGTTCTGTGCATTCAACTAACAGAGTTGAACCTTACTTTTGATTGAGCCGTTCTGAAACACTCTTTCTGTAGAAACTGCAATTGGACATGCTAAGCGCTAAGAGGCCTACATTGGGAAAAAGAATATCTTCAAATAAAAACTACACAGATGCATTCTGTGAAACTTATTTCTGATCTGTAAATTCAGTTAACAGAGATAAAACATATTTTTGATTGAGCAGTTATGAAACACTCTTTTTGTAGAAAATGCAAGTGGAGATTCGGAGCGCTAAGAGGGTACTAGTGGAAAAAGGAATGTCTTCAAATATAAACTACACAGAATCATTCGGTGAAACTTCTTTCTGATCTGTGCATTCAGCTAACAGAGTTAAACCATACTTTTGATTGAGCAGATCTGAACACTCTTTCTGTAGAAAATGCAACTGGACATTTGGAGCGCTAAGAGCGTAGTAGTGGAAAAAGGAATATATTCAAATATAAACTACACAGAAGCATTCTGTGAAACTTCTTTCTGATCTGAGCATTCAGCTAACAGAGTTAAACCATACTTTTGATTGAGCAGTTTTGAAACAATCTGTCTGTAGAAAATGCAACTGGACATTCGTAGCGCTAAGTGGGTAATAGTGGAAAAAAGAATATGTTCAAATATAAACTACACAGAAGCATTGTATGAAACTTCTTTCTGTTCTGTGCATTCAACTAACAGAGTTGAACCTTACTTTTGATTGAGCCTTTCTGAAACACTCTTTCTGTAGAAACTGTAATTGGACATTCTGAGCGCTAAGAGGCCTATATTGGGAAAAAGAATGTCTACAAATAAAAACTACACAGAAGAATTGTGTGAAACTTCTTTCTGTTCTGTTTGTTCAACTAAAAGAGTTGAACCTTAGTTTTGATTGAGCCGTTCTGAAACACTCTTTCTGTAGAAAATGCAAGTGGAGATTCGGAGCGCTTAGAGGGTAATAGTGGAAAAAGGAATGTCTCCAAATATAAACTACACAGAATCATTCTGTGAAACTTCTTTCTGATCTGTGCATTCAGCTAACACAATTAAACCATACTTTTGATTGAGCAGATCTGAACACTCTTTCTGTAGAAAATGCAACTGGACATTTGGAGCGCTAAGAGAGTAGTAGTGGAAAAAGGAATATATTCAAATATAAACTACACAGAAGCATTCTGTGAAACTTCTTTCTGATCTGAGCATTCAGCTAACAGAGTTAAACCATACTTTTGATTGAGCAGTTTTGAAACACTCTGTCTGTAGAAAATGCAACGGGACATTCGTAGCGCTAAGTGGGTAATAGTGGAAAAAAGAATATGTTCAAATATAAACTACACAGAAGCATTGTATGAAACTTCTTTCTGTTCTGTGCATTCAACTAACAGAGTTGAACCTTACTTTTGATTGAGCCTTTCTGAAACACTCTATCTGTAGAAACTGCAATTGGACATTCTGAGCGCTAAGAGGCCTCTATTGGGAAAAATAATATCTTCAAATAAAAACTACACAGAAGCATTGTGTGAAACTTATTTCTGATATGTTCATTAAGCTAACAGAGTTAAACCATACTTTTGATTGCGCAGTTCTGAACACTCTTTCTGTAGAAAATGCAAGTGGACATTCGGAGCGCTAAGAGGGTAATAGTGGAAAAAGGAATATATTCAAATATAAACTACACAGTAGCATTCTGTGAAAATTATTTCTGTTCTGTGCATTCAACTAACAGAGTTGAACCTTACCTTTGATTGAGCCGTTCTGAAACACTCTTTCTGTAGAAACTGCAATTGGACATGCTAAGCGCTAAGAGGCCTACATTGGGAAAAAGAATATCTTCAAATAAAAACTACACAGATGCATTCTGTGAAACTTAGTTCTGATCTGTAAATTCAGTTAACAGAGATAAAACATATTTTTGATTGAGCAGTTATGAAACACTCTTTTTGTAGAAAATGCAAGTGGAGATTCAGAGCGCTAAGAGGGTAATAGTGGAAAAAGGAATGTCTTCAAATATAAACTACACAGAATCATTCGGTGAAACTTCTTTCTGATCTGTGCATTCAGCTAACAGAGTTAAACCATACTTTTGATTGAGCAGATCTGAACACTCTTTCTGTAGAAAATGCAACTGGACATTTGGAGCGCTAAGAGCGTAGTAGTGGAAAAAGGAATATATTCAAATATAAACTACACAGAAGCATTCTGTGAAACTTCTTTCTGATCTGAGCATTCAGCTAACAGAGTTAAACCATACTTTTGATTGAGCAGTTTTGAAATACTCTGTCTTTAGAAAATGCAACTGGACATTCGTAGCGCTAAGTGGGTAATAGTGGAAAAAAGAATATGTTCAAATATAAACTACACAGAAGCATTGTATGAAACATCTTTCTGTTCTGTGCATTCAACTAACAGAGTTGAACCTTACTTTTGATTGAGCCGTTCTGAAACACTCTTTCTGTAGAAACTGCAATTGGACATTCTGAGCGCTAAGATGCCTATATTGGGAAAAAGAATGTCTACAAATAAAAACTACACAGAAGAATTGTGTGAAAATTCTTTCTGTTCTGTTTGTTCAACTAAAAGAGTTGAACCTTAGTTTTGATTGAGCCGTTCTGAAACACTCTTTCTGTAGAAAATGCAAGTGGAGATTAGGAGCGCTAAGAGGGTAATAGTGGAAAAAGGAATGTCTCCAAATATAAACTACACAGAATCATTCTGTGAAACTTCTTTCTGATCTGTGCATTCAGCTAACAGAGTTAAACCATACTTTTGATTGAGCAGATCTGAACACTCTTTCTGTAGAAAATGCAACTGGACATTTGGAGCGCTAAGAGAGTAGTAGTGGAAAAAGGAATATATTCAAATATAAACTACACAGAAGCATTCTGTGAAACTTCTTTCTGATCTGAGCATTCAGCTAACAGAGTTAAACCATACTTTTGATTGAGCAGTTTTGAAACACTCTGTCTGTAGAAAATGCAACTGGACATTCGTAGCGCTAAGAGGGTAATAGTGGAAAAAAGAATATGTTCAAATATAAACTACACAGAAGCATTGTATGAAACTTCTTTCTCTTCTGTGCATTCAACTAACAGATTTGAACCTTACTTTGATTGAGCCGTTCTGAAACACTCTTTCTGTAGAAACTGCAATTGGACATTCTGAGCGCTAAGAGGCCTCTATTGGGAAAAATAATATCTTCAAATAAAAACTACACAGAAGCATTGTGTGAAACTTATTTCTGATATGTTCATTAAGCTAACAGAGTTAAACCATACTTTTGATTGCGCAGTTCTGAACACTCTTTCTGTAGAAAATGCAAGTGGACATTCGGAGCGCTAAGAGGGTAATAGTGGAAAAAGGAATATATTCAAATATGAACTACACAGTAGCATTCTGTGAAAATTCTTTCTGTTCTGTGCATTCAACTAACAGAGTTGAACCTTACTTTTGATTGAGCCGTTCTGAAACACTCTTTCTGTAGAAACTGCAATTGGACATGCTAAGCGCTAAGAGGCCTACATTGGGAAAAAGAATATCTTCAAATAAAAACTACACAGATGCATTCTGTGAAACTTATTTCTGATCTGTAAATTCAGTTAACAGAGATAAAACATATTTTTGATTGAGCAGTTATGAAACACTCTTTTTGTAGAAAATGCAAGTGGAGATTCGGAGCGCTAAGAGGGTAATAGTGGAAAAAGGAATGTCTTCAAATATAAACTACACAGAATCATTCGGTGAAACTTCTTTCTGATCTGTGCATTCAGCTAACAGAGTTAAAACATACTTTTGATTGAGCAGATCTGAACACTCTTTCTGTAGAAAATGCAACTGGACATTTGGAGCGCTAAGAGCGTTGTAGTGGAAAAAGGAATATATTCAAATATAAACTACACAGAAGCATTCTGTGAAACTTCTTTCTGATCTGAGCATTCAGCTAACAGAGTTAAACCATACATTTGATTGAGCAGTTTTGAAACACTCTGTCTGTAGAAAATGCAACTGGACATTCGTAGCGCTAAGTGTGTAATAGTGGAAAAATAGAATATGTTCAAATATAAACTACACAGAAGCATTGTATGAAACTTCTTTCTGTTCTGTGCATTCAACTAACAGAGTTGAACCTTACTTTTGATTGAGCCGTTCTGAAACACTCTTTCTGTAGAAACTGCAATTGGACATTCTGAGCGCTAAGAGGCCTATATTGGGAAAAAGAATGTCTACAAATAAAAACTACCCAGAAGAATTGTGTGAAACTTCTTTCTGTCCTGTTTGTTCAACTAAAAGAGTTGAACCTTAGTTTTGATTGAGCCGTTCTGAAACACTCTTTCTGTAGAAAATGCAAGTGGAGATTCGGAGCGCTAAGAGGGTTATAGTGGAAAAAGGAATGTCTCCAAATATAAACTACACAGAATCATTCTGTGAAACTTCTTTCTGATCTGTGCATTCAGCTAACAGAGTTAAACCATATTTTTGATTGAGCAGATCTGAACACTCTTTCTGTAGAAAATGCAACTGGACATTTGGAGCGCTAAGAGCGTAGTAGTGGAAAAAGGAATATATTCAAATATAAACTACACAGAAGCATTCTGTGAAACTTCTTTCTGATCTGAGTATTCAGCTAACAGAGTTAAACCATACTTTTGATTGAGCAGTTTTGAAACACTCTGTCTGTAGGAAATGCAACTGGACATTCGTAGCGCTAAGTGGGTAATAGTGGAAAAAAGAATATGTTCAAATATAAACTACACAGAAGCATTGTATGAAACTTCTTTCTGTTCTGTGCATTCAACTAACAGAGTTGAACCTTACTTTTGATTGAGCCGTTCTGAAACACTCTTTCTGTAGAAACTGCAATTGGACATTCTGAGCGCTAAGAGGCCTATATTGGGAAAAAGAATGTCTACAAATAAAAACTACACAGAAGAATTGTGTGAAACTTCTTTCTGTTCTGTTTGTTCAACTAAATGAGTTGAACCTTAGTTTTGATTGAGCCGTTCTGAAACACTCTTTCTGTAGAAAATGCAAGTGGAGATTCGGAGCGCTAAGAGGGTAATAGTGGAAAAAGGAATGTCTCCAAATATAAACTACACAGAATCATTCTGTGAAACTTCTTTCTGATCTGTGCATTCAGCTAACAGAGTTAAACCATACTTTTGATTGAGCAGATCTGAACACTCTTTCTGTAGAAAATGCAACTGGACATTTGGAGCGCTAAGAGCGTAGTAGTGGAAAAAGGAATATATTCAAATATAAACTACACAGAAGCATTCTGTGAAACTTCTTTCTGATCTCAGCATTCAGCTAACAGAGTTAAAAAATACTTTTGATTGAGCAGTTTTGAAACACTCTGTCTGTAGAAAATGCAACTGGACATTCGTAGCGCTAAGTGGGTAAGAGTGGAAAAAAGAATATGTTCAAATATAAACTACACAGAAGCATTGTATGAAACTTCTTTCTGTTCTGTGCATTCAACTAACAGAGTTGAACCTTACTTTTGATTGAGCCGTTCTGAAACACTCTTTCTGTAAAAACTGCAATTGGACATTCTGAGCGCTAAGAGGCCTATATTGGGAAAAAGAATGTCTACAAATAAAAACTACACAGAAGAATTGTGTGAAACTTCTTTCTGTTCTGTTTGTTCAACTAAAAGAGATGAACCTTAGTTTTGATTGAGCCGTTCTGAAACACTCTTTCTGTAGAAAATGCAAGTGGAGATTCGGAGCGCTAAGAGGGTAATAGTGGAAAAAGGAATGTCTCCAAATATAAACTACGCAGAATCATTCTGTGAAACTTCTTTCTGATCTGTGCATTCAGCTAACAGAGTTAAACCATACTTTTGATTGAGCAGATCTGAACACTTTTTCGGTAGAAAATGCAACTGGACATTTGGAGCGCTAAGAGAGTAGTAGTGGAAAAAGGAATATATTCAAATATAAACTACACAGAAGCATTCTGTGAAACTTCTTTCTGATCTGAGCATTCAGCTAACAGAGTTAAACCATACTTTTGATTGAGCAGTTTTGAAACACTCTGTCTGTAGAAAATGCAACTGGACATTCGTAGCGCTAAGTGGGTAATAGTGGAAAAAAGAATATGTTCAAATATAAACTACACAGAAGCATTGTATGAAACTTCTTTCTGTTCTGTGCATTCAACTAAAAGAGTTGACCTTACTTTGGATTGAGCCTTTCTGAAACACTCTTTCTGTAGAAAGTGCAATTGGACATTCTGAGCGCTAAGAGGCCTCTATTGGGAAAAATAATATCTTCAAATAAAAACTACACAGAAGCATTGTGTGAAACTTATTTCTGATATGTTCATTAAGCTAACAGAGTTAAACCATACTTTTGATTGCGCAGTTCTGAACACTCTTTCTGTAGAAAATTCTAGTGGACATTCGGAGCGCTAAGAGGGTAATAGTGGAAAAAGGAATATATTCAAATATAAACTACACAGTAGCATTCTGTGAAAATTCTTTCTGTTCTGTGCATTCAACTAACAGAGTTGAACCTTACTTTTGATTGAGCCGTTCTGAAACACTCTTTCTGTAGAAACTGCAATTGGAAATGCTAAGCGCTAAGAGGCCTACATTGGGAAAAAGAATATCTTCAAATAAAAACTACACAGATGCATTCTGTGAAACTTATTTCTGATCTGTAAATTCAGTTAACAGAGATAAAACTTATTTTTGATTGAGCAGTTATGAAACACTCTTTTTGTAGAAAATGCAAGTGGAGATTCGGAGCGCTAAGAGGATACTAGTGGAAAAAGGAATGTCTTCAAATATAAACTACACAGAATCATTCGGTGAAACTTCTTTCTGATCTGTGCATTCAGCTAACAGAGTTAAACCATACTTTTGATTGAGCAGATCTGAACACTCTTTCTGTAGAAAATGCAACTGGACATTTGGAGCGCTAAGAGCGTAGTAGTGGAAAAAGGAATATATTCAAATATAAACTACACAGAAGCATTCTGTGAAACTTCTTTCTGATCTGAGCATTCAGCTAACAGAGTTCAACCATACTTTTGATTGAGCAGTTTTGAAACACTCTGTCTGTAGAAAATGCAACTGGACATTCGTAGCGCTAAGTGGGTAATAGTGGAAAAAAGAATATGTTCAAATATAAACTACACAGAAGCATTGTATGAAACTTCTTTCTGTTCTGTGCATTCAACTAACAGAGTTGAACCTTACTTTTGATTGAGCCGTTCTGAAACACTCTTTCTGTAGAAACTGCAATTGGACATTCTGAGCGCTAAGAGGCCTATATTGGGAAAAAGAATGTCTACAAATAAAAACTACCCAGAAGAATTGTGTGAAACTTCTTTCTGTTCTGTTTGTTCAACTAAAAGAGTTGAACCTTAGTTTTGATTGAGCCGTTCTGAAACACTCTTTCTGTAGAAAATGCAAGTGGAGATTCGGAGCGCTAAGAGGGTAATAGTGGAAAAAGGAATGTCTCCAATTATAAACTACACAGAATCATTCTGTGAAACTTCTTTCTGATCTGTGCATTCAGCTAATAGAGATAAACCATACTTTTGATTGAGCAGATCTGGACACTCTTTCTGTAGAAAATGCAACTGGACATTTGGAGCGCTAAGAGCGTAGTAGTGGAAAAAGGAATATATTCAAATATAAACTACACAGAAGCATTCTGTGAAACTTCTTTCTGATCTGAGCATTCAGCTAACAGAGTTAAACCATACTTTTGATTGAGCAGTTTTGAAACACTCTGTCTGTAGAAAATGCAACTGGACATTCGTAGCGCTAAGTGGGTAATAGTGGAAAAAAGAATATGTTCAAATATAAACTACACAGAAGCATTGTATGAAACTTCTTTCTGTTCTGTGCATTCAACTAACAGAGTTGAACCTTACTTTTGATTGAGCCGTTCTGAAACACTCTTTCTGTAGAAACTGCAATTGGACATTCTGAGCGCTAAGAGGCCTCTATTGGGAAAAATAATATCTTCAAATAAAAACTACACAGAAGCATTGTGTGAAACTTATTTCTGATATGTTCATTAAGCTAACAGAGTTAAACCATAGTTTGATTGCGCAGTTCTGAACACTCTTTCTGTAGAAAATGCAAGTGGACATTCGGAGCGCTAAGGGGGTAATAGTGGAAAAAGGAATATATTCAAATATAAACTACACAGTAGCATTCTGTGAAAATTCTTTCTGTTCTGTGCATTCAACTAACAGAGTTGTACCTTACTTTTGATTGAGCCGTTCTGAAACACTCTTTCTGTAGAAAGTACAATTGGACATGCTAAGCGCTAAGAGGCCTACATTGGGAAAAATAATATCTTCAAATAAAAACTACACAGATGCATTCTGTGAAACTTATTTCTGATCTGTAAATTCAGTTAACAGAGATAAAACATATTTTTGATTGAGCAGTTATGAAACACTCTTTTTGTAGAAAATGCAAGTGGAGATTCGGAGCGCTAAGAGGGTACTAGTGGAAAAAGGAATGTCTTCAATTATAAACTACACAGAATCATTCGGTGAAACTTCCTTCTGATCTGTGCATTCAGCTAACAGAGTTAAACCATACTTTCGATTGAGTAGATCTGAACACACTTTCTGTAGAAAATGCAACTGGACATTTGGAGCGCTAAGAGCGTAGTAGTGGAAAAAGGAATATATTCAAATATAAACTACACAGAAGCATTCTGTGAAACTTCTTTCTGATCTGAGCATTCAGCTAACAGAGTTAAAACATACTTTTGATTGAGCAGTTTTGAAACACTCTGTCTGTAGAAAATGCAACTGGACATTCGTAGCGCTAAGTGGGTAATAGTGGAAAAAAGAATATATTCAAATATAAACTACACAGAAGCATTGTATGAAACTTCTTTCTGTTCTGTGCATTCAACTAAAAGAGTTGAACCTTACTTTTGATTGAGCCGTTCTGAAACACTCTTTCGGTAGAAACTGCAATTGGACATTCTGAGCGCTAAGAGGCCTCTATTGGGAAAAATAATATCTTCAGATAAAAACTACACAGAAGCATTGTTTGAAACTTATTTCTGATATGTTCATTAAGCTAACAGAGTTAAACCATACTTTTGATTGCGCAGTTCTGAACACTCTTTCTGTAGAAAATGCAAGTGGACTTTCGGAGCGCTAAGAGGGTAATAGTGGAAAAAGGAACATATTCAAATATAAACTACACAGTAGCATTCTGTGAAAATTCTTTCTGTTCTGTGCATTCAACTAACAGAGTTGAACCTTACTTTTGATTGAGCCGTTCTGAAACACTCTTTCTGTAGAAACTGCAATTGGACATGCTAAGCGCTAAGAGGCCTTCATTGGGAAAAAGAATATCTTCAAATAAAAACTACACAGATGCATTCTGTGAAACTTATTTCTGATCTGTAAATTCAGTTAACAGAGATAAAACATATTTTTGATTGAGCAGTTATGAAACACTCTTTTTGTAGAAAATGCAAGTGGAGATTCGGAGCGCTAAGAGGGTAATAGTGGAAAAAGGAATGTCTTCAAATATAAACTACACAGAATCATTCGGTGAAACTTCTTTCTGATCTGTGCATTCAGCTAACAGAGTTAAACCATACTTTTGATTGAGCAGATCTGAACACTCTTTCTGTAGAAAATGCAACTGGACATTTGGAGCGCTAAGAGCGTAGTAGTGGAAAAAGGAATATATTCAAATATAAACTACACAGAAGCATTCTGTGAAACTTCTTTCTGATCTGAGCATTCAGCTAACAGAGTTAAACCATACTTTTGATTGAGCAGTTTTGAAACACTCTGTCTGTAGAAAATGCAATTGGACATTCGTAGCGCTAAGTGGGTAATAGTGGAAAAAAGAATATGTTCAAATATAAACTACACAGAAGCATTGTATGAAACTTCTTTCTGTTCTGTGCATTCAACTAACAGAGTTGAACCTTACTTTTGATTGAGCCGTTCTGAAACACTCTTTCTGTAGAAACTGCAATTGGACATTCTGAGCGCTAAGAGGCCTATATTGGGAAAAAGAATGTCTACAAATAAAAACTACACAGAAGAATTGTGTGAAACTTCTTTCTGTTCTGTTTGTTCAACTAAAAGAGTTGAACCTTAGTTTTGATTGAGCCGTTCTGAAACACTCTTTCTGTAGAAAATGCAAGTGGAGATTCGGAGCGCTAAGAGGGTAATAGTGGAAAAAGGAATGTCTCCAAATATAAACTACACAGAATCATTCTGTGAAACTTCTTTCTGATCTGTGCATTCAGCTAACAGAGTTAAACCATACTTTTGATTGAGCAGATCTGAACACTCTTTCTGTAGAAAATGCAACTGGACATTTGGAGCGCTAAGAGAGTAGTAGTGGAAAAAGGAATATATTCAAATATAAACTACACAGAAGCATTCTGTGAAACTTCTTTCTGTTCTGAGCATTCAGCTAACAGAGTTAAACCATACTTTTGATTGAGCAGTTTTGAAACACTCTGTCTGTAGAAAATGCAACTGGACATTCGTAGCGCTAAGTGGGTAATAGTGGAAAAAAGAATATGTTCAAATATAAACTACACAGAAGCATTGTATGAAACTTCTTTCTGTTCTGTGCATTCAACTAACAGAGTTGAACCTTACTTTTGATTGAGCCGTTCTGAAACACTCTTTCTGTAGAAACTGCAATTGGACATTCTGAGCGCTAAGAGGCCTCTATTGGGAAAAATAATATCTTCAAATAAAAACTACACAGAAGCATTGTGTGAAACTTATTTCTGATATGTTCATTAAGCTAACAGAGTTAAACCATACTTTTGATTGCGCAGTTCTGAACACTCTTTCTGTAGAAAATGCAAGTGGACATTCGGAGCGCTAAGAGGGTAATAGTGGAAAAAGGAATATATTCAAATATGAACTACACAGTAGCATTCTGTGAAAATTATTTCTGTTCTGTGCATTCAACTAACAGAGTTGAACCTTACCGTTGATTGAGCCGTTCTGAAACACTCTTTCTGTAGAAACTGCAATTGGACATGCTAAGCGCTAAGAGGCCTACATTGGGAAAAAGAATATCTTCAAATAAAAACTACACAGATGCATTCTGTGAAACTTATTTCTGATCTGTAAATTCAGTTAACAGAGATAAAACATATTTTTGATTGAGCAGTTATGAAACACTCTTTTTGTAGAAAATGCAAGTGGAGATTCAGAGCGCTAAGAGGGTAATAGTGGAAAAAGGAATGTCTTCAAATATAAACTACACAGAATCATTCGGTGAAACTTCTTTCTGATCTGTGCATTCAGCTAACAGAGTTAAACCATACTTTTGATTGAGCAGATCTGAACACTCTTTCTGTAGAAAATGCAACTGGACATTTGGAGCGCTAAGAGCATAGTAGTGGAAAAAGGAATATATTCAAATATAAACTACACAGAAGCATTCTGTGAAACTTCTTTCTGATCTGAGCATTCAGCTAACAGAATTAAACCATACTTTTGATTGAGCAGTTTTGAAACACTCTGTCTTTAGAAAATGCAACTGGACATTCGTAGCGCTAAGTGGGTAATAGTGGAAAAAAGAATATGTTCAAATATAAACTACACAGAAGCATTGTATGAAACTTCTTTCTGTTCTGTGCATTCAACTAACAGAGTTGAACCTTACTTTTGATTGAGCCGTTCTGAAACACTCTTTCTGTAGAAACTGCAATTGGACATTCTGAGCGCTAAGAGGCCTATATTGGGAAAAAGAATGTCTACAAATAAAAACTACACAGAAGAATTGTGTGAAACTTCTTTCTGTTCTGTTTGTTCAACTAAAAGAGTTGAACCTTAGTTTTGATTGAGCCGTTCTGAAACACTCTTTCTGTAGAAAATGCAAGTGGAGATTCGGAGCGCTAAGAGGGTAATAGTGGAAAAAGGAATGTCTCCAAATATAAACTACACAGAATCATTCTGTGAAACTTCTTTCTGATCTGTGCATTCAGCTAACAGAGTTAAACCATACTTTTGATTGAGCAGATCTGAACACTCTTTCTGTAGAAAATGCAACTGGACATTTGGAGCGCTAAGAGCGTAGTAGTGGAAAAAGGAATATATTCAAATATAAACTACACAGAAGCATTCTGTGAAACTTCTTTCTGATCTGAGCATTCAGCTAACAGAGTTAAACCATACTTTTGATTGAGCAGTTTTGAAACACTCTGTCTTTAGAAAATGCAACTGGACATTCGTAGCGCTAAGTGGGTAATAGTGGAAAAAAGAATATGTTCAAATATAAACTACACAGAAGCATTGTATGAAACTTCTTTCTGTTCTGTGCATTCAACTAACAGAGTTGAACCTTACTTTTGATTGAGCCGTTCTGAAACACTCTTTCTGTAGAAACTGCAATTGGACATTCTGAGCGCTAAGAGGCCTATATTGGGAAAAAGAATGTCTACAAATAAAAACTACACAGAAGAATTGTGTGAAACTTCTTTCTGTTCTGTTTGTTCAACTAAAAGAGTTGAACCTTAGTTTTGATTGAGCCGTTCTGAAACACTCTTTCTGTAGAAAATGCAAGTGGAGATTCGGAGCGCTAAGAGGGTAATAGTGGAAAAAGGAATGTCTCCAAATATAAACTACACAGAATCATTCTGTGAAACTTCTTTCTGATCTGTGCATTCAGCTAACAGAGTTAAACCATACTTTTGATTGAGCAGATCTGAACACTCTTTCTGTAGAAAATGCAACTGGACATTTGGAGCGCTAAGAGAGTAGTAGTGGAAAAAGGAATATATTCAAATATAAACTACACAGAAGCATTCTGTGAAACTTCTTTCTGATCTGAGCATTCAGCTAACAGAGTTAAACCATACTTTTGATTGAGCAGTTTTGAAACACTCTGTCTGTAGAAAATGCAACTGGACATTCGTAGCGCTAAGAGGGTAATAGTGGAAAAAAGAATATGTTCAAATATAAACTACACAGAAGCATTGTATGAAACTTCTTTCTGTTCTGTGCATTCAACTAACAGATTTGAACCTTACTTTTGATTGAGCCGTTCTGAAACACTCTTTCTGTAGAAACTGCAATTGGACATTCTGAGCGCTAAGAGGCCTCTATTGGGAAAAATAATATCTTCAAATAAAAACTACACAGAAGCATTGTGTGAAACTTATTTCTGATATGTTCATTAAGCTAACAGAGTTAAACCATACTTTTGATTGCGCAGTTCTGAACACTCTTTCTGTAGAAAATGCAAGTGGACATTCGGAGCGCTAAGAGGGTAATAGTGGAAAAAGGAATATATTCAAATATGAACTACACAGTAGCATTCTGTGAAAATTCTTTCTGTTCTGTGCATTCAACTAACAGAGTTGAACCTTACTTTTGATTGAGCCGTTCTGAAACACTCTTTCTGTAGAAACTGCAATTGGACATGCTAAGCGCTAAGAGGCCTACATTGGGAAAAAGAATATCTTCAAATAAAAACTACACAGATGCATTCTGTGAAACTTATTTCTGATCTGTAAATTCAGTTAACAGAGATAAAACATATTTTTGATTGAGCAGTTATGAAACACTCTTTTTGTAGAAAATGCAAGTGGAGATTCGGAGCGCTAAGAGGGTAATAGTGGAAAAAGGAATGTCTTCAAATATAAACTACACAGAATCATTCGGTGAAACTTCTTTCTGATCTGTGCATTCAGCTAACAGAGTTAAACCATACTTTTGATTGAGCAGATCTGAACACTCTTTCTGTAGAAAATGCAACTGGACATTTGGAGCGCTAAGAGCGTTGTAGTGGAAAAAGGAATATATTCAAATATAAACTACACAGAAGCATTCTGTGAAACTTCTTTCTGATCTGAGCATTCAGCTAACAGAGTTAAACCATACTTTTGATTGAGCAGTTTTGAAACACTCTGTCTGTAGAAAATGCAACTGGACATTCGTAGCGCTAAGTGGGTAATAGTGGAAAAAAGAATATGTTCAAATATAAAATACACAGAAGCATTGTATGAAACTTCTTTCTGTTCTGTGCATTCAACTAACAGAGTTGAACCTTACTTTTGATTGAGCCGTTCTGAAACACTCTTTCTGTAGAAACTGCAATTGGACATGCTAAGCGCTAAGAGGCCTACATTGGGAAAAAGAATATCTTCAAATAAAAACTACACAGATGCATTCTGTGAAACTTATTTCTGATCTGTAAATTCAGTTAACAGAGATAAAACATATTTTTGATTGAGCAGTTATGAAACACTCTTTTTGTAGAAAATGCAAGTGGAGATTCGGAGCGCTAAGAGGGTACTAGTGGAAAAAGGAATGTCTTCAAATATAAACTACACAGAATCATTTGGTGAAACTTCTTTCTGATCTGTGCATTCAGCTAACAGAGTTAAACCATACTTTTGATTGGGCAGATCTGAACACTCTTTCTGTAGAAAATGCAACTGGACATTTGGAGCGCTAAGAGCGTAGTAGTGGAAAAAGGAATATATTCAAATATAAACTACACAGAAGCATTCTGTGAAACTTCTTTCTGATCTGAGCATTCAGCTAACAGAGTTAAACCATACTTTTGATTGAGCAGTTTTGAAACACTCTGTCTGTAGAAAATGCAACTGGACATTCGTAGCGCTAAGTGGGTAATAGTGGAAAAAAGAATATGTTCAAATATAAACTATACAGAAGCATTGTATGAAACTTCTTTCTGTTCTGTGCATACAACTAACGGAGTTGAACCTTACATTTGATTGAGCCGTTCTGAAACACTCTTTCTGTAGAAACTGCAATTGGACATTCTGAGCGCTAAGAGGCCTATATTGGGAAAAAGAATGTCTACAAATAAAAACTACACAGAAGAATTGTGTGAAACTTCTTTCTGTTCTGTTTGTTCAACTAAAAGAGTTGAACCTTAGTTTTGATTGAGCCGTTCTGAAACACTCTTTCTGTAGAAAATGCAAGTGGATATTCGGAGCGCTAAGGGGGTAATAGTGGAAAAAGGAATGTCTCCAAATATAAACTACACAGAATCATTCTGTGAAACTTCCTTCTCATCTGTGCATTCAGCTAACAGAGTTAAACCATACTTTTGATTGAGCAGATCTGAACTCTCTTTCTGTAGAAAATGCAACTGGACATTTGGAGCGCTAAGAGCGTAGTAGTGGAAAAAGGAATATATTCAAATATAAACTACACAGAAGCATTCTGTGAAACTTCTTTCTGATCTGAGCATTCAGCTAACAGAGTTAAACCATACTTTGGATTGAGCAGTTTTGAAACACTCTGTCTGTAGAAAATGCAACTGGACATTCGTAGCGCTAAGTGGGTAATAGTGGAAAAAAGAATATGTTCAAATATAAACTACACAGAAGCATTGTATGAAACTTCTTTCTGTTCTGTGCATTCAACTAACAGAGTTGAACCTTACTTTTGATTGAGCCGTTCTGAAACACTCTTTCTGTAGAAACTGCAATTGGACATTCTGAGCGCTAAGAGGCCTATATTGGGAAAAAGAATGTCTACAAATAAAAAGTACACAGAAGAATTGTGTGAAACTTCTTTCTGTTCTGTTTGTTCAACTAAAAGATTTGTACCTTAGTTTTGATTGAGCCGTTCTGAAACACTCTTTCTGTAGAAAATGCAAGTGGAGATTCGGAGCGCTAAGAGGGTAATAGTGGAAAAAGGAATGTCTCCAAATATAAACTACACAGAATCATTCTGTGAAACTTCTTTCTGATCTGTGCATTCAGCTAACAGTGTTAAACCATACTTTTGATTGAGCAGATCTGAACACTCTTTCTGTAGAAAATGCAACTGGACATTTGGAGCACTAAGAGAGTAGTAGTGGAAAAAGGAATATATTCAAATATAAACTACACAGAAGCATTCTGTGAAACATCTTTCTGATCTGAGCATTTAGCTAACAGAGTTAAACCATACTTTTGATTGAGCAGTTTTGAAACACTCTGTCTGTAGAAAATGCAAGTGGACATTCGGAGCGCTAAGTGGGTTATAGTGGAAAAAAGAATATGTTCAAATATAAACTACACAGAAGCATTGTATGAAACTTCTTTCTGTTCTGTGCATTCAACTAACAGAGTTGAACCTTACTTTTGATTGAGCCGTTCTGAAACACTCTTTCTGTAGAAACTGCAATTGGACATGCTAAGCGCTAAGAGGCCTACATTGGGAAAAAGAATATCTTCAAATAAAAACTACACAGATGCATTCTGTGAAACTTATTTCTGATCTGTAAATTCAGTTAACAGAGATAAAACATATTTTTGATTGAGCAGTTATGAAACACTCTTTTTGTAGAAAATGCAAGTGGAGATTCGGAGCGCTAAGAGGGTACTAGTGGAAAAATAAATGTCTTCAAATATAAACTACACAGAATCATTCGGTGAAACTTCTTTCTGATCTGTGCATTCAGCTAACAGAGTTAAACCATACTTTTGATTGGGCAGATCTGAACACTCTTTCTGTAGAAAATGCAACTGGACATTTTTAGCGCTAAGAGTGTAGTAGTGGAAAAAGGAATATATTCAAATATAAACTACACAGAAGCATTCTGTGAAACTTCTTTCTGATCTGAGCATTCAGCTAACAGAGTTAAACCATACTTTTGATTGAGCAGTTTTGAAACACTCTGTCTGTAGGAAATGCAACTGGACATTCGTAGCGCTAAGTGGGAAATAGTGGAAAAAAAATATGTTCAAATATAAACTATACAGAAGCACTGTATGAAACTTCTTTCTGTTCTGTGCATTCAACTAACAGAGTTGAACCTTACTTTTGATTGAGCCGTTCTGAAACACTCTTTCTGTAGAAACTGCAATTGGACATTCTGAGCGCAAAGAGGCCTATATTGGGAAAAAGAATGTCTACAAATAAAAACTACACAGAAGAATTGTGTGAAACTTCTTTCTGTTCTGTTTGTTCAACTAAAAGAGTTGAACCTTAGTTTTGATTGAGCCGTTCTGAAACACTCTTTCTGTAGAAAATGCAAGTGGATATTCGGAGCGCTAAGGGGGTAATAGTGGAAAAAGGAATGTCTCCAAATATAAACTACACAGAATCATTTGGTGAAACTTCTTTCTGATCTGTGCATTCAGCTAACAGAGTTAAACCATACTTTTGATTGGGCAGATCTGAACACTCTTTCTGTAGAAAATGCAACTGGACATTTGGAGCGCTAAGAGCGTAGTAGTGGAGAAAGGAATATATTCAAATATAAACTACACAGAAGCATTCTGTGAAACTTCTTTCTGATCTGAGCATTCAGCTAACAGAGTTAAACCATACTTTTGATTGAGCAGTTTTGAAACACTCTGTCTGTAGAAAATGCAACTGGACATTCGTAGCGCTAAGTGGGTAATAGTGGAAAAAAGAATATGTTCAAATATAAACTATACAGAAGCATTGTATGAAACTTCTTTCTGTTCTGTGCATACAACTAACAGAGTTGAACCTTACATTTGATTGAGCCGTTCTGAAACACTCTTTCTGTAGAAACTGCAATTGGACATTCTGAGCGCAAAGAGGCCTATATTGGGAAAAAGAATGTCTACAAATAAAAACTACACAGAAGAATTGTGTGAAACTTCTTTCTGTTCTGTTTGTTCAACTAAAAGAGTTGAACCTTAGTTTTGATTGAGCCGTTCTGAAACACTCTTTCTGTAGAAAATGCAAGTGGATATTCGGAGCGCTAAGGGGGTAATAGTGGAAAAAGGAATGTCTCCAAATATAAACTACACAGAATCATTCTGTGAAACTTCCTTCTCATCTGTGCATTCAGCTAACAGAGTTAAACCATACTTTTGATTGAGCAGATCTGAACACTCTTTCTGTAGAAAATGCAACTGGACATTTGGAGCGCTAAGAGAGTAGTAGTTGAAAAAGGAATATATTCAAATATAAACTACACAGAAGCATTCTGTGAAACTTCTTTCTGATCTGAGCATTCAGCTAACAGAGTTAAACCATACTTTTGATTGAGCAGTTTTGAAACACTCTGTCTGTAGAAAATGCAACTGGACATTCGTAGCGCTAAGTGGGTAATAGTGGAAAAAAGAATATGTTCAAATATAAACTACACAGAAGCATTGTATGAAACTACTTTCTGTTCTGTGCATTCAACTAACAGAGTTGAACCTTACTTTTGATTGAGCCGTTCTGAAACACTCTTTCTGTAGAAACTGCAATTGGACATTCTGAGCGCTAAGAGGCCTATATTGGGAAAAAGAATGTCTACAAATAAAAAGTACACAGAAGAATTGTGTGAAACTTCTTTCTGTTCTGTTTGTTCAACTAAAAGATTTGAACCTTAGTTTTGATTGAGCCGTTCTGAAACACTCTTTCTGTAGAAAATGCAAGTGGAGATTCGGAGCGCTAAGAGGGTAATAGTGGAAAAAGGAATGTCTCCAAATATAAACTACACAGAATCATTCTGTGAAACTTCTTTCTGATCTGTGCATTCAGCATACAGAGTTAAACCATACTTTTGATTGAGCAGATCTGAACACTCTTTCTGTAGAAAATGCAACTGGACATTTGGAGCGCTAAGAGAGTAGTAGTGGAAAAAGGAATATATTCAAATATAAACTACACAGAAGCATTCTGTGAAACATCTTTCTGATCTGAGCATTTAGCTAACAGAGTTAAACCATACTTTTGATTGAGCAGTTTTGAAACACTCTGTCTTTAGAAAATGCAAGTGGACATTCGGAGCGCTAAGTGGGAAATAGTGGAAAAAAGAATATGTTCAAATATAAACTACACAGAAGCATTGTATGAAACTTCTTTCTGTTCTGTGCATTCAACTAACAGAGTTGAACCTTACTTTTGATTGAGCCGTTTTGAAACACTCTTTCTGTAGAAACTGCAATTGGACATGCTAAGCGCTAAGAGGCCTACATTGGGAAAAAGAATATCTTCAAATAAAAACTACACAGATGCATTCTGTGAAACTTATTTCTGATCTGTAAATTCAGTTAACAGAGATAAAACATATTTTTGATTGAGCAGTTATGAAACACTCTTTTTGTAGAAAATGCAAGTGGAGATTCGGAGCGCTAAGAGGGTACTAGTGGAAAAAGGAATGTCTTCAAATATAAACTACACAGAATCATTCGGTGAAACTTCTTTCTGATCTGTGCATTCAGCTAACAGAGTTAAACCATACTTTTGATTGGGCAGATCTGAACACTCTTTCTGTAGAAAATGCAACTGGACATTTGGAGCGCTAAGAGTGTAGTAGTGGAAAAAGGAATATATTCAAATATAAACTACACAGAAGCATTCTGTGAAACTTCTTTCTGATCTGAGCATTCAGCTAACAGAGTTAAACCATACTTTTGATTGAGCAGTTTTGAAACACTCTGTCTGTAGGAAATGCAACTGGACATTCGTAGCGCTAAGTGGGTAATAGTGGAAAAAAGAATATGTTCAAATATAAACTATACAGAAGCACTGTATGAAACTTCTTTCTGTTCTGTGCATTCAACTAACAGAGTTGAACCTTACTTTTGATTGAGCCGTTCTGAAACACTCTTTCTGTAGAAACTGCAATTGGACATTCTGAGCGCAAAGAGGCCTATATTGGGAAAAAGAATGTCTACAAATAAAAACTACACAGAAGAATTGTGTGAAACTTCTTTCTGTTCTGTTTGTTCAACTAAAAGAGTTGAACCTTAGTTTTGATTGAGCTGTTCTGAAACACTCTTTCTGTAGAAAATGCAAGTGGAGATTCGGAGCGCTAAGGGGGTAATAGTGGAAAAAGGAATGTCTCCAAATATAAACTACACAGAATCATTCTGTGAAACTTCCTTCCGATCTGTGCATTCAGCTAACAGAGTTAAACCATAATTTTGATTGAGCAGATCTGAACACTCTTTCTGTAGAAAATGCAACTGGACATTTGGAGCGCTAAGAGCGTAGTAGTGGAAAAAGGAATATATTCAAATATAAACTACACAGAAGCATTCTGTGAAACTTCTTTCTGATCTGAGCATTCAGCTAACAGAGTTAAACCATACTTTGGATTGAGCAGTTTTGAAACACTCTGTCTGTAGAAAATGCAACTGGACATTCGTAGCGCTAAGTGGGTAATAGTGGAAAAAAGAATATGTTCAAATATAAACTAGACAGAAGCATTGTATGAAACTTCTTTCTGTTCTGTGCATTCAACTAACAGAGTTGAACCTTACTTTTGATTGAGCCGTTCTGAAACACTCTTTCTGTAGAAACTGCAATTGGACATTCTGAGCGCTAAGAGGCCTATATTGGGAAAAAGAATGTCTACAAATAAAAAGGACACAGAAGAATTGTGTGAAACTTCTTTCTGTTCTGTTTGTTCAACTAAAAGATTTGAACCTTAGTTTTGATTGAGCCGTTCTGAAACACTCTTTCTGTAGAAAATGCAAGTGTAGATTCGAAGCGCTAAGTGGGTAATAGTGGAAAAAGGAATGTCTCCAAATATAAACTACACAGAATCATTCTGTGAAACTTCTTTCTGATCTGTGCATTCAGCTAACAGAGTTAAACCATACTTTTGATTGAGCAGATCTGAACACTCTTTCTGTAGAAAATGCAACTGGACATTTGGAGCGCTAAGAGAGTAGTAGTGGAAAAAGGAATATATTCAAATATAAACTACACAGAAGCATTCTGTGAAACTTCTTTCTGATCTGAGCATTTAGCTAACAGAGTTAAACCATACTTTTGATTGAGCAGTTTTGAAACACTCTGTCTGTAGAAAATGCAAGTGTACATTCGGAGCGCTAAGTGGGTAATAATGGAAAAAAGAATATGTTCAAATATAAACTACACAGAAGCATTGTATGAAACTTCTTTCTGTTCTGTGCATTCAACTAACAGAGTTGAACCTTACTTTTGATTGAGCCGTTCTGAAACACTCTTTCTGTAGAAACTGCAATTGGACATGCTAAGCGCTAAGAGGCCTACATTGGGAAAAAGAATATCTTCAAATAAAAACTACACAGATGCATTCTGTGAAACTTATTTCTGATCTGTAAATTCAGTTAACAGAGATAAAACATATTTTTGATTGAGCAGTTATGAAACACTCTTTTTGTAGAAAATGCAAGTGGAGATTCGGAGCGCTAAGAGGGTACTAGTGGAAAAAGGAATGTCTTCAAATATAAACTACACAGAATCATTTGGTGAAACTTCTTTCTGATCTGTGCATTCAGCTAACAGAGTTAAACCATACTTTTGATTGGGCAGATCTGAACACTCTTTCTGTAGAAAATGCAACTGGACATTTGGAGCGCTAAGAGCGTAGTAGTGGAAAAAGGAATATATTCAAATATAAACTACACAGAAGCATTCTGTGAAACTTCTTTCTGATCTGAGCATTCAGCTAACAGAGTTAAACCATACTTTTGATTGAGCAGTTTTGAAACACTCTGTCTGTAGAAAATGCAACTGGACATTCGTAGCGCTAAGTGGGTAATAGTGGAAAAAAGAATATGTCCAAATATAAACTATACAGAACCATTGTATGAAACTCCTTTCTCTTCTGTGCATTCAACTAACAGAGTTGAACCTTACTTTTGATTGAGCCGTTCTGAAACACTCTTTCTGTAGAAACTGCAATTGGACATTCTGAGCGCTAAGAGGCCTATATTGGGAAAAAGAATGTCTACAAATAAAAAGTACACAGAAGAATTGTGTGAAACTACTTTCTGTTCTGTTTGTTCAACTAAAAGATTTGAACCTTAGTTTTGATTGAGCCGTTCTGAAACACTCTTTCTGTAGAAAATGCAAGTGGAGATTCGGAGCGCTAAGAGGGTAATAGTGGAAAAAGGAATGTCTCCAAATATAAACTACACAGAATCATTCTGTGAAACTTCTTTCTGATCTGTGCATTCAGCTAACAGAGTTAAACCATACTTTTGATTGAGCAGATCTGAACACTCTTTCTGTAGAAAATGCAACTGGACATTTGGAGCGCTAAGAGAGTAGTAGTGGAAAAAGGAATATATTCAAATATAAACTACACAGAAGCATTCTGTGAAACATCTTTCTGATCTGAGCATTTAGCTAACAGAGTTAAACCATACTTTTGATTGAGCAGTTTTGAAACACTCTGTCTTTAGAAAATGCAAGTGGACATTTGGAGCGCTAAGTGGGTAATAGTGGAAAAAAGAATATGTTCAAATATAAACTACACAGAAGCATTGTATGAAACTTCTTTCTGTTCTGTGCATTCAACTAACAGAGTTGAACCTTACTTTTGATTGAGCCGTTCTGAAACACTCTTTCTGTAGAAACTGCAATTGGACATGCTAAGCGCTAAGAGGCCTACATTGGGAAAAAGAATATCTTCAAATAAAAACTACACAGATGCATTCTGTGAAACTTATTTCTGATCTGTAAATTCAGTTAACAGAGATAAAACATATTTTTGATTGAGCAGTTATGAAACACTCTTTTTGTAGAAAATGCAAGTGGAGATTCGGAGCGCTAAGAGGGTACTAGTGGAAAAAGGAATGTCTTCAAATATAAACTACACAGAATCATTCGGTGAAACTTCTTTCTGATCTGTGCATTCAGCTAACAGAGTTAAACCATACTTTTGATTGGGCAGATCTGAACACTCTTTCTGTAGAAAATGCAACTGGACATTTGGAGCGCTAAGAGTGTAGTAGTGGAAAAAGGAATATATTCAAATATAAACTACACAGAAGCATTCTGTGAAACTTCTTTCTGATCTGAGCATTCAGCTAACAGAGTTAAACCATACTTTTGATTGAGCAGTTTTGAAACACTCTGTCTGTAGGAAATGCAACTGGACATTCGTAGCGCTAAGTGGGTAATAGTGGAAAAAAGAATATGTTCAAATATAAACTATACAGAAGCACTGTATGAAACTTCTTTCTGTTCTGTGCATTCAACTAACAGAGTTGAACCTTACTTTTGATTGAGCCGTTCTGAAACACTCTTTCTGTAGAAACTGCAATTGGACATTCTGAGCGCAAAGAGGCCTATATTGGGAAAAAGAATGTCTACAAATAAAAACTACACAGAAGAATTGTGTGAAACTTCTTTCTGTTCTGTTTGTTCAACTAAAAGAGTTGAACCTTAGTTTTGATTGAGCCGTTCTGAAACACTATTTCTGTAGAAAATGCAAGTGGAGATTCGGAGCGCTAAGGGGGTAATAGTGGAAAAAGGAATGTCTCCAAATATAAACTACACAGAATCATTCTGTGAAACTTCCTTCTGATCTGTGCATTCAGCTAACAGAGTTAAACCATACTTTTGATTGAGCAGATCTGAACACTCTTTCTGTAGAAAATGCAACTGGACATTTGGAGCGCTAAGAGCGTAGTAGTGGAAAATGGAATATATTCAAATATAAACTACACAGAAGCATTCTGTGAAACTTCTTTCTGATCTGAGCATTCAGCTAACAGAGTTAAACCATACTTTTGATTGAGCAGTTTTGAAACACTCTGTCTGTAGAAAATGCAACTGGACATTCGTAGCGCTAAGTGGGTAATAGTGGAAAAAAGAATATGTTCAAATATAAACTACACAGAAGCATTGTATGAAACTTCTTTCTGTTCTGTGCATTCAACTAACAGAGTTGAACCTTACTTATGATTGAGCCGTTCTGAAACACTCTTTCTGTAGAAACTGCAATTGGACATTCTGAGCGCTAAGAGGCCTATATTGGGAAAAAGAATGTCTACAAATAAAAAGTACACAGAAGAATTGTGTGAAACTTCTTTCTGTTCTGTTTGTTCAACTAAAAGATTTGAACCTTAGTTTTGATTGAGCCGTTCTGAAACACTCTTTCTGTAGAAAATGCAAGTGTAGATTCGAAGCGCTAAGAGGGTAATAGTGGAAAAAGGAATGTCTCCAAATATAAACTACACAGAATCATTCTGTGAAACTTCTTTCTGATCTGTGCATTCAGCTAACAGAGTTAAACCATACTTTTGATTGAGCAGATCTGAACACTCTTTCTGTAGAAAATGCAACTGGACATTTGGAGCGCTAAGAGAGTAGTAGTGGAAAAAGGAATATATTCAAATATAAACTACACAGAAGCATTCTGTGAAACTTCTTTCTGATCTGAGCATTTAGCTAACAGAGTTAAACCATACTTTTGATTGAGCAGTTTTGAAACACTCTGTCTGTAGAAAATGCAAGTGTACATTCGGAGCGCTAAGTGGGTAATAATGGAAAAAAGAATATGTTCAAATATAAACTACACAGAAGCATTGTATGAAACTTCTTTCTGTTCTGTGCATTCAACTAACAGAGTTGAACCTTACTTTTGATTGAGCCGTTCTGAAACACTCTTTCTGTAGAAACTGCAATTGGACATGCTAAGCGCTAAGAGGCCTACATTGGGAAAAAGAATATCTTCAAATAAAAACTACACAGATGCATTCTGTGAAACTTATTTCTGATCTGTAAATTCAGTTAACAGAGATAAAACATATTTTTGATTGAGCAGTTATGAAACACTCTTTTTGTAGAAAATGCAAGTGGAGATTCGGAGCGCTAAGAGGGTACTAGTGGAAAAAGGAATGTCTTCAAATATAAACTACACAGAATCATTTGGTGAAACTTCTTTCTGATCTGTGCATTCAGCTAACAGAGTTAAACCATACTTTTGATTGGGCAGATCTGAACACTCTTTCTGTAGAAAATGCAACTGGACATTTGGAGCGCTAAGAGCGTAGTAGTGGAAAAAGGAATATATTCAAATATAAACTACACAGAAGCATTCTGTGAAACTTCTTTCTGTTCTGAGCATTCAGCTAACAGAGTTAAACCATACTTTTGATTGAGCAGTTTTGAAACACTCTGTCTGTAGAAAATGCAACTGGACATTCGTAGCGCTAAGTGGGTAATAGTGGAAAAAAGAATATGTCCAAATATAAACTATACAGAACCATTGTATGAAACTCCTTTCTCTTCTGTGCATTCAACTAACAGAGTTGAACCTTACTTTTGATTGAGCCGTTCTGAAACACTCTTTCTGTAGAAACTGCAATTGGACATTCTGAGCGCAAACTGGCCTATATTGGGAAAAAGAATGTCTACAAATAAAAACTACACAGAAGAATTGTGTGAAACTTCTTTCTGTTCTGTTTGTTCAACTAAAAGAGTTGAACCTTAGTTTTGATTGAGCCGTTCTGAAACACTCTTTCTGTAGAAAATGCAAGTGGAGATTCGGAGCGCTAAGGGGGTAATAGTGGAAAAAGGAATGTCTCCAAATATAAACTACACAGAATCATTCTGTGAAACTTCCTTCTGATCTGTGCATTCAGCTAACAGAGTTAAACCATACTTTTGATTGAGCAGATCTGAACACTCTTTCTGTATAAAATGCAACTGGACATTTGGAGCGCTAAGAGCGTAGTAGTGGAAAAAGGAATATATTCAAATATAAACTACACAGAAGCATTCTGTGAAACTTCTTTCTGATCTGAGCATTCAGCTAACAGAGTTAAACCATACTTTTGATTGAGCAGTTTTGAAACACTCTGTCTGTAGAAAATGCAACTGGACATTCGTAGCGCTAAGTGGGTAATAGTGGAAAAAAGAATATGTTCAAATATAAACTACACAGAAGCATTGTATGAAACTTCTTTCTGTTCTGTGCATTCAACTAACAGAGTTGAACCTTACTTTTGATTGAGCCGTTCTGAAACACTCTTTCTGTAGAAACTGCAATTGGACATTCTGAGCGCTAGGAGGCCTATATTGGGAAAAAGAATGTCTACAAATAAAAACTACACAGAAGAATTGTGTGAAACTTCTTTCTGTTCTGTTTGTTCAACTAAAAGAGTTGAACCTTAGTTTTGATTGAGCCGTTCTGAAACACTCTTTCTGTAGAAAATGCAAGTGGAGATTCGGAGCGCTAAGAGGGTAATAGTGGAAAAAGGAATGTCTCCAAATATAAACTACACAGAATCATTCTGTGAAACTTCTTTCTGATCTGTGCATTCAGCTAACAGAGTTAAACCATACTTTTGATTGAGCAGATCTGAACACTCTTTCTGTAGAAAATGCAACTGGACATTTGGAGCGCTAAGAGAGTAGTAGTGGAAAAAGGAATATATTCAAATATAAACTACACAGAAGCATTCTGTGAAACTTCTTTCTGATCTGAGCATTCAGCTAACAGAGTTAAACCATACTTTTGATTGAGCAGTTTTGAAACACTCTGTCTGTAGAAAATGCAACTGGACATTCGTAGCGCTAAGAGGGTAATAGTGGAAAAAAGAATATGTTCAAATATAAACTACACAGAAGCATTGTATGAAACTTCTTTCTGTTCTGTGCATTCAACTAACAGATTTGAACCTTACTTTTGATTGAGCCGTTCTGAAACACTCTTTCTGTAGAAACTGCAATTGGACATTCTGAGCGCTAAGAGGCCTCTATTGGGAAAAATAATATCTTCAAATAAAAACTACACAGAAGCATTGTGTGAAACTTATTTCTGATATGTTCATTAAGCTAACAGAGTTAAACCATACTTTTGATTGCGCAGTTCTGAACACTCTTTCTGTAGAAAATGCAAGTGGACATTCGGAGCGCTAAGAGGGTAATAGTGGAAAAAGGAATATATTCAAATATGAACTACACAGTAGCATTCTGTGAAAATTCTTTCTGTTCTGTGCATTCAACTAACAGAGTTGAACCTTACTTTTGATTGAGCCGTTCTGAAACACTCTTTCTGTAGAAACTGCAATTGGACATGCTAAGCGCTAAGAGGCCTACATTGGGAAAAAGAATATCTTCAAATAAAAACTACACAGATGCATTCTGTGAAACTTATTTCTGATCTGTAAATTCAGTTAACAGAGATAAAACATATTTTTGATTGAGCAGTTATGAAACACTCTTTTTGTAGAAAACGCAAGTGGAGATTCGGAGCGCTAAGAGGGTAAGAGTGGAAAAAGGAATGTCTTCAAATATAAACTACACAGAATCATTCGGTGAAACTTCTTTCTGATCTGTGCATTCAGCTAACAGAGTTAAACCATACTTTTGATTGAGCAGATCTGAACACTCTTTCTGTAGAAAATGCAACTGGACATTTGGAGCGCTAAGAGCGTTGTAGTGGAAAAAGGAATATATTCAAATATAAACTACACAGAAGCATTCTGTGAAACTTCTTTCTGATCTGAGCATTCAGCTAACAGAGTTAAACCATACTTTTGATTGAGCAGTTTTGAAACACTCTGTCTGTAGAAAATGCAACTGGACATTCGTAGCGCTAAGTGGGTAATAGTGGAAAAAAGAATATGTTCAAATATAAACTACACAGAAGCATTGTATGAAACTTCTTTCTGTTCTGTGCATTCAACTAACAGAGTTGAACCTTACTTTTGATTGAGCCGTTCTGAAACACTCTTTCTGTAGAAACTGCAATTGGACATGCTAAGCGCTAAGAGGCCTACATTGGGAAAAAGAATATCTTCAAATAAAAACTACACAGATGCATTCTGTGAAACTTATTTCTGATCTGTAAATTCAGTTAACAGAGATAAAACATATTTTTGATTGAGCAGTTATGAAACACTCTTTTTGTAGAAAATGCAAGTGGAGATTCGGAGCGCTAAGAGGTTACTAGTGGAAAAAGGAATGTCTTCAAATATAAACTACACAGAATCATTTGGTGAAACTTCTTTCTGATCTGTGCATTCAGCTAACAGAGTTAAACCATACTTTTGATTGGGCAGATCTGAACACTCTTTCTGTAGAAAATGCAACTGGACATTTGGAGCGCTAAGAGCGTAGTAGTGGAAAAAGGAATATATTCAAATATAAACTACACAGAAGCATTCTGTGAAACTTCTTTCTGATCTGAGCATTCAGCTAACAGAGTTAAACCATACTTTTGATTGAGCAGTTTTGAAACACTCTGTCTGTAGAAAATGCAACTGGACATTCGTAGCGCTAAGTGGGTAATAGTGGAAAAAAGAATATGTTCAAATATAAAATATACAGAAGCATTGTATGAAACTACTTTCTGTTCTGTGCATTCAACTAACAGAGTTGAACCTTACTTTTGATTGAGCCGTTCTGAAACACTCTTTCTGTAGAAACTGCAATTGGACATTCTGAGCGCTAAGAGGCCTATATTGGGAAAAAGAATGTCTACAAATAAAAACTACACAGAAGAATTGTGTGAAACTTCTTTCTGTTCTGTTTGTTCAACTAAAAGAGTTGAACCTTAGTTTTGATTGAGCCGTTCTGAAACACTCTTTCTGTAGAAAATGCAAGTGGAGATTCGGAGCGCTAAGAGGGTAATAGTGGAAAAAGGAATGTCTCCAAATATAAACTACACAGAATCATTCTGTGAAACTTCTTTCTGATCTGTGCATTCAGCTAACAGAGTTAAACCATACTTTTGATTGAGCAGATCTGAACACTCTTTCTGTAGAAAATGCAACTGGACATTTGGAGCGCTAAGAGAGTAGTAGTGGAAAAAGGAATATATTCAAATATAAACTACACAGAAGCATTCTGTGAAACTTCTTTCTGATCTGAGCATTCAGCTAACAGAGTTAAACCATACTTTTGATTGAGCAGTTTTGAAACACTCTGTCTGTAGAAAATGCAACTGGACATTCGTAGCGCTAAGAGGGTAATAGTGGAAAAAAGAATATGTTCAAATATAAACTACACAGAAGCATTGTATGAAACTTCTTTCTGTTCTGTGCATTCAACTAACAGATTTGAACCTTACTTTTGATTGAGCCGTTCTGAAACACTCTTTCTGTAGAAACTGCAATTGGACATTCTGAGCGCTAAGAGGCCTCTATTGGGAAAAATAATATCTTCAAATAAAAACTACACAGAAGCATTGTGTGAAACTTATTTCTGATATGTTCATTAAGCTAACAGAGTTAAACCATACTTTTGATTGCGCAGTTCTGAACACTCTTTCTGTAGAAAATGCAAGTGGACATTCGGAGCGCTAAGAGGGTAATAGTGGAAAAAGGAATATATTCAAATATGAACTACACAGTAGCATTCTGTGAAAATTCTTTCTGTTCTGTGCATTCAACTAACAGAGTTGAACCTTACTTTTGATTGAGCCGTTCTGAAACACTCTTTCTGTAGAAACTGCAATTGGACATGCTAAGCGCTAAGAGGCCTACATTGGGAAAAAGAATATCTTCAAATAAAAACTACACAGATGCATTCTGTGAAACTTATTTCTGATCTGTAAATTCAGTTAACAGAGATAAAACATATTTTTGATTGAGCAGTTATGAAACACTCTTTTTGTAGAAAACGCAAGTGGAGATTCGGAGCGCTAAGAGGGTAAGAGTGGAAAAAGGAATGTCTTCAAATATAAACTACACAGAATCATTCGGTGAAACTTCTTTCTGATCTGTGCATTCAGCTAACAGAGTTAAACCATACTTTTGATTGAGCAGATCTGAACACTCTTTCTGTAGAAAATGCAACTGGACATTTGGAGCGCTAAGAGCGTTGTAGTGGAAAAAGGAATATATTCAAATATAAACTACACAGAAGCATTCTGTGAAACTTCTTTCTGATCTGAGCATTCAGCTAACAGAGTTAAACCATACTTTTGATTGAGCAGTTTTGAAACACTCTGTCTGTAGAAAATGCAACTGGACATTCGTAGCGCTAAGTGGGTAATAGTGGAAAAAAGAATATGTTCAAATATAAACTACACAGAAGCATTGTATGAAACTTCTTTCTGTTCTGTGCATTCAACTAACAGAGTTGAACCTTACTTTTGATTGAGCCGTTCTGAAACACTCTTTCTGTAGAAACTGCAATTGGACATGCTAAGCGCTAAGAGGCCTACATTGGGAAAAAGAATATCTTCAAATAAAAACTACACAGATGCATTCTGTGAAACTTATTTCTGATCTGTAAATTCAGTTAACAGAGATAAAACATATTTTTGATTGAGCAGTTATGAAACACTCTTTTTGTAGAAAATGCAAGTGGAGATTCGGAGCGCTAAGAGGTTACTAGTGGAAAAAGGAATGTCTTCAAATATAAACTACACAGAATCATTTGGTGAAACTTCTTTCTGATCTGTGCATTCAGCTAACAGAGTTAAACCATACTTTTGATTGGGCAGATCTGAACACTCTTTCTGTAGAAAATGCAACTGGACATTTGGAGCGCTAAGAGCGTAGTAGTGGAAAAAGGAATATATTCAAATATAAACTACACAGAAGCATTCTGTGAAACTTCTTTCTGATCTGAGCATTCAGCTAACAGAGTTAAACCATACTTTTGATTGAGCAGTTTTGAAACACTCTGTCTGTAGAAAATGCAACTGGACATTCGTAGCGCTAAGTGGGTAATAGTGGAAAAAAGAATATGTTCAAATATAAAATATACAGAAGCATTGTATGAAACTACTTTCTGTTCTGTGCATACAACTAACAGAGTTGAACCTTACATTTGATTGAGCCGTTCTGAAACACTCTTTCTGTAGAAACTGCAATTGGACATTCTGAGCGCAAAGAGGCCTATATTGGGAAAAAGAATGTATACAAATAAAAACTACACAGAAGAATTGTGTGAAACTTCTTTCTGTTCTGTTTGTTCAACTAAAAGAGTTGAACCTTAGTTTTGATTGAGCCGTTCTGAAACACTCTTTCTGTAGAAAATGCAAGTGGATATTCGGAGCGCTAAGGGGGTAATAGTGGAAAAAGGAATGTCTCAAAATATAAACTACACAGAATCATTCTGTGAAACTTCCTTCTCATCTGTGCATTCAGCTAACAGAGTTAAACCATACTTTTGATTGAGCAGATCTGAACACTCTTTCTGTAGAAAATGCAACTGGACATTTGGAGCGCTAAGAGCGTAGTAGTGGAAAAAGGAATATATTCAAATATAAACTACACAGAAGCATTCTGTGCAACTTCTTTCTGATCTGAGCATTCAGCTAACAGAGTTAAACCATACTTTTGATTGAGCAGTTTTGAAACACTCTGTCTGTAGAAAATGCAACTGGACATTCGTAGCGCTAAGTGGGTAATAGTGGAAAAAAGAATATGTTCAAATATAAACTACACAGAAGCATTGTATGAAACTTCTTTCTGTTCTGTGCATTCAACTAACAGAGTTGAACCTTACTTTTGATTGAGCCGTTCTGAAACACTCTTTCTGTAGAAACTGCAATTGGACATTCTGAGCGCTAAGAGGCCTATATTGGGAAAAAGAATGTCTACAAATAAAAAGTACACAGAAGAATTGTGTGAAACTTCTTTCTGTTCTGTTTGTTCAACTAAAAGATTTGAACCTTAGTTTTGATTGAGCCGTTCTGAAACACTCTTTCTGTAGAAAATGCAAGTGGAGATTCGGAGCGCTAAGAGGGTAATAGTGGAAAAAGGAATGTCTCCAAATATAAACTACACAGAATCATTCTGTGAAACTTCTTTCTGATCTGTGCATTCAGCTAACAGAGTTAAACCATACTTTTGATTGAGCAGATCTGAACACTCTTTCTGTAGAAAATGCAACTGGACATTTGGAGCGCTAAGAGAGTAGTAGTGGAAAAAGGAATATATTCATATATAAACTACACAGAAGCATTCTGTGAAACTTCTTTCTGATCTGAGCATTCAGCTAACAGAGTTAAACCATACTTTTGATTGAGCAGTTTTGAAACACTCTGTCTGTAGAAAATGCAACTGGACATTCGTAGCGCTAAGTGGGTAATAGTGGAAAAAAGAATATGTTCAAATATAAACTACACAGAAGCATTGTATGAAACTTCTTTCTGTTCTGTGCATTCAACTAACAGAGTTGAACCTTACTTATGATTGAGCCGTTCTGAAACACTCTTTCTGTAGAAACTGCAATTGGACATTCTGAGCGCTAAGAGGCCTATATTGGGAAAAAGAATGTCTACAAATAAAAAGTACACAGAAGAATTGTGTGAAACTTCTTTCTGTTCTGTTTGTTCAACTAAAAGATTTGAACCTTAGTTTTGATTGAGCCGTTCTGAAACACTCTTTCTGTAGAAAATGCAAGTGTAGATTCGAAGCGCTAAGAGGGTAATAGTGGAAAAAGGAATGTCTCCAAATATAAACTACACAGAATCATTCTGTGAAACTTCTTTCTGATCTGTGCATTCAGCTAACAGAGTTAAACCATACTTTTGATTGAGCAGATCTGAACACTCTTTCTGTAGAAAATGCAAATGGACATTTGGAGCGCTAAGGGAGTAGTAGTGGAAAAAGGAATATATTCAAATATAAACTACACAGAAGCATTCTGTGAAACTTCTTTCTGATCTGAGCATTTAGCTAACAGAGTTAAACCATACTTTTGATTGAGCAGTTTTGAAACACTCTGTCTGTAGAAAATGCAAGTGTACATTCGGAGCGCTAAGTGGGTAATAATGGAAAAAAGAATATGTTCAAATATAAACTACACAGAAGCATTGTATGAAACTTCTTTCTTTTCTGTGCATTCAACTAACAGAGTTGAACCTTACTTTTGATTGAGCCGTTCTGAAACACTCTTTCTGTAGAAACTGCAATTGGACATGCTAAGCGCTAAGAGGCCTACATTGGGAAAAAGAATATCTTCAAATAAAAACTACACAGATGCATTCTGTGAAACTTATTTCTGATCTGTAAATTCAGTTAACAGAGATAAAACATATTTTTGATTGAGCAGTTATGAAACACTCTTTTTGTAGAAAATGCAAGTGGAGATTCGGAGCGCTAAGAGGGTACTAGTGGAAAAAGGAATGTCTTCAAATATAAACTACACAGAATCATTTGGTGAAACTTCTTTCTGATCTGTGCATTCAGCTAACAGAGTTAAACCATACTTTTGATTGGGCAGATCTGAACACTCTTTCTGTAGAAAATGCAACTGGACATTTGGAGCGCTAAGAGCGTAGTAGTGGAAAAAGGAATATATTCAAATATAAACTACACAGAAGCATTCTGTGAAACTTCTTTCTGATCTGAGCATTCAGCTAACAGAGTTAAACCATACTTTTGATTGAGCAGTTTTGAAACACTCTGTCTGTAGAAAATGCAACTGGACATTCGTAGCGCTAAGTGGGTAATAGTGGAAAAAAGAATATGTCCAAATATAAACTATACAGAACCATTGTATGAAACTCCTTTCTCTTCTGTGCATTCAACTAACAGAGTTGAACCTTACTTTTGATTGAGCCGTTCTGAAACACTCTTTCTGTAGAAACTGCAATTGGACATTCTGAGCGCAAACTGGCCTATATTGGGAAAAAGAATGTCTACAAATAAAAACTACACAGAAGAATTGTGTGAAACTTCTTTCTGTTCTGTTTGTTCAACTAAAAGAGTTGAACCTTAGTTTTGATTGAGCCGTTCTGAAACACTCTTTCTGTAGAAAATGCAAGTGGAGATTCGGAGCGCTAAGGGGGTAATAGTGGAAAAAGGAATGTCTCCAAATATAAACTACACAGAATCATTCTGTGAAACTTCCTTCTGATCTGTGCATTCAGCTAACAGAGTTAAACCATACTTTTGATTGAGCAGATCTGAACACTCTTTCTGTATAAAATGCAACTGGACATTTGGAGCGCTAAGAGCGTAGTAGTGGAAAAAGGAATATATTCAAATATAAACTACACAGAAGCATTCTGTGAAACTTCTTTCTGATCTGAGCATTCAGCTAACAGAGTTAAACCATACTTTTGATTGAGCAGTTTTGAAACACTCTGTCTGTAGAAAATGCAACTGGACATTCGTAGCGCTAAGTGGGTAATAGTGGAAAAAGGAATATGTTCAAATATAAACTACACAGAAGCATTGTATGAAACTTCTTTCTGTTCTGTGCATTCAACTAACAGAGTTGAACCTTACTTTTGATTGAGCCGTTCTGAAACACTCTTTCTGTAGAAACTGCAATTGGACATTCTGAGCGCTAAGAGGCCTATATTGGGAAAAAGAATGTCTACAAATAAAAACTACACAGAAGAATTGTGTGAAACTTCTTTCTGTTCTGTTTGTTCAACTAAAAGAGTTGAACCTTAGTTTTGATTGAGCCGTTCTGAAACACTCTTTCTGTAGAAAATGCAAGTGGAGATTCGGAGCGCTAAGAGGGTAATAGTGGAAAAAGGAATGTCTCCAAATATAAACTACACAGAATCATTCTATGAAACTTCTTTCTGATCTGTGCATTCAGCTAACAGAGTTAAACCATACTTTTGATTGAGCAGATCTGAACACTCTTTCTGTAGAAAATGCAACTGGACATTTGGAGCGCTAAGAGAGTAGTAGTGGAAAAAGGAATATATTCAAATATAAACTACACAGAAGCATTCTGTGAAACTTCTTTCTGATCTGAGCATTCAGCTAACAGAGTTAAACCACACTTTTGATTGAGCAGTTTTGAAACACTCTGTCTGTAGAAAATGCAACTGGACATTCGTAGCGCTAAGAGGGTAATAGTGGAAAAAAGAATATGTTCAAATATAAACTACACAGAAGCATTGTATGAAACTTCTTTCTGTTCTGTGCATTCAACTAACAGATTTGAACCTTACTTTTGATTGAGCCGTTCTGAAACACTCTTTCTGTAGAAACTGCAATTGGACATTCTGAGCGCTAAGAGGCCTCTATTGGGAAAAATAATATCTTCAAATAAAAACTACACAGAAGCATTGTGTGAAACTTATTTCTGATATGTTCATTAAGCTAACAGAGTTAAACCATACTTTTGATTGCGCAGTTCTGAACACTCTTTCTGTAGAAAATGCAAGTGGACATTCGGAGCGCTAAGAGGGTAATAGTGGAAAAGGGAATATATTCAAATATGAACTACACAGTAGCATTCTGTGAAAATTCTTTCTGTTCTGTGCATTCAACTAACAGAGTTGAACCTTACTTTTGATTGAGCCGTTCTGAAACACTCTTTCTGTAGAAACTGCAATTGGACATGCTAAGCGCTAAGAGGCCTACATTGGGAAAAAGAATATCTTCAAATAAAAACTACACAGATGCATTCTGTGAAACTTATTTCTGATCTGTAAATTCAGTTAACAGAGATAAAACATATTTTTGATTGAGCAGTTATGAAACACTCCTTTTGTAGAAAACGCAAGTGGAGATTCGGAGCGCTAAGAGGGTAAGAGTGGAAAAAGGAATGTCTTCAAATATAAACTACACAGAATCATTCGGTGAAACTTCTTTCTGATCTGTGCATTCAGCTAACAGAGTTAAACCATACTTTTGATTGAGCAGATCTGAACACTCTTTCTGTAGAAAATGCAACTGGACATTTGGAGCGCTAAGAGCGTTGTAGTGGAAAAAGGAATATATTCAAATATAAACTACACAGAAGCATTCTGTGAAACTTCTTTCTGATCTGAGCATTCAGCTAACAGAGTTAAACCATACTTTTGATTGAGCAGTTTTGAAACACTCTGTCTGTAGAAAATGCAACTGGACATTCGTAGCGCTAAGTGGGTAATAGTGGAAAAAAGAATATGTTCAAATATAAACTACACAGAAGCATTGTATGAAACTTCTTTCTGTTCTGTGCATTCAACTAACAGAGTTGAACCTTACTTTTGATTGAGCCGTTCTGAAACACTCTTTCTGTAGAAACTGCAATTGGACATGCTAAGCGCTAAGAGGCCTACATTGGGAAAAAGAATATCTTCAAATAAAAACTACACAGATGCATTCTGTGAAACTTATTTCTGATCTGTAAATTCAGTTAACAGAGATAAAACATATTTTTGATTGAGCAGTTATGAAACACTCTTTTTGTAGAAAATGCAAGTGGAGATTCGGAGCGCTAAGAGGTTACTAGTGGAAAAAGGAATGTCTTCAAATATAAACTACACAGAATCATTTGGTGAAACTTCTTTCTGATCTGTGCATTCAGCTAACAGAGTTAAACCATACTTTTGATTGGGCAGATCTGAACACTCTTTCTGTAGAAAATGCAACTGGACATTTGGAGCGCTAAGAGCGTAGTAGTGGAAAAAGGAATATATTCAAATATAAACTACACAGAAGCATTCTGTGAAACTTCTTTCTGATCTGAGCATTCAGCTAACAGAGTTAAACCATACTTTTGATTGAGCAGTTTTGAAACACTCTGTCTGTAGAAAATGCAACTGGACATTCGTAGCGCTAAGTGGGTAATAGTGGAAAAAAGAATATGTTCAAATATAAACTATACAGAAGCATTGTATGAAACTTCTTTCTGTTCTGTGCATACAACTAACAGAGTTGAACCTTACATTTGATTGAGCCGTTCTGAAACACTCTTTCTGTAGAAACTGCAATTGGACATTCTGAGCGCAAAGAGGCCTATATTGGGAAAAAGAATGTATACAAATAAAAACTACACAGAAGAATTGTGTGAAACTTCTTTCTGTTCTGTTTGTTCAACTAAAAGAGTTGAACCTTAGTTTTGATTGAGCCGTTCTGAAACACTCTTTCTGTAGAAAATGCAAGTGGATATTCGGAGCGCTAAGGGGGTAATAGTGGAAAAAGGAATGTCTCAAAATATAAACTACACAGAATCATTCTGTGAAACTTCCTTCTCATCTGTGCATTCAGCTAACAGAGTTAAACCATACTTTTGATTGAGCAGATCTGAACACTCTTTCTGTAGAAAATGCAACTGGACATTTGGAGCGCTAAGAGCGTAGTAGTGGAAAAAGGAATATATTCAAATATAAACTACACAGAAGCATTCTGTGCAACTTCTTTCTGATCTGAGCATTCAGCTAACAGAGTTAAACCATACTTTTGATTGAGCAGTTTTGAAACACTCTGTCTGTAGAAAATGCAACTGGACATTCGTAGCGCTAAGTGGGTAATAGTGGAAAAAAGAATATGTTCAAATATAAACTATACAGAAGCATTGTATGAAACTTCTTTCTGTTCTGTGCATTCAACTAACAGAGTTGAACCTTACTTTTGATTGAGCCGTTCTGAAACACTCTTTCTGTAGAAACTGCAATTGGACATTCTGAGCGCTAAGAGGCCTATATTGGGAAAAAGAATGTCTACAAATAAAAACTACACAGAAGAATTGTGTGAAACTTCTTTCTGTTCTGTTTGTTCAACTAAAAGATTTGAACCTTAGTTTTGATTGAGCCGTTCTGAAACACTCTTTCTGTAGAAAATGCAAGTGGAGATTCGGAGCGCTAAGAGGGTAATAGTGGAAAAAGGAATGTCTCCAAATATAAACTACACAGAATCATTCTGTGAAACTTCTTTCTGATCTGTGCATTCAGCTAACAGAGTTAAACCATACTTTTGATTGAGCAGATCTGAACACTCTTTCTGTAGAAAATGCAACTGGACATTTGGAGCGCTAAGAGAGTAGTAGTGGAAAAAGGAATATATTCATATATAAACTACACAGAAGCATTCTGTGAAACTTCTTTCTGATCTGAGCATTCAGCTAACAGAGTTAAACCATACTTTTGATTGAGCAGTTTTGAAACACTCTGTCTGTAGAAAATGCAACTTGACATTCGTAGCGCTAAGAGGGTAATAGTGGAAAAAAGAATATGTTCAAATATAAACTACACAGAAGCATTGTATGAAACTTCTTTCTGTTCTGTGCATTCAACTAACAGATTTGAACCTTACTTTTGATTGAGCCGTTCTGAAACACTCTTTCTGTAGAAACTGCAATTGCACATTCTGAGCGCTAAGAGGCCTCTATTGGGAAAAATAATATCTTCAAATAAAAACTACACTGAAGCATTGTGTGAAACTTATTTCTGATATGTTCATTAAGCTAACAGAGTTAAACCATACTTTTGATTGCGCAGTTCTGAACACTCTTTCTGTAGAAAATGCAAGAGGACATTCGGAGCGCTAAGAGGGTAATAGTGGAAAAAGGAATATATTCAAATATGAACTACACAGTAGCATTCTGTGAAAATTCTTTCTGTTCTGTGCATTCAACTAACAGAGTTGAACCTTACTTTTTATTGAGCCGTTCTGAAACACTCTTTCTGTAGAAACTGCAATTGGACATGCTAAGCGCTAAGAGGCCTACATTGGGAAAAAGAATATCTTCAAATAAAAACTACACAGATGCATTCTGTGAAACTTATTTCTGATCTGTAAATTCAGTTAACAGAGATAAAACATATTTTTGATTGAGCAGTTATGAAACACTCTTTTTGTAGAAAATGCAAGTGGAGATTCGGAGCGCTAAGAGGTTACTAGTGGAAAAAGGAATGTCTTCAAATATAAACTACACAGAATAATTTGGTGAAACTTCTTTCTGATCTGTGCATTCAGCTAACAGAGTTAAACCATACTTTTGATTGGGCAGATCTGAACACTCTTTCTGTAGAAAATGCAACTGGACATTTGGAGCGCTAAGAGCGTAGTAGTGGAAAAAGGAATATATTCAAATATAAACTACACAGAAGCATTCTGTGAAACTTCTTTCTGATCTGAGCATTCAGCTAACAGAGTTAAACCATACTTTTGATTGAGCAGTTTTGAAACACTCTGTCTGTAGAAAATGCAACTGGACATTCGTAGCGCTAAGTGGGTAATAGTGGAAAAAAGAATATGTTCAAATATAAACTATACAGAAGCATTGTATGAAACTTCTTTCTGTTCTGTGCATACAACTAACAGAGTTGAACCTTACATTTGATTGAGCCGTTCTGAAACACTCTTTCTATAGAAACTGCAATTGGACATTCTGAGCGCAAAGAGGCCTATATTGGGAAAAAGAATGTATACAAATAAAAACTACACAGAAGAATTGTGTGAAACTTCTTTCTGTTCTGTTTGTTCAACTAAAAGAGTTGAACCTTAGTTTTGATTGAGCCGTTCTGAAACACTCTTTCTGTAGAAAATGCAAGTGGATATTCGGAGCGCTAAGGGGGTAATAGTGGAAAAAGGAATGTCTCAAAATATAAACTACACAGAATCATTCTGTGAAACTTCCTTCTCATCTGTGCATTCAGCTAACAGAGTTAAACCATACTTTTGATTGAGCAGATCTGAACACTCTTTCTGTAGAAAATGCAACTGGACATTTGGAGCGCTAAGAGCGTAGTAGTGGAAAAAGGAATATATTCATATATAAACTACACAGAAGCATTCTGTGCAACTTCTTTCTGATCTGAGCATTCAGCTAACAGAGTTAAACCATACTTTTGATTGAGCAGTTTTGAAACACTCTGTCTGTAGAAAATGCAACTGGACATTCGTAGCGCTAAGTGGGTAATAGTGGAAAAAAGAATATGTTCAAATATAAACTACACAGAAGCATTGTATGAAACTTCTTTCTGTTCTGTGCATTCAACTAACAGAGTTGAACCTTACTTTTGATTGAGCCGTTCTGAAACACTCTTTCTGTAGAAACTGCAATTGGACATTCTGAGCGCTAAGAGGCCTATATTGGGAAAAAGAATGTCTACAAATAAAAAGTACACAGAAGAATTGTGTGAAACTTCTTTCTGTTCTGTTTGTTCAACTAAAAGATTTGAACCTTAGTTTTGATTGAGCCGTTCTGAAACACTCTTTCTGTAGAAAATGCAAGTGGAGATTCGGAGCGCTAAGAGGGTAATAGTGGAAAAAGGAATGTCTCCAAATATAAACTACACAGAATCATTCTGTGAAACTTCTTTCTGATCTGTGCATTCAGCTAACAGAGTTAAACCATACTTTTGATTGAGCAGATCTGAACACTCTTTCTGTAGAAAATGCAACTGGACATTTGGAGCGCTAAGAGAGTAGTAGTGGAAAAAAGAATATATTCAAATATAAACTACACAGAAGCATTCTGTGAAACATCTTTCTGATCTGAGCATTTAGCTAACAGATTTAAACCATACTTTTGATTGAGCAGTTTTGAAACACTCTGTCTGTAGAAAATGCAAGTGGACATTCGGAGCGCTAAGTGGGTAATAGTGGAAAAAAGAATATGTTCAAATATAAACTACACAGAAGCATTGTATGAAACTTCTTTCTGTTCTGTGCATTCAACTAACAGAGTTGAACCTTACTTTTGATTGAGCCGTTCTGAAACACTCTTTCTGTAGAAACTGCAATTGGACATGCTAAGCGCTAAGAGGCCTACATTGGGAAAAAGAATATCTTCAAATAAAAACTACACAGATGCATTCTGTGAAACTTATTTCTGATCTGTAAATTCAGTTAACAGAGATAAAACATATTTTTGATTGAGCAGTTATGAAACACTCTTTTTGTAGAAAATGCAAGTGGAGATTCGGAGCGCTAAGAGGGTACTAGTGGAAAAAGAATGTCTTCAAATATAAACTACACAGAATCATTCGGTGAAACTTCTTTCTGATCTGTGCATTCAGCTAACAGAGTTAAACCATACTTTTGATTGGGCAGATCTGAACACTCTTTCTGTAGAAAATGCAACTGGACATTTGGAGCGCTAAGAGAGTAGTAGTGGAAAAAGGAATATATTCAAATATAAACTACACAGAAGCATTCTGTGAAACTTCTTTCTGATCTGAGCATTCAGCTAACAGAGTTAAACCATACTTTTGATTGAGCAGTTTTGAAACACTCTGTCTGTAGAAAATGCAACTGGACATTCGTAGCGCTAAGTGGGTAATAGTGGAAAAAAGAATATGTCCAAATATAAACTACACAGAAGCATTGTATGAAACTTCTTTCTGTTCTGTGCATTCAACTAACAGAGTTGAACCTTACTTTTGATTGAGCCGTTCTGAAACACTCTTTCTGTAGAAACTGCAATTGGACATTCTGAGCGCTAAGAGGCCTATATTGGGAAAAAGAATGTCTACAAATAAAAAGTACACAGAAGAATTGTGTGAAACTTCTTTCTGTTCTGTTTGTTCAACTAAAAGATTTGAACCTTAGTTTTGATTGAGCCGTTCTGAAACACTCTTTCTGTAGAAAATGCAAGTGTAGATTCGAAGCACTAAGAGGGTAATAGTGGAAAAAGGAATGTCTCCAAATATAAACTACACAGAATCATTCTGTGAAACTTCTTTCGGATCTGTGCATTCAGCTAACAGAGTTAAACCATACTTTTGATTGAGCAGATCTGAACACTCTTTCTGTAGAAAATGCAACTGGACATTTGGAGCGCTAAGAGAGTAGTAGTGGAAAAAGGAATATATTCAAATATAAACTACACAGAAGCATTCTGTGAAAATTCTTTCTGATCTGAGCATTTAGCTAACAGAGTTAAACCATACTTTTGATTGAGCAGTTTTGAAACACTCTGTCTGTAGAAAATGCAAGTGTACATTCGGAGCGCTAAGTGGGTAATAATGGAAAAAAGAATATGTTCAAATATAAACTACACAGAAGCATTGTATGAAACTTCTTTCTGTTCTGTGCATTCAACTAACAGAGTTGAACCTTACTTTTGATTGAGCCGTTCTGAAACACTCTTTCTGTAGAAACTGCAATTGGACATGCTAAGCGCTAAGAGGCCTACATTGGGAAAAAGAATATCTTCAAATAAAAACTACACAGATGCATTCTGTGAAACTTATTTCTGATCTGTAAATTCAGTTAACAGAGATAAAACATATTTTTGATTGAGCAGTTATGAAACACTCTTTTTGTAGAAAATGCAAGTGGAGATTCGGAGCGCTAAGAGGGTACTAGTGGAAAAAGGAATGTCTTCAAATATAAACTACACAGAATCATTCGGTGAAACTTCTTTGTGATCTGTGCATTCAGCTAACAGAGTTAAACCATACTTTTGATTGGGCAGATCTGAACACTCTTTCTGTAGAAAATGCAACTGGACATTTGGAGCGCTAAGAGCGTAGTAGTGGAAAAAGGAATATATTCAAATATAAACTACACAGAAGCATTCTGTGAAACTTCTTTCTGATCTGAGCATTCAGCTAACAGAGTTAAACCATACTTTTGATTGAGCAGTTTTGAAACACTCTGTCTGTAGAAAATGCAACTGGACATTCGTAGCGCTAAGTGGGTAATAGTGGAAAAAAGAATATGACCAAATATAAACTATACAGAACCATTGTATGAAACTTCTTTCTCTTCTGTGCATTCAACTAACAGAGTTGAACCTTACTTTTGATTGAGCCGTTCTGAAACACTCTTTCTGTAGAAACTGCAATTGGACATTCTGAGCGCAAACTGGCCTATATTGTGAAAAAGAATGTCTACAAATAAAAACTACACAGAAGAATTGTGTGAAACTTCTTTCTGTTCTGTTTGTTCAACTAAAAGAGTTGAACCTTAGTTTTGATTGAGCCGTTCTGAAACACTCTTTCTGTAGAAAATGCAAGTGGAGATTTGGAGCGCTAAGGGGGTAATAGTGGAAAAAGGAATGTCTCCAAATATAAACTACACAGAATCATTCTGTGAAACTTCCTTCTGATCTGTGCATTCAGCTAACAGAGTTAAACCATACTTTTGATTGAGCAGATCTGAACACTCTTTCTGTAGAAAATGCAACTGGACATTTGGAGCGCTAAGAGCGTAGTAGTGGAAAAAGGAATATATTCAAATATAAACTACACAGAAGCATTCTGTGAAACTTCTTTCTGATATGAGCATTCAGCTAACAGAGTTAAACCATACTTTTGATTGAGCAGTTTTGAAACACTCTGTCTGTAGAAAATGCAACTGGACATTCGTAGCGCTAAGTGGGTAATAGTGGAAAAAAGAATATGTTCAAATATAAACTACACAGAAGCATTGTATGAAACTTCTTTCTGTTCTGTGCATTCAACTAACAGAGTTGAACCTTACTTTTGATTGAGCCGTTCTGAAACACTCTTTCTGTAGAAACTGCAATTGGACATTCTGAGCGCTAAGAGGCCTATATTGGGAAAAAGAATGTCTACAAATAAAAAGTACACAGAAGAATTGTGTGAAACTTCTTTCTGTTCTGTTTGTTCAACTAAAAGATTTGAACCTTAGTTTTGATTGAGCCGTTCTGAAACACTCTTTCTGTAGAAAATGCAAGTGGAGATTCGGAGCGCTAAGAGGGTAATAGTGGAAAAAGGAATGTCTCCAAATATAAACTACACAGATTCATTCTGTGAAACTTCTTTCTGATCTGTGCATTCAGCTAACAGAGTTAAACCATACTTTTGATTGAGCAGATCTGAACACTCTTTCTGTAGAAAATGCAACTGGACATTTGGAGCGCTAAGAGAGTAGTAGTGGAAAAAGGAATATATTCAAATATAAACTACACAGAAGCATTCTGTGAAACTTCTTTCTGATCTGAGCATTTAGCTAACAGAGTTAAACCATACTTTTGATTGAGCAGTTTTGAAACACTCTGTCTGTAGAAAATGCAAGTGGACATTCGGAGCGCTAAGTGGGTAATAGTGGAAAAAAGAATATGTTCAAATATAAACTACACAGAAGCATTGTATGAAACTTCTTTCTGTTCTGTGCATTCAACTAACAGAGTTGAACCTTACTTTTGACTGAGCCGTTCTGAAACACTCTTTCTGTAGAAACTGCAATTGGACATGCTAAGCGCTAAGAGGCCTACATTGGGAAAAAGAATATCTTCAAATAAAAACTACACAGAGGCATTCTGTGAAACTTATTTCTGATCTGTATATTCAGTTAACAGAGATAAAACATATTTTTGATTGAGCAGTTATGAAACACTCTTTTTGTAGAAAATGCAAGTGGAGATTCGGAGCGCTAAGAGGGTACTAGTGGAAAAAGGTATGTCTTCAAATATAAACTACACAGAATCATTCGGTGAAACTTCTTTCTGATCTGTGCATTCAGCTAACAGAGTTAAACCATACTTTTGATTGGGCAGATCTGAACACTCTTTCTGTAGAAAATGCAAATGGACATTTGGAGCGCTAAGAGCGTAGTAGTGGAAAAAGGAATATATTCAAATATAAACTACACAGAAGCATTCTGTGAAACTTCTTTCTGATCTGAGCATTCAGCTAACAGAGTTAAACCATACTTTTGATTGAGCAGTTTTGAAACACTCTGTCTGTAGAAAATGCAACTGGGCATTCGTAGCGCTAAGTGGGTAATAGTGGAAAAAAGAATATGTTCAAATATAAACTATACAGAAGCATTGTATGAAACTTCTTTCTGTTCTGTGCATTCAACTAACAGAGTTGAACCTTACTTTTGATTGAGCCGTTCTGAAACACTCTTTCTGTAGAAACTGCAATTGGACATTCTGAGCGCAAAGAGGCCTATATTGGGAAAAAGAATGTCTACAAATAAAAACTACACAGAAGAATTGTGTGAAACTTCTTTCTGTTCTGTTTGTTCAACTAAAAGAGTTGAACCTTAGTATTGATTGAGCCGTTCTGAAACACTCTTTCTGTAGAAAATGCAAGTGGAGATTCGGAGCGCTAAGGGGGTAATAGTGGAAAAAGGAATGTCTCCAAATATAAACTACACAGAATCATTCTGTGAAACTTCCTTCTGATCTGTGCATTCAGCTAACAGAGTTAAACCATACTTTTGATTGAGCAGATCTGAACACTCTTTCTGTAGAAAATGCAATTGGACATTTGGAGCGCTAAGAGCGTAGTAGTGGAAAAAGGAATATATTCAAATATAAACTACACAGAAGCATTCTGTGAAACTTCTTTCTGATCTGAGCATTCAGCTAACAGAGTTAAACCATACTTTTGATTGAGCAGTTTTGAAACACTCTGTCTGTAGAAAATGCAACAGGACATTCGTAGCGCTAAGTGGGTAATAGTGGAAAAAAGAATATGTTCAAATATAAACTACACAGAAGCATTGTATGAAACTTCTTTCTGTTCTGTGCATTCAACTAACAGAGTTGAACCTTACTTTTGATTGAGCCGTTCTGAAACACTCTTTCTGTAGAAACTGCAATTGGACATTCTGAGCGCTAAGAGGCCTATATTGGGAAAAAGAATGTCTACAAATAAAAAGTACACAGAAGAATTGTGTGAAACTTCTTTCTGTTCTGTTTGTTCAACTAAAAGATTTGAACCTTAGTTTTGATTGAGCCGTTCTGAAACACTCTTTCTGTAGAAAATGCAAGTGGAGATTCGGAGCGCTAAGAGGGTAATAGTGGAAAAAGGAATGTCTCCAAATATAAACTACACAGAATCATTCTGTGAAACTTCTTTCTGATCTGTGCATTCAGCTAACAGAGTTAAACCATACTTTTGATTGAGCAGATCTGAACACTCTTTCTGTAGAAAATGCAACTGGACATTTGGAGCGCTAAGAGAGTAGTAGTGGAAAAAGGAATATATTCAAATATAAACTACACAGAAGCATTCTGTGAAACTTCTTTCTGATCTGAGCATTTAGCTAACAGAGTTAAACCATACTTTTGATTGAGCAGTTTTGAAACACTCTGTCTGTAGAAAATGCAAGTGGACATTCGGAGCGCTAAGTGGGTAATAGTGGAAAAAAGAATATGTTCAAATATAAACTACACAGAAGCATTGTATGAAACTTCTTTCTGTTCTGTGCATTCAACTAACAGAGTTGAACCTTACTTTTGATTGAGCCGTTCTGAAACACTCTTTCTGTAGAAACTGCAATTGGACATGCTAAGCGCTAAGAGGCCTACATTGGGAAAAAGAATATCTTCAAATAAAAACTACACAGATGCATTCTGTGAAACTTATTTCTGATCTGTAAATTCAGTTAACAGAGATAAAACATATTTTTGATTGAGCAGTTATGAAACACTCTTTTTGTAGAAAATGCAAGAGGAGATTCGGAGCGCTAAGAGGGTACTAGTGGAAAAAGGAATGTCTTCAAATATAAACTACACAGAATCATTCGGTGAAACTTCTTTCTGATCTGTGCATTCAGCTAACAGTGTTAAACCATACTTTTGATTGGGGAGATCTGAACACTCTTTCTGTAGAAAATGCAACTGGACATTTGGAGCGCTAAGAGCGTAGTAGTGGAAAAAGGAATATATTCAAATATAAACTACACAGAAGCATTCTGTGAAACTGCTTTCTGATCTGAGCATTCAGCTAACAGAGTTAAACCATACTTTTGATTGAGCAGTTTTGAAACACTCTGTCTGTAGAAAATGCAACTGGACATTCGTAGCGCTAAGTGGGTAATAGTGGAAAAAAGAATATGTTCAAATATAAACTATACAGAAGCATTGTATGAAATTTCTTTCTGTTCTGTGCATTCAACTAACAGAGTTGAACCTTACTTTTGATTGAGCCGTTCTGAAACACTCTTTCTGTAGAAACTGCAATTGGACATTCTGAGCGCTAGGAGGCCTATATTGGGAAAAAGAATGTCTACAAATAAAAACTACACAGAAGAATTGTGTGAAACTTCTTTCTGTTCTGTTTGTTCAACTAAAAGAGTTGAACCTTAGTTTTGATTGAGCCGTTCTGAAACACTCTTTCTGTAGAAAATGCAAGTGGAGATTCGGAGCGCTAAGGGGGTAATAGTGGAAAAAGGAATGTCTCCAAATATAAACTACACAGAAACATTCTGTGAAACTTCCTTCTGATCTGTGCATTCAGCTAACAGAGTTAAACCATACTTTTGATTGAGCAGATCTGAACACTCTTTCTGTAGAAAATGCAACTGGACATTTGGAGCGCTAAGAGCGTAGTAGTGGAAAAAGGAATATATTCAAATATAAACTACACAGAAGCATTCTGTGAAACTTCTTTCTGATCTGAGCATTCAGCTAACAGAGTTAAACCATACTTTTGATTGAGCAGTTTTGAAACACTCTGTCTGTAGAAAATGCAACTGGACATTCGTAGCGCTAAGTGGGTAATAGTGGAAAAAAGAATATGTTCAAATATAAACTACACAGAAGCATTGTATGAAACTTCTTTCTGTTCTGTGCATTCAACTAACAGAGTTGAACCTTACTTTTGATTGAGCCGTTCTGAAACACTCTTTCTGTAGAAACTGCAATTGGACATTCTGAGCGCTAAGAGGCCTATATTGGGAAAAAGAATGTCTACAATTAAAAAGTACACAGAAGAATTGTGTGAAACTTCTTTCTGTTCTGTTTGTTCAACTAAAAGATTTGAACCTTAGTTTTGATTGAGCCGTTCTGAAACACTCTTTCTGTAGAAAATGCAAGTGGAGATTCGGAGCGCTAAGAGGGTAATAGTGGAAAAAGGAATGTCTCCAAATATAAACTACACAGAATCATTCTGTGAAACTTCTTTCTGATCTGTGCATTCAGCTAACAGAGTTAAACCATACTTTTGATTGAGCAGATCTGAACACTCTTTCTGTAGAAAATGCAACTGGACATTTGGAGCGCTTAGAGTGTAGTAGTGGAAAAAGGAATATATTCAAATATAAACTACACAGAAGCATTCTGTGAAACTTCTTTCTGATCTGAGCATTTAGCTAACAGATTTAAACCATACTTTTGATTGAGCAGTTTTGAAACACTCTGTCTGTAGAAAATGCAAGTGGACATTCGTAGCGCTAAGTGGGTAATAGTGGAAAAAAGAATATGTTCAAATATAAACTACACAGAAGCATTGTATGAAACTTCTTTCTGTTCTGTGCATTCAACTTACAGAGTTGAACCTTACTTTTGACTGAGCCGTTCTGAACCACTCTTTCTGTAGAAACTGCAATTGGACATGCTAAGCGCTAAGAGGCCTACATTGGGAAAAAGAATATCTTCAAATAAAAACTACACAGAGCCATTCTGTGAAACTTATTTCTGATCTGTAAATTCAGTTAACAGAGATAAAACATATTTTTGATTGAGCAGTTATGAAACACTCTTTTTGTAGAAAATGCAAGTGGAGATTCGGAGCGCTAAGAGGGTACTAGTGGAAAAAGGAATGTCTTCAAATATAAACTACACAGAATCATTCGGTGAAACTTCTTTCTGATCTGTGCATTCAGCTAACAGAGTTAAACCATACTTTTGATTGGGCAGATCTGAACACTCTTTCTGTAGAAAATGCAACTGGACATTTGGAGCGCTAAGAGCGTAGTAGTGGAAAAAGGAATATATTCAAATATAAACTACACAGAAGCATTCTGTGAAACTTCTTTCTGATCTGAGCATTCAGCTAACAGAGTTAAACCATACTTTTGATTGAGCAGTTTTGAAACACTCTGTCTGTAGAAAATGCAACTGGACATTCGTAGCGCTAAGTGGGTAATAGTGGAAAAAAGAATATGTTCAAATATAAACTATACAGAAGCATTGTATGAAACTTCTTTCTGTTCTGTGCATTCAACTAACAGAGTTGAACCTTACTTTTGATTGAGCCGTTCTGAAACACTCTTTCTGTAGAAACTGCAATTGGACATTCTGAGCGCAAAGAGGCCTATATTGGGAAAAAGAATGTCTACAAATAAAAACTACACAGAAGAATTGTGTGAAATTTCTTTCTGTTCTGTTTGTTCAACTAAAAGATTTGAACCTTAGTATTGATTGAGCCGTTCTGAAACACTCTTTCTGTAGAAAATGCAAGTGGAGATTCGGAGCGCTAAGGGGGTAATAGTGGAAAAAGGAATGTCTCCAAATATAGACTACACAGAATCATTCTGTGAAACTTCCTTCTGATCTGTGCATTCAGCTAACAGAGTTAAACCATACTTTTGATTGAGCAGATCTGAACACTCTTTCTGTAGAAAATGCAACTGGACATTTGGAGCGCTAAGAGCGTAGTAGTGGAAAAAGGAATATATTCAAATATAAACTACACAGAAGCATTCTGTGAAACTTCTTTCTGATCTGAGCATTCAGCTAACAGAGTTAAACCATACTTTTGATTGAGCAGTTTTGAAACACTCTGTCTGTAGAAAATGCAACTGGACATTCGTAGCGCTAAGTGGGTAATAGTGGAAAAAAGAATATGTTCAAATATAAACTACACAGAAGCATTGTATGAAACTTCTTTCTGTTCTGTGCATTCAACTAACAGAGTTGAACCTTACTTTTGATTGAGCCGTTCTGAAACACTCTTTCTGTAGAAACTGCAATTGGACATTCTGAGCGCTAAGAGGCCTATATTGGGAAAAAGAATGTCTACAAATAAAAAGTACACAGAAGAATTGTGTGAAACTTCTTTCTGTTCTGTTTGTTCAACTAAAAGATTTGAACCTTAGTTTTGATTGAGCCGTTCTGAAACGCTCTTTCTGTAGAAAATGCAAGTGGAGATTCGGAGCGCTAAGAGGGTAATAGTGGAAAAAGGAATGTCTCCAAATATAAACTACACAGAATCATTCTGTGAAACTTCTTTCTGATCTGTGCATTCAGCTAACAGAGTTAAACCATACTTTTGATTGAGCAGATCTGAACACTCTTTCTGTAGAAAATGCAACTGGACATTTGGAGCGCTAAGAGAGTAGTAGTGGAAAAAGGAATATATTCAAATATAAACTACACAGAAGCATTCTGTGAAACTTCTTTCTGATCTGAGCATTTAGCTAACAGAGTTAAACCATACTTTTGATTGAGCAGTTTTGAAACACTCTGTCTGTAGAAAATGCAAGTGGACATTCTCAGCGCTAAGTGGGTAATAGTAAAAAAAAATATGTTCAAATATAAACTACACAGAAGCATTGTATGAAACATCTTTCTGTTCCGTGCATTCAACTAACAGAGTTGAACCTTACTTTTGATTGAGCCGTTCTGAAACACTCTTTCTGTAGAAACTGCAATTGGACATGCTAAGCGCTAAGAGGCCTACATTGGGAAAAAGAATATCTTCAAATAAAAACTACACAGATGCATTCTGTGAAACTTATTTCTGATCTGAAAATTCAGTTAACAGAGATAAAACATATTTTTGATTGAGCAGTTATGAAACACTCTTTTTGTAGAAAATGCAAGTGGAGATTCGGAGCGCTAAGAGGGTACTAGTGGAAAAAGGAATGTCTTCAAATATAAACTACACAGAATCATTCGGTGAAACTTCTTTCTGATCTGTGCATTCAGCTAACAGAGTTAAACCATACTTTTGATTGGGCAGATGTGAACACTCTTTCTGTAGAAAATGCAACTGGACATTTGGAGCGCTAAGAGCGTAGTAGTGGAAAAAGGAATATATTCAAATATAAACTACACAGAAGCATTCTGTGAAACTTCTTTCTGATCTGAGCATTCAGCTAACAGAGTTAAACCATACTTTTGTTTTTTTTTTTTTTTTTTTTTTTTTTTTTTTTTTTTTTAAGATAGTTGTGCATATAAAATGCTAAAAATACATACTGCTCACATAATTTTATAATCTTTTTTTTTTTTTTTTTTTTTTTTTTATTATACTTTACGGTTTTAGGGTACATGTGCACAATGTGCAGTTTTGTTACATATGTATCCATGTGCCATGTTGATTTCCTGCACCCATTAACTCGTCATTTAGCATTAGGTGTATCTCCTAATGCTGTCCCTCCCCCCTCCCCCCACCCCACAACAGTCCCCGGAGTGTGATGTTCCCCTTCCTGTGTCCATGAGTTCTCATTGTTCAATTCCCACCTATGAGTGAGAACATGCGGTGTTTGGTTTTTTGTCCTTGCGATAGTTTACTGAGAATGATGTTTTCCAGTTTCATCCATGTCCCTACAAAGGACACGAACTCATCATTTTTTATGGCTGCATAGTATTCCATGGTGTATATGTGCCACATTTTCTTAATCCAGTCTATCGTTGTTGGACATTTGGGTTGGTTCCAACTCTTTGCTATTGTGAATAGTGCCGCAATAAACATACGTGTGCATGTGTCTTTATAGCAGCATGATTTATAGTCCTTTGGGTATATACCCAGTAATGGGATGGCTGGGTCAAATGGTATTTCTAGTTCGAGATCCCTGAGGAATCGCCACACTGACTTCCACAATGGTTGAACTAGTTTACAGTCCCACCAACAGTGTAAAAGTGTTCCTATTTCTCCACATCCTCTCCAGCACCTGTTGTTTCCTGATTTTTTAATGATGGCCATTCTAACTGGTGTGAGATGGTATCTCTCTGTGGTTTTGATTTGCATTTCTCTGATGGCCAGTGATGAGGAGCATTTCTTCATGTGTTTTTTGGCTGCATAAATGTCTTCTTTTGAGAAGTGTCTGTTCATGTCCTCTGCCCACTTTTTGATGGGGTTGTTTGTTTTTTTCTTGTAAATTTGTTTGAGTTCATTGTAGATTCTGGATATTAGCCCTTTGTCAGATGAGTAGGTTGCAAAAATTTTCTCCCATTGTGTAGGTTGCCTGTTCACTCTGATGATAGTTTCTTTTGCTGTGCAGAAGCTCTTTAGTTTAATGAGATCCCATTTGTCGATTTTGGCTTTTGTTGCCATTGCTTTTGGTGTTTTAGACATGAAGTCCTTGCCCACGCCTATGACCTGAATGGTATTGCCTAGGTTTTCTTGTAGGATTTTAATGGTTTTAGGTCTAACATATAAGTCTTTAATCCATCTTGAATTAATTTTTGTATAAGGTGTAAGGAAGGGATCCAGTTGCAGCTTTCTACATATGGCTAGCCAGTTTTCCCAGCACCATTTATTAAATAGAGAATCCTTTCCCCATTTCTTGTTTTTGTCAGGTTTGTCAAAGATCAGGTAGTTGTAGCTATGCGGCATCATTTCTGAGGGCTCTGTTCTGTTCCATTGATCTATGTCTCTGTTGTGGTACCAGTACCATGCTGAGCCAAATCATGAGTGAACTCCCATTCACAATTGCTTCAAAGAGAATAAAATACCTAGGAATCCAGCTTACAAGGGATGTGAAGGACCTCTTCAAGGAGAACTACAAACCACTGCTCAATGAAATAAAAGAGGATACAAACAAATGGAAGAACATTCCATGCTCATGGGTTGGAAGAATCAATATTGTGAAAATGGCCATACTGCCCAAGGTAATTTATAGATTCAATGCCATCCCCATCAAGCTACCAATGACTTTCTTCACAGAATTGGAAAAAACTACTTTAAAGTTCATATGGAACCAAAAAAGAGCCCGCATCGCCAAGTCAATCCTAAGCCAAAAGAACAAAGCTGGAGGCATCACGCTACCTGACTTTAAACTATACTACAAGGCTACAGTAACTAAACCATACTTTTGATTGAGCAGTTTTGAAACACTCTGTCTGTAGAAAATGCAACTGGACATTCGTAGCGCTAAGTGGGTAATAGTGGAAAAAAGAATATGTTCAAATATAAACTATACAGAAGCATTGTATGAAACTTCTTTCTGTTCTGTGCATTCAACTAACAGAGTTGAACCTTACTTTTGATTGAGCCGTTCTGAAACACTCTTTCTGTAGAAACTGCAATTGGACATTCTGAGCGCAAAGAGGCCTATATTGGGAAAAAGAATGTCTACAAATAAAAACTACACAGAAGAATTGTGTGAAACTTCTTTCTGTTCTGTTTGTTCAACTAAAAGAGTTGAACCTTAGTATTGATTGAGCCGTTCTGAAACACTCTTTCTGTAGAAAATGCAAGTGGAGATTCGGAGCGCTAAGGGGGTAATAGTGGAAAAAGGAATGTCTCCAAATATAAACTACACAGAATCATTCTGTGAAACTTCCTTCTGATCTGTGCATTCAGCTAACAGAGTTAAACCATACTTTTGATTGAGCAGATCTGAACACTCTTTCTGTAGAAAATGCAACTGGACATTTGGAGCGCTAAGAGCGTAGTAGTGGAAAAAGGAATATATTCAAATATAAACTACACAGAAGCATTCTGTGAAACTTCTTTCTGATCTGAGCATTCAGCTAACAGAGTTAAACCATACTTTTGATTGAGCAGTTTTGAAACACTCTGTCTGTAGAAAATGCAACTGGACATTCGTAGCGCTAAGTGGGTAATAGTGGAAAAAAGAATATGTTCAAATATAAACTACACAGAAGCATTGTATGAAACTTCTTTCTGTTCTGTGCATTCAACTAACAGAGTTGAACCTTACTTTTGATTGAGCCGTTCTGAAACACTCTTTCTGTAGAAACTGCAATTGGACATTCTGAGCGCTAAGAGGCCTATATTGGGAAAAAGAATGTCTACAAATAAAAAGTACACAGAAGAATTGTGTGAAACTTCTTTCTGTTCTGTGTGTTCAACTAAAAGATTTGAACCTTAGTTTTGATTGAGCCGTTCTGAAACACTCTTTCTGTAGAAAATGCAAGTGGAGATTCGGAGCGCTAAGAGGGTAATAGTGGAAAAAGGAATGTCTCCAAATATAAACTACACAGAATCATTCTGTGAAACTTCTTTCTGATCTGTGCATTCAGCTAACAGAGTTAAACCATACTTTTGATTGAGCAGATCTGAACACTCTTTCTGTAGAAAATGCAACTGGACATTTGGAGAGCTAAGAGAGTAGTAGTGGAAAAAGGAATATATTCAAATATAAACTACACAGAAGCATTCTGTGAAACATCTTTCTGATCTGAGCATTTAGCTAACAGAGTTAAACCATACTTTTGATTGAGCAGTTTTGAAACACTCTGTCTGTAGAAAATGCAAGTGGACATTCGGAGCGCTACGTGGGTAATAGTGGAAAAAAGAATATGTTCAAATATAAACTACACAGAAGCATTGTATGAAACTTCTTTCTGTTCTGTGCATTCAACTAACAGAGTTGAACCTTACTTTTGATTGAGCCGTTCTGAAACACTCTTTGTGTAGAAACTGCAATTGGACATGCTAAGCGCTAAGAGGCCTACATTGGGAAAAAGAATATCTTCAAATAAAAACTACACAGATGCATTCTGTGAAACTTATTTCTGATATGTAAATTCAGTTAACAGAGATAAAACATATTTTTGATTGAGCAGTTATGAAACACTCTTTTTGTAGAAAATGCAAGTGGAGATTCGGAGCGCTAAGAGGGTACTAGTGGAAAAAGGAATGTCTTCAAATATAAACTACACAGAATCATTCGGTGAAACTTCTTTCTGATCTGTGCATTCAGCTAACAGAGTTAAACCATACTTTTGATTGGGCAGATCTGAACACTCTTTCTGTAGAAAATGCAACTGGAGATTTGGAGCGCTAAGAGCGTAGTAGTGGAAAAAGGAATATATTCAAATATAAACTACACAGAAGCATTCTGTGAAACTTCTTTCTGATCTGAGCATTCAGCTAACAGAGTTAAACCATACTTTTGATTGAGCAGTTTTGAAACACTCTGTCTGTAGAAAATGCAACTGGACATTCGTAGCGCTAAGTGGGTAATAGTGGAAAAAAGAATATGTTCAAATATAAACTATACAGAAGCATTGTATGAAACTTCTTTCTGTTCTGTGCATTCAACTAACAGAGTTGAACCTTACTTTTGATTGAGCCGTTCTGAAACACTCTTTCTGTAGAAACTGCAATTGGACATTCTGAGCGCAAAGAGGCCTATATTGGGAAAAAGAATGTCTACAAATAAAAACTACACAGAATAATTGTGTGAAACTTCTTTCTGTTCTGTTTGTTCAACTAAAAGAGTTGAACCTTAGTATTGATTGAGCCGTTCTGAAACACTCTTTCTGTAGAAAATGCAAGTGGAGATTCGGAGCGCTAAGGGGGTAATAGTGGAAAAAGGAATGTCTCCAAATATAAACTACACAGAATCATTCTGTGAAACTTCCTTCTGATCTGTGCATTCAGCTAACAGAGTTAAACCATACTTTTGATTGAGCAGATCTGAACACTCTTTCTGTAGAAAATGCAACTGGACATTTGGAGCGCTAAGAGCGTAGTAGTGGAAAAAGGAATATATTCAAATATAAACTACACAGAAGCATTCTGTGAAACTTCTTTCTGATCTGAGCATTCAGCTAACAGAGTTAAACCATACTTTTGATTGAGCAGTTTTGAAACACTCTGTCTGTAGAAAATGCAACTGGACATTCGTAGCGCTAAGTGGGTAATAGTGGAAAAAAGAATATGTTCAAATATAAACTACACAGAAGCATTGTATGAAACTTCTTTCTGTTCTGTGCATTCAACTAACAGGGTTGAACCTTACTTTTGATTGAGCCGTTCTGAAACACTCTTTCTGTAGAAACTGCAATTGGACATTCTGAGCGCTAAGAGGCCTATATTGGGAAAAAGAATGTCTACAAATAAAAAGTACACAGAAGAATTGTGTGAAACTTCTTTCTGTTCTGTTTGTTCAACTAAAAGATTTGAACCTTAGTTTTGATTGAGCCGTTCTGAAACACTCTTTCTGTAGAAAATGCAAGTGGAGATTCGGAGCGCTAAGAGGGTAATAGTGGAAAAAGGAATGTCTCCAAATATAAACTACACAGAATCATTCTGTGAAACTTCTTTCTGATCTGTGCATTCAGCTAACAGAGTTAAACCATACTTTTGATTGAGCAGATCTGAACACTCTTTCTGTAGAAAATGCAACTGGACATTTGGAGCGCTAAGAGAGTAGTAGTGGAAAAAGGAATATATTCAAATATAAACTACACAGAAGCAATCTGTGAAACTTCTTTCTGATCTGAGCATTTAGCTAACAGATTTAAACCATACTTTTGATTGAGCAGTTTTGAAACACTCTGTCTGTAGAAAATGCAAGTGGACATTCGGAGCGCTAAGTGGGTAATAGTGGAAAAAAGAATATGTTCAAATATAAACTACACAGAAGCATTGTATGAAACTTCTTTCTGTTCTGTGCATTCAACTAACAGAGTTGAACCTTACTTTTGATTGAGCCGTTCTGAAACACTCTTTCTGTAGAAACTGCAATTGGACATGCTAAGCGCTAAGAGGCCTACATTGGGAAAAAGAATATCTTCAAATAAAAACTACACAGATGCATTCTGTGAAACTTATTTCTGATCTGTAAATTCAGTTAACAGAGATAAAACATATTTTTGATTGAGCAGTTATGAAACACTCTTTTTGTAGAAAATGCAAGTGGAGATTCGGAGCGCTAAGAGGGTACTAGTGGAAAAAGGAATGTCTTCAAATATAAACTACACAGAATCATTCGGTGAAACTTCTTTCTGATCTGTGCATTCAGCTAACAGAGTTAAACCATACTTTTGATTGGGCAGATCTGAACACTCTTTCTGTAGAAAATGCAACTGGACATTTGGAGCGCTAAGAGCGTAGTAGTGGAAAAAGGAATATATTCAAATATAAAAAACACAGAAGCATTCTGTGAAACTTCTTTCTGATCTGAGCATTCAGCTAACAGAGTTAAACCATACTTTTGATTGAGCAGTTTTGAAACACTCTGTCTGTAGAAAATGCAACTGGACATTCGTAGCGCTAAGTGGGTAATAGTGGAAAAAAGAATATGTTCAAATATAAACTATACAGAAGCATTGTATGAAATTTCTTTCTGTTCTGTTCATTCAACTAACAGAGTTGAACCTTACTTTTGATTGAGCCGTTCTGAAACACTCTTTCTGTAGAAACTGCAATTGGACATTCTGAGCGCAAAGAGGCCTATATTGGGAAAAAGAATGTCTACAAATAAAAACTACACAGAAGAATTGTGTGAAACTTCTTTCTGTTCTGTTTGTTCAACTAAAAGAGTTGAACCTTAGTTTTGATTGAGCCGTTCTGAAACACTCTTTCTGTAGAAAATGCAAGTGGAGATTCGGAGCGCTAAGGGGGTAATAGTGGAAAAAGGAATGTCTCCAAATATAAACTACACAGAAACATTCTGTGAAACTTCCTTCTGATCTGTGCATTCAGCTAACAGAGTTAAACCATACTTTTGATTGAGCAGATCTGAACACTCTTTCTGTAGAAAATGCAACTGGACATTTGGAGCGCTAAGAGCGTAGTAGTGGAAAAAGGAATATATTCAAATATAAACTACACAGAAGCATTCTGTGAAACTTCTTTCTGATCTGAGCATTCAGCTAACAGAGTTAAACAATACTTTTGATTGAGCAGTTTTGAAACACTCTGTCTGTAGAAAATGCAACTGGACATTCGTAGCGCTAAGTGGGTAATAGTGGAAAAAAGAATATGTTCAAATATAAACTACACAGAAGCATTGTATGAAACTTCTTTCTGTTCTGTGCATTCAACTAACAGAGTTGAACCTTACTTTTGATTGAGCCGTTCTGAAACACTCTTTCTGTAGAAACTGCAATTGGACATTCTGAGCGCTAAGAGGCCTATATTGGGAAAAAGAATGTCTACAAAAAAAAGTACACAGAAGAATTGTGTGAAACTTCTTTCTGTTCTGTTTGTTCAACTAAAAGATTTGAACCTTAGTTTTGATTGAGCCGTTCTGAAACACTCTTTCCGTAGAAAATGCAAGTGGAGATTCGGAGCGCTAAGAAGGTAATAGTGGAAAAAGGAATGTCTCCAAATATAAACTACACAGAATCATTCTGTGAAATTTCTTTCTGATCTGTGCATTCAGCTAACAGAGTTAAACCATACTTTTGATTGAGCAGATCTGAACACTCTTTCTGTAGAAAATGCAACTGGACATTTGGAGCGCTAATGAGTAGTAGTGGAAAAAGGAATATATTCAAATATAAACTACACAGAAGCATTCTGTGAAACTTCTTTCTGGTCTGAGCATTTAGCTAACAGAATTAAACCATACTTTTGATTGAGCAGTTTTGAAACACTCTGTCTGTAGAAAATGCAACTGGACATTCGTAGCGCTAAGTGGGTAATAGTGGAAAAAAGAATATGTTCAAATATAAACTACACAGAAGCATTGTATGAAACTTCTTTCTGTTCTGTGCATTCAACTAACAGAGTTTAACCTTACTTTTGATTGAGCCTTTCTGAAACACTCTTTCTGTAGAAACTGCAATTGGACATTCTGAGCGCTAAGAGGCCTCTATTGGGAAAAATAATATCTTCAAATAAAAACTACACAGAAGCATTGTGTGAAATTTATTTCTGATATGTTCATTAAGCTAACAGAGTTAAACCATACTTTTGATTGCGCATTTCTGAACACTCTTTCTGTAGAAAATGCAAGTGGACATTCGGAGCGCTAAGAGGGTAATAGTGGAAAAAGGAATATATTCAAATACAAACTACACAGTAGCATTCTGTGAAAATTCTTTCTGTTCTGTGCATTCAACTAACAGAGTTGAACCTTACTTTTGATTGAGCCGTTCTGAAACACTCTTTCTGTAGAAACTGCAATTGGACATGCTAAGCGCTAAGAGGCCTACATTGGGAAAAAGAATATCTTCAAATAAAAACTACACAGATGCATTCTGTGAAACTTATTTCTGATCTGTAAATTCAGTTAACAGGGATAAAACATATTTTTGATTGAGCAGTTATGAAACACTCTTTTTGTAGAAAATGCAAGTGGAGGTTCGGAGCGCTAAGTGGGTACTAGTGGAAAAAGGAATGTCTTCAAATATAAACTACACAGAATCATTCGGTGAAACTTCCTTCTGATCTGTGCATTCAGCTAACAGAGTTAAACCATACTTTTGATTGAGTAGATCTGAACACTCTTTCTGTAGAAAATGCAACTGGACATTTGGAGCGCTAAGAGCGTAGTAGTGGAAAAAGGAATATATTCAAATATAAACTACACAGAAGCATTCTGTGAAACTTCTTTCTGACCTGAGCATTGAGCTAACAGAGTTAAACCATACTTTTGATTGAGCAGTTTTGAAACACTCTGTCTGTAGAAAATGCAACTGGACATTCGTAGCGCTAAGTGGGTAATAGTGGAAAAAAGAATATGTTCAAATATAAACTACACAGAAGCATTGTATGAAACTTCTTTCTGTTCTGTGCATTCAACTAACAGAGTTGAACCTTACTTTTGATTGAGCCGTTCTGAAACACTCTTTCTGTAGAAACTGCAATTGGACATGCTAAGCGCTAAGAGGCCTACATTGGGAAAAAGAATATCTTCAAATAAAAACTACACAGATGCATTCAGTGAAACTTATTTCTGATCTGTAAATTCAGTTAACAGAGATAAAACATATTTTTGATTGAGCAGTTATGAAACACTCTTTTTGTAGAAAATGCAAGTGGAGATTCGGAGCGCTAAGAGGGTACTAGTGGAAAAAGGAATGTCTTCAAATATAAACTACACAGAATCATTCGGTGAAACTTCTTTCTGATCTGTGCATTCAGCTAACAGAGTTAAACCATACTTTTGATTGGGCAGATCTGAACACTCTTTCTGTAGAAAATGCAACTGGACATTTGGAGCGCTAAGAGCGTAGTAGTGGAAAAAGGAATATATTCAAATATAAACTACACAGAAGCATTCTGTGAAACTTCTTTCTGATCTGAGCATTCAGCTAACAGAGTTAAACCATACTTTTGATTGAGCAGTTTTGAAACACTCTGTCTGTAGAAAATGCAACTGGACATTCGTAGCGCTAAGTGGGTAATAGTGGAAAAAAGAATATGTTCAAATATAAACTATACAGAAGCATTGTATGAAATTTCTTTCTGTTCTGTGCATTCAACTAACAGAGTTGAACCTTACTTTTGATTGAGCCGTTCTGAAACACTCTTTCTGTAGAAACTGCAATTGGACATTCTGAGCGCAAAGAGGCCTATATTGGGAAAAAGAATGTCTACAAATAAAAACTACACAGAAGAATTGTGTGAAACTTCTTTCTGTTCTGTTTGTTCAACTAAAAGAGTTGAACCTTAGTTTTGATTGAGCCGTTCTGAAACACTCTTTCTGTAGAAAATGCAAGTGGAGATTCGGAGCGCTAAGGGGGTAATAGTGGAAAAAGGAATGTCTCCAAATATAAACTACACAGAAACATTCTGTGAAACTTCCTTCTGATCTGTGCATTCAGCTAACAGAGTTAAACCATACTTTTGATTGAGCAGATCTGAACACTCTTTCTGTAGAAAATGCAACTGGACATTTGGAGCGCTAAGAGCGTAGTAGTGGAAAAAGGAATATATTCAAATATAAACTACACAGAAGCATTCTGTGAAACTTCTTTCTGATCTGAGCATTCAGCTAACAGAGTTAAACAATACTTTTGATTGAGCAGTTTTGAAACACTCTGTCTGTAGAAAATGCAACTGGACATTCGTAGCGCTAAGTGGGTAATAGTGGAAAAAAGAATATGTTCAAATATAAACTACACAGAAGCATTGTATGAAACTTCTTTCTGTTCTGTGCATTCAACTAACAGAGTTGAACCTTACTTTTGATTGAGCCGTTCTGAAACACTCTTTCTGTAGAAACTGCAATTGGACATTCTGAGCGCTAAGAGGCCTATATTGGGAAAAAGAATGTCTACAAAAAAAAGTACACAGAAGAATTGTGTGAAACTTCTTTCTGTTCTGTTTGTTCAACTAAAAGATTTGAACCTTAGTTTTGATTGAGCCGTTCTGAAACATTCTTTCCGTAGAAAATGTAAGTGGAGATTCGGAGCGCTAAGAAGGTAATAGTGGAAAAAGGAATGTCTCCAAATATAAACTACACAGAATCATTCTGTGAAATTTCTTTCTGATCTGTGCATTCAGCTAACAGAGTTAAACCATACTTTTGATTGAGCAGATCTGAACACTCTTTCTGTAGAAAATGCAACTGGACATTTGGAGCGCTAATGAGTAGTAGTGGAAAAAGGAATATATTCAAATATAAACTACACAGAAGCATTCTGTGAAACTTCTTTCTGGTCTGAGCATTTAGCTAACAGAGTTAAACCATACTTTTGATTGAGCAGTTTTGAAACACTCTGTCTGTAGAAAATGCAACTGGACATTCGTAGCGCTAAGTGGGTAATAGTGGAAAAAAGAATATGTTCAAATATAAACTACACAGAAGCATTGTATGAAACTTCTTTCTGTTCTGTGCATTCAACTAACAGAGTTTAAACTTACTTTTGATTGAGCCTTTCTGAAACACTCTTTCTGTAGAAACTGCAATTGGACATTCTGAGCGCTAAGAGGCCTCTATTGGGAAAAATAATATCTTCAAATAAAAACTACACAGAAGCATTGTGTGAAATTTATTTCTGATATGTTCATTAAGCTAACAGAGTTAAACCATACTTTTGATTGCGCAGTTCTGAACACTCTTTCTGTAGAAAATGCAAGTGGACATTCGGAGCGCTAAGAGGGTAATAGTGGAAAAAGGAATATATTCAAATACAAACTACACAGTAGCATTCTGTGAAAATTCTTTCTGTTCTGTGCATTCAACTAACAGAGTTGAACCTTACTTTTGATTGAGCCGTTCTGAAACACTCTTTCTGTAGAAACTGCAATTGGACATGCTAAGCGGTAAGAGGCCTACATTGATAAAAAGAATATCTTCAAATAAAAACTACACAGATGCATTCTGTGAAACTTATTTCTGATCTGTAAATTCAGTTAACAGGGATAAAACATATTTTTGATTGAGCAGTTATGAAACACTCTTTTTGTAGAAAATGCAAGTGGAGGTTCGGAGCGCTAAGTGGGTACTAGTGGAAAAAGGAATGTCTTCAAATATAAACTACACAGAATAATTCGGTGAAACTTCCTTCTGATCTGTGCATTCAGCTAACAGAGTTAAACCATACTTTTGATTGAGTAGATCTGAACACTCTTTCTGTAGAAAATGCAACTGGACATTTGGAGCGCTAAGAGCGTAGTAGTGGAAAAAGGAACATATTCAAATATAAACTACACAGAAGCATTCTGTGAAACTTCTTTCTGACCTGAGCATTCAGCTAACAGAGTTAAACCATACTTTTGATTGAGCAGTTTTGAAACACTCTGTCTGTAGAAAATGCAACTGGACATTCGTAGCGCTAAGTGGGTAATAGTGGAAAAAAGAATATGTTCAAATATAAACTACACAGAAGCATTGTATGAAACTTCTTTCTGTTCTGTGCATTCAACTAACAGAGTTGAACCTTACTTTTGATTGAGCCGTTCTGAAACACTCTTTCTGTAGAAACTGCAATTGGACATTCTGAGCACAAAGAGGCCTATATTGGGAAAAAGAATGTCTACAAATAAAAACTACACAGAAGAATTGTGTGAAACTACTTTCTGTTCTGTTTGTTCAACTAAAAGAGTTGAACCTTAGTTTTGATTGAGCCGTTCTGAAACACTCTTTCTGTAGAAAATGCAAGTGGAGATTCGGAGCGCTAAGGGGGTAATAGTGCAAAAAGTAATGTCTCCAAATATAAACTACACAGAATCATTCTGTGAAACTTCTTTCTGATCTGTGCATTCAGCTAACAGAGTTAAACCATACTTTTGATTGAGCAGATCTGAACACTCTTTCTGTAGAAAATGCAACTGGACATTTGGAGCTCTAAGAGAGTAGTAGTGGAAAAAGGAATATATTCAAATATAAACTACACAGAAGCATTCTGTGAAACTTCTTTCTGATCTGAGCATTCAGCTAACAGAGTTAAACCATACTTTTGATTGAGCAGTTTTGAAACACTCTGTCTGTAGAAAATGCAACTGGACATTCGTAGCGCTAAGTTGGTAATAGTGGAAAAAAGAATATGTTCAAATATAAACTACACAGAAGCATTGTATGAAACATCTTTCTGTTCTGTGCATTCAACTAACAGAGTTGAACCTTACTTTTGATTGAGCCTTTCTGAAACACTCTTTCTGTAGAAACTGCAATTTTACATTCTGAGCGCTAAGAGGCCTCTATTGGGAAAAATAATATCTTCAAATAAAAACTACACAGAAGCATTGTGTGAAATTTATTTCTGATATGTTCATTAAGCTAACAGAGTTAAACCATACTTTTGGTTGCGCAGTTCTGAACACTCTTTCTGTAGAAAATGCAAGTGGACATTCGGAGCGCTAAGAGGGTAATAGTGGAAAAAGGAATATATTCAAATATAAACTACACAGTAGCATTCTGTGAAAAATATTTCTGTTCTGTGCATTCAACTAACAGAGTTGAACCTTACTTTTGATTGAGCCGTTCTGAAACACTCTTTCTGTAGAAACTGCAATTGGACATGCTAAGCGCTAAGAGGCCTACATTGGGAAAAAGTATATCTTCAAATAAAAACTACACAGATGCATTCTGTGAAACTTATTTCTGATCTGTAAATTCAGTTAACAGAGATAAAACAAATTTTTGATTGAGCAGTTATGAAACACTCTTTTTGTAGAAAATGCAAGTGGAGATTCGGAGCGCTAAGAGGGTACTAGTGGAATAAGGAATGTCTTCAAATATAAACTACACAGAATCATTCGGTGAAACTTCTTTCTGATCTGTGCATTCAGCTAACAGAGTTAAACCATACTTTTGATTGAGCAGATCTGAACTCTCTTTCTGTAGAAAATGCAACTGGACATTTGGAGCGCTAAGAGCGTAGTAGTGGAAAAAGGAATATATTCAAATATAAACTACACAGAAGCATTCTGTGAAACTTCTTTCTGATCTGAGCATTCAGATAACAGAGTTAAACCATACTTTTTATTGAGCAGTTTTGAAACACTCTGTCTGTAGAAAATGCAACTGGACATTCGTAGCGCTAAGTGGGTAATAGTGGAAAAAAGAATATGTTCAAATATAAACTACACAGAAGCATTGTATGAAACTTCTTTCTGTTCTGTGCATTCAACTAACAGAGTTGAACCTTACTTTTGATTGAGCCGTTCTGAAACACTCTTTCTGTAGAAACTGCAATTGGACATTCTGAGCGCAAAGAGGCCTATATTGGGAAAAAGAATGTCTACAAATAAAAACTACACAGAAGAATTGTGTGAAACTTCTTTCTGTTCTGTTTGTTCAACTAAAAGAGTTGAACATTAGTTTTGATTGAGCCGTTCTGAAACACTCTTTCTGTAGAAAATGCAAGTGGAGATTCGGAGCGCTAAGGGGGTAATAGTGGAAAAAGGAATGTCTCCAAATATAAACTACACAGAATCATTCTGTGAAACTTCTTTCTGATCTGTGCATTCAGCTAACAGAGTTAAACCATACTTTTGATTGAGCAGATCTGAACACTCTTTCTGTAGAAAATGCAACTGGACATTTGGAGCGCTAAGAGAGTAGTAGTGGAAAAAGGAATATATTCAAATATAAACTACACAGAAGCATTCTGTGAAACTTCTTTCTGTTCTGTGCATTCAACTAACAGAGTTGAACCTTACTTTTGATTGAGCCGTTCTGAAACACTCTTTCTGTAGAAACTGCAATTGGACATTCTGAGCGCTAAGAGGCCTCTATTGGGAAAAATAATATCTTCAAATAAAAACTACACAGAAGCATTGTGTGAAACTTATTTCTGATATGTTCATTAAGCTAACAGAGTTAAACCATACTTTTGATTGCGCAGTTCTGAACACTCTTTCTGTAGAAAATGCAAGTGGACATTCGGAGCGCTAAGAGGGTAATAGTGGAAAAAGAATATATTCAAATATAAACTACACAGTAGCATTCTGTGAAAATTCTTTCTGTTCTGTGCATTCAACTAACAGAGTTGAACCTTACTTTTGATTGAGCCGTTCTGAAACACTCTTTCTGTAGAAACTGCAATTGGACATGCTAAGCGCTAAGAGGCCTACATTGGGAAAAAGTATATCTTCAAATAAAAACTACACAGATGCATTCTGTGAAACTTATTTCTGATCTGTAAATTCAGTTAACAGAGATAAAACATATTTTTGATTGAGCAGTTATGAAACACTCTTTTTGTAGAAAATGCAAGTGGAGATTCGGAGCGCTAAGAGGGTACTAGTGGAATAAGGAATGTCTTCAAATATAAACTACACAGAATCATTCGGTGAAACTTCTTTCTGATCTGTGCATTCAGCTAACAGAGTTAAACCATACTTTTGATTGAGCAGATCTGAACTCTCTTTCTGTAGAAAATGCAACTGGACATTTGGAGCGCTAAGAGCGTAGTAGTGGAAAAAGGAATATATTCAAATATAAACTACACAGAAGCATTCTGTGAAACTTCTTTCTGATCTGAGCATTCAGATAACAGAGTTAAACCATACTTTTGATTGAGCAGTTTTGAAACACTCTGTCTGTAGAAAATGCAACTGGACATTCGTAGCGCTAAGTGGGTAATAGTGGAAAAAAGAATATGTTCAAATATAAACTACACAGAAGCATTGTATGAAACTTCTTTCTGTTCTGTGCATTCAACTAACAGAGTTGAACCTTACTTTTGATTGAGCCGTTCTGAAACACTCTTTCTGTAGAAACTGCAATTGGACATTCTGAGCGCAAAGAGGCCTATATTGGGAAAAAGAATGTCTACAAATAAAAACTACACAGAAGAATTGTGTGAAACTTCTTTCTGTTCTGTTTGTTCAACTAAAAGAGTTGAACATTAGTTTTGATTGAGCCGTTCTGAAACACTCTTTCTGTAGAAAATGCAAGTGGAGATTCGGAGCGCTAAGGGGGTAATAGTGGAAAAAGGAATGTCTCCAAATATAAACTACACAGAATCATTCTGTGAAACTTCTTTCTGATCTGTGCATTCAGCTAACAGAGTTAAACCATACTTTTGATTGAGCAGATCTGAACACTCTTTCTGTAGAAAATGCAACTGGACATTTGGAGCGCTAAGAGAGTAGTAGTGGAAAAAGGAATATATTCAAATATAAACTACACAGAAGCATTCTGTGAAACTTCTTTCTGTTCTGTGCATTCAACTAACAGAGTTGAACCTTACTTTTGATTGAGCCGTTCTGAAACACTCTTTCTGTAGAAACTGCAATTGGACATTCTGAGCGCTAAGAGGCCTCTATTGGGAAAAATAATATCTTCAAATAAAAACTACACAGAAGCATTGTGTGAAACTTATTTCTGATATGTTCATTAAGCTAACAGAGTTAAACCATACTTTTGATTGCGCAGTTCTGAACACTCTTTCTGTAGAAAATGCAAGTGGACATTCGGAGCGCTAAGAGGGTAATAGTGGAAAAAGAATATATTCAAATATAAACTACACAGTAGCATTCTGTGAAAATTCTTTCTGTTCTGTGCATTCAACTAACAGAGTTGAACCTTACTTTTGATTGAGCCGTTCTGAAACACTCTTTCTGTAGAAACTGCAATTGGACATGCTAAGCGCTAAGAGGCCTACATTGGGAAAAAGAATATCTTCAAATAAAAACTACACAGATGCATTCTGTGAAACTTATTTCTGATCTGTAAATTCAGTTAACAGAGATAAAACATATTTTTGATTGAGCAGTTATGAAACACTCTTTTTGTAGAAAATGCAAGTGGAGATTCGGAGCGCTAAGAGGGTACTAGTGGAAAAAGGAATGTCTTCAAATATAAACTACACAGAATCATTCGGTGAAACTTCTTTCTGATCTGTGCATTCAGCTAACAGAGTTAAACCATACTTTTGATTGAGCAGATCTGAACACTCTTCCTGTAGAAAATGCAACTGGACATTTGGAGCGCTAAGATCGTAGTAGTGGAAAAAGGAATATATTCAAATATAAACTACACAGAAGCATTCTGTGAAACTTCATTCTGATCTGAGCATTCAGCTAACAGAGTTAAACCATACTTTTGATTGAGCAGTTTTGAAACACTCTGTCTGTAGAAAATGCAACTGGACATTCGTAGCGCTAAGTGGGTAATAGTGGAAAAAAGAATATGTTCAAATATAAACTACACAGAAGCATTGTATGAAACTTCTTTCTGTTCTGTGCATGGAACTAACAGAGTTGAACCTTACTTTTGTTTGAGAAGTTCTGAAACACTCTTTCTGTAGAAACTGCAATTGGACATTCTGAGCGCAAAGAGGCCTATATTGGAAAAAGAATGTCTACAAATAAAAACTTCACAGAAGTATTGTGTGAAACTTCTTTCTGTTCTCTTTGTTCAACTAAAAGACTTGAACTTAGTTTTGATTGAGCCGTTCTGAAACACTCTTTCTGTAGAAAATGCAAGTGGAGATTCGGAGCGGTAAGGGGGTAATAGTGGAAAAAGGAATGTCTCCAAATATAAACTACACAGAATCATTCTGTGAAACTTCTTTCTGATCTGTGCATTCAGCTAACAGAGTTAAACCATACTTTTGATTGAGCAGATCTGAACACACTTTCTGTAGAAAATGCAACTGGACATTTGGAGCGCTAAGAGAGTAGTAGTGTCAAAAGGAATATATTCAAATATAAACTACACAGAAGCATTCTGTGAAACTTCTTTCTGATCTGAGCATTCACCTAACAGAGTTAAACCATACTTTTGATTGAGCAGTTTTGAAAAACTCTGTCTGTAGAAAATGCAACTGGACATTCGTAGCGCTAAGTGGGTAATAGTGGAAAAAAGAATATATTCAAATATAAACTACACAGAAGCATTGTATGAAACTCCTTTCTGTTCTGTGCATTCAACTAACAGAGTTGAACCTTACTTTTGATTGAGCCTTTCTGAAACACTCTTTCTGTAGAAACTGCAATTGGACATTCTGAGCGCTAAGAGGCCTCTATTGGGAAAAATAATATCTTCAAATAAAAACTACACAGAAGCATTGTGTGAAATTTATTTCTGATATGTTCATTAAGCTAACAGAGTTAAACCATACTTTTGATTGCGCAGTTCTGAACACTCTTTCTGTAGAAAATGCAAGTGGACATTCGGAGCGCTAAGAGGGTAATAGTGGAAAAAGGGATATATTCAAATATAAACTACACAGTAGCATTCTGTGAAAAATCTTTCTGTTCTGTGCATTCAACTAACAGGGTTGAACCTTACTTTTGATTGAGCCGTTCTGAAACACTCTTTCTGTAGAAACTGCAATTGGACATGCTAAGTGCTAAGAGGTCTACATTGGGAAAAAGAATATCTTCAAATAAAAACTACACAGATGCATTCTGTGAAACTTATTTCTCATCTGTAAATTCAGTTAACAGAGATAAAACATATTTTTGATTGAGCAGTTATGAAACACTCTTTTTGTAGAAAATGCAAGTGGAGATTCGGAGCGCTAAGAGGGTACTAGTGGAATAAGGAATGTCTTCAAATATAAACTACACAGAATCATTCGGTGAAACTTCTTTCTGATCTGTGCATTCAGCTAACAGAGTGAAACCATACTTTTGATTGAGCAGATCTGAACTCTCTTTCTGTAGAAAATGCAACTGGACATTTGGAGCGCTAAGAGCGTAGTAGTGGAAAAAGGAATATATTCAAATATAAACTACACAGAAGCATTCTGTGAAACTTCTTTCTGATCTGTGCATTCAGCTAACAGAGTTAAACCATACTTTTGATTGAGCAGATCTGAACACTCTTTCTGTAGAAAATGCAACTGGACATTTGGAGCGCTAAGAGAGTAGTAGTGGAAAAAGGAATATATTCAAATATAAACTACACAGAAGCATTCTGTGAAACTTCTTTCTGATCTGAGCATTCAGCTAACAGAGTTAAACCATACTTTTGATTGAGCAGTTTTGAAACACTCTGTCTGTAGAAAATGCAACTGGACATTCGTAGCGCTAAGTGGGTAATAGTGGAAAAAAGAATATATTCAAATATAAACTGCACAGAAGCATTGTATGAAACTTCTTTCTGTTCTGTGCATTCAACTAACAGAGTTGAACCTTACTTTTGATTGAGCCTTTCTGAAACACTCTTTCTGTAGAAACTGCAATTGGACATTCTGAGCGCTAAGAGGCCTCTATTGGGAAAAATAATATCTTCAAATAAAAACTACACAGAAGCATTGTGTGAAACTTATTTCTGATATGTTCATTAAGCTAACAGAGTTAAACCATACTTTTGATTGCGCAGTTCTGAACACTCTTTCTGTAGAGAATGCAAGTGGACATTCGGAGCGCTAAGTGGGTAATAGTGGAAAAAGGAATATATTCAAATATAAACTACACAGTAGCATTCTGTGAAAATACTTTCTGTTCTGTGCATTCAACTAACAGGGTTGAACCTTACTTTTGATAGAGCCGTTCTGAAACACTCTTTCTGTAGAAACTGCAATTGGACATGCTAAGCGCTAAGAGGCCTACATTGGGAAAAAGAATATCTTCAAATAAAAACTACACAGATGCATTCTGTGAAACTTATTTATTATCTGTAAATTCAGTTAACAGAGATAAAACATATTTTTGATTGAGCAGTTATGAAACACTCTTTTTGTAGAAAATGCAAGTGGAGATTCGGAGCGCTAAGAGGGTACTAGTGGAAAAAGGAATGTCTTCAAATATAAACTACACAGAATCATTCGGTGAAACTTCTTTCTGATCTGTGCATTCAGCTAACAGAGTTAAACCATACTTTTGATTGAGCAGATCTGAACACTCTTTCTGTAGAAAATGCAACTGGACATTTGGAGCGCTAAGAGCGTAGTAGTGGAAAAAGGAATATATTTAAATATAAACTACACAGAAGCATTCTGTGAAACTTCTTTCTGATCTGAGCATTCAGCTAACAGAGTTAAACCATACTTTTGATTGAGCAGTTTTGAAACACTCTGTCTGTAGAAAATTCAACTGGACATTCGTAGCGCTAAGTGGGTAATAGTGCAAAAAAAGAATATGTTCAAATATAAACTACACAGAAGCATTGTATGAAACTTCTTTCTGTTGTGTGCATTCAACTAACAGATTTGAACCTTACTTTTGATTGAGCCGTTCTGAAACACTCTTTCTGTAGAAACTGCAATTGGACATTCTGAGCGCTAAGAGGCCTATATTGGGAAAAAGAATGTCTACAAATAAAAACTACGCAGAAGAATTGTGTGAAACTTCTTTCTGTTCTGTTTGTTCAACTAAAAGATTTGAACCTTAGTTTTGATTGAGCCGTTCTGAAACACTCTTTCTGTAGAAACTGCAATTGGACATTCTGAGCGCAAAGAGGCCTATATTGGGAAAAAGAATGTCTACAAATAAAAACTACACAGAAGAATTGTGTGAAACTTCTTTCTGTTCTGTTTGTTCAACTAAAAGAGTTGAAACTTAGTTTTGATTGAGCCGTTCTGAAACACTCTTTCTGTAGAAAATGCAAGTGGAGATTCGGAGCGCTAAGGGGGTAATAGTGGAAAAAGGAATGTCTCCAAATATAAACTACACAGAATCATTCTGTGAAACTTCTTTCTGATCTGTGCATTCAGCTAACAGAATTAAACCATACTTTTGATTGAGCAGATCTGAACACTCTTTCTGTAGAAAATGCAACTGGACATTTGGAGCGCTAAGAGAGTAGTAGAGGAAAAAGGTATATATTCAAATATAAACTACACAGAAGCATTCTGTGAAACTTCTTTCTGATCTGAGCATTCAGCTAACAGAGTTAAACCATACTTTTGATTGAGCAGTTTTGAAACACTCTGTCTGTAGAAAACGCAACTGGACATTCGTAGCGCTAAGTGGGTAATAGTGGAAAAAAGAATATGTTCAAATATAAACTACACAGAAGCATTGTATGAAACTTCTTTCTGTTCTGTGGATTCAACTAACAGAGTTGAACCTTACTTTTGATTGACCCTTTCTGAAACACTCTTTCTGTAGAAACTGCAATTGGACATTCTGAGCGCTAAGAGGCCTCTATTGGGAAAAATAATATCTTCAAATAAAAACTACACAGAAGCATTGTGTGAAACTTATTTCTGATATGTTCATTAAGCTAACAGAGTTAAACCATACTTTTGATTGCGCAGTTCTGAACACTCTTTCTGTAGAAAATGCAAGTGGACATTCGGAGCGCTAAGAGGGTAATAGTGGAAAAAGGAATATATTCAAATATAAACTACACAGTAGCATTCTGTGAAAATTCTTTCTGTTCTGTGCATTCAACTAACAGAGTTGAACCTTACTTTTGATTGAGCCGTTCTGAAACACGCTTTCTGTAGAAACTGCAATTGGACATGCTTAGCGCTAAGAGGCCTACATTGGGAAAAAGAATATCTTCAAATAAAAACTACACAGATGCATTCTGTGAAACTTATTTCTGATCTGTAAATTCAGTTAACAGAGATAAAACATATTTTTGATTGAGCAGTTATGAAACACTCTTTTTGTAGAAAATGCAAGTGGAGATTCGGAGCGCTAAGAGGGTACTAGTGGAAAAAGGAATGTCTTCAAATATAAACTACACAGAATCATTCGGTGAAACTTCTTTCTGATCTGTGCATTCAGCTAACAGAGTTAAACCATACTTTTGATTGAGCAGATCTGAACACTCATTCTGTAGAAAATGCAACTGGACATTTGGAGCGCTAAGAGCGTAGTAGTGGAAAAAGGTATATATTCAAATATAAACTACACAGAAGCATTCTGTGAAACTTCTTTCTGATCTGAGCATTCAGCTAACAGAGTTAAACCATACTTTTGATTGAGCAGTTTTGAAACACTCTGTCTGTAGAAAACGCAACGGGACATTCGTAGCGCTAAGTGGGTAATAGTGGAAAAAAGAATATGTTCAAATATAAACTACACAGAAGCATTGTATGAAACTTCTTTCTGTTCTGTGGATTCAACTAACAGAGTTGAACCTTACTTTTGATTGAGCCTTTCTGAAACACTCTTTCTGTAGAAACTGCAATTGGACATTCTGAGCGCTAAGAGGCCTCTATTGGGAAAAATAATATCTTCAAATAAAAACTACACAGAAGCATTGTGTGAAACTTATTTCTGATATGTTCATTAAGCTAACAGAGTTAAACCATACTTTTGATTGCGCAGTTCTGAACACTCTTTCTGTAGAGAATGCAAGTGGACATTCGGAGCGCTAAGTGGGTAATAGTGGAAAAAGGAATATATTCAAATATAAACTACACAGTAGCATTCTGTGAAAATACTTTCTGTTCTGTGCATTCAACTAACAGGGTTGAACCTTACTTTTGATTGAGCCGTTCTGAAACACTCTTTCTGTAGAAACTGCAATTGGACATGCTAAGCGCTAAGAGGCCTACATTGGGAAAAAGAATATCTTCAAATAAAAACTACACAGATGCATTCTGTGAAACTTATTTATTATCTGTAAATTCAGTTAACAGAGATAAAACATATTTTTGATTGAGCAGTTATGAAACACTCTTTTTGTAGAAAATGCAAGTGGAGATTCGGAGCGCTAAGAGGGTACTAGTGGAAAAAGGAATGTCTTCAAATATAAACTACACAGAATCATTCGGTGAAACTTCTTTCTGATCTGTGCATTCAGCTAACAGAGTTAAACCATACTTTTGATTGAGCAGATCTGAACACTCTTTCTGTAGAAAATGCAACTGGACATTTGGAGCGCTAAGAGCGTAGTAGTGGAAAAAGGAATATATTTAAATATAAACTACACAGAAGCATTCTGTGAAACTTCTTTCTGATCTGAGCATTCAGCTAACAGAGTTAAACCATACTTTTGATTGAGCAGTTTTGAAACACTCTGTCTGTAGAAAATTCAACTGGACATTCGTAGCGCTAAGTGGGTAATAGTGCAAAAAAAGAATATGTTCAAATATAAACTACACAGAAGCATTGTATGAAACTTCTTTCTGTTGTGTGCATTCAACTAACAGATTTGAACCTTACTTTTGATTGAGCCGTTCTGAAACACTCTTTCTGTAGAAACTGCAATTGGACATTCTGAGCGCTAAGAGGCCTATATTGGGAAAAAGAATGTCTACAAATAAAAACTACGCAGAAGAATTGTGTGAAACTTCTTTCTGTTCTGTTTGTTCAACTAAAAGATTTGAACCTTAGTTTTGATTGAGCCGTTCTGAAACACTCTTTCTGTAGAAACTGCAATTGGACATTCTGAGCGCAAAGAGGCCTATATTGGGAAAAAGAATGTCTACAAATAAAAACTACACAGAAGAATTGTGTGAAACTTCTTTCTGTTCTGTTTGTTCAACTAAAAGAGTTGAAACTTAGTTTTGATTGAGCCGTTCTGAAACACTCTTTCTGTAGAAAATGCAAGTGGAGATTCGGAGCGCTAAGGGGGTAATAGTGGAAAAAGGAATGTCTCCAAATATAAACTACACAGAATCATTCTGTGAAACTTCTTTCTGATCTGTGCATTCAGCTAACAGAATTAAACCATACTTTTGATTGAGCAGATCTGAACACTCTTTCTGTAGAAAATGCAACTGGACATTTGGAGCGCTAAGAGAGTAGTAGAGGAAAAAGGTATATATTCAAATATAAACTACACAGAAGCATTCTGTGAAACTTCTTTCTGATCTGAGCATTCAGCTAACAGAGTTAAACCATACTTTTGATTGAGCAGTTTTGAAACACTCTGTCTGTAGAAAACGCAACTGGACATTCGTAGCGCTAAGTGGGTAATAGTGGAAAAAAGAATATGTTCAAATATAAACTACACAGAAGCATTGTATGAAACTTCTTTCTGTTCTGTGGATTCAACTAACAGAGTTGAACCTTACTTTTGATTGACCCTTTCTGAAACACTCTTTCTGTAGAAACTGCAATTGGACATTCTGAGCGCTAAGAGGCCTCTATTGGGAAAAATAATATCTTCAAATAAAAACTACACAGAAGCATTGTGTGAAACTTATTTCTGATATGTTCATTAAGCTAACAGAGTTAAACCATACTTTTGATTGCGCAGTTCTGAACACTCTTTCTGTAGAAAATGCAAGTGGACATTCGGAGCGCTAAGAGGGTAATAGTGGAAAAAGGAATATATTCAAATATAAACTACACAGTAGCATTCTGTGAAAATTCTTTCTGTTCTGTGCATTCAACTAACAGAGTTGAACCTTACTTTTGATTGAGCCGTTCTGAAACACGCTTTCTGTAGAAACTGCAATTGGACATGCTTAGCGCTAAGAGGCCTACATTGGGAAAAAGAATATCTTCAAATAAAAACTACACAGATGCATTCTGTGAAACTTATTTCTGATCTGTAAATTCAGTTAACAGAGATAAAACATATTTTTGATTGAGCAGTTATGAAACACTCTTTTTGTAGAAAATGCAAGTGGAGATTCGGAGCGCTAAGAGGGTACTAGTGGAAAAAGGAATGTCTTCAAATATAAACTACACAGAATCATTCGGTGAAACTTCTTTCTGATCTGTGCATTCAGCTAACAGAGTTAAACCATACTTTTGATTGAGCAGATCTGAACACTCATTCTGTAGAAAATGCAACTGGACATTTGGAGCGCTAAGAGCGTAGTAGTGGAAAAAGTTATATATTCAAATATAAACTACACAGAAGCATTCTGTGAAACTTATTTCTGATCTGAGCATTCAGCTAACAGAGTTAAACCATACTTTTGATTGAGCAGTTTTGAAACACTCTGTCTGTAGAAAACGCAACGGGACATTCGTAGCGCTAAGTGGGTAATAGTGGAAAAAAGAATATGTTCAAATATAAACTACACAGAAGCATTGTATGAAACTTCTTTCTGTTCTGTGGATTCAACTAACAGAGTTGAACCTTACTTTTGATTGAGCCTTTCTGAAACACTCTTTCTGTAGAAACTGCAATTGGACATTCTGAGCGCTAAGAGGCCTCTATTGGGAAAAATAATATCTTCAAATAAAAACTACACAGAAGCATTGTGTGAAACTTATTTCTGATATGTTCATTAAGCTAACAGAGTTAAACCATACTTTTGATTGCGCAGTTCTGAACACTCTTTCTGTAGAAAATGCAAGTGGACATTCGGAGCGCTAAGAGGGTAATAGTGGAAAAAGGAATATATTCAAATATAAACTACACAGTAGCATTCTGTGAAAATTCTTTCTGTTCTGTGCATTCAACTAACAGAGTTGAACCTTACTTTTGATTGAGCCGTTCTGAAACACTCTTTCTGTAGAAACTGCAATTGGACATGCTAAGCGCTAAGAGTCCTACATTGGGAAAAAGAATATCTTCAAATAAAAACTACACAGATGCATTCTGTGAAACTTATTTCTGATCTGTAAATTCAGTTAACAGAGATAAAACATATTTTTGATTGAGCAGTTATGAAACACTCTTTTTGTAGAAAATGCAAGTGGAGATTCGGAGCGCTAAGAGGGTACTAGTGGAAAAAGGAATGTCTCCAAATATAAACTACACAGAATCATTCGGTGAAACTTCTTTCTGATCTGTGCATTCAGCTAACAGAGTTAAACCATACTTTTGATTGAGCAGATCTGAACACTCATTCTGTAGAAAATGCAACTGGACATTTGGAGCGCTAAGAGCGTAGTAGTGGAAAAAGAATATATTCAAATATAAACTACACAGAAGCATTCTGTGAAACTTCTTTCTGATCTGAGCATTCAGCTAACAGAGTTAAACCATACTTTTGATTGAGCAGTTTTGAAACACTCTGTCTGTAGAAAATGCAACTGGGCATTCGTAGCGCTAAGTGGGTAATAGTGGAAAAAAGAATATGTTCAAATATAAACTACACAGAAGCATTATATGAAACTTCTTTCTGTTCTGTGCATTCAACTAACAGAGTTGAACCTTACTTTTGATTGAGCCGTTCTGAAACACTCTTTCTGTAGAAACTGCAATTGGACATTCTGAGCGCTAAGAGGCCTATATTGGGAAAAAGAATGTCTACAAATAAAAACTACACAGAAGAATTGTGTGAAACTTCTTTCTGTTCTGTTTGTTCAACTAAAAGAGTTGAACCTTAGTTTTGATTGAGCCGTTCTGAAACACTCTTTCTGTAGAAAATGCAAGTGGAGATTCGGAGCGCTAAGAGGGTAATAGTGGAAAAAGGAATGTCTCCAAATATAAACTACACAGAATCATTCTGTGAAACTTCTTTCTGATCTGTGCATTGAGCTAACAGAGTTAAACCATACTTTTGATTGAGCAGATCTGAACACTCTTTCTGAAGAAAATGCAACTGGACATTTGGAGCGCTAAGAGATTAGTAGTGGAAAAAGGATTATATTCAAATATAAACTACACAGAAGCATTCTGTGAAACTTCTTTCTGACCTGAGCATTCAGCTTAGAGAGTTAAACCATACTTTTGATTGAGCAGTTTTGAAACACTCTGTCTGTAGAAAATGCAACTGGACATTCGTAGCGCTAAGTGGGTAATAGTGGAAAAAAGAATATGTTCAAATATAAACTACACAGAAGCATTGTATGAAACTTCTTTCTGTTCTGTGCATTCAACTAACAGAGTTGAACCTTACTTTTGATTGAGCCGTTCTGAAACACTCTTTCTGTAGAAACTGCAATTGGACATGCTAAGCGCTAAGAGGCCTACTTTGGGAAAAAGAATATCTTCAAATAAAAACTACACAGATGCATTCTGTGAAACTTATTTCTGATCTGTAAATTCAGTTAACAGAGATAAAACATATTTTTGATTGAGCAGTTATGAAACACTCTTTTTGTAGAAAATGCAAGTGGAGATTCGGAGCGCTAAGAGGGTAATAGTGGAAAAAGGAATGTCTTCAAATATAAACTACACAGAATCATTCGGTGAAACTTCTTTCTGATCTGTGCATTCAGCTAACAGACTTAAACCATACTTTTGATTGAGCAGATCTGAACACTCTTTCTGTAGAAAATGCAACTGGACATTTGGAGCGCTAAGAGCGTAGTAGTGGAAAAAGGAATATATTCAAATATAAACTACACAGAAGCATTCTGTGAAACTTCTTTCTGATCTGAGCTTTCAGCTAACAGAGTTAAACCATACTTATGATTGAGCAGTTTTGAAACACTCTGTCTGTAGAAAATGCAACTGGACATTCGTAGCGCTAAGTGGGTAATAGTGGAAAAAAGAATATGTTCAAATATAAACTACACAGAAGCATTGTATGAAACTTCTTTCTGTTCTGTGCATTCAACTAACAGAGTTGAACCTTACTTTTGATTAAGCCGTTCTGAAACACTCTTTCTGTAGAAACTGCAATTGGACATTCTCAGCGCTAGGAGGCCTATATTGGGAAAAAGAATGTCTACAAATAAAAACTACACAGAAGAATTGTGTGAAACTTCTTTCTGTTCTGTTTGTTCAACTAAAATAGTTGAACCTTAGTTTTGATTGAGCCGTTCTGAAACACTCTTTCTGTAGAAAATGCAAGTGGAGATTCGGAGCGCTAAGAGGGTAATAGTGGAAAAAGGAATGTCTCCAAATATAAACTACACAGAATCATTCTGTGAAACGTCTTTCTGATCTGTGCATTCAGCTAACAGAGTTAAACCATACTTTTGATTGAGCAGATCTGAACACTCTTTCTGTAGAAAATGCAACTGGACATTTGGAGCGCTAAGAGAGTAGTAGTGGAAAAAGGAATATATTCAAATATAAACTACACAGAAGCATTCTGTGAAACTTCTTTCTGATCTGAGCATTCAGCTAACAGAGTTAAACCACACTTTTGATTGAGCAGTTTTGAAACACTCTGTCTGTAGAAAATGCAACTGGACATTCGTAGTGCTAAGTGGGTAATAGTGGAAAAAAGAATATGTTCAAATATAAACTACACAGAAGCATTGTATGAAACTTCTTTCTGTTCTGTGCATTCAACTAACAGAGTTGATCCTTACTTTTGATTGAGCCGTTCTGAAACACTCTTTCTGTAGAAACAGCAATTGGACATTCTGAGCGCTAAGAGGCCTCTATTGGGAAAAATAATATCTTCAAATAAAAACTACACAGAAGCATTGTGTGAAACTTATTTCTGATATGTTCATTAAGCTAACAGAGTTAAACCCTACTTTTGATTGCGCAGTTCTGAACACTCTTTCTGTAGAAAATGCAAGTGGACATTCGGAGCGCTAAGAGGGTAATAGTGGAAAAAGGAATATATTCAAATATAAACTACACAGTAGCATTCTGTGAAAATTCTTTCTGTTCTGTGCATTCAACTAACAGAGTTGAACCTTACTTTTGATTGAGCCGTTCTGAAACACTCTTTCTGTAGAAACTGCAAGTGGACATGCTAAGCGCTAAGAGGCCTACATTGGGAAAAAGAATATGTTCAAATAAAAACTACACAGATGCATTCTGTGAAACTTATTTCTGATCTGTAAATTCAGTTAACAGAGATAAAACATATTTTTGATTGAGCAGTTATGAAACACTCTTTTTGTAGAAAATGCAAGTGGAGATTCGGAGCGCTAAGGGGGTACTAGTGGAAAAAGGAATGTCTTCAAATATAAACTACACAGAATCATTCGGTGAAACTTCTTTCTGATCTGTACATTCAGCTAACAGAGTTAAACCATACTTTTGATTGAGCAGATCTGAACACTCATTCTGTAGAAAATGCAACTGGAGATTTGGAGCGCTAAGAGCGTAGTAGTGGAAAAAGGAATATATTCAAATATAAACTACACAGAAGCATTCTGTGAAACTTCTTTCTGATCTGAGCATTCAGCTAACAGAGTTAAACCATACTTTTGATTGAGCAGTTTTGAAACACTCTGTCTGTAGAAAATGCAACTGGGCATTCGTAGCGCTAAGTGGGTAATAGTGGAAAAAAGAATATGTTCAAATATAAACTACACAGAAGCATTGTATGAAACTTATTTCTGTTCTGTGCATTCAACTAACAGATTTGAACCTTACTTTTGATTGAGCCGTTCTGAAACACTCTTTCTGTAGAAACTGCAATTGGACATTCTGAGCGCTAAGAGGCCTATATTGGGAAAAAGAATGTCTACAAATAAAAACTACACAGAAGAATTGTGTGAAACTTCTTTCTGTTCTGTTTGTTCAACTAAAAGAGTTGAACCTTAGTTTTGATTGAGCCGTTCTGAAACACTCTTTCTGTAGAAAATGCAAGTGGAATTCGGAGCGCTAAGAGGGTAATAGTGGAAAAAGGAATGTCTCCAAATATAAACTACACAGAATCATTCTGTGAAACTTCTTTCTGATCTGTGCATTCAGCTAACAGAATTAAACCATACTTTTGATTGAGCAGATCTGAACACTCTTTCTGTAGAAAATGCAACTGGACATTTGGAGCGCTAAGAGAGTAGTAGTGGAAAAAGGAATATATTCAAATATAAACTACACAGAAGCATTCTGTGAAACTTCTTTCTGACCTGAGCATTCAGCTAACAGAGTTAAACCATACTTTTGATTGAGCAGTTTTGAAACACTCTGTCTGTAGAAAATGCAACTTGACATTCGTAGCGCTAAGTGGGTAATAGTGGAAAAAAGAATATGTTCAAATATAAACTACACAGAAGCATTGTATGAAACTTCTTTCTGTTCTGTGCATTCAACTAACAGAGTTGAACCTTACTTTTGATTGAGCCGTTCTGAAACACTCTTTCTGTAGAAACTGTAATTGGACATTCTGAGCGCTAAGAGGCCTCTATTGGGAAAAATAATATCTTCAAATAAAAAGTACACAGAAGCATTGTGTGAAACTTATTTCTGATATGTTCATTAAGCTAACAGAGTTAAACCATACTTTTGATTGCGCAGTTCTGAACACTCTTTCTGTAGAAAATGCAAGTGGACATTCGGAGCGCTAAGAGGGTAATAGTGGAAAAAGGAATATATTCAAATATAAACTACACAGTAGCATTCTGTGAAAATTCTTTCTGTTCTGTGCATTCAACTAACAGAGTTGAACCTTACTTTTGATTGAGCCGTTCTGAAACACTCTTTCTGTAGAAACTGCAAGTGGACATGCTAAGCGCTAAGAGGCCTACATTGGGAAAAAGAATATCTTCAAATAAAAACTACACAGATGCATTCTGTGAAACTTATTTCTGATCTGTAAATTCAGTTAACAGAGATAAAACATATTTTTGATTGAGCAGTTATGAAACACTCTTTTTGTAGAAAATGCAAGTGGAGATTCGGAGCGCTAAGTGGGTACTAGAGGAAAAAGGAATGTCTTCAAATATAAACTACACAGAATCATTCGGTGAAACTTCTTTCTGATCTGTGCATTCAGCTAACAGATTTAAACCATACTTTTGATTGAGCAGATCTGAACACTCATTCTGTAGAAAATGCAACTGGACAATTGGAGCGCTAAGAGCGTAGTAGTGGAAAAAGTAATATATTCAAATATAAACTACACAGAAGCATTCTGTGAAACTTCTTTCTGATCTGAGCATTCAGCTAACAGAGTTAAACCATACTTTTGATTGAGCAGTTTTGAAACACTCTGTCTGTAGAAAATGCAACTGGGCATTCGTAGCGCTAAGTGGGTAATAGTGGAAAAAAGAATATGTTCAAATATAAACTACACAGAAGCATTGTATGAAACTTCTTTCTGTTCTGTGCATTCAACTAACAGAGTTGAACCTTACTTTTGATTGAGCCGTTCTGAAACACTCTTTCTGTAGAAACTGCAATTGGACATTCTGAGCGCTAAGAGGCCTATATTGGGAAAAAGAATGTCTACAAATAAAAACTACACAGAAGAATTGTGTGAAACTTCTTTCTGTTCTGTTTGTTCAACTAAAAGAGTTGAACCTTAGTTTTGATTGAGCCGTTCTGAAACACTCTTTCTGTAGAAAATGCAAGTGGAGATTCGGAGCGCTAAGAGGGTAATAGTGGAAAAAGGAATGTCTCCAAATATAAACTACACAGAATCATTCTGTGAAACTTCTTTCTGATCTGTGCATTGAGCTAACAGAGTTAAACCATACTTTTGATTGAGCAGATCTGAACACTCTTTCTGTAGAAAATGCAACTGGACATTTGGAGCGCTAAGAGAGAAGTAGTGGAAAAAGGAATATATTCAAATATAAACTACACAGAAGCATTCTGTGAAACTTCTTTCTGACCTGAGCATTCAGCTAACAGAGTTAAACCATACTTTTGATTGAGCAGTTGTGAAACACTCTGTCTGTAGAAAATGCAACTGGACATTCGTAGCGCTAAGTGGGTAATAGTGGAAAAAAGAATATGTTCAAATATAAACTACACAGAAGCATTGTATGAAACTTCTTTCTGTTCTGTGCATTCAACTAACAGAGTTGAACCTTACTTTTGATTGAGCCGTTCTGAAACACTCTTTCTGTAGAAACTGCAATTGGACATTCTGAGCGCTAAGAGGCCTCTATTGGGAAAAATAATATCTTCAAATAAAAACTACACAGAAGCATTGTGTGAAACTTATTTCTGATATGTTCATTAAGCTAACAGAGTTAAACCATACTTTTGATTGCGCAGTTCTGAACACTCTTTCTGTAGAAAATGCAAGTGTATATTCGGAGCGCTAAGAGGGTAATAGTGGAAAAAGGAATATATTCAAATATAAACTACACAGTAGCATTCTGTGAAAATTCTTTCTGTTCTGTGCATTCAACTAACAGAGTTGAACCTTACTTTTGATTGAGCCGTTCTGAAACACGCTTTCTGTAGAAACTGCAATTGGACATGCTTAGCGCTAAGAGGCCTACATTGGGAAAAAGAATATCTTCAAATAAAAACTACACAGATGCATTCTGTGAAACTTATTTCTGATCTGTAAATTCAGTTAACAGAGATAAAACATATTTTTGATTGAGCAGTTATGAAACACTCTTTTTGTAGAAAATGCAAGTGGAGATTCGGAGCGCTAAGAGGGTACTAGTGGAAAAAGGAATGTCTTCAAATATAAACTACACAGAATCATTCGGTGAAACTTCTTTCTGATCTGTGCATTCAGCTAACAGAGTTAAACCATACTTTTGATTGAGCAGATCTGAACACTCATTCTGTAGAAAATGCAACTGGACATTTGGAGCGCTAAGAGCGTAGTAGTGGAAAAAGGTATATATTCAAATATAAACTACACAGAAGCATTCTGTGAAACTTCTTTCTGATCTGAGCATTCAGCTAACAGAGTTAAACCATACTTTTGATTGAGCAGTTTTGAAACACTCTGTCTGTAGAAAACGCAACGGGACATTCGTAGCGCTAAGTGGGTAATAGTGGAAAAAAGAATATGTTCAAATATAAACTACACAGAAGCATTGTATGAAACTTCTTTCTGTTCTGTGGATTCAACTAACAGAGTTGAACCTTACTTTTGATTGAGCCTTTCTGAAACACTCTTTCTGTAGAAACTGCAATTGGACATTCTGAGCGCTAAGAGGCCTCTATTGGGAAAAATAATATCTTCAAATAAAAACTACACAGAAGCATTGTGTGAAACTTATTTCTGATATGTTCATTAAGCTAACAGAGTTAAACCATACTTTTGATTGCGCAGTTCTGAACACTCTTTCTGTAGAAAATGCAAGTGGACATTCGGAGCGCTAAGAGGGTAATAGTGGAAAAAGGAATATATTCAAATATAAACTACACAGTAGCATTCTGTGAAAATTCTTTCTGTTCTGTGCATTCAACTAACAGAGTTGAACCTTACTTTTGATTGAGCCGTTCTGAAACACTCTTTCTGTAGAAACTGCAATTGGACATGCTAAGCGCTAAGAGTCCTACATTGGGAAAAAGAATATCTTCAAATAAAAACTACACAGATGCATTCTGTGAAACTTATTTCTGATCTGTAAATTCAGTTAACAGAGATAAAACATATTTTTGATTGAGCAGTTATGAAACACTCTTTTTGTAGAAAATGCAAGTGGAGATTCGGAGCGCTAAGAGGGTACTAGTGGAAAAAGGAATGTCTCCAAATATAAACTACACAGAATCATTCGGTGAAACTTCTTTCTGATCTGTGCATTCAGCTAACAGAGTTAAACCATACTTTTGATTGAGCAGATCTGAACACTCATTCTGTAGAAAATGCAACTGGACATTTGGAGCGCTAAGAGCGTAGTAGTGGAAAAAGGAATATATTCAAATATAAACTACACAGAAGCATTCTGTGAAACTTCTTTCTGATCTGAGCATTCAGCTAACAGAGTTAAACCATACTTTTGATTGAGCAGTTTTGAAACACTCTGTCTGTAGAAAATGCAACTGGGCATTCGTAGCGCTAAGTGGGTAATAGTGGAAAAAAGAATATGTTCAAATATAAACTACACAGAAGCATTATATGAAACTTCTTTCTGTTCTGTGCATTCAACTAACAGAGTTGAACCTTACTTTTGATTGAGCCGTTCTGAAACACTCTTTCTGTAGAAACTGCAATTGGACATTCTGAGCGCTAAGAGGCCTATATTGGGAAAAAGAATGTCTACAAATAAAAACTACACAGAAGAATTGTGTGAAACTTCTTTCTGTTCTGTTTGTTCAACTAAAAGAGTTGAACCTTAGTTTTGATTGAGCCGTTCTGAAACACTCTTTCTGTAGAAAATGCAAGTGGAGATTCGGAGCGCTAAGAGGGTAATAGTGGAAAAAGGAATGTCTCCAAATATAAACTACACAGAATCATTCTGTGAAACTTCTTTCTGATCTGTGCATTGAGCTAACAGAGTTAAACCATACTTTTGATTGAGCAGATCTGAACACTCTTTCTGAAGAAAATGCAACTGGACATTTGGAGCGCTAAGAGATTAGTAGTGGAAAAAGGATTATATTCAAATATAAACTACACAGAATCATTCTGTGAAACTTCTTTCTGACCTGAGCATTCAGCTAACAGAGTTAAACCATACTTTTGATTGAGCAGTTTTGAAACACTCTGTCTGTAGAAAATGCAACTGGACATTCGTAGCGCTAAGTGGGTAATAGTGGAAAAAAGAATATGTTCAAATATAAACTACACAGAAGCATTGTATGAAACTTCTTTCTGTTCTGTGCATTCAACTAACAGAGTTGAACCTTACTTTTGATTGAGCCGTTCTGAAACACTCTTTCTGTAGAAACTGCAATTGGACATGCTAAGCGCTAAGAGGCCTACTTTGGGAAAAAGAATATCTTCAAATAAAAACTACACAGATGCATTCTGTGAAACTTATTTCTGATCTGTAAATTCAGTTAACAGAGATAAAACATATTTTTGATTGAGCAGTTATGAAACACTCTTTTTGTAGAAAATGCAAGTGGAGATTCGGAGCGCTAAGAGGGTAATAGTGGAAAAAGGAATGTCTTCAAATATAAACTACACAGAATCATTCGGTGAAACTTCTTTCTGATCTGTGCATTCAGCTAACAGACTTAAACCATACTTTTGATTGAGCAGATCTGAACACTCTTTCTGTAGAAAATGCAACTGGACATTTGGAGCGCTAAGAGCGTAGTAGTGGAAAAAGGAATATATTCAAATATAAACTACACAGAAGCATTCTGTGAAACTTCTTTCTGATCTGAGCTTTCAGCTAACAGAGTTAAACCATACTTATGATTGAGCAGTTTTGAAACACTCTGTCTGTAGAAAATGCAACTGGACATTCGTAGCGCTAAGTGGGTAATAGTGGAAAAAAGAATATGTTCAAATATAAACTACACAGAAGCATTGTATGAAACTTCTTTCTGTTCTGTGCATTCAACTAACAGAGTTGAACCTTACTTTTGATTAAGCCGTTCTGAAACACTCTTTCTGTAGAAACTGCAATTGGACATTCTCAGCGCTAGGAGGCCTATATTGGGAAAAAGAATGTCTACAAATAAAAACTACACAGAAGAATTGTGTGAAACTTCTTTCTGTTCTGTTTGTTCAACTAAAATAGTTGAACCTTAGTTTTGATTGAGCCGTTCTGAAACACTCTTTCTGTAGAAAATGCAAGTGGAGATTCGGAGCGCTAAGAGGGTAATAGTGGAAAAAGGAATGTCTCCAAATATAAACTACACAGAATCATTCTGTGAAACGTCTTTCTGATCTGTGCATTCAGCTAACAGAGTTAAACCATACTTTTGATTGAGCAGATCTGAACACTCTTTCTGTAGAAAATGCAACTGGACATTTGGAGCGCTAAGAGAGTAGTAGTGGAAAAAGGAATATATTCAAATATAAACTACACAGAAGCATTCTGTGAAACTTCTTTCTGATCTGAGCATTCAGCTAACAGAGTTAAACCATACTTTTGATTGAGCAGTTTTGAAACACTCTGTCTGTAGAAAATGCAACTGGACATTCGTAGTGCTAAGTGGGTAATAGTGGAAAAAAGAATATGTTCAAATATAAACTACACAGAAGCATTGTATGAAACTTCTTTCTGTTCTGTGCATTCAACTAACAGAGTTGATCCTTACTTTTGATTGAGCCGTTCTGAAACACTCTTTCTGTAGAAACAGCAATTGGACATTCTGAGCGCTAAGAGGCCTCTATTGGGAAAAATAATATCTTCAAATAAAAACTACACAGAAGCATTGTGTGAAACTTATTTCTGATATGTTCATTAAGCTAACAGAGTTAAACCCTACTTTTGATTGCGCAGTTCTGAACACTCTTTCTGTAGAAAATGCAAGTGGACATTCGGAGCGCTAAGAGGGTAATAGTGGAAAAAGGAATATATTCAAATATAAACTACACAGTAGCATTCTGTGAAAATTCTTTCTGTTCTGTGCATTCAACTAACAGAGTTGAACCTTACTTTTGATTGAGCCGTTCTGAAACACTCTTTCTGTAGAAACTGCAAGTGGACATGCTAAGCGCTAAGAGGCCTACATTGGGAAAAAGAATATGTTCAAATAAAAACTACACAGATGCATTCTGTGAAACTTATTTCTGATCTGTAAATTCAGTTAACAGAGATAAAACATATTTTTGATTGAGCAGTTATGAAACACTCTTTTTGTAGAAAATGCAAGTGGAGATTCGGAGCGCTAAGGGGGTACTAGTGGAAAAAGGAATGTCTTCAAATATAAACTACACAGAATCATTCGGTGAAACTTCTTTCTGATCTGTACATTCAGCTAACAGAGTTAAACCATACTTTTGATTGAGCAGATCTGAACACTCATTCTGTAGAAAATGCAACTGGAGATTTGGAGCGCTAAGAGCGTAGTAGTGGAAAAAGGAATATATTCAAATATAAACTACACAGAAGCATTCTGTGAAACTTCTTTCTGATCTGAGCATTCAGCTAACAGAGTTAAACCATACTTTTGATTGAGCAGTTTTGAAACACTCTGTCTGTAGAAAACGCAACGGGACATTCGTAGCGCTAAGTGGGTAATAGTGGAAAAAAGAATATGTTCAAATATAAACTACACAGAAGCATTGTATGAAACTTCTTTCTGTTCTGTGGATTCAACTAACAGAGTTGAACCTTACTTTTGATTGAGCCTTTCTGAAACACTCTTTCTGTAGAAACTGCAATTGGACATTCTGAGCGCTAAGAGGCCTCTATTGGGAAAAATAATATCTTCAAATAAAAACTACACAGAAGCATTGTGTGAAACTTATTTCTGATATGTTCATTAAGCTAACAGAGTTAAACCATACTTTTGATTGCGCAGTTCTGAACACTCTTTCTGTAGAAAATGCAAGTGGACATTCGGAGCGCTAAGAGGGTAATAGTGGAAAAAGGAATATATTCAAATATAAACTACACAGTAGCATTCTGTGAAAATTCTTTCTGTTCTGTGCATTCAACTAACAGAGTTGAACCTTACTTTTGATTGAGCCGTTCTGAAACACTCTTTCTGTAGAAACTGCAATTGGACATGCTAAGCGCTAAGAGTCCTACATTGGGAAAAAGAATATCTTCAAATAAAAACTACACAGATGCATTCTGTGAAACTTATTTCTGATCTGTAAATTCAGTTAACAGAGATAAAACATATTTTTGATTGAGCAGTTATGAAACACTCTTTTTGTAGAAAATGCAAGTGGAGATTCGGAGCGCTAAGAGGGTACTAGTGGAAAAAGGAATGTCTCCAAATATAAACTACACAGAATCATTCGGTGAAACTTCTTTCTGATCTGTGCATTCAGCTAACAGAGTTAAACCATACTTTTGATTGAGCAGATCTGAACACTCATTCTGTAGAAAATGCAACTGGACATTTGGAGCGCTAAGAGCGTAGTAGTGGAAAAAGGAATATATTCAAATATAAACTACACAGAAGCATTCTGTGAAACTTCTTTCTGATCTGAGCATTCAGCTAACAGAGTTAAACCATACTTTTGATTGAGCAGTTTTGAAACACTCTGTCTGTAGAAAATGCAACTGGGCATTCGTAGCGCTAAGTGGGTAATAGTGGAAAAAAGAATATGTTCAAATATAAACTACACAGAAGCATTATATGAAACTTCTTTCTGTTCTGTGCATTCAACTAACAGAGTTGAACCTTACTTTTGATTGAGCCGTTCTGAAACACTCTTTCTGTAGAAACTGCAATTGGACATTCTGAGCGCTAAGAGGCCTATATTGGGAAAAAGAATGTCTACAAATAAAAACTACACAGAAGAATTGTGTGAAACTTCTTTCTGTTCTGTTTGTTCAACTAAAAGAGTTGAACCTTAGTTTTGATTGAGCCGTTCTGAAACACTCTTTCTGTAGAAAATGCAAGTGGAGATTCGGAGCGCTAAGAGGGTAATAGTGGAAAAAGGAATGTCTCCAAATATAAACTACACAGAATCATTCTGTGAAACTTCTTTCTGATCTGTGCATTGAGCTAACAGAGTTAAACCATACTTTTGATTGAGCAGATCTGAACACTCTTTCTGAAGAAAATGCAACTGGACATTTGGAGCGCTAAGAGATTAGTAGTGGAAAAAGGATTATATTCAAATATAAACTACACAGAATCATTCTGTGAAACTTCTTTCTGACCTGAGCATTCAGCTAACAGAGTTAAACCATACTTTTGATTGAGCAGTTTTGAAACACTCTGTCTGTAGAAAATGCAACTGGACATTCGTAGCGCTAAGTGGGTAATAGTGGAAAAAAGAATATGTTCAAATATAAACTACACAGAAGCATTGTATGAAACTTCTTTCTGTTCTGTGCATTCAACTAACAGAGTTGAACCTTACTTTTGATTGAGCCGTTCTGAAACACTCTTTCTGTAGAAACTGCAATTGGACATGCTAAGCGCTAAGAGGCCTACTTTGGGAAAAAGAATATCTTCAAATAAAAACTACACAGATGCATTCTGTGAAACTTATTTCTGATCTGTAAATTCAGTTAACAGAGATAAAACATATTTTTGATTGAGCAGTTATGAAACACTCTTTTTGTAGAAAATGCAAGTGGAGATTCGGAGCGCTAAGAGGGTAATAGTGGAAAAAGGAATGTCTTCAAATATAAACTACACAGAATCATTCGGTGAAACTTCTTTCTGATCTGTGCATTCAGCTAACAGACTTAAACCATACTTTTGATTGAGCAGATCTGAACACTCTTTCTGTAGAAAATGCAACTGGACATTTGGAGCGCTAAGAGCGTAGTAGTGGAAAAAGGAATATATTCAAATATAAACTACACAGAAGCATTCTGTGAAACTTCTTTCTGATCTGAGCTTTCAGCTAACAGAGTTAAACCATACTTATGATTGAGCAGTTTTGAAACACTCTGTCTGTAGAAAATGCAACTGGACATTCGTAGCGCTAAGTGGGTAATAGTGGAAAAAAGAATATGTTCAAATATAAACTACACAGAAGCATTGTATGAAACTTCTTTCTGTTCTGTGCATTCAACTAACAGAGTTGAACCTTACTTTTGATTAAGCCGTTCTGAAACACTCTTTCTGTAGAAACTGCAATTGGACATTCTCAGCGCTAGGAGGCCTATATTGGGAAAAAGAATGTCTACAAATAAAAACTACACAGAAGAATTGTGTGAAACTTCTTTCTGTTCTGTTTGTTCAACTAAAATAGTTGAACCTTAGTTTTGATTGAGCCGTTCTGAAACACTCTTTCTGTAGAAAATGCAAGTGGAGATTCGGAGCGCTAAGAGGGTAATAGTGGAAAAAGGAATGTCTCCAAATATAAACTACACAGAATCATTCTGTGAAACGTCTTTCTGATCTGTGCATTCAGCTAACAGAGTTAAACCATACTTTTGATTGAGCAGATCTGAACACTCTTTCTGTAGAAAATGCAACTGGACATTTGGAGCGCTAAGAGAGTAGTAGTGGAAAAAGGAATATATTCAAATATAAACTACACAGAAGCATTCTGTGAAACTTCTTTCTGATCTGAGCATTCAGCTAACAGAGTTAAACCATACTTTTGATTGAGCAGTTTTGAAACACTCTGTCTGTAGAAAATGCAACTGGACATTCGTAGTGCTAAGTGGGTAATAGTGGAAAAAAGAATATGTTCAAATATAAACTACACAGAAGCATTGTATGAAACTTCTTTCTGTTCTGTGCATTCAACTAACAGAGTTGATCCTTACTTTTGATTGAGCCGTTCTGAAACACTCTTTCTGTAGAAACAGCAATTGGACATTCTGAGCGCTAAGAGGCCTCTATTGGGAAAAATAATATCTTCAAATAAAAACTACACAGAAGCATTGTGTGAAACTTATTTCTGATATGTTCATTAAGCTAACAGAGTTAAACCCTACTTTTGATTGCGCAGTTCTGAACACTCTTTCTGTAGAAAATGCAAGTGGACATTCGGAGCGCTAAGAGGGTAATAGTGGAAAAAGGAATATATTCAAATATAAACTACACAGTAGCATTCTGTGAAAATTCTTTCTGTTCTGTGCATTCAACTAACAGAGTTGAACCTTACTTTTGATTGAGCCGTTCTGAAACACTCTTTCTGTAGAAACTGCAAGTGGACATGCTAAGCGCTAAGAGGCCTACATTGGGAAAAAGAATATGTTCAAATAAAAACTACACAGATGCATTCTGTGAAACTTATTTCTGATCTGTAAATTCAGTTAACAGAGATAAAACATATTTTTGATTGAGCAGTTATGAAACACTCTTTTTGTAGAAAATGCAAGTGGAGATTCGGAGCGCTAAGGGGGTACTAGTGGAAAAAGGAATGTCTTCAAATATAAACTACACAGAATCATTCGGTGAAACTTCTTTCTGATCTGTACATTCAGCTAACAGAGTTAAACCATACTTTTGATTGAGCAGATCTGAACACTCATTCTGTAGAAAATGCAACTGGAGATTTGGAGCGCTAAGAGCGTAGTAGTGGAAAAAGGAATATATTCAAATATAAACTACACAGAAGCATTCTGTGAAACTTCTTTCTGATCTGAGCATTCAGCTAACAGAGTTAAACCATACTTTTGATTGAGCAGTTTTGAAACACTCTGTCTGTAGAAAATGCAACTGGGCATTCGTAGCGCTAAGTGGGTAATAGTGGAAAAAAGAATATGTTCAAATATAAACTACACAGAAGCATTGTATGAAACTTATTTCTGTTCTGTGCATTCAACTAACAGATTTGAACCTTACTTTGGATTGAGCCGTTCTGAAACACTCTTTCTGTAGAAACTGCAATTGGACATTCTGAGCGCTAAGAGGCCTATATTGGGAAAAAGAATGTCTACAAATAAAAACTACACAGAAGAATTGTGTGAAACTTCTTTCTCTTCTGTTTGTTCAACTAAAAGAGTTGAACCTTAGTTTTGATTGAGCCGTTCTGAAACACTCTTTCTGTAGAAAATGCAAGTGGAATTCGGAGCGCTAAGAGGGTAATAGTGGAAAAAGGAATGTCTCCAAATATAAACTACACAGAATCATTCTGTGAAACTTCTTTCTGATCTGTGCATTCAGCTAACAGAATTAAACCATACTTTTGATTGAGCAGATCTGAACACTCTTTCTGTAGAAAATGCAACTGGACATTTGGAGCGCTAAGAGAGTAGTAGTGGAAAAAGGAATATATTCAAATATAAACTACACAGAAGCATTCTGTGAAACTTCTTTCTGACCTGAGCATTCAGCTAACAGAGTTAAACCATACTTTTGATTTAGCAGTTTTGAAACACTCTGTCTGTAGAAAATGCAACTTGACATTCGTAGCGCTAAGTGGGTAATAGTGGAAAAAAGAATATGTTCAAATATAAACTACACAGAAGCATTGTATGAAACTTCTTTCTGTTCTGTGCATTCAACTAACAGAGTTGAACCTTACTTTTGATTGAGCCGTTCTGAAACACTCTTTCTGTAGAAACTGTAATTGGACATTCTGAGCGCTAAGAGGCCTCTATTGGGAAAAATAATATCTTCAAATAAAAAGTACACAGAAGCATTGTGTGAAACTTATTTCTGATATGTTCATTAAGCTAACAGAGTTAAACCATACTTTTGATTGCGCAGTTCTGAACACTCTTTCTGTAGAAAATGCAAGTGGACATTCGGAGCGCTAAGAGGGTAATAGTGGAAAAAGGAATATATTCAAATATAAACTACACAGTAGCATTCTGTGAAAATTCTTTCTGTTCTGTGCATTCAACTAACAGAGTTGAACCTTACTTTTGATTGAGCCGTTCTGAAACACTCTTTCTGTAGAAACTGCAAGTGGACATGCTAAGCGCTAAGAGGCCTACATTGGGAAAAAGAATATCTTCAAATAAAAACTACACAGATGCATTCTGTGAAACTTATTTCTGATCTGTAAATTCAGTTAACAGAGATAAAACATATTTTTGATTGAGCAGTTATGAAACACTCTTTTTGTAGAAAATGCAAGTGGAGATTCGGAGCGCTAAGTGGGTACTAGTGGAAAAAGGAATGTCTTCAAATATAAACTACACAGAATCATTCGGTGAAACTTCTTTCTGATCTGTGCATTCAGCTAACAGATTTAAACCATACTTTTGATTGAGCAGATCTGAACACTCATTCTGTAGAAAATGCAACTGGACAATTGGAGCGCTAAGAGCGTAGTAGTGGAAAAAGTAATATATTCAAATATAAACTACACAGAAGCATTCTGTGAAACTTCTTTCTGATCTGAGCATTCAGCTAACAGAGTTAAACCATACTTTTGATTGAGCAGTTTTGAAACACTCTGTCTGTAGAAAATGCAACTGGGCATTCGTAGCGCTAAGTGGGTAATAGTGGAAAAAAGAATATGTTCAAATATAAACTACACAGAAGCATTGTATGAAACTTCTTTCTGTTCTGTGCATTCAACTAACAGAGTTGAACCTTACTTTTGATTGAGCCGTTCTGAAACACTCTTTCTGTAGAAACTGCAATTGGACATTCTGAGCGCTAAGAGGCCTATATTGGGAAAAAGAATGTCTACAAATAAAAACTACACAGAAGAATTGTGTGAAACTTCTTTCTGTTCTGTTTGTTCAACTAAAAGAGTTGAACCTTAGTTTTGATTGAGCCGTTCTGAAACACTCTTTCTGTAGAAAATGCAAGTGGAGATTCGGAGCGCTAAGAGGGTAATAGTGGAAAAAGGAATGTCTCCAAATATAAACTACACAGAATCATTCTGTGAAACTTCTTTCTGATCTGTGCATTGAGCTAACAGAGTTAAACCATACTTTTGATTGAGCAGATCTGAACACTCTTTCTGTAGAAAATGCAACTGGACATTTGGAGCGCTAAGAGAGAAGTAGTGGAAAAAGGAATATATTCAAATATAAACTACACAGAAGCATTCTGTGAAACTTCTTTCTGACCTGAGCATTCAGCTAACAGAGTTAAACCATACTTTTGATTGAGCAGTTGTGAAACACTCTGTCTGTAGAAAATGCAACTGGACATTCGTAGCGCTAAGTGGGTAATAGTGGAAAAAAGAATATGTTCAAATATAAACTACACAGAAGCATTGTATGAAACTTCTTTCTGTTCTGTGCATTCAACTAACAGAGTTGAACCTTACTTTTGATTGAGCCGTTCTGAAACACTCTTTCTGTAGAAACTGCAATTGGACATTCTGAGCGCTAAGAGGCCTCTATTGGGAAAAATAATATCTTCAAATAAAAACTACACAGAAGCATTGTGTGAAACTTATTTCTGATATGTTCATTAAGCTAACAGAGTTAAACCATACTTTTGATTGCGCAGTTCTGAACACTCTTTCTGTAGAAAATGCAAGTGTATATTCGGAGCGCTAAGAGGGTAATAGTGGAAAAAGGAATATATTCAAATATAAACTACACAGTAGCATTCTGTGAAAATTCTTTCTGTTCTGTGCATTCAACTAACAGAGTTGAACCTTACTTTTGATTGAGCCGTTCTGAAACACTCTTTCTGTAGAAACTGCAATTGGACATGCTAAGCGCTAAGAGGCCTACTTTGGGAAAAAGAATATCTTCAAATAAAAACTACACAGATGCATTCTGTGAAACTTATTTCTGATCTGTAAATTCAGTTAACAGAGATAAAACATATTTTTGATTGAGCAGTTATGAAACACTCTTTTTGTAGAAAATGCAAGTGGAGATTCGGAGCGCTAAGAGGGTAATAGTGGAAAAAGGAATGTCTCCAAATATAAACTACACAGAATCATTCTGTGAAACTTCTTTCTGATCTGTGCATTCAGCTAACAGAGTTAAACCATACTTTTGATTGAGCAGATCTGAACACTCTTTCTGTAGAAAATGCAACTGGACATTTGGAGCGCTAAGAGAGTAGTAGTGGAAAAAGGAATATATTCAAATATAAACTACACAGAAGCATTCTGTGAAACTTCTTTCTGACCTGAGCATTCAGCTAACAGAGTTAAACCATACTTTTGATTGAGCAGTTTTGAAACACTCTGTCTGTAGAAAATGCAACTGGACATTCGTAGCGCTAAGTGGGTAATAGTGGAAAAAAGAATATGTTCAAATATAAACTACACAGAAGCATTGTATGAAACTTCTTTCTGTTCTGTGCATTCAACTAACAGAGTTGAACCTTACTTTTGATTGAGCCGTTCTGAAACACTCTTTCTGTAGAAACTGTAATTGGACATTCTGAGCGCTAAGAGGCCTCTATTGGGAAAAATAATATCTTCAAATAAAAACTACACAGAAGCATTGGGTGAAACTTATTTCTGATATGTTCATTAAGCTAACAGAGTTAAACCATACTTTTGATTGCGCAGTTCTGAACACTCTTTCTGTAGAAAATGCAAGTGGATATTCGGAGCGCTAAGAGGGTAATAGTGGAAAAAGGAATATATTCAAATATAAACTACACAGTAGCATTCTGTGAAAATTCTTTCTGTTCTGTGCATTCAACTAACAGAGTTGAACCTTACTTTTGATTGAGCCGTTCTGAAACACTCTTTCTGTAGAAACTGCAATTGGACATTCTGAGCGCTAAGAGGCCTATATTGGGAAAAAGTATGTCTACAAATAAAAACTACACAGAAGAATTGTGTGAAACTTCTTTCTGTTCTGTTTGTTCAACTAAAAGAGTTGAACCTTAGTTTTGATTGAGCCGTTCTGAAACACTCTTTCTGTAGAAAATGCAAGTGGAGATTCGGAGCGCTAAGAGGGTAATAGTGGAAAAAGGAATGTCTCCAAATATAAACTACACAGAATCATTCTGTGAAACTTCTTTCTGATCTGTGCATTGAGCTAACAGAGTTAAACCATACTTTTGATTGAGCAGATCTGAACACTCTTTCTGTAGAAAATGCAACTGGACATTTGGAGCGCTAAGAGAGAAGTAGTGGAAAAAGGAATATATTCAAATATAAACTACACAGAAGCATTCTGTGAAACTTCTTTCTGACCTGAGCATTCAGCTAACAGATTTAAACCATACTTTTGATTGAGCAGTTGTGAAACACTCTGTCTGTAGAAAATGCAACTGGACATTCGTAGCGCTAAGTGGGTAATAGTGGAAAAAAGAATATGTTCAAATATAAACTACACAGAAGCATTGTATGAAACTTCTTTCTGTTCTGTGCATTCAACTAACAGAGTTGAACCTTACTTTTGATTGAGCCGTTCTGAAACACTCTTTCTGTAGAAACTGCAATTGGATATTCTGAGCGCTAAGAGGCCTCTATTGGGAAAAATAATATCTTCAAATAAAAACTACACAGAAGCATTGTGTGAAACTTATTTCTGATATGTTCATTAAGCTAACAGTGTTAAACCATACTTTTGATTGCGCAGTTCTGAACACTCTTTCTGTAGAAAATGCAAGTGGATATTCGGAGCGCTAAGAGGGTAAGAGTGGAAAAAGGAATATATTCAAATATAAACTACACAGTAGCATTCTGTGAAAATTCTTTCTGTTCTGTGCATTCAACTAACAGAGTTGAACCTTACTTTTGATTGAGCCGTTCTGAAACACTCTTTCTGTAGAAACTGCAATTGGACATGCTAAGCGCTAAGAGGCCTACTTTGGGAAAAAGAATATCTTCAAATAAAAACTACACAGATGCATTCTGTGAAACTTATTTCTGATCTGTAAATTCAGTTAACAGAGATAAAACATATTTTTGATTGAGCAGTTATGAAACACTCTTTTTGTAGAAAATGCAAGTGGAGATTCGGAGCGCTAAGAGGGTAATAGTGGAAAAAGGAATGTCTCCAAATATAAACTACACAGAATCATTCTGTGAAACTTCTTTCTGATCTGTGCATTCAGCTAACAGAGTTAAACCATACTTTTGATTGAGCAGATCTGAACACTCTTTCTGTAGAAAATGCAACTGGACATTTGGAGCGCTAAGAGAGTAGTAGTGGAAAAAGTAATATATTCAAATATAAACTACACAGAAGCATTCTGTGAAACTTCTTTCTGACCTGAGCATTCAGCTAACAGAGTTAAACCATACTTTTGATTGAGCAGTTTTGAAACACTCTGTCTGTAGAAAATGCAACTGGACATTCGTAGCGCTAAGTGGGTAATAGTGGAAAAAAGAATATGTTCAAATATAAACTACACAGAAGCATTGTATGAAACTTCTTTCTGTTCTGTGCATTCAACTAACAGAGTTGAACCTTACTTTTGATTGAGCCGTTCTGAAACACTCTTTCTGTAGAAACTGTAATTGGACATTCTGAGCGCTAAGAGGCCTCTATTGGGAAAAATAATATCTTCAAATAAAAACTACACAGAAGCATTGTGTGAAACTTATTTCTGATATGTTCATTAAGCTAACAGAGTTAAACCATACTTTTGATTGCGCAGTTCTGAACACTCTTTCTGTAGAAAATGCAAGTGGACATTCGGAGCGCTAAGAGGGTAATAGTGGAAAAAGGAATATATTCAAATATAAACTACACAGTAGCATTCTGTGAAAATTTTTTCTGTTCTGTGCATTCAACTAACAGAGTTGAACCTTACTTTTGATTGAGCCGTTGTGAAACACGCTTTCTGTAGAAACTGCAAGTGGACATGCTAAGCGCTAAGAGGCCTACATTGGGAAAAAGAATATCTTCAAATAAAAACTACACAGATGCATTCTGTGAAACTTATTTCTGATCTGCAAATTCAGTTAACAGAGATAAAACATATTTTTGATTGAGCAGTTATGAAACACTCTTTTTGTAGAAAATGCAAGTGGAGATTCGGAGCGCTAAGTGGGTACTAGTGGAAAAAGGAATGTCTTCAAATATAAACTACACAGAATCATTCGGTGAAACTTCTTTCTGATCTGTGCATTGAGCTAACAGAGTTAAACCATACTTTTGATTGAGCAGATCTGAACACTCTTTCTGTAGAAAATGCAACTGGACATTTGGAGCGCTAAGAGAGAAGTAGTGGAAAAAGGAATATATTCAAATATAAACTACACAGAAGCATTCTGTGAAACTTCTTTCTGACCTGAGCATTCAGCTAACAGAGTTAAACCATACTTTTGATTGAGCAGTTGTGAAACACTCTGTCTGTAGAAAATGCAACTGGACATTCGTAGCGCTAAGTGGGTAATAGTGGAAAAAAGAATATGTTCAAATATAAACTACACAGAAGCATTGTATGAAACTTCTTTCTGTTCTGTGCATTCAACTAACAGAGTTGAACCTTACTTTTGATTGAGCCGTTCTGAAACACTCTTTCTGTAGAAACTGCAATTGGACATTCTGAGCGCTAAGAGGCCTCTATTGGGAAAAATAATATCTTCAAATAAAAACTACACAGAAGCATTGTGTGAAACATATTTCTGATATGTTCATTAAGCTAACAGAGTTAAACCATACTTTTGATTGCGCAGTTCTGAACACTCTTTCTGTAGAAAATGCAAGTGGATATTCGGAGCGCTAAGAGGGTAATAGTGGAAAAAGGAATATATTCAAATATAAACTACACAGTAGCATTGTATGAAACTTCTTTCTGTTCTGTGCATTCAACTAACAGAGTTGAACCTTACTTTTGATTGAGCCATTCTGAAACACTCTTTCTGTAGAAACTGCAATTGGACATTCTGAGCGCTAAGAGGCCTATATTGGGAAAAAGAATGTCTACAAATAAAAACTACACAGATGAATTGTGTGAAACTTCTTTCTGTTCTGTTTGTTCAACTAAAAGAGTTGAACCTTAGTTTTGATTGAGCCGTTCTGAAACACTCTTTCTGTAGAAAATGCAAGTGGAGATTCAGAGCGCTAAGAGGGTAATAGTGGAAAAAGGAATGTCTCCAAATATAAACTACACAGAATCATTCTGTGAAACTTCTTTCTGATCTGAGCATTCAGCTAACAGAGTTAAACCATACTTTTGGTTGAGCAGATCTGAACACTCTTTCTGTAGAAAATGCAACTGGACATTTGGAGCGCTAAGAGAGTAGTAGTGGAAAAAGGAATATATTCAAATATAAACTACACAGAAGCATTCTGTGAAACTTCTTTCTGACCTGAGCATTCAGCTAACAGAGTTAAACCATACTTTTGATTGAGCAGTTTTGAAACACTCTGTCTGTAGAAAATGCAACTGGACATTCGTAGCGCTAAGTGGGTAATAGTGGAAAAAAGAATATGTTCAAATATAAACTACACAGAAGCATTGTATGAAACTTCTTTCTGTTCTGTGCATTCAACTAACAGAGTTGAACCTTACTTTTGATTGAGCCGTTCTGAAACACTCTTTCTGTAGAAACTGCAATTGGACATTCTGAGCGCTAAGAGGCCTCTATTGGGAAAAATAATATCTTCAAATAAAAACTACACAGAAGCATTGTGTGAAACTTATTTCTGATATGTTCATTAAGCTAACAGAGTTAAACCATACTTTTGATTGTGCAGTTCTGAACACTCTTTCTGTAGAAAATGCAAGTGGACATTCGGAGCGCTAAGAGGGTAATAGTGGAAAAAGGAATATATTCAAATATAAACTACACAGTAGCATTCTGTGAAAATTCTTTCTGTTCTGTGCATTCAACTAACAGAGTTGAACCTTACTTTTGATTGAGCCGTTCTGAAACACTCTTTCTGTAGAAACTGCAAGTGGACATGCTAAGCGCTAAGAGGTTTACATTGGGAAAAAGAATATCTTCAAATAAAAACTACACAGATGCATTCTGTGAAACTTATTTCTGATCTGTAAATTCAGTTAACAGAGATAAAACATATTTTTGATTGAGCAGTTATGAAACACTCTTTTTGTAGAAAATGCAAGTGGAGATTCGGAGCGCTAAGAGGGTACTAGTGGATAAAGGAATGTCTTCAAATATAAACTACACAGAATCATTCGGTGAAACTTTTTTCTGATCTGTGCATTCAGCTAACAGAGTTAAACCATACTTTTGATTGAGCAGATCTGAACACTCTTTCTGTAGAAAATGCAACTGGACATTTGGAGCGCTAAGAGCGTAGTAGTGGAAAAAGGAATATATTCAAATATAAACTACACAGAAGCATTCTGTGAAACTTCTTTCTGATCTGAGCTTTCAGCTAACAGAGTTAAACCATACTTTTGATTGAGCAGTTTTGAAACACTCTGTCTGTATAAAATGCAACTGGACATTCGTAGCGCTAAGTGGGTAATAGTGGAAAAAAGAATATGTTCAAATATAAACTACACAGAAGCATTGTATGGAACTTCTTTCTGTTCTGTGCATTCAACTAACAGAGTTGAACCTTACTTTTGATTGAGCCGTTCTGAAACACTCTTTCTGTAGAAACTGCAATTGGACATTCTGAGCGCTAAGAGGCCTATATTGGGAAAAAGAATGTCTACAAATAAAAACTACACAGAAGAATTGTGTGAAACTTCTTTCTGTTCTGTTTGTTCAACTAAAAGAGTTGAACCTTAGTTTTGATTGAGCCGTTCTGAAACACTCTTTCTGTAGATAATGCAAGTGGAGATTCGGAGCGCAAAGAGGGTAATAGTGGAAAAAGAAATGTCTCCAAATATAAACTACACAGAATCATTCTGTGAAACTTCTTTCTGATCTGTGCATTCAGCTAACAGAGTTAAACCAGACTTTTGATTGAGCAGATCTGAACACTCTTTCTGTAGAAAATGCAACTGGACATTTGGAGCGCTAAGAGAGTAGTAGTGGAAAAAGGAATATATTCAAATATAAACTACACAGAAGCATTCTGTGAAACTTCTTTCTGACCTGAGCATTCAGCTAACAGAGTTAAACCATACTTTTGATTGAGCAGTTTTGAAACACTCTGTCTGTAGAAAATGCAACTGGACATTCGTAGCGCTAAGTGGGTAATAGTGGAAAAAAGAATATGTTCAAATATAAACTACACAGAAGCATTGTATGAAACTTCTTTCTGTTCTGTGCATTCAACTAACAGAGTTGAACCTTACTTTTGATTGAGCCGTTCTGAAACACTCTTTCTGTAGAAACTGCAATTGGACATTCTGAGCGCTAAGAGGCCTCTATTGGGAAAAATAATATCTTCAAATAAAAACTACACAGAAGCATTGTGTGAAACTTATTTCTGATATGTTCATTAAGCTAACAGAGTTAAACCATACTTTTGATTGTGCAGTTCTGAACACTCTTTCTGTAGAAAATGCAAGTGGACATTCGGAGCGCTAAGAGGGTAATAGTGGAAAAAGGAATATATTCAAATATAAACTACACAGTAGCATTCTGTGAAAATTCTTTCTGTTCTGTGCATTCAACTAACAGAGTTGAACCTTACTTTTGATTGAGCCGTTCTGAAACACTCTTTCTGTAGAAACTGCAAGTGGACATGCTAAGCGCTAAGAGGCCTACATTGGGAAAAAGAATATCTTCAAATAAAAACTACACAGATGCATTCTGTGAAACTTATTTCTGATCTGTAAATTCAGTTAACAGAGATAAAACATATTTTTGATTGAGCAGTTGTGAAACACTCTTTTTGTAGAAAATGCAAGTGGAGATTCGGAGCGCTAAGAGGGTTCTAGTGGAAAAAGGAATGTCTTCAAATATAAACTACACAGAATCATTCGGTGAAACTCCTTTCTGATCTGTGCATTCAGCTAACAGAGTTAAACCATACTTTTGATTGAGCAGATCTGAACACTCTTTCTGTAGAAAATGCAACTGGACATTTGGAGCGCTAAGAGCGTAGTAGTGGAAAAAGGAATATATTCAAATATAAACTACACAGAAGCATTCTGTGAAACTTCTTTCTGATATGAGCATTCAGCTAACAGAGTTAAACCATACTTTTGATTGAGCAGTTTTGAAACACTCTGTCTGTAGAAAATGCAACTGGACATTCGTAGCGCCAAGTGGGTAATAGTGGAAAAAAGAATATGTTCAAATATAAACTACACAGAAGCATTGTATGAAACTTCTTTCTGTTCTGTGCATTCAACTACAAGAGTTGATCCTTACTTTTGATTGAGCCGTTCTGAAACACTCTTTCTGTAGAAACTGCAATTGGAAATTCTGAGCGCTAAGAGGCCTATATTGGGAAAAAGAATGTCTACAAATAAAAACTACACAGAAGAATTGTGTGAAACTTCTTTCTGTTCTGTTTTTTCAACTAAAAGAGTTGAACCTTAGTTTTGATTGAGCCGTTCTGAAACACTCTTTCTGTAGAAAATGCAAGTGGAGATTCGGAGCGCTAAGAGGGTAATAGTGGAAAAAGGAATGTCTCCAAATATAAACTTCACAGAATCATTCTGTGAAACTTCTTTCTGATCTGTGCATTCAGCTAACAGAGTTAAACCATACTTTTGATTGAGCAGATCTGAACACTCTTTCTGTAGAAAATGCAACTGGACATTTGGAGCGCTAAGAGAGTAGTAGTGGAAAAAGGAATATATTCAAATATAAACTACACAGAAGCATTCTGTGAAACTTCTTTCTGACCTGAGCATTCAGCTAAGAGAGTTAAACCATACTTTTGATTGAGCAGTTTTGAAACACTCTGTCTGTAGAAAATGCAACTGGACATTCGTAGCGCTAAGTGGGTAATAGTGGAAAAAAGAATATGTTCAAATATAAACTACACAGAAGCATTGTATGAAACTTCTTTCTGTTCTGTGCATTCAACTAACAGAGTTGAACCTTACTTTTGATTGAGCCGTTCTGAAACACTCTTTCTGTAGAAACTGCAATTGGACATTCTGAGCACTAAGAGGCCTCTATTGGGAAAAATAATATCTTCAAATAAAAACTACACAGAAGCATTGTGTGAAACTTATTTCTGATATGTTCATTAAGCTAACAGAGTTAAACCATACTTTTGATTGTGCAGTTCTGAACACTCTTTCTGTAGAAAATGCAAGTGGACATTCGGAGCGCTAGGAGGATAATAGTGGAAAAAGGAATATATTCAAATATAAACTACACAGTAGCATTCTGTGAAAATTCTTTCTGTTCTGTGCATTCAACTAACAGAGTTGAACCTTACTTTTGATTGAGCCGTTCTGAAACACTCTTTCTGTAGAAACTGCAAGTGGACATGCTAAGCGCTAAGAGGCCTACATTGGGAAAAAGAATATCTTCAAATAAAAACTACACAGATGCGTTCTGTGAAACTTATTTCTGATCTGTAAATTCAGTTAACAGAGATAAAACATATTTTTGATTGAGCAGTTGTGAAACACTCTTTTTGTAGAAAATGCAAGTGGAGATTCGGAGCGCTAAGAGGGTTCTAGTGGAAAAAGGAATGTCTTCAAAAATAAACTACACAGAATCATTCGGTGAAACTCCTTTCTGATCTGTGCATTCAGCTAACAGAGTTAAACCATACTTTTGATTGAGCAGATCTGAACACTCTTTCTGTAGAAAATGCAACTGGACATTTGGAGCGCTAAGAGCGTAGTAGTGGAAAAAGGAATATATTCAAATATAAACTACACAGAAGCATTCTGTGAAACTTCTTTCTGATATGAGCATTCAGCTAACAGAGTTAAACCATACTTTTGATTGAGCAGTTTTGAAACACTCTGTCTGTAGAAAATGCAACTGGACATTCGTAGCGCTAAGTGGGTAATAGTGGAAAAAAGAATATGTTCAAATATAAACTACACAGAAGCATTGTATGAAACTTCTTTCTGTTCTGTGCATTCAACTAACAGAGTTGAACCTTACTTTTGATTGAGCCGTTCTGAAACACTCTTTCTGTAGAAACTGCAATTGGAAATTCTGAGCGCTAAGAGGCCTATATTGGGAAAAAGAATGTCTACAAATAAAAACTACACAGAAGAATTGTGTGAAACTTCTTTCTGTTCTGTTTTTTCAACTAAAAGAGTTGAACCTTAGTTTTGATTGAGCCGTTCTGAAACACTCTTTCTGTAGAAAATGCAAGTGGAGATTCGGAGCGCTAAGAGGGTAATAGTGGAAAAAGGAATGTCTCCAAATATAAACTACACAGAATCATTCTGTGAAACTTCTTTCTGATCTGTGCATTCAGCTAACAGAGTTAAACCATACTTTTGATTGAGCAGATCTGAACACTCTTTCTGTAGAAAATGCAACTGGACATTTGGAGCGCTAAGAGAGTAGTAGTGGAAAAAGGAATATATTCAAATATAAACTACACAGAAGCATTCTGTGAAACTTCTTTCTGACCTGAGCATTCAGCTAAGAGAGTTAAACCATACTTTTGATTGAGCAGTTTTGAAACACTCTGTCTGTAGAAAATGCAACTGGACATTCGTAGCGCTAAGTGGGTAATAGTGGAAAAAAGAATATGTTCAAATATAAACTACACAGAAGCATTGTATGAAACTTCTTTCTGTTCTGTGCATTCAACTAACAGAGTTGAACCTTACTTTTGATTGAGCCGTTCTGAAACACTCTTTCTGTAGAAACTGCAATTGGACATTCTGAGCGCTAAGAGGCCTCTATTGGGAAAAATAATATCTTCAAATAAAAACTACACAGAAGCATTGTGTGAAACTTATTTCTGATATGTTCATTAAGCTAACAGAGTTAAACCATACTTTTGATTGCGCAGTTCTGAACACTCTTTCTGTAGAAAATGCAAGTGGACATTCGGAGCGCTAAGACGGTAATAGTGGAAAAAGGGATATATTCAAATATAAACTACACAGTAGCATTCTGTGAAAATTCTTTCTGTTCTGTGCATTCAACTAACAGAGTTGAACCTTACTTTTGATTGAGCCGTTCTGAAACACTCTTTCTGTAGAAACTGCAATTGGACATGCTAAGCGCTAAGAGGCCTACATTGGGAAAAAGAATATCTTCAAATAAAAACTACACAGATGCATTCTGTGAAACTTATTTCTGATCTGTAAATTCAGTTAACAGAGATAAAACATATTTTTGATTGAGCAGTTATGAAACACTCTTTTTGTAGAAAATGCAAGTGGAGATTCGGAGCGCTAAGAGGGTACTAGTGGAAAAAGGAATGTCTTCAAATATAAACTACACAGAATCATTCGGTGAAACTTCTTTCTGATCTGTGCATTCAGCTAACAGAGTTAAACCATACTTTTGATTGAGCAGATCTGAACACTCTTTCTGTAGAAAATGCAACTGGACATTTGGAGCGCTAAGAGCGTAGTAGTGGAAAAAGGAATATATTCAAATATAAACTACACAGAAGCATTCCGTGAAACTTCTTTCTGATCTGAGCATTCAGCTAACAGAGTTAAACCATACTTTTGATTGAGCAGTTTTGAAACACTCTGTCTGTAGAAAATGCAACTGGACATTGATAGCGCTAAGTGGGTAATAGTGGAAAAAAGAATATGTTCAAATATAAACTACACAGAAGCATTGTATGAAACTTCTTTCTGTTCTGTGCATTCAACTAACAGAGTTGAACCTTACTTTTGATTGAGCCGTTCTGAAACACTCTTTCTGTAGAAACTGCAATTGGACATTCTGAGCGCTAAGAGGCCTATATTGGGAAAAAGAATGTCTACAAATAAAAACTACACAGAAGAATTGTGTGAAACTACTTTCTGTTCTGTTTGTTCAACTAAAAGAGTTGAACATTAGTTTTGATTGAGCCGTTCTGAAACACTCTTTCTGTAGAAAGTGCAAGTGGAGATTCGGAGCGCTAAGAGGGTAATAGTGGAAAAAGGAATGTCTCCAAATATAAACTACACAGAATCATTCTGTGAAATTTCTTTCTGATCTGTGCATTCAGCTAACAGACTTAAACCATACTTTTGATTGAGCAGATCTGAACACACTTTCTGTAGAAAATGCAACTGGACATTTGGAGCGCTAAGAGAGTAGTAGTGGAAAAAGGAATATATTCAAATATAAACTACACAGAAGCATTCTGTGAAACTCCTTTCTGATCTGAGCATTCAGCTAACAGAGTTAAACCATACTTTTGATTGAGCAGTTTTGAAACACTCTGTCTGTAGAAAATGCAACTGGACATTCTTAGCGCTAAGTGGGTAATAGTGGAAAAAAGAATATGTTCAAATATAAACTACACAGAAGCATTGTATGAAACTTCTTTCTGTTCTGTGCATTCAACTAACAGAGTTGAACCTTACTTTTGATTGAGCCGTTCTGAAACACTCTTTCTGTAGAAACTGCAAGTGGACATGCTAAGCGCTAAGAGGCCTACATTGGGAAAAAGAATATCTTCAAATAAAAACTACACAGATGCATTCTGTGAAACTTATTTCTGATCTGTAAATTCAGTTAACAGAGATAAAACATATTTTTGATTGAGCAGTTGTGAAACACTCTTTTTGTAGAAAATGCAAGTGGAGATTCGGAGCGCTAAGAGGGTTCTAGTGGAAAAAGGAATGTCTTCAAATATAAACTACACAGAATCATTCGGTGAAACTCCTTTCTGATCTGTGCATTCAGCTAACAGAGTTAAACCATACTTTTGATTGAGCAGATCTGAACACTCTTTCTGTAGAAAATGCAACTGGACATTTGGAGCGCTAAGAGCGTAGTAGTGGAAAAAGGAATATATTCAAATATAAACTACACAGAAGCATTCTGTGAAACTTCTTTCTGATATGAGCATTCAGCTAACAGAGTTAAACCATACTTTTGATTGAGCAGTTTTGAAACACTCTGTCTGTAGAAAATGCAACTGGACATTCGTAGCGCCAAGTGGGTAATAGTGGAAAAAAGAATATGTTCAAATATAAACTACACAGAAGCATTGTATGAAACTTCTTTCTGTTCTGTGCATTCAACTACAAGAGTTGATCCTTACTTTTGATTGAGCCGTTCTGAAACACTCTTTCTGTAGAAACTGCAATTGGAAATTCTGAGCGCTAAGAGGCCTATATTGGGAAAAAGAATGTCTACAAATAAAAACTACACAGAAGAATTGTGTGAAACTTCTTTCTGTTCTGTTTTTTCAACTAAAAGAGTTGAACCTTAGTTTTGATTGAGCCGTTCTGAAACACTCTTTCTGTAGAAAATGCAAGTGGAGATTCGGAGCGCTAAGAGGGTAATAGTGGAAAAAGGAATGTCTCCAAATATAAACTTCACAGAATCATTCTGTGAAACTTCTTTCTGATCTGTGCATTCAGCTAACAGAGTTAAACCATACTTTTGATTGAGCAGATCTGAACACTCTTTCTGTAGAAAATGCAACTGGACATTTGGAGCGCTAAGAGAGTAGTAGTGGAAAAAGGAATATATTCAAATATAAACTACACAGAAGCATTCTGTGAAACTTCTTTCTGACCTGAGCATTCAGCTAAGAGAGTTAAACCATACTTTTGATTGAGCAGTTTTGAAACACTCTGTCTGTAGAAAATGCAACTGGACATTCGTAGCGCTAAGTGGGTAATAGTGGAAAAAAGAATATGTTCAAATATAAACTACACAGAAGCATTGTATGAAACTTCTTTCTGTTCTGTGCATTCAACTAACAGAGTTGAACCTTACTTTTGATTGAGCCGTTCTGAAACACTCTTTCTGTAGAAACTGCAATTGGACATTCTGAGCACTAAGAGGCCTCTATTGGGAAAAATAATATCTTCAAATAAAAACTACACAGAAGCATTGTGTGAAACTTATTTCTGATATGTTCATTAAGCTAACAGAGTTAAACCATACTTTTGATTGTGCAGTTCTGAACACTCTTTCTGTAGAAAATGCAAGTGGACATTCGGAGCGCTAGGAGGATAATAGTGGAAAAAGGAATATATTCAAATATAAACTACACAGTAGCATTCTGTGAAAATTCTTTCTGTTCTGTGCATTCAACTAACAGAGTTGAACCTTACTTTTGATTGAGCCGTTCTGAAACACTCTTTCTGTAGAAACTGCAAGTGGACATGCTAAGCGCTAAGAGGCCTACATTGGGAAAAAGAATATCTTCAAATAAAAACTACACAGATGCGTTCTGTGAAACTTATTTCTGATCTGTAAATTCAGTTAACAGAGATAAAACATATTTTTGATTGAGCAGTTGTGAAACACTCTTTTTGTAGAAAATGCAAGTGGAGATTCGGAGCGCTAAGAGGGTTCTAGTGGAAAAAGGAATGTCTTCAAAAATAAACTACACAGAATCATTCGGTGAAACTCCTTTCTGATCTGTGCATTCAGCTAACAGAGTTAAACCATACTTTTGATTGAGCAGATCTGAACACTCTTTCTGTAGAAAATGCAACTGGACATTTGGAGCGCTAAGAGCGTAGTAGTGGAAAAAGGAATATATTCAAATATAAACTACACAGAAGCATTCTGTGAAACTTCTTTCTGATATGAGCATTCAGCTAACAGAGTTAAACCATACTTTTGATTGAGCAGTTTTGAAACACTCTGTCTGTAGAAAATGCAACTGGACATTCGTAGCGCTAAGTGGGTAATAGTGGAAAAAAGAATATGTTCAAATATAAACTACACAGAAGCATTGTATGAAACTTCTTTCTGTTCTGTGCATTCAACTAACAGAGTTGAACCTTACTTTTGATTGAGCCGTTCTGAAACACTCTTTCTGTAGAAACTGCAATTGGAAATTCTGAGCGCTAAGAGGCCTATATTGGGAAAAAGAATGTCTACAAATAAAAACTACACAGAAGAATTGTGTGAAACTTCTTTCTGTTCTGTTTTTTCAACTAAAAGAGTTGAACCTTAGTTTTGATTGAGCCGTTCTGAAACACTCTTTCTGTAGAAAATGCAAGTGGAGATTCGGAGCGCTAAGAGGGTAATAGTGGAAAAAGGAATGTCTCCAAATATAAACTACACAGAATCATTCTGTGAAACTTCTTTCTGATCTGTGCATTCAGCTAACAGAGTTAAACCATACTTTTGATTGAGCAGATCTGAACACTCTTTCTGTAGAAAATGCAACTGGACATTTGGAGCGCTAAGAGAGTAGTAGTGGAAAAAGGAATATATTCAAATATAAACTACACAGAAGCATTCTGTGAAACTTCTTTCTGACCTGAGCATTCAGCTAAGAGAGTTAAACCATACTTTTGATTGAGCAGTTTTGAAACACTCTGTCTGTAGAAAATGCAACTGGACATTCGTAGCGCTAAGTGGGTAATAGTGGAAAAAAGAATATGTTCAAATATAAACTACACAGAAGCATTGTATGAAACTTCTTTCTGTTCTGTGCATTCAACTAACAGAGTTGAACCTTACTTTTGATTGAGCCGTTCTGAAACACTCTTTCTGTAGAAACTGCAATTGGACATTCTGAGCGCTAAGAGGCCTCTATTGGGAAAAATAATATCTTCAAATAAAAACTACACAGAAGCATTGTGTGAAACTTATTTCTGATATGTTCATTAAGCTAACAGAGTTAAACCATACTTTTGATTGCGCAGTTCTGAACACTCTTTCTGTAGAAAATGCAAGTGGACATTCGGAGCGCTAAGACGGTAATAGTGGAAAAAGGGATATATTCAAATATAAACTACACAGTAGCATTCTGTGAAAATTCTTTCTGTTCTGTGCATTCAACTAACAGAGTTGAACCTTACTTTTGATTGAGCCGTTCTGAAACACTCTTTCTGTAGAAACTGCAATTGGACATGCTAAGCGCTAAGAGGCCTACATTGGGAAAAAGAATATCTTCAAATAAAAACTACACAGATGCATTCTGTGAAACTTATTTCTGATCTGTAAATTCAGTTAACAGAGATAAAACATATTTTTGATTGAGCAGTTATGAAACACTCTTTTTGTAGAAAATGCAAGTGGAGATTCGGAGCGCTAAGAGGGTACTAGTGGAAAAAGGAATGTCTTCAAATATAAACTACACAGAATCATTCGGTGAAACTTCTTTCTGATCTGTGCATTCAGCTAACAGAGTTAAACCATACTTTTGATTGAGCAGATCTGAACACTCTTTCTGTAGAAAATGCAACTGGACATTTGGAGCGCTAAGAGCGTAGTAGTGGAAAAAGGAATATATTCAAATATAAACTACACAGAAGCATTCCGTGAAACTTCTTTCTGATCTGAGCATTCAGCTAACAGAGTTAAACCATACTTTTGATTGAGCAGTTTTGAAACACTCTGTCTGTAGAAAATGCAACTGGACATTGATAGCGCTAAGTGGGTAATAGTGGAAAAAAGAATATGTTCAAATATAAACTACACAGAAGCATTGTATGAAACTTCTTTCTGTTCTGTGCATTCAACTAACAGAGTTGAACCTTACTTTTGATTGAGCCGTTCTGAAACACTCTTTCTGTAGAAACTGCAATTGGACATTCTGAGCGCTAAGAGGCCTATATTGGGAAAAAGAATGTCTACAAATAAAAACTACACAGAAGAATTGTGTGAAACTACTTTCTGTTCTGTTTGTTCAACTAAAAGAGTTGAACATTAGTTTTGATTGAGCCGTTCTGAAACACTCTTTCTGTAGAAAGTGCAAGTGGAGATTCGGAGCGCTAAGAGGGTAATAGTGGAAAAAGGAATGTCTCCAAATATAAACTACACAGAATCATTCTGTGAAATTTCTTTCTGATCTGTGCATTCAGCTAACAGACTTAAACCATACTTTTGATTGAGCAGATCTGAACACACTTTCTGTAGAAAATGCAACTGGACATTTGGAGCGCTAAGAGAGTAGTAGTGGAAAAAGGAATATATTCAAATATAAACTACACAGAAGCATTCTGTGAAACTCCTTTCTGATCTGAGCATTCAGCTAACAGAGTTAAACCATACTTTTGATTGAGCAGTTTTGAAACACTCTGTCTGTAGAAAATGCAACTGGACATTCTTAGCGCTAAGTGGGTAATAGTGGAAAAAAGAATATGTTCAAATATAAACTACACAGAAGCATTGTATGAAACTTCTTTCTGTTCTGTGCATTCAACTAACAGAGTTGAACCTTACTTTTGATTGAGCCGTTCTGAAACACTCTTTCTGTAGAAACTGCAATTGGACATTCTGAGCGCTAAGAGGCCTCTATTGGGAAAAATAATATCTTCAAATAAAAACTACACAGAAGCATTGTGTGAAACTTATTTCCGATATGTTCATTAAGCTAACAGAGTTAAACCATACTTTTGATTGCGCAGTTCTGAACACTCTTTCTGTAGAAAATGCAAGTGGACATTCGGAGCGCTAAGAGGGTAATAGTGGAAAAAGGGTTATATTCAAATATAAACTACACAGTAGCATTCTGTGAAAATTCTTTCTGTTCTGTGCATTCAACTAACAGAGTTGAACCTTACTTTTGATTGAGCCGTTCTGAAACACTCTTTCTGTAGAAACTGCAATTGGACATGCTAAGCGCTAAGAGGCCAACATTGGGAAAAAGAATATCTTCAAATAAAAACTACACAGATGCATTCTGTGAAACTTATTTCTGATCTGTAAATTCAGTTAACAGAGATAAAACATATTTTTGATTGAGCAGTTATGAAACACTCTTTTTGTAGAAAATGCAAGTGGAGATTCGGAGCGCTAAGAGGGTACTAGTGGAAAAAGGAATGTCTTCAAATATAAACTACACAGAATCATTCGGTGAAACTTCTTTCTGATCTGTGCATTCAGCTAACAGAGTTAAACCATACTTTTGATTGAGCAGATCTTAACACTCTTTCTGTAGAAAATGCAACTGGACCTTTGGAGCGCTAAGAGAGTAGTAGTGGAAAAAGGAGTATATTCAAATATAAACTACACAGAAGCATTCTGTGAAACTTCTTTCTGATCTGAGCATTCAGCTAACAGAGTTAAACCATACTTTTGATTGAGCAGTTTTGAAACACTCTGTCTGTAGAAAATGCAACTGGACATTCGTAGCGCTAAGTGGGTAATAGTGGAAAAAAGAATATGTTCAAATATAAACTACACAGAAGCATTGTATGAAACTTCTTTCTGTTCTGTGCATTCAACTAAAAGAGTTGAACCTTACTTTTGATTGAGCCTTTCTGAAACACTCTTTCTGTAGAAACTGCAATTGGACATTCTGAGCGCTAAGAGGCCTCTATTGGGAAAAATAATATCTTCAAATAAAAACTACACAGAAGCATTGTGTGAAACTTATTTCTGATATGTTCATTAAGCTAACAGAGTTAAACCATACTTTTGATTGCGCAGTTCTGAACACTCTTTCTGTAGAAAATGCAAGTGGACATTCGGAGCGCTAACAGGGTAATAGTGGAAAAAGGAATACATTCAAATATAAACTACACAGTAGCATTCTGTGAAAATACTTTCTGTTCTCTGCATTCAACTAACAGAGTTGGACCTTACTTTTGATTGAGCCGTTCTGAAACACTCTTTCTGTAGAAACTGCAAGTGGACATGCTAAGCGCTAAGAGGCCTACATTGGGAAAAAGAATATCTTCAAATAAAAACTACACAGATGCATTCTGTGAAACTTATTTCTGATCTGTAAATTCAGTTAACAGAGATAGAACATATTTTTGATTGAGCAGTTATGAAACACTCTTTTTGTAGAAAATGCAAGTGGAGATTCGGAGCGCTAAGAGGGTACTAGTGGAAAAAGGAATGTCTTCAAATATAAACTACACAGAATCATTCGGTGAAACTTCTTTCTGATCTGTGCATTCAGCTAACAGAGTTAAACCATACTTTTGATTGAGCAGATCTGAACACTCATTCTGTAGAAAATGCAACTGGACATTTGGAGCGCTAAGAGCGTAGTAGTGGAAAAAGGAATATATTCAAATATAAACTACCCAGAAGCATTCTGTGAAATTTCTTTCTGATCTGAGCATTCAGCTAACAGAATTAAACCATACTTTTGATTGAGCAGTTTTGAAACACTCTGTCTGTAGAAAATGCAACTGGGCATTCGTAGCGCTAAGTGGGTAATAGTGGAAAAAAGAATATGTTCAAATATAAACTACACAGAAGCATTGTATGGAACTTCTTTCTGTTCTGTGCATTCAACTAACAGAGTTGAACCTTACTTTTGATTGAGCCGTTCTGAAACACTCTTTCTGTAGAAACTGCAATTGGACATTCTGAGCGCTAAGAGGCCTATATTGGGAAAAAGAATGTCTACAAATAAAAACTACACAGAAGAATTGTGTGAAACTTCTTTCTGTTCTGTTTGTTCAACTAAAAGAGTTGAACCTTAGTTTTGATTGAGCCGTTCTGAAACACTCTTTCTGTAGATAATGCAAGTGGAGATTCGGAGCGCTAAGAGGGTAATAGTGGAAAAAGGAATGTCTCCAAATATAAACTACACAGAATCATTCTGTGAAACTTCTTTCTGATCTGTGCATTCAGCTAACAGAGTTAAACCATACTTTTGATTGAGCAGATCTGAACACTCTTTCTGTAGAAAATGCAACTGGACATTTGGAGCGCTAAGAGAGTAGTAGTGGAAAAAGGAATATATTCAAATATAAACTACACAGAAGCATTCTGTGAAACTTCTTTCTGACCTGAGCATTCAGCTAACAGAGTTAAACCATACTTTTGATTGAGCAGTTTTGAAACACTCTGTCTGTAGAAAATGCAACTGGACATTCGTAGCGCTAAGTGGGTTATAGTGGAAAAAAGAATATGTTCAAATATAAACTACACAGAAGCATTGTATGAAACTTCTTTCTGTTCTGTGCATTCAACTAACAGAGTTGAACCTTACTATTGATTGAGCCGTTCTGAAACACTCTTTCTGTAGAAACTGCAATTGGACATTCTGAGCGCTAAGAGGCCTCTATTGGGAAAAATAATATCTTCAAATAAAAACTACACAGAAGCATTGTGCGAAACTTATTTCTGATATGTTCATTAAGCTAACAGAGTTAAACCATACTTTTGATTGTGCAGTTCTGAACACTCTTTCTGTAGAAAATGCAAGTGGACATTCGGAGCGCTAAGAGGGTAATAGTGGAAAAAGGAATATATTCAAATATAAACTACACAGTAGCATTCTGTGAAAATACTTTCTGTTCTATGCATTCAACTAAAAGAGTTGAACCTTACTTTTGATTGAGCCGTTCTGAAACACTCTTTCTGTAGAAACTGCAAGTGGACATGCGAAGCGCTAAGAGGCCTACATTGGGAAAAAGAATATCTTCAAATAAAAACTACACAGATGCATTCTGTGAAACTTATTTCTGATCTGTAAATTCAGTTAACAGAGATAAAACATATTTTTGATTGAGCAGTTATGAAACACTCTTTTCGTAGAAAATGCAAGTGGAGATTCGGAGCGCTAAGAGGGTACTAGTGGAAAAAGGAATGTCTTCAAATATAAACTACACAGAATCATTCGGTGAAACTTCTTTCTGATCTGTGCATTCAGCTAACAGAGTTAAACCATACTTTTGATTGAGCAGATCTGAACACTCTTTCTGTAGAAAATGCAACTGGACATTTGGAGCGCTAAGAGCGTAGTAGTGGAAAAAGGAATATATTCAAATATAAACTACACAGAAGCATTCCGTGAAACTTCTTTCTGATCTGAGCATTCAGCTAACAGAGTTAAACCATACTTTTGATTGAGCAGTTTTGAAACACTCTGTCTGTAGAAAATGCAACTGGACATTCATAGCGCTAAGTGGGTAATAGTGGAAAAAAGAATATGTTCAAATATAAACTACACAGAAGCATTGTATGAAACTTCTTTCTGTTCTGTGCATTCAACTAACAGAGTTGAACCTTACTTTTGATTGAGCCGTTCTGAAACACTCTTTCTGTAGAAACTGCAATTGGACATTCTGAGCGCTAAGAGGCCTATATTGGGAAAAAGAATGTCTACAAATAAAAACTACACAGAAGAATTGTGTGAAACTTCTTTCTGTTCTGTTTGTTCAACTAAAAGAGTTGAACCTTAGTTTTGATTGAGCCGTTCTGAAACACTCTTTCTGTAGAAAATGCAAGTGGAGATTCGGAGCGCTAAGAGGGTAATAGTGGAAAAAGGAATGTCTCCAAATATAAACTACACAGAATCATTCTGTGAAACTTCTTTCTGATCTGTGCATTCAGCTAACAGAGTTAAACCATACTTTTGATTGAGCAGATCTGAACACTCTTTCTGTATAAAATGCAACTGGACATTTGGAGCGCTAAGAGAGTAGTAGTGGAAAAAGGAATATATTCAAATATAAACTACACAGAAGCATTCTGTGAAACTTCTTTCTGACCTGAGCATTCAGCTAAGAGAGTTAAACCATACTTTTGATTGAGCAGTTTTGAAACACTCTGTCTGTAGAAAATGCAACTGGACATTCGTAGCGCTAAGTGGGTAATAGTGGAAAAAAGAATATGTTCAAATATAAACTACACAGAAGCATTGTATGAAACTTCTTTCTGTTCTGTGCATTCAACTAACAGAGTTGAACCTTACTTTTGATTGAGCCGTTCTGAAACACTCTTTCTGTAGAAACTGCAATTGGACATTCTGAGCGCTAAGAGGCCTCTATTGGGAAAAATAATATCTTCAAATAAAAACTACACAGAAGCATTGTGTGAAACTTATTTCTGATATGTTCATTAAGCAAACAGAGTTAAACCATACTTTTGATTGCGCAGTTCTGAACACTCTTTCTGTAGAAAATGCAAGTGGACATTCGGAGCACTAAGAGGGTAATAGTGGAAAAAGGGATATATTCAAATATAAACTACACAGTAGCATTCTGTGAAAATTCATTCTGTTCTGTGCATTCAACTAACAGAGTTGAACCTTACTTTTGATTGAGCCGTTCTGAAACACTCTTTCTGTAGAAACTGCAATTGGACATGCTAAGCGCTAAGAGGCCTACATTGGGAAAAAGAATATCTTCACATAAAAACTACACAGATGCATTCTGTGAAACTTATTTCTGATCTGTAAATTCAGTTAACAGAGATAAAACATATTTTTGATTGAGCAGTTATGAAACACTCTTTTTGTAGAAAATGCAAGTGGAGATTCGGAGCGCTAAGAGGGTACTAGTGGAAAAAGGAATGTCTTCAAATATAAACTACACAGAATCATTCGGTGAAACATGTTTCTGATCTGTGCATTCAGCTAACAGAGTTAAACCATACTTTTGATTGAGCAGATCTGAACACTCTTTCTGTAGAAAATGCAACTGGACATTTGGAGCGCTAAGAGCGTAGTAGTGGAAAAAGGAATATATTCAAATATAAACTACACAGAAGCATTCTGTGAAACTTCTTTCTGATCTGAGCATTCAGCTAACAGAGTTAAACCATACTTTTGATTGAGCAGTTTTGAAACACTCTGTCTGTAGAAAATGCAACTGGACATTCGTAGCGCTAAGTGGGTAATAGTGGAAAAAAGAATATGTTCAAATATAAACTACACAGAAGCATTGTATGAAACTTCTTTCTGTTCTGTGCATTCAACTAACAGAGTTGAACCTTACTTTTGATTGAGCCGTTCTGAAACACTCTTTCTGTAGAAACTGCAATTGGACATTCTGAGCGCTAAGAGGCCTATATTGGGAAAATGAATGTCTACAAATAAAAACTACACAGAAGAATTGTGTGAAACTTATTTCAGTTCTGTTTGTTCAACTAAAAGAGTTGAACCTTAGTTTTGATTGAGCCGTTCTGAAACACTCTTTCTGTAGAAAATGCAAGTGGAGATTCGGAGCGCTAAGAGGGTAATAGTGGAAAAAGGAATGTCTCCAAATATAAACTACACAGAATCATTCTGTGAAACTTCTTTCTGATCTGTGCATTCAGCTAACAGAGTTAAACCATACTTTTGATTGAGCAGATCTGAACACTCTTTCTGTAGAAAATGCAACTGGACATTTGGAGCGCTAAGAGAGTAGTAGTGGAAAAAGGAATATATTCAAATATAAACTACACAGAAGCATTCTGTGAAACTTCTTTCTGACCTGAGCATTCAGCTAAGAGAGTTAAACCATACTTTTGATTGAGCAGTTTTGAAACACTCTGTCTGTAGAAAATGCAACTGGACATTCGTAGCGCTAAGTGGGTAATAGTGGAAAAAAGAATATGTTCAAATATAAACTACACAGAAGCATTGTATGAAACTTCTTTCTGTTCTGTGCATTCAACTAACAGAGTTGAACCTTACTTTTGATTGAGCCGTTCTGAAACACTCTTTCTGTAGAAACTGCAATTGGACATTCTGAGCGCTAAGAGGCCTCTATTGGGAAAAATAATATCTTCAAATAAAAACTACACAGAAGCATTGTGTGAAACTTATTTCTGATATGTTCATTAAGCTAACAGAGTTAAACCATACTTTTGATTGCGCAGTTCTGAACACTCTTTCTGTAGAAAATGCAAGTGGACATTCGGAGCGCTAAGAGGGTATTAGTGGAAAAAGGGATATATTCAAATATAAACTACACAGTAGCATTCTGTGAAAATTCTTTCTGTTCTGTGCATTCAACTAACAGAGTTGAACCTTACTTTTGATTGAGCCGTTCTGAAACACTCTTTCTGTAGAAACTGCAATTGGACATGCTAAGCGCTAAGAGGCCTACATTGGGAAAAAGAATATCTTCAAATAAAAACTACACAGTTGCATTCTGTGAAACTTATTTCTGATCTGTAAATTCAGTTAACAGAGATAAAACATATTTTTGATTGAGCAGTTATGAAACACTCTTTTTGTAGAAAATGCAAGTGGAGATTCGGAGCGCTAAGAGGGTACTAGTGGAAAAAGGAATGTCTTCAAATATAAACTACACAGAATCATTCGGTGAAACTTCTTTCTGATCTGTGCATTCAGCTAACAGAGTTAAACCATACTTTTGATTGAGCAGATCTGAACACTCTTTCTGTAGAAAATGCAACTGGACATTTGGAGCGCTAAGAGCGTAGTAGTGGAAAAAGGAATATATTCAAATATAAACTACACAGAAGCATTCCGTGAAACTTCTTTCTGATCTGAGCATTCAGCTAACAGAGTTAAACCATACTTTTGATTGAGCAGTTTTGAAACACTCTGTCTGTAGAAAATGCAACTGGACATTCATAGCGCTAAGTGGGTAATAGTGGAAAAAAGAATATGTTCAAATATAAACTACACAGAAGCATTGTATGAAACTTCTTTCTGTTCTGTGCATTCAACTAACAGAGTTGAACCTTACTTTTGATTGAGCCGTTTTGAAACACTCTTTCTGTAGAAACTGCAATTGGACATTCTGAGCGCTAAGAGGCCTATATTGGGAAAAAGAATGTCTACAAATAAAAACTACACAGAAGAATTGTGTGAAACTTCTTTCTGTTCTGTTTGTTCAACTAAAAGAGTTGAACCTTAGTTTTGATTGAGCCGTTCTGAAACACTCTTTCTGTAGAAAATGCAAGTGGAGATTCGGAGCGCTAAGAGGGTAATAGTGGAAAAAGGAATGTCTCCAAATATAAACTACACAGAATCATTCTGTGAAACTTCTTTCTGATCTGTGCATTCAGCTAACAGAGTTAAACCATACTTTTGATTGAGCAGATCTGAACACTCTTTCTGTAGAAAATGCAACTGGACATTTGGAGCGCTAAGAGAGTAGTAGTGGAAAAAGGAATATATTCAAATATAAACTACACAGAAGCATTCTGTGAAACTTCTTTCTGACCTGAGCATTCAGCTAAGAGAGTTAAACCATACTTTTGATTGAGCAGTTTTGAAACACTCTGTCTGTAGAAAATGCAACTGGACATTCGCAGCGCTAAGTGGGTAATAGTGGAAAAAAGAATATGTTCAAATATAAACTACACAGAAGCATTGTATGAAACTTCTTTCTGTTCTGTGCATTCAACTAACAGAGTTGAACCTTACTTTTGATTGAGCCGTTCTGAAACACTCTTTCTGTAGAAACTGCAATTGGACATTCTGAGCGCTAAGAGGACTATATTCGGAAAAAGAATGTCTACAAATAAAAACTACACAGAAGAATTGTGTGAAACTTCTTTCTGTTCTTTTTGTTCAACTAAAAGAGTTGAACCTTAGTTTTGATTGAGCCGTTCTGAAACACTCTTTCTGTAGAAAATGCAAGTGGAGATTCGGAGCACTAAGAGGGTAAAAGTGGAAAAAGGAATGTCTCCAAATATAAACTACACAGAATCATTCTGTGAAACTTCTTTCTGATCTGTGCATTCAGCTAACAGAGTTAAACCATACTTTTGATGGAGCAGATCTGAACACTCTTTCTGTAGAAAATGCAACTGGACATTTGGAGCGCTAAGAGAGTAGTAGTGGAAAAAGGAATATATTCAAATATAAACTACACAGAAGCATTCTGTGAAACTTCTTTCTGACCTGAGCATTCAGCTAAGAGAATTAAACCATACATTTGATTGAGCAGTTTTGAAACACTCTGTCTGTAGAAAATGCAACTGGACATTCGTAGCGCTAACTGGGTAATAGTGGAAAAAAGAATATGTTCAAATATAAACTACACAGAAGCATTGTATGAAACTCCTTTCTGTTCTGTGCATTCAACTAACAGAGTTGAACCTTACTTTTGATTGAGCCGTTCTGAAACACTCTTTCTGTAGAAACTGCAATTGGACATTCTGAGCGCTAAGAGGCCTCTATTGGGAAAAATAATATCTTCAAATAAAAACTACACAGAAGCATTGTGTGAAACTTATTTCTGATATGTTCATTAAGCTAACAGAGTTAAACCATACTTTTGATTGCGCAGTTCTGAACACTCTTTCTGTAGAAAATGCAAGTGGACATTCGGAGCGCTAAGAGGGTAATAGTGGAAAAAGGAATATATTCAAATATAAACTACACAGTAGCATTCTGTGAAAATTCTTTCTGTTCTGTGCATTCAACTAACAGAGTTGAACCTTACTTTTGATTGAGCCGTTCTGAAACACTCTTTCTGTAGAAACTGCAATTGGACATGCTAAGCGCTAAGAGGCCTACATTGGGAAAAAGAATATCTTCAAATAAAAACTACACAGATGCATTCTGTGAAACTTATTTCTGATCTGTAAATTCAGTTAACAGAGATAAAACATATTTTTGATTGAGCAGTTTGAAACACTCTTTTTGTAGAAAATGCAAGTGGAGATTCGGAGCGCTAAGAGGGTAATAGTGGAAAAAGGAATGTCTTCAAATATAAACTACACAGAATCATTCGGTGAAACTTCTTTCTGATCTGTGCATTCAGCTAACAGAGTTAAACCATACTTTTGATTGAGCAGATCTGAACACTCTTTCTGTAGAAAATGCAACTGGACATTTGGAGCGCTAAGAGCGTAGTAGTGGAAAAAGGAATATATTCAAATATAAACTACACAGAAGCATTCCGTGAAACTTCTTTCTGATCTGAGCATTCAGCTAACAGAGTTAAACCATACTTTTGATTGAGCATTTTTGAAACACTCTGTCTGTAGAAAATGCAACTGGGCATTCGTAGCGCTAAGTGGGTAATAGTGGAAAAAAGAATATGTTCAAATATAAACTACACAGAAGCATTGTATGAAACTTCTTTCTGTTCTGTGCATTCAACTAACAGAGTTGAACCTTACTTTTGATTGAGCCGTTCTGAAACACTCTTTCTGTAGAAACTGCAATTGGACATTCTGAGCGCTAGGAGGCCTATATTGGGAAAAAGAATGTCTACAAATAAAAACTACACAGAAGAATTGTGTGAAACTTCTTTCTGTTCTGTTTGTTCAACTAAAAGAGTTGAACCTTAGTTTTGATTGAGCTGTTCTGAAACACTCTTTCTGTAGAAAATGCAAGTGGAGATTCGGAGCGCTAAGAGGGTAATAGTGGAAAAAGGAATGTCTCCAAATATAAACTACACAGAATCATTCTGTGAAACTTCTTTCTGATCTGTGCATTCAGCTAACAGAGTTAAACCATACTTTTGATTGAGCAGATCTGAACACTCTTTCTGTAGAAAATGCAACTGGACATTTGGAGCGCTAAGAGAGTAGTAGTGGAAAAAGGAATATATTCAAATATAAACTACACAGAAGCATTCTGTGAAACTTCTTTCTGATCTGAGGATTCAGCTAACAGAGTTAAACCATACTTTTGATTGAGCAGTTTTGAAACACTCTGTCTGTAGAAAATGCAACTGGACATTCGTAGCGCTAAGTGGGTAATAGTGGAAAAAAGAATATGTTCAAATATAAACTACACAGAAGCATTGTATGAAACTTCTTTCTGTTCTGTGCATTCAACTAACAGAGTTGAAACTTACTTTTGATTGAGCCTTTCTGAAACACTCTTTCTGTAGGAACTGCAATTGGACATTCTGAGCGCTAAGAGACCTCTATTGGGAAAAATAATATCTTCAAATAAAAACTACACAGAAGCATTGTGTGAAACTTATTTCTGATATGTTCATTAAGCTAATAGAGTTAAACCATACTTTTGATTGCGCAGTTCTGAACACTCTTTCTGTAGAGAATGCAAGTGGACATTCGGAGCGCTAAGAGGGTAATAGTGGAAAAAGGAATATATTCAAATATAAACTACACAGTAGCATTCTGTGAAAATTCTTTCTGTTCTGTGCATTCAACTAACAGAGTTGAACCTTACTTTTGATTGAGCCGTTCTGAAACACTCTTTCTGTAGAAACTGCAATTGGACATGCTAAGCGCTAAGAGGCCTACATTGGGAAAAAGAATATCTTCAAATAAAAACTACACAGATGCATTCTGTGAAACTTATTTCTGATCTGTAAATTCAGTTAACAGAGATAAAACATATTTTTGATTGAGCAGTTATGAAACACTCTTTTTGTAGAAAATGCAAGTGGAGATTCGGAGCGCTAAGTGGGTACTAGTGGAAAAAGGAATGTCTTCAAATATAAACTACACAGAATCATTCGGTGAAACTTCTTTCTGATCTGTGCATTCAGCTAACAGAGTTAAACCATACTTTTGATTGAGCAGATCTGAACACTCTTTCTGTAGAAAATGCAACTGGACATTTGGAGCGCTAAGAGCGTAGTAGTGGAAAAAGGAATATGTTCAAATATAAACTACACAGAAGCATTCTGTGAAACTTCTTTCTGATCTGAGCATTCAGCTAACAGAGTTAAACCATACTTTTGATTGAGCAGTTTTGAAACACTCTGTCTGTAGAAAATGCAACTGGACATTCGTAGCGCTAAGTGGGTAATAGTGGAAAAAAGAATATGTTCAAATATAAACTACACAGAAGCATTGTATGAAACTTCTTTCTGTTCTGTGCATTCAACTAACAGAGTTGAACCTTACTTTTGATTGAGCCGTTCTGAAACACTCTTTCTGTAGAAACTGCAATTGGACATTCTGAGCGCTAAGAGGCCTATATTCGGAAAAAGAATGTCTACAAATAAAAACTACACAGAAGAATTGTGTGAAACTTCTTTCTGTTCTGTTTGTTCAACTAAAAGAGTTGAACCTTAGTTTTGATTGAGCCGTTCTGAAACACTCTTTCTGTAGAAAATGCAAGTGGAGATTCGGAGCACTAAGAGGGTAATAGTGGAAAAAGGAATGTCTCCAAATATAAACTACACAGAATCATTCTGTGAAACTTCTTTCTGATCTGTGCATTCAGCTAACAGAGTTAAACCATACTTTTGATTGAGCAGATCTGAACACTCTTTCTGTAGAAAATGCAACTGGACATTTGGAGCGCTAAGAGAGTAGTAGTGGAAAAAGGAATATATTCAAATATAAACTACACAGAAGCATTCTGTGAAACTTCTTTCTGACCTGAGCATTCAGCTAAGAGAATTAAACCATACATTTGATTGAGCAGTTTTGAAACACTCTGTCTGTAGAAAATGCAACTGGACATTCGTAGCGCTAAGTGGGTAATAGTGGAAAAAAGAATATGTTCAAATATAAACTACACAGAAGCATTGTATGAAACTCCTTTCTGTTCTGTGCATTCAACTAACAGAGTTGAACCTTACTTTTGATTGAGCCGTTCTGAAACACTCTTTCTGTAGAAACTGCAATTGGACATTCTGAGCGCTAAGAGGCCTCTATTGGGAAAAATAATATCTTCAAATAAAAACTACACAGAAGCATTGTGTGAAACTTATTTCTGATATGTTCATTAAGCTAACAGAGTTAAACCATACTTTTGATTGCGCAGTTCTGAACACTCTTTCTGTAGAAAATGCAAGTGGACATTCGGAGCGCTAAGAGGGTATTAGTGGAAAAAGGGATATATTCAAATATAAACTACACAGTAGCATTCTGTGAAAATTCTTTCTGTTCTGTGCATTCAACTAACAGAGTTGAACCTTACTTTTGATTGAGCCGTTCTGAAACACTCTTTCTGTAGAAACTGCAATTGGACATGCTAAGCGCTAAGAGGCCTACATTGGGAAAAAGAATATCTTCAAATAAAAACTACACAGTTGCATTCTGTGAAACTTATTTCTGATCTGTAAATTCAGTTAACAGAGATAAAACATATTTTTGATTGAGCAGTTATGAAACACTCTTTTTGTAGAAAATGCAAGTGGAGATTCGGAGCGCTAAGAGGGTACTAGTGGAAAAAGGAATGTCTTCAAATATAAACTACACAGAATCATTCGGTGAAACTTCTTTGTGATCTGTGCATTCAGCTAACAGAGTTAAACCATACTTTTGATTGAGCAGATCTGAACACTCTTTCTGTAGAAAATGCAACTGGACATTTGGAGCGCTAAGAGCGTAGTAGTGGAAAAAGGAATATATTCAAATATAAACTACACAGAAGCATTCCGTGAAACTTCTTTCTGATCTGAGCATTCAGCTAACAGAGTTAAACCATACTTTTGATTGAGCAGTTTTGAAACACTCTGTCTGTAGAAAATGCAACTGGACATTCATAGCGCTAAGTGGGTAATAGTGGAAAAAAGAATATGTTCAAATATAAACTACACAGAAGCATTGTATGAAACTTCTTTCTGTTCTGTGCATTCAACTAACAGAGTTGAACCTTACTTTTGATTGAGCCGTTCTGAAACACTCTTTCTGTAGAAACTGCAATTGGACATTCTGAGCGCTAAGAGGCCTATATTGGGAAAAAGAATGTCTACAAATAAAAACTACACAGAAGAATTGTGTGAAACTTCTTTCTGTTCTGTTTGTTCAACTAAAAGAGTTGAACCTTAGTTTTGATTGAGCCGTTCTGAAACACTCTTTCTGTAGAAAATGCAAGTGGAGATTCGGAGCGCTAAGAGGGTAATAGTGGAAAAAGGAATGTCTCCAAATATAAACTACACAGAATCATTCTGTGAAACTTCTTTCTGATCTGTGCATTCAGCTAACAGAGTTAAACCATACTTTTGATTGAGCAGATCTGAACACTCTTTCTGTAGAAAATGCAACTGGACATTTGGAGCGCTAAGAGAGTAGTAGTGGAAAAAGGAATATATTCAAATATAAACTACACAGAAGCATTCTGTGAAACTTCTTTCTGACCTGAGCATTCAGCTAAGAGAGTTAAACCATACTTTTGATTGAGCAGTTTTGAAACACTCTGTCTGTAGAAAATGCAACTGGACATTCGCAGCGCTAAGTGGGTAATAGTGGAAAAAAGAATATGTTCAAATATAAACTACACAGAAGCATTGTATGAAACTTCTTTCTGTTCTGTGCATTCAACTAACAGAGTTGAACCTTACTTTTGATTGAGCCGTTCTGAAACACTCTTTCTGTAGAAACTGCAATTGGACATTCTGAGCGCTAAGAGGCCTATATTCGGAAAAAGAATGTCTACAAATAAAAACTACACAGAAGAATTGTGTGAAACTTCTTTCTGTTCTTTTTGTTCAACTAAAAGAGTTGAACCTTAGTTTTGATTGAGCCGTTCTGAAACACTCTTTCTGTAGAAAATGCAAGTGGAGATTCGGAGCACTAAGAGGGTAAAAGTGGAAAAAGGAATGTCTCCAAATATAAACTACACAGAATCATTCTGTGAAACTTCTTTCTGATCTGTGCATTCAGCTAACAGAGTTAAACCATACTTTTGATTGAGCAGATCTGAACACTCTTTCTGTAGAAAATGCAACTGGACATTTGGAGCGCTAAGAGAGTAGTAGTGGAAAAAGGAATATATTCAAATATAAACTACACAGAAGCATTCTGTGAAACTTCTTTCTGACCTGAGCATTCAGCTAAGAGAATTAAACCATACATTTGATTGAGCAGTTTTGAAACACTCTGTCTGTAGAAAATGCAACTGGACATTCGTAGCGCTAACTGGGTAATAGTGGAAAAAAGAATATGTTCAAATATAAACTACACAGAAGCATTGTATGAAACTCCTTTCTGTTCTGTGCATTCAACTAACAGAGTTGAACCTTACATTTGATTGAGCCGTTCTGAAACACTCTTTCTGTAGAAACTGCAATTGGACATTCTGAGCGCTAAGAGGCCTCTATTGGGAAAAATAATATCTTCAAATAAAAACTACACAGAAGCATTGTGTGAAACTTATTTCTGATATGTTCATTAAGCTAACAGAGTTAAACCATACTTTTGATTGCGCAGTTCTGAACACTCTTTCTGTAGAAAATTCAAGTGGACATTCGGAGCGCTAAGAGGGTAATAGTGGAAAAAGGAATATATTCAAATATAAACTACACAGTAGCATTCTGTGAAAATTCTTTCTGTTCTGTGCATTCAACTAACAGAGTTGAACCTTACTTTTGATTGAGCCGTTCTGAAACACTCTTTCTGTAGAAACTGCAATTGGACATGCTAAGCGCTAAGAGTCCTACATTGGGAAAAAGAATATCTTCAAATAAAAACTACACAGATGCATTCTGTGAAACTTATTTCTGATCTGTAAATTCAGTTAACAGAGATAAAACATATTTTTGATTGAGCAGTTTGAAACACTCTTTTTGTAGAAAATGCAAGTGGAGATTCGGAGCGCTAAGAGGGTAATAGTGGAAAAAGGAATGTCTTCAAATATAAACTACACAGAATCATTCGGTGAAACTTCTTTCTGATCTGTGCATTCAGCTAACAGAGTTAAACCATACTTTTGATTGAGCAGATCTGAACACTCTTTCTGTAGAAAATGCAACTGGACATTTGGAGCGCTAAGAGCGTAGTAGTGGAAAAAGGAATATATTCAAATATAAACTACACAGAAGCATTCCGTGAAACTTCTTTCTGATCTGAGCATTCAGCTAACAGAGTTAAACCATACTTTTGATTGAGCAGTTTTGAAACACTCTGTCTGTAGAAAATGCAACTGGGCATTCGTAGCGCTAAGTGGGTAATAGTGGAAAAAAGAATATGTTCAAATATAAACTACACAGAAGCATTGTATGAAACTTCTTTCTGTTCTGTGCATTCAACTAACAGAGTTGAACCTTACTTTTGATTGAGCCGTTCTGAAACACTCTTTCTGTAGAAACTGCAATTGGACATTCTGAGCGCTAGGAGGCCTATATTGGGAAAAAGAATGTCTACAAATAAAAACTACACAGAAGAATTGTGTGAAACTTCTTTCTGTTCTGTTTGTTCAACTAAAAGAGTTGAACCTTAGTTTTGATTGAGCTGTTCTGAAACACTCTTTCTGTAGAAAATGCAAGTGGAGATTCGGAGCGCTAAGAGGGTAATAGTGGAAAAAGGAATGTCTCCAAATATAAACTACACAGGATCATTCTGTGAAACTTCTTTCTGATCTGTGCATTCAGCTAACAGAGTTAAACCATACTTTTGATTGAGCAGATCTGAACACTCTTTCTGTAGAAAATGCAACTGGACATTTGGAGCGCTAAGAGAGTAGTAGTGGAAAAAGGAATATATTCAAATATAAACTACACAGAAGCATTCTGTGAAACTTCTTTCTGATCTGAGGATTCAGCTAACAGAGTTAAACCATACTTTTGATTGAGCAGTTTTGAAACACTCTGTCTGTAGAAAATGCAACTGGACATTCGTAGCGCTAAGTGGGTAATAGTGGAAAAAAGAATATGTTCAAATATAAACTACACAGAAGCATTGTATGAAACTTCTTTCTGTTCTGTGCATTCAACTAACAGAGTTGAAACTTACTTTTGATTGAGCCTTTCTGAAACACTCTTTCTGTAGGAACTGCAATTGGACATTCTGAGCGCTAAGAGACCTCTATTGGGAAAAATAATATCTTCAAATAAAAACTACACAGAAGCATTGTGTGAAACTTATTTCTGATATGTTCATTAAGCTAATAGAGTTAAACCATACTTTTGATTGCGCAGTTCTGAACACTCTTTCTGTAGAGAATGCAAGTGGACATTCGGAGCGCTAAGAGGGTAATAGTGGAAAAAGGAATATATTCAAATATAAACTACACAGTAGCATTCTGTGAAAATTCTTTCTGTTCTGTGCATTCAACTAACAGAGTTGAACCTTACTTTTGATTGAGCCGTTCTGAAACACTCTTTCTGTAGAAACTGCAATTGGACATGCTAAGCGCTAAGAGGCCTACATTGGGAAAAAGAATATCTTCAAATAAAAACTACACAGATGCATTCTGTGAAACTTATTTCTGATCTGTAAATTCAGTTAACAGAGATAAAACATATTTTTGATTGAGCAGTTATGAAACACTCTTTTTGTAGAAAATGCAAGTGGAGATTCGGAGCGCTAAGTGGGTACTAGTGGAAAAAGGAATGTCTTCAAATATAAACTACACAGAATCATTCGGTGAAACTTCTTTCTGATCTGTGCATTCAGCTAACAGAGTTAAACCATACTTTTGATTGAGCAGATCTGAACACTCTTTCTGTAGAAAATGCAACTGGACATTTGGAGCGCTAAGAGCGTAGTAGTGGAAAAAGGAATATATTCAAATATAAACTACACAGAAGCATTCTGTGAAACTTCTTTCTGATCTGAGCATTCAGCTAACAGAGTTAAACCATACTTTTGATTGAGCAGTTTTGAAACACTCTGTCTGTAGAAAATGCAACTGGACATTCGTAGCGCTAAGTGGGTAATAGTGGAAAAAAGAATATGTTCAAATATAAACTACACAGAAGCATTGTATGAAACTTCTTTCTGTTCTGTGCATTCAACTAACAGAGTTGAACCTTACTTTTGATTGAGCCGTTCTGAAACACTCTTTCTGTAGAAACTGCAATTGGACATTCTGAGCGCTAAGAGGCCTATATTCGGAAAAAGAATGTCTACAAATAAAAACTACACAGAAGAATTGTGTGAAACTTCTTTCTGTTCTGTTTGTTCAACTAAAAGAGTTGAACCTTAGTTTTGATTGAGCCGTTCTGAAACACTCTTTCTGTAGAAAATGCAAGTGGAGATTCGGAGCACTAAGAGGGTAATAGTGGAAAAAGGAATGTCTCCAAATATAAACTACACAGAATCATTCTGTGAAACTTCTTTCTGATCTGTGCATTCAGCTAACAGAGTTAAACCATACTTTTGATTGAGCAGATCTGAACACTCTTTCTGTAGAAAATGCAACTGGACATTTGGAGCGCTAAGAGAGTAGTAGTGGAAAAAGGAATATATTCAAATATAAACTACACAGAAGCATTCTGTGAAACTTCTTTCTGACCTGAGCATTCAGCTAAGAGAATTAAACCATACATTTGATTGAGCAGTTTTGAAACACTCTGTCTGTAGAAAATGCAACTGGACATTCGTAGCGCTAAGTGGGTAATAGTGGAAAAAAGAATATGTTCAAATATAAACTACACAGAAGCATTGTATGAAACTCCTTTCTGTTCTGTGCATTCAACTAACAGAGTTGAACCTTACTTTTGATTGAGCCGTTCTGAAACACTCTTTCTGTAGAAACTGCAATTGGACATTCTGAGCGCTAAGAGGCCTCTATTGGGAAAAATAATATCTTCAAATAAAAACTACACAGAAGCATTGTGTGAAACTTATTTCTGATATGTTCATTAAGCTAACAGAGTTAAACCATACTTTTGATTGCGCAGTTCTGAACACTCTTTCTGTAGAAAATGCAAGTGGACATTCGGAGCGCTAAGAGGGTAATAGTGGAAAAAGGAATATATTCAAATATAAACTACACAGTAGCATTCTGTGAAAATTCTTTCTGTTCTGTGCATTCAACTAACAGAGTTGAACCTTACTTTTGATTGAGCCGTTCTGAAACACTCTTTCTGTAGAAACTGCAATTGGACATGCTAAGCGCTAAGAGGCCTACATTGGGAAAAAGAATATCTTCAAATAAAAACTACACAGATGCATTCTGTGAAACTTATTTCTGATCTGTAAATTCAGTTAACAGAGATAAAACATATTTTTGATTGAGCAGTTTGAAACACTCTTTTTGTAGAAAATGCAAGTGGAGATTCGGAGCGCTAAGAGGGTAATAGTGGAAAAAGGAATGTCTTCAAATATAAACTACACAGAATCATTCGGTGAAACTTCTTTCTGATCTGTGCATTCAGCTAACAGAGTTAAACCATACTTTTGATTGAGCAGATCTGAACACTCTTTCTGTAGAAAATGCAACTGGACATTTGGAGCGCTAAGAGTGTAGTAGTGGAAAAAGGAATATATTCAAATATAAACTACACAGAAGCATTCTGTGAAACATCTTTCTGATCTGAGCATTCAGCTAACCGAGTTAAACCATACTTTTGATTGAGCAGTTTTGAAACACCCTGTCTGTAGAAAATGCAACTGGGCATTCGTAGCGCTAAGTGGGTAATAGTGGAAAAAAGAATATGTTCAAATATAAACTACACAGAAGCATTGTATGAAACTTCTTTCTGTTCTGTGCATTCAACTAACAGAGTTGAACCTTACTTTTGATTGAGCCGTTCTGAAACACTCTTTCTGTAGTAACTGCAATTGGACATTCTGAGCGCTAGGAGGCCTATATTGGGAAAAAGAATGTCTACAAATAAAAACTACACAGAAGAATTGTGTGAAACTTCTTTCTGTTCTGTTTGTTCAACTAAAAGAGTTGAACCTTAGTTTTGATTGAGCTGTTCTGAAACACTCTTTCTGTAGAAAATGCAAGTGGAGATTCGGAGCGCTAAGAGGGTAATAGTGGAAAAAGGAATGTCTCCAAATATAAACTACACAGAATCATTCTGTGAAACTTCTTTCTGATCTGTGCATTCAGCTAACAGAGTTAAACCATACTTTTGATTGAGCAGAACTGAACACTCTTTCTGTAGAAAATGCAACTGGACATTTGGAGCGCTAAGAGAGTAGTAGTGGAAAAAGGAATATATTCAAATATAAACTACACAGAAGCATTCTGTGAAACTTCTTTCTGATCTGAGGATTCAGCTAACAGAGTTAAACCATACTTTTGATTGAGCAGTTTTGAAACACTCTGTCTGTAGAAAATGCAACTGGACATTCGTAGCGCTAAGTGGGTAATAGTGGAAAAAAGAATATGTTCAAATATAAACTACACAGAAGCATTGTATGAAACTTCTTTCTGTTCTGTGCATTCAACTAACAGAGTTGAAACTTACTTTTGATTGAGCCTTTCTGAAACACTCTTTCTGTAGGAACTGCAACTGGACATTCTGAGCGCTAAGAGACCTCTATTGGGAAAAATAATATCTTCAAATAAAAACTACACAGAAGCATTGTGTGAAACTTATTTCTGATATGTTCATTAAGCTAACAGAGTTAAACCATACTTTTGATTGCGCAGTTCTGAACACTCTTTCTGTAGAAAATGCAAGTGGACATTCGGAGCGCTAAGAGGGTAATAGTGGAAAAAGGAATATATTCAAATATAAACTACACAGAAGCATTCTGTGAAAATTCTTTCTGTTCTGTGCATTCAACTAACAGAGTTGAACCTTACTTTTGATTGAGCCGTTCTGAAACACTCTTTCTGTAGAAACTGCAATTGGACATGCTAAGCGCTAAGAGGCCTACATTGGGAAAAAGAATATCTTCAAATAAAAACTACACAGATGCATTCTGTGAAACTTATTTCTGATCTGTAAATTCAGTTACAGAGATAAAACATATTTTTGATTGAGCCGTTCTGAAACACTCTTTCTGTAGAAACTGCAATTGGACATTCTGAGCGCTAAGAGGCCTATATTGGGAAAAAGAATGTCTACAAATAAAAACTACACAGAAGAATTTTGTGAAACTTCTTTCTGTTCTGTTTGTTCAACTAAAAGAGTTGAACCTTAGTTTTGATTGAGCCGTTCTGAAACACTCTTTCTGTAGAAAATGCAAGTGGAGATTCGGAGCGCTAAGAGGGTACTAGTGGAAAAAGGAATGTCTTCAAATATAAACTACACAGAATCATTCGGTGAAACTTCTTTCTGATCTGTGCATTCAGCTAACAGATTTAAACCATACTTTTGATTGAGCAGATCTGAACACTCTTTCTGTAGAAAATGCAACTGGACATTTGGAGCGCTAAGAGCGTAGTAGTGGAAAAAGGAATATATTCAAATATAAACTACACAGAAGCATTCTGTGAAACTTCTTTCTGATCTGAGCTTTCAGCTAACAGAGTTAAACCATACTTTTGATTGAGCAGTTTTGAAACACTCTGTCTGTAGAAAATGCAACTGGACATTCGTAGCGCTAAGTGGGTAATAGTGGAAAAAAGAATATGTTCAAATATAAACTACACAGAAGCATTGTATGAAACTTCTTTCTGTTCTGTGCATTCAACTAACAGAGTTGAACCTTACTTTTGATTGAGCCGTTCTGAAACACTCTTTCTGTAGAAACTGCAATTGGACATTCTGAGCGCTAGGAGGCCTATATTGGGAAAAAGAATGTCTACAAATAAAAACTACACAGAAGAATTGTGTGAAACTTCTTTCTGTTCTGTTTGTTCAACTAAAAGATTTGAACCTTAGTTTTGATTGACCCGTTCTGAAACACTCTTTCTGTAGAAAATGCAAGTGGAGATTCGGAGCGCTACGAGGGTAATAGTGGAAAAAGGAATGTCTCCAAATATAAACTACACAGAATCATTCTGTGAAATTTCTTTCTGATCTGTGCATTCAGCTAACAGAGTTAAACCATACTTTTGATTGAGCAGATCTGAACACTCTTTCTGTAGAAAATGCAACTGGACATTTGGAGCGCTAAGAGAGTAGTAGTGGAAAAAGGAATATATTCAAATATAAACTACACAGAAGCATTCTGTGAAACTTCTTTCTGATCTGAGGATTCAGCTAACAGAGTTAAACCATACTTTTGATTGAGCAGTTTGAAACACTCTGTCTGTAGAAAATGCAACTGGACATTCGTAGCGCTAAGTGGGTAATAGTGGAAAAAAGAATATGTTCAAATATAAACTACACAGAAGCATTGTATGAAACTTCTTTCTGTTTTGTGCATTCAACTAAGAGAGTTGAACCTTACTTTTGATTGAGCCGTTCTGAAACACTCATTCTGTAGAAACTGCAATTGGACATGCTAAGCGCTAAGAGGCCTACGTTGGGAAAAAGAATATCTTCAAATAAAAACTACACAGATGCATTCTGTGAAACTTATTTCTGATCTGTAAATTCAGTTAACAGAGATAAAACATATTTTTGATTGAGCAGTTATGAAACACTCTTTTTGTAGAAAATGCAAGTGGAGATTCGGAGCGCTAAGAAGGTACTAGTGGAAAAAGGAATGTCTTCAAATATAAACTACACAGAATCATTCGGTGAAACTTCTTTCTGATCTGTGCATTCAGCTAGCAGAGTTAAACCATACTTTTGATTGAGCAGATCTGAACACTCTTTCTGTAGAAAATGCAACTGGACATTTGGAGCGCTAAGAGCCTAGTAGTGGAAAAAGGAATATATTCAAATATAAACTACACAGAAGCATTCTGTGAAACTTCTTTCTGATCTGAGCATTCAGCTAACAGAGTTAAACCATACTTTTGATTGAGCAGTTTTGAAACACTCTGTCTGTAGAAAATGCAACTGGACATTCGTAGCGCTAAGTGGGTAATAGTGGAAAAAAGAATATGTTCAAATATAAACTACACAGAAGCATTGTATGAAACTTCTTTCTGTTCTGTGCATTCAACTAACAGAGTTGAACCTTACTTTTGATTGAGCCGTTCTGAAACACTCTTTCTGTAGAAACTGCAATTGGACATTCTGAGCGCTAAGAGGCCTATATTGGGAAAAAGAATGTCTACAAATAAAAACTACACAGAAGAATTGTGTGAAACTTCTTTCTGTTCTGTTTGTTCAACTAAAAGAGTTGAACCTTAGTTTTGATTGAGCCGTTCTGAAACACTCTTTCTGTAGAAAATGCAAGTGGAGATTCGGAGCGCTAAGAGGGTAATAGTGGAAAAAGGAATGTCTCCAAATATAAACTACACAGAATCATTCTGTGAAACTTCTTTCTGATCTGTGCATTCAGCTAACAGAGTTAAACCATACTTTTGATTGAGCAGATCTGAACACTCTTTCTGTGGAAAATGCAACTGGACATTTGGAGCGCTAAGAGAGTAGTAGTGGAAAAAGGAATATATTCAAATATAAACTACACAGAAGCATTCTGTGAAACTTCTTTCTGATCTGAGCATTCAGCTAACAGAGTTAAACCATACTTTTGATTGAGCAGTTTTGAAACACTCTGTCTGTAGAAAATGCAACTGGACATTCGTAGCGCTAAGTGGGTAATAGTGGAAAATAATATGTTCAAATATAAACTACACAGAAGCATTGTATGATACTTCTTTCTGTTCTGTGCATTCAACTAACAGAGTTGAACCTTACTTTGATTGAGCCTTTCTGAAACACTCTTTCTGTAGAAAGTGCAATTGGACATTCTGAGCGCTAAGAGGCCTATATTGGGAAAAATAATATCTTCAAATAAAAACTACACAGAAGCATTGTGTGAAACTTATTTCTGATATGTTCATTAAGCTAACAGAGTTAAACCATACTTTTGATTGCGCAGTTCTGAACACTCTTTCTGTAGAAAATGCAAGTGGACATTCCGAGCGCTAAGAGGGTAATAATGGAAAAAGGAATATATTCAAATATAAACTACACAGTAGCATTCTGTGAAAATTCTTTCTGTTCTGTGCATTCAACTAACAGAGTTGAAACTTACTTTTGATTGAGCCGTTCTGAAACACTATTTCTGTAGAAACTGCAATTGGACATCCTAAGCGCTAAGAGGCTTACATTGGGAAAAAGAATATCTTCAAATAAAACTACACAGATGCATTCTGTGAAACTTATTTCTGATCTGTAAATTCAGTTAACAGAGATAAAACATATTTTTGATTGAGCAGTTATGAAACACTCTTTTTGTAGAAAATGCAAGTGGAGATTCGGAGCGCTAAGAGGGTACTAGTGGAAAAAGGAATGTCTTCAAATATAAACTACACAGAATCATTCGGTGAAACTTCTTTCTGATCTGTGCATTCAGCTAACAGAGTTAAACCATACTTTTGATTGAGCAGATCTGAACACTCATTCTGTAGAAAATGCAACTGGACATTTGGAGCGCTAAGAGCGTAGTAGTGGAAAAAGGAATATATTCAAATATAAACTACACAGAAGCATTCTGTGAAACTTCTTTCTGATCTGAGCATTCAGCTAACAGAGTTAAACCATACTTTTGATTGAGCAGTTTTGAAACACTCTGTCTGTAGAAAATGCAACTGGGCATTCGTAGCGCTAAGTGGGTAATAGTGGAAAAAAGAATATGTTCAAATATAAACTACACAGAAGCATTGTATGAAACTTCTTTCTGTTCTGTGCATTCAACTAACAGAGTTGAACCTTACTTTTGATTGAGCCGTTCTGAAACACACTTTCTGTAGAAACTGCAATTGGACATTCTGAGCGCTAAGAGGCCTATATTGGGAAAAAGAATATCTACAAATAAAAACTACACAGAAGAATTGTGTGAAACTTCTTTCTGTTCTGTTTGTTCAACTAAAAGAGTTGAACCTTAGTTTTGATTGAGCCGTTCTGAAACACTCTTTCTGTAGAAAATGCAAGTGGAGATTCGGAGCGCTAAGAGGGTAATAGTGGAAAAAGGAATGTCTCCAAATATAAACTACACAGAATCATTCTGTGAAACTTCTTTCTGATCTGTGCATTCAGCTAACAGAGTTAAACCATACTTTTGATTGAGCAGATCTGAACACTCTTTCTGTAGAAAATGCAACTGGACATTTGGAGCGCTAAGAGAGTAGTAGTGGAAAAAGGAATATATTCAAATATAAACTACACAGAAGCATTCTGTGAAACTTCTTTCTGACCTGAGCATTCAGCTAACAGAGTTAAACCATACTTTTGTTTGAGCAGTTTTGAAACACTCTGTCTGTAGAAAATGCAACTGGACATTCGTAGCGCTAAGTGGGTAATAGTGGAAAAAAGAATATGTTCAAATATAAACTACACAGAAGCATTGTATGAAACTTCTTTCTGTTCTGTGCATTCAACTAACTGAGTTGAATCTTACTTTTGATTGAGCCGTTCTGAAACACTCTTTCTGTAGAAACTGCAATTGGACATTCTGAGCGCTAAGAGGCCTCTATTGGGAAAAATAATATCTTCAAATAAAAACTACACAGAAGCATTGTGTGAAACTTATTTCTGATATGTTCATTAAGCTAACAGAGTTAAACCATACTTTTGATTGCGCAGTTCTGAACACTCTTTCTGTAGAAAATGCAAGTGGACATTCGGAGCGCTAAGAGGGTAATAGTGGAAAAAGGAATATATTCAAATATAAACTACACAGTAGCATTCTGTGAAAATTCTTTCTGTTCTGTGCATTCAACTAACAGAGTTGAACCTTACTTTTGATTGAGCCGTTCTGAAACACTCTTTCTGTAGAAACTGCAATTGGACATGCTAAGCGCTAAGAGGCCTACAATGGGAAAAAGAATATCTTCAAATAAAAACTACACAGATGCATTCTGTGAAACTTATTTCTGATCTGTAAATTCAGTTACAGAGATAAAACATATTTTTGATTGAGCCGTTCTGAAACACTCTTTCTGTAGAAACTGCAATTGGACATTCTGAGCGCTAAGAGGCCTATATTGGGAAAAAGAATGTCTACAAATAAAAACTACACAGAAGAATTTTGTGAAACTTCTTTCTGTTCTGTTTGTTCAACTAAAAGAGTTGAACCTTAGTTTTGATTGAGCCGTTCTGAAACACTCTTTCTGTAGAAAATGCAAGTGGAGATTCGGAGCGCTAAGAGGGTACTAGTGGAAAAAGGAATGTCTTCAAATATAAACTACACAGAATCATTCGGTGAAACTTCTTTCTGATCTGTGCATTCAGCTAACAGATTTAAACCATACTTTTGATTGAGCAGATCTGAACACTCTTTCTGTAGAAAATGCAACTGGACATTTGGAGCGCTAAGAGCGTAGTAGTGGAAAAAGGAATATATTCAAATATAAACTACACAGAAGCATTCTGTGAAACTTCTTTCTGATCTGAGCTTTCAGCTAACAGAGTTAAACCATACTTTTGATTGAGCAGTTTTGAAACACTCTGTCTGTAGAAAATGCAACTGGACATTCGTAGCGCTAAGTGGGTAATAGTGGAAAAAAGAATATGTTCAAATATAAACTACACAGAAGCATTGTATGAAACTTCTTTCTGTTCTGTGCATTCAACTAACAGAGTTGAACCTTACTTTTGATTGAGCCGTTCTGAAACACTCTTTCTGTAGAAACTGCAATTGGACATTCTGAGCGCTAGGAGGCCTATATTGGGAAAAAGAATGTCTACAAATAAAAACTACACAGAAGAATTGTGTGAAACTTCTTTCTGTTCGTTTGTTCAAATAAAAGAGTTGAACCTTAGTTTTGATTGACCCGTTCTGAAACACTCTTTCTGTAGAAAATGCAAGTGGAGATTCGGAGCTCTAAGAGGGTAATAGTGGAAAAAGGAATGTCTCCAAATATAAACTACACAGAATCATTCTGTGAAATTTCTTTCTGATCTGTGCATTCAGCTAACAGAGTTAAACCATACTTTTGATTGAGCAGATCTGAACACTCTTTCTGTAGAAAATGCAACTGGACATTTGGAGCGCTAAGAGAGTAGTAGTGGAAAAAGGAATATATTCAAATATAAACTACACAGAAGCATTCTGTGAAACTTCTTTCTGATCTGAGGATTCAGCTAACAGAGTTAAACCATACTTTTGATTGAGCAGTTTGAAACACTCTGTCTGTAGAAAATTCAACTGGACATTCGTAGCGCTAAGTGGGTAATAGTGGAAAAAAGAATATGTTCAAATATAAACTACACAGAAGCATTGTATGAAACTTCTTTCTGTTTTGTGCATTCAACTAAGAGAGTTGAACCTTACTTTTGATTGAGCCGTTCTGAAACACTCATTCTGTAGAAACTGCAATTGGACATGCTAAGCGCTAAGAGGCCTACGTTGGGAAAAAGAATATCTTCAAATAAAAACTACACAGATGCATTCTGTGAAACTTATTTCTGATCTGTAAATTCAGTTAACAGAGATAAAACATATTTTTGATTGAGCAGTTATGAAACACTCTTTTTGTAGAAAATGCAAGTGGAGATTCGGAGCGCTAAGAAGGTACTAGTGGAAAAAGGAATGTCTTCAAATATAAACTACACAGAATCATTCGGTGAAACTTCTTTCTGATCTGTGCATTCAGCTAGCAGAGTTAAACCATACTTTTGATTGAGCAGATCTGAACACTCTTTCTGTAGAAAATGCAACTGGACATTTGGAGCGCTAAGAGCCTAGTAGTGGAAAAAGGAATATATTCAAATATAAACTACACAGAAGCATTCTGTGAAACTTCTTTCTGATCTGAGCATTCAGCTAACAGAGTTAAACCATACTTTTGATTGAGCAGTTTTGAAACACTCTGTCTGTAGAAAATGCAACTGGACATTCGTAGCGCTAAGTGGGTAATAGTGGAAAAAAGAATATGTTCAAATATAAACTACACAGAAGCATTGTATGAAACTTCTTTCTGTTCTGTGCATTCAACTAACAGAGTTGAACCTTACTTTTGATTGAGCCGTTCTGAAACACTCTTTCTGTAGAAACTGCAATTGGACATTCTGAGCGCTAAGAGGCCTATATTGGGAAAAAGAATGTCTACAAATAAAAACTACACAGAAGAATTGTGTGAAACTTCTTTCTGTTCTGTTTGTTCAACTAAAAGAGTTGAACCTTAGTTTTGATTGAGCCGTTCTGAAACACTCTTTCTGTAGAAAATGCAAGTGGAGATTCGGAGCGCTAAGAGGGTAATAGTGGAAAAAGGAATGTCTCCAAATATAAACTACACAGAATCATTCTGTGAAACTTCTTTCTGATCTGTGCATTCAGCTAACAGAGTTAAACCATACTTTTGATTGAGCAGATCTGAACACTCTTTCTGTAGAAAATGCAACTGGACATTTGGAGCGCTAAGAGAGTAGTAGTGGAAAAAGGAATATATTCAAATATAAACTACACAGAAGCATTCTGTGAAACTTCTTTCTGATCTGAGCATTCAGCTAACAGAGTTAAACCATACTTTTGATTGAGCAGTTTTGAAACACTCTGTCTGTAGAAAATGCAACTGGACATTCGTAGCGCTAAGTGGGTAATAGTGGAAAAAAGAATATGTTCAAATATAAACTACACAGAAGCATTGTATGATACTTCTTTCTGTTCTGTGCATTCAACTAACAGAGTTGAACCTTACTTTTGATTGAGCCGTTCTGAAACACTCTTTCTGTAGAAACTGCAATTGGACATGCTAAGCGCTAAGAGGCCTACATTGGGAAAAAGAATATCTTCAAATAAAAACTACACAGATGCATTCTGTGAAACTTATTTCTGATCTGTAAATTCAGTTACAGAGATAAAACATATTTTTGATTGAGCCGTTCTGAAACACTCTTTCTGTAGAAACTGCAATTGGACATTCTGAGCGCTAAGAGGCCTATATTGGGAAAAAGAATGTCTACAAATAAAAACTACACAGAAGAATTTTGTGAAACTTCTTTCTGTTCTGTTTGTTCAACTAAAAGAGTTGAACCTTAGTTTTGATTGAGCCGTTCTGAAACACTCTTTCTGTAGAAAATGCAAGTGGAGATTCGGAGCGCTAAGAGGGTACTAGTGGAAAAAGGAATGTCTTCAAATATAAACTACACAGAATCATTCGGTGAAACTTCTTTCTGATCTGTGCATTCAGCTAACAGATTTAAACCATACTTTTGATTGAGCAGATCTGAACACTCTTTCTGTAGAAAATGCAACTGGACATTTGGAGCGCTAAGAGCGTAGTAGTGGAAAAAGGAATATATTCAAATATAAACTACACAGAAGCATTCTGTGAAACTTCTTTCTGATCTGAGCTTTCAGCTAACAGAGTTAAACCATACTTTTGATTGAGCAGTTTTGAAACACTCTGTCTGTAGAAAATGCAACTGGACATTCGTAGCGCTAAGTGGGTAATAGTGGAAAAAAGAATATGTTCAAATATAAACTACACAGAAGCATTGTATGAAACTTCTTTCTGTTCTGTGCATTCAACTAACAGAGTTGAACCTTACTTTTGATTGAGCCGTTCTGAAACACTCTTTCTGTAGAAACTGCAATTGGACATTCTGAGCGCTAGGAGGCCTATATTGGGAAAAAGAATGTCTACAAATAAAAACTACACAGAAGAATTGTGTGAAACTTCTTTCTGTTCGTTTGTTCAAATAAAAGAGTTGAACCTTAGTTTTGATTGACCCGTTCTGAAACACTCTTTCTGTAGAAAATGCAAGTGGAGATTCGGAGCGCTAAGAGGGTAATAGTGGAAAAAGGAATGTCTCCAAATATAAACTACACAGAATCATTCTGTGAAATTTCTTTCTGATCTGTGCATTCAGCTAACAGAGTTAAACCATACTTTTGATTGAGCAGATCTGAACACTCTTTCTGTAGAAAATGCAACTGGACATTTGGAGCGCTAAGAGAGTAGTAGTGGAAAAAGGAATATATTCAAATATAAACTACACAGAAGCATTCTGTGAAACTTCTTTCTGATCTGAGGATTCAGCTAACAGAGTTAAACCATACTTTTGATTGAGCAGTTTGAAACACTCTGTCTGTAGAAAATGCAACTGGACATTCGTAGCGCTAAGTGGGTAATAGTGGAAAAAAGAATATGTTCAAATATAAACTACACAGAAGCATTGTATGAAACTTCTTTCTGTTTTGTGCATTCAACTAAGAGAGTTGAACCTTACTTTTGATTGAGCCGTTCTGAAACACTCATTCTGTAGAAACTGCAATTGGACATGCTAAGCGCTAAGAGGCCTACGTTGGGAAAAAGAATATCTTCAAATAAAAACTACACAGATGCATTCTGTGAAACTTATTTCTGATCTGTAAATTCAGTTAACAGAGATAAAACATATTTTTGATTGAGCAGTTATGAAACACTCTTTTTGTAGAAAATGCAAGTGGAGATTCGGAGCGCTAAGAAGGTACTAGTGGAAAAAGGAATGTCTTCAAATATAAACTACACAGAATCATTCGGTGAAACTTCTTTCTGATCTGTGCATTCAGCTAGCAGAGTTAAACCATACTTTTGATTGAGCAGATCTGAACACTCTTTCTGTAGAAAATGCAACTGGACATTTGGAGCGCTAAGAGCCTAGTAGTGGAAAAAGGAATATATTCAAATATAAACTACACAGAAGCATTCTGTGAAACTTCTTTCTGATCTGAGCATTCAGCTAACAGAGTTAAACCATACTTTTGATTGAGCAGTTTTGAAACACTCTGTCTGTAGAAAATGCAACTGGACATTCGTAGCGCTAAGTGGGTAATAGTGGAAAAAAGAATATGTTCAAATATAAACTACACAGAAGCATTGTATGAAACTTCTTTCTGTTCTGTGCATTCAACTAACAGAGTTGAACCTTACTTTTGATTGAGCCGTTCTGAAACACTCTTTCTGTAGAAACTGCAATTGGACATTCTGAGCGCTAAGAGGCCTATATTGGGAAAAAGAATGTCTACAAATAAAAACTACACAGAAGAATTGTGTGAAACTTCTTTCTGTTCTGTTTGTTCAACTAAAAGAGTTGAACCTTAGTTTTGATTGAGCCGTTCTGAAACACTCTTTCTGTAGAAAATGCAAGTGGAGATTCGGAGCGCTAAGAGGGTAATAGTGGAAAAAGGAATGTCTCCAAATATAAACTACACAGAATCATTCTGTGAAACTTCTTTCTGATCTGTGCATTCAGCTAACAGAGTTAAACCATACTTTTGATTGAGCAGATCTGAACACTCTTTCTGTGGAAAATGCAACTGGACATTTGGAGCGCTAAGAGAGTAGTAGTGGAAAAAGGAATATATTCAAATATAAACTACACAGAAGCATTCTGTGAAACTTCTTTCTGATCTGAGCATTCAGCTAACAGAGTTAAACCATACTTTTGATTGAGCAGTTTTGAAACACTCTGTCTGTAGAAAATGCAACTGGACATTCGTAGCGCTAAGTGGGTAATAGTGGAAAATAATATGTTCAAATATAAACTACACAGAAGCATTGTATGATACTTCTTTCTGTTCTGTGCATTCAACTAACAGAGTTGAACCTTACTTTGATTGAGCCTTTCTGAAACACTCTTTCTGTAGAAAGTGCAATTGGACATTCTGAGCGCTAAGAGGCCTCTATTGGGAAAAATAATATCTTCAAATAAAAACTACACAGAAGCATTGTGTGAAACTTATTTCTGATATGTTCATTAAGCTAACAGAGTTAAACCATACTTTTGATTGCGCAGTTCTGAACACTCTTTCTGTAGAAAATGCAAGTGGACATTCCGAGCGCTAAGAGGGTAATAATGGAAAAAGGAATATATTCAAATATAAACTACACAGTAGCATTCTGTGAAAATTCTTTCTGTTCTGTGCATTCAACTAACAGAGTTGAAACTTACTTTTGATTGAGCCGTTCTGAAACACTATTTCTGTAGAAAATGCAATTGGACATGCTAAGCGCTAAGAGGCTTACATTGGGAAAAAGAATATCTTCAAATAAAACTACACAGATGCATTCTGTGAAACTTATTTCTGATCTGTAAATTCAGTTAACAGAGATAAAACATATTTTTGATTGAGCAGTTATGAAACACTCTTTTTGTAGAAAATGCAAGTGGAGATTCGGAGCGCTAAGAGGGTACTAGTGGAAAAAGGAATGTCTTCAAATATAAACTACACAGAATCATTCGGTGAAACTTCTTTCTGATCTGTGCATTCAGCTAACAGAGTTAAACCATACTTTTGATTGAGCAGATCTGAACACTCATTCTGTAGAAAATGCAACTGGACATTTGGAGCGCTAAGAGCGTAGTAGTGGAAAAAGGAATATATTCAAATATAAACTACACAGAAGCATTCTGTGAAACTTCTTTCTGATCTGAGCATTCAGCTAACAGAGTTAAACCATACTTTTGATTGAGCAGTTTTGAAACACTCTGTCTGTAGAAAATGCAACTGGGCATTCGTAGCGCTAAGTGGGTAATAGTGGAAAAAAGAATATGTTCAAATATAAACTACACAGAAGCATTGTATGAAACTTCTTTCTGTTCTGTGCATTCAACTAACAGAGTTGAACCTTACTTTTGATTGAGCCGTTCTGAAACACACTTTCTGTAGAAACTGCAATTGGACATTCTGAGCGCTAAGAGGCCTATATTGGGAAAAAGAATATCTACAAATAAAAACTACACAGAAGAATTGTGTGAAACTTCTTTCTGTTCTGTTTGTTCAACTAAAAGAGTTGAACCTTAGTTTTGATTGAGCCGTTCTGAAACACTCTTTCTGTAGAAAATGCAAGTGGAGATTCGGAGCGCTAAGAGGGTAATAGTGGAAAAAGGAATGTCTCCAAATATAAACTACACAGAATCATTCTGTGAAACTTCTTTCTGATCTGTGCATTCAGCTAACAGAGTTAAACCATACTTTTGATTGAGCAGATCTGAACACTCTTTCTGTAGAAAATGCAACTGGACATTTGGAGCGCTAAGAGAGTAGTAGTGGAAAAAGGAATATATTCAAATATAAACTACACAGAAGCATTCTGTGAAACTTCTTTCTGACCTGAGCATTCAGCTAACAGAGTTAAACCATACTTTTGTTTGAGCAGTTTTGAAACACTCTGTCTGTAGAAAATGCAACTGGACATTCGTAGCGCTAAGTGGGTAATAGTGGAAAAAAGAATATGTTCAAATATAAACTACACAGAAGCATTGTATGAAACTTCTTTCTGTTCTGTGCATTCAACTAACTGAGTTGAATCTTACTTTTGATTGAGCCGTTCTGAAACACTCTTTCTGTAGAAACTGCAATTGGACATTCTGAGCGCTAAGAGGCCTCTATTGGGAAAAATAATATCTTCAAATAAAAACTACACAGAAGCATTGTGTGAAACTTATTTCTGATATGTTCATTAAGCTAACAGAGTTAAACCATACTTTTGATTGCGCAGTTCTGAACACTCTTTCTGTAGAAAATGCAAGTGGACATTCGGAGCGCTAAGAGGGTAATAGTGGAAAAAGGAATATATTCAAATATAAACTACACAGTAGCATTCTGTGAAAATTCTTTCTGTTCTGTGCATTCAACTAACAGAGTTGAACCTTACTTTTGATTGAGCCGTTCTGAAACACTCTTTCTGTAGAAACTGCAATTGGACATGCTAAGCGCTAAGAGGCCTACAATGGGAAAAAGAATATCTTCAAATAAAAACTACACAGATGCATTCTGTGAAACTTATTTCTGATCTGTAAATTCAGTTACAGAGATAAAACATATTTTTGATTGAGCCGTTCTGAAACACTCTTTCTGTAGAAACTGCAATTGGACATTCTGAGCGCTAAGAGGCCTATATTGGGAAAAAGAATGTCTACAAATAAAAACTACACAGAAGAATTTTGTGAAACTTCTTTCTGTTCTGTTTGTTCAACTAAAAGAGTTGAACCTTAGTTTTGATTGAGCCGTTCTGAAACACTCTTTCTGTAGAAAATGCAAGTGGAGATTCGGAGCGCTAAGAGGGTACTAGTGGAAAAAGGAATGTCTTCAAATATAAACTACACAGAATCATTCGGTGAAACTTCTTTCTGATCTGTGCATTCAGCTAACAGATTTAAACCATACTTTTGATTGAGCAGATCTGAACACTCTTTCTGTAGAAAATGCAACTGGACATTTGGAGCGCTAAGAGCGTAGTAGTGGAAAAAGGAATATATTCAAATATAAACTACACAGAAGCATTCTGTGAAACTTCTTTCTGATCTGAGCTTTCAGCTAACAGAGTTAAACCATACTTTTGATTGAGCAGTTTTGAAACACTCTGTCTGTAGAAAATGCAACTGGACATTCGTAGCGCTAAGTGGGTAATAGTGGAAAAAAGAATATGTTCAAATATAAACTACACAGAAGCATTGTATGAAACTTCTTTCTGTTCTGTGCATTCAACTAACAGAGTTGAACCTTACTTTTGATTGAGCCGTTCTGAAACACTCTTTCTGTAGAAACTGCAATTGGACATTCTGAGCGCTAGGAGGCCTATATTGGGAAAAAGAATGTCTACAAATAAAAACTACACAGAAGAATTGTGTGAAACTTCTTTCTGTTCGTTTGTTCAAATAAAAGAGTTGAACCTTAGTTTTGATTGACCCGTTCTGAAACACTCTTTCTGTAGAAAATGCAAGTGGAGATTCGGAGCGCTAAGAGGCTAATAGTGGAAAAAGGAATGTCTCCAAATATAAACTACACAGAATCATTCTGTGAAATTTCTTTCTGATCTGTGCATTCAGCTAACAGAGTTAAACCATACTTTTGATTGAGCAGATCTGAACACTCTTTCTGTAGAAAATGCAACTGGACATTTGGAGCGCTAAGAGAGTAGTAGTGGAAAAAGGAATATATTCAAATATAAACTACACAGAAGCATTCTGTGAAACTTCTTTCTGATCTGAGGATTCAGCTAACAGAGTTAAACCATACTTTTGATTGAGCAGTTTGAAACACTCTGTCTGTAGAAAATGCAACTGGACATTCGTAGCGCTAAGTGGGTAATAGTGGAAAAAAGAATATGTTCAAATATAAACTACACAGAAGCATTGTATGAAACTTCTTTCTGTTTTGTGCATTCAACTAAGAGAGTTGAACCTTACTTTTGATTGAGCCGTTCTGAAACACTCATTCTGTAGAAACTGCAATTGGACATGCTAAGCGCTAAGAGGCCTACGTTGGGAAAAAGAATATCTTCAAATAAAAACTACACAGATGCATTCTGTGAAACTTATTTCTGATCTGTAAATTCAGTTAACAGAGATAAAACATATTTTTGATTGAGCAGTTATGAAACACTCTTTTTGTAGAAAATGCAAGTGGAGATTCGGAGCGCTAAGAAGGTACTAGTGGAAAAAGGAATGTCTTCAAATATAAACTACACAGAATCATTCGGTGAAACTTCTTTCTGATCTGTGCATTCAGCTAGCAGAGTTAAACCATACTTTTGATTGAGCAGATCTGAACACTCTTTCTGTAGAAAATGCAACTGGACATTTGGAGCGCTAAGAGCCTAGTAGTGGAAAAAGGAATATATTCAAATATAAACTACACAGAAGCATTCTGTGAAACTTCTTTCTGATCTGAGCATTCAGCTAACAGAGTTAAACCATACTTTTGATTGAGCAGTTTTGAAACACTCTGTCTGTAGAAAATGCAACTGGACATTCGTAGCGCTAAGTGGGTAATAGTGGAAAAAAGAATATGTTCAAATATAAACTACACAGAAGCATTGTATGAAACTTCTTTCTGTTCTGTGCATTCAACTAACAGAGTTGAACCTTACTTTTGATTGAGCCGTTCTGAAACACTCTTTCTGTAGAAACTGCAATTGGACATTCTGAGCGCTAAGAGGCCTATATTGGGAAAAAGAATGTCTACAAATAAAAACTACACAGAAGAATTGTGTGAAACTTCTTTCTGTTCTGTTTGTTCAACTAAAAGAGTTGAACCTTAGTTTTGATTGAGCCGTTCTGAAACACTCTTTCTGTAGAAAATGCAAGTGGAGATTCGGAGCGCTAAGAGGGTAATAGTGGAAAAAGGAATGTCTCCAAATATAAACTACACAGAATCATTCTGTGAAACTTCTTTCTGATCTGTGCATTCAGCTAACAGAGTTAAACCATACTTTTGATTGAGCAGATCTGAACACTCTTTCTGTAGAAAATGCAACTGGACATTTGGAGCGCTAAGAGAGTAGTAGTGGAAAAAGGAATATATTCAAATATAAACTACACAGAAGCATTCTGTGAAACTTCTTTCTGATCTGAGCATTCAGCTAACAGAGTTAAACCATACTTTTGATTGAGCAGTTTTGAAACACTCTGTCTGTAGAAAATGCAACTGGACATTCGTAGCGCTAAGTGGGTAATAGTGGAAAAAAGAATATGTTCAAATATAAACTACACAGAAGCATTGTATGATACTTCTTTCTGTTCTGTGCATTCAACTAACAGAGTTGAACCTTACTTTGATTGAGCCTTTCTGAAACACTCTTTCTGTAGAAAGTGCAATTGGACATTCTGAGCGCTAAGAGGCCTCTATTGGGAAAAATAATATCTTCAAATAAAAACTACACAGAAGCATTGTGTGAAACTTATTTCTGATATGTTCATTAAGCTAACAGAGTTAAACCATACTTTTGATTGCGCAGTTCTGAACACTCTTTCTGTAGAAAATGCAAGTGGACATTCCGAGCGCTAAGAGGGTAATAATGGAAAAAGGAATATATTCAAATATAAACTACACAGTAGCATTCTGTGAAAATTCTTTCTGTTCTGTGCATTCAACTAACAGAGTTGAAACTTACTTTTGATTGAGCCGTTCTGAAACACTATTTCTGTAGAAACTGCAATTGGACATGCTAAGCGCTAAGAGGCTTACATTGGGAAAAAGAATATCTTCAAATAAAAACTACACAGATGCATTCTGTGAAACTTATTTCTGATCTGTAAATTCAGTTAACAGAGATAAAACATATTTTTGATTGAGCAGTTATGAAACACTCTTTTTGTAGAAAATGCAAGTGGAGATTCGGAGCGCTAAGAGGGTACTAGTGGAAAAAGGAATGTCTTCAAATATAAACTACACAGAATCATTCGGTGAAACTTCTTTCTGATCTGTGCATTCAGCTAACAGAGTTAAACCATACTTTTGATTGAGCAGATCTGAACACTCATTCTGTAGAAAATGCAACTGGACATTTGGAGCGCTAAGAGCGTAGTAGTGGAAAAAGGAATATATTCAAATATAAACTACACAGAAGCATTCTGTGAAACTTCTTTCTGATCTGAGCATTCAGCTAACAGAGTTAAACCATACTTTTGATTGAGCAGTTTTGAAACACTCTGTCTGTAGAAAATGCAACTGGGCATTCGTAGCGCTAAGTGGGTAATAGTGGAAAAAAGAATATGTTCAAATATAAACTACACAGAAGCATTGTATGAAACTTCTTTCTGTTCTGTGCATTCAACTAACAGAGTTGAACCTTACTTTTGATTGAGCCGTTCTGAAACACACTTTCTGTAGAAACTGCAATTGGACATTCTGAGCGCTAAGAGGCCTATATTGGGAAAAAGAATATCTACAAATAAAAACTACACAGAAGAATTGTGTGAAACTTCTTTCTGTTCTGTTTGTTCAACTAAAAGAGTTGAACCTTAGTTTTGATTGAGCCGTTCTGAAACACTCTTTCTGTAGAAAATGCAAGTGGAAATTCGGAGCGCTAAGAGGGTAATAGTGGAAAAAGGAATGTCTCCAAATATAAACTACACAGAATCATTCTGTGAAACTTCTTTCTGATCTGTGCATTCAGCTAACAGAGTTAAACCATACTTTTGATTGAGCAGATCTGAACACTCTTTCTGTAGAAAATGCAACTGGACATTTGGAGCGCTAAGAGAGTAGTAGTGGAAAAAGGAATATATTCAAATATAAACTACACAGAAGCATTCTGTGAAACTTCTTTCTTACCTGAGCATTCAGCTAACAGAGTTAAACCATACTTTTGTTTGAGCAGTTTTGAAACACTCTGTCTGTAGAAAATGCAACTGGACATTCGTAGCGCTAAGTGGGTAATAGTGGAAAAAAGAATATGTTCAAATATATACTACACAGAAGCATTGTATGAAACTTCTTTCTGTTCTGTGCATTCAACTAACTGAGTTGAATCTTACTTTTGATTGAGCCGTTCTGAAACACTCTTTCTGTAGAAACTGCAATTGTACATTCTGAGCGCTAAGAGGCCTCTATTGGGAAAAATAATATCTTCAAATAAAAACTACACAGAAGCATTGTGTGAAACTTATTTCTGATATGTTCATTAAGCTAACAGAGTTAAACCATACTTTTGATTGCGCAGTTCTGAACACTCTTTCTGTAGAAAATGCAAGTGGACATTCGGAGCGCTAAGAGGGTAATAGTGGAAAAAGGAATATATTCAAATATAAACTACACAGTAGCATTCTGTGAAAATTCTTTCTGTTCTGTGCATTCAACTAACAGAGTTGAACCTTACTTTTGATTGAGCCGTTCTGAAACACTCTTTCTGTAGAAACTGCAATTGGACATGCTAAGCGCTAAGAGGCCTACAATGGGAAAAAGAATATCTTCAAATAAAAACTACACAGATGCATTCTGTGAAACTTATTTCTGATCTGTAAATTCAGTTACAGAGATAAAACATATTTTTGATTGAGCCGTTCTGCAACACTCTTTCTGTAGAAACTGCAATTGGACATTCTGAGCGCTAAGAGGCCTATATTGGGAAAAAGAATGTCTACAAATAAAAACTACACAGAAGAATTTTGTGAAACTTCTTTCTGTTCTGTTTGTTCAACTAAAAGAGTTGAACCTTAGTTTTGATTGAGCCGTTCTGAAACACTCTTTCTGTAGAAAATGCAAGTGGAGATTCGGAGCGCTAAGAGGGTACTAGTGGAAAAAGGAATGTCTTCAAATATAAACTACACAGAATCATTCGGTGAAACTTCTTTCTGATCTGTGCATTCAGCTAACAGATTTAAACCATACTTTTGATTGAGCAGATCTGAACACTCTTTCTGTAGAAAATGCAACTGGACATTTGGAGCGCTAAGAGCGTAGTAGTGGAAAAAGGAATATATTCAAATATAAACTACACAGAAGCATTCTGTGAAACTTCTTTCTGATCTGAGCTTTCAGCTAACAGAGTTAAACCATACTTTTGATTGAGCAGTTTTGAAACACTCTGTCTGTAGAAAATGCAACTGGACATTCGTAGCGCTAAGTGGGTAATAGTGGAAAAAAGAATATGTTCAAATATAAACTACACAGAAGCATTGTATGAAACTTCTTTCTGTTCTGTGCATTCAACTAACAGAGTTGAACCTTACTTTTGATTGAGCCGTTCTGAAACACTCTTTCTGTAGAAACTGCAATTGGACATTCTGAGCGCTAGGAGGCCTATATTGGGAAAAAGAATGTCTACAAATAAAAACTACACAGAAGAATTGTGTGAAACTTCTTTCTGTTCGTTTGTTCAAATAAAAGAGTTGAACCTTAGTTTTGATTGACCCGTTCTGAAACACTCTTTCTGTAGAAAATGCAAGTGGAGATTCGGAGCGCTAAGAGGGTAATAGTGGAAAAAGGAATGTCTCCAAATATAAACTACACAGAATCATTCTGTGAAATTTCTTTCTGATCTGTGCATTCAGCTAACAGAGTTAAACCATACTTTTGATTGAGCAGATCTGAACACTCTTTGTGTAGAAAATGCAACTGGACATTTGGAGCGCTAAGAGAGTAGTAGTGGAAAAAGGAATATATTCAAATATAAACTACACAGAAGCATTCTGTGAAACTTCTTTCTGATCTGAGGATTCAGCTAACAGAGTTAAACCATACTTTTGATTGAGCAGTTTGAAACACTCTGTCTGTAGAAAATGCAACTGGACATTCGTAGCGCTAAGTGGGTAATAGTGGAAAAAAGAATATGTTCAAATATAAACTACACAGAAGCATTGTATGAAACTTCTTTCTGTTTTGTGCATTCAACTAAGAGAGTTGAACCTTACTTTTGATTGAGCCGTTCTGAAACACTCATTCTGTAGAAACTGCAATTGGACATGCTAAGCGCTAAGAGGCCTACGTTGGGAAAAAGAATATCTTCAAATAAAAACTACACAGATGCATTCTGTGAAACTTATTTCTGATCTGTAAATTCAGTTAACAGAGATAAAACATATTTTTGATTGAGCAGTTATGAAACACTCTTTTTGTAGAAAATGCAAGTGGAGATTCGGAGCGCTAAGAAGGTACTAGTGGAAAAAGGAATGTCTTCAAATATAAACTACACAGAATCATTCGGTGAAACTTCTTTCTGATCTGTGCATTCAGCTAGCAGAGTTAAACCATACTTTTGATTGAGCAGATCTGAACACTCTTTCTGTAGAAAATGCAACTGGACATTTGGAGCGCTAAGAGCCTAGTAGTGGAAAAAGGAATATATTCACATATAAACTACACAGAAGCATTCTGTGAAACTTCTTTCTGATCTGAGCATTCAGCTAACAGAGTTAAACCATACTTTTGATTGAGCAGTTTTGAAACACTCTGTCTGTAGAAAATGCAACTGGACATTCGTAGCGCTAAGTGGGTAATAGTGGAAAAAAGAATATGTTCAAATATAAACTACACAGAAGCATTGTATGAAACTTCTTTCTGTTCTGTGCATTCAACTAACAGAGTTGAACCTTACTTTTGATTGAGCCGTTCTGAAACACTCTTTCTGTAGAAACTGCAATTGGACATTCTGAGCGCTAAGAGGCCTATATTGGGAAAAAGAATGTCTACAAATAAAAACTACACAGAAGAATTGTGTGAAACTTCTTTCTGTTCTGTTTGTTCAACTAAAAGAGTTGAACCTTAGTTTTGATTGAGCCGTTCTGAAACACTCTTTCTGTAGAAAATGCAAGTGGAGATTCGGAGCGCTAAGAGGGTAATAGTGGAAAAAGGAATGTCTCCAAATATAAACTACACAGAACCATTCTGTGAAACTTCTTTCTGATCTGTGCATTCAGCTAACAGAGTTAAACCATACTTTTGATTGAGCAGATCTGAACACTCTTTCTGTGGAAAATGCAACTGGACATTTGGAGCGCTAAGAGAGTAGTAGTGGAAAAAGGAATATATTCAAATATAAACTACACAGAAGCATTCTGTGAAACTTCTTTCTGATCTGAGCATTCAGCTAACAGAGTTAAACCATACTTTTGATTGAGCAGTTTTGAAACACTCTGTCTGTAGAAAATGCAACTGGACATTCGTAGCGCTAAGTGGGTAATAGTGGAAAAAAGAATATGTTCAAATATAAACTACACAGAAGCATTGTATGATACTTCTTTCTGTTCTGTGCATTCAACTAACAGAGTTGAACCTTACTTTGATTGAGCCTTTCTGAAACACTCTTTCTGTAGAAAGTGCAATTGGACATTCTGAGCGCTAAGAGGCCTCTATTGGGAAAAATAATATCTTCAAATAAAAACTACACAGAAGCATTGTGTGAAACTTATTTCTGATATGTTCATTAAGCTAACAGAGTTAAACCATACTTTTGATTGCGCAGTTCTGAACACTCTTTCTGTAGAAAATGCAAGTGGACATTCCGAGCGCTAAGAGGGTAATAATGGAAAAAGGAATATATTCAAATATAAACTACACAGTAGCATTCTGTGAAAATACTTTCTGTTCTGTGCATTCAACTAACAGAGTTGAAACTTACTTTTGATTGAGCCGTTCTGAAACACTATTTCTGTAGAAACTGCAATTGGACATGCTAAGCGCTAAGAGGCTTACATTGGGAAAAAGAATATCTTCAAATAAAAACTACACAGATGCATTCTGTGAAACTTATTTCTGATCTGTAAATTCAGTTAACAGAGATAAAACATATTTTTGATTGAGCAGTTATGAAACACTCTTTTTGTAGAAAATGCAAGTGGAGATTCGGAGCGCTAAGAGGGTACTAGTGGAAAAAGGAATGTCTTCAAATATAAACTACACAGAATCATTCGGTGAAACTTCTTTCTGATCTGTGCATTCAGCTAACAGAGTTAAACCATACTTTTGATTGAGCAGATCTGAACACTCATTCTGTAGAAAATGCAACTGGACATTTGGAGCGCTAAGAGCGTAGTAGTGGAAAAAGGAATATATTCAAATATAAACTACACAGAAGCATTCTGTGAAACTTCTTTCTGATCTGAGCATTCAGCTAACAGAGTTAAACCATACTTTTGATTGAGCAGTTTTGAAACACTCTGTCTGTAGAAAATGCAACTGGGCATTCGTAGCGCTAAGTGGGTAATAGTGGAAAAAAGAATATGTTCAAATATAAACTACACAGAAGCATTGTATGAAACTTCTTTCTGTTCTGTGCATTCAACTAACAGAGTTGAACCTTACTTTTGATTGAGCCGTTCTGAAACACACTTTCTGTAGAAACTGCAATTGGACATTCTGAGCGCTAAGAGGCCTATATTGGGAAAAAGAATATCTACAAATAAAAACTACACAGAAGAATTGTGTGAAACTTCTTTCTGTTCTGTTTGTTCAACTAAAAGAGTTGAACCTTAGTTTTGATTGAGCCGTTCTGAAACACTCTTTCTGTAGAAAATGCAAGTGGAGATTCGGAGCGCTAAGAGGGTAATAGTGGAAAAAGGAATGTCTCCAAATATAAACTACACAGAATCATTCTGTGAAACTTCTTTCTGATCTGTGCATTCAGCTAACAGAGTTAAACCATACTTTTGATTGAGCAGATCTGAACACTCATTCTGTAGAAAATGCAACTGGACATTTGGAGCGCTAAGAGAGTAGTAGTGGAAAAAGGAATATATTCAAATATAAACTACACAGAAGCATTCTGTGAAACTTCTTTCTGACCTGAGCATTCAGCTAACAGAGTTAAACCATACTTTTGTTTGAGCAGTTTTGAAACACTCTGTCTGTAGAAAATGCAACTGGACATTCGTAGCGCTAAGTGGGTAATAGTGGAAAAAAGAATATGTTCAAATATAAACTACACAGAAGCATTGTATGAAACTTCTTTCTGTTCTGTGCATTCAACTAACTGAGTTGAATCTTACTTTTGATTGAGCCGTTCTGAAACACTCTTTCTGTAGAAACTGCAATTGGACATTCTGAGCGCTAAGAGGCCTCTATTGGGAAAAATAATATCTTCAAATAAAAACTACACAGAAGCATTGTGTGAAACTTATTTCTGATATGTTCATTAAGCTAACAGAGTTAAACCATACTTTTGATTGCGCAGTTCTGAACACTCTTTCTGTAGAAAATGCAAGTGGACATTCGGAGCGCTAAGAGGGTAATAGTGGAAAAAGGAATATATTCAAATATAAACTACACAGTAGCATTCTGTGAAAATTCTTTCTGTTCTGTGCATTCAACTAACAGAGTTGAACCTTACTTTTGATTGAGCCGTTCTGAAACACTCTTTCTGTAGAAACTGCAATTGGACATGCTAAGCGCTAAGAGGCCTACATTGGGAAAAAGAATATCTTCAAATAAAAACTACACAGATGCATTCTGTGAAACTTATTTCTGGTCTGTAAATTCAGTTAACAGAGATAAAACATATTTTTGATTGAGCAGTTATGAAACACTCTTTTTGTAGAAAATGCAAGTGGAGATTCGGAGCGCTAAGAGGGTAATAGTGGAAAAAGGAATGTCTTCATATATAAACTACACAGAATCATTCGGTGAAACTTCTTTCTGATCTCTGCATTCAGCTAACAAAGTTAAACCAAACTTTTGATTGAGCAGATCTGAACACTCATTCTGTAGAAAATGCAACTGGACATTTGGAGCGCTAAGAGCGTAGTAGTGGAAAAAGGAATATATTCAAATATAAACTACACAGAAGCATTCTGTGAAACTTCTTTCTGACCTGAGCATTCAGCTAAGAGAGTTAAGCCATACTTTTGATTGAGCAGTTTTGAAACACTCTGTCTGTAGAAAATGCAACTGGACATTCGTAGCGCTAAGTGGGTAATAGAGGAAAAAAGAATATGTTCAAATATAAACTACACAGAAACATTGTATGAAACTTCTTTCTGTTCTGTGCATTCAACTAACAGAGTTGAACCTTACTTTTGATTGAGCCGTTCTGAAACACTCTTTCTGTAGAAACTGCAATTGGACATTCTGAGCGCTAAGAGGCCTCTATTGGGAAAAATAATATCTTCAAATAAAAACTACACAGAAGCATTGTGTGAAACTTATTTCTGATATGTTCATTAAGCTAACAGAGTTAAACCATACTTTTGATTGCGCAGTTCTGATCACTCTTTCTGTAGAAAATGCAAGTGGACATTCGGAGCGCTAAGAGGGTAATAGTGGAAAAAGGAATATATTCAAATATAAACTACACAGTAGCATTCTGTGAAAATTCTTTCTGTTCTGTGCATTCAACTAACAGAGTTGAACCTTACTTTTGATTGAGCCGTTCTGAAACACTCTTTCTGTAGAAACTGCAATTGGACATGCTAAGCGCTAAGAGGCCTACATTGGGAAAAAGAATATCTTCAAATAAAAACTACACAGATGCATTCTGTGAAACTTATTTCTGATCTGTAAATTCAGTTAACAGAGATAAAACATATTTTTGATTGAGCAGTTATGAAACACGCTTTTTGTAGAAAATGCAAGTGGAGATTCAGAGCGCTAAGAGGGTAATAGTGGAAAAAGGAATGTCTTCAAATATAAACTACACAGAATCATTCGGTGAAACTTCTTTCTGATCTGTGCATTCAGCTAACAGAGTTAAACCATACTTTTGATTGAGCAGATCTGAACACTCTTTCTGTAGAAAATGCAACTGGACATTTGGAGCGCTAAGAGCGTAGTAGTGGAAAAAGGAATATATTCAAATATAAACTACACAGAAGCATTCTGTGAAACTTCTTTCTGATCTGAGCATTCAGCTAACCGAGTTAAACCATACATTTGATTGAGCAGTTTTGAAACACTCTGTCTGTAGAAAATGCAACTGGGCATTCGTAGCGCTAAGTGGGTAATAGTGGAAAAAAGAATATGTTCAAATATAAACTACACAGAAGCATTGTATGAAACTTCTTTCTGTTCTGTGCATTCAACTAACAGAGTTGAACTTTACTTTGATTGAGCCTTTCTGAAACACTCTTTCTGTAGAAACTGCAATTGGACATTCTGAGCCTAAGAGGCCTCTATTGGGAAAAATAATATCTTCAAATAAAAACTACACAGAAGCATTGTGTGAAACTTATTTCTGATATGTTCATTAAGCTAACAGAGTTAAACCATACTTTTGATTGCGCAGTTCTGAACACTCTTTCTGTAGAAAATGCAAGTGGGCATTGGGAGCGCTAAGAGGGTAATAGTGGAAAAAGGAATATATTCAAATATAAACTACGCAGTAGCATTCTGTGAAAATTCTTTCTGTTCTGTGCATTCAACTAACAGAGTTGAACCTTACTTTTGATTGAGCCGTTCTGAAACACTCTTTCTGTAGAAACTGCAATTGGACATGCTAAGCGCTAAGAGGCCTACATTGGGAAAAAGAATATCTTCAAATAAAAAGTACACAGATGCATTCTGTGAAACTTATTTCTGATCTGTAAATTCAGTTAACAGAGATAAAACATATTTTTGATTGAGCAGTTATGAAGCACTCTTTTTGTAGAAAATGCAAGTGGAGATTCGGAGCGCTAAGAGGGTACTAGTGGAAAAAGGAATGTCTTCAAATATAAACTACACAGAATCATTCGGTGAAACTTCTTTCTGATCTGTGCATTCAGCTAACAGAGTTAAACCATACTTTTGATTGAGCAGATCTGAACACTCTTTCTGTAGAAAATGCAACTGGACATTTGGAGCGCTAAGAGCGTAGTAGTGGAAAAAGGAATATATTCAAATATAAACTACACAGAAGCATTCTGTGAAACTTCTTTCTGATCTGAGCATTCAGCTAACAGAGTTAAACCATACTTTTGATTGAGCAGTTTTGAAACACTCTGTCTGTAGAAAATGCAACTGGACATTCGTAGCGCTAAGTGGGTAATAGTGGAAAAAAGAATATGTTCAAATATAAACTACACAGAAGCATTGTATGAAACTTCTTTCTGTTCTGTGCATTCAACTAACAGAGTTGAACCTTACTTTTGATTGAGCCGTTCTGAAACACTCTTTCTGTAGAAACTGCAATGGACATTCTGAGCGCTAGGAGGCCTATATTGGGAAAAAGAATGTCTACAAATAAAAACTACACAGAAGAATTGTGTGAAACTTCTTTCTGTTCTGTTTGTTCAACTAAAAGAGTTGAACCTTAGTTTTGATTGAGCCGTTCTGAAACACTCTTTCTGTAGAAAATGCAAGTGGAGATTCGGAGCGCTAAGAGGGTAATAGTGGAAAAAGGAATGTCTCCAAATATAAACTACACAGAATCATTCTGTGAAACTTCTTTCTGATCTGTGCATTCAGCTAACAGAGTTAAACCATACTTTTGATTGAGCAGATCTGAACACTCTTTCTGTATAAAATGCAACTGGACATTTGGAGCGCTAAGAGAGTAGTAGTGGAAAAAGGAATATATTCAAATATAAACTACACAGAAGCATTCTGTGAAACTTCTTTCTGACCTGAGCATTCAGCTAAGAGAATTAAACCATACTTTTGATTGAGCAGTTTTGAAACACTCTGTCTGTAGAAAATGCAACTGGACATTCGTAGCGCTAAGTGGATAATAGTGGAAAAAAGAATATGTTCAAATATAAACTACACAGAAGCATTGTATGAAACTTCTTTCTGTTCTGTGCATTCAACTAACAGAGTTGAACCTTACATTTGATTGAGCCGTTCTGAAACACTCTTTCTGTATAAACTGCAATTGGACATTCTGAGCGCTAAGAGGCCTCTATTGGGAAAAATAATATCTTCAAATAAAAACTACACAGAAGCATTGTGTGAAACTTATTTCTGATATGTTCATTAAGCTAACAGAGTTAAACCATACTTTTGATTGCGCAGTTCTGAACACTCTTTCTGTAGAAAATGCAAGTGGACATTCGGAGCGCTAAGAGGGTAATAGTGGAAAAAGGAATATATTCAAATATAAACTACACAGTAGCATTCTGTGAAAATTCTTTCTGTTCTGTGCATTCAACTAACAGAGTTGAACCTTACTTTTGATTGAGCCGTTCTGAAACACTCTTTCTGTAGAAACTGCAATTGGACATGCTAAGCGCTAAGAGGCCTACATTGGGAAAAAGAATATCTTCAAATAAAAACTACACAGATGCATTCTGTGAAACTTATTTCTGATCTGTAAATTCAGTTAACAGAGATAAAACATATTTTTGATTGAGCAGTTATGAAACACGCTTTTTGTAGAAAATGCAAGTGGAGATTCGGAGCGCTAAGAGGGTAATAGTGGAAAAAGGAATGTCTTCAAATATAAACTACACAGAATCATTCGGTGAAACTTCTTTCTGATCTGTGCATTCAGCTAACAGAGTTAAACCATACTTTTGATTGAGCAGATCTGAACACTCTTTCTGTAGAAAATGCAACTGGACATTTGGAGCGCTAAGAGCGTAGTAGTGGAAAAAGGAATATATTCAAATATAAACTACACAGAAGCATTCTGTGAAACTTCTTTCTGATCTGAGCATTCAGCTAACCGAGTTAAACCATACATTTGATTGAGCAGTTTTGAAACACTCTGTCTGTAGAAAATGCAACTGGGCATTCGTAGCGCTAAGTGGGTAATAGTGGAAAAAAGAATATGTTCAAATATAAACTACACAGAAGCATTGTATGAAACTTCTTTCTGTTCTGTGCATTCAACTAACAGAGTTGAACCTTACTTTTGATTGAGCCGTTCTGAAACACTCTTTCTGTAGAAACTGCAATTGGACATTCTGAGCGCTAGGAGGCCTATATTGGGAAAAAGAATGTCTACAAATAAAAACTACACAGAAGAATTGTGTGAAACTTCTTTCTGTTCTGTTTGTTCAACTAAAAGAGTTGAACCTTAGTTTTGATTGAGCCGTTCTGAAACACTCTTTCTGTAGAAAATGCAAGTGGAGATTCGGAGCGCTTAGAGGGTAATAGTGGAAAAAGGAATGTCTCCAAATATAAACTACACAGAATCATTCTGTGAAACTTCTTTCTGATCTGTGCATTCAGCTAACAGAGTTAAACCATACTTTTGATTGAGCAGATCTGAACACTCTTTCTGTAGAAAATGCAACTGGACATTTGGAGCGCTAAGAGAGTAGTAGTGGAAAAAGGAATATATTCAAATATAAACTACACAGAAGCATTCTGTGAAACTTCTTTCTGACCTGAGCATTCAGCTAACAGAGTTAAACCATACTTTTGATTGAGCAATTTTGAAACACTCTGTCTGTAGAAAATGCAACTGGACATTCGTAGCGCTAAGTGGGTAATAGTGGAAAAAAGAATATGTTCAAATATAAACTACACAGAAGCATTGTATGAAACTTCTTTCTGTTCTGTGCATTCAACTAACAGAGTTGAACCTTACTTTTGATTGAGCCGTTCTGAAACACTCTTTCTGTAGAAACTGCAATTGGACATTCTGAGCGCTAGGAGGCCTATATTGGGAAAAAGAATGTCTACAAATAAAAACTACACAGAAGAATTGTGTGAAACTTCTTTCTGTTCTGTTTGTTCAACTAAAAGAGTTGAACCTTAGTTTTGATTGAGCCGTTCTGAAACACTCTTTCTGTAGAAAATGCAAGTGGAGATTCGGAGCGCTTAGAGGGTAATAGTGGAAAAAGGAATGTCTCCAAATATAAACTACACAGAATCATTCTGTGAAACTTCTTTCTGATCTGTGCATTCAGCTAACAGAATTAAACCATACTTTTTATTGAGCAGATCTGAACACTCTTTCTGTAGAAAATGCAACTGGACATTTGGAGCGCTAAGAGATTATTAGTGGAAAAAGGAATATATTCAAATATAAACTACACAGAAGCATTCTGTGAAACTTCTTTCTGATCTGAGCATTCAGCTAACAGAGTTAAGCCATACTTTTGATTGAGCAGTTTTGAAACACTCTGTCTGTAGAAAATGCAACTGGACATTCGTAGCGCTAAGTGGGTAATAGTGGAAAAAAGAATATGTTCAAATATAAACTACACAGAAGCATTGTATGAAACTTCTTTCTGTTCTGTGCATTCAACTAACTGAGTTGAATCTTACTTTTGATTGAGCCGTTCTGAAACACTCTTTCTGTAGAAACTGCAATTGGACATTCTGAGCGCTAAGAGGCCTCTATTGGGAAAAATAATATCTTCAAATAAAAACTACACAGAAGCATTGTGTGAAACTTATTTCTGATATGTTCATTAAGCTAACAGAGTTAAACCATACTTTTGATTGCGCAGTTCTGAACACTCTTTCTGTAGAAAATGCAAGTGGACATTCGGAGCGCTAAGAGGGTAATAGTGGAAAAAGGAATATATTCAAATATAAACTACACAGTAGCATTCTGTGAAAATTCTTTCTGTTCTGTGCATTCAACTAACAGAGTTGAAACTTACTTTTGATTGAGCCGTTCTGAAACACTCTTTCTGTAGAAACTGCAATTGGACATGCTAAGCGCTAAGAGGCCTACATTGGGAAAAAGAATATCTTCAAATAAAAAGTCCACAGATGCATTCTGTGAAACTTATTTCTGGTCTGTAAATTCAGTTAACAGAGATAAAACATATTTTTGATTGAGCAGTTATGAAACACTCTTTTTGTAGAAAATGCAAGTGGAGATTCGGAGCGCTAAGAGGGTAATAGTGGAAAAAGGAATGTCTTCAAATATAAACTACACAGAATCATTCGGTGAAACTTCTTTCTGATCTCTGCATTCAGCTAACAAAGTTAAACCATACTTTTGATTGAGCAGATCTGAACACTCATTCTGTAGAAAATGCAACTGGACATTTGGAGCGCTAAGAGCGTAGTAGTGGAAAAAGGAATATATTCAAATATAAACTACACAGAAGCATTCTGTGAAACTTCTTTCTGATCTGAGCATTCAGCTAACCGAGTTAAACCATACTTTTGATTAAGCAGTTTTGAAACACTCTGTCTGTAGAAAATGCAACTGGGCATCCGTAGCGCTAAGTGGGTAATAGTGGAAAAAAGAATATGTTCAAATATAAACTACACAGAAGCATTGTATGAAACTTCTTTCTGTTCTGAGCATTCAACTAACAGAGTTGAACCTTACTTTTGATTGAGCCGTTCTGAAACACTCTTTCTGTAGAAACTGCAATTGGACATTCTGAGCGCTAGGAGGCCTATATTGGGAAAAAGAATGTCTACAAATAAAAACTACACAGAAGAATTGTGTGAAACTTCTTTCTGTTCTGTTTGTTCAACTAAAAGAGTTGAACCTTAGTTTTGATTGAGCCGTTCTGAAACACTCTGTAGAAAATGCAAGTGGAGATTCGGAGCGCTAAGAGGGTAATAGTGGAAAAAGGAATGTCTCCAAATATAAACTACACAGAATCATTCTGTGAAACTTCTTTCTGATCTGTGCATTCAGCTAACAGAGTTAAACCATACTTTTGATTGAGCAGATCTGAACACTCTTTCTGTAGAAAATGCAACTGGACATTTGGAGCGCTAAGAGAGTAGTAGTGGAAAAAGGAATATATTCAAATATAAACTACACAGAAGCATTCTGTGAAACTTCTTTCTGACCTGAGAATTCAGCTAACAGAGTTAAACCATACTTTTGATTGAGCAGTTTTGAAACACTCTGTCTGTAGAAAATGCAACTGGACATTCGTAGCGCTAAGTGGGTAATAGTGGAAAAAAGAATATGTTCAAATATAAACTACACAGAAGCATTGTATGAAACTACTTTCTGTTCTGTGCATTCAACTAACAGAGTTGAAGCTTACTTTTGATTGAGCCGTTCTGAAACACTCTTTCTGTAGAAACTGCAATTGGACATTCTGAGCGCTAAGAGGCCTCTATTGGGAAAAATAATATCTTCAAATAAAAACTACACTGAAGCATTGTGTGAAAATTATTTCTGATATGTTCATTAAGCTAACAGAGTTAAACCATACTTTTGATTGCGCAGCTCTGAACACTCTTTCTGTAGAAAATGCAAGTGGACATTCGGAGCGCTAAGAGGGTAATAGTGGAAAAAGGAATATATTCAAATATAAACTACACAGTAGCATTCTGTGAAAATTCTTTCTGTTCTGGGCATTCAACTAACAGAGTTGAACCTTACTTTTGATTGAGCCGTTCTGAAACACTCTTTCTGTAGAAACTGCAATTGGACATGCTAAGCGCTAAGAGGCCTACATTGGGAAAAAGAATATCTTCAAATAAAAACTCCACAGATGCATTCTGTGAAACTTATGTCTGGTCTGTAAATTCAGTTAACAGAGATAAAACATATTTTTGATTGAGCAGTTATGAAACACTCTTTTTGTAGAAAATGCAAGTGGAGATTCGGAGCGCTAAGAGGGTAATAGTGGAAAAAGGAATGTCTTCAAATATAAACTACACAGAATCATTCGGTGAAACTTCTTTCTGATCTCTGCATTCAGCTAACAAAGTTAAACCATACTTTTGATTGAGCAGATCTGAACACTCTTTCTGTAGAAAATGCAACTGGACATTTGGAGCGCTAAGAGATTAGTAGTGGAAAAAGGAATATATTCAAATATAAACTACACAGAAGCATTCTGTGAAACTTCTTTCTGACCTGAGCATTCAGCTAAGAGAGTTAAGCCATACTTTTGATTGAGCAGTTTTGAAACACTCTGTCTGTAGAAAATGCAACTGGACATTCGTAGCGCTAAGTGGGTAATAGTGGAAAAAAGAATATGTTCAAATATGAACTACACAGAAACATTGTATGAAACTTCTTTCTGTTCTGTGCATTCAACTAACAGAGTTGAACCTTACTTTTGATTGAGCCGTTCTGAAACACTCTTTCTGTAGAAACTGCAATTGGACATTCTGAGCGCTAAGAGGCCTCTATTGGGAAAAATAATATCTTCAAATAAAAACTACACAGAAGCATTGTGTGAAACTTATTTCTGATATGTTCATTAAGCTAACAGAGTTAAACCATACTTTTGATTGCGCAGTTCTGATCACTCTTTCTGTAGAAAATGCAAGTGGACATTCGGAGCGCTAAGAGGGTAATAGTGGAAAAAGGAATATATTCAAATATAAACTACACAGTAGCATTCTGTGAAAATTCTTTCTGTTCTGTGCATTCAACTAACAGAGTTGAACCTTACTTTTGATTGAGCCGTTCTGAAACACTCTTTCTGTAGAAACTGCAATTGGACATGCTAAGCGCTAAGAGGCCTACATTGGGAAAAAGAATATCTTCAAATAAAAACTACACAGATGCATTCTGTGAAACTTATTTCTGATCTGTAAATTCAGTTAACAGAGATAAAACATATTTTTGATTGAGCAGTTATGAAACACGCTTTTTGTAGAAAATGCAAGTGGAGATTCAGAGCGCTAAGAGGGTAATAGTGGAAAAAGGAATGTCTTCAAATATAAACTACACAGAATCATTCGGTGAAACTTCTTTCTGATCTGTGCATTCAGCTAACAGAGTTAAACCATACTTTTGATTGAGCAGATCTGAACACTCTTTCTGTAGAAAATGCAACTGGACATTTGGAGCGCTAAGAGCGTAGTAGTGGAAAAAGGAATATATTCAAATATAAACTACACAGAAGCATTCTGTGAAACTTCTTTCTGATCTGAGCATTCAGCTAACCGAGTTAAACCATACATTTGATTGAGCAGTTTTGAAACACTCTGTCTGTAGAAAATGCAACTGGGCATTCGTAGCGCTAAGTGGGTAATAGTGGAAAAAAGAATATGTTCAAATATAAACTACACAGAAGCATTGTATGAAACTTCTTTCTGTTCTGTGCATTCAACTAACAGAGTTGAACTTTACTTTGATTGAGCCTTTCTGAAACACTCTTTCTGTAGAAACTGCAATTGGACATTCTGAGCCTAAGAGGCCTGTATTGGGAAAAATAATATCTTCAAATAAAAACTACACAGAAGCATTGTGTGAAACTTATTTCTGATATGTTCATTAAGCTAACAGAGTTAAACCATACTTTTGATTGCGCAGTTCTGAACACTCTTTCTGTAGAAAATGCAAGTGGGCATTGGGAGCGCTAAGAGGGTAATAGTGGAAAAAGGAATATATTCAAATATAAACTACACAGTAGCATTCTGTGAAAATTCTTTCTGTTCTGTGCATTCAACTAACAGAGTTGAACCTTACTTTTGATTGAGCCGTTCTGAAACACTCTTTCTGTAGAAACTGCAATTGGACATGCTAAGCGCTAAGAGGCCTACATTGGGAAAAAGAATATCTTCAAATAAAAAGTACACAGATGCATTCTGTGAAACTTATTTCTGATCTGTAAATTCAGTTAACAGAGATAAAACATATTTTTGATTGAGCAGTTATGAAGCACTCTTTTTGTAGAAAATGCAAGTGGAGATTCGGAGCGCTAAGAGGGTACTAGTGGAAAAAGGAATGTCTTCAAATATAAACTACACAGAATCATTCGGTGAAACTTCTTTCTGATCTGTGCATTCAGCTAACAGAGTTAAACCATACTTTTGATTGAGCAGATCTGAACACTCTTTCTGTAGAAAATGCAACTGGACATTTGGAGCGCTAAGAGCGTAGTAGTGGAAAAAGGAATATATTCAAATATAAACTACACAGAAGCATTCTGTGAAACTTCTTTCTGATCTGAGCATTCAGCTAACAGAGTTAAACCATACTTTTGATTGAGCAGTTTTGAAACACTCTGTCTGTAGAAAATGCAACTGGACATTCGTAGCGCTAAGTGGGTAATAGTGGAAAAAAGAATATGTTCAAATATAAACTACACAGAAGCATTGTATGAAACTTCTTTCTGTTCTGTGCATTCAACTAACAGAGTTGAACCTTACTTTTGATTGAGCCGTTCTGAAACACTCTTTCTGTAGAAACTGCAATGGACATTCTGAGCGCTAGGAGGCCTATATTGGGAAAAAGAATGTCTACAAATAAAAACTACACAGAAGAATTGTGTGAAACTTCTTTCTGTTCTGTTTGTTCAACTAAAAGAGTTGAACCTTAGTTTTGATTGAGCCGTTCTGAAACACTCTTTCTGTAGAAAATGCAAGTGGAGATTCGGAGCGCTAAGAGGGTAATAGTGGAAAAAGGAATGTCTCCAAATATAAACTACACAGAATCATTCTGTGAAACTTCTTTCTGATCTGTGCATTCAGCTAACAGAGTTAAACCATACTTTTGATTGAGCAGATCTGAACACTCTTTCTGTATAAAATGCAACTGGACATTTGGAGCGCTAAGAGAGTAGTAGTGGAAAAAGGAATATATTCAAATATAAACTACACAGAAGCATTCTGTGAAACTTCTTTCTGACCTGAGCATTCAGCTAAGAGAATTAAACCATACTTTTGATTGAGCAGTTTTGAAACACTCTGTCTGTAGAAAATGCAACTGGACATTCGTAGCGCTAAGTGGATAATAGTGGAAAAAAGAATATGTTCAAATATAAACTACACAGAAGCATTGTATGAAACTTCTTTCTGTTCTGTGCATTCAACTAACAGAGTTGAACCTTACATTTGATTGAGCCGTTCTGAAACACTCTTTCTGTATAAACTGCAATTGGACATTCTGAGCGCTAAGAGGCCTCTATTGGGAAAAATAATATCTTCAAATAAAAACTACACAGAAGCATTGTGTGAAACTTATTTCTGATATGTTCATTAAGCTAACAGAGTTAAACCATACTTTTGATTGCGCAGTTCTGAACACTCTTTCTGTAGAAAATGCAAGTGGACATTCGGAGCGCTAAGAGGGTAATAGTGGAAAAAGGAATATATTCAAATATAAACTACACAGTAGCATTCTGTGAAAATTCTTTCTGTTCTGTGCATTCAACTAACAGAGTTGAACCTTACTTTTGATTGAGCCGTTCTGAAACACTCTTTCTGTAGAAACTGCAATTGGACATGCTAAGCGCTAAGAGGCCTACATTGGGAAAAAGAATATCTTCAAATAAAAACTACACAGATGCATTCTGTGAAACTTATTTCTGATCTGTAAATTCAGTTAACAGAGATAAAACATATTTTTGATTGAGCAGTTATGAAACACGCTTTTTGTAGAAAATGCAAGTGGAGATTCGGAGCGCTAAGAGGGTAATAGTGGAAAAAGTAATGTCTTCAAATATAAACTACACAGAATCATTCGGTGAAACTTCTTTCTGATCTGTGCATTCAGCTAACAGAGTTAAAACATACTTTTGATTGAGCAGATCTGAACACTCTTTCTGTAGAAAATGCAACTGGACATTTGGAGCGCTAAGAGCGTAGTAGTGGAAAAAGGAATATATTCAAATATAAACTACACAGAAGCATTCTGTGAAACTTCTTTCTGATCTGAGCATTCAGCTAACCGAGTTAAACCATACATTTGATTGAGCAGTTTTGAAACACTCTGTCTGTAGAAAATGCAACTGGGCATTCGTAGCGCTAAGTGGGTAATAGTGGAAAAAAGAATATGTTCAAATATAAACTACACAGAAGCATTGTATGAAACTTCTTTCTGTTCTGTGCATTCAACTAACAGAGTTGAACCTTACTTTTGATTGAGCCGTTCTGAAACACTCTTTCTGTAGAAACTGCAATTGGACATTCTGAGCGCTAGGAGGCCTATATTGGGAAAAAGAATGTCTACAAATAAAAACTACACAGAAGAATTGTGTGAAACTTCTTTCTGTTCTGTTTGTTCAACTAAAAGAGTTGAACCTTAGTTTTGATTGAGCCGTTCTGAAACACTCTTTCTGTAGAAAATGCAAGTGGAGATTCGGAGCGCTTAGAGGGTAATAGTGGAAAAAGGAATGTCTCCAAATATAAACTACACAGAATCATTCTGTGAAACTTCTTTCTGATCTGTGCATTCAGCTAACAGAGTTAAACCATACTTTTGATTGAGCAGATCTGAACACTCTTTCTGTAGAAAATGCAACTGGACATTTGGAGCGCTAAGAGAGTAGTAGTGGAAAAAGGAATATATTCAAATATAAACTACACAGAAGCATTCTGTGAAACTTCTTTCTGACCTGAGCATTCAGCTAACAGAGTTAAACCATACTTTTGATTGAGCAATTTTGAAACACTCTGTCTGTAGAAAATGCAACTGGACATTCGTAGCGCTAAGTGGGTAATAGTGGAAAAAAGAATATGTTCAAATATAAACTACACAGAAGCATTGTATGAAACTTCTTTCTGTTCTGTGCATTCAACTAACAGAGTTGAACCTTACTTTTGATTGAGCCGTTCTGAAACACTCTTTCTGTAGAAACTGCAATTGGACATTCTGAGCGCTAGGAGGCCTATATTGGGAAAAAGAATGTCTACAAATAAAAACTACACAGAAGAATTGTGTGAAACTTCTTTCTGTTCTGTTTGTTCAACTAAAAGAGTTGAACCTTAGTTTTGATTGAGCCGTTCTGAAACACTCTTTCTGTAGAAAATGCAAGTGGAGATTCGGAGCGCTTAGAGGGTAATAGTGGAAAAAGGAATGTCTCCAAATATAAACTACACAGAATCATTCTGTGAAACTTCTTTCTGATCTGTGCATTCAGCTAACAGAATTAAACCATACTTTTTATTGAGCAGATCTGAACACTCTTTCTGTAGAAAATGCAACTGGACATTTGGAGCGCTAAGAGATTATTAGTGGAAAAAGGAATATATTCAAATATAAACTACACAGAAGCATTCTGTGAAACTTCTTTCTGATCTGAGCATTGAGCTAACAGAGTTAAGCCATACTTTTGATTGAGCAGTTTTGAAACACTCTGTCTGTAGAAAATGCAACTGGACATTCGTAGCGCTAAGTGGGTAATAGTGGAAAAAAGAATATATTCAAATATAAACTACACAGAAGCATTGTATGAAACTTCTTTCTGTTCTGTGCATTCAACTAACTGAGTTGAATCTTACTTTTGATTGAGCCGTTCTGAAACACTCTTTCTGTAGAAACTGCAATTGGACATTCTGAGCGCTAAGAGGCCTCTATTGGGAAAAATAATATCTTCAAATAAAAACTACACAGAAGCATTGTGTGAAACTTATTTCTGATATGTTCATTAAGCTAACAGAGTTAAACCATACTTTTGATTGCGCAGTTCTGAACACTCTTTCTGTAGAAAATGCAAGTGGACATTCGGAGCGCTAAGAGGGTAATAGTGGAAAAAGGAATATATTCAAATATAAACTACACAGTAGCATTCTGTGAAAATTCTTTCTGTTCTGTGCATTCAACTAACAGAGTTGAACCTTACTTTTGATTGAGCCGTTCTGAAACACTCTTTCTGTAGAAACTGCAATTGGACATGGTAAGCGCTAAGAGGCCTACATTGGGAAAAAGAATATCTTCAAATAAAAACTACACAGATGCATTCTGTGAAACTTATTTCTGATCTGTAAATTCAGTTAACAGAGATAAAACATATTTTTGATTGAGCAGTTATGAAACACGCTTTTTGTAGAAAATGCAAGTGGAGATTCGGAGCGCTAAGAGGGTAATAGTGGAAAAAGGAATGTCTTCAAATATAAACTACACAGAATCATTCGGTGAAACTTCTTTCTGATCTGTGCATTCAGCTAACAGAGTTAAACCATACTTTTGATTGAGCAGATCTGAACACTCTTTCTGTAGAAAATGCAACTGGACATTTGGAGCGCTAAGAGCGTAGTAGTGGAAAAAGGAATATATTCAAATATAAACTACACAGAAGCATTCTGTGAAACTTCTTTCTGATCTGAGCATTCAGCTAACCGAGTTAAACCATACATTTGATTGAGCAGTTTTGAAACACTCTGTCTGTAGAAAATGCAACTGGGCATTCGTAGCGCTAAGTGGGTAATAGTGGAAAAAAGAATATGTTCAAATATAAACTACACAGAAGCATTGTATGAAACTTCTTTCTGTTCTGTGCATTCAACTAACAGAGTTGAACCTTACTTTTGATTGAGCCGTTCTGAAACACTCTTTCTGTAGAAACTGCAATTGGACATTCTGAGCGCTAGGAGGCCTATATTGGGAAAAAGAATGTCTACAAATAAAAACTACACAGAAGAATTGTGTGAAACTTCTTTCTGTTCTGTTTGTTCAACTAAAAGAGTTGAACCTTAGTTTTGATTGAGCCGTTCTGAAACACTCTTTCTGTAGAAAATGCAAGTGGAGATTCGGAGCGCTTAGAGGGTAATAGTGGAAAAAGGAATGTCTCCAAATATAAACTACACAGAATCATTCTGTGAAACTTCTTTCTGATCTGTGCATTCAGCTAACAGAGTTAAACCATACTTTTGATTGAGCAGATCTGAACACTCTTTCTGTAGAAAATGCAACTGGACATTTGGAGCGCTAAGAGAGTAGTAGTGGAAAAAGGAATATATTCAAATATAAACTACACAGAAGCATTCTGTGAAACTTCTTTCTGACCTGAGCATTCAGCTAACAGAGTTAAACCATACTTTTGATTGAGCAATTTTGAAACACTCTGTCTGTAGAAAATGCAACTGGACATTCGTAGCGCTAAGTGGGTAATAGTGGAAAAAAGAATATGTTCAAATATAAACTACACAGAAGCATTGTATGAAACTTCTTTCTGTTCTGTGCATTCAACTAACAGAGTTGAACCTTACTTTTGATTGAGCCGTTCTGAAACACTCTTTCTGTAGAAACTGCAATTGGACATTCTGAGCGCTAGGAGGCCTATATTGGGAAAAAGAATGTCTACAAATAAAAACTACACAGAAGAATTGTGTGAAACTTCTTTCTGTTCTGTTTGTTCAACTAAAAGAGTTGAACCTTAGTTTTGATTGAGCCGTTCTGAAACACTCTTTCTGTAGAAAATGCAAGTGGAGATTCGGAGCGCTTAGAGGGTAATAGTGGAAAAAGGAATGTCTCCAAATATAAACTACACAGAATCATTCTGTGAAACTTCTTTCTGATCTGTGCATTCAGCTAACAGAGTTAAACCATACTTTTGATTGAGCAGATCTGAACACTCTTTCTGTAGAAAATGCAACTGGACATTTGGAGCGCTAAGAGAGTAGTAGTGGAAAAAGGAATATATTCAAATATAAACTACACAGAAGCATTCTGTGAAACTTCTTTCTGACCTGAGCATTCAGCTAACAGAGTTAAACCATACTTTTGATTGAGCAATTTTGAAACACTCTGTCTGTAGAAAATGCAACTGGACATTCGTAGCGCTAAGTGGGTAATAGTGGAAAAAAGAATATGTTCAAATATAAACTACACAGAAGCATTGTATGAAACTTCTTTCTGTTCTGTGCATTCAACTAACAGAGTTGAACCTTACTTTTGATTGAGCCGTTCTGAAACACTCTTTCTGTAGAAACTGCAATTGGACATTCTGAGCGCTAGGAGGCCTATATTGGGAAAAAGAATGTCTACAAATAAAAACTACACAGAAGAATTGTGTGAAACTTCTTTCTGTTCTGTTTGTTCAACTAAAAGAGTTGAACCTTAGTTTTGATTGAGCCGTTCTGAAACACTCTTTCTGTAGAAAATGCAAGTGGAGATTCGGAGCGCTTAGAGGGTAATAGTGGAAAAAGGAATGTCTCCAAATATAAACTACACAGAATCATTCTGTGAAACTTCTTTCTGATCTGTGCATTCAGCTAACAGAATTAAACCATACTTTTTATTGAGCAGATCTGAACACTCTTTCTGTAGAAAATGCAACTGGACATTTGGAGCGCTAAGAGATTATTAGTGGAAAAAGGAATATATTCAAATATAAACTACACAGAAGCATTCTGTGAAACTTCTTTCTGATCTGAGCATTGAGCTAACAGAGTTAAGCCATACTTTTGATTGAGCAGTTTTGAAACACTCTGTCTGTAGAAAATGCAACTGGACATTCGTAGCGCTAAGTGGGTAATAGTGGAAAAAAGAATATGTTCAAATATAAACTACACAGAAGCATTGTATGAAACTTCTTTCTGTTCTGTGCATTCAACTAACTGAGTTGAATCTTACTTTTGATTGAGCCGTTCTGAAACACTCTTTCTGTAGAAACTGCAATTGGACATTCTGAGCGCTAAGAGGCCTCTATTGGGAAAAATAATATCTTCAAATAAAAACTACACAGAAGCATTGTGTGAAACTTATTTCTGATATGTTCATTAAGCTAACGGAGTTAAACCATACTTTTGATTGCGCAGTTCTGAACACTCTTTCTGTAGAAAATGCAAGTGGACATTCGGAGCGCTAAGAGGGTAATAGTGGAAAAAGGAATATATTCAAATATAAACTACACAGTAGCATTCTGTGAAAATTCTTTCTGTTCTGTGCATTCAACTAACAGAGTTGAACCTTACTTTTGATTGAGCCGTTCTGAAACACTCTTTCTGTAGAAACTGCAATTGGACATGCTAAGCGCTAAGAGGCCTACATTGGGAAAAAGAATATCTTCAAATAAAAACTCCACAGATTCATTCTGTGAAACTTATTTCTGGTCTGTAAATTCAGTTAACAGAGATAAAACATATTTTTGATTGAGCAGTTATGAAACACTCTTTTTGTAGAAAATGCAAGTGGAGATTCGGAGCGCTAAGAGGGTAATAGTGGAAAAAGGAATGTCTTCAAATATAAACTACACAGAATCATTCGGTGAAACTTCTTTCTGATCTCTGCATTCAGCTAACAAAGTTAAACCATACTTTTGATTGAGCAGATCTGAACACTCATTCTGTAGAAAATGCAACTGGACATTTGGAGCGCTAAGAGCGTAGTAGTGGAAAAAGGAATATATTCAAATATAAACTACACAGAAGCATTCTGTGAAACTTCTTTCTGATCTGAGCATTCAGCTAACCGAGTTAAACCATACTTTTGATTAAGCAGTTTTGAAACACTCTGTCTGTAGAAAATGCAACTGGGCATTCGTAGCGCTAAGTGGGTAATAGTGGAAAAAAGAATATGTTCAAATATAAACTACACAGAAGCATTGTATGAAACTTCTTTCTGTTCTGAGCATTCAACTAACAGAGTTGAACCTTACTTTTGATTGAGCCGTTCTGAAACACTCTTTCTGTAGAAACTGCAATTGGACATTCTGAGCGCTAGGAGGCCTATATTGGGAAAAAGAATGTCTACAAATAAAAACTACACAGAAGAATTGTGTGAAACTTCTTTCTGTTCTGTTTGTTCAACTAAAAGAGTTGAACCTTAGTTTTGATTGAGCCGTTCTGAAACACTCTGTAGAAAATGCAAGTGGAGATTCGGAGCGCTAAGAGGGTAATAGTGGAAAAAGGAATGTCTCCAAATATAAACTACACAGAATCATTCTGTGAAACTTCTTTCTGATCTGTGCATTCAGCTAACAGAGTTAAACCATACTTTTGATTGAGCAGATCTGAACACTCTTTCTGTAGAAAATGCAACTGGACATTTGGAGCGCTAAGAGAGTAGTAGTGGAAAAAGGAATATATTCAAATATAAACTACACAGAAGCATTCTGTGAAACTTCTTTCTGACCTGAGCATTCAGCTAACAGAGTTAAACCATACTTTTGATTGAGCAGTTTTGAAACACTCTGTCTGTAGAAAATGCAACTGGACATTCGTAGCGCTAAGTGGGTAATAGTGGAAAAAAGAATATGTTCAAATATAAACTACACAGAAGCATTGTATGAAACTACTTTCTGTTCTGTGCATTCAACTAACAGAGTTGAAGCTTACTTTTGATTGAGCCGTTCTGAAACACTCTTTCTGTAGAAACTGCAATTGGACATTCTGAGCGCTAAGAGGCCTCTATTGGGAAAAATAATATCTTCAAATAAAAACTACACTGAAGCATTGTGTGAAAATTATTTCTGATATGTTCATTAAGCTAACAGAGTTAAACCATACTTTTGATTGCGCAGCTCTGAACACTCTTTCTGTAGAAAATGCAAGTGGACATTCGGAGCGCTAAGAGGGTAATAGTGGAAAAAGGAATATATTCAAATATAAACTACACAGTAGCATTCTGTGAAAATTCTTTCTGTTCTGGGCATTCAACTAACAGAGTTGAACCTTACTTTTGATTGAGCCGTTCTGAAACACTCTTTCTGTAGAAACTGCAATTGGACATGCTAAGCGCTAAGAGGCCTACATTGGGAAAAAGAATATCTTCAAATAAAAACTCCACAGATGCATTCTGTGAAACTTATGTCTGGTCTGTAAATTCAGTTAACAGAGATAAAACATATTTTTGATTGAGCAGTTATGAAACACTCTTTTTGTAGAAAATGCAAGTGGAGATTCGGAGCGCTAAGAGGGTAATAGTGGAAAAAGGAATGTCTTCAAATATAAACTACACAGAATCATTCGGTGAAACTTCTTTCTGATCTCTGCATTCAGCTAACAAAGTTAAACCATACTTTTGATTGAGCAGATCTGAACACTCTTTCTGTAGAAAATGCAACTGGACATTTGGAGCGCTAAGAGATTAGTAGTGGAAAAAGGAATATATTCAAATATAAACTACACAGAAGCATTCTGTGAAACTTCTTTCTGACCTGAGCATTCAGCTAAGAGAGTTAAGCCATACTTTTGATTGAGCAGTTTTGAAACACTCTGTCTGTAGAAAATGCAACTGGACATTCGTAGCGCTAAGTGGGTAATAGTGGAAAAAAGAATATGTTCAAATATAAACTACACAGAAACATTGTATGAAACTTCTTTCTGTTCTGTGCATTCAACTAACAGAGTTGAACCTTACTTTTGATTGAGCCGTTCTGAAACACTCTTTCTGTAGAAACTGCAATTGGACATTCTGAGCGCTAAGAGGCCTCTATTGGGAAAAATAATATCTTCAAATAAAAACTACACAGAAGCATTGTGTGAAACTTATTTCTGATATGTTCATTAAGCTAACAGAGTTAAACCATACTTTTGATTGCGCAGTTCTGATCACTCTTTCTGTAGAAAATGCAAGTGGACATTCGGAGCGCTAAGAGGGTAATAGTGGAAAAAGGAATATATTCAAATATAAACTACACAGTAGCATTCTGTGAAAATTCTTTCTGTTCTGTGCATTCAACTAACAGAGTTGAACCTTACTTTTGATTGAGCCGTTCTGAAACACTCTTTCTGTAGAAACTGCAATTGGACATGCTAAGCGCTAAGAGGCCTACATTGGGAAAAAGAATATCTTCAAATAAAAACTACACAGATGCATTCTGTGAAACTTATTTCTGATCTGTAAATTCAGTTAACAGAGATAAAACATATTTTTGATTGAGCAGTTATGAAACACGCTTTTTGTAGAAAATGCAAGTGGAGATTCAGAGCGCTAAGAGGGTAATAGTGGAAAAAGGAATGTCTTCAAATATAAACTACACAGAATCATTCGGTGAAACTTCTTTCTGATCTGTGCATTCAGCTAACAGAGTTAAACCATACTTTTGATTGAGCAGATCTGAACACTCTTTCTGTAGAAAATGCAACTGGACATTTGGAGCGCTAGGAGCGTAGTAGTGGAAAAAGGAATATATTCAAATATAAACTACACAGAAGCATTCTGTGAAACTTCTTTCTGATCTGAGCATTCAGCTAACCGAGTTAAACCATACATTTGATTGAGCAGTTTTGAAACACTCTGTCTGTAGAAAATGCAACTGGGCATTCGTAGCGCTAAGTGGGTAATAGTGGAAAAAAGAATATGTTCAAATATAAACTACACAGAAGCATTGTATGAAACTTCTTTCTGTTCTGTGCATTCAACTAACAGAGTTGAACTTTACTTTGATTGAGCCTTTCTGAAACACTCTTTCTGTAGAAACTGCAATTGGACATTCTGAGCCTAAGAGGCCTGTATTGGGAAAAATAATATCTTCAAATAAAAACTACACAGAAGCATTGTGTGAAACTTATTTCTGATATGTTCATTAAGCTAACAGAGTTAAACCATACTTTTGATTGCGCAGTTCTGAACACTCTTTCTGTAGAAAATGCAAGTGGGCATTGGGAGCGCTAAGAGGGTAATAGTGGAAAAAGGAATATATTCAAATATAAACTACACAGTAGCATTCTGTGAAAATACTTTCTGTTCTGTGCATTCAACTAACAGAGTTGAACCTTACTTTTGATTGAGCCGTTCTGAAACACTCTTTCTGTAGAAACTGCAATTGGACATGCTAAGCGCTAAGAGGCCTACATTGGGAAAAAGAATATCTTCAAATAAAAAGTACACAGATGCATTCTGTGAAACTTATTTCTGATCTGTAAATTCAGTTAACAGAGATAAAACATATTTTTGATTGAGCAGTTATGAAACACTCTTTTTGTAGAAAATGCAAGCGGAGATTCGGAGCGCTAAGAGGGTACTAGTGGAAAAAGGAATGTCTTCAAATATAAACTACACAGAATCATTCGGTGAAACTTCTTTCTGATCTGTGCATTCAGCTAACAGAGTTAAACCATACTTTTGATTGAGCAGATCTGAACACTCTTTCTGTAGAAAATGCAACTGGACATTTGGAGCGCTAAGAGCGTAGTAGTGGAAAAAGGAATATATTCAAATATAAACTACACAGAAGCATTCTGTGAAACTTCTTTCTGATCTGAGCATTCAGCTAACAGAGTTAAACCATACTTTTGATTGAGCAGTTTTGAAACACTCTGTCTGTAGAAAATGCAACTGGACATTCGTAGCGCTAAGTGGATAATAGTGGAAAAAAGAATATGTTCAAATATAAACTACACAGAAGCATTGTATGAAACTTCTTTCTGTTCTGTGCATTCAACTAACAGAGTTGAACCTTACATTTGATTGAGCCGTTCTGAAACACTCTTTCTGTATAAACTGCAATTGGACATTCTGAGCGCTAAGAGGCCTCTATTGGGAAAAATAATATCTTCAAATAAAAACTACACAGAAGCATTGTGTGAAACTTATTTCTGATATGTTCATTAAGCTAACAGAGTTAAACCATACTTTTGATTGCGCAGTTCTGAACACTCTTTCTGTAGAAAATGCAAGTGGACATTGGGAGCGCTAAGAGGGTAATAGTGGAAAAAGGAATATATTCAAATATAAACTACACAGTAGCATTCTGTGAAAATTCTTTCTGTTCTGTGCATTCAACTAACAGAGTTGAACCTTACTTTTGATTGAGCCGTTCTGAAACACTCTTTCTGTAGAAACTGCAATTGGACATGCTAAGCGCTAAGAGGCCTACATTGGGAAAAAGAATATCTTCCAATAAAAACTACACAGATGCATTCTGTGAAACTTATTTCTGATCTGTAAATTCAGTTAACAGAGATAAAACATATTTTTGATTGAGCAGTTATGAAACACGCTTTTTGTAGAAAATGCAAGTGGATATTCGGAGCGCTAAGAGGGTAATAGTGGAAAAAGGAATGTCTTCAAATATAAACTACACAGAATCATTCGGTGAAACTTCTTTCTGATCTGTGCATTCAGCTAACAGAGTTAAACCATACTTTTGATTGAGCAGATCTGAACACTCTTTCTGTAGAAAATGCAACTGGACATTTGGAGCGCTAAGAGCGTAGTAGTGGAAAAAGGAATATATTCAAATATAAACTACACAGAAGCATTCTGTGAAACTTCTTTCTGATCTGAGCATTCAGCTAACCGAGTTAAACCATACATTTGATTGAGCAGTTTTGAAACACTCTGTCTGTAGAAAATGCAACTGGGCATTCGTAGAGCTAAGTGGGTAATAGTGGAAAAAAGAATATGTTCATATATAAACTACACAGAAGCATTGTATGAAACTTCTTTCTGTTCTGTGCATTCAACTAACAGAGTTGAACCTTACTTTTGATTGAGCCGTTCTGAAACACTCTTTCTGTAGAAACTGCAATTGGACATTCTGAGCGCTAGGAGGCCTATATTGGGAAAAAGAATGTCTACAAATAAAAACTACACAGAAGAATTGTGTGAAACTTCTTTCTGTTCTGTTTGTTCAACTAAAAGAGTTGAACCTTAGTTTTGATTGAGCCGTTCTGAAACACTCTTTCTGTAGAAAATGCAAGTGGAGATTCGGAGCGCTTAGAGGGTAATAGTGGAAAAAGGAATGTCTCCAAATATAAACTACACAGAATCATTCTGTGAAACTTCTTTCTGATCTGTGCATTCAGCTAACAGAGTTAAACCATACTTTTGATTGAGCAGATCTGAACACTCTTTCTGTAGAAAATGCAACTGGACATTTGGAGCGCTAAGAGAGTAGTAGTGGAAAAAGGAATATATTCAAATATAAACTACACAGAAGCATTCTGTGAAACTTCTTTCTGACCTGAGCATTCAGCTAACAGAGTTAAACCATACTTTTGATTGAGCAATTTTGAAACACTCTGTCTGTAGAAAATGCAACTGGACATTCGTAGCGCTAAGTGGGTAATAGTGGAAAAAAGAATATGTTCAAATATAAACTACACAGAAGCATTGTATGAAACTTCTTTCTGTTCTGTGCATTCAACTAACAGAGTTGAACCTTACTTTTGATTGAGCCGTTCTGAAACACTCTTTCTGTAGAAACTGCAATTGGACATTCTGAGCGCTAGGAGGCCTATATTGGGAAAAAGAATGTCTACAAATAAAAACTACACAGAAGAATTGTGTGAAACTTCTTTCTGTTCTGTTTGTTCAACTAAAAGAGTTGAACCTTAGTTTTGATTGAGCCGTTCTGAAACACTCTTTCTGTAGAAAATGCAAGTGGAGATTCGGAGCGCTTAGAGGGTAATAGTGGAAAAAGGAATGTCTCCAAATATAAACTACACAGAATCATTCTGTGAAACTTCTTTCTGATCTGTGCATTCAGCTAACAGAATTAAACCATACTTTTGATTGAGCAGATCTGAACACTCTTTCTGTAGAAAATGCAACTGGACATTTGGAGCGCTAAGAGATTATTAGTGGAAAAAGGAATATATTCAAATATAAACTACACAGAAGCATTCTGTGAAACTTCTTTCTGATCTGAGCATTCAGCTAACAGAGTTAAGCCATACTTTTGATTGAGCAGTTTTGAAACACTCTGTCTGTAGAAAATGCAACTGGACATTCGTAGCGCTAAGTGGGTAATAGTGGAAAAAAGAATATGTTCAAATATAAACTACACAGAAGCATTGTATGAAACTTCTTTCTGTTCTGTGCATTCAACTAACTGAGTTGAATCTTACTTTTGATTGAGCCGTTCTGAAACACTCTTTCTGTAGAAACTGCAATTGGACATTCTGAGCGCTAAGAGGCCTCTATTGGGAAAAATAATATCTTCAAATAAAAACTACACAGAAGCATTGTGTGAAACTTATTTCTGATATGTTCATTAAGCTAACAGAGTTAAACCATACTTTTGATTGCGCAGTTCTGAACACTCTTTCTGTAGAAAATGCAAGTGGACATTCGGAGCGCTAAGAGGGTAATAGTGGAAAAAGGAATATATTCAAATATAAACTACACAGTAGCATTCTGTGAAAATTCTTTCTGTTCTGTGCATTCAACTAACAGAGTTGAACCTTACTTTTGATTGAGCCGTTCTGAAACACTCTTTCTGTAGAAACTGCAATTGGACATGCTAAGCGCTAAGAGGCCTACATTGGGAAAAAGAATATCTTCAAATAAAAACTCCACAGATGCATTCTGTGAAACTTATTTCTGGTCTGTAAATTCAGTTAACAGAGATAAAACATATTTTTGATTGAGCAGTTATGAAACACTCTTTTTGTAGAAAATGCAAGTGGAGATTCGGAGCGCTAAGAGGGTAATAGTGGAAAAAGGAATGTCTTCAAATATAAACTACACAGAATCATTCGGTGAAACTTCTTTCTGATCTCTGCATTCAGCTAACAAAGTTAAACCATACTTTTGATTGAGCAGATCTGAACACTCATTCTGTAGAAAATGCAACTGGACATTTGGAGCGCTAAGAGCGTAGTAGTGGAAAAAGGAATATATTCAAATATAAACTACACAGAAGCATTCTGTGAAACTTCTTTCTGATCTGAGCATTCAGCTAACCGAGTTAAACCATACTTTTGATTAAGCAGTTTTGAAACACTCTGTCTGTAGAAAATGCAACTGGGCATCCGTAGCGCTAAGTGGGTAATAGTGGAAAAAAGAATATGTTCAAATATAAACTACACAGAAGCATTGTATGAAACTTCTTTCTGTTCTGAGCATTCAACTAACAGAGTTGAACCTTACTTTTGATTGAGCCGTTCTGAAACACTCTTTCTGTAGAAACTGCAATTGGACATTCTGAGCGCTAGGAGGCCTATATTGGGAAAAAGAATGTCTACAAATAAAAACTACACAGAAGAATTGTGTGAAACTTCTTTCTGTTCTGTTTGTTCAACTAAAAGAGTTGAACCTTAGTTTTGATTGAGCCGTTCTGAAACACTCTGTAGAAAATGCAAGTGGAGATTCGGAGCGCTAAGAGGGTAATAGTGGAAAAAGGAATGTCTCCAAATATAAACTACACAGAATCATTCTGTGAAACTTCTTTCTGATCTGTGCATTCAGCTAACAGAGTTAAACCATACTTTTGATTGAGCAGATCTGAACACTCTTTCTGTAGAAAATGCAACTGGACATTTGGAGCGCTAAGAGAGTAGTAGTGGAAAAAGGAATATATTCAAATATAAACTACACAGAAGCATTCTGTGAAACTTCTTTCTGACCTGAGAATTCAGCTAACAGAGTTAAACCATACTTTTGATTGAGCAGTTTTGAAACACTCTGTCTGTAGAAAATGCAACTGGACATTCGTAGCGCTAAGTGGGTAATAGTGGAAAAAAGAATATGTTCAAATATAAACTACACAGAAGCATTGTATGAAACTACTTTCTGTTCTGTGCATTCAACTAACAGAGTTGAAGCTTACTTTTGATTGAGCCGTTCTGAAACACTCTTTCTGTAGAAACTGCAATTGGACATTCTGAGCGCTAAGAGGCCTCTATTGGGAAAAATAATATCTTCAAATAAAAACTACACTGAAGCATTGTGTGAAAATTATTTCTGATATGTTCATTAAGCTAACAGAGTTAAACCATACTTTTGATTGCGCAGCTCTGAACACTCTTTCTGTAGAAAATGCAAGTGGACATTCGGAGCGCTAAGAGGGTAATAGTGGAAAAAGGAATATATTCAAATATAAACTACACAGTAGCATTCTGTGAAAATTCTTTCTGTTCTGGGCATTCAACTAACAGAGTTGAACCTTACTTTTGATTGAGCCGTTCTGAAACACTCTTTCTGTAGAAACTGCAATTGGACATGCTAAGCGCTAAGAGGCCTACATTGGGAAAAAGAATATCTTCAAATAAAAACTCCACAGATGCATTCTGTGAAACTTATGTCTGGTCTGTAAATTCAGTTAACAGAGATAAAACATATTTTTGATTGAGCAGTTATGAAACACTCTTTTTGTAGAAAATGCAAGTGGAGATTCGGAGCGCTAAGAGGGTAATAGTGGAAAAAGGAATGTCTTCAAATATAAACTACACAGAATCATTCGGTGAAACTTCTTTCTGATCTCTGCATTCAGCTAACAAAGTTAAACCATACTTTTGATTGAGCAGATCTGAACACTCTTTCTGTAGAAAATGCAACTGGACATTTGGAGCGCTAAGAGATTAGTAGTGGAAAAAGGAATATATTCAAATATAAACTACACAGAAGCATTCTGTGAAACTTCTTTCTGACCTGAGCATTCAGCTAAGAGAGTTAAGCCATACTTTTGATTGAGCAGTTTTGAAACACTCTGTCTGTAGAAAATGCAACTGGACATTCGTAGCGCTAAGTGGGTAATAGTGGAAAAAAGAATATGTTCAAATATAAACTACACAGAAACATTGTATGAAACTTCTTTCTGTTCTGTGCATTCAACTAACAGAGTTGAACCTTACTTTTGATTGAGCCGTTCTGAAACACTCTTTCTGTAGAAACTGCAATTGGACATTCTGAGCGCTAAGAGGCCTCTATTGGGAAAAATAATATCTTCAAATAAAAACTACACAGAAGCATTGTGTGAAACTTATTTCTGATATGTTCATTAAGCTAACAGAGTTAAACCATACTTTTGATTGCGCAGTTCTGATCACTCTTTCTGTAGAAAATGCAAGTGGACATTCGGAGCGCTAAGAGGGTAATAGTGGAAAAAGGAATATATTCAAATATAAACTACACAGTAGCATTCTGTGAAAATTCTTTCTGTTCTGTGCATTCAACTAACAGAGTTGAACCTTACTTTTGATTGAGCCGTTCTGAAACACTCTTTCTGTAGAAACTGCAATTGGACATGCTAAGCGCTAAGAGGCCTACATTGGGAAAAAGAATATCTTCAAATAAAAACTACACAGATGCATTCTGTGAAACTTATTTCTGATCTGTAAATTCAGTTAACAGAGATAAAACATATTTTTGATTGAGCAGTTATGAAACACGCTTTTTGTAGAAAATGCAAGTGGAGATTCAGAGCGCTAAGAGGGTAATAGTGGAAAAAGGAATGTCTTCAAATATAAACTACACAGAATCATTCGGTGAAACTTCTTTCTGATCTGTGCATTCAGCTAACAGAGTTAAACCATACTTTTGATTGAGCAGATCTGAACACTCTTTCTGTAGAAAATGCAACTGGACATTTGGAGCGCTAAGAGCGTAGTAGTGGAAAAAGGAATATATTCAAATATAAACTACACAGAAGCATTCTGTGAAACTTCTTTCTGATCTGAGCATTCAGCTAACCGAGTTAAACCATACATTTGATTGAGCAGTTTTGAAACACTCTGTCTGTAGAAAATGCAACTGGGCATTCGTAGCGCTAAGTGGGTAATAGTGGAAAAAAGAATATGTTCAAATATAAACTACACAGAAGCATTGTATGAAACTTCTTTCTGTTCTGTGCATTCAACTAACAGAGTTGAACTTTACTTTGATTGAGCCTTTCTGAAACACTCTTTCTGTAGAAACTGCAATTGGACATTCTGAGCCTAAGAGGCCTGTATTGGGAAAAATAATATCTTCAAATAAAAACTACACAGAAGCATTGTGTGAAACTTATTTCTGATATGTTCATTAAGCTAACAGAGTTAAACCATACTTTTGATTGCGCAGTTCTGAACACTCTTTCTGTAGAAAATGCAAGTGGGCATTGGGAGCGCTAAGAGGGTAATAGTGGAAAAAGGAATATATTCAAATATAAACTACACAGTAGCATTCTGTGAAAATTCTTTCTGTTCTGTGCATTCAACTAACAGAGTTGAACCTTACTTTTGATTGAGCCGTTCTGAAACACTCTTTCTGTAGAAACTGCAATTGGACATGCTAAGCGCTAAGAGGCCTACATTGGGAAAAAGAATATCTTCAAATAAAAAGTACACAGATGCATTCTGTGAAACTTATTTCTGATCTGTAAATTCAGTTAACAGAGATAAAACATATTTTTGATTGAGCAGTTATGAAGCACTCTTTTTGTAGAAAATGCAAGTGGAGATTCGGAGCGCTAAGAGGGTACTAGTGGAAAAAGGAATGTCTTCAAATATAAACTACACAGAATCATTCGGTGAAACTTCTTTCTGATCTGTGCATTCAGCTAACAGAGTTAAACCATACTTTTGATTGAGCAGATCTGAACACTCTTTCTGTAGAAAATGCAACTGGACATTTGGAGCGCTAAGAGCGTAGTAGTGGAAAAAGGAATATATTCAAATATAAACTACACAGAAGCATTCTGTGAAACTTCTTTCTGATCTGAGCATTCAGCTAACAGAGTTAAACCATACTTTTGATTGAGCAGTTTTGAAACACTCTGTCTGTAGAAAATGCAACTGGACATTCGTAGCGCTAAGTGGGTAATAGTGGAAAAAAGAATATGTTCAAATATAAACTACACAGAAGCATTGTATGAAACTTCTTTCTGTTCTGTGCATTCAACTAACAGAGTTGAACCTTACTTTTGATTGAGCCGTTCTGAAACACTCTTTCTGTAGAAACTGCAATGGACATTCTGAGCGCTAGGAGGCCTATATTGGGAAAAAGAATGTCTACAAATAAAAACTACACAGAAGAATTGTGTGAAACTTCTTTCTGTTCTGTTTGTTCAACTAAAAGAGTTGAACCTTAGTTTTGATTGAGCCGTTCTGAAACACTCTTTCTGTAGAAAATGCAAGTGGAGATTCGGAGCGCTAAGAGGGTAATAGTGGAAAAAGGAATGTCTCCAAATATAAACTACACAGAATCATTCTGTGAAACTTCTTTCTGATCTGTGCATTCAGCTAACAGAGTTAAACCATACTTTTGATTGAGCAGATCTGAACACTCTTTCTGTATAAAATGCAACTGGACATTTGGAGCGCTAAGAGAGTAGTAGTGGAAAAAGGAATATATTCAAATATAAACTACACAGAAGCATTCTGTGAAACTTCTTTCTGACCTGAGCATTCAGCTAAGAGAATTAAACCATACTTTTGATTGAGCAGTTTTGAAACACTCTGTCTGTAGAAAATGCAACTGGACATTCGTAGCGCTAAGTGGATAATAGTGGAAAAAAGAATATGTTCAAATATAAACTACACAGAAGCATTGTATGAAACTTCTTTCTGTTCTGTGCATTCAACTAACAGAGTTGAACCTTACATTTGATTGAGCCGTTCTGAAACACTCTTTCTGTATAAACTGCAATTGGACATTCTGAGCGCTAAGAGGCCTCTATTGGGAAAAATAATATCTTCAAATAAAAACTACACAGAAGCATTGTGTGAAACTTATTTCTGATATGTTCATTAAGCTAACAGAGTTAAACCATACTTTTGATTGCGCAGTTCTGAACACTCTTTCTGTAGAAAATGCAAGTGGACATTCGGAGCGCTAAGAGGGTAATAGTGGAAAAAGGAATATATTCAAATATAAACTACACAGTAGCATTCTGTGAAAATTCTTTCTGTTCTGTGCATTCAACTAACAGAGTTGAACCTTACTTTTGATTGAGCCGTTCTGAAACACTCTTTCTGTAGAAACTGCAATTGGACATGCTAAGCGCTAAGAGGCCTACATTGGGAAAAAGAATATCTTCAAATAAAAACTACACAGATGCATTCTGTGAAACTTATTTCTGATCTGTAAATTCAGTTAACAGAGATAAAACATATTTTTGATTGAGCAGTTATGAAACACGCTTTTTGTAGAAAATGCAAGTGGAGATTCGGAGCGCTAAGAGGGTAATAGTGGAAAAAGGAATGTCTTCAAATATAAACTACACAGAATCATTCGGTGAAACTTCTTTCTGATCTGTGCATTCAGCTAACAGAGTTAAAACATACTTTTGATTGAGCAGATCTGAACACTCTTTCTGTAGAAAATGCAACTGGACATTTGGAGCGCTAAGAGCGTAGTAGTGGAAAAAGGAATATATTCAAATATAAACTACACAGAAGCATTCTGTGAAACTTCTTTCTGATCTGAGCATTCAGCTAACCGAGTTAAACCATACATTTGATTGAGCAGTTTTGAAACACTCTGTCTGTAGAAAATGCAACTGGGCATTCGTAGCGCTAAGTGGGTAATAGTGGAAAAAAGAATATGTTCAAATATAAACTACACAGAAGCATTGTATGAAACTTCTTTCTGTTCTGTGCATTCAACTAACAGAGTTGAACCTTACTTTTGATTGAGCCGTTCTGAAACACTCTTTCTGTAGAAACTGCAATTGGACATTCTGAGCGCTAGGAGGCCTATATTGGGAAAAAGAATGTCTACAAATAAAAACTACACAGAAGAATTGTGTGAAACTTCTTTCTGTTCTGTTTGTTCAACTAAAAGAGTTGAACCTTAGTTTTGATTGAGCCGTTCTGAAACACTCTTTCTGTAGAAAATGCAAGTGGAGATTCGGAGCGCTTAGAGGGTAATAGTGGAAAAAGGAATGTCTCCAAATATAAACTACACAGAATCATTCTGTGAAACTTCTTTCTGATCTGTGCATTCAGCTAACAGAGTTAAACCATACTTTTGATTGAGCAGATCTGAACACTCTTTCTGTAGAAAATGCAACTGGACATTTGGAGCGCTAAGAGAGTAGTAGTGGAAAAAGGAATATATTCAAATATAAACTACACAGAAGCATTCTGTGAAACTTCTTTCTGACCTGAGCATTCAGCTAACAGAGTTAAACCATACTTTTGATTGAGCAATTTTGAAACACTCTGTCTGTAGAAAATGCAACTGGACATTCGTAGCGCTAAGTGGGTAATAGTGGAAAAAAGAATATGTTCAAATATAAACTACACAGAAGCATTGTATGAAACTTCTTTCTGTTCTGTGCATTCAACTAACAGAGTTGAACCTTACTTTTGATTGAGCCGTTCTGAAACACTCTTTCTGTAGAAACTGCAATTGGACATTCTGAGCGCTAGGAGGCCTATATTGGGAAAAAGAATGTCTACAAATAAAAACTACACAGAAGAATTGTGTGAAACTTCTTTCTGTTCTGTTTGTTCAACTAAAAGAGTTGAACCTTAGTTTTGATTGAGCCGTTCTGAAACACTCTTTCTGTAGAAAATGCAAGTGGAGATTCGGAGCGCTTAGAGGGTAATAGTGGAAAAAGGAATGTCTCCAAATATAAACTACACAGAATCATTCTGTGAAACTTCTTTCTGATCTGTGCATTCAGCTAACAGAATTAAACCATACTTTTTATTGAGCAGATCTGAACACTCTTTCTGTAGAAAATGCAACTGGACATTTGGAGCGCTAAGAGATTATTAGTGGAAAAAGGAATATATTCAAATATAAACTACACAGAAGCATTCTGTGAAACTTCTTTCTGATCTGAGCATTGAGCTAACAGAGTTAAGCCATACTTTTGATTGAGCAGTTTTGAAACACTCTGTCTGTAGAAAATGCAACTGGACATTCGTAGCGCTAAGTGGGTAATAGTGGAAAAAAGAATATATTCAAATATAAACTACACAGAAGCATTGTATGAAACTTCTTTCTGTTCTGTGCATTCAACTAACTGAGTTGAATCTTACTTTTGATTGAGCCGTTCTGAAACACTCTTTCTGTAGAAACTGCAATTGGACATTCTGAGCGCTAAGAGGCCTCTATTGGGAAAAATAATATCTTCAAATAAAAACTACACAGAAGCATTGTGTGAAACTTATTTCTGATATGTTCATTAAGCTAACAGAGTTAAACCATACTTTTGATTGCGCAGTTCTGAACACTCTTTCTGTAGAAAATGCAAGTGGACATTCGGAGCGCTAAGAGGGTAATAGTGGAAAAAGGAATATATTCAAATATAAACTACACAGTAGCATTCTGTGAAAATTCTTTCTGTTCTGTGCATTCAACTAACAGAGTTGAACCTTACTTTTGATTGAGCCGTTCTGAAACACTCTTTCTGTAGAAACTGCAATTGGACATGCTAAGCGCTAAGAGGCCTACATTGGGAAAAAGAATATCTTCAAATAAAAACTACACAGATGCATTCTGTGAAACTTATTTCTGATCTGTAAATTCAGTTAACAGAGATAAAACATATTTTTGATTGAGCAGTTATGAAACACGCTTTTTGTAGAAAATGCAAGTGGAGATTCGGAGCGCTAAGAGGGTAATAGTGGAAAAAGGAATGTCTTCAAATATAAACTACACAGAATCATTCGGTGAAACTTCTTTCTGATCTGTGCATTCAGCTAACAGAGTTAAACCATACTTTTGATTGAGCAGATCTGAACACTCTTTCTGTAGAAAATGCAACTGGACATTTGGAGCGCTAAGAGCGTAGTAGTGGAAAAAGGAATATATTCAAATATAAACTACACAGAAGCATTCTGTGAAACTTCTTTCTGATCTGAGCATTCAGCTAACCGAGTTAAACCATACATTTGATTGAGCAGTTTTGAAACACTCTGTCTGTAGAAAATGCAACTGGGCATTCGTAGCGCTAAGTGGGTAATAGTGGAAAAAAGAATATGTTCAAATATAAACTACACAGAAGCATTGTATGAAACTTCTTTCTGTTCTGTGCATTCAACTAACAGAGTTGAACCTTACTTTTGATTGAGCCGTTCTGAAACACTCTTTCTGTAGAAACTGCAATTGGACATTCTGAGCGCTAGGAGGCCTATATTGGGAAAAAGAATGTCTACAAATAAAAACTACACAGAAGAATTGTGTGAAACTTCTTTCTGTTCTGTTTGTTCAACTAAAAGAGTTGAACCTTAGTTTTGATTGAGCCGTTCTGAAACACTCTTTCTGTAGAAAATGCAAGTGGAGATTCGGAGCGCTTAGAGGGTAATAGTGGAAAAAGGAATGTCTCCAAATATAAACTACACAGAATCATTCTGTGAAACTTCTTTCTGATCTGTGCATTCAGCTAACAGAGTTAAACCATACTTTTGATTGAGCAGATCTGAACACTCTTTCTGTAGAAAATGCAACTGGACATTTGGAGCGCTAAGAGAGTAGTAGTGGAAAAAGGAATATATTCAAATATAAACTACACAGAAGCATTCTGTGAAACTTCTTTCTGACCTGAGCATTCAGCTAACAGAGTTAAACCATACTTTTGATTGAGCAATTTTGAAACACTCTGTCTGTAGAAAATGCAACTGGACATTCGTAGCGCTAAGTGGGTAATAGTGGAAAAAAGAATATGTTCAAATATAAACTACACAGAAGCATTGTATGAAACTTCTTTCTGTTCTGTGCATTCAACTAACAGAGTTGAACCTTACTTTTGATTGAGCCGTTCTGAAACACTCTTTCTGTAGAAACTGCAATTGGACATTCTGAGCGCTAGGAGGCCTATATTGGGAAAAAGAATGTCTACAAATAAAAACTACACAGAAGAATTGTGTGAAACTTCTTTCTGTTCTGTTTGTTCAACTAAAAGAGTTGAACCTTAGTTTTGATTGAGCCGTTCTGAAACACACTTTCTGTAGAAAATGCAAGTGGAGATTCGGAGCGCTTAGAGGGTAATAGTGGAAAAAGGAATGTCTCCAAATATAAACTACACAGAATCATTCTGTGAAACTTCTTTCTGATCTGTGCATTCAGCTAACAGAGTTAAACCATACTTTTGATTGAGCAGATCTGAACACTCTTTCTGTAGAAAATGCAACTGGACATTTGGAGCGCTAAGAGAGTAGTAGTGGAAAAAGGAATATATTCAAATATAAACTACACAGAAGCATTCTGTGAAACTTCTTTCTGACCTGAGCATTCAGCTAACAGAGTTAAACCATACTTTTGATTGAGCAATTTTGAAACACTCTGTCTGTAGAAAATGCAACTGGACATTCGTAGCGCTAAGTGGGTAATAGTGGAAAAAAGAATATGTTCAAATATAAACTACACAGAAGCATTGTATGAAACTTCTTTCTGTTCTGTGCATTCAACTAACAGAGTTGAACCTTACTTTTGATTGAGCCGTTCTGAAACACTCTTTCTGTAGAAACTGCAATTGGACATTCTGAGCGCTAGGAGGCCTATATTGGGAAAAAGAATGTCTACAAATAAAAACTACACAGAAGAATTGTGTGAAACTTCTTTCTGTTCTGTTTGTTCAACTAAAAGAGTTGAACCTTAGTTTTGATTGAGCCGTTCTGAAACACTCTTTCTGTAGAAAATGCAAGTGGAGATTCGGAGCGCTTAGAGGGTAATAGTGGAAAAAGGAATGTCTCCAAATATAAACTACACAGAATCATTCTGTGAAACTTCTTTCTGATCTGTGCATTCAGCTAACAGAATTAAACCATACTTTTTATTGAGCAGATCTGAACACTCTTTCTGTAGAAAATGCAACTGGACATTTGGAGCGCTAAGAGATTATTAGTGGAAAAAGGAATATATTCAAATATAAACTACACAGAAGCATTCTGTGAAACTTCTTTCTGATCTGAGCATTGAGCTAACAGAGTTAAGCCATACTTTTGATTGAGCAGTTTTGAAACACTCTGTCTGTAGAAAATGCAACTGGACATTCGTAGCGCTAAGTGGGTAATAGTGGAAAAAAGAATATGTTCAAATATAAACTACACAGAAGCATTGTATGAAACTTCTTTCTGTTCTGTGCATTCAACTAACTGAGTTGAATCTTACTTTTGATTGAGCCGTTCTGAAACACTCTTTCTGTAGAAACTGCAATTGGACATTCTGAGCGCTAAGAGGCCTCTATTGGGAAAAATAATATCTTCAAATAAAAACTACACAGAAGCATTGTGTGAAACTTATTTCTGATATGTTCATTAAGCTAACGGAGTTAAACCATACTTTTGATTGCGCAGTTCTGAACACTCTTTCTGTAGAAAATGCAAGTGGACATTCGGAGCGCTAAGAGGGTAATAGTGGAAAAAGGAATATATTCAAATATAAACTACACAGTAGCATTCTGTGAAAATTCTTTCTGTTCTGTGCATTCAACTAACAGAGTTGAACCTTACTTTTGATTGAGCCGTTCTGAAACACTCTTTCTGTAGAAACTGCAATTGGACATGCTAAGCGCTAAGAGGCCTACATTGGGAAAAAGAATATCTTCAAATAAAAACTCCACAGATTCATTCTGTGAAACTTATTTCTGGTCTGTAAATTCAGTTAACAGAGATAAAACATATTTTTGATTGAGCAGTTATGAAACACTCTTTTTGTAGAAAATGCAAGTGGAGATTCGGAGCGCTAAGAGGGTAATAGTGGAAAAAGGAATGTCTTCAAATATAAACTACACAGAATCATTCGGTGAAACTTCTTTCTGATCTCTGCATTCAGCTAACAAAGTTAAACCATACTTTTGATTGAGCAGATCTGAACACTCATTCTGTAGAAAATGCAACTGGACATTTGGAGCGCTAAGAGCGTAGTAGTGGAAAAAGGAATATATTCAAATATAAACTACACAGAAGCATTCTGTGAAACTTCTTTCTGATCTGAGCATTCAGCTAACCGAGTTAAACCATACTTTTGATTAAGCAGTTTTGAAACACTCTGTCTGTAGAAAATGCAACTGGGCATTCGTAGCGCTAAGTGGGTAATAGTGGAAAAAAGAATATGTTCAAATATAAACTACACAGAAGCATTGTATGAAACTACTTTCTGTTCTGTGCATTCAACTAACAGAGTTGAAGCTTACTTTTGATTGAGCCGTTCTGAAACACTCTTTCTGTAGAAACTGCAATTGGACATTCTGAGCGCTAAGAGGCCTCTATTGGGAAAAATAATATCTTCAAATAAAAACTACACTGAAGCATTGTGTGAAAATTATTTCTGATATGTTCATTAAGCTAACAGAGTTAAACCATACTTTTGATTGCGCAGCTCTGAACACTCTTTCTGTAGAAAATGCAAGTGGACATTCGGAGCGCTAAGAGGGTAATAGTGGAAAAAGGAATATATTCAAATATAAACTACACAGTAGCATTCTGTGAAAATTCTTTCTGTTCTGGGCATTCAACTAACAGAGTTGAACCTTACTTTTGATTGAGCCGTTCTGAAACACTCTTTCTGTAGAAACTGCAATTGGACATGCTAAGCGCTAAGAGGCCTACATTGGGAAAAAGAATATCTTCAAATAAAAACTCCACAGATGCATTCTGTGAAACTTATGTCTGGTCTGTAAATTCAGTTAACAGAGATAAAACATATTTTTGATTGAGCAGTTATGAAACACTCTTTTTGTAGAAAATGCAAGTGGAGATTCGGAGCGCTAAGAGGGTAATAGTGGAAAAAGGAATGTCTTCAAATATAAACTACACAGAATCATTCGGTGAAACTTCTTTCTGATCTCTGCATTCAGCTAACAAAGTTAAACCATACTTTTGATTGAGCAGATCTGAACACTCTTTCTGTAGAAAATGCAACTGGACAATTGGAGCGCTAAGAGATTAGTAGTGGAAAAAGGAATATATTCAAATATAAATTACACAGAAGCATTCTGTGAAACTTCTTTCTGACCTGAGCATTCAGCTAAGAGAGTTAAGCCATACTTTTGATTGAGCAGTTTTGAAACACTCTGTCTGTAGAAAATGCAACTGGACATTCGTAGCGCTAAGTGGGTAATAGTGGAAAAAAGAATATGTTCAAATATAAACTACACAGAAACATTGTATGAAACTTCTTTCTGTTCTGTGCATTCAACTAACAGAGTTGAACCTTACTTTTGATTGAGCCGTTCTGAAACACTCTTTCTGTAGAAACTGCAATTGGACATTCTGAGCGCTAAGAGGCCTCTATTGGGAAAAATAATATCTTCAAATAAAAACTACACAGAAGCATTGTGTGAAACTTATTTCTGATATGTTCATTAAGCTAACAGAGTTAAACCATACTTTTGATTGCGCAGTTCTGATCACTCTTTCTGTAGAAAATGCAAGTGGACATTCGGAGCGCTAAGAGGGTAATAGTGGAAAAAGGAATATATTCAAATATAAACTACACAGTAGCATTCTGTGAAAATTCTTTCTGTTCTGTGCATTCAACTAACAGAGTTGAACCTTACTTTTGATTGAGCCGTTCTGAAACACTCTTTCTGTAGAAACTGCAATTGGACATGCTAAGCGCTAAGAGGCCTACATTGGGAAAAAGAATATCTTCAAATAAAAACTACACAGATGCATTCTGTGAAACTTATTTCTGATCTGTAAATTCAGTTAACAGAGATAAAACATATTTTTGATTGAGCAGTTATGAAACACGCTTTTTGTAGAAAATGCAAGTGGAGATTCAGAGCGCTAAGAGGGTAATAGTGGAAAAAGGAATGTCTTCAAATATAAACTACACAGAATCATTCGGTGAAACTTCTTTCTGATCTGTGCATTCAGCTAACAGAGTTAAACCATACTTTTGATTGAGCAGATCTGAACACTCTTTCTGTAGAAAATGCAACTGGACATTTGGAGCGCTAGGAGCGTAGTAGTGGAAAAAGGAATATATTCAAATATAAACTACACAGAAGCATTCTGTGAAACTTCTTTCTGATCTGAGCATTCAGCTAACCGAGTTAAACCATACATTTGATTGAGCAGTTTTGAAACACTCTGTCTGTAGAAAATGCAACTGGGCATTCGTAGCGCTAAGTGGGTAATAGTGGAAAAAAGAATATGTTCAAATATAAACTACACAGAAGCATTGTATGAAACTTCTTTCTGTTCTGTGCATTCAACTAACAGAGTTGAACTTTACTTTGATTGAGCCTTTCTGAAACACTCTTTCTGTAGAAACTGCAATTGGACATTCTGAGCCTAAGAGGCCTGTATTGGGAAAAATAATATCTTCAAATAAAAACTACACAGAAGCATTGTGTGAAACTTATTTCTGATATGTTCATTAAGCTAACAGAGTTAAACCATACTTTTGATTGCGCAGTTCTGAACACTCTTTCTGTAGAAAATGCAAGTGGGCATTGGGAGCGCTAAGAGGGTAATAGTGGAAAAAGGAATATATTCAAATATAAACTACACAGTAGCATTCTGTGAAAATACTTTCTGTTCTGTGCATTCAACTAACAGAGTTGAACCTTACTTTTGATTGAGCCGTTCTGAAACACTCTTTCTGTAGAAACTGCAATTGGACATGCTAAGCGCTAAGAGGCCTACATTGGGAAAAAGAATATCTTCAAATAAAAAGTACACAGATGCATTCTGTGAAACTTATTTCTGATCTGTAAATTCAGTTAACAGAGATAAAACATATTTTTGATTGAGCAGTTATGAAACACTCTTTTTGTAGAAAATGCAAGCGGAGATTCGGAGCGCTAAGAGGGTACTAGTGGAAAAAGGAATGTCTTCAAATATAAACTACACAGAATCATTCGGTGAAACTTCTTTCTGATCTGTGCATTCAGCTAACAGAGTTAAACCATACTTTTGATTGAGCAGATCTGAACACTCTTTCTGTAGAAAATGCAACTGGACATTTGGAGCGCTAAGAGCGTAGTAGTGGAAAAAGGAATATATTCAAATATAAACTACACAGAAGCATTCTGTGAAACTTCTTTCTGATCTGAGCATTCAGCTAACAGAGTTAAACCATACTTTTGATTGAGCAGTTTTGAAACACTCTGTCTGTAGAAAATGCAACTGGACATTCGTAGCGCTAAGTGGGTAATAGTGGAAAAAAGAATATGTTCAAATATAAACTACACAGAAGCATTGTATGAAACTTCTTTCTGTTCTGTGCATTCAACTAACAGAGTTGAACCTTACTTTTGATTGAGCCGTTCTGAAACACTCTTTCTGTAGAAACTGCAATGGACATTCTGAGCGCTAAGAGGCCTATATTGGGAAAAAGAATGTCTACAAATAAAAACTACACAGAAGAATTGTGTGAAACTTCTTTCTGTTCTGTTTGTTCAACTAAAAGAGTTGAACCTTAGTTTTGATTGAGCCGTTCTGAAACACTCTTTCTGTAGAAAATGCAAGTGGAGATTCGGAGCGCTAAGAGGGTAATAGTGGAAAAAGGAATGTCTCCAAATATAAACTACACAGAATCATTCTGTGAAACTTCTTTCTGATCTGTGCATTCAGCTAACAGAGTTAAACCATACTTTTGATTGAGCAGATCTGAACACTCTTTCTGTAGAAAATGCAACTGGACATTTGGAGCGCTAAGAGAGTAGTAGTGGAAAAAGGAATATATTCAAATATAAACTACACAGAAGCATTCTGTGAAACTTCTTTCTGACCTGAGCATTCAGCTAAGAGAATTAAACCATACTTTTGATTGAGCAGTTTTGAAACACTCTGTCTGTAGAAAATGCAACTGGACATTCGTAGCGCTAAGTGGATAATAGTGGAAAAAACAATATGTTCAAATATAAAATACACAGAAGCATTGTATGAAACTTCTTTCTGTTCTGTGCATTCAACTAACAGAGTTGAACCTTACATTTGATTGAGCCGTTCTGAAACACTCTTTCTGTATAAACTGCATTTGGACATTCTGAGCGCTAAGAGGCCTCTATTGGGAAAAATAATATCTTCAAATAAAAACTACACAGAAGCATTGTGTGAAACTTATTTCTGATATGTTCATTAAGCTAACAGAGTTAAACCATACTTTTGATTGCGCAGTTCTGAACACTCTTTCTGTAGAAAATGCAAGTGGACATTCGGAGCGCTAAGAGGGTAATAGTGGAAAAAGGAATATATTCAAATATAAACTACACAGTAGCATTCTGTGAAAATACTTTCTGTTCTGTGCATTCAACTAACAGAGTTGAACCTTACTTTTGATTGAGCCGTTCTGAAACACTCTTTCTGTAGAAACTGCAATTGGACATGCTAAGCGCTAAGAGGCCTACATTGGGAAAAAGAATATCTTCAAATAAAAACTACACAGATGCATTCTGTGAAACTTATTTCTGATCTGTAAATTCAGTTAACAGAGATAAAACATATTTTTGATTGAGCAGTTATGAAACACGCTTTTTGTAGAAAATGCAAGTGGAGATTCGGAGCGCTAAGAGGGTAATAGTGGAAAAAGGAATGTCTTCAAATATAAACTACACAGAATCATTCGGTGAAACTTCTTTCTGATCTGTGCATTCAGCTAACAGAGTTAAACCATACTTTTGATTGAGCAGATCTGAACACTCTTTCTGTAGAAAATGCAACTGGACATTTGGAGCGCTAAGAGCGTAGTAGTGGAAAAAGGAATATATTCAAATATAAACTACACAGAAGCATTCTGTGAAACTTCTTTCTGATCTGAGCATTCAGCTAACCGAGTTAAACCATACATTTGATTGAGCAGTTTTGAAACACTCTGTCTGTAGAAAATGCAACTGGGCATTCGTAGCGCTAAGTGGGTAATAGTGGAAAAAAGCATATGTTCAAATATAAACTACACAGAAGCATTGTATGAAACTTCTTTCTGTTCTGTGCATTCAACTAACAGAGTTGAACCTTACTTTTGATTGAGCCGTTCTGAAACACTCTTTCTGTAGAAACTGCAATTGGACATTCTGAGCGCTAGGAGGCCTATATTGGGAAAAAGAATGTCTACAAATAAAAACTACACAGAAGAATTGTGTGAAACTTCTTTCTGTTCTGTTTGTTCAACTAAAAGAGTTGAACCTTAGTTTTGATTGAGCCGTTCTGAAACACTCTTTCTGTAGAAAATGCAAGTGGAGATTCGGAGCGCTTAGAGGGTAATAGTGGAAAAAGGAATGTCTCCAAATATAAACTACACAGAATCATTCTGTGAAACTTCTTTCTGATCTGTGCATTCAGCTAACAGAGTTAAAACATACTTTTGATTGAGCAGATCTGAACACTCTTTCTGTAGAAAATGCAACTGGACCTTTGGAGCGCTAAGAGAGTAGTAGTGGAAAAAGGAATATATTCAAATATAAACTACACAGAAGCATTCTGTGAAACTTCTTTCTGACCTGAGCATTCAGCTAACAGAGTTAAACCATACTTTTGATTGAGCAGTTTTGAAACACTCTGTCTGTAGAAAATGCAACTGGACATTCGTAGCGCTAAGTGGGTAATAGTGGAAAAAAGAATATGTTCAAATATAAACTACACAGAAGCATTGTATGAAACTTCTTTCTGTTCTGTGCATTCAACTAACAGAGTTGAACCTTACTTTTGATTGAGCCGTTCTGAAACACTCTTTCTGTAGAAACTGCAATTGGACATTCTGAGCGCTAGGAGGCCTATATTGGGAAAAAGAATGTCTACAAATAAAAACTACACAGAAGAATTGTGTGAAACTTCTTTCTGTTCTGTTTGTTCAACTAAAAGAGTTGAACCTTAGTTTTGATTGAGCCGTTCTGAAACACTCTTTCTGTAGAAAATGCAAGTGGAGATTCGGAGCGCTTAGAGGGTAATAGTGGAAAAAGGAATGTCTCCAAATATAAACTACACAGAATCATTCTGTGAAACTTCTTTCTGATCTGTGCATTCAGCTAACAGAATTAAACCATACTTTTTATTGAGCAGATCTGAACACTCTTTCTGTAGAAAATGCAACTGGACATTTGGAGCGCTAAGAGAGTATTAGTGGAAAAAGGAATATATTCAAATATAAACTGCACAGAAGCATTCTGTGAAACTTCTTTCTGATCTGAGCATTCAGCTAACAGAGTTAAACCATACTTTTGATTGAGCAGTTTTGAAACACTCTGTCTGTAGAAAATGCAACTGGACATTCGTAGGGCTAAGTGGGTAATAGTGGAAAAAAGAATATGTTCAAATATAAACTACACAGAAGCATTGTATGAAACTTCTTTCTGTTCTGTGCATTCAACTAACAGAGTTGAACCTTACTTTTGATTGAGCCTTCCTGAAACACTATTTCTGTAGAAACTGCAATTGGACATTCTGAGCACTAAGAGGCCTCTATTGGGAAAAATAATATCTTCAATTAAAAACTACACAGAAGCATTGTGTGAAACTTATTTCTGATATGTTCATTAAGCTAACAGAGTTAAACCATACTTTTGATTGCGCAGTTCTGAACACTCTTTCTGTAGAAAATGCAAGTGGACATTCGGAGCGCTAAGAGGGTAATAGTGGAAAAAGGAATATATTCAAATATAAACTACACAGTAGCATTCTGTGAAAATTCTTTCTGTTCTGTGCATTCAACTAACAGAGTTGAACCTTACTTTTGATTGAGCCGTTCTGAAACACTCTTTCTGTAGAAACTGCAATTGGACATGCTAAGAAATAAGAGGCCTACAATGGGAAAAAGAATATCTTCAAATAAAAACTACACAGATGCATTCTGTGAAACTTATTTCTGATCTGTAAATTCAGTTAACAGAGATAAAACATATTTTTGATTGAGCAGTTATGAAACACTCTTTTTGTAGAAAATGCAAGTGGAGATTCGGAGCGCTAAGAGGGTAATAGTGGAAAAAGGAATGACTTCAAATATAAACTACACAGATTCATTCGGTGAAACTTCTTTCTGATCTGTGCATTCAGCTAACAGAGTTAAACCATACTTTTGATTGAGCAGATCTGAACACTCTTTCTGTAGAAAATTCAACTGGACATTTGGAGCGCTAAGAGCGTAGTAGTGGAAAAAGGAATATATTCAAATATAAACTACACAGAAGCATTCTGTGAAACTTCTTTCTGATCTGAGCATTCAGCTAACAGAGTTAAACCATACTTTTGATTGAGCAGTTTTGAAACACTCTGTCTGTAGAAAATGCAACTGGACATTCGTAGCGCTAAGTGGGTAATAGTGGAAAAAAGAATATGTTTAAATATAAACTACACAGAAGCATTGTATGAAACTTCTTTCTGTTCTGTGAATTCAACTAACAGAGTTGAACCTTACTTTTGATTGAGCCGTTCTGAAACACACTTTCTGTAGAAACTGCAATTGGACATTCTGAGCGCTAGGAGGCCTATATTGGGAAAAAGAATGTCTACAAATAAAAACTACACAGAAGAATTGTGTGAAACTTCTTTCTGTTCTGTTTGTTCAAATAAAAGAGTAGAAACTTAGTTTTTATTGAGCCGTTCTGAAACACTCTTTCTGTAGAAAATGCAAGTGGAGATTCGGAGCGCTTAGAGGGTAATAGTGGAAAAAGGAATGTCTCCAAATATAAACTACACAGAATCATTCTGTGAAACTTCTTTCTGATCTGTGCATTCAGCTAACAGAATTAAACCATACTTTTGATTGAGCAGATCTGAACACTCTTTCTGTAGAAAATGCAACTGGACATTTGGAGCGCTAAGAGAGTAGTAGTGGAAAAAGGAATATATACAAATATAAACTACACAGAAGCATTCTGTGAAACTTCTTTCTGATCTGAGCATTCAGCTAACAGAGTTAAACCATACTTTTGATTGAGCAGTTTTGAAACACTCTGTCTGTAGAAAATGCAACTGGACATTCGTAGCGCTAAGTGGGTAATAGTGGAAAAAAGAATATGTTCAATTATAAACTACACAGAAGCATTGTATGAAACAACTTTCTGTTCTGTGCATTCAACTAACAGAGTTGAACCTTACTTTTGATTGAGCCTTTCTGAAACACTCTTTCTGTAGAAACTGCAATTGGACATTCTGAGCACTAAGAGGCCTCTATTGGGAAAAATAATAACTTCAAATAAAAACTACACAGAAGCATTGTGTGAAACTTATTTCTGATATGTTCATTAAGCTAACAGAGTTAAACCATACTTTTGATTGTGCAGTTCTGAACACTCTTTCTGTAGAATATGCAAGTGGACATTCGGAGCGCTAAGAGGGTAATAGTGGAAAAAGGAATATATTCTAATATAAACAACACAGTAGCATTCTGTGAAAATTCTTTCTGTTCTGTGCATTCAACTAACAGAGTTGAACCTTACTTTTGATTGAGCCGTTCTGAAACACTCTTTCTGTAGAAACTGCAATTGGACATGCTAAGCGCTAAGAGGCCTACATTGGGAAAAACAATATCTTCAAATAATAACTACACAGATGCATTCTGTGAAACTTATTTCTGATCTGTAAATTCAGTTAACAGAGATAAAACATATTTTTGATTGAGCAGTTATGAAACACTCTTTTTGTATAAAATGCAAGTGGAGATTCGGAGCGCTAAGTGGGTACTAGTGGAAAAAGGAATGTCTTCAAATATAAACTACACAGAATCATTCGGTGAAACTTCTTTCTGATCTGTGCATTCAGCTAACAGAGTTAAACCATACTTTTGATTGAGCAGATCTGAACACTCTTTCTGTAGAAAATGCAACTGGACATTTGGAGCGCTAAGAGCGTAGTAGTGGAAAAAGGAATATATTCAAATATAAACTACACAGAAGCATTCGGTGAAACTTCTTTCTGATCAGAGCATTCAGCTAACAGAGTTAAACCATACTTTTGATTGAGCAGTTTTGAAACAATCTGTCTGTAGAAAATGCAACTGGACATTCGTAGCGCTAAGTGGGTAATAGTGGAAAAAAGAATATGTTCAAATATAAACTACACAGAAGCATTGTATGAAACTTCTTTCTGTTCTGTGCATTCAACTAACAGAGTTGAACCTTACTTTTGATTGAGCCTTTCTGAAACACTCTTTCTGTAGAAACTGTAATTGGACATTCTGAGTGCTAAGAGGCCTATATTGGGAAAAACAATGTCTACAAATAAAACCTAAACAGAAGAATTGTGTGAAACTTCTTTCTGTTCTGTTTGTTCAACTAAAAGAGTTGAACCTTAGTTTTGATGGAGCTGTTCTGAAACACTCTTTCTGTAGAAAATGCAAGTGGAGCTTCGGAGCGCTAAGAGGGTAATATTGGAAAAAGGAATGTCTCCAAATATAAACTACACAGAATCATTCTGTGAAACTTCTTTCTGATCTGTGCATTCAGCTAACAGAGTTAAAACATACTTTTGATTGAGCAGATCTGAACACTCTTTCTGTAGAAAATGCAACTGGACATTTGGAGCGCTAAGAGAGTAGTAGTGGAAAAAGGAATATATTCAAATATAAACTACACAGAAGCATTCTGTGAAACTTCTTTCTGACCTGAGCATTCAGCTAACAGAGTTAAACCATACTTTTGATTGAGCAGTTTTGAAACACTCTGTCTGTAGAAAATGCAACTGGACATTCGTAGCGCTAAGTGGGTAATAGTGGAAAAAAGAATATGTTCAAATATAAACTACACAGAAGCATTGTAGGAAACTTCTTTCTGTTCTGTGCATTCAACTAACAGAGTTGAACCTTACTTTTGATTGAGCCGTTCTGGAACACTCTTTCTGTAGAAACTGCAATTGGACATTCTGAGCGCTAGGAGGCCTATATTGGGAAAAAGAATGTCTACAAATAAAAACTACACAGAAGAATTGTGTGAAACTTCTTTCTGTTCTGTATGTTCAACTAAAAGAGTTGAACCTTAGTTTTGATTGAGCCGTTCTGAAACACTCTTTCTGTAGAAAATGCAAGTGGAGATTCGGAGCGCTTAGAGGGTAATAGTGGAAAAAGGAATGTCTCCAAATATAAACTACACAGAATCATTCTGTGAAACTTCTTTCTGATCTGTGCATTCAGCTAACAGAATTAAACCATACTTTTGATTGAGCAGATCTGAACACTCTTTCTGTAGAAAATGCAACTGGACATTTGGAGCGCTAAGAGAGTAGTAGTGGAAAAAGGAATATATACAAATATAAACTACACAGAAGCATTCTGTGAAACTTCTTTCTGATCTGAGCATTCAGCTAACAGAGTTAAACCATACTTTTGATTGAGCAGTTTTGAAACACTCTGTCTGTAGAAAATGCAACTTGACATTCCTAGCGCTAAGTGGGTAATAGTGGAAAAAAGAATATGTTCAAATATAAACTACACAGAAGCATTGTATGAAACTTCTTTCTGTTCTGTGCATTCAACTAACAGAGTTGAACCTTACTTTTGATTGAGCCTTTCTGAAACACTCTTTCTGTAGAAACTGCAATTGGACATTCTGAGCGCTAAGAGGCCTCTATTGGGAAAAATAATATCTTCAAATAAAAACTACACAGAAGCATTGTGTGAAACTTATTTCTGATATGTTCATTAAGCTAACAGAGTTAAACCATACTTTTGATTGCGCAGTTCTGAACACTCTTTCTGTAGAAAATGCAAGTGGACATTCGGAGCGCTAAGAGGGTAATAGTGGAAAAAGGAATATATTCAAATATAAACTACACAGTAGCATTCTGTGAAAATTCTTTCTGTTCTGTGCATTCAACTAACAGAGTTGAACCTTACTTTTGATTGAGCCGTTCTCAAACACTCTTTCTGTAGAAACTGCAATTGGACATGCTAAGCACTAAGAGGCCTACAATGGGAAAAAGAATATCTTCAAATAAAAACTACACAGATGCATTCTGTGAAACTTATTTCTGATCTGTAAATTCAGTTAACAGAGATAAAACATATTTTTGATTGAGCAGTTATGAAACACTCTTTTTTTAGAAAATGCAAGTGGAGATTCGGAGCGCTAAGAGGGTAATAGTGGAAAAAGGAATGACTTCAAATATAAACTACACAGAATCATTCGGTGAAACTTCTTTCTGATCTGTGCATTCAGCTAACAGAGTTAAACCATACTTTTGATTGAGCAGATCTGAACACTCTTTCTGTAGAAAATGCAACTGGACATTTCGAGCGCTAAGAGCGTAGTAGTGGAAAAAGGAATATATTCAAATATAAACTACACAGAAGCATTCTGTGAAACCTCTTTCTGATCTGAGCATTCAGCTAACAGAGTTAAACCATACTTGTGATTGAGCAGTTTTGAAACACTCTGTCTGTAGAAAATGCAACTGGACATTCGTAGCGCTAAGTGGGTAATAGTGGAAAAAAGAATATGTTAAATATAAACTACACAGAAGCATTGTATGAAACTTCTTTCTGTTCTGTGCATTCAACTAACAGAGTTGAACCTTACTTTTGATTGAGCCTTTCTGAAACACTCTTTCTGTAGAAACTGCAATTGGACATTCTGAGCGCTAAGAGGCCTATATTGGGAAAAAGAATGTCTACAAATAAAAACTACACAGAAGAATTGTGTGAAACTTCTTTCTGTTCTGTTTGTTCAACTAAAAGAGTTGAACCTTAGTTTTGATTAAGCTGTTCTGAAACACTCTTTCTGTAGAAAATGCAAGTGGAGATTCGGAGCGCTAAGAGGGTAATAGTGGAAAAGGGAATGTCTCCAAATATAAACTACACAGAATCATTCTGTGAAACTTCTTTCTGATCTCTGCATTCAGCTAACAGAGTTAAACCATACTTTTGATTGAGCAGATCTGAACACTCTTTTTGTAGAAAATGCAACTGGACATTTGGAGCGCTAAGAGAGTAGTAGTGGAAAAAGGAATATATTCAAATATAAACTACACAGAAGCATTCTGTGAAACTTCTTTCTGACCTGAGCATTCAGCTAACAGAGTTAAACCATACTTTTGATTGAGCAGTTTTGAAACACTCTGTCTGTAGAAAATGCAACTGGACATTCGTAGCGCTAAGTGGGTAATAGTGGAAAAAAGAATATGTTCAAATATAAACTACACAGAAGCATTGTATGAAACTTCTTTCTGTTCTGTGCATTCAACTAACAGAGTTGAACCTTACTTTTGATTGAGCCGTTCTGAAACACTCTTTCTGTAGAAACTGCAATTGGACATTCTGAGCGCAAGGAGGCCTATATTGGGAAAAAGAATGTCTACAAATAAAAACTACACAGAAGAATTGTGTGAAACTTCTTTCTGTTCTGTTTGTTCAACTAAAAGAGTTGAACCTTAGTTTTGATTGAGCCGTTCTGAAACACTCTTTCTGTAGAAAATGCAAGTGGAGATTCGGAGCGCTTAGAGGGTAATAGTGGAAAAAGGAATGTCTCCAAATATAAACTACACAGAATCATTCTGTGAAACTTCTTTCTGATCTGTGCATTCAGCTAACAGAATTAAACCATACTTTTTATTGAGCAGATCTGAACACTCTTTCTGTAGAAAATGCAACTGGACATTTGGAGCGCTAAGAGCGTCGTAGTGGAAAAAGGAATATATTCAAATATAAACTACACAGAAGCATTCTGTGAAACTTCTTTCTGATCTGAGCATTCAGCTAACAGAGTTAAACCATACTTTTGATTGAGCAGTTTTGAAACACTCTGTCTGTAGAAAATGCAACTGGAAATTCGTAGCGCTAAGTGGGTAATAGTGGAAAAAAGAATATGTTCAAATATAAACTACACAGAAGCATTGTATGAAACTTCTTTCTGTTCTGTGCATTCAACTAACAGAGTTGAACCTTACTTTTGATTGAGCCGTTCTGAAACACTCTTTCTGTAGAAACTGCAATTGGACATTCTGAGCGCTTGGAGGCCTATATTGGGAAAAAGAATGTCTACAAATAAAAACTACACAGAAGAATTGTGTGAAACTTCTTTCTGTTCTGTTTGTTCAACTAAAAGAGTTGAACCTTAGTTTTGATTGAGGTGTTCTGAAACACTCTTTCTGTAGAAAATGCAAGTGGAGATTCGGAGCGCTAAGAGGGTAATAGTGGAAAAAGGAATGTCTCCAAATATAAACTACACAGAATAATTCTGTGAAACTTCTTTCTGATCTGTGCATTCAGCTAACAGAGTTAAACCATACATTTGATTGAGCAGATCTGAACACTCTTTCTGTAGAAAATGCAACTGGACATTTGGAGCGCTAAGAGAGTAGTAGTGGAAAAAGGAATATATTCAAATATAAACTACACAGAAGCATTCTGTGAAACTTCTTTCTGATCTGAGCATTCAGCTAACAGAGTTAAACCATACTTTTGATTGAGCAGTATTGAAACACTCTGTCTGTAGAAAATGCAACTGGACATTCCTAGCGCTAAGTGGGTAATAGTGGAAAAAAGAATATGTTCAAATATAAACTACACAGAAGCATTGTATGAAACTTCTTTCTGTTCTGTGCATTCAACTAACAGAGTTGAACCTTACTTTTGATTGAGCCTTTCTGAAACACTCTTTCTGTAGAAACTGCATTTGGACATTCTGAGCGCTAAGAGGCCTCTATTGGGAAAAATAATATCTTCAAATAAAAACTACACAGAAGCATTGTGTGAAACTTATTTCTGATATGTTCATTAAGCTAACAGAGTTAAACCATACTTTTGATTGCGCAGTTCTGAACACTCTTTCTGTAGAAAATGCAAGTGGACATTCGGAGCGCTAAGAGGGTAATAGTGGAAAAAGGAATATATTCAAATATAAACTACACAGTAGCATTCTGTGAAAATTCTTTCTGTTCTGTGCATTCAACTAACAGAGTTGAACCTTACTTTTGATTGAGCCGTTCTCAAACACTCTTTCTGTAGAAACTGCAATTGGACATACAAAGCGCTAAGAGGCCTACATTGGGAAAAAGAATATCTTCAAATAAAAACTACACAGATGCATTCTGTGAAACTTATTTCTGATCTGTAAATTCAGTTAACAGAGATAAAACATATTTTTGATTGGGCAGTTATGAAACACTCTTTTTGTAGAAAATGCAAGTGGAGATTCGGAGCGCTAAGAGGGTAATAGTGGAAAAAGGAATGTCTTCAAATATAAACTACACAGAATCATTCGGTGAAACTTCTTTCTGATCTGTGCATTCAGCTAACAGAGTTAAACCATACTTTTGATTGAGCAGATCTGAACACTCTTTCTGTAGAAAATGCAACTGGACATTTGGGGCGCTAAGAGCGTAGTAGTGGAAAAAGGAATATATTCAAATATAAACTACACAGAAGCATTCTGTGAAACCTCTTTCTGATCTGAGCATTCAGCTAACAGAGTTAAACCATACTTGTGATTGAGCAGTTTTGAAACACTCTGTCTGTAGAAAATGCAACTGGACATTCGTAGCGCTAAGTGGGTAATAGTGGAAAAAAGAATATGTTAAATATAAACTACACAGAAGCATTGTATGAAACTTCTTTCTGTTCTGTGCATTCAACTAACAGAGTTGAACCTTACTTTTGATTGAGCCTTTCTGAAACACTCTTTCTGTAGAAACTGCAATTGGACATTCTGAGCGCTAAGAGGCCTATATTGGGAAAAAGAATGTCTACAAATAAAAACTACACAGAAGAATTGTGTGAAACTTCTTTCTGTTCTGTTTGTTCAACTAAAAGAGTTGAACCTTAGTTTTGATTAAGCTGTTCTGAAACACTCTTTCTGTAGAAAATGCAAGTGGAGATTCGGAGCGCTAAGAGGGTAATAGTGGAAAAGGGAATGTCTCCAAATATAAACTACACAGAATCATTCTGTGAAACTTCTTTCTGATCTCTGCATTCAGCTAACAGAGTTAAACCATACTTTTGATTGAGCAGATCTGAACACTCTTTTTGTAGAAAATGCAACTGGACATTTGGAGCGCTAAGAGAGTAGTAGTGGAAAAAGGAATATATTCAAATATAAACTACACAGAAGCATTCTGTGAAACTTCTTTCTGACCTGAGCATTCAGCTAACAGAGTTAAACCATACTTTTGATTGAGCAGTTTTGAAACACTCTGTCTGTAGAAAATGCAACTGGACATTCGTAGCGCTAAGTGGGTAATAGTGGAAAAAAGAATATGTTCAAATATAAACTACACAGAAGCATTGTATGAAACTTCTTTCTGTTCTGTGCATTCAACTAACAGAGTTGAACCTTACTTTTGATTGAGCCGTTCTGAAACACTCTTTCTGTAGAAACTGCAATTGGACATTCTGAGCGCAAGGAGGCCTATATTGGGAAAAAGAATGTCTACAAATAAAAACTACACAGAAGAATTGTGTGAAACTTCTTTCTGTTCTGTTTGTTCAACTAAAAGAGTTGAACCTTAGTTTTGATTGAGCCGTTCTGAAACACTCTTTCTGTAGAAAATGCAAGTGGAGATTCGGAGCGCTTAGAGGGTAATAGTGGAAAAAGGAATGTCTCCAAATATAAACTACACAGAATCATTCTGTGAAACTTCTTTCTGATCTGTGCATTCAGCTAACAGAATTAAACCATACTTTTTATTGAGCAGATCTGAACACTCTTTCTGTAGAAAATGCAACTGGACATTTGGAGCGCTAAGAGCGTCGTAGTGGAAAAAGGAATATATTCAAATATAAACTACACAGAAGCATTCTGTGAAACTTCTTTCTGATCTGAGCATTCAGCTAACAGAGTTAAACCATACTTTTGATTGAGCAGTTTTGAAACACTCTGTCTGTAGAAAATGCAACTGGAAATTCGTAGCGCTAAGTGGGTAATAGTGGAAAAAAGAATATGTTCAAATATAAACTACACAGAAGCATTGTATGAAACTTCTTTCTGTTCTGTGCATTCAACTAACAGAGTTGAACCTTACTTTTGATTGAGCCGTTCTGAAACACTCTTTCTGTAGAAACTGCAATTGGACATTCTGAGCGCTTGGAGGCCTATATTGGGAAAAAGAATGTCTACAAATAAAAACTACACAGAAGAATTGTGTGAAACTTCTTTCTGTTCTGTTTGTTCAACTAAAAGAGTTGAACCTTAGTTTTGATTGAGGTGTTCTGAAACACTCTTTCTGTAGAAAATGCAAGTGGAGATTCGGAGCGCTAAGAGGGTAATAGTGGAAAAAGGAATGTCTCCAAATATAAACTACACAGAATAATTCTGTGAAACTTCTTTCTGATCTGTGCATTCAGCTAACAGAGTTAAACCATACATTTGATTGAGCAGATCTGAACACTCTTTCTGTAGAAAATGCAACTGGACATTTGGAGCGCTAAGAGAGTAGTAGTGGAAAAAGGAATATATTCAAATATAAACTACACAGAAGCATTCTGTGAAACTTCTTTCTGATCTGAGCATTCAGCTAACAGAGTTAAACCATACTTTTGATTGAGCAGTATTGAAACACTCTGTCTGTAGAAAATGCAACTGGACATTCCTAGCGCTAAGTGGGTAATAGTGGAAAAAAGAATATGTTCAAATATAAACTACACAGAAGCATTGTATGAAACTTCTTTCTGTTCTGTGCATTCAACTAACAGAGTTGAACCTTACTTTTGATTGAGCCTTTCTGAAACACTCTTTCTGTAGAAACTGCATTTGGACATTCTGAGCGCTAAGAGGCCTCTATTGGGAAAAATAATATCTTCAAATAAAAACTACACAGAAGCATTGTGTGAAACTTATTTCTGATATGTTCATTAAGCTAACAGAGTTAAACCATACTTTTGATTGCGCAGTTCTGAACACTCTTTCTGTAGAAAATGCAAGTGGACATTCGGAGCGCTAAGAGGGTAATAGTGGAAAAAGGAATATATTCAAATATAAACTACACAGTAGCATTCTGTGAAAATTCTTTCTGTTCTGTGCATTCAACTAACAGAGTTGAACCTTACTTTTGATTGAGCCGTTCTCAAACACTCTTTCTGTAGAAACTGCAATTGGACATACAAAGCGCTAAGAGGCCTACATTGGGAAAAAGAATATCTTCAAATAAAAACTACACAGATGCATTCTGTGAAACTTATTTCTGATCTGTAAATTCAGTTAACAGAGATAAAACATATTTTTGATTGGGCAGTTATGAAACACTCTTTTTGTAGAAAATGCAAGTGGAGATTCGGAGCGCTAAGAGGGTAATAGTGGAAAAAGGAATGTCTTCAAATATAAACTACACAGAATCATTCGGTGAAACTTCTTTCTGATCTGTGCATTCAGCTAACAGAGTTAAACCATACTTTTGATTGAGCAGATCTGAACACTCTTTCTGTAGAAAATGCAACTGGACATTTGGGGCGCTAAGAGCGTAGTAGTGGAAAAAGGAATATATTCAAATATAAACTACACAGAAGCATTCTGTGAAACCTCTTTCTGATCTGAGCATTCAGCTAACAGAGTTAAACCATACTTGTGATTGAGCAGTTTTGAAACACTCTGTCTGTAGAAAATGCAACTGGACATTCGTAGCGCTAAGTGGGTAATAGTGGAAAAAAGAATATGTTAAATATAAACTACACAGAAGCATTGTATGAAACTTCTTTCTGTTCTGTGCATTCAACTAACAGAGTTGAACCTTACTTTTGATTGAGCCTTTCTGAAACACTCTTTCTGTAGAAACTGCAATTGGACATTCTGAGCGCTAAGAGGCCTATATTGGGAAAAAGAATGTCTACAAATAAAAACTACACAGAAGAATTGTGTGAAACTTCTTTCTGTTCTGTTTGTTCAACTAAAAGAGTTGAACCTTAGTTTTGATTAAGCTGTTCTGAAACACTCTTTCTGTAGAAAATGCAAGTGGAGATTCGGAGCGCTAAGAGGGTAATAGTGGAAAAGGGAATGTCTCCAAATATAAACTACACAGAATCATTCTGTGAAACTTCTTTCTGATCTCTGCATTCAGCTAACAGAGTTAAACCATACTTTTGATTGAGCAGATCTGAACACTCTTTTTGTAGAAAATGCAACTGGACATTTGGAGCGCTAAGAGAGTAGTAGTGGAAAAAGGAATATATTCAAATATAAACTACACAGAAGCATTCTGTGAAACTTCTTTCTGACCTGAGCATTCAGCTAACAGAGTTAAACCATACTTTTGATTGAGCAGTTTTGAAACACTCTGTCTGTAGAAAATGCAACTGGACATTCGTAGCGCTAAGTGGGTAATAGTGGAAAAAAGAATATGTTCAAATATAAACTACACAGAAGCATTGTATGAAACTTCTTTCTGTTCTGTGCATTCAACTAACAGAGTTGAACCTTACTTTTGATTGAGCCGTTCTGAAACACTCTTTCTGTAGAAACTGCAATTGGACATTCTGAGCGCAAGGAGGCCTATATTGGGAAAAAGAATGTCTACAAATAAAAACTACACAGAAGAATTGTGTGAAACTTCTTTCTGTTCTGTTTGTTCAACTAAAAGAGTTGAACCTTAGTTTTGATTGAGCCGTTCTGAAACACTCTTTCTGTAGAAAATGCAAGTGGAGATTCGGAGCGCTTAGAGGGTAATAGTGGAAAAAGGAATGTCTCCAAATATAAACTACACAGAATCATTCTGTGAAACTTCTTTCTGATCTGTGCATTCAGCTAACAGAATTAAACCATACTTTTTATTGAGCAGATCTGAACACTCTTTCTGTAGAAAATGCAACTGGACATTTGGAGCGCTAAGAGCGTCGTAGTGGAAAAAGGAATATATTCAAATATAAACTACACAGAAGCATTCTGTGAAACTTCTTTCTGATCTGAGCATTCAGCTAACAGAGTTAAACCATACTTTTGATTGAGCAGTTTTGAAACACTCTGTCTGTAGAAAATGCAACTGGAAATTCGTAGCGCTAAGTGGGTAATAGTGGAAAAAAGAATATGTTCAAATATAAACTACACAGAAGCATTGTATGAAACTTCTTTCTGTTCTGTGCATTCAACTAACAGAGTTGAACCTTACTTTTGATTGAGCCGTTCTGAAACACTCTTTCTGTAGAAACTGCAATTGGACATTCTGAGCGCTTGGAGGCCTATATTGGGAAAAAGAATGTCTACAAATAAAAACTACACAGAAGAATTGTGTGAAACTTCTTTCTGTTCTGTTTGTTCAACTAAAAGAGTTGAACCTTAGTTTTGATTGAGGTGTTCTGAAACACTCTTTCTGTAGAAAATGCAAGTGGAGATTCGGAGCGCTAAGAGGGTAATAGTGGAAAAAGGAATGTCTCCAAATATAAACTACACAGAATAATTCTGTGAAACTTCTTTCTGATCTGTGCATTCAGCTAACAGAGTTAAACCATACATTTGATTGAGCAGATCTGAACACTCTTTCTGTAGAAAATGCAACTGGACATTTGGAGCGCTAAGAGAGTAGTAGTGGAAAAAGGAATATATTCAAATATAAACTACACAGAAGCATTCTGTGAAACTTCTTTCTGATCTGAGCATTCAGCTAACAGAGTTAAACCATACTTTTGATTGAGCAGTATTGAAACACTCTGTCTGTAGAAAATGCAACTGGACATTCCTAGCGCTAAGTGGGTAATAGTGGAAAAAAGAATATGTTCAAATATAAACTACACAGAAGCATTGTATGAAACTTCTTTCTGTTCTGTGCATTCAACTAACAGAGTTGAACCTTACTTTTGATTGAGCCTTTCTGAAACACTCTTTCTGTAGAAACTGCATTTGGACATTCTGAGCGCTAAGAGGCCTCTATTGGGAAAAATAATATCTTCAAATAAAAACTACACAGAAGCATTGTGTGAAACTTATTTCTGATATGTTCATTAAGCTAACAGAGTTAAACCATACTTTTGATTGCGCAGTTCTGAACACTCTTTCTGTAGAAAATGCAAGTGGACATTCGGAGCGCTAAGAGGGTAATAGTGGAAAAAGGAATATATTCAAATATAAACTACACAGTAGCATTCTGTGAAAATTCTTTCTGTTCTGTGCATTCAACTAACAGAGTTGAACCTTACTTTTGATTGAGCCGTTCTCAAACACTCTTTCTGTAGAAACTGCAATTGGACATACAAAGCGCTAAGAGGCCTACATTGGGAAAAAGAATATCTTCAAATAAAAACTACACAGATGCATTCTGTGAAACTTATTTCTGATCTGTAAATTCAGTTAACAGAGATAAAACATATTTTTGATTGGGCAGTTATGAAACACTCTTTTTGTAGAAAATGCAAGTGGAGATTCGGAGCGCTAAGAGGGTAATAGTGGAAAAAGGAATGTCTTCAAATATAAACTACACAGAATCATTCGGTGAAACTTCTTTCTGATCTGTGCATTCAGCTAACAGAGTTAAACCATACTTTTGATTGAGCAGATCTGAACACTCTTTCTGTAGAAAATGCAACTGGACATTTGGGGCGCTAAGAGCGTAGTAGTGGAAAAAGGAATATATTCAAATATAAACTACACAGAAGCATTCTGTGAAACTTCTTTCTGATCTGAGCATTCAGCTAACAGAGTTAAAGCATACTTTTGATTGAGCAGTTTTGAAACACTCTGTCTGTAGAAAATGCAACTGGACATTCGTAGCGCTAAGTGGGTAATAGTGGAAAAAAGAATATGTTCAAATATAAACTACACAGAAGCATTGTATGAAGCTTCTTTCTGTTCTGTGCATTCAACTAACAGAGTTGAACCTTACTTTTGATTGAGCCGTTCTGAAACACTCTTTCTGTAGAAACTGCAATTGGACATTCTGAGCGCTAGGAGGCCTATATTGGGAAAAAGAATGTCTACAAATAAAAACTACACAGAAGAATTGTGTGAAACTTCTTTCTGTTCTGTTTGTTCAACTAAAAGAGTTGAACCTTAGTTTTGATTGAGCCGTTCTGAAACACTCTTTCTGTAGAAAATGCAAGTGGACATTCGGAGCGCTAAGAGGGTAATAGTGGAAAAAGGAATATATTCAAATATAAACTACACAGTAGCATTCTGTGAAAATTCTTTCTGTTCTGTGCATTCAACTAACAGAGTTGAACCTTACTTTTGATTGAGCCGTTCTCAAACACTCTTTCTGTAGAAACTGCAATTGGACATGCTAAGCACTAAGAGGCCTACAATGGGAAAAAGAATATCTTCAAATAAAAACTACACAGATGCATTCTGTGAAACTTATTTCTGATCTGTAAATTCAGTTAACAGAGATAAAACATATTTTTGATTGAGCAGTTATGAAACACTCTTTTTGTAGAAAATGCAAGTGGAGATTCGGAGCGCTAAGAGGGTAATAGTGGAAAAAGGAATGACTTCAAATATAAACTACACAGAATCATTCGGTGAAACTTCTTTCTGATCTGTGCATTCAGCTAACAGAGTTAAACCATACTTTTGATTGAGCAGATCTGAACACTCTTTCTGTAGAAAATGCAACTGGACATTTCGAGCGCTAAGAGCGTAGTAGTGGAAAAAGGAATATATTCAAATATAAACTACACAGAAGCATTCTGTGAAACCTCTTTCTGATCTGAGCATTCAGCTAACAGAGTTAAACCATACTTGTGATTGAGCAGTTTTGAAATACTCTGTCTGTAGAAAATGCAACTGGACATTCGTAGCGCTAAGTGGGTAATAGTGGAAAAAAGAATATGTTAAATATAAACTACACAGAAGCATTGTATGAAACTTCTTTCTGTTCTGTGCATTCAACTAACAGAGTTGAACCTTACTTTTGATTGAGCCTTTCTGAAACACTCTTTCTGTAGAAACTGCAATTGGACATTCTGAGCGCTAAGAGGCCTATATTGGGAAAAAGAATGTCTACAAATAAAAACTACACAGAAGAATTGTGTGAAACTTCTTTCTGTTCTGTTTGTTCAACTAAAAGAGTTGAACCTTAGTTTTGATTGAGCTGTTCTGAAACACTCTTTCTGTAGAAAATGCAAGTGGAGATTCGGAGCGCTAAGAGGGTAATAGTGGAAAAGGGAATGTCTCCAAATATAAACTACACAGAATCATTCTGTGAAACTTCTTTCTGATCTCTGCATTCAGCTAACAGAGTTAAACCATACTTTTGATTGAGCAGATCTGAACACTCTTTTTGTAGAAAATGCAACTGGACATTTGGAGCGCTAAGAGAGTAGTAGTGGAAAAAGGAATATATTCAAATATAAACTACACAGAAGCATTCTGTGAAACTTCTTTCTGACCTGAGCATTCAGCTAACAGAGTTAAACCATACTTTTGATTGAGCAGTTTTGAAACACTCTGTCTGTAGAAAATGCAACTGGACATTCGTAGCGCTAAGTGGGTAATAGTGGAAAAAAGAATATGTTCAAATATAAACTACACAGAAGCATTGTATGAAACTACTTTCTGTTCTGTGCATTCAACTAACAGAGTTGAACCTTACTTTTGATTGAGCCGTTCTGAAACACTCTTTCTGTAGAAACTGCAATTGGACATTCTGAGCGCAAGGAGGCCTATATTGGGAAAAAGAATGTCTACAAATAAAAACTACACAGAAGAATTGTGTGAAACTTCTTTCTGTTCTGTTTGTTCAACTAAAAGAGTTGAACCTTAGTTTTGATTGAGCCGTT